>NC_133659.1:194791601-195991601 GCF_037893015.1 Macrotis lagotis
GAAATGCCAGTTCCAGGTCTGGAGTTAAGGTATGGAGCATTGGCTGTGAGGAGCAGGATGCATGTCAGAATCGCTGGATCATGGAGCATATGTAATGTTAACACCAAGCTTGAATTAGAAGACTCCTCTTTTCTGAGTTCAAATCCAGCCCCATCTGGGGTCAACCTTACTAGCTATGTGACCCGAGCAACTCACTTTACCTTGTTTGCCTCTATTTCCTCATCTATAAAATGAGTTGGAAAAAGAAAATAGCAAACTACTCCAGAATTTTCGCCAAAAAAACACCAAATGGGATCATGTGTTAGATGCAACAAAATAATAACCAGGATTGGAGGGATGGAGGATACAGATTCAGATGAGAGAAGTCAGACAGATTTCTTGGAGTGTGGAGATGGGAGACTTAAAGAAGGAGGAGATGTGAATATAGGTTTGGATGGATATATAGAGGCCAAGTCAGAGACAAGGAATTCTTCCAGATGGGATAAGACTGAGCAGTGAACTGGGAGGGGTGGAGGAAGCAGGGACAAGGTGGAAGGAGATCAAACTATGGAGAAAGAACCGAGCATTTTATGGTTACCATGGACACACCAATTGTCTTGGGATGTTTAAGACATCCTGGCAAAGTGGACTCCAGGTATACCATATGTGACAGAGACGATATCTCCATGATGTTTGATGTATGTAGTTCACTGTTTTCTATAATACAGTAACTAAACAGTGACTGAACTAAGGTTGTGATTTGTGGGGAGGGAAGGATGACATCTAGGAACAGAAAAGGAATTATAAGAATGGAGTCCAATGGAAAGAGCACTGAAATTGAAGTCAGAGGACCTAGGCTTGAATGTCAGCTCTACTGTGTGACCTTAGCCAAGTTATTTCCCTGGTTTCCTCTTCTGTAAAATGGAGTAGATGATCTGAAAGGACCTTCCCATAATTTTATTTTTAATATAAGAGGGAAAAATGAAAGAATCCAAGATCAAATAAACATCCGGAGACACTGCTTGTCTAATGGAAGGCGGGCTGCTCTCCATCTCTGAGAATAGAATAGGATGAGAGAAAGGAGTTGAATTTGTAGTCAGGGAGCTTGAGATTTGACTTCAAAGAATTGATCACAAGAATTCTGAAATCCTCTTATTGGTGCCCTAACTGTGGAAGTGTCCCTTCACAGAGGGAGGTCTTCAACCCAAGAGAGATTCCTAGTTATCCAGGTAGGGTCACAGTCACAGATAAAATGGCAGTGGCAATCCTTATTCTCTGGTGATCACACAAGCTGTCACCATCCCCAGATTTGTTTTCTTTGGCACCTGACCTCTTATGGCACTGGCAGAAGTTAGAGAGGGAAGCTGAGATGTGAAATTCTCAAGATGTGTTATATTTGGGTCTGTATTTGGGTGTGATTTGACAAGATACCCCCACCAAGTATTCTGTAATATTCTCCACATATAGATTCATTGTACATTGTTTACCCTGTTCTACTTCCCTCATGGTTTTTTTGAGCATATAACTTTTTGTCTGCCACCAAACATGAACTTTTTGGCATGTGATGGAGATAAGTGTAACTTGTATGTGCCCCTATGTCAGATCCTTGTGTGTGCTGATTCCCCTTTCCTCTTGAACCCTCAACAGCATTCAGATGGTTCACCACAGCACCATTCACGACAACACAGAAGAACTGAGGCAGATGGCAGCAAACCGATCTGTGCCTCGACCTCTCTCCACCTTGCCCATGTTCAATGTGCGCACGGGTGAGCGGCTGCCTCCTTGCCCTGATATTGCCCAGGTGCCCCTCATCCTGGACCAGCACTGAGGAAGGACCTCTAACCTATCCAGGTGAGTCAGTATAGATGGGAAACATGGATACACCATGAATAGCCACTAGTACCTCTACTCCAAATGGTCTTAGTACAAGGGTTGGAGATAGGAGTTCATTACTCAAGGGGGCAGATACAGATTTTTCAAATTGCCAGTGGGGAAATCCAGAGTGTTTGACATAGGCATGTAGCAATTTTTCTATGATCCTACCCAACTCAAGTAGTATATATTTTTAGAAAGACCTGTATTTGGAGGCAGAGGACCAGTATTCAAATCCTGATCCTCTCCAAATTAAAAAAAAAAACCCAACCTACAGTTAGAAGGTCATCCACTCCAGTATTTACCAACCCTTATGAATCAATCCTGACTGCAAATCCAATCCCTTTCTGTGTGACCCTGGATATGCCATTGAACCACTGGATTTTAGTTTCCCAATCCACAAAAATGAGGGTCTTGGACTAAGGTGATCAATAAAGGTTCTTCTTAATTTTATAAATAAAATGATATTTCTCCACTTCCCCCCTCCCCCTTCCCTCCCCTGGAAAAAAGAGATAGCAGGTCAAAGACAAAACAGGACTTCCTACTCCCTCTTCTAAGTTCCCGGGAGCCTCTAATGCTTTTTAGGCAATGAGCAGGATTACCTGCTCTCCTAGACCCCATGGGGAATCTCACTCTCCAAATCTTAGGCTTTCATGACAACAAGCTGAGTCTGAATGACTACTTGACTCCAATGAAGATAAAAATAGAATAGATAAACTCTGGGTTCCCTTCCAATTCTAAGACATTGTGATTCTGTGACTCGGTGACTCCATGATTCTATGATATGGCTCTGTTCCTTCCTATTCCCCTCTCCTCACCTCACTGTTGCCTTTCTCTTTCCCTTCAGGGAATGACCACATCCCATCTGAGGAATCCAGCTGCCGTTGAGATGAATCATTTACTACAAGGGGCCATGTTGGGGTATGGGCTGGAGCCAGGGCGTGGGATGTGGCAGAGGTCAGGAGGGATTAGAGAAAGAGAGAAAATAAATTCACCCATCTGCAGGTGACTACAGGCTCCATTCTCTCCCTAGTAATCTGTCACCTCTACCTTTTCTGATTTCTTATCTCCCTTTCTGGTACCTGGAATGGCTGGAACTCCAAGTAATGGACTTCCTCATATCTGGAATTTCTGTACCCCTTGGGTTTGACTCCTACCCAGTTATATATTCTTGGAGAGTTGTTATTCTTCAAAGTCCCCTGGTCCAGGGGTTTTTAACCTTTTTTGTGTTGTGACCTCTCTTTTAGTCTAGTGAAATCTATGGACTCCTCAGAATAGTGTGGGTCTTTTAAAATCCAAAATTAAAGGAAAGTTAGAGCTTAGTGGGAAAGGAAAAAAAATCTAATTTTTTCCCCCATGAGGGTTCACAGATTCCATGAATCTCTGAATCTGTAGATTTCAGGTTAAGAACTTTTATCTGGAGGGAGTCAGGGATAGGGAGAAAGGGAACATTGGAAGAGAAAGTCAATAAATGGTTTGAAGTCTAGAGTCAACCTAGAAAACTAATTGGCATTTCAAAACCATTTCACTTTCTGGATTGGAAACCTCTTGTGGACAACAGCCTTGTTCTGGAAACTAAAGATATATTTACAATGAGGAGGAGACAGGATCCTGAACTTGTAAAGCTCCATGTCTTGTGGGAGAGAGATACATGTTTGTCCAGGGTCCCCTATACAAGCTGAAATTCTGAAGGGCTTTGAGTTTTAGCATTCAGAAATGTGAGAATTAAGGGACTGGAAAAAGAGGGGAGATTTTTCTTCATGAAGGATTCAATTCTGGGGTCCCAGGTCTCTGGCCCTTAGTCAACCTGCCTTTAGTTCCTTCTGCTTTTCTATTTATCTTCTCAGTCACTGAATTCCAGATCAAGGCATCTTCCCAAACTCCTCTGACTCCTGAGTGGGTTTGGTTCCCTTGATTCTGGAGCCTGTCTCACTGAAATCCTAATTCCCTCCTGTCCTCAAGGTGCTCAGCTCTGGCATGTAACTCCTCTGCCTTTTCTCATTTTCCCCACCCGCTCTAGTCACAAGAGTGCATTCTCTGGGGCTTACTTATAAGGTAAACAATAATACACATACTCAGAAATAATATCCCCCCATATCATTTCCCCTAGATTTATTGTTGTTGATTGGACACTTGTGTCCAACATATTTGTGACACCATTTGGGATTTTCTTGGCAAAGATACTGGGAGTGGTTTGCCATTTCCTTCTCCAGTTCATTTTACAGATGAGGAAACTGAGCAGATAGGGTTATGTGACTTGCCTACTGTCATGCAGCTCATAAGTGTTTGAGGTCAGAACTGAACTTAGAAAGATGAGTCTTCTTGATTTCAGGACTAGCACTCTTTCCAGTGCACTACCTAGCTACCTACTCCCAGATTACAAGACCCTAAATTTCCTAAGGAGAAGTAGAAGATGATGATGGTGATAGTAATAATTCAATATTTATAAAGTATTATGATTTTCAAAACATTTGATATTTATATCATTTGATTCTCACCACACTGTGAGATATTAATACCATTCTATGGGATAAATTGAAATGGGTTAAATGGCTTGCCCAGGATTCATACAATTAGTAAAATTCAAACTTAGGTCCTCCTTACCCTAAGACCTCTAACCTGCAGCCCAAGCCTCTCAACTGCTTTAACTACTGATAGTGCTTTAGGTTAACTCAACCTATCCTGATTCTCTCTGGTCAAGGATATTCAGCTACCTCAGAGCATCTTTTTAACATCTTCCTGGCTCTCCTGGATCATGCCCATTGTATCTTGCTATTAATAAGGAAGCAGTTTGCTTGCACACCTCCAGCCTTTAGATTCCCCTGTAGGGTAAGGGGATGAGGGAGAACCCCCTCAACATTTCAGCAGCATTTTTTCCCACTGTCTCCTGTTGTGTGTGTGTGTGTGTGTCTTACACTGATACTTGAGCTGGAACTTTCCTGTCTTCTAGCAGTAAGGTCAAGGTTCTTCCTGGATCCCCAAGACACAGTATATCTGCCTTTCCCTCCCTTGTTTCTCTTCTAGTCTCCTGGACATCTGCCAGTATCATATACCAAAATCATGGCCACATAACATTGACATTGAATTTAAGGATCTAAAATAGCCATCCCCTTTACTTCTGAGTAGCATTTTATCCTCTCCTCCAATCCAAAAGAGTCTTCCTGAAGGGGAGGGAATCACAAAGGTCAACACTAGAAGGACCTTAGAGATAATCTGGTCTAAGCTGTCCATTTTACAGATGAGAAAACTGAGACCCAGGGATATCAATTCAAGGCCACATAGGAAATGTTGGAGGCAAGATTTAAACAGAGATCCAATCCAGAAAATCTGAATCCTGAGCCATTTATTTTTCTATTATTAAAGAGCAACATGCATCTCTCCAAGCAATTAAAAATCCAGCTGCTCCCTTTTCTCCTCTTAACCAGAAGGTCCTAACAACTCCTCCCTTCTCTTCCCTCCCCTAACTCTGGGCTGAGAAAGACACAGGAACCCTTGTCACAATCCAAAGAAGAAGGGGCGTGGCACCAGGGAAGGCCTAGGAAGAGGGGCTGGGATGACAACAAACCAGTTAAAATCAAGAACTCCTCCTTCCCTTCCCCCAATACAAACACACATTGGTTCTCCATGACGACGTGTGTGTGTGTGTGTGTGTGTGTGTGTGTGTGTGTGCGCGCGCGCGCGCGCACACATATGGTACCAATTACACATACACTCCCACAGCCACATTCTCTCATTCTCTCACACAGCAATTCACAGGCCAATGGCCATGCACAAATTCACACAATCATAAGCAGCTGAGCAAAATCTACTTTCCCTCCTGCATCTCAGTAGCACAATTTTTTACCCAGGTCTGCACCCTCTGTCTTAGCCAATGAATAGTCCCTGGAGCAAAGACTTAGTCTATCAGTCCTCACTTGAACTCCCTGCCCTCTCTATCCCCATCTCCCATTCATTATCCGACCCCCACCAACACTTATTTGTCATCTATTCACACACACTACCAAAAACAATCATCACATTCATGAACACATACACACACACACACACACATGCATGAAACCTACTCTAAACTAGGCAAGGACTTCCAAGCATATTTTTCTCAGTTATTTCCCTTATTTCTTGCAGTGGGGCCATATAAAACCCAGATCAGATCAGATTCAGTACCCCTTCCACACACAAAAATTCCTTCATTCCAACTCACACAAGCATGGACACATAAATTAGTCGCAGGTATACATGCATATGCATATACCCATAAAGTACAGGTTCTTTTTTCTATTGCCTTCTCAGAGTCAACCTCCCCCAACCCAAGCATTCCTCAGCCTTCAAAAAGGGCCACCAGTGAATTGGGTAAGCCATTAAATGTGTGCATGTCATTTCAAGCATGCAAACACATTTAGATCCTCTCACACACACAGACTTCCACATCTCTCACACAATTTTCTATAACATCTCATACATAGTCATCACAAAAGGCTCCTGGTTACGCACTCAATCATATCCTAACAGTAACCACAATCCCACAACCTTTCCAACACAACTCATTTTGAATTCACGCTCACAACCATGCTTTTTGGAGCATCCATAGTGAACCTATTCTTTGACATTCTTAAATCTGTCCAATTGCACATATTCTCAGTTCACAGTCATACATACACACACACACACACACACACACACACACACACTCTGCCTCTTCTTGCACAGCTGCTAATAATCACTCTCTCACCTACACTGCACATTAACAATTGTAGATATATATTTATTCCATCTGAAACATACTAGGGTCCATTTCTCTAACCATATGAAAATGAAAAGTCACCCACATAAAAGAATCAACAATTCTTCAACATGCTTGACCTCTGAAACATCACACACATACTCCATATACTCTCCCTGATCACCATTCCCCTATATAGATTGTCTTCCCTGGTAGAATGATAGCTTCCTAAGGACAGGGACTATTCCTGTTAAAAATAACTTATTTCCCCAATCCTTATCCTGGTACATAGAAAGCATTAATGGATACTTTTTCATTTATGGACTAAAGATCTTATTAAGATTCATGCACAGTCCTCCATCTTCCCTACACCTACACTTGGTCTTACCTGTTTTCTTCCAACATCCAACTCAAATGATCAGAGACACAGAGGGAGAAAGGATCTTAGAGATCTAGTCCAACCCCCTCATTTTCAGATTAAGTAACTGAGACATCATAATTTGTCTTCACACATGCACACAGTCCCAATGAGACATACACCCCCTCCTTCATACCCACTGGGAGCTGCACACCTGTCTGTCACACACTCCCACATTCATAGACATCCTAGGAGTCCGATAAATATTTATTTGTTAATTTTCTCTCCACTGTTCCCCTACTCCTCCTCTCTTTCTCCTCTTCTCTGTCTTTCTGCTTCCCTTCCTCTCTTCCTTCATATTTCTTTCTCTCTCTTCTTCCCTTCCTCCCCTCCTCCATCTCTCTCTGTCTCTTCAATCTCTGTCTTTCTGTCTCTTTCCTTTACTTCATCTCATTCTCTCTCTCTCTCTCTCTCTCTCTCTCTCTCTCTCTCTCTCTCTCTCTCTCTCTCTCTCTCTCTCCACATGTCCTCTCTCATTCAACCTTTTTATACACAGACATCTTCTCATAGACCCTAACATATAGCATAACATATACAGTATTCACAGAACAAAATCACACACATTTTCTCATACCCAGTCATATAAACAATCTGACACAATCACACAGACTCAGGTGCTTGTTTGAATGCATACACTCATAAACAGCATACATCATAGTTAGAATACATTCAAATATTCTCATACACAATCACACATACACACACACACACAAAGACATAACAATTCTTCCCCCCCACCACAGCCTAACAGAAAGAATTCATACAGCATATTTAAACTTCATTCTCCCATCCCCCTTCCCCATTGCCCCACCACCACCACCCAGATCTTGTTGATCCCAGTCCTTCTCTCTGGCCTCAAAGAAATCACTGTTGTCTCACCAAATCCAGGGATCTGGGTGTCCCTTGGAGAGATTGAAGAGCCATGGAAAAGGCAGAATAATGAGAAGAAAATCAATTCTATTCCAAACTTTGGAAATTCCAACAAGAGACAGTCTGAATCTGGCAAGGGTGGGATTGGGGCAGGAAGGAGGTAGAAGCTTGGAAGGTTTGGAGGTCAGACCCAGGCACCAGGGGAGCCTAGAGCTTCAAGACCAAGGGAAGGAACTTGGGATGCATCCAGCGTGTTCTTTTTCTGGAAAGCTGTTGGATTCAGACTTGATTCCTCTGTCCCAGTCCTGGGAATTCCAGTAAGTATCCTACAGTCAAAGAGGGCAAGCAGATGCTCTCTGAAACAGAGAAGGGAGTGAGAAGCCAGAAAAGGCAGCAAGGTGGCCAGCGTCAAAGAGGTCAGATGCTTCAGTGGCGGCAGGGTCTGGGGGAACAGGGCCCCTTTCAGCTGTATTTGGAGCAACCGTGATGTCAGCAGGAAGGGAGGGAGGGCTGGAGCCAGGGGTGCAGACACAATGATCCTTTTGTCCCCTTCCCCAGTCATCCATAGCTACACAACTGTAGACAGATCACAAAAATACAAACTCATCTTCAGAGATAGACTTCTCATGCATGTGTGAGTCCACACAGCATATATACCTTTTTACATTTTCTTGTCTCTCATACATGCTCTTGATACATTCCTTGGCCTTTCCCCGACCCAACCAAAAAAATCTCCCCTAAACATTGAGGCGTAAATATGTCTTATTTAATTATACACATGCAATATGTTCTCTTCATTCAATTTCATTCTATGATCACCTTTAGAGCAATTTCTTTGTACTAGACACCATTAGGCCTTGTGAAGAATGAATGAAGCTAGAGATGTCCCTGTCCTCAAAGAGCTTATAGTCAAATTGAAGAACTCATAGAAAAAGTTACACAAATAGGACTTTGGTATGTGGGAGTTAAAGAACTTCTGAGGACACCAACCTAGTTAATCCTAATGCTATTTATAGGAAACAGATCAAAGGAGGGAGAAGAGAACCTTTAGGCTAATGTTCCAAATTTTCATTTTATACTGTAACTTCAGAACTGCTTTTTTTTTTATTTTTAC
Organism: Macrotis lagotis; assembly: GCF_037893015.1. Lineage (NCBI taxonomy): Eukaryota > Metazoa > Chordata > Mammalia > Peramelemorphia > Peramelidae > Macrotis > Macrotis lagotis. Next base: position 194,800,575 of record NC_133659.1, read on the forward strand.
AAGGCAATGGGGTTAAATGATTTGCTCAAAGTCACACAGCTAGGTAAGTATTAAGTGTCTGAGGTTGGATTTGAACTCAGGTCCTTCTGACTCCAGGGTGAGTGCTCTATTCATTGTGCCATCTAGCTACTCTAGATATGTTTTTAAGGAAGGAGAACAACTTTACTTTGTGTCCTTGTAGGTTATATATCCCTGAGAAAGGTTGATGAATTAGGTTGTGTTACAAGTTGCCTGAGATTTTAGATACACAGAATATCAAAGGGCATAGGGGCAGATGGTACATTGGAGAGAGTGCTGGGCCTGGAGTCAGGAAGACTCCTCTTCCTATTGGACAAGTCACTTAACTGTGTGTCTCAGTCTCTTCATGTAAAATGAACTAAGGAAGGAAATGACAAACTACTGTCAAGAAAATCCTAATGGGATTACAAAGAGTCAGACCTGACTGAAAAACAACTAAACAACAACAAACACCGAGCCAGGGCAAAGAAGAATCTGTATTACAAGGATGGGTTAACAGTCACCTGGAGAGTCCTTGACTTTTTCTCATCTTCTGGTAGCTTCAAATTACCAATAGCTACAATCAGTACAAGGTACAAGGTACCAATAGCTACAGGATCAAAGACAGATACTGAATGTATGTTCCTATAGATCAGAAGTGGTCATTTCATTATAGGTTGATCCACTTTTCAGGGATCCCATGTGCACAGAGGCATGTAAATGAATAGAGCAGGAGATTTTTGGCCAGTACTCTACTCTTTCCTGGGGACACTGTCATTGATATGTTTGTCCAGTGAGCTTCAGACCTAAAATCTTGTGGTTCCCAGGGATGTTGTTGAGATAATAATGTTTTCCTTCCCTCCCTTCCCCCTTGGCTTCCCTGAAGAGATAAGGAGAGAAGAGGTTTTATCTCCAAAGGGCTGAAAAACTCTAGGGCCCCAGAGGCTCTGATGTTTTCCATTTAACTGTTGTTCATTTACATTTGCTTTGAGTCTCTATTATGTTCAGTCCTGAGGAGCAGCATAATATAATGGGGAAGAACCCTTGCCTGGATGTGATACTCAGTAAATGTGTGACCCATGACAAGTCATTTCTCATTTGTAAAGAGGGAGAAATTCACTGCAACCTCACTCGTTGTGAGGAAAGCCTAAAATTACTATTTATATAGTATATTTATTATCCTGGGAGCTAGGGGGCACAATAGACAGAGTACTTGGCCAGGAGTCAGGAAGACCAAGTTAAAATCTGAAGTCAGATATTTGCAAGCTGTGTGACTGGGCAAGTTGCTTAACCTTTGTCTGCCTCAGTTTTCTCATGTGTAAAATAGAGATAACAATGCTACCTCCCCTGTTGTGAGGATCCAATGAATTTTTGCAAAGCCCTTTGCCTGGAAGCCAATAGGGGTTAATGAACATTCTTGCCTTCCTGATGCTATCTACTTAATAGAAACCTTCCTTTTCTGTTTCTCTGTCCCAATCCTATTGATCAGAAAACAGATGTTTGCTTGTGTGTGTGTGTGTGTGTGTGTGTGTGTGTGTGTGTGTGTGTGTGTGAGAGAGAGAGAGAGAGAGAGAGAGAGAGAGAGAGAAGGAAGAGAGGATATAGAGAAAGGGTCAAGAGAAGGGAAAAGTCAGTAAAAAGAGAAAGAAAGGAAAGGAAAGAAGAGAATACAGAAAAAAGCAAGCAGGTAGGGGGTCAAGATCATCAATGAGTCTGGTATTCTAGGCTATAAAAGACCACTTATATAATTTCTTGGTACTTGACAATTGCTGATATCACAAGTATTCTTTCTTTAGTTCTGTAAGTGATCTCAAGATCTTGGAAATGAATGATCCTTCCCTGCTGTAGAATTATGTCTTCTGAGGGAAAGGGTTATTTTTCCTTTATTAGATTAGTGATTCCCTAAGGGTAGGGGCTGAATATCTCTCTCTTCTGATTAGGATCTCTGTAAGGACTGGGTCTCTCCATTTCCTTTGCATTTCCTAATATCAACTCTAAGGAATGCTCAATTCATATTATTGACTGACCTCAAAGTTAGAGAGAACTAGAGAGAGACAGCCAAAAAGAGAGGAAAGGGAATGGACAGGCTCAGATTTTTGGCTAGGATTTATTCTATTCTATTGCTCTTTCTTTCCCTAGGAGAGAATTTCTATTTCTCACTTTCCTCCTTGGCTCCAGCATTGACCCCTGGGCTCCTGATGATGAGAAAGGACCCTCCTTTCCCTTCCAATCCCCCTTCCCTTCCACTTCCCACCCAGGGTCCGAGAGAGCTTCTATTCTTGTTCTATCCCACTTAAACCAAACTCCTCTCCCCTCTTCCCCTTTCCTGCCCCTTATCCCTCTTCAGGCATCCCCTTGTTCTTCATTAAATCCCAGCTCTAACTCTTCCTTTGCCTCCCAACCTCTATTGTCTCCTACCTTCAGAACAAATGGAAAGGAGATGAAGAAAGTTTTGTTAGCTCAGGAAAGAGAGAAGGGAGACTCGGGAGGCAACAAATTAGGAGAGAAGAAAGGAGAGGAGGAAGAGGCTTGAAAGCAAAGGAAGTGAAAGTTGAAAGGAAAGAGTGAGCAAGAGATAAAAGAAAGTTTGGGCAGGGGAAAGATAGGAGAAGGTTTTCTGGAAGAAGATGAGTGGAAGGGAAGGAGGAAAGGAAGGAAATAGAGAAAAATCATCCAATCCAACCCATCCTGTGAACCTCCCCTTATTCCAAAGTGAGAAAATATCAGGCCACTACAGATGTGTTCGGGTCATTTTTCACATGCTTTATTCCAGCAGTCAAAATAATTAAAAACATCTCAAATTATTATACATACACAAAATAGGTACAGAATCCTTTGGTTTCTCACACTCCCTATGGGGAAAAACTGCCTTTTGGCTAGAAAAGTTATGCTTTGAAACCCAAAGAAAGGAGATGGCAAGAGAGGTATGGGAGGTTTGGAATTAAAAGAGTTGGAAAGACTAGGGGAAGATAGAGGGTTTCAGAGCAAGAGGGAAGAGAGGTAGGATGAGAAGAGGGAAGTGAGTGGGAGGCATGAAAAGGGAGCAGAAGAGCAAGATGGATAAAGCATGAGGGGAAAATAATGTTAAAAGGAAAGTTGAATCCACCTGCTGGTGAAGACAGGATGAAAAGTCAGCTTTGGTGCAGATCTCAAGCCTACTTCTTTTATTCCCTTTTTAAATAGCACCTTTAGAAAATTCACAAGTCCCATAAGCCAAGAACAAACAAATAAAAAAGCTTTGAAAAAAAAAAGAAGACTGTAAAACAGAAAGGGAACACTCTTTGGCATGTGGGGGGAGGTCTCAATTTCTATAGCACCAGTGATCCTCAAATCCCCTACCTCCATCCCATTTTGGAAAACCAGTTGGCTGTCTATTCTTGTCTGGTTTTCCTATCCCTAACATGTCTAGGAGTAAAGGAAATGCAAATTTAGCACCTTTGAAGTAAAGTAGGGGGAGCTCCAGAAGGAGGAGGAGTAGCCCCTCTTCACCCTAGGTTCCCCCATTCCAAGCCCCCACAATGTTACCCTGGCTGGCATGAAACAGGTACGAGGTAGTCTTTCAACAACAGAAATATACATGGAATGAACAATTTCTCAGACCCAGCCCCATTGCCTGTGTGTGAGAGGCAGATTTAGAAGGTGCCTGGAGGGGTTGGAGGTGGGGACTCTCAAATCAGCTGGTTCCACTTTACTGTCCCTCCACCCTTACCCCTTTCCAATTCTCCTCTAAACTTGGCAGGGGGGAAATCTCATAGGACAGCTCCAGGCCCCATAAGTCCCCCTCAAGTAGGATTCCCTCGCACACACTCCCCCTCTCAAAAAGAAGGGTGCAGTACAGAGGCTTGTATTCAGATAGTACATCTTCTTTTGCAGTGGTATTGAGAAAAGAGACCAGCAGAGAAGCTGAGTCTGGGAACCCCATTTCCCCATCCTCTCCTTGGAGGGGAGGGTGAGGGGAGCAGGAGGCTGGAATGGAGAGAGGGTAGGGCCAAAGACACTTGGATGTTGGAGCATCTGTTTTCTTGTTGCCAGGAAGACCACGGCTTGCCCCAACATTTCCTGGGACATGGAAGAGACTTGCATTGAAGGAGGCTGTGGGGGAGAAGTCCCCAAGGGGAAGAGGTGGAGAAGGGAACAGAATGGCAAAAGCTGGGGCATTTGTAAGCCCAGTGGGCTAAAAAATGACTTACTCCCACATCGGTCTTCAAGCAAGTGGACCAAGTTTCCTTTTTTTAAAAAGTTATTTATTTATTCTTTTTTTGTAAGGTTTAATGCTTTTGATTTAGTTTTGATTTTTTGGGTCAGATTTGGTTTGTCAGAGGTGAAAACTAAGTTTTGAGAGATGAACGGAAAGGAAAAAAAAATTTCCAAAGTCCATGTGAAATTTTCTCCTTTTTTTGACTTTTTTTTTGTTCTGTTGGGTTGTTTTTGTTTTCTTCTGGGATCAAAGGGAAGGAAGATGGGTGGAAGGGAGCCGGTTGGGAATGGGGAGAGTTTACAGGAAGCAGACGGGACCAATGTCGAAGCCAAATTCCTGGTTGGGAGCACCAATGTCCATGGGGGCCACATCAATGATGGGCAGGCGGGAGGTTTTGGTGGTCTTGTATTCGATGACTGTTTTGCCCCAGTTTCCAGTGTGACTCTTTAGGAAAAAGAAGAAGGGCAAAAAGAGTTAGTTATTGTCCTGTGGCAATTATTACTAGGGTAGGGTAAAAGCAGGGTGGTGCTAGTGGTGGTGAATAAATCTCTTCAAAATCCTAGATCTCAGAGGCCTGCACAATTGACCACAGTATGGTCATTTAAAACCATTTCTAATCTATTTTTGTGACCTATAAACTCTGGCCAGAGGAAGCACAATCCTTTAAGAGGGAGAGGAGATAGGAGTGACTAGACAGCTAATTTCAAAGCCAGGAAGACCCAGAGTCCTGTTTCTGACATATACTAAGATGGTACCCTTGGGTAAGTAACAATCTCAGTGCTTTAGGAAAATCTTTAGGGTATAGAGAATACAATGAACCATATTGATGGAGGAAGTGCACAACAATATCATTGAAATTCACAGGTCCAGTTGCTATCCCAATTCATTTACTCAGAGTCCTGTAGTCATAGAGGCTATAGACTCATCCAAGGGAGCAGAGAAAAGAACAGCAACTGAAGGTCTCCATCACAACCTTGAGGTTGTGAGGTTTAGTGAGAGGGACTCACCGTGCAGCCATCCTCAGTGACTCCATAGGTGAATCGGCTGTTGCCTTCAGCTCGGATCTCAATTTCATTGGAACCTTGGAGAAGCAGGGCCTTCTTGAGGTTGCCAGTCTGCTGGTCCATGTAGGCCACGCTGTTCTTGCAGTGGTAGGTAATGTTCTGGGAGGCCTCAGTGTACATCAGGCGAAGGAAGGTCATCTGAATAGCCACGTCAGCAGGGTCTGAGCCTTCACTGCCATACTCGAACTGTAGTGGAAAGGAGAAGATGGAGTTTAGCCTCTCTTCCCTGCCCTTTCAATTCTCTGCAACCTCAATGTCTCTCCTTAATTTTTCTTCTGAATACTGAACCCCAGAATCATAGGGTTGGATATTGTGTGAGAGCTGGAAGACCATCTAGTATCCAAGCCCTTCATTTTATAGGCCCAAAGAGGGCCCTTGCCAAGGTTACACAGTTCATTTATGATAGAGCTTCAACTAGCACCCTGGCCTCCTGGCCTCCACTCTAGGAGTATTAGTATAGTCCAACTCTTAACTTTCCTATCTTTCCCATCTATATCCATTTCTACCCCTTGCTGTTTCCTCATATTCCCCATCTCAATATTCATTAACATTCCTTAAGGCCTCATCCCTGCCCTGGGAAGTGTTATTCTCTACCCTTTCCCTTCCTTCTATGGTCCAGAAGATCAATCTATCTTTCTTCTCCACTTTTTTGTGTCTCACCTGGAATCCATCGGTCATGCTCTCGCCGAACCAGATGTGCTTCTTCTCCTTGGGGTTCTTGCTGATGTACCAGTTCTTCTGGGCCACGCTGGATTGGGTGGGGTACACACAGGTTTCTCCAGTTTCCATGTTGCAGAAGACCTTGATGGCATCCAGGTTGCAGCCTTGGTTGGGATCAATCCAGTACTCTCCTGAAATAGGATAGAGAAGAAATAAGAGTCAGGGAGGCAGGGTCTGGTGTTGGGTACTTTTCTGAGAGTGGCATTAAAGAGGAAAGGAAGAAAAGGAAACTCCTTGACCCTAGTCCAGCAAAATACCCTATCATGGGAGTGAACTGGACAACAAGGGGAAAGAGTAGTTGGGAAGGAGGACACAAGAGGGGTTGAAGATGCCCAAGGAAGGTTGGGGAAGGCTCACCGCTCTTCCAGTCTGAGTGGCACATCTTAAGGTCTCTGCAGGTGCGGGCAGGGTTCTTGCGAGTACCCTCGGGGCTCCGGATGTTCTCAATCTGCTGAGTCAGGCTCTTGAGGGTGGTGTCTACCTCAAGGTCACGGTCACGGACGTTGGCATCATCAGCTCGGTAATAGCGGCCAGAGTCATGAGCCTTCTCCTGGGGTGGTTGGGGCAGGAAGCTAAAGTCGAAACCACCACTGGGGGGACCTGGAGGACCAGGGGGTCCAGGAGGTCCAGGGGGACCCTATGCAAAAAAAGAAGAGAAGAGCAAAGATTGGTCAAGGCCTAGGTTCTTGGACTTGGAGTACTAGATAAACCTGGAATGGGGGCTGGGTGAGCTAAGGAGATGAGTACATACAGCAGGACCGGCATCTCCAGTACGACCACGGGGACCAGGGGGGCCGATGGGGCCAGGAAGACCATTGAGTCCATCTTTTCCAGCAGCACCAGAAGAGCCAGGGGGACCCTGAGAGAGTACATAAGAAATAGTAGTTTAGACTGACATTATTCAAGGCTTGGCAAACCAGTTCCAGGCCAGACCTAACCTAAACACACAACCTTAGAATAAACAACAAACTCAGTACCAAGATCACACAATCCAAGTCAAATAATCCAACTCTGAGACCAACAATAAACTCAGTTCTGACAACACAACCCCCACTGAGAAATATGAGACAACTGGATCTGATCTCTCCCTGTTCTCTGTCTCTTTTCTCTCGCCAGTCTACAAGCCAAGATGACTCACATCTTAGCAGGGCCAAAAAACAAGAGTAAGGGACGGGGGGAGGGAAGTTGTATCCCAAGTATGATTGATCTTGGGAATTCAACTGGCATCTGCTCTGTTCCCTCACACATTCCCTCCTGCACCCCCACTGTCTCAGATACCCAAGTCTCTTCTGTAGGCAGTGTAAGACCTCAGGGGGGAACCTGACTGGGACAGGGGGTGAGCACTAGGGAGAAAAAAATTACTTACTCTAGGACCAGCAGGACCAGAAGCTCCAGAAGGACCTTGTTCACCAGGAGAACCCTTGAAGGAGACAAAGATGACTCAGAACTCAAATCTGAATTAAGTGGGATTGATGAGAGAAGGGGGTGGTGGTGGTGGTGGTGGTGAATGCCAGAAGTGACCCATCCCAGTTCTCAGGCCCAAGAAGCTGGAAATCTGGGCCAAAATTCTTTCTAGTTTGAGACTCCTACTTGGTCTTCCCCATTAGAGTTCCCTAAGGTCAGAGACTATTTTTTGTATACCCTGGCACAAGGTAGGCATTTAACATTTACTGACGGATCAAATAATTTCCCCTTATATTTTTCTAATCCAAAGTCAATGCAGCTAATTCCTGTCCACAATACCAATCCAGAAAGGCTAATGAATTATTCCATATAGCGAAACTGAGGAATGTTTACATTGGGAAGACCTATCAAGACTAGATGGTAGGAGAGGGCCACAGAAAGGGAAGGGAACAAAAAAGGAGATACTTACAGGAGGACCAGGGGGACCCTGGAGACCAGAGAAGCCTCTGTGACCTTTCATGCCTCTGTCACCCTGTTCGCCAGTCTCACCCTTATCACCTCGGGGGCCTTGGGGTCCCTAAAAGAGTAGAAAAGTGACATTCCAACAGATGAAGGACTCTCTAGTCCCCCAATGGGCAGGGGTTATTCTTTACTTTAGCATTTGGATAGAAGGGAAGAAGGACTCACAGCAGGGCCACGGGCACCAGTGGGACCGACAGGACCAGCAGGACCAGCAGGACCCTAAAGAGATGGAGGGAGAGAGTCAATGAGATCCTGTGCTGTGGAAACTACCTGAACTAGGGCTTCCCTATGGTTGTGCAGCTTGTTCTCCCCAGGACTTGTGAACCCCTTTTCATGAGTCACCCATTCTATTCTACTCCACAAGTTTGAATACATTCCCCTCCTCTGCCCTCTAACCCTTCCCAACTCCCTCTTGATTAAGTCTTAGACATTCTGATGGGCACTATCCTCAAGTTCCTGATCACTTTCCTTGCCATCCTCTCCTCCTCTTACCCAAATCCTTCCCAAGATTCCTACACTTTCCTATCAGAGGGTAAGATTTTTAGGAACAAGTCTCAGCTCTGAGAGAAGCTGGCCAGAAGGGTAATCCTGCTCCCTCTCCCTCCAGGATAACTTCCATTTTCTGGGAAATCCAGGGAGCCTTAAGTCTATAGAGTTTATTTACTGTCCCACAAACCCATTTTCCTTTCCAGAGTGTCTTCCCCTTGACCTTTCCACCCCACTCCATTTTTAGCTGAGTAAAGTCAATGAATGCCCTGATTCTTTCCCAAGAGCTTGCCCTAACTTCAACAAGTGCTAGTGAAGAGTCACTTACAGTCTCACCACGATCTCCAGCTTTTCCAGCAGGGCCAACAGGGCCGGGAGCACCAGGGGCACCAGGAGCACCAGGGGGGCCAGCAGGACCAGTCTCACCTCGGTCACCCTAAAGACCAGGAAAGGGGGGTGGAGTTAAGGGTAGGGTCAATGCTGCTGAAGGGAGTGAGAGAGAAACACATCTGTCAGGGTAGGTTCTGCTCACCTTGGGGCCAGGAGAGCCATCACGACCAGGGGAGCCTTCAGCACCAGGAGATCCCTTAAAGAGGAGAGAAAAATATCATCAGCTCAGGCCAGAGAGGGTCATGCAGGCCAGCAGTCAGTGCTGGGGCTGCTGGGAGTTCTGCCCCCAAGAGTTTCTTCCTTACCTCACGTCCAGATTCACCAGGGGGTCCAGCCAATCCAGGGGGTCCAGCAGGGCCAGGGGGACCACGTTCTCCACTTACTCCAGAAGGACCTTGCTTTCCAGGTTCACCCTAAATACAAGGAAGGGCCAGGTCAGAGAAGAGATTGGTAGGTTCTTCTCCCTAAGATTCTCTCTACCCCAGTGGTCCCAACCACTCATTCTTATTTGTGTCTCACCTGATGCTCTTCCTGCATCTCCCCTGTTTCCACTAGTAGCTACTCCCTTCTAAGTCTGTCATGTTATTGAGGTTTATCAGAGAGAAAAGCAGGGGATACTCACAGAGGGACCAGGAAGACCAGGGAAACCTCTTTCTCCTCTTTGTCCAGGAAGACCCACCACACCACGCTGACCAGCAATACCTTGAGGTCCAGGAGTACCAGGAGCACCCTGAAGGAGATGAAGGAAGGAATTAGAAGAGGCAGGTGGAGGAAGGTAGGAGTATGAGAGGAAACTTGACTTGAATTCATGCATATCTCAGATTAGGTGGGAATGGGAGTGATTGATGCCAACTTCTGTCCTGGACATTGTCCACAGAGGGGCATGAAGAGTCCTGACTTCTCCAAGCAGGCTGGAAATAATATTCTTCTTTGGGGTTGAGGGAAAGCTGAAAAGACTTCCTGATTTGGGAGGGGAGTGGGATATGGAAAATAATAATAGTAATACTAAACTGACATTATTTTAAAGTTTTTACTTTTAAAGTTAGTAAAACACTATAAACATCAGCTTATTTGATAAGAAGTGGAACCTCTGCTTAAGGGGGGGGGCACTATAGACAGTTCCCTATGATCATTTCTTATGGGGATTCCTGAGCAGATACCAACTAGAGGTTATCACAAGCCCCTCCTTGACAGGCCAACAATAAGAGATATTGACTCCAGAAGAGGCATTCTATCCTTGGGAGGTTTCTAGGAGCTACTAGAAGAGTCAAGGGATTTCAGGACTTACAGCAGGGCCATCAGAACCAGGAGATCCTTTCTCTCCACTTGGGCCAGGGGGACCAGGAGGTCCGACTTCACCAGGTCGTCCAATAGGGCCAGTCTCACCACGGGGGCCTTTGCCACCTTCCTTGCCAGCAGGGCCAGGAGGTCCAGGAGGTCCAGCATTACCCTAGGTAGCAGGAAAAATGGTCAGGATGAAAAAGGTTGGGGCCCTTCTTAAACTCCTAGGTTGTTTGCTGAGGACTAACTACACCTTCTCGATTTTGACACATTGAGTAGGAGGTAGTGACTGGGCTATTAAGGGCTAGTGCAACGAGGACACAATAATATAGCTGAGTCCAGCTGTCCCAGTCTCCTCCCACTCACTTGTTCTCCATCCCAATTGCTGAGATCCATTATCCCAACCACCTCTTTCTAGAACTTTCCCATCAGCATTGATCAGGATACCCTTTACTTCTTCCCATCCAACCTGGAGAATTTGAATTCTTTGAGTGGGTACTTACAGAGGGGCCAGGGGGACCAACTCTTCCAGCAGCACCAGGGAAACCAGTAGCACCCTACAAGGCAAAATTAAAAGAATGCATCAGAGATATGAAGAGTCATCTAGCTGGCCAGTGGGGGCAGGGAGAAGGAAGGCTGGAGTAGAGGATGGGAATAGGGCAGGATATGCTCAATCTTCACTCCTAACTCTAAGACAGGGGGAAACTAAGAGCTGAGGAGGTTGTTAATAATAATAATAATAATAATAATAATAATAATAATAATAATATAACTTTTATGATTTATAAAATATTTCCCTCACAAAAATCCTGGGATAGAGGTAGAAAATAAATATTCTTCCCATTTTATAGAGGAGGTCACAGCTCAGGGAGCTCAGATCAATAACTTCAGCTCTAATTCAGGTCTCTCTTACCATTAAGTTCAGTGCCCTTTTCTCTATAATACTCTTGGAGGGGAGGGAAGCAATTTGCTTAAGAATCACAGAGGGTCACTGTCAACTGTCCTTACATGTCCCAGTTCACAGAGCTTCAAGTTCTGCACATGATTCCAGGGTGAGATTTCTCTATCTGAGTGTGTCCCTGGCAGGGTTAGAAGGTGGACCTGAGTGGTGGGTCATACTTACAGGAGGGCCAGCACTGCCACGAGCACCTTTGGGTCCAGGAGCACCAACATTACCCTGGAGGAGAGGAAATGGAAGATGTCACATTTGTGGAGAACAGCTATGCAGAGAACTCCTGGGAAGGACAATCAGGAACTAATGGGATACTCACAGCAGGGCCAGGGGCACCAGTAGGTCCAGCAGGGCCAGGGGGACCAGCATCACCTTTAGCACCAGCATCACCAGGTTCACCTTTAGCACCAGGTTGGCCATCAGCACCCTGGAAGAGGGGAACAAAGAAAAGTAAACAGGAGAGCAGAGCTCTGGAAACATGGACATACAGAAGGAGATGGGACTTGAGAGACTGGCAAATCCCTTCCCTAATTAGACTTCACACACACACACACACACACACACACTCTCCTATTAGGGAATCCTAAAGGCCAGCAACACCCACTCTTAACCAACAAGAAATAGAATTCCCTTCCCCTCATTCCTGATCCTTTTTAATCTTTTTTTGGGGGGGGTTTCCATTCTTTGTCCCAGACTTAAGCCCTAAGATGCATAGGTCCTACTGGTATAAATGGAAAGTGAGACAGGGCCTTGGTACTTACAGGAGGACCAGCAAAGCCAGCAGGACCAGGGGGACCAGGTTCACCACGTTCTCCCTAAACAGAAGGAAGGATAAAGAAATAATCAGAAGGTAAACCCTGCTTGGAGAGGTACCAAGACATGGAAGGAGATGAGAGAGATATGTTTGCAAATGAGAATTCAGATATGCAGGGTGATAGGGATCAGTGTAGTAGGGAGAAGTGAGGGAGTCTTAGAAGAATCTCTGGAGAGAGGAGGGAAGTAATGAAGGCATAAGATGAGGGGTCAAGAAGCAATGAGTTGTAGAGGATAGTGGAGAGGGGAAGGAATTTTCTAGATAATAGGAAAAGATACTTACAGGGGCACCACGAGCTCCAGTGGGACCAACAGGGCCGCTGGGACCAGACTCACCCTGGAAAGCAAAAGGGAAGTAAGGAACAGTCAGGAACAGGAGAGCAAGGAGGTGCTCTTCAGGGAGATATTCTGTTGACTGTATGTGAGTATATCCCTACACCCATGGATGGAAAGTCCATCTCTGGGATCACAGTGGCTTCTGTATTTCCCTGTACACATGTCTAATTCTCTCCACCCACCTACTTGTCAGATCTGACTTCTCTCCTTCCCTCTGGCTTTTATAGGATCCCTACTCCTCAGTCTTCCTCCCTCTTGACCAATAGCAACTTAACTCTGCTTCTTCCCTCCACCCCCATCTCAAGATATCCTATTCCTCCTTAGTAACCACTCCTTCTCCTTATGCAAGGTCATTGGTATTGTCTGGTGCCCAGTGATTAGAATGTCTTCACCCTCCAGGCTAGCCAGTGTAGTTAAAAGTTCTGGAACTAGGGTCAGAAAATGGTTCAGATCCCAGTTCTGATACTTATACCCGAGTAACCTTAGAGCAAATCAATTCGACTCTTTTTCCTCATCAGTAAAATGTGGGCATAGGATGAGATGCTATCTATTGTCCTTTGCCACTCCAAAATCCAATAATTCCTGGGATCCAGTACCACCACACAAGAGGAAAATTCATTTTCATGATATATTGTGAGGTACTGTTATACTGGCCTTGGGTCGAGGGCAATGAGGATTCAAGGTTTATTTCTCACACCTACTGGCTATGGAACCTGACCCTGAGCAAATCACTGAAGTCCTGAGTTCTCTAGGTAATTTAGGCCCCACCTGCACTGGGAAAGGGAGTTTATTCATTCATTTCTTGTATCATTGAAATCACAGGCACAAGAGTGCCCCAGCAACTGCAACCTATTTCAGGGAGAAGTTGGAAAGGAGAATGGCTATTTTTACCTTATCACCAGAGGGACCAGCAGGGCCAGGGGGACCAATGGGACCAGTTAGACCACGGACACCATCTTTGCCAGCAGCACCATCAGCACCTTTGGGACCAGCATCACCCTAGAGATAGAAAAGATAAGAACCTTGTTTCAGCCAAGATAAGTTACTGGCTCCAGGGTCAAGGTGATGCCTGTGAACATTCCTATGGGAGAATATGCTTGGATGCTAAAGGAGTTTTAATGACAAACCAGAGAGGTACTCCATTTCTATCTCTACTTTTATCGATTCCCATAAAACAGGGAAAGATAATAGATTGCTGAGATGAAGGGAAATGAAAGGAAATTAAGGAGACCAAGGCTTTTCAGAGAAGACTGGAGAGAATATTATCTTCTCTGTAAGAAGGCTTTTCTACTCTATGCAGTTGAAACTATCATTCAGATCCAGGGAAAACTCTGAATTTAACTTTTAAATTTTCCAGATAAGGAATTGTCCCACCATAGGACAAATTTCAGAGGATTTCCTAGACTCTTATTTGCTGAGTAACCTAGAAAGAAGATTTGAGACCCTCTCTCCTCAACAGTAGGGAGCTTGCCTTGAAATCAGGAAGACTTGGGGTTCAAGTCCACCCAGACTAGCTCTAAGACCCTGGACAAGTCACTCTTATCTCCTTAGTGATCTAGGAAGAGAATTCACTCCTCTTAGTAGCAGAGAGGACTCTGGGCAGGGAGAGCAGAGTAGTGTTGTCAGGCTCTAAACTCAATCAGAATCCCAATGATATACATCCAGAAGCTAATGAAAGGGCTTGGTAGGGGAGTAGGGATAGAATTAGGCAGGAGATGAACTCACTCTGTCACCCTTGGCACCAGGAAGGCCAGCTGCACCACGTTCACCGGGCATGCCCTGCAGACCAGGGGGCCCTTGGCCACCAGGAGCACCAGGAGCACCAGCATCACCCTACATGCCAACCAAGAAACTCATAGTTACAATTGAGAATGCAAGATACTCCTTATAGCTTCTTCCACTGGGCCACTTGACATCAAAGGCAAGACATTGGCTAATGATGAACTTAAGGGTAGGAGCCCAAGCTTAACATAGATGTTTTGCAACCACTTTTTATCAGACTTGGGGCTAGAAGGAAGACCCTAATCTCTCCTGGGGGATGGATCAAGCTTCCCACCCCAATTACTGACTCCCTCCTCTCCATCTTGTTTCTCACCTTAGCACCATCATTTCCAGGAGCACCATTGCTACCACGAGGACCCTGAGGACCAGGAGGACCTTGGACACCACGTTCTCCAGGGAAACCTCTCTCACCCTAGAGAGGAAGGGACAGGGTAAGTGACAGTGCCATGAGAAAGACCATTGCAAAAATGGAGAACCAGAGAGGGCTGAGAGAAAGGGCCTACTTACTCTTGCACCAGAAGGACCAGGGGCACCAGCATCACCAGGAACACCCTGTGAGGGGGAAAGCAGAAAAAAAAGTCAGAGTCAAGTTGAGGGGGACCCATGGTCAATTATAAATTCATTCATTCATTCAACTTGCTTAATTCATTCAACTAGCATTTTGAAGCATTTCCTTCATCTCAGGCTGGCACTGCACTAGACTTTACTTCAGATTACAGACTTGCATTCTGTTTTGCAGTAAATGCCCTGTTCTTGGGCTTTGTTTGAATGTTTAATTGGTAATTAGGACTTAATTGCATTCAGCCCAGCACTAGCTAGCACATGGCTTCCTTCCCCTGCAGCTCCATTTCCAACTCCTTATGTTCTACTTCCTGGACATTCTTGAGAGATGTGACCAGGACCACTGTCAGACTCAGTAATGGAGTAAGGGACACAGGACAGAGAGGGAGTTGAAAGGCTAAAACTCTCAAGGCTAGAATGTAGAAGTTATTGTGAATGAAAGTAGTGGGATGTAAGGGAAGAGAGAATTCTTATAAAGTAGCTAAGAAAGTGAAACCAGGTAACCCCTGTCTTCTCCCAAACTATCTTATGAAGAGGTGCCACTAGCTTTGTGCTACTTCAAGAGCTCTGGAGTTGAAGGGGAGGAAACCAGACATTCTTCATCATTTCCCTCCTTTCCTCCAGGAAGCTGCCAGGTACTAACTTACCTGTTCACCAGGTTTGCCTGCTTCTCCAGGAGGGCCAGAGGGGCCAGGGAGACCCTATGGGGAAAAGGTAAGAGAGGAAGAGTTGACATTCCAGAATAGAATCATTCCCCATATTTCTCCTCCAATTCCCCAAATTCTCAGCCTTCTCACCTGGAATCCAGGGGAGCCAGCAGGGCCCTGTTCACCTCTTTCACCAGCGGGACCCTGTCAAGAAAAGTCAAGAAGGCAGGGATCAGATGGCACCTACAGGAAAGAGGCAGGGAGTCTGCCTCTACAGTCTTCACCTAGGCCGCCCCCCACCCAAGCTAGCCCTCTCCAGAAGGGGATACTCACAGCAGGGCCAGGGGGACCCTGAGCACCAGCTTCTCCATCTTTTCCAGCAGCACCCTAGAAAGAGAGAGAGAGAGAGAGAGAGAGAGAGAGAAACAGTGTTGGATTAGAGGATCAGTGGTGGAAGCTTAGATTAGCTTTGATTTAGAATGAGAGAGTTTTGGGAGTGAAAGAAGGGGCTGATCTGAAGAAAGCCAGGAATTCCCTGAACTCTTTCCCCAAACCATTTGCAGAAGTTTAAGCTGAAGGTTCAGAGCTCAGCCCCTGTTGCTATGGCTACTGATGCTGAAGACACATTCTCTTCCAAGGTGGGGAGCAACTAAGAGGAAGATCACTAGGAAAGGGATTGGATACTGAGGGGACAAGGGAATGGATAGAACACCTACCACAGCACCAGGGGGTCCAGGAACACCTCTCTCTCCAGCCTTGCCAGGTTCTCCCTAGGGAAAGAAAATCATGGGTTGGCCCAGAGAAAGGTGACCTCCTCAGGGTCCCTCCTCCCAAAACCCATAACATTTTCCAGACCATAAATGCTGCCTCTCTTTTGCTTTAGGATTGTTCTTTGACAGGTTTATTTTTGTTTTTGTTTTTTAATGGCAGTCGATAGCTCAGACAATGATTGAAAATACTGAATTCAATGGTGCAATTAAATTATTCCACTTGGTTTTCCAGAGAAATCATATACTTTCCAATAGCTTCTAGTTCTTATCTAGGGACAACGCAAATGCTTTTGCTCCTCCCCAGACCCAGGAAATGCTTAAGAAAACTAGATGCCTCAACCTTACCACTGATCTCCCTCCATCTCCCAACCTCACCATTCCTAAGTGGTTAATTTCACCATGGCCATAACTTTCCCAAACATTCTTCTTAGCCTAGGGTTTAGAGCTGGCAGAAAAGTCAGAGGTCGTGGGAGATGATAGAGTAGGAGTCAGAAACTGGGTCTGAATCTCAGTCCTCTCATTTCCTATTAGGCAAATTTCTTAACCTCCCTAGGCCTCAGTTTCCTTATCTGTAAAGTGAAGAGGGATAGACTAGATGATTCTAAAATCCCTTCAGGCTCTAAATCTATAATCCCATAATCTCCATCCTTCTCTCAAACCTCAGTACAGAGGCAACTGGGATTGGAAAACCTGCCTTCAAATGCACTCAGATATTTAGGAACTGTGCAGTGATTAGTTTAATGAAAGTGCTGAAAATAATTTCTCTTTTCTTTCTTCCTTCAGAGGAGGAAGAGGAGTAAGTTGAGTATCAGAGAATTCTAATATGAATTAGCTTAAGAGGACTTCCATTATATCTCATTTAAAATCTCTCAGAAATTCTGCCAAAAAAGAGGGGCAAGAGAGAATTTTCTCCTTGCTACAAAAATGGGAAAGGAAACTGAAGTATTAAAAGCGGAAGTGATATTTTTTTTTTCAAAGTTAATGAAGGACAAAGCTGGAGAAGGCCCAGGCCTTAGTACTGCTTATTTCCATCCAGTTTGGAGATCTTATCACTGTCTCCTGCCCTTCACTCTTTCAACCTCTTCTTTCTGGTCTCTCCTTCTTCCCTTCCCTTCCATTTCTCATAAGGTAAAGACCTTATATTTCACTTTTCTCTTCTGCTTTCCTAAGCACAGTTTCCTCTACACTCACATCCTTTAATTGTAAAACATTTCTTTCTGCCAAAATTCTCTATATTGGCACTGAAAATGCAAGCTCCCTGAGCACAGGGATAGGAGATCCTTTATGTACAATGTACAGAGTCTACTTCCACTCCATTCTCATTTATGTATTTATTATAGCTATGGGGGATCATTTTAGACTTATAGAATATAAGAGCTGGATTAGATCCTGAGATCATTTTACAGATGAGGAGAATGAGGCTGTGAAAATGAAACTGATTTGTCCAGATTGGCACAGTAGGTTATTGGCAGAGCTGGGATAGAAAACAGATCTGCCATTTTCAAATACAGAACCCTTTCCCTCAGAAGACACCACACCCCCTTCCCTGTCCCTGGCTTGTGGGAGGCAATAGGGGAGATCAGAAGGTGGGATACTTACAGCAGCACCCTTGGGTCCAGGGAATCCCATTACACCAGCTTGACCACGGGCACCAGGAGGTCCTGGAGGTCCAGGGCGACCATCTTGGCCAGCGGGGCCCTGAGGATGGACAACAAGGAAACAGAGTTGAGGACAGAGGGCTGGAGGCAAGGATGGGAGGATGGGCATGGCCAAGGCAGAGGAGAGCAGTACTTACAGGAGGACCAGTTTTGCCATCAGGACCAGGGCTTCCAGGGCTTCCAGTCAGACCCTAAGGAGGAAAGCAGATAATAGTGAGGCAAGAGAGAAGGGATTCCCTTTACTATAGACTTCTCCCTCCCCATTCCCATGTTAGTTGCACTTGTCTCTTCTGAGGGAGGTTGGCTGAGATGGCATGGATGGGCAGGGAGATGGTGACAGGTAAGGAAGGAAAACAGCCACAAGGAAGATCAGAATGATGGTTAGGCTGTGAAATTGACTGCCAACATGGGCTGATCTTGAAATATCCACCAGAATGGCACTCCCCAGAAATTATTTTTGCCATGCCAAATAGTTTTCTCTAGAAAATCCCTCTTCCTCTTCACTTAGTGACACCCCATCTTAGAAAGAGGCTGTCCTGTATCCCTCCAATGAAACTTACCTTTGCACCAGGCAGACCAGCCTCACCAGGACGACCAGCTTCACCAGGAGATCCTTTGGGGCCAGCAGGGCCGGGAGCACCACGTTCACCAGGAGCACCCTAGCAGGGAACAGAATAGTCAAGTCCTAGAATCAGGGTCTCTCTCACCTTTCCCTAGGCAGAAAATTTGATTATCTGCAAGTGGATGAGAACATCAAGATCTTTTGTGGAGCCCAAGAAGGATGTCTATAAGGAGCAGGACTCTTTTTGGTGAGCTTATTCCTTATAGGGAGTCACTAGGAGGCATCTTACCTTAAGAAAGATGCCTTAAGCACCTGATTCATTGCTTTGCATGTAGCAAAGGCTGAATATGTGTTTGCTGGTTTGACTAATTTTGATTGGGCACAGATGGGGAAAGGATTAGCAAACTAATGGCAGTCAATCATTCTCTGCCCTCCCATACACCAAACCATATCCTGGTTTGTGCCTACCAAGAAGAATTTGTGCCTGTGATTGTGCCTGTGAAGAAGAATGAATCAATTAGAAAGAACTCACCTTAGGACCAGCAACACCATCAGCACCAGGGAAACCACGGCTTCCAGGACCACCCTATAAGGGGAGAGTACATGATGAATTAGAACTGGGAATGAGTAAAACAGGACAACAGAGGGTATAGATGCTCTCCCCATGCCAGGCAAGGTATTTACTCCCTCAGGAGGAAACATCATGCCAGGACTGAGGTGGAAGAGAACCCATGAAATGAAAGGATGTCACAAAGGGCCTGAAAATTTTGCAGAATGTCCAGTGGACTGGTTGAAATTGGGAAGAAGAAAAGGAGAGTGGAAGCAGCCACTTACTCGTTCACCAGCTGGGCCGGGCAGACCAGCAGGTCCAGGTTCACCACGAGATCCTCTCTTGCCTTCCTCTCCTGCAGGGCCAGGGGGTCCTTGAACACCAACGGGACCCTAGGGGATGAATGGAGTGTGTGGGGTGGTTACTTGTGATGGCTCATATCCAAGCACTAAGTTTGGGCATAGCTAGAGCTCTTTTGTCTGATTCCAATGTTTTGTTCTGAATGTTACTCATTCTTCCTATAAGACTGGAAGATTTTTTTAAGAGCAAAAATCTTTTGTCTCTATCTCTGTCTCTGTTTCTCTGTGTTTCTCTCTCTGTCACTGTCTCTGACTCTTTCTTGATTAGAAACTACTTGTCTCCTCTATCAAATGGGATTCCCTGGACATTAAGACCATATCTATCTTCTTCAAAGTCTAGCACAAAATTCTCCCCAAAGAACAACTCTCTTACTTCTTAGAACTGAGTGAGAATATATTCATATGTACATTTGTATATCCAATAATAAATGAAGCTTATAAAATACTTTAAAGTTTGTAGAATGCTCCACATACATTTGAGGTTCACCTCAACCTAAAGGCTCATACTATAAGTATGATCACTCCATTTTACAGATGGTTGAAACCAAGGCTTAGAGAAATGGAATGACTTGCTGGAATTCTGCAGTTAGTATGAGGCAAGATTTGAACCTAGGTCTTCTTGACTTCAGGTCCATCAACCTATCTACTCTACCACATATATGCATGAATGATGTGTGTGTGTGTGTATGTATGTATGTATGAAGTATAAGTGAGATAACAGTACTTACAGGCTCTCCTTTGGCACCAGGGTCGCCTTTGTTGCCAGGAGCACCGGGTTCACCCTAAAGGGAAGAAGTAAAAGAGAAAAAGTTGAAGTGAAACTAGAAGGAAATGGGGGGGTCGGAAAGGCCAAAGGCAAAGTTGACCTCATCTTTTGGAGCTCTGGACAGGTACATCTGGGTAATTAGAAAATAGACTGAAACAAATGCCAGTCAGCTCTAGTTCAATTATTTGAGGAAAATTAGCAGAGGAAAGATGGGTACTTACACTATTACCCTTGGGACCAGGAGCACCACTGGGACCCTGAGGTCCAGAAGGACCACGGGCACCAGGGAATCCAGGAGCACCAGCAATTCCAGGAGCACCCTATGATACATAAGAAAAGACTCAGTCTCATGGTTTAGAAAATTATGTTCTATCCTAGGACATTGCAGGGCACTGCAAGTAGAACAAATGGTACTACCAAATACTTACATTGGCACCTTTGGCACCAGGTTGTCCATCAGCACCAGGGTTACCCTAAAGCAAAGAGAAAAGAGAAAAAGTGAGTGATGAATATGACTTCTGAAGTTGGCCAGAGGTCAAAGAGCACAAAAGTAGGAAGCTACTTACAGAGGGGCCAGCTGCACCAGCAGGGCCAGGGGGACCAGGTTCTCCACGGACTCCCTGGGGACCTTCAGAGCCACGGGATCCTTGGGGACCAGCTTCACCCTGGACCAGGAAAATAGTCATGAGCCAGATGCCTATGGTTAGACCCCTGCATCCTTACCCTCCTTCCTAACACCTTCACCCAATGCTTACTCTTACAGGGAAGAAAAGCAAAGGAGGAAAGGAAAAGAACTACTCTGATTCCTAAATTTTCAGAGAGAAGGGAGAAAGGGAGAAAGAAATTCTTCTTGCTTTATGTGAATGAGACTAGATCAGGAAATCTATGTTCAGATAAATCCAGGGTCGAGGGTCAGGAATTAGGATTAGAAATGATTTGGAAATCAAGGTCCTGATCTGATTGGGTGTTGAACAGAAATCTGAAACTATGGGATAACTTTCCAGGGGATGTTTGGGATGTTGATTCCCAAAACATGGAATTCTCTTTTCCTGTGGCTTTGGCTCTGTTCAGAGGAAGGTGAGGTCAAAGTGGGGAAAGAGCCTTATTAATTGGGGTGTATATCCGTGGGATCTGCTGACCCATGAGAAGCAAAGTCTTTGGTAAATTTAACTCCAAATCACTTCTCTTTCCACTCTCAGCACAGCTAGATTTGGAGTGGGAGATGGATCCAACCGTTTAAGGAACCCTTATGTCTAGGAGGAGGTTGAAGGAAGTGGACAGATGGAAAGGATTCTTACCTTAGCACCAACAGCGCCAGGGAAACCAGGGGGACCAGCAGGACCAGTGGGACCCTAGAAAAAAGGGGAGAGCTTAGTGGAAAGAAAGGGAGAAGCCCTCGGATCCTCCTAGTCAGAGGGGGAAGGTGTCTAAAGAGACCCAGAGAAAAGAAGCCCTTATGTCTTCCAAATCTTATATCAAGTGATCTTCATTTGCCCATGAGGATAGAAGTTGACTCAAGAAGCCCCCACCTTTTCTCAATCTCTCTGGCACAAAGAATGTTGGGCATACTTACTGGGGGCCCAGCAGCACCTGTTGCACCATCATTACCACGAGCACCCTGCAGAGAAGAGAAAGGGAGAACCTTAGTTATGGTTACATTTAATGCCTGAGTAATTGCTCAGACCAATCAAAAGTTACTGCATTGCCCAATGGGCATCCAGAATGCCTGAGTCATGTGATACTTACAGCTGGGCCAGGGGGTCCAGGGCGGCCTCTCTCACCAGGAAGACCACGAGGGCCCTGAGGAAAATCAAGAGAAGCAGAGTGAGATAGAGTAAAAGGGGTGCAATTTTCTCCATCCCCATCATTTCTCCAGATACCCCTATGTCTCCTTTAAACATCCAGAGTGCCTCAGATGTCTCCAAGAAGTCTACTGGGGAGGACTTTCTTTTCCCCCTAGAGACTACTTCCTATAACCCTGTCACCCTCATCTTGGGGGCTCTTCAAGGAGCTTACCATTTGTCCAGGAGCTCCATTTTCACCAGGACTACCAGGCTCACCCTAGGAAGTATAGAGATAAGAATGAAGTGGGTTTTTTTTGTCAGGGAAGTTGAGGTTCATTCCTAAAAGGTGATCTCTTACCTTAGGACCAGCAGGACCACTGTCTCCCTTGGCACCATCCAAACCACTGAAACCCTAAGAGAAAAGAAAAAGAGTCACCAAAGTGAGATTCTAGAAGAAAAAGGATAGATCCCACAGCCTCCATTCAGGATAACTTCCATTTTCACCAGCCAGTGAGAATGGAACCTGTTTATGAAATAGTCATTGCACATAACCCCTGATTCTAAGACTGAACTGACTTGAAAGGCAACCATCCTATCCATAAGGGGACCTAATTCTTTTCTCTTTTCTAAAAATTTTATTATTTAAGGCAATGGGTTTAAGTGACTTGCCTAAGGTCACACAGGTAATTATTAAGTATCTGGGGCTGGATTTGAACTCAGGTCCTCCTGACCCCACAGTTGGTGCTCTATCCATTGCACCACCCAGTTGCCCCAGATTCTTCTCTTTTCTCATCTATGTCTTTAGTGATGCTCCTATCTCTTCACTCAGTAATGCCTTCCAAGATCTAAATTACCAAAGGAATATCTTTTAGATGCCTTACTTAAATTCCTTTCATCTTCTGAGGACCCTATACTAAATTCTTCAAACTGAAGAATTGGCACCTTGAAGGCTGGAATTGAATTCATTTGAGAAGTTTTTAGACTAAAATGGAAAAGAGAAATCTTACCCGGTGTCCCTTCATGCCAGGGAGACCAGCAGTTCCGGGCAGACCCCGAGCACCCTAGAGAGAAAGAACAGGAGGGTGATGAGAAATAAAGGCAGTAGAAAATAAAAGCATGCTCCACTAAGTAAAAGGTGTAGGATCCTATATGGAGCAAA
The DNA here is from genome assembly GCF_037893015.1 of Macrotis lagotis. Classification (NCBI taxonomy): domain Eukaryota; kingdom Metazoa; phylum Chordata; class Mammalia; order Peramelemorphia; family Peramelidae; genus Macrotis; species Macrotis lagotis. The sequence goes on from NC_133659.1 coordinate 194,823,336, forward strand.
CCTCTCGAACAGAAACAGAATGGGTGAAAGCAATCATTATTTTCATCCCCATCCCTATTCTAAGATCCATCATCTTTTTTAATATATCAATTATTAAAATTTAAAGGCCATGAAAAGAGGTAGCCCATGTAGTATCAAGATAATCAGTAAGGAGAGCCTCCAGGATTAGACTGGGTCATAAGTAATCAATACTGGAAGACTCAGAAATCTGAGTCCTAGGTTTTTCTCTCTCATGGTCCCTCTCACCTGAGGACCAGGAGGACCACGTTCACCGGGACGACCAGGTTTTCCAGCTTCACCCTGAAAGGAAGAAAGTAAATCATCAAGGGGAGTCTTTGTTAAGAGTACCTGCATTCAATCTTCTGCCATGTTAAATGCTCACTAATTTGGAAATGGCCTGGACTACTCAATTAGGGGAAACTTGGAATGATCCTTCTCTTGTAGTTGTTAAGACCTGAGGGTCAGGCTTTAGGTAATATGATTTCATTTAACCCTATTTCTAGAGCAGATAAAATTCATAAATGTTTCCTTTTCTAGATATATTTGCATCACTTGTTAAATAGTTAACATCCCAGTTTCAAAAGCTTGGGTACAAATTTGATTTACTCTGAAGTAGTAAGCCTGTCTAAACCATTTTTTTCTGGCTTAGTTACAAGCTTCTTGGTATGGTCTAGTGACCTTTTGTGTAAGAAAGAAAAAAGCAGTCTATGCTTGAAATACTGAAGGTGAAAATTTTCCCTGAGAATTAAAGAGAGGTAAGTTCCCAAATGACCCCAAAGGAGTTGTATGTATAACAGGGAAGAGCCCATCTTCCATCTTGAATGCCTCTCCCTCAATAGTCTCCCTTTGATGGAGTTTCTGATGGAAATTGTGGCATTAAAGTTCAAGGGAATGCAGGGTGAAAAGATAGCATGCATCTCAGGGGTTACTTACATCATCTCCATTCTTGCCAGGGGGACCTGCAGGACCTCGGGGACCCATGGGACCCTAGAAGATATACAAAAAAGGTTAGGCTCATCTTTGCATAACTCAGAGCAACATGCAAAAATGGAATGATGCAGAGGGACTAGGTAGCTTCCTGTGGGTAAACTTCTCTTCTAGAGTGTTTCTGAAGGGAGGAGGAGAAAGTTTGCAAGAAGAGACAGTAGGTGGCGCAGTAGGGAGACCCCACCCCCACCCCCAACCCTGGATGTGAAGTGTGAAAGGACAGTTTAAATCCTGCCTCAGACACTTAGTATCTCTCTGTGTGGTCCTAAGCAAGTCATTTAACCCCTTATATCCTCTTATCCACAAAATGGGGGTCATTGTAGAATCCATCTCAGAGGGCTATTGTGAGGATCAAATGAAACAAAATATGTCAAGTGCTTTACCATTATTATTAAGATCAAGATACCTTTCATTTAAAAAAGATGAGTATGTGCAGTTCTTATTGGGGGGAGGGAGATGTTTATATGAATGAAACCCCTATTTCATGATGAAAGAATGGCAGGAAGGAGAGAGGCAGGGAAGATGGAGTTGGTAGGACCACTTACTGAAGCTCCAGGCTCTCCGGGTTCACCAGGGGGACCTTGGAAACCTTGGGGACCCTGGAAGAGGAGAGATTGGGGAAGTATGAGGACATATCATCACCTTATGACTCTCATCCCTGACACAGCTAGCAACATCGCCATGATCCGTTCATCATTATCATTTAAACTTCGCACTTAACTGTTAATTGCCTACTTCATGCTAATTTGCACAATTGGCAAGATTTTCATCAGATTAATTAGCATCCCCATCACCATAACCATTATCCTACTTCCATATTCTCACCTTCCAGAAGCAGACAGCTCAAGGCCCCTTACATTATCTGAATGACCCAGAAGGGGAATCCTAAACATCCCTCCCCTATGCTTTTCCCACTGCACCCCAAAAGAAACTTAGGCCGAAGATCTTCAAGTGACTGAAAGATTTTAAATTGGGGAAGTGGGAGGTGGGGTGGAGAGGGTGATAGATACTTACTGGTGAGCCAGGGGGACCAGGGAGACCACGAGGACCAGAAGGACCCTAAGGAGAGAAAAGAGAAACAATGAAGACATTTCAAAAGGAAACCACAAGGCACCAAAAACCCTTTGATCTGAAATCCCCCCAACGAGTCTTAACCTCCTAACAAACCAACCCAGTGTAGAGATGATTACCCTGTTGGCTCCCACTCCTTCCCACAATCACCAAACTTATTTGACTCTTTTTGTATCCCCACTGTTCAGAACATAGTTGGTGCATCATAAGTGTTTATTGATTGATTGCTTTCCTGGCCTCCCCATGCCCTAGTGAACTCACCATAGGTCCAGGCACAGACATGCCACCTGATTTCTCATCATAGCCATAAGACATCTGGGGAGCAAAGTTCTAGAGGGGAAAAAGAGAGAGAGAGAGAGAGAGAGAGAGAGAGAGAGAGAGGGAGAGGGTCAGGTCAGTTGGTGGGAGGGTGAAAAATCCTTTTAAGAGAGACCTGATTTTCTACTTACTCCTCCAAGGCCAGGGGGACCAGGGGGACCAGGGGGACCGGGAAGACCAGGCTGTCCTGGGATGCCATCTCTTCCAGGTGGGCCTGGGAGTCCCTGCCAGGGAAAACAAGCAAATGTAGCCACAAAGAAGATCTCACATACAGTGCCCACCATGGAACTTCCAAAAGTGAATTTAAAAATTTACCCTTTCACCTCGGGGTCCAGTATCTCCCTTGGGACCCTGTGAGATTGCAGAAAAAAGAAGAAAGGGACAAAAGTTAGAAAGATGGATGGGCAATGGAGAAGGATATCTATATCTATCTATATCTATCTATCTATCTATATATATATTTATGTATAAATCAGGCAAAAAACCAAACCAAAACAATGAAGAATTATTCTTTACCTCGACTCCTATTTCTCCAGGAGAGATTGATGAAACTATTGGAAAGAAGGAAGAAAGATTCAGAAGGTTACTATCAGTAGAAGGATAGGGGTGAACTAGAACGCTACTCTAGGCCCCTATGAAAACTAAGACCTCTAGTGGTCAGAAAAAACTGAATAAGGGAGGAGAGTTGGGTGGTGAACTGGGAGGAAAAGAGAAGGAAAAGAGGCAGGTCCATTCCATGACTTGGGGAGTCAGGAAAGAAGTAGAAGGGAAAGTGGGCATCAATTGGTGGGATAGAGTATCAAGAGGATCATACCAGCTTCTTCATCATGGCAGATGGGACAGCATTCACCATCCCGGTACTCAATCTTGGCACAGTTGGAAGGATCTACTTTACATAATATATCGTCACACAGGATGTTTCCATTGTCGCAGACACAGATTTGGCAGGTCACAGGTTTCCATACTTCCCTATCACTGTATTTTACGCCATTCTGTACACAGGTGCCTTCTGGAACTGGAGGGCCAAAGGTGGAAGGGATGGGTCAACAGGGGATGGGGAGGGAAGAAAAGAGGAACCCCAGGCACCTTTCTACCCAGAGAGGTCTTACAATCAGCTAGTTTTCCCTCTTCTTCCCCAGAGTCAGGGAAGCTTTGGATTTGTCACCTCCTACATCCTCAGCATCTGTTCATCTCTCCCCCTCCAACCCTTAAGATTCATCTGCTTCTCATCAGGGGCTCAGTGACAGCAAAGGCTCGGGGCCAGAGACATTCTAACTCTTTCCAGTTAGGAATTTAAACAAAGCTTTAGGCCAATTGTTCCATCCAGCTCCGACCTTAGTTCATTGGGGCTAGGCCAACTCAAATAAAAGTTAGGGGGGGAAGGGTGGAGAGAATGGAATAGAAAAGGCCCTAAGTGTGGAAGTGGGGGGTAGTTGGGTAAGAATATGAAGAAGGAAGAGGGTCAAGAGGAGAGATTCTCCAGAGGAGGCAGGTGGTGAGGAGAGAAATAGAGAAAAAAATAGTAGGAGGCGAGGAAGAGGAGGATCTGGAGAAAGTGGGAAGCCAGGGAAGGAGTCACCCCCAAAAGACTTTTGTTCTCCTCCAAACTATAAGACACGCCCTAAAGTCTATCCGGTTATTCTTCACCCCCTTGGTCCTTTTCCCTCATCGTACACAGTTACCTCCAAAGCAAGGCCGCGCCTTGCCCTCACTTCCCTGAGTTAGCCCTTTCTGGGCCTTTAAGTGACTTTGAACCAAACAATAAGAAAAAATCGAAAACTCGCAAAAAGTCCATTTGTGTCCCTCTTCTCATCCCCGCGCGTGCAACGCCACAGTTTACCACGAGGTGGCACGAGGCGCTAGGGAATGGAGCCAGGCGGGAGACTAGGACGATTTCCTTGGGCCCCCAGCGAGCTGAGGGATTGCCCAGAGGTCCTGCCCAGTCTCCCCCTTTCCCACCCCACCTCCACCCACTTCCCAGGAAGCGGGCGATGCTGTGAAGAACCGCTACCCTGAGCAAGGCGGGGCGCAGTGGCCCACTCCCCAAGGGAACCGGCAGAGGGCGCTGGGATCCCACTCTGTCCCCTCCCGACTCAAGTTTCTCCTCCTCCTCCTCCTCCTCCCCTCACACCCCCCACTCCTAGCACACCCCACCCCTCCTCTTGAAGCAGCCCCCAAGCATCCCAGGAACCGAGGGGGAACAGCGTCTAGACTGCACAGCCTGCGAACATGTTTTTCTTATGAATCATCCTTAATTCCTTCCTGATGACTTTTGCGTTTTGGGTTCTGAAATTCTTATCCACCATCCAGACCCCATCTGTCCCCCAGTTCCCTTCCTTCTACAAAACCTATGACTACTATTTGTCCTATTGTCCACGGAGTCTTTGAGCCCTCCCCCCTCACCTAACTCAACGTGAACTTTCTCTTCAACTTCCTCCTCTCTAATGGGGTGTCACCCTTCCCTCAAAAAGCACATCCCTCGCTGCTTCAAACTTTGACTCCTCTGAGGACTTTCATATAAAGCCCATCTGCTGGTAGTACGGAGACTACAGCTCAAGTAGGGGATCCCCAGAAGGTGGGTTAATGAGAAATGAGCTCCTTCACTCATATGCACCCCCCAAAAGTTACCAACTTACTGTCTTCTTCGTCTTGGCCATGAGTGAGGACGGCAGTGACTGCTAAGAGGAGCAGGAGCCGGGGATCCACAAAGCTGAACATGTCTAGGTCCTAGACATGTAGACTCTTTGGGGCTCGGGGTTGGGGGGTTACCGTCCACTCATGCGCGGCCCGAGAATCTGGGGTACCTCCTGCTCAGACCCCGAGGAGAAACTCCCGTCTGCTACAATGCCTGCGCTGGGCCCTTTTTATACTGTCCTGGGATCCTAGGGAAGGAGGGATCCAGCCCCCACGGAGGGGGGAACCGGCCACCCGCTGCCCAGCCAATCAGGGCCTCACAGTCCGGCCCCCAATTTGAGAGTTGGAAGGGAGGGGAGAGAGGGGAGGGGAGAAGTAGGAGGAGGGAAGAGAAGGGAATCTGCCCTTTCCTTTCCCTGCCCCCCCAATCTTTCTATCTTCTCTAAGGTCCCCCCTCTACCCTTCCAATATGCCTAACCTAGAGACATGGTTTGCCAGAAGATGAACTGAATTCTCATTGTAGACTTGGGGGCATTGGAAGAGGAAAGAAGGTTTGCTTTTCCTCCGTCTACACCTCTGAATGGGGAGCAACCTCTGAAAAAAAGTGGATGAATCGGGGAGACTGGGGAAAGGGGAGATTTGGGGAAAAAACTAAGCGGGAAGATTAGTAGACTTGGATGAGAAAACCCTCTCCACCGAAGCAGGTGGAATGCTTAATAAGATGAAGAAGCATTCTTCAGAGTAGGTAGTGTCATCTGCCATTTGGGAGGACAGGCAAGAAGTATCTCATTATAGATGGTAAGAACTAAATGTCTGTGAAGAACTGGACAAGAGGGTCTCCCTTTGGGGAGGGTAAACCTCTCTCTACTATGACTGGGCCTTGGGAAGTGTGTTTGGGTGGTTGGGGTCTCCATCATCTCAAGGCAGGAAGCATTAGAAAAGATTGGGGAGCGGTGCCGAGGGGTTGGGGGAGGGGTAACTTGACAACGTGGTCTCCCCACTGCCAGTGTCTCCTTCTGCCTAGGACTAAAGGAAGTGGGAAGGAGGGACTGGAGAGGTATCCCTCTACTCGAGTTTGAAGGTGAGGGTATGCGGGACTTGGTGGAGGAGCTAACTGGGAATTATTGAGCAACTGGTTACTTTTCAGAAAGGGAATTGCTCCCGTCTAGGGAAAGTTCTAACTGTTTAAAAGATAATTTCAATTTGCTTGATGAAACTCCCCTAGGTCAAGGTGGGAATTGGTGATTGCACAAGTAATAAGAAAAGATTCCCTATGGGGATCCTTTGTCCCCATCCTAGATAATAACCCTTCCAGGCACTGGGAAATGTGTATGTGAGGTGAGGGGTTAAAGATGTCTAAGTGAAAGCTTTAACTGAAATACACACATAAAAATGATTTTTAAAAAGTATGTCTTCTATTATATGAAGGATTTGGGGTGAATTATGGGGCAGGTTGGGTGATTCTTGTTTTCAGAGGGAAGGGAGTTCACCCCGCCCCCAATTGGAGCTCCTTTGGAACTATACTAAGATCCTCAGAGTGAGTGACAAGTGCTGAAAAGAAGAGAGGTGGTTGTTTTGGGAACATTCTTTTAGGGACCATCATGATACCTTAGCGTCTGGTTCCTTCAATCCGAGACCCATTGCTCCTGTGGTGCTCTTGTATCCCCAGCCTTTATTATTCACTTCTTTCAGGTTCTAAGATCTGCCCTCCAATACCCCAGTATAACCTCTCCCACAGGACCCCAGTCCCTCTCTGTCTAGTTCCCCCTGGTAATTAGTGATCAGAGTAGTTCCCCTCATACCTGTTTCCCTCAACCCAAAAGGCAGTCTTCACCATACCCCCCCCATTCAAAGTCATTCCCAGGCTGCTAACGTGGAAGGGGGAGCCCCACCCCCCAAACCCTTCCAAGATTCCAGAGTTCCACCCCCCCACCTCCAAGCCCCAGCTGGTTTTGTGCAGCACAAGAATCCAGAGAGGGAAAAAAATACATGGACCAGAACAAGGCAAGTGGAGCCACGTAGGATATGGGCAATGGGACCATAAGGAGGGGAGGGAGGCTTTAGGGGCTATAATTAAAGGGGAAAATATAGTTTCCAGCGAGGCAGGCTTGGAGACAGATGGGGGGAGCCTGCTCCAATTACTGCTCCGATGTGGCATCCTCTTGGAGTCATTGTGGCCCTGCGCCCCACCCCACCTCCCAGATGCTTGAAGCTGGCCCTGGCACATCTGGAGATCCCTTTGGTCTGAGAAGGGTGGTTCAGAATGATAGTCTCCTATCCCTGCTCCCAAGGAGATCTCTCTGGGATCCCACCATATCCCACCCCAAAATGGTCTCTCCACTCCAGGGCAAGCTACCCCACCCATCAAAACATATTTATTACCCTCATTTATACTGCTTGCTTGAAATATATAAGGGATTTAGGTGTCTTGGTATTGTTTGACCCAAAAGTGTGTGGGTGCAAAGCTTTCACTTGGACTTGAAAGACCCTACCTGTCCTTCCTTATCTCCCTCCCTTTCTTTGGCTATGGAGGGGTAGGGGATTATGACCCCTATAGGTCCTTTGGGTTGGCAGATTGAAATCACCCCTTGACCCTACTTTCTAGCTATATTTGCCCCTAACCCTTCCCCTTTCTCCATCACCCCCGAAGAGAACACTAGCTCATCACACACGTAGACAGGCAGTTCATCAGACTATGGGGGAAGGGTGGAGTGTGTGTGTCTGTGTGTGTGTGTGTGTGTGTGTGTGTGTGTGTGTGTGTGTGTGTGTGTGTGGTGACAACCATTCTCATATTGGTCCAAGATTCTTTTATTCATCATCAATGCATCTCAAAGCCCCTCACACACGTGGCATGAAAGGAGACAAGGGGCCTGGCCTGGAGCCTCCTCTTCCTCTTCTTCTTCTTCCTCCTCCTTTTTTGACTTTAAACATTTGGCCAGCAGCCAACATGAAGATGTGTCTTTAATTTCTGCAGCATGACAGCAAAGCGAAGAATGCCGTGCAGAGGTCGGTTGAGAGCTCTCTGCTTTCCCAGCTCCCTCCTCCCCCCCCCCTTTCTTAGACCAGCCCTGCTGGCCTGGGGTGAGGGGGAATTGGTGGGGGGAGACGCCACCTCATCTTTAGGAAACTCTGAAACTTAGGCTTCTTCAGGAATGTAATGCTTTCTCTATGATTGGCATGTGTGAGTTCGGGCTGGGGGTGGAGAACAGACTGAAATCTCCACCCATTACCCCTCCCCCCCAAGAAATGTTAAAATCATCAGGGTTTTAGAGGAGGGGAAAAAAATCACCTCAAGAAGCAAGAATAACAGAAAGGGAAAAATGCTGAGCTCTGAATTTTCTCCCTTTCCAAGTTTCCCAAAAGCTCCATCCAGTCAGATTCCCCTCAACATACCCCAGAAGAAAAAAGATGTGAAAAGACAGGGTTTAGCCTTTTCCACATCACTCTTCCCCAAATCTGTTCTCTCCCCTTTCCTGCTTTGGGCTTCCTGATTGTTGAAAAGGGTTAAAGCACATCTGGATAGAGATACCTGAGGCACTGGCACAGCTGGTGTGAGGGGGTAGGTAACGCCCCTTCCTCCCCACATCTGTAGTTCCTCTTTCTTTCCAGCTGTGCAACTCTCCCCATCACCCCCCACTCTTATTGTTCATAAGATTTTGAGTGAAAAAGAACGCTTAGAAACTAGATTTAGAAGTGTCTTGGCACCTTGTCAAATTTAATCTCCTCATTTTACAGATGAGAAAATTGAGGTACTTGGAGGAGGAGTGATTTGTCCATAGTCACAAGAGGCAGCAAGTAATAAAGTTGAAATTCAAAACTAAGGTCTTCTGACTCTAAAGGTTCAGCCCCTTCAAATTTTCCATTTTATTTTATTATTCAAGTAATGAGTATTTGTTTTCTTTCCCTCTCTCTTCACTCCAATTTAAAAGAAGAACCCCCCCCCCCCACAAACTTTGTAACAAACATACCTAGTCAAACAAAAGAAAAGAAATGCCCACATTGTCCATAACCAAAAATCTGGGTCTTAGTCTGTACCTAAGGAAGAAATCCTTCTCCTTTCTGTAAGGTGGATAGCTTGCACTATTATAGGTCTTCCAGATTCACTGATGGTCATTGTGCTCATCAGAGTTTTTAAGTCTTTCAAGATTATTTATCTTTATAATGTTATTATGATATAAAATGTGTTGGTTCTGCTCACTTCACTCTGTGCCAATTCATACAAATCTTCCCTTCTCTGAACTAGTTCCTTTGTTCATTTCTCACAGCACAATAATATTTCCTTATATTAATATGCTCTAACTTGTTCATGCCAGTCTCCAACTGATACCAATGTCCTCATTTTACAGATGATATGACAAGCTCAGAGAGATCAAGTGACTTGTGGAGGATCCAAAGTAATAAATGATAAAACTAGCATTAGAACAGAGATATTTTGGTTCCAGATTCCATTCCATTCCGTTAATCTCTCCTCTCCTCTCCTCTCCTCTCCTCTCCTCTCCTCTCCTCTCCTCTCCTCTCCTCTCCTCTCCTCTCCTCTCCTCTCCTCTCCTCTCCTCTCCTCTCCTCTCCTCTCCTCTCCTCTCCTCTCCTCTCCCTTTCTCCCTTTCTTTTTTATTCTTTTATTCTCTCCCATTTCTTCCCCTTTTCTTTTTTCTCTTCTTCCTTCCCCTCCTTCCCCTTCTCTTTTCCTTCCCATTCTTTTCTTTTTTCTTTCTTTCTTTCCTTTCTTTCCTTCTTTCCTTCTTTCCTCTCTTCCTCTCTCTCCTTTACTTCCTTTCCTTCCTTTGGATCTTATATTTTTTCTTTTTTCCTTCCTTCATCTCTTCTCTCCATTTCTTCCTTCCTTCCTTTTTTCTCTCTCTTCTCTCCTTTATTTCTCTTCTTTCTTCTTTCCTTCCTTCTTTACCCTCCATATTTATTCATTTCTTTCTCTCTCCTTCTTTACTTCTTTTCTCTCTTTGGTTTTTTCTTTCTCTTTTCCTTCCTTCCTTTCCTTCATTTATTCCTTCCTTTCTTTTTTCTGTTTTTACTCTTTCTTTTCTTTCTCCCTCCCTTCTTTTCTTTCCTTCATTCTTTCTTTCTTTACTTGCTTCCTTCCTTCCTTTTAGTTGTAAAATCTTCCAAGTTGGAAGTGTAGCAGTCACTCACAGGCCACCAATTTTAATATATGGCTTTCTAAGTCAATAAGCAGAGGCAGCTAGGTGGCTCAGTGGATAGAGCACTGGCCTTGGAGTCAGGAGGACCCAAGTTCAAATTTGACCTCAGACACTTAATAATTACCTAGTTGTGTGACCTTGGCCAAGTCACTTAACCCCATTGCCTTGCAAAAACAAACAAACAAAAAAACTAAGTTAATATGAAGCTCTCTGGGATCCTTATGTGAGGTTTAGTGACCCAGGTTTGTATTCTAATTTGACCCTACTATTCTAGGGACATTCCAAGGCAACCATCATAGAGAGAATTTCCCTCCTGGGAGTTTTGTCTAGTTCTTATCCCAGATCTTCCTTCAAATACAGAGGTCCAGTCAAAGTTGGTCTTCCTACTCTGCCTCATACATGCCATTCCATCCATCTCCCACCTCAATGCAATTCTATAGGCGGTGCCACCTCTACCTTTAAAATTCCTAACTTCCTTCAAAACTGAGCTCAAATACCTCTTAAAAGAGGCCTCCCCTTATTCTCTTAAATGTTAGCGCCTTCCAATTGAAATGGCATTGTGTGTGCATTGAGTAGATTCTTCAGCACTGGTTCTTAGAAAGTAAGCCCCTTGAGGGCAGTGATTGTTTTGATTTTTCCTGTGTCCTCAGAGCTTAGAGCAATGTCTGGTACATAGTAGGTACTTTATAAATGCTTATTATCAATCAACTCTCAGTCAGTCAATAAAGTTTTCTTAAGTCACTACAATTGTCTGGTCCTGTCCTAAGCTCTGAGGATACAAATATGAAAAAAAAAAGACAATGCCTACTCTCAGAGAGCTTTCATTCTAAGGGAGGAGGACAACACACAGAAGAAAGCTGAAAAATGAAAGGAGTTTTTGGTGCAGGGAAGGTTTTGGACTCAGGGACATGATAGAAGATCTCAGAGAAGATTCAAAGTAGTCCAGCCAGGTGAGAATTGAGAAATTCTGAACTGATCTCTCCTTAAATGGGGAGTTTAGAGTTCATTTCTATGCATGAGAGGGATAGAGAATGATAATGGTTCCTATGGAGTCAATAGATTTCAAGGCTTAGCATTATGTCTGATTTGGGGTAGGAAAGTGGGGTACAGTATTGTACAGGAGATAATGAGCCAGATCATGTAGGAGAGTGAGGCAAGCTTCCTGAGTTATTTGTCCAAAGTCACACAGCTAAGTGGCAGAATCAGGATTTGAACCCAGGTCCAGACTCCAAACTAGCAAATAGTTTTTTTCTCTGCATCATACTATTGCCCTCAAAAGAGAAAATTGCTTGAGATGGAGAGGCTGAACACTGTTTGCCCCAGGTGGTTGCCACTCCTTCGTGTTAGGTAACTTGTATGAATGAGTCAAGTTGGATTGATTCAGAGTAAACTTAACAAAGCAGGATACATTTTGGGAAGGGGAAGGCCACTGTTTCACTCTCACTTTCCCTTGACCAATCAGTCACAGAATTTGTCAAGTACCTATTATGTGTTACCTATTCCGTGTTAAGCTCCAAGTTTACAAAGAAAGGCAAAAATAATTGCTCCCATTCTTATGGAGGAAGATAGGCACTGGAACTGTGTCTTTACTGGTCTTGAGTATTCCTTGGTGAAAGAATACCTTATATACCCCCACAATTTATGGTCTTACAGCAAAAAAGTTATTTAGGATATTGAGAAGTCAAGTGATTTTTCTAGGGTCACAAAGCCAAGATGTGGGATTTAGATGTAAGTTTTCTCACTTCTAGGTGAACTCTATCCACCAAACCACACTGCCTCTTAAAATAGGGAGACAACATGAAAATAATCTGCAATACCAGAAGCAATAAGGAAGGTTATTCCAAGCATGGGACACAAGAAGGGTAGAGTTGGGAGATGGAATGTAGTCTACTCTGGAAAAGCAAGAAGGCCAGTATATCTCTGCATTGTAGAAATAATGGAGAGCAATAAAATGTGAGAAGACCGGAAAGGTAGGAAAAGGCCAGGATGAAAAAAGCTTTAAATATCAAAAAGAGAACTTTATTTAACTGGAGATAATAGGGAGCTACTGGAATTTATTGAGTATAGGGTAACATTAGCAGACATACACTTAGGAAAATCACTTCAACTGCTGAATAGAGAGAGAACAATGAAGTTGGGAGAGACTGGAAATAGATGAATAAGGAGGCTACTGAAATAGTACAAGTGAGAGGTGATGAGGGATGTAACTATGGTAGTAGCTATGTAAGTGGAGAGTAGAAAAAGTATGCCAAAAATGGTGTCAAAGTGGAAATGATTTTTTTTTAGGTTTTTGAAAAGCAATGGGGTTAAATGGCTTGTCCAAGGCCAGACAGCTAGGTCTGGGGCCAGATTTGAACTCAGTTACTCCTGACTCCAGGGCTGGTGCTCTATCCACTGTGCTACCTAGCTGCCCCGAAATGATAAAACTGACAACAGAATGGGTGTATAGGGTGAGTGCGAAGGAGTATGAGAGTCAAGGACGATGTTAAGTTTATAAGCCTGGGTGAAGAGACAGGTAATGATGCCTTTACCAGGAATAGGGAAGTTCAGAAAAAAGGGAAGTGGAGGAAATCATTATTTTCTACTTTGGACATATTAATTAGAGATATCAACTCTGCTCCCAGTTCAACATATCCAGAATGCTCTTGATGAGAAAAGAATTCAAAGAAGGACATGAGGTCTTGAAAGATTATTGTGTAGAGGATGGTATGCATTTTTTTTGTGAGACTCCAGAATGCAGAATCAGATGTGAGTGGAAGCAACAGAGAAGAAAACTGTTTTTCTTATTTAGTTCTAATTTTTATCTTTTTATTTAAGTAGTATTTTATTTTCCCCATATACATATTGTAAAAATTTTAGCATCCATTTTTATAAGATTTTGAGTTCCAAATTAATTTTCCTCTCTCCATTTCCATTCTTTTGAAAATGGTAGGCAATTTGATATGGCTTATACATGTGCTGCTATCATGTATAACATTTCCATATTAGTCTCAGTTGTGGAAAAAGAAATGGATGAAAAGGAAAAATAACCAAGAGAAAAAATAAAGTGAAGAAAATATGCTTTTGTATGCATTCAGAGTTCTTTATCTGGATATGGATAACATTTTGCTTCATGAGTCTTTGAGAAAAAAATGGGTCATTCACAGTTGATCATTACATAATGTCACTAATAATGTGTATATTGTTTTCCTGGTTCTGCTTATTTCACTTTGTATCAGTTCATTAAAGTCTTTCCAGGCTTTTCTGAAATCTATCTGTTCATCATTTCTTATTGCACAATAATGTTCTATCTCATTTATATACCATAGCTTGTTTAGCCATTCCCCATTTCATGTGCATCATCCTCAATTTCCAATTCTTTGCTACTACTAAAAGAACTACTATGAATATTTTTGTACATGTAGGTCCTTTTCCCTTTTTTATGATCTCTGGAATACAGACCTAGTATGGCTGGATCAAAAGGTTTTCAAAGTTTAGTTGCTCTTTGGGTATAGTTCCAAATTGCTCTCCACAATGGTTGGATCAGTTCACAGCTCTAATAATGCATTAGTGTCCCAATTTTTCCACATCTGCAGAGAGGGAAATTTATGCTCAATGTCAAGGAAAACTGTCTAGCAATAGAACTGCCTCAAAGCAGAAACATCAAGAGGTGGTAGGTTCCTTCTCCTTGGAGGCCTTCAAGCAGAAACTGGACAACCACTTGAATATTATATTATACCTTGCTATTTCATGTTATATTATGTTATATTGGTTAAATCATGTTATATCATATCATGTACTGCTATACCATGTCATAGGTATTCTGTAGCCTACCATGTCATATCATATTATGTTGGATTATTACATCATGTCATATTGTATTATATTAATTTATTGTATTATAAATAGATTAGAATGGGGGGGTCCTTCCCAAATTGGGTCAAATAGGTGATACAGTAAATAAGACTGCTAGGCCTGCAGTCAAGATGACTCATCTTTATGAGTTCAGATCTGGCCTCAACACTTTCTGTGTGATCCTGGACAAATCACATAACCCTTTTTTACCTCAATTTCCTCATCTATAAAATGAGTAGGAGAAGGAAGTGACAAACCACTCCAACATCTTTGCCAAGAAAATTCCAAAGGGGCTCACAAAGAGTTGTATATGACATATGAACATATATGAATGTATACATGTATATATATATGTATGTCTGTATGAAATGTGTGTGTATGTATGACCTTCCTATATGGATTTGCCTAGATGACTGTTAATGTTCCTTCCAATTCTCAAATTCTGTGCTTCTGTGATGTGAGACTGGAACTCAATAGAAAGATTAGGGCTTTATAGATCTCAGGATCATTGACCCCAAGAGGAGTATGGAACTCATGATATGGAGCAGGGCTTCTTAATTTGGGGGGGGGGTCTCTGAACTTGCTTTTATTTAATATTTGTCTTATTTAATTTAATATTTAATATAATTTAGATTTGTTTGATATATGTATTTAATATTTATTGATAACTACATATAACATGATTGCTTTCTTTGTAATCTTGTATATTTTATTTTATGCTTTTAAAAAATATTATTCAGAAAAAAGGTCTATAGGTTTTGATGCTTATTCTTTGATCTCGAAGAAGACCATGACATCAGAAAAGTGATTGCTATGATATGCAAATGAATTGGATTTAAGTGAGGGAATACTGAACCAGACTGAGAAAGGGGTCTACGAAACCTAAAAGGTTATGAACCCTTGGCATGGACCGAGACAAAAGAGGAGTGGGTTCAGAATGATGATGATGATGTTTGTTCTTCATTTTCAAAGGATAGAATCTAGGGGAGGGGCCAGCCTGTGCCCTAGGTAGTAGTACCAGTGACATAGATGAAAACCCAGCAAAGGAAGCTGAGAAGGAGCAAACACATAAATAGGAGAACTTAGCTCTTTGTGTCTTATTTTCCTCATCTATGAAACAGAGATAACACCTGTTTTTTTTTCTCAGGACTGTTGCAGATTAAATAAGAGAAAGGTAAAGGATTATTATTCCTTTCCCTTTTTTTTCCCTCTTTCTCTACCTCTGCTGACTTTCCCCTCAGGCTTTTACCTTCTTTCTGACTTGTTTTTGACATGGTTTCTGACTTCCCTATTCTTCAATCTTTCTGTATGGCTCTCCCATGCTCTCTGTCTCAGTCATCTTCCCAATTGTCTCCCCCTCTTGATTCCATGTGCTTCCTCCTTTTTGGGTTCTCTCAGACTTTTTCTGTAGATCCATTTCTGTCTTTTTCTCTTGCCTTTTGTGTCTCTATATACTTTTCTGTCTCTTTCTCTGCTCCTTCCAATTGTATCAGTCTTCATTCCCTCCCTCCCTTTTCTGAAAGATTCCTTCTCCAGGAACCCAACCCAGCCCTCCTTTCCCCAGCAATAGAGGCTGTGGTAGCCACCTCATCACTTTGGATGAGGAGGAAAGAGGAATATTTGAGTTGAAGCCAAAAGCATCTAGTTGAAATAAAAGCATCAATGAATTCTTTGGGCTCTGGCTAAGACATGGGAGAAGTCTCTAAGGAAAGAGACTCCAATCACCCCAAGTAGAACATACCTCCACGTCTTGCTCATGCTTTCTGGCACTGAACCATACCCAGGCTCTCTGTGATCAACTGTGCCAACACAGACCTTTTGGATTCCCGAGTTGTATCTTTCAGCCTACTCATTTGCCTCTTAGCACATCCCCTATGATTTCTGAGCTGAATACTTCCTGTGCCTCTGAGCCCTAAATTGGGCAAAAGGGGGAGACCAGAAAAAGAAGGACCCACAATTCCTATCCTAGGAAGCTTCCATTTTTATGGAGAAAAGTATAAACCATGCTTTCAAGGAGCTCTTAATCTGATGGGACACATCTGGTCCCTGCTGCCAAAAAGTTCAAGGTGTGATGAGAGAGACACAGTTCCTGCCCTTGAGGAGCTCTGATCTAAGAGGGGAGAAAAACATCCCCAGAAGTCAGAGAAATCCTGACAAGTTAGATTTCACTTCCTCTGAACAGCCAAACAGAGGAATTAGTCCTTAGCAGCAGCTGAAAGACTGAGGTTAATTTAAAGACCAGTTCCCTGCCAGGTGGGAGGCTTATGAGCTATAGGAATCAGAGAATGGGGGGGACGTGACCAAGAAAAAGACTCCTCTAAAGGAGGGTAGCTCTGGGGCATAGTAGCTAGCTCCCTGGGCATGGAGTCATGAAGATCTGTATTCAAATCCAGATTCAGAAACTTACTAGCTACATGACCCTGGGCAAGCCACTTAACCTCAAAATTTACTCTATAACATGGGAATAAATAATAACACCTTTCCACCCAGGATGGTGGGAGGATTAAATCAGATAATTATAAAAGGCTTAACATAGCATCTGACACATAGTAAATGTTAGTAATTATATATATATATATGCATATATATAAAATGTGTATTATATGTGACTATATATATATAATATAACTATATAATAGGTTAGTTATATATGATATAATGTTAATATAATATACAATATGATAATATAATGTTATATTATCATAAAATAATATATATATCTATGTAAATGTTAGTTATTTTTATCATCTGAAGGCTAAAAGGATGAAGTTTCATATGGGACTTCAGAACCTATTGGCTTGAGGAAGTGACTCACCTATGGCTCTGTTTCATTTTATAATCTAATGTTTAAAGGGTCATTAAATCATGGATTATTAGAACAAGAAGCAATATGATCAGCTGAATGGTCATTTGTTAAGTACCTTCTAGATATAAGACCCTTTTGCTTTGATAGGGTGAGTGGGGAGGGAGGGAGAGACAAATATGAAACAAGTAACAATCCCTGCCCTCAAAGAGCTTACAATTTAGTAGGGAGGTGAAACATAACACAATTTTTTTAATCTAAGTTAGTATGTAATTAAATGAATTTATCTGAATTATTAAATTTAAATCAATTATTAAATGAATAATCATTCAATTAATGGATGACTTCACCAATAGTTCATATATATGGATAGATTTCAGAGAGTCTGTAAGCTTGGAAAGGAAAAATTCTATCTTTATTTCTGTTAATTTCTAACTGAAATTTGGCTGTAGGTAGTATGCCAGGCCTGTAATAAAAGAGACTCATCTTCCTGAGTTCAAATCTGGGCTCATGATTGGAGGATTTCCCTTCTCACCTTCCTGTTCCTGATTTCCTTTTGAGACTCAAGATATATTAGCTGTGCAACCTTTGGTAAATCACTTAATCCCATTTGCCTCAGTTAGCTCATTTGCAAAATGAGATAGAAAAGGAAATGGTAAAGCACTTCATGTCCTTGCCAAGAAGATCCCAAATAGGGGTTATGAAGACTCGGGTACAACTGAAATGACTAAATAACAACACTTAAAATTTAGTATTTCCTTCAATTATTTAAAAATAATATCCCAAGGAGTTCATGGATTTCATCAGACTGCCAAAGGGTCCACAACAGGAAAAAGTTTAAGAACCTATGTCTTCGAAGAGTGATCTGGGCCACTGAGTAGTTAAGTGACTTGCTCAGAGTCACACAGCCAATATGTAGAGATGGAATTAGAACTAAGGTCAAGACCTTCTCTTTATCACTACTCAGTTGTCTGTCTTTTTTTTTTTTTTTTAGGTTTTTTTGCAAGGCAAATGGGGTTAAGTGGCTTGCCCTAGGCCACACAGCTAGGTAATTATTAAGTGTCTGAGACCGGATTTGAACCCAAATACTCCTGACTCCAAGGCCGGTGCTTTATCCACTACGCCACCTAGCCGCCCTCAGTTGTCCCTCTTAATAAAAAAAAAAAAAGTCAGTCAGAGGAACTTGGGAAATTTGAGGAGGCAGAGATTAAGGAAAGGTTTCATATAGCTTGGGTAAGGAAAGGAAATATTTCAATAGGCTGAGATAGTAATAATAGCTAACCTTTACAAAGCATTTTATATACTTAATCTCATAGATATCATGGGTATTGTCATTCCCATTTTATAGATAAAGAAACTGAGGTTGGTAGCAATCAAGTAGCCTGCCCATGTTTGGACAATGTAGTTAAACACTAAAGACAGAATTTTAACCCAAGACTTCCTGCCACCAAATTCAAAACCTCATCCCCTATACTCCTTCTGAAATGCAGATGTTGTCTGCTCTAGGTACACATCATGTACAAAAAGGAGATGGAAAATGACAGGATGAGATCTAGAAACTGTAAAGAGTCTAGTTTGAATATGTGAAAGGGAACCATGTGAAATAAAACCTGAGGGTAGGTAAGGTAGGTAAGTAACATGTAGCCAAGGGCCTAGAATGCCAAGCTAAGGAATTTACTTTACTTGCCCCTAAGGCAAAGGGGGACATAAGTCTTTTAAATGAGAAGATTATGTAATCCAAGCAATTTATTAGAAAAATTATTTTGCAGTTGTTATGAAGGATGTATTAGAAGTGGGGAAAGCCTGACGACAAAGAAATTGAAACCTCCCCGAAGGCAAGGAATTTTCATTTTGGTTCTGAGTACAATGCTTTGCACATAGTAAGTAGGTGCTTGGGGTGGTTAGGTGGCACAGTAGAGAGAGAGAGCACACTTTGAGTCAGGAAGACCTAAGTTCAAATCCAGCCTCAGATACTGTTTGACTTTGGGCAAGTCACTTAACTCTATGTACCTTAGTTTCTCATCTGTAAAATGAACTGAAGAAGAAAATGGAAAAACCACTCTAGTGTTTCTGCCAAGAAAACTCCAAATGGAGTCATGAAGAGTCAGATTTGATAGATGTCCCTGCCTCAAATTCCTCCCTTCTCTGCTCAGCAGCAAAAGCAGTCTTCTTAAAATAAATGTCTGACCATGTCTCTGACCTCCTTGTTGTTCCTCATGTAGGGCATACCATCTCCTGATTTCTTTCTTGCCTTTGTATTAGTGTCCTACATGACCAGAGTGATTTCCCTTTTCACCTTCCTGTTCTTGCCTTCCTATTGAGACTCAGATCAAATCTCATCTTCTTCAAGAGTCCTATTCCTTGACACCCTCCTCCACCCCAACTCCTTATTAGTGCCTTCCTTCTCAGAATCTTTCATTTATTTCTATATATTTTGAATGGACATAGCTATGAATAGGTACAAGGAGTATCCAGGGAGGACTAATGCCTCTGGTGTGAAGGCTTGCTGAGACCTTTTCAGGACTGTTTATCCACCCTTTGATGTCTCTCTAGGGTTCCAAGAAGTTTTAGTACCTGCACCAACCACTTTCTCCAAAAACCATCTCAGCAGATGGGTTAAATCAGATTGAGGGGAACCGAGGGTCTCAAACCCATTGATGAGTTAGGGGGATTCCAAACATATGAACTTCCTCTAGATGAATGGACTGATGATAGCAATTTGCGTTCAATGGCCATGAAGACAACTGAAGCACTATAATTACATAAGTGGACTTCAAAGATGCCAAGATCATCACTGTATCCTGGGCCATCGCTAGTCATCCGATTTTTGTCCTGCTACTAGAGTTTGATGACTAAGGAAGAGAAAATGAGACTAACAACATCAAGCAACATTGCCTCACTGAAATCCAATTCATTGGAATCAAAAGTCAAAAAAAGGTTATTTGTATATTTTACCCCCATTTAGATTGTGAGCTCTTTGGAAGTAGAGACTATCTTTTTACTTCTCTTTGTATCCCTGATACTTAGTAAAATGCCTGACCCATAGTAAATACAGAATAAAGCCTGGCTTCTAGAAGTTAAACTGAATAGATTTGGAATCAGGAAGTACCTAGTTCAAATATGCTTAACCTCTGTCTTCCTCAGATTCCTTATCTGTAAAATAGGAATAATTTTCTGGGTTAATTGTAAAGATCAAATGAAGTTATATGCAAAGCATTCTTTGCAAACCTCAAAGAACTAAATACTAATTATTATTATTATTATTAATTAATTTTAGAAGTGAATTCTTGACTGACCTATATTGATATTTATAGTGAGTAAATATCAGTGATATTTGTCAGTAAAAACATCCCCCCCTCCATTAATCAGAATCAGAGCTCTCCTGCTACTTAGTAGATACTAATCAAGAGTTTTTGGGGCAGAAATTGCACCATTTTGTGAAAGATCTGATGGTGAGTCACACTGAAGTTGGCCAGCATGGTTCTTAGATAGATGGCAGCCTGTCATCAAGGCTTTCCAGGTTAGTAGAACCTTTCTGAGCTTGTACTTTTCTGACATTGTCTCTGAGAGGTCACCTCTATGCTAATGTGAAACTTCAAAGAAGGACTTGAGTGTCATGGATTATGGGAGTTAGAATTGGCAGAGCTGGGAAGCTAGATGGATTTTGGGACAAAAGAAAGGGGAATCAGGGTTAGAGTGAAAAAGGACTCTGAGATTTTGGGCAGGATGATAGTGTCAAAGGGAAATTGGGATAAGGGGAAAGTTGAGGAGAGATTGCAATGCAGAACATGCTGAATTTGAGATGTTGACAGGACATGTAGATCAAGATGTCCAAAGGCAATTCAAAATTTAGAGCTGATGCTCAAAAGAGAAAATTAACTTAGAACTAAAGCACCTCCAAAAAGGAGGTAATTTTTTTTTAGATTTTTGCAAGGCAATGGGGTTAAGTGGCTTGCCCAAGGCCACACAGTTAGGTAATTAAGTGTCTGAGGTCAAATTGAAACTCAGGTCTTCCTGACTCCAGGGCTGGTGCTCTATCCACTGTGCCACCTAGCTGACCCAGTAATGGTTTTTGATGTTTGTCTTTGCATTTCCAATGCCTGGCACAGTGTGGCTCACACAGAAAATGTTTAATAAATGTTGGTTGAACTGATTTAATGTGGTGGATATTTGAAGAAAATTTAGAAATAAAAGAGGCCCTTGGCCAGAATCTCTAAGGGATTCTCACTTTGGAAAAAAGGACAAGCAAAATGTGAAGATGGGAAGGTATCATTGAAGAGGTAGGTGAATCAAAAGAAAGCAATTCAATAGAATTCAACAAAGATTTTAAAATGTTTATTTTGTGCCAAATGCTGCTAAGATGCTAGGGATACAAATACTAATCAAAACAGATCCTTCTTCAAGGAGCTTAGAAAAAATTTTCTAGGGGAAAAAAAAGTCCAACATGCACATAGTGTTTTACCATTTGCAAAGGACCTAACATTCATTTTTCATTTGAGTATCATAACCACCCTGTGAGGAAGGAAATAATATTATACCTCTTTTACAGATGAGAAAGCTGAGAGTTGGATCATGAAATCAAGGGGAAGAAGATGACATCAAGGAGGAGATGTAGTGAATGTTCAATGTTGTAGAAAAGTTAAGAAGGATGAAGGCTGAGAAGAGTCACTTGATTTGGTAATGACCTTTGGAGACAGCAGCTTCAGTAGAGTGAAAGGGACTGAGACCAGTTTGCAGGAATAGAGAAGTGAGTGAGAGTAGTAAGGAAAGAGGCAGCAAGCCACAGCTACTCTTGGTAGAAATATGATCGAGAAGAATTGACATAGAAGTGGGGGGAATGGCAGAATCAGGCATTACCTTCCTCTTAAACCAGTCGGAGAAGAAAGGTCTTACTTGCCCAATTGCACATGACTAGTCAGAGATGGAGCCTGGTGTAGGTCTCTATTTTCTGATAAATGTTGTTTGTTGGGGTTTTTTGTTGTTGTTGCTACCTGGGGCTAGACCAGGTTATCCCAGTATCTATGAGGACCCTGAAATTTAAAGAAAGAACATTTATAATCCATCATTTTCTACTGAACCTGAGAAAGGCCCCAGGTATTTTGAACTTTAGTGTTACCATCCTTCAGAATGTGAAAGTCAGGGAAGGAAATCTGCTTATCCCCAAGGATAACTGTCTAGTTATCTTAGAGTTGAAAGGACCCCAATTTATTTTCTAATTCAAGTTTTGCATTTTACAGATGTGGAAACTGAGGCTTAGTGACTTGTCCTAGGTCGTCCTGCCAGTTTATAGCAGATATGGATCTAGAAGCCTTAGAGAAGCAGTCTCTATCACATAATTCTTCCTGACTTTCATCTCTGATCTCTGGTTCTTAATACCTTACAATTTCAGGAGGTCAGAATCAGGTCACAGAAGGCATGGGAGGGTGCGAATCTCTGTGAGAGCCAAGGAAAGATATACAGGTGTGGGAAAAGTTGCTGCTCTGGGGGACAGTTAGTCACAGGTAGACTTACAGCTGGATTTGGGGGGCTCTTAGCTTTGGAGAAGGGCCCCTGACTGACCAGAGATGTGACTGGGAGTTAAGATGAGTGTAACAGAAGAGGCCAATGGGGTATAAGGAATCCAATTAGGCACTGAAATCTCCCCTTTCCTCCTCTTCAGTCCATCCCAAATGAAGCCAAAAGGCAGGGAGAGGGAATGAAGGACGGGTAGAAACAACCACATAGAAGAGGTTTGGCAGGGACTGAGGACCTTGATTCAAACCATCTGCACAGTGGGGCTGGGGCAGGAGCTTGAAACTAGCAAGCAAGGCTGGAGATTGAGGAGACAGGCAAGCAGGCTTGGGGAGCAGGGACAGCCCATGGTGCAGACTCCTTCCTTCCAGACATCCAAGTCCAGATGACTTAGCCCGCAAGCCCAGCCCAGCCCGCTGACCTCATTCCCAGCCACCACCACCCCCTCACTCTATTCCACTCCCAGGCCCCCCTTCTGGCTGCCACGTCGGCTGGAAGGCTAAGAGTTTGCAGTAGTGAAGGAGAGGGGGTGGCATCTCTGCTCCTAAACACAGAGAAGGGGAGCAAGAAAGACCCAGGCATGTGAGCAGCTGTCCCTTCTGCCTCTTCTGCTCTGTCCATACTAAGGCAGTGCTTAGAGATCCTTCCTGTGTCTTCAGGACCTCTCCATGGTTACCAGGGATCAAAGAAGGTGGAGACTGGAATAATGGGGATAACAGGGACTAGAGCCTGGAACAGATTGGATATCCCTAGTAATTCCTCTGCATCTAGGTGCATTCCCATGTCCTAAGACTTTTGGAGATCTCAGGTCAATGATTCTCCATCCTTGTGGTTGGACAGTCCTGGAGAGTTTGATTGGATCCCTCTTACTGTCTTTTTGAGAATGAAATTTGAAGGGGAAGGAGGCAAGATGAACATTTCCCTCACAAGGACAACTTTTATTTTTTTGTCCCCTCCTTTAAATCCCACATATCTTACTCCTTGGCTTCTCATCCCCTCTCTCCTTTGCCTTTTCTATCCTCCTGTCTCCCCCATTCCCCAACCTACCCACCACCTTAGGGTCTTTGCCCAGCCTGGGGCTGCCCCGGTGGCCCCTAGAGCTGTACATTCTCAAGTTGTGAGTCATTCTGCGGAATGTCTGGTCTCTGGCCACAATTTTCCCTCCATGCACTGACCTCCCCCACCAGCTGAGAGTGGTTGATCTAGGGAGGAGGTAGGGCCTGGAAGAGGAGATGCCCATCTTCCAAAAAGCTGAGGGTGGTCCCCCTCTTCCCCAAATCATTCAGCCTTGGGAGGTGGGGTTCTCAAACAGGTCCCTGGGATCCCTCTCCTCCCCAGGCCATCCCCCCAACACCACTGGCCAGACTTTTCAATCCCCCCTGCCACCCCAGGGGAAAACCGAGGTGCAGTAAAAGACAGACAAGGATTATAGGACTTTTAGTGTGGACTCAATCATTTCAACTTCCAGATTCTCCATCATTTCAACTTCCAGATTCTCCCCTTGGCTCCCTGACTCATTGGACATTCTTCCTGAGACCCTGGGACCCCACTCTCCTTCTTGCCCCTCACTCAAGGTAGATTCAGGCTGTTTCTATCTTCAGAGGCTGAGTGCTAATTCTCCAGTGTGACACATATCTCTGGATGGGGGGATGGGGAATCCATGTTTGCAGGGAGGGAGTGCTGAGGCCTCCCTCTTCTTCTTGGCATCTAATATAGGAGCCTTCCCTTCCTTTTCTCCCTCACAGCCCTATCTCATAGATTTAGATCCTAGATTTAGAACTGGAAGGAACCTAGGAAAGCAATGTTGTCCAACCATTTCTTTTCTTTCTTTCTTTCTTTTTTTGTTTTTGTTTTTGTTTTTGTTTTTGTTTTTGGCAAGGCAATGGAGTTACGTGAGTTACCCAAGGTCACACAGCTAGGTAATTAAGTGTCTGAGGTCAAATTTGAACTCAGGTCCTCCTGACTCCAGGGCCGGTGCTCTATCCACTGCACTACCTAGCTGCCCCTGTCCAACCCTTTCAGAGGAAACTGAGGCCTGGGTGACCTGCAACAAGTAGGTGTCAGAGAAGGGCTTTGAACCAGGTCTTCAAGTCCTAAGCTCTAGCCTACCTCTTCAGGCTCATGGTCTTCTTCTCCACAGCTTTATCCATGTTAGGAAGTAGAGCTGTTAGATTCTAGTTTTCTTTTATCCTCTTTCTACTAAATCCTTCCTTTCTTTCAATTCTATACACAATGTCTTTGTGTTTGTATATACATATGTGTTTGTATGTTAGTGTGTATTTGTGTTGGTGTATTTGTATAAGTTTTATGTGTATATATATTTGCACAGTATATGTTTCTATGTTTATTTATGTGTATATTGTGGGTTTGTGTATGCATTTTAGAGTTCAAGTTATTTGTGTATATATTGTGTTAGTGTGTTTATGTATTTTGTGTATTTGTATTTTTGTGTTGTGTTTATTATTTGTATGCTTGAATGTTTATATCTGTTTACGCACATATTGTGTGTTTTGTGTGTATTTGTGTATCATATGTATATATGCACACATGATATGTATATATCGTGTGTTTGTGTATGTTTGTGCATTTTGTCATTTGTATATGTTTTGTATGTATTTGTGTGTTTATATGTGTGTATGTTTTGTATGTATTTGAGTATGTGTTCAAGAGATTTGTGTGTATATTATGAGCTAATGTTTAGTGTATGTATGCATTAATGTGTTTGTATGTTTTATGTGGTTTTGTGTATGTGTACTGTTGTACACATTTGAACATGCACATGTGTATATTGGGTGTTTGTGCGTGTATTGTATGTTTGTGCATGTATTTGTGTGTGTATACACATCATGCAGCCCTAAGAACATTCTGTACCAAAGCACATATGGTTCCTTCCTCATTAACTCCTCTGAGCTAAGGGAGAGTGCTCTCATTCCTATCGAACTGTGACATGTGGATTTTGGCTCCAGTTGGCATTTGACACCTAGTAAAGGAAAACAAGCTGTGGATGTCAGAGAATTCCGCCAGATCCCAGAGAGCCAGGAGAATTGGGAGAGACAGAGTGGAAGTGGGAGAATTGGGCAGGGGTGGGGGAGGTGGGAGGGGGTGGAAGGGTCCGAGGAGACTTCAGAGGAAACTTGGGTGGAGGTGGCTAGAGGGAGGACAATGCCAAGGCGGGGAAGAGGTGTCTTACTGCTTTGCCCTCAAGGCTTCGGGGAAGGGGGAAAGTTGATTATCTCTGTTTCTGTATTAATCTTCCTACATCTTTCTATTTCTCTCCTTGACACGTGTATCTGACCTTCTAGGTTTCTCCTTCCTGTTTGTCTTCTGGGCCTGGCAAAACATACATAATAAAGATTTCATCCTTCAAGGAGCTAAATTCAAATCCAGGGCTAATCTGTGACCTTGGCCACCTCTCATGGATATATAGAACTTTAAGCTGGAAGGGACCTTCAAAACCATCTGATCCAGTTTATTTTAAAGAAGGGAAAACTAAAGCTGATATGTTAAAGTGACTTCCCCAAAGTCAAACAGGAAGATACATATGTGAATGTAAATCCAGTTCTTTTGATTCCAAAGCCAGTCACCTTTCCAGTAGACCATGTTACCTCTTAGTCTCCTGTCTCTTAGATTTTATATAGACCTTTCTTTGTCCAGGAATTTGAGTGGTGGCCCTAACACTTTCTGAACATCTGTGCCTCCGTTTCTTCTTCTGTAGCATGAGAGGACTGGACCCAATCCTATGAAATTTCAACTTCAACTCTAATGATCTATTCATCATTAATGTTGCCTGTCTTCTCTTTCTTCTCATTTTTCCTAGCCCTTGGATTGCATGCACTCTCTCCCAGAGAACTTATGATGACTCCCACTCCACTCCAACTCATTTCTCCATTCCTTTGTTCCTTATCTTGCTAGAGCCCATCTTTGTCCTTTTGTTATGGGTTCTGGTTAGAAGATCTGGGTTCAGATTCCACCTCTGACACTAATTACCCAAATGACCTTGCACAAATTATTTAATCTTCTTGGGTCTTGGTTTCTTTATCTATAAAATGAGGATGAACTGGAAGGTCACTGAGACACTCTCGAAATCTAGGTCTATGATCTTATGATCTTTATTCATGCCCTGCCTCCTACCTATCCACCCCTGTCAGACAAGAAATTCCCTAAAATCAAGGACCATTCTCCCTCATTGACAATAGACTCCCTAAAGATTTGGGGGCAATGCATGCACTATCCTTTTAATATCTGAGATAGACTGTCCATGAAGAACACTGAAGTGTAGATTGACACAAATTCAGCCTTCAGTTTCAGTAGAGTATGTTCCAATGCCCTCTTTGTATTCTCATTTCTAGAATTTCTTAGAAGATCTTCAAGGAGTTTCTCTCTCTCTCTCTCTCTCTCTCTCTCTCTCTCTCTTCCTTCCTTGAATGCTCATACAAAGTCTCTAAACTCATTCCTTATAAATTGGCCCCTTCTCATGGGGACTAATCAGATAAAAAAGACTAGGAGAAAGAAACAGGGCACATACCACAGAGCTATGACTGGAAAAAAGAGATATGAATATTATTTTCATGTTCTATGAAAATCAATCAAAACAATCCTTCAAAGTCCAGTTTAAACCTCACTTCCTCTATGGCAATTTCTTTGGCCACCTACACCCATATTAATTTCTCTTTCCTAGGAGTCCTAGTAGGACTTGTTATCAAAGAATCATAGGCTTGGTAGAAATCTAGTAGAGCAGATGTTATCTATGGCAACCTTCTAAGCCATGTAGAAATCTCCCCTCTAACATCTTTAAGAAATGTCACCCTTCTAGAATCACTAACCAGTTTCCAGTCTTTACCTATTTCCAATCTATCCTCCAAACAACTTCCAAACATGCGGATCTGAACTTGTTGCTAATCCTGCTCAAGAATCCTATGTAGTTCCCTACTACCTCTAGGATAAAATACAAATTCTTCAGTATGACATTGACAGCCCTTTCACAATAAGATTCCAGGAGATTTTAGCAGATTGATGCCACAGTACTTCCCTTCTTAAAATTAAGCCAGCTAATCTCACCTATTCAACTCCCAGAAAATCAACATACCATTTCCTTTCTGTAGGCTTTTGAAAAGGTTGTATCCCATGCAGGAAAGGCTTTCCCTCTTTGATCACTATAGCTTTTTAGAAACTCAGTTTCTTTCAAGGCTCAGCTCATCTACTTCTGGCAGGAAGTCCCTATTCCTCCAACTGTTGGTATTGTCTCTTTCCTCAAAGTACCTTGTATGTTTACATCTATTTACTTGTTAACATAGTATATAAGCACTCCAATGGCAGGAACAGTTTCATTTTTGTCTTTGTTATTTCCAGCATGTAGTTGGAAATGCCTTGCAAATATAACCCAATTGATAAATTTTTTTGGAAATAAAAATAAATTTAAATGTACCATCTGTTTGGAAATGTTCAATAGTCAAGGATCTCAATATTTCATTATGCAGCTTATTTTGTTCATTTTTAGATGGCTCTAATTCTTATAAAATTCCTCTTCATATTAAATAGAAATCTGCTGCATAGCTCCCACTCATAGCATAATTCCATCGATTATCTTAGTCTCATCTTCGAAAGCTACATAGAATATAGCTATCTGACAGTGTTGCAGATAGATAAAGACAGTTATCATGTCCTGTTCCTCTCAAATATTCTCTTTTCCAGGCTAAATATCTGCTATCATTTGGATTGTGCTAGGTGCTAGAGATGGAAGAGCAAGAAGGAAGTAAGGAAGGAAGAAAAGATGGAAGGTTGGGAAGACTTATTAAGCACTTCCTATGTGCTAATGCACCACAAGTATCCCATTTTATCCTCACCACAACACTGGGAGGCAGGAACTATTATTATCTCCATTTTACAAATGAGGAAAATAAGACAAGTTGTTAAACATCTACTTTTGCATAAGCATTTGCCTGGGATCAACTGATCAATTAACAATTATTGTGTATGGCAAATTTGAATTCAGATTTTTCTGACTTCATCTATTAAGCCTCCTATCTAAACAAAAATGAAACAATCTTTACCTTCAAAAAGCTTGCAACTCACTATGAAGATATAATATGGTAACAAGTATTATAAGCATATACAAATACATAATAAAAGAGAGAACAAGTGTTAACTGGAGTAGGGGGAGAAGATCCGGAAAAGCTTTGTATAGGAGATGATACATGAACTGTGCTTTGAAGCAAGCTAGAGTTTTAAGAGGTTGAGGTCAATTAATGAGCATTTTAAAAAACCTATTCTGTGTCAGACATCCTACTAAATTCTGGGGATTCCAAGAAAAACATAAAACAGTTCCTGCCTTCAAAGAACTCACAATATAATGGGGGGAGAGAATAGGCAAAGAACCATATAAAAATAAGTTATATACAACAAGGATAAATAGGAAATCATCAATAGAAAGAAGGCACTAGAATTAAAGGGGATTGTTCTAAAGGAGCACATTCCAGATATGGTAGATCACTTTTGTTTTACAGTGGCAGGAGATGAAATGTCCTGGACTAGTTGATCAGAAAGGCTCTAACAGTTACAGGGTAAAATTTAATTAGGATACAGAATGGGGGTAAGCAAATCGTGTAGACTTTCTCAGGGAGGGGGTAAGGAAGGAAGGGAAGGAAAGAATTTGGAACTCACAATTTAAAAACAAAACAGCAAATGTTAGAAATTATTATTGTGTGCAATGAAGAAAAAAGTAAAATATAAAGAGTTCACTTTTTTTAAGATAATATAAAATAAGACTGCAAAGGGAGATTGACATTATATAATTTTTAATTCCAGAATGAGGATTTTTATATTTTATCATAGGGATAGTAGGGAGCCATGGAAATTTTTAAAATTTTATTAACACTTTTTTTAATAGACCAGTAATTTCCTAGTTTTATGCTCTACATTTTCCCCACTTGCACAGTGAATCTTTCCCTGTGATAAAAAAAAATAATTTTTGCTGTGGTCATTTTTTTCAGTCATGTCAGATTCTTCATGACCCCATTTGGTTTTTTTTTTTCCTGGCAAAGATGCTAGAATGGTTTGCCATTTCCTACCCCAGTTCATTTTACAGATAAGGAAACTCAGGCAAACAAGGTTAAGTATTTGCCCAGGATCACACAGGCTAAAAAGTATCTGAGGCTGAATTTGTACTCATGAAGATGAATCATAGGGACTCAGATTTGGTGTTCTAGCCATTCTGCCATGTAGCTGCCTAACAAAAACCCCAAAACAATTAAGTAAAATCAACAAACACAATGAGAGAGTTTGGTAGCATACATACCAGTAGTCCCCCACCTATGCAATAAAAGGTGGAAAGTGACTCTTTCCATCTTTCCATTGTGCCATAATTGATCATTCAAATTTGGTATTTGGCTTCTTTTTATTCTTCTTTTCCACTTAAATATTCATTGTATATATTGTTTTCCTGTTTTTACTGACTTAAATCTCTATCAGTTCATGAGTTTCCCTAAGTTTCTCTGAATTCCTGTAATTCATTTTTTCTTATGCACAATAAGATTTCATTACACACATGTACCACATTTTGTTCAGTCATTTTCCAATAAATGGACACTTCCTCTTTTTCCCTTCCTTCCAAGCTAGGTGGCACAGTACATAGATTGCTGGTCCTGGAAACTGGGAGACTTGAGTGCAACTCTTGCTTGGGTCATTTACCAACTGGAAGACCCTGAGCAAGTCATTCAAAATCTATCTGCCTTAGATTGTCAACTAATAGCACATACTCCCAGCGTTTTGTTTTATTTTGTTTTTGAAGACATCAGGGTTAAGTGACCTGTTTGAGATTGGATTTGAATTCAGGTTAGTGCTCCTCTTACTGTGACATCTAGCTGCCCTACACCAGGGTTACTTTGAGAATCAAATGAGATATTATTTGTAAAACACTTAGCTCATAGCAGGCACCTAATAAATACTTAGACTTAATAAATATTTATTCTCTTTCTTACCACAAAAAGTGCTGTTGTGAATATTTGATATACATAAAATTTCTTTTTTTGTCTCCTTTTTTGGAGTTAAATCTGGAATGGGATTTCTGGGTCAAGAGGGTTTTAGTCAAATGATTAGTAATTTTTCTTGCATAATTCCAAATTCTTTTCCAAAATGATTGGACCAATTCATGACTCCACCAAGTGTGCTTGTGTTTCTTCAGTACATTCAATATTAACTATATCTATCTTTAGTCATCTCTGCCAATTTGATGGCTTTGAAGGTTTTTGAGTAGGAGGGTGACATGATCAGATGTTTATTACAGAAATGTCAATTAGGCAACTATGGGAAAGAAGGATTGGGTAGGGGGAGAGATTAGAATCAAGGAGATCTATTTAGATGTTGCTGTAATGGTTCAGTAAGAGACAATGGGACCTGAGCTAGAATAGTGAGAGTGGAGAAAAGAGAATGAATATAAAAGAATTTGTGAGTGTAGAATCAGAGGGATTTGGCAACTGAGTGGATGGGGATAATTGAGAGAGAGGAAAAAGTTAAGGATAGTTTTGAAGGCTGCTAACCAAGGTTAACACAAGGGTTGATGGCAGTCTGAAGAGAAATAAGAGTTAGGAGGATAGGGGAAATATGAATTCGGTTTTGGACAAACTGAGTTTAAGGACATCCAAGTATGGTAATTTTACAGGCAGTTGGTGGCATGAGATTGGCCATCAGGCAGAATACTAGGGTTGTATCTGAGAATCTTCTTCATAGAGATGATGACTGAATCCATGGGAGCTAATGAGATCACCATGAAAGAAAATGTGAAGAGAGATGGGAAACCAGGGTAAAATCTTGAAAGATACTCACATTCATTAAGCCAGAGGAGAAGGAGGATACATCAAAAATAAAATAAAATAATTCATGTCTATATATATATATATTCATACATATATACATATACAAATACATATATGGGGCAGCTAGGTAGCACAGTGGATAGAGTGACAGGTCTATCTTGAGGAAGAATCATCTTCCTAAGTTCAAATCTGGCTTCAGAAATTTATTAGTTGTGTGACCCTGGAAAAGTCACTTAACCCTGATTACCTCAGTTTCCTCATATGTAAAATGAACTGGAGAAGGAAATGGTAAGCCATTCCAATGTCTTTACCAAGAAAACTCCAATTGGAAACATGAAGAGTTGGGTACAACTGAAATGACTGAAAAGCAACAAAGATAGATACATAGATGACATGATTTCAAGGCCCTTCATTTACCCTAGATGATCTTTTCTTCTGTAAAGTGCTACCCAGAATGAAACATAAAATTCTACATGTGGTCTGACCAGAACAGAGGACAATGGAACAATCAGATCCTATGATCTGTTATTATAATCTACAATTGTTGTTTTTAAAAATATCAATCAATCAAGAAGCATTTCTTAAAAGTATTTTCTTTGTTCTTTGTTTCAGGTACTGCGTTGTGGATAAACAACTTAAGTAGTTCTTAACCTCAAGGAGTTTGTAATCTGTTGGGATAGACAACATAGGCATATACAAAATAGAAAACTGGTAATTTGGGAAAGGACAGGACAGTAGCAGCAGAGGGAGAATAGGGAAGTCCTATGTCAAAGGTGGCTCTTGAGCTGAGTCTTGAAGGAGAATAAGGAGCTCAATCAATCAATCAAGAAACCAATCATTAAGAATTTATTATAAAGAATGCATTGTATAAGCATTTATTACTGCGTGCCAGCAATATGCTAAGTTCTGGGGATACCAAGGCTAAAGTGAAACAGTGTCTTCCGTAAAGGAGCTTACATTCTAAGAGGTTGAGTGGATTTCAGGTACAGGAGACAACTAATGCACAGGCATAAATTCTTGTTAGAAATGAAGTGTTGCATGTGAGAAACAATTTTAAAAAGCATTTAGATACAATTGTAGAGAGGTAACTAGAGGGCACAGTGGATAGAGCAGTGGCTTTGAAATCAGGAAGACTCATCTTCAAGAGTTCAAATCTGGCCTCAGACATTTACTAGCTTGGTGATCTTGAGAAAGTCACTTAACCCTGTTTATCTCAGATTTGCCATCTGTAAAATGAACTGGAGAAGGAATTGACAAACCACCCCAGTAACTTTCCCAAGAAAACCCCAAATCGAAATAGGGTCATGAAAAGTTGGACATGATTGAATAACAGCAACACAATGGAGTAACTAATGGATTTGGAGTCAGAGGACATGATTTTAAATCTCGCCTCTGGTACCTATGTCATCTTGAATAAATGACAGCCTCAGAAAATGAGGCTGGACTAGATGACTCCAGAGGTTCCTCCCAGATCCAAATTTATGCTACTATGAAACATAATATCTTTCTCTCTTCTCCTCAACTACCCCAAGAAGAAAGCAATGTATAAGAATGAACTTACTCCAGCCTGGAGAGATCAAAGCACTTCCCCAGGAAACCAAGGCAGAAAATAGATCATAGAGAATTCTCTGGTCAAGGTTTACATTCAGTTGACAAATAGCCTGTATGCTTCTGTAGAGGGACAATAAGATCATTGGGACATGATGGGGACTAGAGTATTACCTAGGATCAATGGCAAGGACTATTTAACTGACATGGAGATTAAGTTAACACTCTACTGGCAATCTACCATGTTTATCTTCCTATTGGAAGAAATTTCTAAATGTAGACTATTGTTGTTTCTTGCCCTTCATTTTCAACGAAGACCATAACATCAGGAAAGTTATATCATGACTTGCAAGAAAATTGAATTTAAATGAGAAGGGCAGGCTAAAGACACCAGTCTTACTCTCCTCTGCAGTCATTCATAGGTATGTTAAAAAGCAAGGTGATCTCTTTTTGTAGTGGCAAAGAGCCGGACATTGAGAAATTCATCAGTTGAGGAATGGCTGAAAAAATTATGATATATGAATGTTATGAAGAACTATTGTTCTGTAAGAAATCATGAGTGGTCAAACTTTAGAAAAGCCCGGAAAGTCCTGCATGAACTGATGTTGAATGAAGTGAACAGAACCAGGAGAACACTTCACACGCTAACAGCAACCTTGTTATGATCAACTACGGTGATCAAAGCTCCTCTCAGGAATTCAGTGATCAAAGACAATATTGAGAGACTTGCTATGGGAAATGCTATCCACATTCGGAGAAAGAACAATAGAGTCTGAATGCAAAGCAAAGCATACTGTGTTCACTTTTTAAAACTCTTATGTTTTTTCTTTCTTTTTCATATTTTTTATCTTAATTCTGTCTTCTTTCATGACATGAATAATATGGAAATATGTTCAACACAATTGTAGAAGTACAACCTATATCAGATTGATCACTACCAGTTGGAATGTGGGGAAGGGGAAGGAGGGAGGGAAGGGAGAGAGGTAGAAAAATATGAAATGCAAAAGGATGAATCTTTGCCTATAATTGGAAAAAATAAATTAAATTTAAATGAAGATGTCTGAATTTGAAGATAAAATGCAAATGATACTTGTGAATATAAAGACAACTTTATTTTTGGGGGGGTATCATTTAATTTTATGTTCCTTAATGTAATCAGGCCAGATTGCCCTTAATGGAAGTATTCCACTATGGAGTTATACCACTGTCATGAGAGAGGGAAACTACCATTCACTGGAGAAATTCCAGGGCCTTGAATGTTGAGAGGTTTGCACTGAGATTAGATCTTGTTCTTGTGCTAGATGGTACAAATAGGGTAAAGGGGAGGAAAATGCAAAGCCGGATCTGAGGGGCAAGTAGAGACAGGGAAGCAAAGGTATTGTTTTGATAAGGCATAGAACAATATGTCCATGGTGTCCTCAAATCCCAAAGTCCTGGAGGACTCCTGATTTCCAAGAGTTGATAGAAGAAATTTTATGGAGTCCAAATCTGCCCTATGGTTGAGAGATTTCCAACCTTCCCAGTGAGAATCCTTAGGGAAAAAAACCCAAACCCTGTAAACCCCCCAGGCAGCAGATGGCACAGAATCATAAGTTTTTAAGCAAAGGGACAAAGAGTTCATATAGTAGGGGCTTATTAAATAGATACTTGCTGACTTTTGAAGCAGTGTGATACTCTCCTGCTCCTCCCACTGCATCTAGGGTCATCTCCAGGCAAACTGACCCATATCTGATCCCTAGACCCTGATGACTCTGAGAAAGAAAGTGAGGCTAGTAACGTCTTACAGCTCTCTATTACTTAAAATCTAATTCACATGCTTGTCATACCATCATGTCCCTGATGTCATGGTTCTCTTTGAGAAGGACTAACAACAACAACAACACTCTTCTGCTTTGATAGTTTGCTCAATAGGCATTAAGGTGAAGATATATATTAATGTGAAGATCTATCTATCTATCCATCTATCTATCTATCTATCTATCTCTATCTATTTAAGTATATAAGATATATATCTAAGTAAATATATATAGATAGCTATGAAATAGATAGGTTGGTTGTAATAGGCAGGTATAAATTGAATTATTATTTCTCTAGATCAGGATTTCTCAATCTTTTGTGTGTCTTGGACCCCTTTGGTCCTGGAGTGTCTATGGACCTCTTCTCAGTATTTAAAAAAAATTGTGTATTTTATTTTATTTAAATTTTATTTTATTAATAATTTAAATAATTTTATTTTAATAAAATAAAGTACATAGGATTATGAAGCAAACCAATTATATTGAAATAGTTATCAACATATTTTCAAGTTCATTCACTCCAGTTTAGAAACACTTGCCCTAGAGTCTATGAGCTTGTTCCTCCCTGGAGATTTTCAAGCAGAGTTATATAGCTTGTTTGTTTACTATTGTTTGCATGTTGCCTCCCCATTAGATTATAGAATTCCTTGGGAGCAACTACTGTTTTTTGCCATTTTACTCATTCAAGTACCCAAGAATAACTATGCTGCTCAATTTCCTTTTTGGCTTGTTATATTACTTTTATATAATAGCAAAAGCATACTTTTTCTATTAGATTAGTATTGATGATATCAGAGAGTGTTATGCTGCATGGGAGCTTACATTATAAGTAGTAAAATTTATTATATAAAATGCATACAGAGCTGAGGAAAATAACAAGGTATATTCAGAGCCAGTGTTCTCAGATTTTAGGCATCCTATGTTAAATAAAGTGATAGATGGGGCAACTAGGTAGTACATAGGATAGAGCATTTGGATCTGGAGTCAGGGGAACTTGAGTTCAAATCTGGTCTCAGATATTTAATAATTACCCAGCTGTGTGACCTTGGGCAAGTCACTTAAACCCATTACCTTGCCAACCACCCAAAAAACAACCCCAAAATAAATAAAGTGATGGAAGCAATGTACCTGTTTTGTATTTCCCCTAGAAATGAAATGAAATAGCTTTGCATTATCAAGAAATATGTGTAGAAGACCACAAGCCTGTCATAACATCAGGAAACTTACTAAGTGGCTGAGAATAAGCCTGGGATTGGAAGAATGGGTCTATAATTATCATCCCAAGAGCAGAATCCAAAATTTGACTTCAGTATTTTTTTGGGGGGAGGGGGAAGACTTTGTTTTTTACATGATATTCATTTCCTAATACATTCATCACTTCCATCCAACCATCAGCAGATAGTCAAGATCAAAAGAAGAACCAAGAGGCTTTGTGGTTCAAGTTAGAGTTAAGGAATCTAGAAAAGTTGATAAGAAAAAAAAAAGAAAGATTGGTAAGTTGAGTTAGGTCAAGTCATATCTTCAATGCTGGATTTGGTGATTCTGAGCTAAAATAAGAGAGGTCTAGATTTCAGGACAAGGAAAGTAATAGTCCCACTGTGTTCTACTTCATCTAGAATATCAAGTGATCCATACCTTCTTACATCCCAGCTTCAGAGGCTGCATTAAGCACACAATCATCTGCAAACAGAGTATCATGCACCAACACTGCTTCCACTTTGATCTTCACTTGTAGCCTTTTGAAGTTGAAGAATTACCATCAGTGCCTTAGCTGACCCTGAGGCCATATTCATCCTCAATGAAGACATTTTATAACATGGTTGAAAACATCATGCCAAAAATCATGGGAGCAAGGACACATCCTTGTTTCACTCCATTGGAAACTGGGAAATCTCAAGAGCATCTTCCACTGTCCAGAACCCAGGCAAGCATGCCATTATGAAACCAACATACAATAGTGAGGAACATCTCTGGGCAACAAAATTTTGACATAATTTTCCATAAACTCTCATGACTGACAGTATCAAAGGCCTTGAACAGATCTACAACTGTTGTCTATGGACCTCTGTTCTGTTTCTGACATTTTTCCTGGAGTTGTCATGCAGCAAGCACCATATCAACTGTCCTTTGACCCTTTCTTGAGTCACATTGGCTCTCAGGGAGGTGGCCATCTTCCAGGCAAAGGATCAGCCTATTAAGAAGGACTCTGGCAAGAATCTTACCATCAGTGACTAAAAGAAAAGGAGAGATACCCCTGTGATTGTCAGGATAAGCTATTCTGTTTACCTTTCTAGAGATGGACAATAGAGGCATCTTTAGATTATTGGGGGAATAACCTCTTCATGTCATATAACCTGAAAATTTTTACACCGTTTTTGGATGAACAATGGAACACTCCTCTCTCCCCCACCTAGTAGATCTCGGCTGGAATAGGATCAGCAGGTGCTTTGCTACTTGAAAGGAACCTAATGGCATTCAAAGCCTCTTCTTCAGTTGGAACTTTAGGTGATTGACTTCAACTTGAGGTAAATGGTCAATGGCTTCTGCACTGATTGATGATGGTCTGTTAAGGATGCTTTGGAAGTGTTCAACCCATTTCTCTAGGATCATTTCCGTAGTTTTAATCAATGTGGATCTATCAGCACTGGGCATTTGAGATGTATCATATGTCTTTGGCCCATAAATAGTCTCTAGGACATCATGAAAGCATTTGTTATTGTCTACATAATTATTGTTATTGTCTACATAAAATTGAATTTCATCTGCCTTCTTAAAGAGTCAAGAGCACCTCTCTAAGCCTCACTTGGACTTTATTTTTAATCAAATTAAATGCTGCCTTCTCAGAAATGGATGAACTATTCTGCTGGTAAACCCTGTAGAGTTCTTGTTTTTCAATTATCAGCTTCTGTATTTCCTTATCATTTTCATTAAACCATTCTTGGTGTTTGGGAGTGCTCTAATCCAGATGAACAAATGCAGTGCTGTACACCAGATCTCTGAAAGCTGTCCACTCTTTTTCTGAGCCGCTGTATGTTGGTTCAGTTTTCCCTCCAAGTGAGCAACAAAGTGTTCCTGCTTAGAGATACACTCTAATCTCTTGACTTTAATTCTTCTAGTAGTTATTTTTCCTTGGGGCCACCTTGGTTGAATGTGAATATTTAGCTTGTAGAGGATGAGTCTGTGATCTATTCAGCACTCTGCACCACACATTGCCTTTGTCCCTCTCACATCCTATCTGTCTGTCTCTTCTCCTTACACTCACATAGTCTATTAGATGTGAATGTTTGCTAGGAGGGTGCTTCTATGGCATTTTCCTGGAAGTCACAATATCATCATCATGAACCTGTCATTCTCTCCTTTTGGAAGGTGTTCAACAATGTTGACTAGATTAGTTTTGATTGCTAAACCTAAACCAGCTTCACAGTATGCCCCTTCATTGCAGCCGCTCCAGAAAAATGTGTATGCAGTGCTAACTTCAGCAAACTAGCCTTCATTTGCCAGCCTGGTTCCACTCAGGGCTGTTATTTGGACATGATACCTTCTGAGTTTTCTTGTGACAAGAGTTGTTCATTTTTCAAGTCTATTGGATCTTGTGTTGTCTATGAGTTTATGCACATTAATTGCCCCGAGGGAGAGTAGAATCTTCTTTGAAGAAGTTTTTGTAGACTTTTCATGTCTTGACCACACTGTAGGTTCTCCCCCTCCCTCGTTTGGGTAATAAGACAATTTTTAGGGTATCTTCTAGCCCCTTCCTCACATTAGGAGGTGAGCAGTGCAGTCCTTGAAAGTGCTGCTCAGCAATACCACTACTGGGTCTATACCCTAAAGAGATGTAGAAAAAGGGTATAACCATCACTTGTACAAAAATATTCATAGCAGCCCTCTTTGTGGTGGCAAAGAATTAGAAATCAAGTAAATGTCCTTCAATTGGGGAATGGCTTAGCAAACTGTGGTCTATGTATGTCGTGTAACACTATTGTTCTATTAGAAACCAGGAGTGATGGGAACTCAGGGAAGCCTAGAAGGATTTGCATGAACTGATGCTGAGTGAGATGAGCAGAACCAGAGAAACACTGTACACCCCTAACAGCAACATGGGGTTGACAATCAACCTTGATGAACTTGCTCATTCCATCAGTGCAACAATCAGGGACAATTTTGGACTGATGCAATGGAGAATACCATCTTTGTCCAGATAAAGCACCATGGAGTTTGAACAAAGTTCAAGGACTATTCCCTTTAATTTAGAAAAAAAAAGATATCTTATTGTCTGATCTTGTTATCTCTTATACTTTTTGTTTCTTCCTTAAGGATATGATTTCTCTCTCATCATATTCAATTTGGATCAATGTACAGCATAGAAACAAAGTAAAGACTGACAAATTGCTTTCTGTGGAGGGGTGGGGGAGGGAAGTAAGATTGGGGGGAAAATTGTAAAACTCAAAATAAATAAAATCTTTAATAAAAAAGTGCTGCTCAGTCACCCTGGGGGCTGCTGAGTCTCACTGCTACTTTCAGTGGGGAATGACCCCATGACCTGGGTTGCCTATGTGCAGGGTTGTGATTACAGCTCCCAGTGTATCTGCACCTGCATCATTACTTTCTTGTCAACACAGGACTTTGAGGAGTGGTTATGAGTGCTGTCTTTTGTTGCATGTGTAAATTGGATTTAAGTGAGGTAGAGCAGCAGGAAGCCATCCATCTCATCCAAAGTCATCGTGATCCAGCATAGCAAGATATAATGAAGACAACTAGTGATAGCTCTAAATGCAGTGGATGACCTTGTTATCTTCAGTGTCTAACCAAGCTCTAAGCTCACCATAGTACCTGCTTCAGTTGGCCTCATGGCCATTGGAATGAATTTTCTTCTGCCTCTTCCACCAGTGGGAGGCCTCACATGCTTGGGGTAGACAACCCCCACTATTCATTGATGAGTTTGAGATTCCCTTGGTTACTCTCAACCTGGTTTAAGCCACTTGCAGAAACAATTTACTGGGATATGGCCATTGTGCATGCTACAGCTTCTTGGAGTCACAGATGAGAGTTAAGTGGCTCAGGTAGACATCAAAGTTGGAAAGAAGTCCTGAAAAGGGCTTATCAGCCTTCACACCAAGGACACCCCTGGCACGATTAGTTTTTAGAAGAAGACAGAAAAGAAAATCATTTAGCAAGTATTCATTAGACACCTTATGGAGAGACAAAGATGGCATAGATATATAGAATATAGATTTTAGATATTTCTATATATACATAAAATAGCTAGAATTTTTATGTAATAAGACTTTAAGATTTGCAAATCTAT
This sequence comes from Macrotis lagotis, assembly GCF_037893015.1. Classification (NCBI taxonomy): domain Eukaryota; kingdom Metazoa; phylum Chordata; class Mammalia; order Peramelemorphia; family Peramelidae; genus Macrotis; species Macrotis lagotis. The sequence goes on from NC_133659.1 coordinate 194,863,106, forward strand.
TTATAAATATTATCTCATTTGCTCCTTGCAATAACCCTGGGAGGTAGATGGTATTATTATTCCCATCTTGTAGGTGAAGAAACTGAGGCAGACAGAGGTTACATGACTTGCTCAGAGAACATAGCTAGTAGGTGCCTGGGGTAAGATTTGAACCGAAGTCTTCTAGGTTTTAATTCCTTTACTTATCCACTATGGTATGTTATGGCATCATCTCCCTGATGTCACGGTACTCTTCGAGAACAAAGAGCAAACAAATGCCCTTCTTATAAAACCAGCAAGAGACTCAAAGGCCAGTGCCTAAAGAAGACCAGATGAAAGACAGAACAGAAGACAGGACCATTTTAATGAAACATGCCAAGGATGAAGGGGGCTAGTGGTTACAACCTTCAGATGCAAGGATATCACCAATAGAGGGCAGAGCTAACTTTTACTTCAACTGTGGTCTAGATGGACATTGGAGTGACATATACACTCAAGAGAGGAATGCAGTATTGGTATGGGAGTAACTAAATTCCTGAGAACCAGTACTGGGAAATGAAGATAGAGCCAGGAATAGTCATTCTAAACCCCAAAGAGATTAAGCTTGACCTCCACACCGAATATGTTTTTCCCACTGAGATTCAAAGCATCCAGCACTGCAGTGATGATAAAGACTGGAAATGTGAAATGCATTCCTCTACTGAACAATGGATTTTGAGTGAGCACTGTGTCTCAGTTCTGGAGAAACACCTAAAGCTAATACTCCATAGACTAAGTGACAAGAACTATCCACTCTTGAGCTTCAATAAGATGAACCTGAACTTTGTCAAGGAAGCTGATGATGTGGACAGAAAAGTGTCCACTTTATCATTGAAATATCCAGACCTTGTGGTCAGCATTGATAAAGAACAGCCCCAGCTTTTGAAATCTTGGCAACCTATTATCATCAAGCTGCAATTCAGGCTCAGAATATTGTGACCATTTTATAACATCTATTCATAAATATATGGGAAAATTGAAGTAAATCGTGGAAGACAATGTCATCAGAGCCCTGACTTCTCCACCTATGGAAGAGACACAGAGAAATTTGACTTTGGTAATTTTACAGGCCCTAGAGAATAAAATGATCAATTCAGGGAGGAATTTAGTAAAAGAATGAACTTGGAATGTGGCATTTACCCAAGGAATAACTCACAGAAGTCATCAGTTAAAAAAACTCACAAGTTCCAGATCTTTTTTGAGAGTGGGCACAGAAGATTCACCGATCTGTAATGGAAGATCTGATCAACCTTCTGAAAAAGCTGCTTATTAATAGTCCTGCAGTCTAAAATTATCACTTATAATAATGGCGTGAAGAATTACAGGAAAGTTATGGATTACATAATCTACCTAAATGTTGAACAAAAAGACTAAAGTAGCTATACATCATACCCAAAGTTCAAAATGCCACAGATTGCTTGCTAGAATCAGCGGTTTTCAGACTTTCATTTGTACAGTGGAGTATGCCAAATTCCAATGACAGAAGATAAAGGAAGATAGCTTGCATCTTCCCAGTTGATTTGACCAGTTTTCATGTAAGCATGGAAGGTGGTTGATGACAAGAATACACTGTTAATCAATACAAGGTGATCATTTCATTTTGAAAGACATTAGGAGAACATGAGGAAAGACTGGTGAAGTTGTTAGATCTGCTGGAGGAAGTGAGTCCTGAAGTTGTTAAAGGATAAATGTCAATTTTGCAATACTACGATTGTAGCAAGGAATGAACACTGCTCCAGAGAAGATAGAAGCTTGTAGTGGTGCACTGGTCAGAGTGCTGGTCCAGGAGTCAAGAAGATGAGTTCAGACCTAGCTTCAGACAATTGGTCATTCTTTGCTTCATTACTTTCTTACCTAGTCTTAATCACTGAATAGGTATTGCCTCAATCAAACTGAGACCTATTAAAAAATCTTAGCTTAAAAAGGCCAGTCTCCCACTGTAACCAGGGCCATCTCCAGTCATCCTGATCCATATCTTTCCATTGGACCCATATAGATCTGGAGGAGAAAGTGAGGCTGGTGACTTTCCACAGCCCTCCCTCACTCAAATCCAATTCATTTGCATGTCATGGTGTCACTTCCCTGATGTCATGATCCTCTTTAAGAACAAAAGACAAACAAAAACAGACTCAGAAGGTTACTAGTGTGACCCAAGTAAGTCACTTATTCTTTGCCTCAGTTTTCTGTTGTTCATTTTTTTTGGTCATACCCAACTCTTTGAGGCCCCATTTGGGGTTTTCTTGGAAAAGATACTGGATTTACCATTCCTTCTCCAAATCATTTCATAGATGAAATGAGGTAAATGGGGTGAAGTGACTTGCCTAGGGCACATAGATTTGTCTGAGGCCAGATTTGAGCTCTGGTCCTTCATCAGTCTTTCCTCATGTTACTCTAGTAGCTTTCCAACTGCTGCTAAATTGGATGCTTCCTGCCAGAGATGGGTAGCATCACCAACTGCCTATGAGTTCAGTCACATACTATCTTTCATGCAGATGCATAGTCCTATAAGCATCAGAACATTGGAATTATTGTGATAACCAAAGAATGGATGATGACTACATGATATCCAGTAAATAAGTCTGCAATTAAATGGAAGTACCCCTGACAGCTTGGGACTTTCACCCAAAAGCAAACCACCAAAAATGTAGATTTTCTTATACCAAGTCAATTTTTGCCTCAATAGTCTGTGGGTGACACCAGTAATGATAACAGATTCTTAAAACTACTTTAAGCAATAAAATGAGGTCACTGTTGATGAGACCTTGCTGTTAAGAGTGGAGAAAGTCAAAGTCATTCAATGGAATACAGTCCCAGACTCTGACCACACCTATGATTTGTGGAAGAAGTTAGCACTACCCTTTGAATATTGTATTATGGCCATAAAGGCACTAAATGATGATATTAGAAGACAGAAGATAAGAGAGAACCCTTGAAAGGGATTGATTTGAACTGTTCCAAATGGTGGAGATGTATCTATGAAATGTGCAGCTTATTACGGGTGTGTCCAAAGGAAATTGTTATCAACTAATAAGAGTACAAACACTGGCAGACCACTAGAACTTGTGTTCAGTGACTTTTTGTCTTGGAAAAAACAATAAGAAAATGAACAATATTTTAGTGGTGACTGATTATTTTATTTGGTACACATACTTACTAGAAACCAGAAAGCTATTATAGTTAGTTGCTAAATTATTAGAGGAAAAATATTTCTCAGTATATGACTTCCCGGGCAGAATTCACCCAGACCAAATGAGAGACACTGCTTAAGGAGATGTTAGGCTTAGCAGGAATTAAGAATTCTAGGACTCCTCACCACCCAAGACCCATAGTTTGACTGTTTCAAAAACACATTATTCAATACACTAGGGACTTTTAAATATCAGCAGAATACAGGTCTCAGTGAGGTTAGCACATAGAATTTTTAGTGCAATGTATACAATTCCACCAGGAATGATGCAATCCTTTATTGTTTGGTAGGAGGTTGAATTTACTTGTTTACTTTTGTTTTGGGTTTTGAACAAAATAGAGAAGATAGAGACATAATCATTATGCATCTTAGTTAAAGGATAGACTAAAGGAGACATATTGACCAACCATGTCCTCAACTCAGAAAATCTCTGATAGAAATTGGTGACTATACATGCTAGAGTCTATTGTCAAGATTTCAATTTACATGATGGAGTTCCGTTAAGAAATCTTGTTGTATCAAAGTGATAGAAAGTAATTCCCTACCAAGTTGGAGAGAGATTGGGAGATCTATCACTTTATAAAGTAGCCCCAGAAGACACTCAAGGTCCTATAAGGCAATGGGCTACAACTGTCTATTAGCTATTAGGGTGTTAATTAGACTATTTAACGAGCCAGTGTACAGTAATAACGGGCAGCTACCAGAAGGACCCACTTGCCTGTTGTAGAGGTACTGACAGAACTAGAAAATAGGCCAAAAATGATTATGATGAGTAAGGGATTAAGCAGTAAGGACCAGAGAATCAAAATACTAAACCAATTGTGTTCCAATTAGGGAATTCCACTAACAAGAAAAGAGTTCAACCAATTCCAGTGGTAATCCAAATTAAGTCTGATGCTCCAGTTTTAGAGGTTTGTAGTCTACCTCCAAAAACTACAAGTTCTAAAGTGGAACTACTAGGGGATGACTGTTAGTCATCCAAAAACTCAGGTCTTGATAGAAGCTCCTAACTTATGATGCATCAGAGGAAAATGGAAAGATAATTATATAGCCAGATGAAATTCATTGGTGATATATGTAATATATGTAATTTGTGTTTTTATATGCTTCTGGAATATGTGTGTATTTCATTATATTCAGCATCAGCATAGAATAATATGTAATATATGCTTTCTATACTGTCAAAATATGTGTATGTATTTCATTATACTGAGAACTAATAGCATGGAATTATGTTTCTTTACTGGGAATGCTGTTTTGATACATATACTAGTATGCAATATTTGACATATGCTTTGATATATGCTTCTCTGATAAGGCACTATTGCAATATGGATATATGACCAATGCAGTTATGTATAATTGCATTGCATGCAAATACAATGCTATACAATACATTGCTATACAATTCTGTTGCATGTAGTAGATTTGTATATGATGAATATTATGCTTAAGGCACATTATCCTTTGTACCTGTGTTAAGTGATCAAACAACTTGAAATATTAATGTCTAGCAAATCCACAATATCTTGACATGTCTCAAGTAATTTGTAGGGACAACAGATTTTTTACTGAGGGGACAATGGAGTCTTTTTTGTTGTTTTTTTGCAAAGCAATGGGGTTAAGTGATTTGCCCAAGGTTGCACAGCTAGGTAATTATTCAGTGTCTGAGGTTGGATTTGAACTCAGGTCCTCCTGACTCCAGGGCCAGTGCTCTATCCACTGTATAACCTAGTATCCCACTTTTTCTCCCCAAGACATTCAAGGTTGTTTAACTTGCCCAGGGTCTCACAGCTAATTAAGTGTCAGGGGTCTGAGGTTAGATTTGAACCCATCTTCCTGACTCCAGGACTGGTGTTCTTTCCACTGCACCACCTATTGCCCTTGAGAGGAGAATGGAAGACGGAATAGAATTCAGCAAAATCTGAAGGTCTGGAGGAGTAATACCATCCAAGCCATACAAGAGTAGAGGAAAGCTCTGACTTTTGAGTTTCCTCCCAAACTAAGAATAGGAGAATCCCTGAGGGAAGGGGGACTGGAAGCCCAGGGCAAACAATAACTTTGAAGGCCAAAGTGAAGAAGTTTCCATGCAAACAACAATTGAACGTGAGTCAGTAGGTCCTGAGAGACAGGCAAGTGCCATTCTCAAGGGATTGGGGATTGCCCAAAATTAGATTCCCAAATCCGCAGGGATGGAATTGGGTGCTGGTAGGCATCTAGTGTACTCAGAGAAATTGGTGGGAACCCCAGGGAGAGTTCTTTTTTCTTTATGAAAGGCAGAGCTACCCTGAAATGAGTTCCCTCAAGAGAAGCCCCTATCTTGGAAAGCATTACAATTCTGGAGTCCTGTGAGCTTGAGATCTGGAAGGTGGGCTGTTAGAGCATAAATCTATGAGTGGCAAGCTGATGTTGTCCTAGTGTTGAAGCTGTTACCAATTATGTCATAATGATGATTAGTTCAAAGGTGGAATATCTGAGAGAAAGGGTTATACTGATGATTAGTCCATTGAGAGATAAGTTAGGATGTATCAGGTTGTCACATTTTGTTGCCAGATGTCACATTCAAGAGTTTGCCCAGCACTGCTGAAGCACTGTGGTGCCTTGCTGACACAGGAGGTAGTGAAACCAATTTAAGGCCAAGAGACTCCTGCAGTAGCTAGATTATCTCCAATAGTCCAGTTTCCTATCAATCCGGCCATGAGGTGAAATGATTTTTGTAAAGGCAAATGAGAAGAATGCTTTGTACAACATACCCTTCACTATAATAAACCTAATTGTGCAACTCATGCCACCAATCACTTGGTTGGACAGTGTAATCCTCTTTGATACCAGAGGACTAGTAGTGGAGATATTGAAAAGTAAAAAGAAGGGCCTTCAGGTCAAAATAGATATTGCTAACATTGTCTATTAATAGAGTTATCTGAGACTTGAATGCTCAGATGCTTATGAAAGGAGGAGAGGATAATGAAACTTCCAGGGAATAGTCAACATTTACACATTTGTCCTTATCCAGTCATCTACATAGGATTCCCAAAGGAATTGAAACTGATCACCCCAAGACAACATAGAATTGTCTACTGAAAAAAGAGGCTTTTAAGCCAGAACAGATTGTTAAACAGAAGAAAGATCTCTCTCATCTTTTAACACTGAGGGAGTCAACCAGAAGAGGTTTTTGCTAAGAGTTATTGTCCTAGATCTGGGGTTGGCAAACTCCAACCCTCCAGCCAAATCCTTTCTCCCCACCCCAACCCCCAACCCCCAACAACTACCTCTGGATGTATTTGGTCCCTAGACTGTAATTTGCCAACCTCTAGCTTAAAGAACTCTATGGCACTCCAGCTCTAAAGACAACAGTAATGCTACAACTGATAAGAACATAGAGAATGACTAAAAAAAAAGGATTAGCACTTCCCATTAAGAATGACTCTAGGGAGACTAGTAAATCAACCTGTTCAGCAGAGGCACTATATTTGCTTAAAAGAACTCAGGGATCTCTTGCCCATCCCTGTCTGGCAACTAAGGGCCAGTGGCAGTACAGCTTGTCCAGTACCACCCAAAAGTCTCTGTCCAATGCCAGAGCTACTTGCCAGGCTCCATCCAACAGCAGCCAAGTCTGCTCAGTTACAGTTGAATGAACTTGCTCCACCCAGTCAATGTATTGGCCTCATCTAGTCAAAACTCCAGATCCTAGGAGGAGCCTATCTGAGCTGCCCATCCTATAGAGAACTATGTCCTGCAAAGAATCAACCCAACAGAAAAACAGAGTGGCTTGTCCATCACTAACACTATATCTCATATACATGCTTCAGAGAGAGAAGGATATCAAGATCCTACAATTCTGGAGTTATGATTTGTCTTGGCAAATTGTAAGTTATTCCTTACACATGTGCCTCCTTGCCATTCCATGTTGTGTCCACTCTTTTGCCTCCTGAGCTCCATGTGTATTTGTGGAAAATATACTTTTAGTATTTGAAGAAATGCTTTTAAAACTATTGTTCATAGTCCTTTAAAATTGATTTGAATATTTACAATACTCAAAATAACTTGATTGTCCACAATTATTCTTTGAACAGTATTGCTGTTACCATTTATAACAGCAAGTCTTTCCAAGTTTTTTCTAAAATTAATCAGCATATCATTCTTAGAGTGCAGTACTATTCCATCACAATCATATACCACAACTTGTTCAACCATTCCTCAATTGATGGGCATCCCTTAGAGCTACTTTGATCAAGTAATACCTCTAAAGAGCTAAGCCTTCTGGTAGGGAGAAACATACTTATGGGAACTCATAAGTTAGCATTAGAAAGATAACCACCCACAGAATTACCACTTAAACACCAAGGACCCAACCTGCCAGTGCCAGTTCAAGTTGGGCATTTGAGCCCAATTTATATGAAAAAGAATAAATATAAGGACTATGAAGGAAGATACTATCCACCTCCATAGAAAGAATTGATAAATAGGAGTATACACAGAATGGTTTTACCTATATTTATAAATCTGCATAAATAGTGACCTTCTCTAGTCTGGAGTGGGATAGGAGGAAAGGAGAAAGAGAAAGACAGTTTGAAACTTAAAATGTAACAAAATGAATAAATTAAATTTTTTAAAATTCCATTTTCTTATTTTCAGTACCATGTTCTTTTCTCCTACCTCCCCCACATTGAGAAAGCTGAAAAACAAAACTCATTACAAATATGCATATTTTAGCAAAACAGATTCCCATGTTGGCCAATGTCCTAGAAAGATAGATAGATAGATAGATTAGATAGATGATAGATAGATAGATGATAGATAGATAATTTGTGTATAGCATTTGTGTGTATACACGCATGTGTGTTTGTGATTGCTTTGTGTCTCTCAATCTGCACCTGTCCAGCACCTCTCTATCTGGGTGGTATGTTTCATCATGAGTCTTCAGGAATCAGAGAATCATTGTGTTGAAGAAAATTCCTAAATTTTTCAAAGTTATTTGTACAATATTTTTGTTAATACTTATATTATTTGACTGGTTCTGTTCAGTTCACTTTGTATCAGTTCATCTAAGTCTTTACAGATTTCTCTAAAATTATTCCATTCATCATTTCTTAATGTATGCTATCACCATAACTTGTTCAGTCACTGTCCAATTGGTTCACAACCCTTCAGTTTCCAATTATTTGCCACAGAAAGAGCTATTATAAATATTTTTGTTCATATTAATTCTTTTCCTCTTTCTTTGAATTCTTTGAAGAAAAGACCTAGTAGTGATATCACTGGGTTTGCTACCTTTTTGGTCATAATTTCAAATTGTTTTCTAGAATGGCTAATCCAATTCATAACTCCATGAAGACTGCATTAATATACCCGATTTCCCACAGTTCCTCCAGCACTTGTCATTCTTTTTTGGAAGAAACAATTCTTTTTTTTTTAACTGGAAAACTTTTATTGTGGGTGAAGCAGGTTAGCTTGGACATAGTTTAGATGATTCCAATCTTGTTCATAACATCTAAAGCATCATAGTTTGGAGCAAGTTAGACAAGGGCCTTCTCTCCATCAGTCTGGATCAGGGTGTTGACTTTAGTCACATTGATGTCATATACCTTCTTTATAGCCTGCTTGATCTGATGCTTGTTGGTCTTGACATCCACAATGAAGACTAAGTTGTTGTTATCCTCAATTTTTTCATAGCATACTCAGTGGTCAAGGGAAACTTACTGATGGCACAATGATCAATCTTGTTTCTCTGAAGAGCACTTTTCCAAGGGTAATTGGGCTGTCTTCAAAGCCCTAGTGTCCTTGGGTCCCTGGAAGGTGAGGGAAGTTTGGATTTTCTTCTTTTTGTGGCTATAGACTCCCTTCAACATGGCCTTCTTGGCTTTCAAGGCCTTAAACTTGACTTCCTTCTTGAACGTTGGTGCCATCTTGGGGGAAAATGAAAGAAATAATTCTTAATTAAGTTAGCATTGATTATCCTGTGGTTTATTTTAGCTTGTAAAGCCTAATTTAGATATCTTTTAAATTATGAGATATATAATTTGAAGTAAAAACTAAGTTTCTCATACTGCAGAACTGAACTAGCATGATCACTTCCTCATTTTGTGGTAATCTAAGTTCACACTTTGAACCATACTTACACCAAGTGCCTCACTTTCCAACTAGATCAATAAATTCATAATGTTGATAGTAACTTATAAAATGCTAATGATACAACAGTTTGATCATTGCCTGTAATGCCCTCACTACTCCCACCAATCCAATATTGCAAATCATCCAAGTTCTTCATTCCAATCTTAGTCAAACCCCCAACCAATGAGGAATTAAGCAAAATATATTATTTAAGATTCCATAACTATTGATTCCTCTTTATTGATTGTAAAATTTCTCTCTGCAAACCTCTCAGTTTGTCCTTGGCTACTGAAAATGTCTTGAATCCCTTTTATTGTCACTTGCTAGCCTTGCAAATTTATCAATCATGCTTGTGACTCTAAAAAAGTTTTTCTTTGTCACAGATTTTTATTGCAATACATTTTTTGGTCAACTTTGTTAATCTGATGAGTGTGTGGTAATGCCTCAGAAGTGTTTTAATTTGCATTTTTCTGATTATCAGTGATTTAGAGCACTTTTTCTATTCTAGATATTGATAGTTTGGATTTTCCTAAAAACTGCCTATTTTTCTAGTAAATTTGAATCAGTTCCTTATAAATTCTAAAAAGAGACCATTATCAGAAAAATCTGCTGCCAAGATTCCTCCCTCCCCTCATGTGGTTGTTTGTTTCCCTAATTTAAACTGAATTAGTTTTGTTAGTGTTACAGCTTTTTTATTTTTACATAATCAAAATTGTGTGTTTTATGTCCTGTGAACCTGTCTCTTATTTGATCATGAATTCTTCCCCCATCCTTAGATATGAAAGCTAATTTATTCCATGCTCCTCTAATTTGTTTATATAACCCTTTATATCTAAATCACGCATCCCTTTGGAACTTGTCTTGACATATGGTGTGAAATGTTGATCTGTGCTTGGTTTCTTATAGACTGCTTTCTGATTTTTCCCAAAAGTTTATGTCAAATAATGAGTTTTTGCCCCTATAACTGGAATCTTTGGGTTTATCAACCTAGACAATTGTGCTCCTATGATCAACCTCTCTTTGTTATCCAATACTAAATTGTTTTGATGATTAAAAGTTTGTAATATAGTTTGAAATATGATATGGCTTTAAAATCTAGTGTTCCCTTTCCATTTATATATATATATATATATATATACATATATATATATATTTCATTGAGATTCTTGATCTCCTTTTGTTCTTCTAGATGAATTTTGTCATCTTCCCCTAGTTCTATATTGATCTAGTTATAGACATCTTGTTTCCCCATTAGAATGTAATATCCTTGAAGGGAATGAAACAGTTTTGCCTTCCTTTAAACTCCAAGCACCTAGCACAGTGCATTTATTTATATATGGACTAAGTTCATAGTAATTATTTAATAAAAATTTACTTTTTGTTTGCTCAAAATAATAAAATGACCAAATCAGAGAGAGAAGGGATTCCAAAGTTCATCTCACCCAATCTATACCTGAACAGAAATGCCCCTTAACAAAACATCTGTCTGACAGTTGGTCTCTAGATTTGCCTAAGGAATTCCAATAAGATGTGCTGGACCATTGCCAGTCATCCTGATTTTTGACATCCTACTGAACTCTGATGACTCTGGAGGAAAGAGTGAGCCTGATGACTTTGGGCAGCTCTGCCTCACTTAAATTCTCTTCATTAACACTCTCATGATTGCATTGATCCTTTTTGAAAACGAAGGATGAACAAGAGCAACCAATAAGGAGTAAGCCCCTAGTATACCTCCCTCTCCCCTACCAAGGAAGTGTTATTTTGCTTAAAAGAAGAAACCAATTCCACAAAACTGAACAACATATCAATTATGTCTGACAATTTCAATATTTTCCTTCCATAATCCTCTAGCTCTGTAAAGAGGGAATTAATATTTTCTCAAGTCTTCTACAAGATCATGTTAAAAAATCCCGATTGCACAGAATTTCATTTTTTTCTTATTGTTCTTTCCATTTACAATGCTGTAGCCAGTGTGTATATCATTCATATGATTTGGCTTACTCTGCATCAGTCCTTCCTATTCATTATTTCTTTACACTAGTGTAGTAGTATTGATCTCATTCTTAACAGAACTTTGACTCATAGCATCGGGTAGCCAGACCCTCTTCTCTCCATTTCTGAAATTTCATGAATTTGGCAACTGCCATGCAGAGCAATGAGGGTGGTGGCAACAGTAATTCCCCAGCTGAAAGGACTTAGGAAAAAACAAGAGGGTGGGGCCCATGGCTGGACATAAAAGAAGACATATGACCATAGACCAACTGAGTGTCAATTGAAATTACTCTTTATCTAATTCAAGATCCTGTTATATAAAGTCACGGGATCATAGAACTAGAAGAGTCATTGAATCTGAACCCTCATAAACACTGATACAAGCACTCCATTTTATATGTGGGAAAATTGAGATTCAGAGAGATTATGTCACCTATTAAAAAATCACATAGGTAGTAGAGATGGAGCTATAACTTTGTTTGATACTGAATAAATGCCCTAGATTTTGCTTCCCAGTAGTTCATTTGGAGCCTTTGTGGGATGTTCTTGGTTTGACCCTGCTTTTACTTCAATTGCCCTACCCATTGACATCATATCTATCAAAGATTAAAAAAGAAAGAAAGAAAAATTCAATGTAGATAACCAATATATTTTTTCAACCAAATTTGACATTATGTGTACTGTTCCACGTCCATAGCCTCCCATCTCAGCAAAGAAAGGAGAAAGATACATTTTCTTATTTCATCTTCAGCATTTGGTTATAGTAATTATGTAGCTTTGAATTTCTCTTTTATTATTTTTCCCCTGCATTGTTGTAATTATTCTATACATTGTTGTCCTGGTTATACTTAACTTCATTCTCCATCACCTCATCTAAGTCTTCTCATGATTCTTTGACCTCTTTATATTCAGTTTTTTATCATGTGGAGTAAAATTCCATTACATTCATGCACCACATCTTGGTCAGTCATTCTCCAATCAATGGGCACCTATCAACTTTAAAGCTCCTTACTCTCAGATTTGTTGAGAAGATTAAGTTAGATAATAATGATAAAGTGCTTAGTAAGCCTGGCACATAATAAATGTTATTTAAATATTAGTTATTATTATGGACAACTAGGCAGCACAGTAGATAAGAGTCCCAGGCTTGAGTAAAGAAGTCCAGAGTTCAAATTTGATCTTAGACACTTACTAGCAGTGTGATTCTGTCCACTATTTAACTCATCTTTAAAACAGGAATAATCATAGCTCATACTTTCCAGGGTTGCTATGAGAATCAAATGAGATAATAGTTGTAAAGTGCCAGGCAAATGGTGAATGTTATATAAATGTTGATTTATTATGGACAACTAAATAGCACATTAGATAGAGTACCAGACTGGAGTCAGGAAGTTCTGAGTTCAAATTTGACCTAAGATACTTACTAGCAATGTGACCCTGAGCAAGTCACTTAACCTCTATTTGCTTCAGTTTCCTCATCTGTAAAATGTGATTAAGCATATCATCTTCCTCCCAGGATAGGGAAGAGCTGTAAGGATCAAATGAGATAATAATTATAAAGTGTTTGGTACATGATAAATGACACATAAATATAATTTATTAGCTATTATTATTACTTTGTTTCCAGTTCTTTGATGTCATAAGAAAAAATTACAGTGGCTAATTTGATGTATATGGGGTCAATATTTTAGTTACTTTTACAGTTAATCATCTCAAATTGCTCTTCAGATGCAGATCCAGATACAGATTCAGACGTTTTTGGTTCTATGACTCATCTACTCTGGATCTTGGCTTTTTTTATGGCCATTTTAACCCCTTGATTTTATAGAAAATCTCTGCTATGACACTGTTCCAAACAGTCCACTGAAGAGGGTTCAACCAGCACTGTGAACCCACCTAACTAGTGGTAGACTATGACAACCTCAACTTGAGCAGTTCTAAGAACGAAGTTCTAAGAACGAAGGAAACATAATGACCATGAGGAGAAAACTCCAGCAAATAGAAAAGAATACTAGAAAAACCATGTAGTCAATGTTTTTTATGTTTCTTGATAAACTTTAGTATTGATTCAGATCTATGCACATGTTTTATGCTATCTCTTATCCATCAGAAGGTAAGCTTCCTAAGGACAGAAACTGTTTCATTTTTGCTTTTTTTTCTCCCTTCACAATGATAATAGTTACTTAATAATGACAACTAGAAGGTCTAGTGCATGGAGAGAAGTTGGGATCAGGAAGATTTCAGTTCAAATCCCATCTCATATTCTTACTAGCTGTGGGAATCAAAGCAATTCACTTTCTTAGCCTCAGTTTCCTCATCTACAAAAATGGGGATAATAATAGCCTATTCCTTAAAGAGTTGTTATGAAAATCAACTTTGATAACATATGCAAAAGCACATTGCAAGTTCTAAAGTGCTACATAAATGATAGCTTTTGTTATGAAAAACAAATTTTACAATATTATGTTTAATAATAAATAATAATTATACATAGTATGTAATACAAATTCTATATTGCTTATATAACACATTTAACTAACAGTTATAATAATAATTTGTCAAACTGAATTGAAAACACTGGTTTGCTTTATAAATTTTTCTGGACCAAACTGTGATTTCATCAGGGTAATGAGTTCCCAGTGAGGAACTTTCTCTATTAATACAGATCTACACCTCCTCAACTTCTAGTTTTAAAGGGTTGCCTTGTCCACCAAGTGGTTAAGTGACTGGCCCTAGGTCACCCAGTCACTGCATGTCAGAGATTGGATTTGAACTCAGGACTTTCTGACCCTAAGGCAGGACCTGACCCCAAGAATTCATGAGTCAGATGTCAACTCTCCCAGGTACCAAAGTGATCTTCCCATTATAAATAATATCACAATCAAGTCATTATTATGTCTAGGTGTTTCTTTCTGAATCGGCCTCTCAGGATTGTGGCCCAGGTCTTGAAACATGAAGATCCAGCTCCTTTGCAAATCCATGACTGCATGGGTTTTTGTGGAGCCAATAGGAACCTAAGATGGATATCAAACTGGTCAATTTTTGTACATGGTAGGAGATAAGGGGCAACTAGTAGGAAGAGTAGATAGAGCACTGAGTTCGGAATCTGTAAGATTCAACTTCATGGGTTCAAATCTGACCTTGGACATTTAGTAGCTGTGTGACCCTGGGTAATTCACTTCCCCCATTTGCCTCAGTTTACTCATTTATAAAAATGAGCTGGAGAGGTAATGGTAAACCACTCTAGAATCTTTGCCAAGAAAACTGTGAATGAATTTCTGAAGAGTTAGACACCGCTGAATAACAAGTTTAATATAGACATTTTTTCATTCACTCAACCAGTCGTTGATGACTGTGGATTAAAGTTCATATGAGCTTAGTTCACAAAAGTACAGTCTAAGATCTCTCACCCCTTCCTCATCCTGTGCCTAGAATGTGTGATTTTCTTAGGATGAATTTAAAGACTTTTTAAGGTAGAAGTAACGTTTTCCATGTAGATGCCAAGATGTATAAGGGAATAAGTTACTATCCTCAAGAGAAAGAGGGGCATTGTAGTCTCTTGAGGTGGCTCTAAGCAAACCCTGACATGGACATTTGGGAGTTGTGATTACAGGGAACTCAATGAAATTTATCCAGGCCTCTAGACAATATTCTATCAATGATTCATTTAGAGCTGAGCCAGAAAAAAATTGGGAAGGATCTAGAGTGTGAGCACCTTGAATTCCAAGCTGCCATATGAATAGCAGACCACTAGGAGGCTATCACTGTTGACACTATCACCAAGGCCATGGGCACTGTAAGAACCAGCAGATGGGTCAAAATCATTGATGGTGATGCCTCCATAGGCGTAAACACATATTTATTGATGTTGTCCAATATACTGTCCCTGAAATTGGACTTAACCTATTGTGTGATTTCCTGGCAAAATTCAAAGATGGGACCTCTGAAATAATGGGAGACTCACTTTTTTCTTTTTGGGCAGCTAGGTGATGCAGTGGATGGAATGCTCTGTTTGAAGTTAGGAAGACCTGAGTTCAAATTCAGTCTCATATTCTTACCAGATGTCACTTAATTGAGTTTGCCTCAGTTTCCACAACTGTAAAATGGGAATAATAATATCAGTCCCTACTTGGCAGAATTGTTGTGAGGATCATATAAGATAATATTTGTAAAGAACTTATCACAGAGTAGGAACTATATAAAGGCTAATTTCTTTTTCCCAGAGCATTATTATAAATAAGATATGATTTTATCTTATCAAATCATCTAATCATTTTGAATATCCAAGATCTTTGACCATATTCTAAATCCAGAACTGAACCAGAATTTTTTTTAAATTTGAGTTTAGTACCAACAAAACAAACATTCAAATAAAGTCTTAAATTTCAAATGATTTACAATTTTATAGGCACTTTAGCAAAATAAAATTTTAAAAATCATCCTGTTTCCTTTCTTTTACTATCTGATCTCTCTGCATAGTTCAAGAATATTTTTCATGGGCACAAAGGTTTGGAGACTTAAGCAGTTTAGAGTAGGAAGGGATTTTTTGACTATTATTTTTAGAGAAGTGATCAGTGCTGGTTTTGGTTTTTTCTTTCTGTATCATTCCATATAAGCCTTCCCATTTTTCTTTGTATTCTTCTCCATTGTTATATGTTAAAATAATATTCCATCATGCTTATATATTGCAATTTGCTTAATCATTTCCCAATAGCTATGTAAATGAGCTATTTCTACTTTTTCCCCTATTACAAATAGTACTGCTATGATTATTTCTGTAAAAATAGGTCTTTTTTCCTTTCAAAAAATAAGATATTGTCTTGGTAATATGATCACAGGTGTCTTTTTTTATGGACATTTTGTAAACTTTATTGTGTATTTCTATATTTAAACTCAAAATATTTGCCTATCTTCTGATAGTCAAGCACAAAGTAAAAAAAAAAGACCTTTCACTTCAAAGTCACTTCTAGACCAAATTGTGAAATAGTTTGTATTTTAAGCTGGTGTATTTCACTTTGATCTGCATTCTGGTCATTGTGTTATCATGTTGACTTCCTTCAATAGATAGGGTTTCTTTCTGTTACTTTGCAGAGTGTGACTGGACCAGCTTGAGCTCATGAGAGTTGATTGTTAAATTTTCAGTGTAAGCATATACACTCAGAAATCTGCAAATGCTACATATTGGGGTTTAATCATATTACTTTTGTTAACAGAAAGCAATGGGAGAAATCTTAATAATGCAGATTAGATGTGAAAGTATGTCCTAGGTACATTTTTTTTAACCCAGAGGATTTACTGTTAAACATTTACTAGTATACCCCTATTATTATTCCTTTACTATTATGTGCCAGCTAACCTACCCTACTTAACTCAGCCAGCTGCAAAGTTTCAGATGAACGTTGAATGAGGCAGGAGTCGAAAGTAGCAAGTTGGAGAACTAAATTTCATTTAGCAGCAAGCAAGAGTTTAAATACACTTTTTAGTTCCTGGTTTCCTCCCAAACATATGACATTCTCCCAATAGCCAATCAAACAATGATTCCATGCTCGTGGACAGTAGGTGATCAGTGAACTCAGAAAGTATACTTTCTCAGGCTAAGTGCTCTCACACAATGTTCCAGGAGTTGCCAAACAGGGTGTACCTGGGCAAGAGGACAGCTAGGCCATTCCCAGTCATGCAATGAACTCTCTGTATTTCGCCTTTTTGTTTTTGAGGCAAATTTCCTGTATGCCACCCACAAGAGGGCAGATACTGTATAAGAGGCACTGTAATATAAACATTATCATCACTGAGACACCATGCAGGAGAAGGTTCTAAGTGGTTGTGGGACTTGGGAGTTTATCAAACCAATCAATAATATATTGTTCAGCATGATCAGGAAGGAGATCTTGTTTTGCTTAATAATACACAACAATCAAATTGTTTCAGATCTGAATTACACACACACACACACACACACACACACACACACACACACACACACACAAACACACAGACAAAGGTACAAACACACAGAAACAGCTCTTTTGTGTAAAAATTACCAAGCTGAGATTGATACCCTGGCTGGTACCAGTTCTCAGAGTATAGAAACATTTTCCCCACCTCTCCAGGCCAATAGAGAGATGTGAAAATGTCCCGTTGATATTTAATTACACATATACACATTTTTTTTATATTTTGAATGAACCAATTAAGATCGGTACAGAAAAAATAAATTTTAGATTCATTAAGATTTTGAAATAGCCTATTAATAATAAAAATTGAATGCATTCTTAAGTAACTCTATAAAATTCAATTATAGCTACTCTAATACAGAGATATAGTTATAAGCACAGGCTTCATTGAAAGATGAAATCTAGCTGAGCAAGATGAGCAGGACCAGAAAAACATTGTACACCCTAACAGCAACATGGGGGTGCTGATCAACCCTGAAGGACTTGCTCATCCTTTCAGTGCAGCAACCAGGGACAATTTTGAGCTACCTGCAATGGAGAATACCATCTGTATCCAGAGAAAGAATTGTAGACTTTGAACAAAGACCAAAGACTATTACTGGCAAATTACAAAAAAGAGTTATGTTATTATGTAATTTTACTATCTCATACTTTGGTTTTCTTCTTTAAGGATATGATTTCTCTGTCATTGCATTCAACTGAGATCAATGTATAACATGGAACCAATGTAAAGACTAACAGAATGCCTTCTGTGGGGAGTGGGGGGAGGGAAGCAAGAATGGGGGGAAAATTGTAAAACTCAAAATAAATAAAATCTTTCTTTAAAAAAAGATGAAATCTAAATTCCTAGTCCCAGAAAAAAAGTCTTTCCCCTAAGTTGCTACTCTAACCCAAGGAGGATGCGCAAAATAAGTCCAATATTGAGTTCCATTAGTTCATTCATCTCTTGTTCATAAACAACTGACACAAAATTTAGCAATAAAAACATCAATTGTACCTCTTCCAAAAAATTCTGTTCTTGGGGCAGCTAGGTGGCACAGTGGATAGAGCACTGGCCCTGGAGTCAGGAATACCTGAGTTCAAATCTGACCTCAGACATTTAATAATTACCTAGATGGGTGGCCTTGAGCAAGTCATTTAACCCCATTGACTTGCCAAAAAAAAAAACCCCTAAAAAAAAGGTCTGTTTTTATGTCTCCATCTCCAGTCTTTTTGATGGTGTGGGTTTCTTCCTTCTCATGTTGGTTCCCTCTTTCAGTGATAATGTGGACATTCAGGAACCCAGATTTTCCCATTTTCTGTGGAGATACAAACATACCCTGGTCCTCAGATTATCACCCTATCAGGTCCTTTCCACTTCCCTTCCCTATCTTTCCACATAACTTTTTCCTGCATAGGGTACTCATAATGACTCTCTTGAACTACCTGCCTATTTCAATTGTGCTGTTCAATTCCCCAAAATTTCATAGCCAGAGTAAGCCAATTAGAATCAAATTTCAAAAAATGTATAGTGTAAATTGCATAATTCTATCTATTAGTGGGGCATGTCATATATTCCACCTTTTTGTTTTTGAAGCACCATATTCAGTATCTGGTTCATTCTTTCAACCACCCCTTGCCCTTGAGGATTATAAGGAATTCCAGTAATATGTGCAATAGCAAATTTCTCACAAAAGCTTTTAAATGATTGAGTCAGATAAGCTAGGCTATTATCAGTCTTTAGAGTACCTGGAAGCCCACCAAGAGAAAAACAGTGTAATAAATGAGACCTTGCATGCTTAAAGGCTTCTTATGTTAGTGGAGTCGCCCAGGCAAAACCTGAATAGGTATCAATACAGACGTGAACATGCTTCAGTCTGCCAAACTCAGGTACATGAATAACATCCATCTCCCAAAGAGAATTCAGACCTATCCTCTTAGGATTCATGGAATCTTTTGATGTTTTCAAGAGAAAAGGTACACAATGAGTACATTGTAGCGCCATCTTTCTACCTGTTCTTTGGTAATCCCATACAAACCTCTTAATGATTGCACTGATAAATGTAATTTATCATGAGCCTTAGTAGCTTCAAAAATAGGAAATGTTAAATATAGCATCAGCAATAGTATTTCCTTCAACTATAGGATCTGTAGCATCAGTATGAGACCTAACATGTAAACAATATAGAGGATAAGTGCACTGTCTCAGCAAGAGATGTAATTATTTGAATAATTAAATAATACTCTGGTTATTGATGTCCTTGATTCGGGAAGTTTCTATATGTTGTAAAACACCCCAAACATATTTACTGTCTGTGATGATATTGATGGGTTCATTAAGTGTCACAGCTTTTATTACTGCATAAATTTCATTTTGTTAGCTGGATTGAAATGGAGTAATAAATAGATATCTTTTATTTCTATCTGGAATATAAAAGGAAGCCCTGTTATTCTTTGTTGCATCTGTAAAAACATTTATGCTGTCTACAGGTTCCTTTTTCACTATCCATTCCATAATCCATGGCCATGAAGAGAAAATCTTACTAATCACCAATGGTGATTTAGATGTTATTGGCATATTCACCAAAGTTTGCCATTCTTCCAAGTGTTTGATACTTTCATCTATAACCTCCATCCTTAAATTTTTGAAGGTTCTTTTCCAAACATCCCTATCACTCTATTTCTAGCCTTTTTGATTAAAACTGCAAGAAGCATTTGTAAGTATATAATGAACACATTCTTTCCCTGAACACTTAAATATACCCATTCCACAATGCCTTGTCCTTGATGTATAATGCCAGTATGACACTCTACAGTGTCCACAATAGTTATCTCAGGGCCCTGTATATGATGTAATCTTATACTATGTCATGTATCAATTTCATAATAGTCTGAATACTGGACTTGGCCCCTGCAGTCCATTCTCTTTTTGATAATAAATTCTTGTCCCCTTTTAGCATTTCATATAGGGGTTTCATAAGATCATTAGAAATCCTGACCCAAGGTCTTATCTACTGTATATCACCTATGAATTTCTGAACATCATTTAGTGTTCATACCTTTTTTATGTTCAATGCAGGAGGCTTGATTTTTATGGTGGTAGAATCTACCTGAAAACCTAAATATTGAAAAAGGAGGGTGCTTTTGTATTTTGTCTGGAGTTATAACTAACCCACATCCCTCCAGATCAGCTATGGTATCTTGTAGCATTTTTTTCCAATACTTCACTACTTTCATGAGATGCCAAGATGTCATCCATATAGTGTAAAAATATGCATGTTTATATTTATTCCTAACCCCTTTTAATGCTTCATGAAAATACTGACATATAGTCGAACTATTTTACTATTTTTCATTCCCTGTGGTAACACCTTCCAATGATATCTATCATAAGGAGCCCCAAAGTTCGTGGTGGGAATGGAAAAAGCAAATTTCTCATAGTCTTGTGGGTGAATGGGAATAGAATAAAAACAATCTTTGTCAATTACGCACAATGGTTGTTTTCTGGGAATCATGTTGGGAGAAGGTAATTCTGTCTGTAAAGCAGAGGGCAAAATAGAAATGGAGAGAATCCACCAATCCCCCCTGAGAAAGAGATCCCAAAATACCAACCCCTAGGAATATTATAGCCAAGTTCCAAAACTCCCAAGTCAAAGAGAAAATATTACAAGCAGCCAGAAGGACACAATTCAAATATCGTGGAGCTGCAGTCAGGATCACACAGGACTTAGTGGCAACTACATTAAAAGCTCATAGGGCTTGGAATGGAATATACTGGAAGGCAAAAGAGCTTAGAATGCAACCGAGAATCAACTACCCAGCAAAACTGAATGTCCTCTTCCAGGGAAAAAGATGGACTTTCAATGAACCAGGGGAATTTCAAATGTTCCTGTTAGAATGGCCAGAGCTGAACAGAAGGTTTGATCTTCAAATACAGGACTCGGGTGAAGCATAGAGAGTGGAGGAGAAGGGGAAAATATGAGGGACTTAATGATGATGAACTGCATGTATTCCTGCATAGAAAAATGACACTGATAAAACTCATATGAACCTTCTCAGTTAATAGAGCAGGTAGAAGGAGCTTTTATAGTTGAAGCACGGGAGAAAGCTGAATTTGAAGATAAAATATGGTGTAAAATGGAGTCAATAGAAAAAAAGGGAAATGTAATGGGAGAAAGAAAAAGGAGAGGGGGAATAGGCCAAGATATTTCATATAATATTTTTCTTTACAATGAGCTATTGCAGTGATATGGAAGGGGGGAAGGCAAGGGGGAAATGAGGGAATCTTCACTGTCATCAGAGGTGGCTAGGAGAGGAAACAGCATATATACTGAATGGGGTATAGACATCTGGAGTAAGAAGGGAAGGGGGGATGATGTGAATGATGGAGGAGAGGATGGATCATGGGGGGAGAGTGGTCAGATATGACACATTTTCTTTTTTATTTCTTGCAAGAGGCTGGGATTGGAAGGCCTGTCTGGGACCATAGGGCCAGGTGGATGCTGGGCCTAAGGGGTGGTAGGGGGGCTCAGGGCCTCTTGGCCCCAGGGCCAGGGATCTGTCTGCTGCACCACTCAGCTACCCTACAGTAGAGTCAGAGTGAAAGGAGAGAGAAAATATAGTACATGGTAGTGGAGAAATACGAAAGCAGGGAGTTGCGATCAGCAATGGCAACAGTGGAAAAATATAGAAGTAACTTTTGTGATGGACTTATAAAGAATGTGATCCACCTGCGATAGAGTTGTTGGTGTTGGAACAAAGACTTAAGCACATTTATTATTATTATTATTTTTTGGGGGGGGTGCAGGGCAAATGGGCCTGGTTGGCCTGCCTGGGGCTGCACAGCAGGGTGATTGCTTGATGTCTGAGGCTGGATTTGGATCTGGGTGCTCCTGGCTCAAGGGCCAATGCTCTGTCCACCACCCAGCCACCCCTACTATTATTACTGTTTTATTTTATTTTGGGTCTTTTTTTAATTTTTTTTGGTTTTTGCAGGGCAGTGGGGTTGGGGTGGCTTGCATGTCACATGGCTAGGTGATTTTTGGGTGTATGGGGCCAGATGTGGGCTTGGGTGCTCATGGCTCCAGGGCTGGTACTCTGTCCATTGTGCTGCCTGGCCATACCTACAATTATTACTATTATTTTTTCATTTTAATTTTTTCTCTCCCTTTTACTTTATTGCTCAAGTGAGTCTATATTTTGGGGGGAGGGGGTATTTTGTTTACTCTTAAACAAGAATATTTTATTAATGTATAAAAACATTATTTGTACAAAATGAGAATAAATAAATATTAAATTTAAAAAAAGAAAAAAAAGATATTCTGAAAGTTGTTGCCCCCAAATTTTCCATCTGTCTAGATCCAAGCTCACTTCTTCATGTAACCAAGGGGATACTTTTTGTGCTACTTTTAGAAATTCCTTGATCTTTTTAAGGGTTACCAAGCACCCTTGTCTTTTTATCAATTTATATATAATTCTTACATAGCTGTCCCTTTCAGAGACCCCTAATGTTTGCCCCATGATAACAATCAACCTGTTACCTCTTCAAAGGCTTCTGCTCTGGAATGTCACCTGGAATCTTTTTACTTGCTTCTATGACAGCCCAATAGTCTTAGTCCTTTGATGTGTGGTTCTCCTTGGTCCTTCTCTTGGAGTCCAATCAGACAGTCCCAAAACCAGCTTGTTTCAGGCTTTGAGCCCCATGCTTGAGCACCATTTGTTGTGTGCTGGCTAACCTACCCTCCTTAATTGAAAGTAGCAAGTTCCCCATTCATTTAGCAGCAAGCAAGAGTTAAAATACACTTTTTAGTTCCTGGTTTCCTCCCATACACATGACATTCTCCAAACAGCCAAACAAACAGTGCTTCTGTGTTTGTGGACAGTAGATGATCAGTGAATTCAGGCTTAGTGCTCTCACACAGTGTTGCAGGAGTTGCCAAACAGGAGGAACAGATAAAAAGATCCAGAGAGCCAACCCAGAAAATTAGGCCAAGGGTGTACCTGGGCAAGAGGACCATTAGGCCATTCCCAGTCAAGCAATGACTTCTCTGTGACCCTCAACAGTCCCTTACATCTTACTATATTTATTCATTCTGTATTTCAAAGAGGCAAAGTGGTACAATGGGGAGAGCCTAAATTGGGAGTTGGGAAAGACAAGTAATTGAGATTTGGTTCTATCCCTTTCTAATTGTGTAATTTACCCTGGACACTTTAAGAGACCTTAGTTTCTTCATCTATAATTTAGAGATTCTACATCTGTGTTGGGGCAGTTAGATGACTTGTAGATAGAGTGCCAGGTCTGGAATCAGAAAGACTCATCTTTCAATATTCAAATCTGGTCTCAGACATTTACTAGTTGTATGATCTTGAGCAAATCACTTAATCCCTATTTGCCTCCGTTCTTCACTTATAAAATGGGGACACATTAGAAAAGGGAATGGCAAACTGTTCCAGTATCTTTAGAAACTCCATGGAATAATCAATGGGGTAATGAAGAGTTGGACATGACTGAATAGCCTAACAAGATCTTTTCCCTTCATTTAATTCTATTCATCAAACATTTCAACTTATTTATTTGAGTTTCATGAGTCCTGTCTAGGGTCAGGATAGGGTTCTCTTTCCAACTGTGTCTCCTAGAGATCAGGGTCCCATAGAGAGGTCTCAGTGGTCTGTCATGGATAGGTTGTCCTAGAGGGCTGATCTTCTATTGATTTCCCTAATTATTAGTACACACTCTCTCTCCCTCTCTCTCTCTCTCTCTCTCTCTCTCTCTCTCTCTCTGTCCTCATCTTATCTTAGATTTATCTATGTTTAAATTTTCCTCAACTTATTTTGATTTGTCTGTTTAAATACAGTATTACCCAGAAAAATGTAAGTTACTTGAGGGCAAAGACTTCTCCGCACTCCAGCCCAATTTTGCCTTTCTTTCCTCAGTACAATTCATAGGGCCTTATAAGAGATGCTCTATAGTTTCTTATTGAATTTAAGCAAAGTCTATTATTATTAAACCCATCAACAAGTCAAAGGTCTTAGCTGAGTCTCTGATTACAGGTTTCTTTTAAAGGGAGAATGAACTTGAGGTTCTGTAGAACAGAAGGATGGTAGGGTGATGGTCTGGAAAGGACTCTATATTTAGACTCAGAAGACTGGTTTCAAGAGGCAGCTATATGGTACAGTGGACATTGTGCCAGGCCTGGAGTTAGGAAGATTCTTTGCTCTGAATTCAAATCTGACCTCAGACACTTACTAGTTGTGTGATCCTGGTCAGTTCCCTTTCCAATTGGGAAATGACTGAATAAACATGGTATATGACTGTGATGGAATAGAATTGTGCTATAAGAAATGATAGGTAGGATGATTTTAGAAAAACCTTGAAAGATATACATGAACTGATGCAAAGTGAAGTTAGCAGAACCAGGAGATCATTGTACACAGTAACAGGTATATTATACAATGGAGAACTATTAATGACAACTATTCTCAGCAAACCAATGATTTAAAACAATTCCAAGTGATTCATGATGCAGTATACTATCCATCTCCAGAGACAGAACTGATATTCAAGGAATAATGATTGAAGCATACCACTTTTCACTTTCTTTTTTGTTTGAATCTTCTAATATAAAATAAATAATTTGGAAAACTTTTACATAATTTTACATGTATAGCCTATATCTGATTGCTTATCCTCTCTGGGAGAGGGGAGGAAGAAGAGTGATAAAATTTGGCATTCATAACTTAGAAAAACCCAAAATTATTTTAATATGTAAGTGGGAAAAAATAAAATATTATTTCCAGTGTCTTTGCCAAGGAAACCAGCATCTTTTTATGGCCATTCTGTAAACTTTATTGTGTACTGTCTTGAAAACAACTGAATTGACCTGGTTTCAAATATTGCCTCTCCAGCTCACTGCCTGTATGACTTGGAGGATTTCACTTAACTTCTGATTTTGTTGGTTTTCTCATTTTTAAAATGAGAGGGTTGGACTAACTGACCTTTGTGATTTCTTCAAGCTCTAAATGTATGACCTTATTACTTGTATGACCCTGAACCAGTCACTTCTCTCTGGCATTTAGTTTTCTCTTCTGTAAAATGAGGGGATTAGAACAGATTATCTCCAAGTTCCTTTTTGACTCTAATGAAGAAACAGTTACTTATGACATGTAGGAATTAAGATGTCTTCATCAAGAAACTGGTGTATTTAGAGGATAGAATGTGTTTTAATCTTTTCTTTAAGATAAACATTGAAATTTTAGAATTTCAGTCTTAAGGAAGGATAAAGGTCATTAAAAGATGTAAGGGGAGTTGGGAAGTAGGGCTATTTTAGAGATTAGAAGAAAAACCAAAAAACCCCAAAATTGGGTCAGATATTTGACAAGGATGGTATAATGAGAATGAATGGAAAAAATGGCTAAATATTTAACTCTTACATTACTATCATCTTCACTATCAAGAAAAGAATAGGAGTGGCTAGGTGGCACAGTGGATAGAGCACCGGCCCTGGAGTCAGGAGTACCTGAGTTCAAATCCAGCCTCAGACATTTAATAATTACCTAGCTGTTGTGGCCTTGGACGAGCCACTGAATCCCATTGCTTGCAAAAACCTAAAAAAAAAAAAAAAAGAATAGACTCAAAATGACTATGAAGAGGATAGCACAGTGAAGAGACTACTAGATGTCAAATCAGAGGCCATTGATTTGACTCCTGACTGCTATTTATTGCTTGTGTAACTTTGGGCAACCTCAAGTACTAAATCATTTTATTTATAAAGTTCTTATTTTATTTTGTTTATGATCTTTAAAATTAAGGAGTTGAATTAGATAAACTCTAAAAGTGCCTTCCAGCTCTTAAATAGACTATAATCTATAATCCATGCACATATGAATTAGAGCCCATAGTAAATGAAACCATAGTAATAGGAGAACAGTTTAATCCCTGCCTCAAGTCACCAGATTCAGATTAATTCTATCCTCGGGCACTGAAAAAATTCATACATGTGGTTGCTGAACCACTGTCAGCAATCTTTAAGGAATTTTGGAAAATGGGGGACCTGCCAAAAGCTTGCAGATGAGCAAATATTGTTCCGATTTTCAAAAATGAGGGAAAAGTGAACTCCACAAACTACATGTTGATAAATTTCAATGTCAATTTAAAAGAATGTTGATAAGTGATATCAATGTGAATCTAGTCAAATAACTTTCTTTCAGACCTCAGCTTCCTATTTTATAAAATTAGGAGATTAGACTAAATTACTTCTGAGGAGTCTAAATTTTTGATCTTATGTCCTGTGTGATCCCACTGAGCAAGTCACTTCTCCACTCTTGGACTTAGTTTCATCTTTTATAAAAATAAAGGAGTTGGTTTATATGACCCCTGAGGTCCTTCTATATCTATGACCTTATATCCTGGGTAGCAAGTCACTTCTCTCTTGACTTCAATTTTCATTGAAATGACCTATGAAGTCCCTTCCAGATCTCCATCTGATGTTATGAGTTGAATAAACCCTTTTTTCCATTAAGAGACTACTTCAGTGCTCCATCTCTCCATAGAAATTAGTTACTCTTGCATCATAATTTCCTTATCAGTGGAGCTCAAGCTCTGGCAGGTCCCACCAAGGTAAAATGGATTTGAGAATAAGTCTGATGATGAAGTGTATGTCTGTCATACAGAGATCTACTTTACTAAATTCAGAAATGTTCTTTAATAGCATGACTGCAAGGAAAAGAACTTTCTAATCAGAGCAGTTCTAGAAGACTTTTTAAAAAATTATTTTATTTATTTGTTTTTTTCAATGACATGCAATGGTAGTTTTTACCAATCATTTGTTTTGCAAGGTTTTGAGTTTTACAATTTTTCTCCCTCCCTCCCTTCCTTTCCTCCCCTCAGAGAAAGCAATCTGATATAGACCCTACATTTGCAACCATGCTAAACATAGATTGATAATGATTGATAAGAATCAGATCCAAAGGGAACAAAGAAAACATTAGAGATAACAAAATGACATAATACATGCTAACTTTTAAAAATCTAAGATAATAAACTTCGATCTTCATTTAAATTTCACCATTCCTTCTCTGGATATGTATGGTATTTTCCATATCAAATTTTTAAAATTGTCTTTGATTATTGTACTATTGAAATGAACAAATCCATCATAGCTAATAATCACCCCAGTTTAGTTTTAATGTGTATAATGTTATTTTGGTTCTGCTCATTTCGCCCAGCATCAATTCATGCAAGGCTTTGTAGGCTTTTCTGAAATAGAAGACTTTTAATTAGTTCAAAGGTAAAAATCTGCACTGGTAGAGGGAAAAGTCACAGATCTTTGAAATGCTAAGAACATTTAAAAGGTAGTCCTCAACTAGAACCAATATGAATTGCTTGATAAATTATAATGAATTAACTTTATTTCTTTTTTGATTGTGTTAGAAGATTATGAAAAAGCTATGAATACATGCTACTTGTATTTCAATAAAGTGATAATTGAAATTTTCCATGATATCTTTCTAGGCAAATTAAAGAGATGTAGACTGAATGATTATGTAGTTAGATCAATCAATTACCAGGGGGATAAAAATGAATGCCCATAGAATTTTGATTAATACATTAATACTTCTTTCCTTGACCCTGTTCTAGTCAAAATTTTTAAAATTAATGACTTGGATGGATACTTGATTGAAATGCTTATCACATTTGTGGATGACAGGACCTGAAAAGGATAACCAATTCATTGAAACAGGGATTCAAAAAGATCTCAAAAAACTAAAGCAATGGGCCAAATCCAGAAAAATGAAATGTTAAGATAAGACCTGCAGTTATAATTTCATTAGTGTAGGGAATTCCCATATTAATGTATTTTGGCACCTTCCCTACAACTTATGATCCTATTGAGTTGTCTAGAGCACCAAAGAGCTCAAGCAACCTAGAGAACTTAATAATAATACCTATAATAAATGCAAATTAAAATAACTCTGAGGCACCACCTTATATCTATCAGCTTGGATAACAAGTCAGAAAAGAAAATAACAAATGCTGGAGGGGATATGGGGGAAATAGATACACTAATGCATTGTTGGTGGAGTTGTGAACTGGTCCACCCATTCTGGAGAGTATGTCCAAAGGGCTATCAAACTGTGCATATCCTTTTATCAGAACTACCACTACTAGGTCTGTATCACAAAGTAATCAAAGAAAAAGAACCTATGTATATACATACATACATACATACATACATACACACACAAATATTTATTTCAGTTCTTTTTGTGGCAGGAAAGAATAGAAAATTAAAGGAATGCCCATTAATTGGGGAATGACTGAACAAGTTGTTATGTTGTAAGAAATGATGAGGATGAGGTTTCAGAAAGGCCTGGGAAGACATATATAAATTTATGCAAAGTGAAGTTAGCAGAACCAGGAGAACACTCTACACAGTAATAGCAATACTGTATTGATGATCAACTCTAAAAGACTTAACTACTCTAATCAACATAATGATCCAAGACAATTCTGGAACTCAGAAAAAAAAGTGTTTTCTAAATCTGGAAAGATAACTGGTAAGTCCTTAGTACAGACTGAAGCATACTTTTTAAACTTTATTTTTCTTGCTTTTTTGTAAATGAATTTTGCAAAGTAGAAATATGTTTTGCATGACTTCCCATATATAATTTATATAATATCACTTTCCCAATAGAAAGATAGAGCAATGAGGACTCAAAATTTGAAAAGAATGTTAAACTAAAGTATGATTTTTAAAAAATAATACCTATCCTTTTTATAGCTTTTATTTTTATAGTTAGTGTTTTAAGGTTTGTAATGATTATGTGTATATACATATATACATATATATTATATATATTAAAATCACATTTTATCTCACTGCAACCCTAAAATGTTTATTATTATCCTCATTCTATGGATAAAGAAATTGAGACTGAGAGCTAAGGCTCCAGGGTCACATAGCCAAAATGTATTTAAGGAGGGACTTGAACTCTTCTTCTGGACTTCAAAACAGGCTTTCTAAGATGAAATTTATCATTGCTGAATATTAAGACCTGAACTTAAATTAAACAATTTAAATGTGTAAGTGTAGATGGGGAACACTTGGCAATGGTATTTGTAAAAATGACCCAGGAATGTTAGTATGCCACAATATGACATGCCTAATAAAAAAAAAAGCCAATGCTACCTTTGACTATATTAAAAGAGGCATAATGTTCCGAATAAAAAAAAGTAATTCTATTATACACATATAAAGTGTAATATTCTGGGCAATGAATTTAGAAAGATTCATTGACAAATAGAGTATATTCAATTGTATCACTGACAAAACTGGGGGAACTCATTTATATATCCAAAACAAGATCGGAGTTGAACATGAAGAATCATGAACTTAGAAATGATACTTGAAGGTTTGGATCTAAATAAGATTCACAACAAATAAAGTATAGAGAGAAGATAAGTTAGTCAAAGAAATAACCTAGTGGTATATATCCTTAAAAGACTGTGGAAATAATAACTGACATTAATAAAGTCCTCAAATCCCCTAACTTCATATGAAATCATTTTCCTTGATCCATTGAAGACATCTAGAGCTATGATCCTTCCTTAGCTCTCACTATGATCAGTGATCAAAATGCTCCATATCCACAGCTCTGAATTCAAAAGCTCCCTCTCTGAAATGCAATTTAAAGCATCTCTGAGGTACTACCTCACACCTCTCAGATCAGCCAACATGAGCAGAAAGGACAATGATCAATGTTGGAAGGGATGTGGGAAATCTGGGACACTAATATATTGTTGTTGGAGCTGTGAACTCATCCAACCTTTCTGGAGAGCAATTTGGAATTACACCCAAATGGCAATAAAAATGTTCATACCCTTTTATCCAGCAACCCTGAAGAGATCATGAAAGAGGGTAAAAGCATCACTTGTACAAAAATATTCATAGCAACTTTGTGGTGGCAAGGAGTTGGAAATTGGGGAAAGGCTGAGCAAATTGTGGAATATATATATATATATATATATATATTATGGAACACTATTGTTCTATTAGAAACCAGGAGGGATGGGAATTCAGGGAAACCTGGAAGGATTTGCATGAACTGATGCTGAGTGAGATGAGCAGAATCAGAAAAACATTGTACACCCTAACAGCAACATGGGCTTGATGATCAATCTTAATGGACTTGTTCATTCCAGAAGTACAACAATCAGGAACAATTTGAGGATATCTGCAATGGAGAATGGCATCTGTATCCAGAGAAAGAATTGTGGAGTTTGAACAAAAAATTTTAATTTTAAAAAACCCATTGTGCTAACGCACAAAAGGAAGATTCTATTCAAATAAGTGATGATGAAACATCATGAAGGATTTAAATCACAGCTGGGCATTTAGGCTCCCAAACTACACAAAGGCAGGCAATGGATAGAGGAGTCTCATTGACCATCTCCCTAATAAGACAAATTACTTCCAGTATATTATATTCCAAGCCCTATGAGCTTTTAATGTAGTTGCTGCTAAGTCCTGTGAGATTTTGATTACAGTTCCACAGTATTTGAATTGTGTCCTTCTGGCTGCTTGTAATATTTTATCTTTAACTTGGGCAAAAGAGCTTAGAATGCAACTGAGAATCAACTACCCAGCAAAACTTAATGTTCTCTTCCAGGGTAAAAGATGGACTTTCAATGAACCAGGGCAATTTCAAATGCTCCTGTTGGAATGGCCAGAGCTGAATAGAAGGCTTGATCTTCAAATACAGGACTCAGGTGAAGCATAGAGATTGGAGAAGGGGAAAATATGAGGGACTTAATGATGATGAACTGCAATGTATAGAAAAATGACACTGATAATACTCATATGAACCTTCTCAATTAACAGAGCAAGTAGAAGGAGCTTTTATAGATGAAGCACAGGAGAAAGCTGAATTTGAAGATAAAAAATGATGTAAAAATGGAGTCAATAGAAAAAAAGGGAAATGTAATGGAAGAAAGAAAAAGGATAGGAAGAATAGGCCAAGATATTTCATATAATAATATTTTTCTTTATTACAATGAGCTATTGCAATGATATGGAAGGGGGGAAGGCAAGGAGAATGAGGGAATCTTCACTGTCATCAGAGGTGGCTAGGAGAGGAAACAGCACATATACTGAATGGGGTATAGGCATCTGGAGTAAGAAGGGGGGGGCAGAGGGAAGAGGAGTGATGTGAATGATGGAGGAGAGGATGGACCATGGAGGGGAGAGTGGTCAGCTAAAACACATTTTCTTTTTTACTTCTTGTAAGGGGCTGGGATTGGATGGCCTGTTCGGGACCATAGGGCCAGGGGGATGCTGGGCCTAAGGGGTGGTATGGAGGCTCGGAGCCTCTTGGCCTCAGGGCCAGGGATCTGTCTGCTGCCCCACTCAGCTACCCTACAGCAGAGTCAGAGTGAAAGGAGAGAGAAAATATAGTACATGGTAGTGGAGAAATACGAAAGCAGGGAGTTGCAATCAGCAATGGCAACAGTGGAAAAATATGGAAGTAACTTTTGTGATGGACTTATCATAAAGAATGTGATCCACCCGCGACAGACTTGGTGGTGTTGAAACACAGACTGAAGCACATTTTATTATTATTATTATTATTTGGGGGGGGTGCAGGGCAAATGGGTCTGGGGCCGCATAGCAGGGTGATCACTGGGTGTCTGAGGCCGGATTTGGCCCTGGGTGCTCCTAGCTCAAGGGCCAGTATTCTGTCTGCCACCTGGCCACCTCTACTATTATTACTATTTTATTTTATTTTTGGTCTTTTTTTTTTCTTTTTGGGGTTTTTGCCTGGCAGTGGGGTTGGGCTGGCTTGCATGTCACACAACTGGGTGATTGTTGGGTGTGTGGGGTTGGATTTGGGCTTGGATGCTCCTGGCTCCAGGGCTGGTGCTCCATCCACTGCACCACCTGGCCATACCTACAATTATTACTATTATTTTTTTAACTTTAAATTTTAATTTTTTTCTCTCCCCCCTTTACTTTATCACTCAAGCAAGTCTACATTTTTTGGGGGGGGAGGGGGTATTTATTCACTCTTAAACAAGAATATTTTATTAATGTATAAAAAACATTATTTGTATAAAATGAGAATAAATAAATATTAAATTTAAAAAAGACAAATTACTGATAAATGTGAATTATGTCAGTTATTTAAAGAAAAACAAGTCTCTAGGGCTTGTTATGTAATTTTGCTATTTCTTGTATTTTATTTTTTGTCATTAAGGATATGATTTCTCTCTCAACACATTCGATTTAGATCAATGTATAGCTATGTAAATGTAGAGACTAACAGACTGCCTTCTGTGGGGGGTGGGGGGAGGGAATCGAGATTAGGGGGAAAATTTTAAAATTCAAAAATAAATAAATAAAAGTTTTAAAAAAAACCTCCCTCTCTGATTACAATCTTCTATTCTTAATGTATCTTCCCCTCCTTCAGTCTTCCTTAATCTAGTCTTCATTTTCAATGTGACTTAAGATACCTCTTTCCCTTCCTCCTTTCCCTCCCAAAGTTATCTTTTCTTTTTTAATCCTTCAAAGTCTTAACCCTTGGTTAATCATTTAATAATGTATGGTCTTCCACCCAAGAACATCCTTCCCCTGGTCTTTCCATCATTCACACTATGTGAATCCTGAACCCTGTATCATCCCCACTATCCTCCTCTATTCTTTCTCTGAAGCTATTTCTTTCAAAATGCTTATCTTCTTTCAGAGCTCTGCTTAAGTGACATTTCCTCTATAAAAATCTTTTTTTTAGTCCTCTATAAAAATCTTTCATGATCTCTCCCTACCCCAATTGTTGGTCTCTATCCATCACAATTATCTCATCTTTTTTATCTGTCTATATGTTACATGCCCTTTATAGAATTCAAGTTCCTTTAAATCAGGAGCTAATTAATTTTGGTCTTTGTATTTAACATCATCCTTGGTACATAGTAGGTGTTTAATAAATGTTTAATTGGGTGCAAGTAGGTGGCATAGTGGACAGAATTCAAATCTGGGCTCAGACACTTGACCTTTGATAAGTCACAACCCCAGTGCTCCTCAAAAAATAAACAAATACTGAATTGAACTTAATTAACTTGAGATAATGAACACTCCAGAACAAAGTTGACTGAATCCACTACAAACTCATGTTAACTCATCTTAATTGGACCCTCATTGCTTTGAGGAAATCCTCGTATCCTCCCACGACTGATGCTCAAGCTTCTAATACTTCCCCAGTAGACAGCCTAATCTGCTACTTTACTAAGAAAATCAAGGTTATGTTTCATGATATCCCTAATATTTTATACATTTTTAATCTTTTTCACATTTCTTTATCCTTCCTTTTTTATTTTTTTGCTGAAGCCTCATAGAGCAGTTCAGTGGATGGAGACTCTGGATTAGTAATCAGGAAGAAGTGAATCTAAACTCTGCTTCAGGCTCATAATAGCTGTGTGATCTTGACCAAGTCACTTATTCCTTATTAAACTCAATTTTTTAAAATAGGGACACACTGGAGAAGGAAATGGCAAAGTACTCCAGAATCCTGGTCAAGAAAACCCCATGGGTTCAGGGAGAGTTAGAAATGATGGAACAATGAGAGATAATGATTTTCAGTGCCATGGTTAGTCCTTTTACTTCAAATTAGTCTTCTCATCTGGATTATTCACAGAACATGGTTCCAGAGCTTGCCCAATCTCTCTCTCTCTCTCTCTCTCTCTCTCTCTCTCTCTCTCTCTCTCTCTTGCACACACACACACACACACACACACACACACATACACACACAAACACACAGATGCACACCCCTTCATTGTTCATTATTCCCTGAATCCATCATTTTATATCTCTATTTTCATTAACAAACTTTTAGAAGTGTAAATCACATTCTATTCACTTCATCACTAAAGTTGCCACTTTTATTACCCTCTCCCCACCTGTTGGTATTGCTATTTTGAGATATATGGAAACTTTCTATCTTTGACCTCCTTGAGATATGTGACTTTTCTCTCATAATTCTCAATTGTTTCCCAAGAATACTGGATCCATTTGCAACTCCCTCAACAGGGTAAATCAGACATATGCTTCAAGCAACTTGTAGCAGCTTTTAAGGGAAGGGATTGTAAAACCCTGAGACTCAGCCTAAGGTTATAGCTCAACTGACCTTGTCTACTATTAAAATCATTTTTTTTGGAAGGCAATAGGGTTAAGTGACTTGCCCAAGGTCATATAGTTAGGTAATTATTAAGTGTCTGAGGCCAGATTTGAACTTAAGTCTTCCTGACTCCAGGGCTGGTATTCTATACATTGGCTGCCCTTTTTATAATCTTTTAAAACAACAACAGCAACCATCCAAGTCTGCCAGTGTACTTAGCATTGAGTAGTCTTAGTTCAAGTCTTAGTTTGACATTTAAGCACTTGTATGACCTTAAATAAATTATTTACCCTCTCTGAGCTTGTTTCTTCCTAGGAAGAAGTGCTAACGAAATCATCTGATTTAGTGCTAACAAAATTATCTGATTTTAGTTCTGGAGAAGGCAGAGCAAGAATGCAAAACCACTAGGATAGCATATTTACACCACAGATTAGACAGTCAATGAATATTTATTAAAGAACCTACTGTGGGACAGCTAGGTGGCACAGTGGAAAGAGTACCAGCCGTGGAGTCAGGAGGACCTGGGTTCAAATTTTGCCTCAGATACATAATAATTACCTAGTTGTGTGACCTTAGGCAAGTCACTTAACCCCAATGCCCTGCAAAACCCCCAAAATTAAAAAAATTTAAATATTTTAAAAAGAACCTATTATGTGCCAGTCTTACATTGATAAGCATTTGGGATACAGATACAGGTAAGATATTCTCTGCTTTTGAGAAGCTCAATGTCTAATAGAGAGGACAACATAAAAGCAACTGCAGTTATCCTTTCCACATTGTGAGGACTGACAGTTCAGTTGCCTGAGGTCTGGAAAAATCCGTGTAAAATTTTTTGACCCTCCCTTCTTACCAGAGAAGATATTAAAAGATAAAATAACATATAATATAATATTCTATTGTTAGACAATAGTGTATATATATATATATTAATGCATTTCTAAGTTTCTAAACTTTTTGGCATCTCTAGGATTTTTGCATGTCTTCTGTGGCTTCCACAAAATTCCCTCTTCAAAATTCACATTTAGTTTCTAATGCCTATATACAGTATATTGAAATAGCTATGGGAAAGTCATGATGTGGAGGGGAATAACTGTTTATACAAACAAGGTAATTACAGGATAAATTGCAGATAATAAATAGAGTGAAGCTATGAGAATCTGGAAAAGCATCTTGTAGAAGATGGGATTTTAGCTGAGGCTTGAAGGAAGCAGAAAACCAAGAGGAAGAGAGGAAGAAGAAGAGCATCTCAGACTTGGAGGACATACAGAAAATCTGGAATTGGGAATCTCTTGTAATGTCAGTGTCATTGAAACATGGAGTATGTGGGAAAGGAGTCAAGTGTAAGAAGATTTAGAAGGAAGTCAGATTGTAAAGGGCTATGATTGTCAAACTAAAGATTTTATATTTGATCTTAGAGGTGATGGGGAGGAGGAGAGCTCCTTACTCCCAATAGTGTTGGGTTTTTATTTTCACTCATCTTTGTGAGAACATTGGTAGATCTCCTTGTGTTTTCCTTTCACAGTATTTAGACCCCAAGGAAGTACTACTGGGAATCTGACTTATGACATTTATATTGTTAATCCAGGGATAGGAGCAATACTGAAGCACCACTCAACCAACCACCTCAGGTTATTAGGAATCAGCCTCTGATGAATCTGGACCCTGAGCTTTGACATCTAAGAACATGATTTAGAAGTATGTGTATACCATAGGGACATCCCCATGCAATGCCTCCAGGTGCTGGGCCATTTTCAGGATAGAGCCTATCCTTACAACTCATCTACGAATAAAAAAAAGACTGGTTTTTGAAAAAGCTGAGAGGAAAATATTTTCAGTGAGTAAATGAATGAAAAAGTATTAAGTGCTTATGATGTGAAAAGCTCTGAGAATATACACAAAATAATAACATTCTTTTTGATCTCAAGAAGCTTCCACTCAAATTGGGGGGAAAGAAAACAAAAGAAAACATTTGGGAACAAAGTAGATGGAAAAATCCAGAAGTCCTAAGGATGTTTGAGAGGGGAAGATGGAACCTACCACAATCCCATGTGTCTTTAGGTCATATCAGTATATCAGCAGAAATTTTGCAGAGTATAGCAGAAGGCTTAATAGACCTTAGGAAGTGGTAGCAGGGCAGAGGGTAAAGCCTAATGGTCTTTAGTATCATCTAAAGGAAAAGAGCTAGGGATTCCCATCTTATCCAAACATTGTAAATAATCAAGCAGTCCAAATGAGTCCTGAAAAACCAAGTAGAGGAGAAAGGGGAAAGGGAAAGGGGGAAGGGGGAAAGGAGAAAAGACTTGAAGTTAGGAGGAAGGGAGAAAGAGAAAGGGAAAGGGGGGAAAGGTACCTCTGTTAGACTCAACTGGTCTCCCCAGATGGGTTTTGGGCATGTTCCAGTACCAATGATGTCAATATGGTATCAATCTGAGGTTTTCCCAGACCTTAAGATAGAGTTATGGTAAGCAAAGAAAACTTTCTTTGACCATCTTGCCATGTTCTCAGTGCTCTGCTATAAACTTGCTAATTTATTAGAGCACCATCTATTCCTGTTTATTTTTTTTTTTTTTGCCAAAGAAGGATCTTCAAACTAGAAAAATAAAAGAAAACAAAATAAAACTAGTCAGCAAGGAGCTGATACTCAAGAAGAGTAAGGAGATAATAAGACTATTCCCATCTTCCCTTCTTGACCAAGACTGAATAAACTGCATCCTAAAGTGCTGAAAGTGTTGGGACAGCTAGGTGCCAGAATGGACAGAGTGCCAGCCCTGGTACCTGGA
Source organism: Macrotis lagotis (assembly GCF_037893015.1). NCBI lineage: Eukaryota > Metazoa > Chordata > Mammalia > Peramelemorphia > Peramelidae > Macrotis > Macrotis lagotis. The sequence goes on from NC_133659.1 coordinate 194,900,293, forward strand.
AGATCTGAGTTCAAAACTGACCTCAGTCACTTTCGAGTTGTGTGACCCTGTGCAAGTCACCTAACCCTGTTTGCCTCAGTTTCCTCCTCTGTAAAATGAGCTGAGAAGGAAATAGCAAATCAGTATCTTTGCCAAGAAAACCTCAAATGAGGTTGTAAAGAGTTAAATGTAACTGAACCACCACCACAACAACAATAACAACAACAAAGTATTGCAAAGAACAGATAAATCCTTGAAAGCTACAATCTTTGAAAAATCATGGAGATAAAGAGAATTGATTGGGACTGGAGATGGACTCAAAACCAGTATGTCCAAAACAGAATACATTATCTTTCCCTAAAAATCTACACATATCCTATCCTTTTTCTATTGAGAGTACCACCATACTTCCTGTCTTCTTAGTTTAAAATTATCTTTCACTCTATATTCTCTCTCATCCTACACATATGTACACATATTCAATAAATTGCCAGATCTTGCTATATTTTATATCCACAGTATTTCTCATATCTCAACCTTTTTCCTCTTGATTCACTTAACAGACATTTCAATTCAGGTCATAATTATCTAGATTATTTAGGCTTCTAATAGATTTTTCTCCCACAATTTTCATTCTACTCCAATTCCAAAATTTTCCGTTTAACTTTTAAAGTGTTTTGTATGCTGTCTAGTCTTATCTTGCATTATTATTCTAATTTTTGTTCAGAACAGCCTCTACTAAGCCTTTGCTTAGGCTGGGGTGTGTTTTTCACCAAACAGGCAATGCATCTATCTTCAAGCTTTGTTTCACCTAGGAGACTAAAGCTCAAATTGTTGATGTGGTCTTCCTATCCCCTAAGACATTAACAAAATCCTTGAGAAAAGCAGCCAAAACTCCTTTAGATAGATTGGACCTTTGCCAGGTGAGTCAGGTGGCCCAATAGTTAAAGATCTGAATTTGGAACTGAGTTCAATTCTGACTTCAGACATTTACTAGTTGGGGGACCCTTAACAAGTCATACTAACTACTGTCTATCTCAGTTTCCTCAAATGAAAATGTGTTGTTGTGAGGATCAAGTAAGATAAATATTTATAAAGTTTCTGGTATATAATAGGGGCTTAATTAATGTCTATCTCCTTCCTTTAATACATCCAACTATTGTCTCTCCAGAGGGGGATGTGAATCCAAGAGAACCAATATTGAATCTTTACTGAATAGTCTTCTCATGCTATTAAGTAAGGTTCCTTTCAAAATATTATGTGCTTTACATGCTTCTCATTTTATTTTAATACCTAGTTCAAATAATGGGTCCATTTTCAATCAGGTATGGCCTAGAATCCCCTTCAAAAACTCAGGACATCTATCTCCAGCTTTTTTTTTTGTTTGGCTGCTTCCCATGCCTGAAATGTGCTCCCTCCTCACCTCCATCTATAGAATCCCTCACTTCCATTTAGAGATATCTTAAGTATTACCACCCATACACAGTTTCCCACCACCACCATTACTGGTAGTATCTTCCTGTGCTGATTACCTGGTATTCAACTACCTTGTATTTATTCTAGATGGGGATTTATTCTGTAGCTATTTATTATGCACATTTTGTTTCCTCTAGTAGAATGAAATATTCTTGAGGATAAGGATTATTTCATTTTTTTCTTTGTATCCTCGATATTGAGAACAATGTCTGGAAGACAGTAGGTGCTTGTTGATTATTGAGTGATTAAATGTTCTTATTGCCAAAAAATAAGGAATCTTCAAATTGTTGAGAAATTATCTTGATTTTGATTGCTAGCAAAAATCTAGAAATATTATTAAAGGGATAGTCAATTAACATTAGAAAAGAAACTGACCACTAAGGGTCAGCATTACTTTCATCAAAACAAAGCATGCCAGAATAACTCATTTCCTTTTCTGATATAATAGCTAGAATAATTGTAATAAGATAGATTGGTAGATCAGTCTATTTCACCATCTCCCATTCTTTCCTCCTTTCCTTATTTCGCTATATATCTTATACATCATCCTCAATCCTTTGTGCTTTTGCTCCAGGCTCAGAAGAAAATGGTCTTTCTCTTTGCAAAAGCTGTATCCTCTCCTGGTACCCTTAATCCCTGTTTCCCCTACAAATTGCACACCTCAAACATTCTAGCTCCCTTTCCCTTATTTTTAATTTCTCCATATCCACTTATCTCTTTCACTACTGCATGTTTTTACTACTAAATATGTGGTGAAAGACAAATTATTGGACTAGGAGACAGTAAGACATGAGTTTGAATACTGCCTTAGACTCCTACTAATTAATTTAATTAAATCACTCAAACTCATTGAAACCCAGTTTCCTCATCTGTAAAGTAAAAAAGTTGGACTCACTCATCAATCTCTAAGGTCTACAACAGTTCTAAATTTATGAAGAAAAGCAAGTGTCCAATGGTACCAAACAATAAAAAATTTGAGAAGAAGATTTAGAAATCACCAGATTTGGCAATTAAGAGATTACTGTTAGGGCAGTTACATGGTACAATGCAACAATCCTGGGCTCAAGAGGTCCTGAGTTCAAATTTGACCTCAGATACTTCCTAGCCATGTGACCTTGAGCAAGTCACTTAATGCCATTGTTAGAAAGGGAGAGGGAGGGAGGAAAGAGAGGATGGGATGGGAAAGAGGAGAGAGAGAGAGAGAAAGAGAAAGAGAGAGAGAGAGAGAGAGAGAGAGAGAGAGAGAGAGAGAGAGAGAGAGAGAGAGAGAAATTGGGCAAACACTACTAACTTTGGAGAAAGTAGTTGTTTTGAATTGAAAACTGGATTGCCAAGGGAAGAGAATCAAGTGAAAGCAAAGAAAGTAAATCAATGAGTAGAGCCACCATTTTTTTCTAGGAGTAACTGAAAGAGAGTAGGACTATAGGATGATAGTTTAGGGGATGGTAGGGTCTAGTGAAAATTTCTTTAGTCTGGGGAACATGGGCATATTTGAGGGGAACAAAGAAAGAACCATTAGATAAAGACTGAAGATTAGAGAGAGAACCTGATTATAGGGATAGTATGCTGGAAAGAATGAGATCAAGGGTACTTGGAGAAGGGTTGATTTTGTCAAGGAGAAAGCTCACTTCTTCATCAGAGACTGGAGTAAAGGAGAAACATTGAAAATGATATCTAGAGAGTTTTAGTTGTAGAGAAAGGGAGAAGAGGAAGTTCACTATGAAGTCTCTTTTCTTAGAGCTTCTTCTCAATCTCTTTTGTTAGATTATCTTCCATGTTCTACCCCCTATCCATGAGTGTCTCCAAAGTCTTTATTCTGAGTCCTCTTCTCTCTATATACTTTCTCAATAGTTATCAGCTTCCATAGGTTCAGATATCATTTCTATGCATATATACATATCCTTTCCTATTGCCTTTCCTGAATTCTAGTCCCACATCACCAACTGCCTATTGGATATCTCCAAATAGATGTTTCATAGGTATCTAAAGGCAGCTGAATTCAACCTTAGATACTTACCAACTGAGTGGCCCTAGGTTGTTTAGCCTCTCTTAGCCTTGGTTCACTCATCTATAAAACGGGGATTAAATAATAATATCTGTTAGGATGATAAAGTGAGATATTTGTAAAATACTTTTCAAACCACTTTAAAGCAAAATATAAATGTTAGTTATTATTATCATCATCTAATTAAATATTGAAAATAGAACTTATCTTTTTCCTAAAATCCTTCCTTCCTCCTTTTTCAGTTTAGGACATCATAATATTTCTGGTCACTCAGATTCATAACCTTGGAGTAATCCTCAAGTCTTTGCCCTCTCCCCTCATATCTAATCAGTTGCCAAGTCTTGTTAGTTCTACTTTCACAATCTATTTTGTATCCATCCCCTTCTCCCTCTTGCCTAGGCTATCAATTGCAATTGTCTCCTAAATGATCTTGCCTTGACTCTCACCTTTCTAATCCATTCTCTGCACAATTGCCAAGTTCCTCAAGTGTGGGTCTGACTATGTCTGTCTTCTATTCATAAAGCTCCAGCAGCTCCCTCTGGCCTCTAAAGTTAAATGCTTTTTAAGCTCTTAATAATCTGGCTCCGTCCTATCTTTCTAGACTTATTGTCCATTACATTCCTCAAAATGCTCTGCTTTTCAGATGAACTGAAATACTTGTTGCTGCCACTAAACAACATTCATTCCCTCATCTTGGTGACTGCATAGACTGGCCAACTTCCATGCCTGGATCTCTCTCTCTCTCTCTCTCTCTCTCTCTCTCTCTCTCTCTCTGTCTCTCTCTGTCTCTGTCGCTGTCTGTCTCTGTCTCTGTCTCTGTCTCTCTGTCTCTCTCTCTCTGTCTCTCTGTCTCTCTCTCTCTCTCTCTCTCTCTCTCTCTCTCTCTCTCTCTCTCTCTCTCTCTCTCTCTCTCTCTCCAGTCCCACCTCCCCACCTCTCAGAATTCCTAGCTTTCTTCAAAGTGTAACTCATGTGCTATCTCTTATGGGAAAACCACGTTGGGTCTCATTCCCACCCCCACCCCCCCAATGGCCTGAGTCTTGGGAATTACTTTGAGTTTCCTTTGTTGCTATTTTGAATTGAATTTTCTTTGTGGCGGTGTTGTTTTGCCCCCCATAAAATGCAAGCTCCTTGATAGGACTGTTTCTTTTTTGTATACCTAGTGTATACCTAGTGTCTAGCACAGTACCTATAGTATTTAGAGTATTTTTATATTAGATTTTATTAGCCACCTTATTTAATTCCCACGTTTCCAGTCTCTCCCCATCTCTAATCCTATCATCTGCACAGCTACCAAATTAATTTCACAAAAATACATATCAAACTGTCTTATATACTCCTACTCAAAAATAGTTAATGGCTCCCTGTTGATGCTTGGATAAAATACAAATGGTCAATTCTTCTACTTTCCTTTTGCCCTCAGCATAACAGAACATAATAAAACAGTTCTGGAGCATTCACCACCTCAATGCACCAAGAATTTGAACCTCAACCATTTTTCCAGGGTCATTCCTCTGTTTCACATTGATCTTTGGTAATCTTCCTTCATTTTTCAAGTAGATAGATGGATAGAAGGAAGGAGAGAGGGTAGGAAGGAAAGATAAAGAGAAAGGGGAGGAGAAGGGGAAAAGGAAAGGGAAGGCAGAGGAAGGAAAGAGAAAAATGGAGAAAAGGGAGGAAGAAAAGAGAAAGAAGTGAGTAGATGAATGGCTGAATAGATAGATAGATAGATAGATAGATAGATAGATAGATAGAATGTATGTATGTATGTATGTAGCTTGTCAAACACTGCAAACAGGCAATGAGTTGAGTCAAAAATTAACCAAGAGTTAGAGGAGTCTGTATTGCTAGAAAAAACTGGAAATCTCCCTTAATAACTCTAATCTTCTCCCCAAAAACAAGGCTTATATTTTAAATATCAACATTTGGCTAGTATTGTTGTATGATGACAGTCATAGAATACTATGAGTTGCTACCATATATGATTATTGAAGAATTAAATATGAGTACCACTCAGGGGTGCAATGAAGAGGCAATTATTATATTTGAGCAAGTTGCAATGCATAAAAATAAGAAACCACAAAGAGGAACTAGAGTAAATTATGTCATCAAGAAATTATACAATCAAAACAGAAGAAGAACTGGTCATGTGTTGAAGTCAAAGAAACAGCAGACAATCTGTTTGTGCCCCATAAATGAATACTGTCAGAAGAAAATAAGGAAGGCTTCCAAATTCCCTATGCCAGACTTATGAGAGACTTTGAGATGGAAAAGGATGGGTGAACATGGCTTGATTTCAATCTGCACAATCTTAGGAGACAATTAAATCAATAACCTCCAAGATCCATTTGTATATTTAAAGTTTTGTATTTCATTTTCTGGACTGACTGAGATACAAAGGACAAATGGTCAACATTAGAGAAGCTGTAGAAAGACAGGTACACAATACACTGTTGGTAGAGTTGCAATTGGTGCAGCCATTCTGGAAAACAATTTGGAATTAGGCAAGATAACCACTAAACTTCAAATACCTTTGACCCAGTCATGGTCCTGCTGGGCACATACTTCAAGGAAGTCAAAAAGAGGGAAAGATCCCTATATACATATAAGGATATAAATGGTCTTTGACTAATTGATTTCCAAACCAATCCTCTAGTTGATATAGTCACAGAAATCAAAGGACAGATAAAAGAGGTAATAAGGTAATAAGGCTAGCTAGGTGGTGTGGTGGATAGAGTGACAGTACTGGAATCAAGAAGATTCTACTCTTCCTAAATTCAAAATAGGCCTCAAACACTAATTGTGTGACTCTGGGTGAGTCGCTTAACCCTGTTTGTCTCAGTTTCATCATTTGTAAAATGAGCTTGAGAAGGAAATGTCAAACCACTCTAGTATCTTGGCCAAGAAAACCCCAAATGGGGGCCACAAAGAGTCAAACACAACTGACAACAATTGAACAACAATAACAAATGAAGTTTCAATATGATAATCAGCCAATCAGTAAATATTTATTTAACACCTACAGTGGGCTAGAGACTATGGTAAATGCTAGGGATATAAAGAAAGGTAAAAGACAATCCTTTTTCTCAAGAAGTTCCATCTAATGGAAATAAAATGTCAAACTATCTATAATACCTCTATGTCCCGTGTTTCCTTATAAAATGTGAATTGGAAGGAAAAGAAAAGACATTGGGGTCCTAAAATAGAGGAGGTGTGAGTTGTCATGACCACATGTTCTCTAAATGTGTGCCTCATTATCATTGTACTCTGTTATTTGCCCCAAGGACATTGTGTCTATTTGTGAAGATTGTACCCCAGATTTAAGGGGTAAATATTTGTAGCAGCTTTTCTTATTATACTTTTATAGTAAATGTGCTTGCTTTGAGCTAATTATGACTACTGACTAACTGATGAAAATAAAAACCATTGTTGGGGGCTTGGAAATTATAGTTTTAGGACCCTAAACTCACAGGATACCCCCTAAGACCTGAAAGTATCAGTGACCCTGGGAATTCAATTCATGAATTTTAGTACAAGTTGAGGAAGTACTCCAGAGGGGGTCAGACTTTTTTGTAGTAACCAGGAACTGAAATCAAAGTGAATAACCAACAATTGGGGAATAGCTGAACAAATGATAGTAGTATATGCATACTTTATAAATATAAAAAACATCATACCAAAAGAAATATCCAAAATGAAGACTTAAGGGATCATTGAGAATACTTGAATGAAGTGATGCGGAGCAAAGTAGACAAAACCAGGGAAACAATTTCTAGAGTGACTACCATAATGGAAAAGAAAACAACACTGAAAGACATCAGAACTTTTTTGATGTATTCAGTGATAAGTCGACTTCAGAGTACTAATGGAGAAACATACCTCCCTTCCCCTTTTTAGAGAGAGTGTGGGTTATAGAGGCTGAAGGTGGTATTCATTTTCAGACAGGTACAATGTGTTATCTGCTGTTTTTGTTTCACAGGAGAAGTTTATTGGGGGGGGGGAATCATTAAGAAATGATATTTATTTTTTTCCTAAAAGAGCATCAATAAAATATTTATTTAAAACAAAAAATGTAAATAGACCAAAGCTAATTTAAAAAAAAGGTCTTAAATGCCAAACTAAGAAGCTTATATTTTATTATATGTGAAATAAGTCACTGGAGATTTTTGAGTGTAGAACATGGTCAGATCTGTATTATGAAGATTGTTTTGGCAGCTAGGTAGAGGACAGATTGGGAGGGGAAAGAGATTTTCAGTTAGGAGGCAGTTACTATGGTCCAAGTAAAAACTGTTCTTGTCAAGACACTGTATGACTAGATAAAATCCTCAGCATGGATACCACAACTTGTATCTTCTTCTTCTGAGCAGACCTATATACCCTGGAAGCTGCAAGTTCTCATCATCATCCTGTGGAATAAAAAAAGTTTTCTCTTCAGAGTCCTACTTTAGTCTCCCTTTCTTTCTTCCTTCTATCTCTTTCTTTTCTTTCCTTTTTTTCCTCTATATCACCCCAGCTAGAAATATAGTGACTACACACATATCCAATCCTGCTTAGAAGGGAAGTCCTCCTTTTCTGACTTGGGTTAGTTCATCCTTTCTAAAGTAGCCCTGTGTCTTTCATTCCCTGCTTTTAGGGGCTTACCACATTGATACTGGATTGAATGCTAACACCCTTTAATGTTTTGGCAGACTTTAACCCTGCTATATCTTAGAACTCCTGAACACAAGTGATCCAGCAGCTATGGCCTTCCCAATCACTGGGATCCCAGGTGCATGCCATCATGCCTAGTTCCAATTGTACTCTTTATGGAAAAATCTCCAAGGATGTGTCTTTTAAATGTTCATGTTCTCCCTCTCCAATCTCCTGAGACAGGTATAGATTCCTCTTTGATGGGTGAGGGGTTAGGACTAAGAAATCCTGTTCCTGTGGATGAGATCTCTTCTGTATATGGGATGCCGTAATGGGTTTCTGTTGTCCACACTGACATCACCCTTGAGGCACATTAGAGCCAAGTCTTTTTGGTAGCTGAATTCCCTCCCTTCCTTCCCCCAAACTATCCCCTGGGAATCTCAGCAGTAGATCACCTATGCTCATTTTCTGGGGACAGGGGTGGGGGTGGGGGTGGAGTGGGGTAGGAAGAGTGGTTTGCTTCTGTGTCTTTACTGTCTATCATACATAGACACCTAAACTTTCCACCTTCCTATTTCTCCACTGGAAGAGCCCCCCAGTTCAGATGGTCTCCCTTGGATTTGTGTTCACATAGAGAAAAATGTGGCAGAGATCCTGGAACCTTAGAGGAATGGCATTCTTCTCTCCTTTCAGATGAAAAGCCTGAGTCCTAGATCTCACCCCAACTAGCACCACGTCCACTCACGAGCTCTGCCTTCTTTCTTCTAAGAGAAAGAGGGGAAATGGGGGAAGAACTAGAGCCCCTAGGGAAAACAGAGGATGAAGAGTTCTGAAAAGAGATGAGGAGATGGAGCTGAATCTCTCCATTTTCTTCTCATCTCCCTCAGGGGCCCCATATCCCAAAGAGCTGGAGAACCAGGTTTGTTTCTCATTCTCCTCTTGGCACCTCTGGTGGAAAAATCGAAACTCACTTAGAGTTTAAAGCCAGGGAGAACGTGGCTGAGATGCAGGCTTGGGAGGGGGAGGGGTGGACTGGAAAGGGAGAGGCTGGGGCTCCCCCCTCCTTCTGTCCTCCTCCTCTTCTGGCTCAGTCTTCTGCTTCTACGTGGCTCTCAGTCCCAGCTCTCTACAAACCCGATGTTTTATCCTGGAATCCCAGCAGATGAAGGGGGGGAGGGTAGGGGAGAGGGGTGGAGAGGGGGTGGAGTGCTTTATAGGCGAGGGTGGGAGTGGGGAAAGGAAAGGGGCCCTGGGGAACTTCTGGGGCTTGGACTCCTGAGATCAGGGAGCCCACTTAAATTTGTCCCTTAGAGCGTCTCTGAAGAGCGATTAGGAAACATGTGTTGACCAGCTGTTCTCCATCTCCTCGAAGGAACCTGGCTGAGACTAAACTGGGAGACTGGTGTAGTAGAAAGCATAAGGGACTGGGTGTCAGGAAACCTAGGTTATAGTCTTGCCTCTATCGCCAGGTTGGGAACTATGTCCTTCTTTGGCCCTAGTTTCCTCCTTTGTAAAATAAGAGGGCTGGGCTGAATGGTCTCTATGACACCTTCAAGCCCTTATATACTATGGCCTAGGATTAGAGTTAATTAGAAAAAAAAATCTTTGAGGACCCTAAGGTCACTATGAGGTTTTCCCTAAGGGAAGACATTAGAAAATCAAAATAATGGCCTCAGAGTGTAGCTATCTAAGGTTTTGGGAGCCTCAAAAGTGTATAACCAGAGACCTGAGAGAAAATCATGAAGTTATTTCATCCATCTCCAGCCACCTAGAAATCACCTCTACAGAAACTGCTTTGTCTCTCTAAGTTACCCACTCCCAGGATCTTCCAAACTTGACCATCAGAAACTCCCTCCAGATGTCTCACCTCATTCCTTTCTGCTCCCCTGAAGTCAGAGAAACTGTCTCCCAACCATCCACCCGCCTTGCCTCCCTGCCTTTCCAGACAGTTTTGATCCCCCCCTCCATTCCTCAGCCACAGCCTCCTCCCTCCCCCTCCCCAGCGTGCCCCACCTCAACACTGAACGAAAAGCAGACCGACTTTCCTTCTGGAATCTGATGTCTTTGCTTTCAGATGGAGAAACCATCTGGACTGAATTATGTGAGGCAGAGAAAGAGGGAGGGAAAATATGAGTGTGAACCGGCCCCAGCCCACTCCCCTGGCTCCCCATTCCCACCCAGGCCTAGGGAGAGAGAAGGAGGACTCAGTTTTGAGCCCATTGTTGGGGGCCTACTATTGTCCCACCTACAACTGTTGAGGGAGCCAAACCTCTGGACTACCTGGAAAAGAGACTGCACTAAGAAGAAGTTTAATAAATATCTTTTGGAATGCAAGAATTATAAACTATAAACAATCATATCAAAGAATGCTCCTATCATTAAGATGGTTCCAACTCAGGAAAAACCCTGAGGTTTCACTTTATACCCTTCAAATAGGTAATGATAACAAAAGGTAGGAATAATCAATGTTGAAAGGGATGTATAGAAAGTAAGGTATGCCAATGCATTGTTGGGGGAGCCATAGATTGGTCCATTAAGGAAAGAAATTTGGAATTATTTGAAGAAAGTGAGTAAAACTTCCATATCATTCAACTCAGAATTAACACTGTTAGACATATACTGCAAGAATGTCTTTGACACAAAGAAAAACTCCATATTACACCCCAATACTTAACAGCAGTGTTTTTAATGGTAGCTGGAAACATGCTCCATCAATGGATAAGTAGATGTCCATTAATTAAGAAATAGCTAAAAAAGTATCTAATGGAATATCACAGTGCTATAAGACACAACAAATACGAAAAATACAGAGAAACCAAGGAAGGACATATAAACTGATGCAAACCAAAGTTAGAAGAACCAAAAATATAATTATGTGTATGTACAATGTCTACCATAATGTAAAAGGAAAGAATAAAAACTATAAATTTGAAGACTGATAAATTACAATAACTAAGCTTAATGTTAAATAAGAACTATGAGAAGGTTACTTGGGAAGCTATGGACTCAAAGCACTGCATATATTGTTGAATTTAAAAATACTTTTTTTCTTCCCTTCTCCCCATTTTATCCTGTTATAAGGGATTGCTCTAGGGAGGAGGGAAGCAGGGAGGAAAGATGAGATGGTACATTGGGAAATATAGGTGATATAAAAACTAAAGATGTCAAGAAAAGAAATTCTTGTTGAACTGAATCTTAGAGTTGAGTCTTCCTGAGATAGTCAAGAAAATGGTGAGAGGAGCTTAGAGGAAATGTTTATTCTTCCCATTCCCACCATGGGCACAAAGTGTCTGTATATAGGTGACTTCTGAGTTTTCTTAATGACTCTTCCTCCAGAAATGAAGGCAGGTAAGCATCAACAAAAGCAGTCACAGAATTTTTACAGGTTCTTGGAAACCACTTTACAGCAAAATTCCCTTTTATAAATTGCATCCAGTTAGAACAGAGTATAGAGCACAGGCCTAGAGTCTGGAAAACCTGAGTTCAGATTTGATTTAACACCTCATAGTTGTGAGACCCTGAGCAAGTCACTTTAATCCTATTTGCTCCAGTTTTTTCGTCTGTAAAATGAGCTGGAGAAGGAAATGGCAAACCATTTCAGTATCTTTGCCAAAATGGGGTCACAAAGAATCAGATACCATGTAGCAACAATCTTTTTATAAATGAGGCAAACAGATCTCAGAAAGGTTAGTTAAGGGACTCAGTCACAGGCACACAACTAGTTAGCAGCAGAGAGAAGACTAGAACCCAAGTCTACTTCTACATGTTCTTTCCCTTAAACCTTATAGTGGGGGTCAGATCAAGTGAGAGAAAAGTACAGACCATAGGAAGGGGAAGGAGTACCATGGTTATGTATGCCCCCCCCCCTGCAGAGGAGGAAAGATCAGAGAGGAAGTTTTCTTCTTATTCAAAGTTCCTTTCCTACCATTTCCCTAGTACAGTCCCAATTCCAATTCATCCTACACAAACTTAACTATGACCTTCCTTCAATGTGACCTTCCTCCCCCCCAGTTTCTCTCCAATCCTTCTTTCCTTCTTTTCTTCTTCTTTTCCTCCTTTCTTTGTTTCTCCTCTCCCTCCTTTCTTTCCTTTCTCTCTTCCTTTATTATGGTGAAAAAAACTGGGATTGGATTCAGACCTGAATTCAGGTCATTTGTAAATTGGTGATCGAATTTGTAAATTGGGAATGTGATGCCTGTACTGAGAGAAGCAGCCTTTCCCACTTCCTTCCTCAGTGTCAAGAAGACCTAGATTTAATTCTGCCACCACATATATTGACCACAGGATTCCCCCAGGCGAAGCATTTACCCTCTCAATGTACCAAGGTGTTCTCTAATACTCAAGTTTCTGACTTAATGATCTGACAGAGTAGAAGAAATTCCTTGAAGAGGGCTCATTTATACCAGTGAAATCACAAATCACATCCATAAAGAAATCAAATCAAACAAAATAACAACACTATTTTACAGAATTGTTGTGAGGAGACAACTTTATGAATCATAAAGGATTAAATAAATGTAAATTATTATTATCCCTTCCACTTTCTTCCCTCATTACTGATCACCATATTTTTGATTCAAATGTCTTTCTCCTTTGGGGAAATGAGTCCTTCCTGCTTGTGACTTCCTTGCTCTCCACCCCCCCCTTCCCTTCTGGAGTTATCTCTGCACCCAACCTCTCTACCTTGGGTCTCATCCTATTCAACTGCTTATATTATGGAACTCAGAGCTCAGCAAGACCTCCCAAGATCATCTAATCCAAACACTTCATTTTACAGATAAGAAAAGTAAAACCCAGAGAGAGGGCATGACTTGCAGAGAAAGTCACTCAATGGGGAAGGGACAGATCTCCTGAATCTCTCCAGTATTCTTTCCACGTTGGCAGAAGCAAGGAAGGTCGTGTGGACCAAGAGGCAGAAGCTTGAGGAAGATTGGGACTGGATAGAGCTAGGCTAAATTAAGCTGGGTTGGGCTGACCTTAGGAGGAGGGGAAGATTTTGATGCTTTTTTTTAAAAAATCAATGAAATACAGGCAGAGATACACTGTAATAATTTAGGGATCATCCTTCATTCTTTCTCAGGCTTATTGCCCAGAGGAACGACTCCACCCCTGCCCCCTCAATTCCAACCACACCCCCATTTCAGCTGCCATGTCAGCTGGCAATGCCACAACTGATGGGTCAGAGAGTTGGGGTGCATGTCCTCCACCCCTACCACTGTGAGCCCCTGAAAGGGAGTGTGGGAAAAGGGGAGGGGAGAAAGAGGGTCCAGGATCTTTTCTTCCTGAAGGAGCCCCACTCCCCTTTCGGGGGCCCCAGCCCTGGACTGGCTGGCCAGCAGACAGGCTGGGGGGGGGGGCGACGGAGGGGAGGAAGCAGTTAATGGGAGAGAATGAGGTTTCTCGGTTCCCTCCCAAGTGCTGTGCTGGCGGCTCCCGAAATAAAAATCAAATGTGGGCTTGGCAGAGGGATCGGAGAGCTGGGGACCGGCGGCCCAACAGCGCTCAACTTCATTCTTTCCATTGTAACTTCACCTCCTAACCTCTGGCATTTTAATTATGTCTCAGCCGGCTCACTGCTCCTTTCCAGCCCCTCCGGCGGCGAGGTGGTGAGCTGGCCTTTTTTCCTTCTTCTGTCCCTAGAATGGGGGTGGAGGGTGGGAAATCAATCCCTTACCTTGCCCCCCCCCCCCAAAAAAGGGGGAAAAAATCCAGCTCCAGGATGTCTGGGTGAGCCACTGGTTCAGAGTACTGGAGGCATTCTAAAGCTCCCAAGACGGATGGGGGTGGGGTAAACAGACAGAGGGTCCTGAGTGAGAGGATGCAGGCATCCGAGCACTCAGACTGGCATGGGGTGGCTAGGTATATCCCCTTATTCATTGCCTGCAGTCAGGCTATGCCTGTCCTTATGAACTGAAGGGAGATGAAGGGCAGAGAGTCTTTGAACTTTCCACCCACCACATCTGTGGACAAGAAAATGCTTGCCTGGAAGATGTCAGCTGGCACCAAAAGCATCCGTTCACCCAGGAAAGCTGTTCTTCCTAACAGTTCCCTTAGCTGCAGCCCTCCCCCAGCTGGCCCTCAGTTCTTTTCTAGGTGTCCACTTCTTTCTTTCTCTGCCCCTCAGACTCCCCTTCTCTTCCATCAGTAGTAAGGTCACAGTGGCATGTCAAAGAAAGAATACTTAATTTAATCAGAGGGCATGTGTTCAAATCATGCATGACTACTATTCACTGACCTCTAGACAAGTCATTTCTCTCTCCTTTTGACTCAAGCTTCTCAACTGTCAGAATTTGGGATTAGACGGCAGAGTCTCTTATACCTCTTTAACCTATAAATCTCATTTGGAGCTCTGGGTTGTCTCTTTCTCCCTCTCTTTTCCTGCCCTTTCCCTTTGGGTATGTCATCTCCCAGGACTAAATGCTGACCCAACCCAGTGTCAACTTCTAAGGTCAAAAAGGAGAAGGCAGGTCAGAGGCATTTCCAACTTCTGGTGCCCACTTAAACAGGGACCTAAGTGGGCACCAACACCCCCAGGAGAACAGGCATGGGAGCCCTGAAGATTAGCCTCTGAGCACTATGCCCAAAGATATATCCTTTGGACAGATCTCAGATGCTCTAGAAATTACATCACCCAGCACTTGAGAACAATGGGGCAATGCCATCCCAGGCAGAACCACATATTAAAACGAGGGGCATCAGACAGATGTTCCCTTTGACATCTCCTTCCTCATCCTCCTCATGACCTCATGTCTTTACCACTCAGTTGCTTGGAAGGAACACCTCCTGAATGAGGTGTTCTTTTCTAGGTGTCCACTTCTTTCTTTCTTTCTCTGCCCCTCAGACTCCCCTTCTCTTCTTCCATCAGTAGTAAGGCACAGTGGCATGTCAAAGAAAGAATACTTAATTTAATCAGAGGGCATGTGTTCAAATCATGCATGACTACTATTCACTGAACTCTAGACAAGTCATTTCTCTCTCCTTTTGACTCAAGCTTCTCAACTGTCAGAATTTGGGATTAGACGGCAGAGTCTCTGATACCTCTTTAACCACAGGACTTATGGGGGAAGTGAGGCTTGGGACCCAATGCTCAAACATTTCATCAGTCACACATTTTTATTTTTAATAACTTTATTTTCCCCAATTATACATAAAAACAATTTTTAACATAAAATTTTTAAAATTTCAAGTTCCAAATTCTCTCCCCTCTCCCCTACATCCTCTCTCTAAGACAATAAAGCAGTTTGATATAGTTTATACATGTGCAATCATGCAAAATGTATTTCCATACTAGTCATAGTTTGAAAAATTCATGCCCTCCACCAGGCCCACACACACACACACAAAAAAGAAAGTGAAAACTATTATGCTTCAATCTGCATTCAGATTTCTTCAGTTCTTTCTTTGGATGTTGATAACATTTTTCATCATCAGTCCTTCAGAATTGTCTTGGATTATCTCATTATTTGTGAGAATCTTCAAGGGTAGGTCAGGCCATCCAGAGGATAAGAGCCCATGTTCAAAGTTAATTCAACAGGTATTTAAAATGGTCTACTAAGGGCAAGGCATTCTACAAGGGCATTCAAGCTCTTAAGGAAAGAGAAAAATGAAATAAATTAAGATTGGAAAGTTTAAAAAAAAAGTCCCCAGGTGTGACTTGAGCTGGTCCACTGCCAGCTAGTAGTAAGAACACTTAGAAGGCTTGAAAATGACCACCTCTGTGTCCAACATTCGGGAAGTTGCCTGAAAAGACAGAGTTAGGTTTTACCCAGGGATTAGCTGAAGAATTTATGCCACCATATCATTACTTTTCCCTCTTTTCCATATGTCAGTGGAAATTGATTTTTCAGTACTCAGTACCTGGGTAAGGGGCTGAGTTGGTGAGAATTTGAAAGAAGAAAGATCCTGATCTTCTGACTTTCAGATTTTAGAGATAGCTCTTGGAAATACTACCTAACCTGTGAGAGAACTGTTGGCCCTAGGTAGTCTGAGAAAGGAAGAGAATGTAATGTTTTCAGCAACAGTTTTTTCCTTTTAGTTTTGCTACTTATCAACCATGTGATCCTGGGCAAGTCATTTAATTTCTCTGGATCTTAGTTTCTTCATTTATAAAACAAGGGGGTTGGACTAGAATGTCTTTCAGGTCAGTTTTAAGTCTGTGATCCCATGAGTAGCTGCAAAAATATAGAATACTCAAATTAAAAAGAACATAATACCCAAGTGCAGAAAATGAAATTGAACAAGCCATAAAGGAACTTCCAAAGAAAAAAGTCTGATCCAGTGAGATTTACAGGTAAATCTTGTATAAACTTTTAAAAAGCAATTAGTATCTCCCTTGCAAAATTATTTTCATTATCTGAGAAAGCATCCTAATAAATTATTTTATGAAACAAATAAAGTTCCAAAACCTATATCAAGCAAAGATAAAATAATACTAGAAAAAGTCTATAGCACTATAGAAAAAATCAAGTTGTTTTTTTGCCAGGTGTACAATTAATCTAGCTAATATGTTAAAAAATATAAAACATTCCAAATTGCATGATTAAATCAATAATTGCAGGAAAACCTCTATAAAGTTCAACATTTATTTATACTAATAACTAAAAAAAGACAGAAATAGAAGGTTTGCTTTTTAATAAGCTAAAAACTCTAAATTTTAAAGCAAAAACTGGCATTATTTTCAATGGGACAATCCTAGGAGGCTTCCCAGTGAATACAACATGGACACCCATTTCCTCATTATTATTTTATAAGTTCTAGAAATGCTAGTTAGAAAAATCGGACAAGAAAAGTCAAAATCAACTCTATTTGTAGATGTGATGATTTGCTTAGAAAGTCAGCAAAGAGAAAAATTGAGACAATAGCTTCAGTAAAATATCAAGATACAAAATAAATCCACAAAATTCATCAACCTTTCTATGTAGCAATAAAAATAACAAAATCCAGGAGAAATAATAGAAAGGAAAACCTACAAACTACAAAATGCATAAAGTATCTAGGAATCAATCTATAAATACACATTCAAGATATATAAATATAATTATAAAATATTCTTTCAAGAAATAAAAATGGCAAATAATTAGATAGGCATTCATTGTTTATGGTTGAACCCCACAAGATATTACCTGAATTAACTTATAGATTTAATGATATATCAAAGTACCAAGGGGATATTTTATAGAACTCAAAAATTAATTTAAAAAAATTTTATGCAGGAAGGAAAAGGTATAGGATCTTAAAGAAAAATAGTGTAAAGTAGCAACTGAGAGGAATAACACTCGACTTTCAAATTACAATAGAATGCACTAATTCTTAAAAATATTCAGTACTAATTTTAAAAAATGAAAAAGTAAATTGATAGAATAGACTAGATAACCAATGAAGTCCCTTGAGCAGCCTATTTCCCCAGTGATAAATGAATGGCTTGGAATGAAGAAGACATCCCAACCAGGAAGAAGGAGGAGGAAAGAGGGTAGTGAATAAGATTGAAAAGAGGCAAGAAGGCTGGAGGGACAGAGATAAACAGAGAAAGAGAGAGAGAGAGACAGAAGACAGAGGAAGAGACAAAGAGACAGATGGACAGACAGATAGATAAAGGCTAAGCAGTTAAGATGGGGAAATTGTTGTTTACCTGTTCCCAAAGAGGACCATGACATATGCAAATGAGTTGGATTTAGTTGAGGAGGTGCTGTGCAAAATCACCAGCCTCACTTTCTCCTCTGGAGCTCTATGGGTTCAATTACCAAATATGTATCAGGATGCCTAGCGATGGCCCTGAATGTAGTGGAAGACCTTGGTCTTTTTAAGCTTTGTTCTTTATCAGTCTCATTATGACTTAAAAGAAGCAAAAAAAAATGTCCTCTTTTGTATAGTAAAAAAAAGAAAAAGAAAAAGAAAGTAAAGTCAGACATTTACTTGGAACCAATCAGGATCCAACAACAAACAAGTGGGACTTGGCCTAGGGTCTGTTGTTGACCAATCACAGTGATGTTAGGCTGGTAAACCCCAAGATACTTTGCCAGGTTTCAGAGAGAGGGCGGTGGGGAAGAATTAATTGTAAATGGCCTTCCTGAGAACTTTAAGCACAGAACGAAGAGAAAAGGATTAGAGTTAGCAGTGATGGATGGAGCAAGTCAAGATTTTCTGAGAATAGAGATGTAGATGCATTTTGCAAGCCATGAGGAAGCAACCTGTAGAGAGGGAAATATTGTAGATTAGTAAAAGAGTGGGGATGATAGAGGGGTCAATCTGTTCACATAGAGGAGTTTTCTTTGGCAAAGATAAAGGCTGGTTTTTTTGGTTAGACATTAGTGAAAGAAGCATCTGAGTGGTGAGAAATGAGGAAGAGGGAAGGAAGAGAGAAAGGCTGAGACAGAAAGGTGACCCTATAGAATATAAACCCATTGAGGGCAAGAATTATCTGGCTTTTGCCTTTGTCTTCAGTGCCTAAAATAGTGCTTTGCACACAGTAGGTACTTAGGAAATACTTATTAAATTAAATTTGAGAGATATGAGGAAGGGAGAAACCAAATGATAGAGAAGACTAAGACACCAAGATGAAAAACTCAGAGAATAATGGAGAGAAGAAACTGAGGAACAGAGAGAAATTTAAACAAAAAGAGAGAAAAAGACAATGGAGAAAAAAGGGTAGGAGGAATACTAGACTGAGAGGGAAAAGGGAGATCAAGAGAGAGAAACTGGGAATTTATAATTGAGGATTTTGAGAGAAGGAAGTTGACATCTTCTTTGGTTGAGAAGGGAAAATCTGAGGTTGGGTGGGGTGAACTTTGGAGAAGGTGATGATACTAATGCTCCAGGGACTCTTGAGATTTGTGGTTGACACCCCAGTCAAGTTTGAGTTGTGGGTGCCAGGTTCCTTCCTAGCTCTGGGTGGAAGAGAGGAAAATTAGTGAGGAGGGTGGGAAGGACAGCTGTTACTGTGACCCACCCTCTTTTCTTCACTGTTCTCTTTGAATCTAGTCTCCCAATATGTCCCCAAGCCACCCATCTGATTATTTGATCCTTGAGGTAATAAAATTACTGAGGTAATAAAGCTGAAGTTTATTGAGTGATTGTTCAGGTATGTGCATTAGGAAAATCATTTTGGAAGTTGTGGGAAGGATAGATTGAAAAGAGAGACTTGAGGCAGAAGGACCAGAAAGGAGATAATTGCAATAGTGTGAACTGGAAGTGATAAGGGCCTGAACTAGGGCAATGGTGGGTCTGAGTAGAAAGAAGGGGATGACTGTGAGAAATATTTTAGAGCCTGAAACAATGTCCCTGTGTTCTGGAATTATATTCTACTGGAGAATAAAACAAATAAAAAGATAAGTAACTATGAGATGATTTGAGGTAGAAGAGAGTATCAACAGCTGGGAAGTTTAGGAAAGACTTAAAGATTTAAAAGGAGAAGGAGACTTGAAAATTAACAATAACAAGAGGCAGAGTTGAGGAGTTTCCAGACTTGGAAGACAGCTTTCGAAAGGACTTGATGAGAGGAGATGGAGTGTAGAGGTTGGGGAACAACAAATAGGTCAATGTGCCTGGGACACAAAGTGTGTGAAATGGAGGAATAGGAATATCTGGGGGAAAAGTTCAATTGTGAAAGACTTTGAATGACAAAGAGTTTGTTTTTTCATCCTAGAGATAATAGGGAGTATGAAAATGTTTGAGCAGGAGAGTTACAAGGTTGGATCTGTGTTTTAGGAATTTCAATTTAGCAACTTGTGAAGGATAGAGTGAAGGGGACTGAGACTGGAAATGGGTAGACCAATTTGGAGATTATTGTAAGAAATGTAAGGCCCAGAAAGTGGAATAACTGTCTGAGTATAGAAAAGAGATTGGATGTGATGGAGGCTTTGGATTTACTTGACTGTTGTTTTGGACATGAAAGTTGAGGGAAAAGGATGAGGCAAGGATGACTAATAACTTGCAGACTTGGGTAACTGCATTGATAATGGTGTTCTCAACAGAAATAGGGAAATATAGAGGAGAGGTATGTTTACAAGGTAAATTTGAGAGACTATCAAGATATCTAAGTGAAGATGTTGAGTAGGCATCTAGTAATTCAGAACTGGAGTTCAGGGGAAACATTATGTAATTATATCATTATATAGGGATAAAGTCTCCCAAAAGTCTTTGTGCTGCTTTTTATACAATATTTTCTTTCCCCTCAATTATATGTTAAAAATAACTTTTAAATATTTCTTTTTAAAAATTATATAAATATTTTATTTGTTTTTCCAACTATATACAATGGTAGTTTTTACCAATCATTTTTTGCAAAGTTTTGAGTTTTACAATTTTTCTCTCTCCCTCCCTTCCCTCCCCACTCCCCCTGACAGAACTCAATCTGATATAGACTCTACATTTGCAACCATACTAAACATAGATTGCTATTAAGCATATTGTGAGAGAAGAATCAGATCCAAAAGGAAGAAAGAAAACATTAGAGATAACAAAATGACATAACACATAAGGCAACATTTAAAAATTGAAGATAATAAGCTTTGGTCTTCATTTAAACTACAAAATTCCTTTTCTGGATACGGACAGTATTTTCTATCACAAGTTCCTTAAAATTGTCTTTGATTATTTTACTGCTGAAATGAACAAGTCTGTCATGGTTGATCATCATGTTATTGTTATTAGTTTGTACAATGATCTGGTTTTGTTCATTTCACTCAGCATCAATTCATGCAAGTATTTCTAGACTTTTCTGAAATCCCTTTCCTCATGATTTCTTATAGAACAATAGTGTTCCAGAATTTATTCAGTCATTCCCCAGTTGATGAGCATCTCCTCAATTTCCAATTCTTTTCTGCTATGAATAGTTTTGTACATGTGAGATTTTTACCCTTTTTCATGATCTCTTCAGGATACAGACCCATAGTGATATCGCTGAATCAAAGGGTATGCACATTTTTATTGCTCTTTAGGCATAATTCCAAATTGCTCTCCAAAAAGGTTGAATTAGTTCACAAGTCCACCAACAATGTATTAGGCTCCCAGTTTTCCCACATTCCCTCCAACATTGATCATTATCCTTTCTAATCACATTGACTAATCTGAGAGGCATGAGATAGTACTTCAAAGATGTTTTAATTTGCATTTCTCTAATCAATAATGATAGTTTTAAAATACTTCTAAAAAATTTTGAGTTCCAAATTCTTCCCCTCCCTCCCTTCTTCCTCTCCCTCATTTCCTGAAAGGGTAAACAATATGATATGTTATACATGTAGAACTGTGAAATATTTCCACACTTGTTATTTTGTACAAGAATATTTTTTATAAATAAAACAAAGAATGAATGAAAGAAGGTGAAAATGGCATGATACTGTATTCAGACAGTATGAGTTCTTTTTCTAGAGGTGGAAAATATGCTTCATCTTGAGTCCTTGGAGATGGCTGAGAATAGCTAAATCATTCATAATTCTTCATCATACGATATTGTTATTACCATGTACAACATTCTCCTGGTTCTCACTTCAGCATGCATCAGTTCATGTACAACTTTCTGTGATTTTCTAGGTTCATTTTAGTGCCATTTTAAGCTCTTATAATAATAATCATTAGCATTTATATGGTACTTACTATGTGCCAGGTATCCTACAAATTCTCATTTGATCCTTACAACTGCCCTGGAAGGTAGTTGAGGAAAGTGAGGTAAACAGAGATTAAGTGACTTGTCCAGGATCAAACAGCTAGTTAAATCTCTGAGGTCACTTTTGAATTCTGTACTTCCTGAAGCAAGATCCAGTATTTAATCCATTGAAATATCTAGCTAGCTAAGAATTTTAAAAATCAGACTGATAGATAGATAGATAGATAGATAGAGATAAGCAGATAGGCAGAAAGACAGACATTTGAGATATGTTGTTGCTTGCTAAGTGAGGCAGAGTAAAACAAAGTTGTTAGCTTCACTCATCCAAAGCCACGGAAATTCAGTGGCAAGACTAAAGTCAGGAAGTATAACAAGTGCCCAGAAAGTATACCTATATTTACATAATTCATGCAAATGATCACATATGGAATATTTACAGATTTGTGGAGGTGATAAATACATTCATGGAAATCAATGAACCATGTCCATATTTTGGCCCCTAAGACTAAGGCCAACATCATCCTAACTCTCCTATCCCCATCCAACCAGCCGCTCAGTAGTGCAGGATTCAAGTCTGAGGCTGAGACTGATAGGAACTAGCTACATAACCTGGGGGGGGGGGTGAGCCTAAAACACTGTCTTCTCTTAAGGAATAAGGATGAATATTCACAGAGTCATCCTAGGATTTATAACTGGACAGTGCCTTTGTCAGAGCTCACCCCTTGGAACTGGAAGCCCCTAGAAGTGAAGCGACATGCCCAAGGTAGCACTTGGAGTAACTAACAGTGATTAGGTTTGGCCTCCTTCTAGGCTACTTTGTATGAACACATTATTCAACTTGTAATTTTTGTTACATTTATTATTCTTGTTACTGTGTTATAAATTTGCAACAACATTTTATAATCAAGTTTTTCTGGAACTTAAAAAATCCAAAGCCCTATTCCTTTTAATAATCCCCTCCCTCAATTTCATCCTCCACCTTAGAGGCTCAAATGAAATCTTCTCAGTGGGAGGTCTCCCCCTTCCAGGGAGTTTCTTTTCCTTAGACTCCTCCTACCACTTTGTCTCAGAGGCTTGGCTAGGAGAGACAAAGGAGGCCAAGATAGGGACCTAACCTGCCAGGAGATAGGACGTGGCTGTGAGTTGACAGGCATCCTGGGAGGGGCCCCCATTCTATACTGTGACCAGCCCAATACTTGGGGGGGAGTTTCCCTTCCTGCTCCCCCCCTTCAAAAAAATCCTCTTAAAATATCCCCAGCTCCACCCTGGGCTGGAGAAAGAACCAAGGACCTGAAATAAATTCTAAATTACACAGTGCCCAAAGGCAACCACAATTCTCCTTCCTCCCTCCCTAACTTATACTCCCCAGACTGTGATATTTATACTGACTGGGCCTCCTTCTCTCTGACTGTCTAACTCTATTATGTTTGGACTAGTCCCAAGCAGGCCAAATAGCTCTCCTCAAGGGAGTAGTAGGGGTTGGGGTGGGGGGCTAAGGGAGTTATGGGAAGTAGCCTAGGAGATTCAGGATGCCTGGGTTCCAAACCTGAAGGGATGTCCTTATATAGAGAGATGATATCCACATCCCAATCTCTGGAGTATAGAGTATCACATCATTTTTTTCCTTTTTGGACAGTCACCACACTTCCCTTTCTTATCACTCTTACTCCCAGAAAGGAATACAGAGTCTAGTGTTCATATCTCTCTGGATATCACTATTTAGTTTAGATCAATTGTCTAGATCAATCTTGTCACTGCTGATTCTTGTTTTGTTTTGTTAGGCAATTAGGATTAAGTGACTTGCCCAGGATCACACAACTTGAGTCAAGTATTTGAAGTTTGAACCTCCTGACTGCATGACTGGGGTTCTGTCCACTATGCAATCTAGCTGCTCTGTCACTACTGAAATTGCTTCCAAAAGGAAGTTCTCAGAGGTGCTTCCAAAATTCTACTGACTTATCGCACACAACTCTTGACCTTGGTCAGCCAAGCTTAACAACTGTCATTCCCTGTACTTCCACCATTAATATCCATAGTCTGCACATCTTCATTTTCATGTATCTCCATGTGTTTCCACTATTATCAAGTGCTTCCATTTCTTCTGCTCTCACTCTCTTCTAAATCTTCTACCATTCAACTTCTGATCTCATCATTCAACTGAAACCGTTCTCTCCAAATGCCAAACTCAGTGTCCTCTTTCAGACCTCATCCTTCTCTGAACAATTCTGAAGTCTTTGATACTGTTGATATAATAGCCCACTTCTCCTAGATGCTCTTTCCTCTAGGTTTTTGTAATACTGTTCATTCCTAGTTCTTCTATTAGACCCATTCTCCTTTGTTGGGTCCATGTTAGGGCTCACTTATCCCTCTATACTATCTTCTTTGCTAATATCATCAACCACTATGAATCTCAGATCTATGTATCTAGCCCTAATCTCTCTCCTGAGCTCTAGTCATTATTTACTCCCTGTCTCTTGGACACTTCAAACTTGATGTTCTACGAATATCTTAAATTCTACAAGTTAAAAAGAGAACATATTATCTTTCCCCTTTAAACGCTTTTCTCTTTCAAATGTCTTGATTACTATTAAGAATACCACCTCAATTTAATCCAGTTCAAATCCCACTTCAAGAGGAGGCCTTTCTCTGTCTCCCCCCCACCCATGATTCCTTTCCTCTAAGACGATCTTTCATTTACATTAAATGAATTATATCTGTAGGTAGCTAGTTATTTACAGTCAGGAGGACCTGAGTTCAAATCTGATATCAGATTCTTACTGGTTGTGTCTTTAGACAAGTTACTCAACCTTGTATGCCTCCATTTCCTCATACATAAAATATCAGCAGAAGGAAATGATAAACCATTCCTGTAACTTTGACCCCCCCAAAAAACCCAAATGGGGTCACTGAGAAACTGAAATAACTCAATAACAACAAACTCTCATTTGAATTTACATTCAAACCTTGAGGGCAGTGATTCCATTTTTTCTGTTCTCTGTATCCCTATCATACTTGGTATACAAGAAGTACTTAAAAGCTTGTTGGGTAACTTGTGGTCCTTATCATATTGAAAGCTTTTTGAGGACTGGGACTAAGTCTTTTCTTCAGAATGAGGACTCCTGGAAGGCTGAGGTTGTGTTATTCTTCCTCAGTGTCTCCACATTGGATTACAGGATCTTTGACCAGGAAAGGATAGACTGATACAACTGATTTAACAAAGTCCCCACTTTTCACTCCCCATTTTTCCTCCTCCTTGGGTTGGTGCTTAAGAGAGTACAAAGAAGAACAGAGGGAAGCCAGAGAAAATAAAAGAAGAACATGAGAGGTGCCCTAGGATTAGGAGTTGCTGGGAGCACCAGGACCTGGGTTCCAGGAGCTGGAGTGATATTTGGTCAGTTGGAACTTGGGCAATGGGTGTCCAAATTCAACATGCTGAATATGTTCCTTTGCTTCTGTTGGCCTGATATAGTGATACAGCCGTAGAGGATTGGGAAGGAGAAGGAAAGAGATATTGTGTCATGCCTCTTCTCCTACATTTGAATCTTTCTAATCTACTAGAATGTCTCCATTTACAGAAGCCTGGTTCTCCTTCTCCAGTATCAGCTGTTATTCTCATAACTGCTATTCCCACTCCACACACACACACACACACACACACACACACACACACACACACACACACACATATTAATTCACCTTCTACAGGAAGCCTTTCCCAATGCCCCTCAAACTAATGATTTTCTTCTGTTGATTAATTCCTATTTATCTCATCTATATAGTTGATTGCATGTTTTCTCTACTATTAGATTGTGATCTCTTTGAGGGCAGGGGGCTGTCTTTTGTATATCTATTGCCTAATAGGTGCTTAATAATAGCAAATAGTAGGTCCTTAATAAATGTTGGAGTGACTCACTGGTCTTTGAGGGAGAATCAGAAGGCTCCTTGCTCCCCACCAACCACTTGAAAACTCTCGTTTTGTTTCCTTTACTTAGCAACTTCTTCCTCTCTGAGATTTGCTCTATTCAACCTTATCAACAAATAAGAACCAAAGACAATTAACTATTTTCTCCTCTTGCCCACCTGATCTTTTGTTAAGGAATTTAATGCCTGGCTTATTAAAAAATGATTGATTGATTGACTAGCCTTCTGCATTCCTTTCCACCACAACTCAATCTCAGATTAGGTATCAATATGCATGTTGATGTCTAACATCTCAAATCCTCAAGTTCCTCCACTTCCATGATCCCTTCTTCATCATTTCACCTCATTTACATATGAGGATTCCATCATCACCCACAAATGTCTCATTTCTTTGATCAAAAACTTGCAAATCCCTTTAGCATTTCATAACATCCTATCATTCAAGCTCTCACTATGTTTTACCTGTCTTAAATTTATTACTTGTCTCCATTGGGATCTCTATTCCCTCTACCTCTCAGTATTCTCTAAAGATCATCACCTGTACTCTAATCTCATTCTTCTCCCTTCTCATTCTCGAGTTTGCCAAAGCTCAAGCCTTTATTATTCCTATCATCTACTTCCTTGGCTCTTACTCGTGGATTGCTGAATGGAGAAAGAACCACTCAAATGAGTTGAATAAGGTACACTAATGATTGTGGTTACCTCATCTCAATTGGGCTTTCACCTCAACAAGACAAATCTTTTTTTTAAATAATTTCTTCTCAATAGATTCTCTATCCCAAACCCTGCAGCAACTATTCGAAACATTTTTTTTATCTCCAAGCCTCCAAAGCCATTCTTTCCCCCATCCTCCTACCTGAGGTCCTCACTTCAGAGAGTACTGAGAACAGATATCACCATGTATTCCCTCTCCTTTCCTTTCTATATCTTAAAATGCTTTGACATCACCCCTCATTCTTCTTTCTTTTATACTTCTCTGAGACTGGTGAAAAAGAGGGAAGAACTAATTTTTTTGATAGAGAAGTGAATTTTCTCCTTGTCAAAGACATCTCATCCCCACCCATCTTCTCCAGCAGATTCACCATTTTCTCCCCAAAAGGACTGCAATCTTGCTCCATTCACTGACCTCTACCATACAATTTCTTTACTATCCTGAAAAACAAAACTTCACTAAATTCTACCACTGGCTTATGTTCTCCTATGTCTTCTCCCTTTCGTAGTCTAACTCATTGAAAAATTTGTCTACACTCAAGGAATCTACTTTCTCTCTTTACTTATTTCTAAATATTTTGCAATATGGTTTCTGACCTCATACCTGAACTGAAATCTATCTTTGCAAAGTTACCATGGTTGCTTGATTGCCAAATCTAGTGATCTGTTCTTATTCCTTATTCTTCGTCACCTCTCTACTGAACTGAACACAAATTCTCCTGAGTTTTCATGATATTGCTTTCTTTTGAATCTCCTCTACTTACCTGACCATTTCTTCTCAACGTCCTTTGCTGATCATCTTTTGTATATTATACCTCCTAACTATGTGTAACCCCTTAGTCTGTCTCAGACCCTCTTTTCTTCCTTATACTTTCTCACTTAGTAACCTCATAGTGCCCATGAACTTAATTATAGCCTCTATGAAGATGATTTAGACCTATAAATCCAATCATAGTGTCTCCTGACCTCCATTTCCACATCAACTACCTATTGAATATTTTTATTTGATTGCTCCATAAAAATCTCAAATTCACAAGTCCAAAACAGAATTCATTACCTCTCACCCCATCTTACCCCCCCCAAAAAAACCACTTCATACTTTTCAGAACATCTCTATGTCTATTCAGAACATGACCATCCTTCCTGACATCTCAGATTGGGACCAAGGTATTATCCTTGACTTCTCATTCTCCATTATGCCACATAGCCTACCAGTTGCCATATCTTGTTTCTACCTTCAAATATCCTCATATCTATCCTTCACTCTCTATTTACACTATCAACAACAGGCTTATATCACCTGACTTTTTAAAAGACTTCCAACTGATCTCCCTGCTTCAAGTCTTTACCCTATCCTATCTATCTTCCCCATGTTGGCCAAAGCGATTTTCCTAATGAATGAAATCTGACCATATTACTCCCCTACTCAATAAACTCCATTGACTCCCTGTTGCCTATAAAAGCAAATAATAAGTCCTGTTTAGTTTTTAAAGCCCATCACAACCCAATCCCATCTTTCCAAATCTATTATTATACTCAACACTCTACCTCTTAATCTCTTTGCCTTTATGCTATTAATTCCCTAGGCCTGAAATGCACTCCTTCCTCACCTCTGGAAATTCTATTTCCTTTAAAACTTCCCTCAGGTTTTTCTTTCTAAATGAAGTCTTTCTTTATTCTGCCAACTGTTAGCATCCTTCCTGCAAAAAAAAAAAACATTATCCTATATTTATCCCTTATGTATTTTGTGCATGTTTATTTAGATACATGCTTTTCCCCTGAAAGAATGTAAGCTACTTGATGGCATGAATTATTTCATTTTTTGTAAGTATATCTCTAGAATCTGGCACAATGCTTTGTTGTTGTTCATTTTCATTTTCATTCTTGAAAGGCACCAATGGCATCATGAGGGCAATGTCTTGACTTGCTCATGAATTGTATTTTAGTGAGGTAGAGCTACACTCTTTCCTACAGGGTCATGGAGTGGCAAGACAAAGGACCAGTGGCAAGACAAAAGCTAAGACAAGTGCCTGGCTCATAGTGATAAATTACTGTTAGTCAATTTATTGTTTGATATCATTTGCATAATGAAAACAGTGAGGGATCATCACTGAGTAGAGGATGGAAAATTGACCTTGAAATCAGAAAGATCTGAATTCAAATCTCATTCTCTTGCTGCTTAAAAATTCAGTGCTTCAGGCAAGTCTCTGTGACTATAAATTGAATGAGTTGCCAATCTGTCTGGGTGTAGGAAACATCACTGAGAGTAGTGCCTTATTGATATGTAATCCCTGTTCTGACAAAGGTCACAAATGAAATCAACAAAGGTAGAAACCTTTCAATAAGATCATTCATTAGGCAATTGGAATGACCAGGTCTGAAACTGGTAGTGAGAGAATCATTGACCCCAAGATTTAGAATTGAAAGGAAATATAGAGGCCAATGAGTACAGTCACCCTATCATAGCAAAATGAGGCTTAAGGAAATTAAGTGACTTGCCCAAGGTAGCCCTAGCAGTAAGTATTTGATCTCTGGACTTAGAGCACCTTAAAGTATTTTTAAAGTATTTCCTGAGTGAAGGAACAACAATCAGTGACTCATCTGCTTTTCATATTACCCCATGTATAAGACACACCCTTTTCCAAAAAAATTGGGGTCTAAAAACTGGGAGCGTCTTATACAGTGGTTGTAGATTTTTTATTTGCATTTCCCGCTTTTTCTGAACTTATTTTTGTGTTCATTGTTTCACATTTGTTACCGGTATATTAGGTTACATTTTGCTACATTTTGCCATGTTCTGCCCAGAAATGGCTCAGAAAAGATTTTTGTACAGTGCTAAATTTTGGTTCAAAGTGATACAGTTTGCAAAAGTGAATGGAAATCATGCCACTGAATGTCAGTTTCTTCCTCCTCCAACTGAGAAAACAATCTGAGACTGGCTACAAGAAGACCATGCATGAGGTCAGTAAAATGGCCTGATTTAGAGAGGGAATTGAAGAGATGGACTGAAGAGCAAAGGGTAATGGGAATTCCTGAGTCCATAAAGATGGTTCAGTATGAGGCAAGAAGAATCACTGATAAAAAAATAAAGAAGTTCCTAATTTCAAAGGAGGACACAACTGCTGCTTCAGGTTCATGAAATGGAATGGACTAAGCATGTGTCCACACACCAGACTTGCCCAGGGAGTACTTGTGGTCAACCACAGACCAGAGCACAGGCAGGATAGCAGTCAGAGCCTCTGCTAAGATAGTGATTCTTCTTAAAACACAGACGAGGACAAGTTAATGGATGGGAGTTTTGCCATTATGAAGAGCTGTATGAAGTTTATGATGAATAAAGCTTGAGTTCAATAATTTTATGTAATACATTTTTTCAAATTTCTGGCCCCAAAATTAAGTGTATTTTATACTTTGGAGTATCTTATACAAAGGAAAATGAGGTAATTTTCACTTATTCACCTCTATAGCTACTCTTTGAGACCTTTTCCTTATAGCACCTAAAGGGTTTCCCCTTGCTCTACCTGGTCACATCCAATCACATCTGGAAAAGGCAAGTCCCAGAAAGACTACCCTTAGAAGGTAAAACATAGTCTTAGGATAAAATGTGATTACCAGACAGCTACTTTAGCTCCTTCTCCACCTTGTAGAATCCCACCCCCCCCCCTTCTACCAAGAAAATATTGTTTATGGGCTAGGGTCTATCCAACGTGTCATTTATTGGGAGACTGAGGTGGAGGCAGCAGCTGAGAGCAGAGTCCTACAGGGAAATACAGCTCCCAGTCTAGGAGTGGGCAATGGCCCAGACACTTAGCGAGACTGTTTACTCTGGCTCAGGGACATTGGCACAGGTGGAAGACTCTCCAGGGAGCCAGGTGGAGCCAATAGACCCACCCTGGAGCTTGTGGTTGAAGTGGAAGAGGTTGGCAGGCTTAGTCAGCAGTGCCACCACTACCTCCCAGTCCCTGGGTGGAGTGGACAGTCCAGTGGACAGTGCAGAGTGCACTGGACACCAGATATCAGTGGGCAGTGAGCCTAGCTGGGGAAGAGATTTGGGAACTGGGGATAAGGTTGGGGTTGTGGGGAAGGTTGCAAAAGGCACTATTTGCTGAGTTTCTGAGCATTTCAAAAGTGGGGCAGGACTGAGTGGATGCAGGAGAGGGGAGCAGGCATCTCCTGGACATTAAAGCACTGGAGAGCATGAGCTAATCTCTATGAGAATCACTCTATGAGAATCACTGAATGGGGTGAGCATGCCAGCCTCTCCATTTCACTCTCATCATTCTCCTCTAAGCTCATGAAAATTCCCATAGCAAAAGATCAGCCTATCCCAGATGTACACACATAGATACACATACATATATACTATACCACAACACACACACCATACCCCAGTATACACATGTGTGAACACCATGCCCCAACACAAACCATACACAACACACACACACCATATCACATCACACATACACATACACTATACCCCAACACATACATACACACCATATCCCAGCATACAGACATCATATCACATCACACACACATACATATACATCATACCATAACAAACACATACACACATCATACCATACACGACACACATATACGCAAACACACACTGTCACTGAACTTATGCATAGAAATTTCTTCCACCAATTCTCACACAGAGACAATGTTATATATATCATGTCCTCACTGATTCCTTGTTCTCTATTCCCCACAGCTCACCCTGGGTCCAAGCTTTACTCTGCACCTCCTTTCATGGGTCTTGGTCCTACCCATTATCACTAATGGGTAAAACTAGCACAGGTCCTGGTACCCAGGAAATGCCACAGAATATACCACTCTTTCCCCAAAAAACACACACTTTCTCCCCTTCCTCATTTATACAGTCTCCCCCTTACCCTCCCAATCCCTAAGACATGAATGCTTATGGGTATCCATAGCTTCCTCCCCTGGATCTATCACTTGGAGCTGGAAGAGATCTCAAGTATCAAATTGTCTACCTCCCTCATTTTACAGATGAGAAAACTGAGACATGGAAAAAGTATTAACTGACCAAGAGTCACACTAACTATAAATCACAGACAAGATCTGAACCTAGATTCCCTAACTTTGCATTTTAGGCCCTTCCTGTTATGCCTCCCCAAACTTTTCTCTGGACCTTTCCCCTGGGTCTTGTCTCCTTACTTTCTTCTCATTTGAGTAAGTGAATTCAGGAATGGAGATGAGAGAGGGCAAGGGAAGTCTAGAGCAAGAGGGAGTTGGGTGAGGATATTGTACCTTGAGGGAAAGTGAAAATTATGGTGACAGTGCTAAGAAAGGGAAGCCTTAATCCATAAGATTCCAGGGAGATCCTGGGGTGGGGGGAGGGAGTGCAAAGAGACAAGGGTTTGAATTATTAAGGGGATAGAAGAAAGTGTGAGCAGCAACTAGAAGAGAATTAGGCCTGGGGGGGTCTTCTTTTTGCTCCCTGAGTCACTCCATAGAACCACTGAGATCTCCAGACATCTCCACAGAGCTTCCCCCTCAGTTTGATCTCTTTACCTTCTAAATTCACCCTCTATTCTCCAAAATCTCCCCCACCCTCCTGAATTTCTCCCTAGCTCACTCTCTCTGCCCACCTTTGCCTGAGAACCATTCTCATCTACTATCACTGAAAACCAGCACAAGGCCACAATGCTCAGGAGATGCCACGTTGTCCATTAAGAAACTTCTACCTGGAAATGTGCCAAAAGGTGCCCACTGGGAGTGGGGAGAGATGTATCATCCTGTGCCCATTCCTGGTCTAGAAGGCTAGGAAAAGCCACTGCTGAAGGGGAAGGTGAAGGGGAGCTTGAGGGCCCTGAGTAGGATTAGGGGAGAGGGAAGGAAGTGGAATAAGGAGGGTGGGGAGGTGGTTTGGCCTGTAACTGCTGAGGGAGTTTATCCTGGCCACCAGCCCAGAGGCCAAACATCCTCTAATAACTTCACAGACACATCAAAGCCTGCTGAAAAGGGGCCCTCAAGGAAAGGAAACCTGGCATCCCTGGCACCCTGACAGCCCTACCTAGGAGGAGAGACCCCGCCCGCCCACCTTGGAGCTGCCTTACCATCCCTCGACTCCCAGTTTGGACCAAGGCACAGCAGAGGCTGGCACACAGCTATCTGACCTCTTTCATGTCTCTCCTCTACCCTAAATCCACTTCAACCCAGTCTCATCTTTCCCTGGGGAAAGGGGGCTGTTGGCCCAAAGGAACCCAATCCTATTCTGTTAGGTAGGGTCTGACAAGAGGGGCAGGGTGAGCTGCCAGTTTTTAGGAGGGGGCAAAGTATATACGCTTAAGGAGTTTCCTACTTCCACAAAAAAGAGCTGGAACTCTTCATAAAGAGGAGCTAGAAAGGGGGCTGGGCCTGGGGTGAGGGTGAAGGAAAAGTCAGACAAAAGTAAAGAGAAATTAAAATTGGAGTGGAAGTAAGAGTCTGAGAGAGCTGGGCAAAAGGCCATGGGCTCGCTCTCTCTCTCTCTCTCTCTCTCTCTCTCTCTCTCTCTCTCTCTCTCTCTCTCTCTCTCTCCCCTGTCCCTTTTTTTCTCTATCTCTCTCGGAAGTGGGTCATGGGGAAGGGGATGGAGGAGGAGGGATCCAGGAGGTGCTAACAAGAGAGAAGGAAGGTGCTAACAGAACCACTGGAGTGAGGAGGGACCTGGGACAGGAGTAGGGCAGACAGAGTTTCCTCTAATACTGGCAACAGATAGATAAAGGAGCGGGGACAAAGCGGGAGCAAGGGCTGGGACTGAAGCTGCCACATCAGCAAAGGCCCAGCCCAAGTTCTCAGCTCCTTAGACACACACACACACACACACACAAACACACACACAACTGGAAAGAAGTCAGTCCTCAGCTGGAAGCCAGATGATGTGGTTGTTTGAAAGAGCTACGATTTTTAAAAAGAATGTGATTTGTGGAGAAGGAGGGGTTTTTAGCCTAGGTTTGTTAACCCACTACCTATTAATTGCAGGGACATTTGGATCTTTTCAGGGTGATTATTTGCAGGACTATCTCATACCAGCCACAACCCTGATTCCCCCTCCCTGACTTTGGTCTGGAGAAGGAAGGGACCTTGAGATGTCTTCTCATTCAATCCCCTGCCTCTAAGACCACCCTTATCTTCAGGTAATTCTTGAATTTTAAAGATTCTCAATTGGGGTCCATCTTGGGTCACACTGGGCTCCTGTCTCCCTTGGTAGTTTGGATGTTCTTCTGAAGTCTAACTGCAATCCTCCTCTTTGCAGATCATGTGAACATTTGGGGGTTCTTTCACATCTGGGGACCCTAAATTTTACCTCATAGTCACTTTTTTCTGAACCTAACATTCCTTTGTCTGGGGATCCAGGGACTGGAGAAAGCAAGGTAGAGAACAGGGAGAAAGAAATCCTGGGGGATCTCAAACTCCCTGACTACAAAATACTTGAATGCAGAAAGTTCAGAGGCCAATTATTAATTTCTTCATGAGCACCAGCTCAATCTAACACTGGAGAGTCAGGAAGGCCCGTAGGGAAGATGAAAAAAATGACTGGGGAGAGAAGGGAGGGACAGTAGAGTGAGAGGGTGGGGTTCTAGGAGACATTGAAAGTAGAATCCCTAGGGGGGTGTTGGAAAAGAGAGGACAGAAACTAAAGGGACACTCAAGGGATGGGGGAAGGGGAATGGGGAGAAAACTAGGGGAATTCCTAAAATCCAAATACTGAGATTTTACTGCTCTCAGGATACTCAGTGTTCTCTAATCTCTCCATTCCATCTAATTCTCCTTTTTAGGGCTCTGTACCAAAAATGGCATCTTAGAATATAAAGCTAGAAAGGTTCTAATAGATCTAGACAGATGAGGAAAAGAGGCCCAGGGAACAGAACTGAGATTAGTAGAAGAAACAAAAGAGGCAGTTGTTCTTGCTTCTCCTTCACTAACTTGTTCCCTTCCACCTCACATCCAAGAAATGTTATCCTACCCCACCCATGGGTCCATTCCCCAGCAACCTACACTTTGGGAGGATAATGGCTCCCCATATGCCATTTTTGTCTTCACTAAGCTCTGGGAAGGTGAGCATTAGCCAGGCCTCTCCAACCCACTCATTAGGATAAAGAGCTCTCTGACCAGCTGTTAGCTGGTCCTTCTTCCCTCTTCCCACCACAACCCAGTCTCATAATGGGGTGGACCTCAGAGGTCATCCAGAGCCCATATGTTCTTGCTGTCTAACCTGCATCCATCCTGCTGCAAAGACAATAAAGTAAAATTATTAGTGAGGATTGCTACCACAGAAAAGTCTAGGCCCTCTGGAATTATTGAGGTGGTAGATATGGAACATCCCCTTTCCTCTTAACCTAGATCAGATTTAGGGTTGGAAATGATGACACCAACAGATTCTTGGAGTTCCTCCCTGTCTTTGCCCTATAATTCTATTCTATTTGTCCAGGGGACTTAAGGGAAATGAGAAGTGAGGAATCATAGGATCATAGATTTACAACTGGAAGACACCTTAGGCACTATCTAGCTTTTAACCTTCTCATTTTACAGAGGAGGAAACAGAGGTACAGAAAAGTAAAGTGATTTGCTTAGGGTCACACAGATAGTATCTGAGGTAGAATTTGAATCTAGACCTTTCTGACTTGATATTTCAAGTCAGATTTGAAATTCCAATGTAAATTCCAATGAAAGATTTGAATTCCAATGTAACCTCAACACTTATTAGCTGTGTGACTCTGGGGAAGTCACTTAACCATTGCTTCATCTGTAAAATGGGGATGATAATAGCTCCTACCTCACAGGGTTGTGAGGATCACATAAGATTATAAATAGAAATGTGTTTAGCACAGGGTCTGACACAATGCTATTAATATTATTAGGTATTATTATTATGTATCATTAATTACCAATTGAGTTGGGAGGAAAGGTTCAAGGATATCTTGTTTGCTCCTCTTAAATTACATCATCTCTTCTTTTACCTCTATCAAATTAACTTCCTTACTCTGAATACTAGAGATCAAAAATCAAAACAAAACAAAACAACAACAAAAAACAAAAATGAAAAGAGAACCAGTGTGACCAGAGAGTTAGGATCCATACTCATAAAGGACACAGGCAGACCCAGAGGTAAAGGTAGGTTCTCACACTGAACAAAATGGGAAGATGGTAGAGAAACAAGACCAGATGAGTTGGCCTATCAAGATTTTCTGGAGGAGAGAAGCAGGGGTCAGGACTGAGGGAAGATGAGGGGGTGAGATGTCCCAGGCTGAGGAGTTATAAGGACCAGGAATAGTTAGCCTGGAAAGGGGAATGGAGATTCCCTTGCCTTCAACCACCTTGGACAATCGGATTGCAAAGATTCATTTTAGCCCAAAACTGTATCCCTAGCCTCTGGCCCACCTAGAGTCAAATCCCAGCAATTGCAGGAAGAAACTGAAGGATAGGCAGAATTGTCTGAATCTGCTTTGGAAGAGAGCAAGTCGCCTCCAGATTACAGCCTCTCACCCTTTCCCATCTTCTCATTTCCTATACAGATAAATATCATCAGAGGCATCAGACATGGCCAGGAGAACATGGAGCCATCAGGGTATCTGCTTTATCTAAGAAGGGCCCTAAATGGGTCTTTTGGAAGGGAAAATCTTAGCCAGTTGGAATTTGTTTTTTCTTCTATGAAATGGAAAGAATGATCTTATATAGGAATTTATGATTCTAAATTAAGGTGAGGGACCCTATAGCCATCTAATCAAGCCCCTCATTTTACTGATGCTGACATTGAAGGGAGGTAATTGATCCAAGGTTATATAGGAAGTAAAAAAAAAACTAGGATTCAAATCCAGGACCCCTGACTCCAAATCCATTATTCTCTTTCTCTGCACCACTTTCTTCTGGGGTCCTTCCTTTCCTCTATTCTAAGCATGTGAATGGGTTGATGAGAACAACTTGTTCCAAATACCTAGAAGGTGACTGAAGCAGGTATCATGGAGCACTCAGAGCTCCTCCACCAGACATAGAAGAAGTCCAGATCATCCCCTGCTCCCCATGCCATTGTATTTCAAAGGCTCTAGAGGAGAGAGTTAGGCTGACAGACTTTGTGCAACTCTATTTCACTTAAATCTAATTCATAGGCAAGTCAACATGTCATCCTGTGTAGTCATTAGTCCTTTTGGAAAGGAAAGACAATAGCAAATAATTTACCAAGGCAAAAATCAAACCATTCTAGTCACAAGAAACTTGAATTCACTTGGGGAAAAGGACTGGAGAAAGCAAACAAAAGGAAATATGCACATCATAACTAAATAGAAAATGATTTGGGGGAAGGGCAGATATATGCTTTAAACAAAGGCTCTGGGAACATACTTTTATGTTTAGTCTGCATTACTAACATTTTTTTTTAGGTTTTTGCAAGGCAAATGGGGTTAAGTGGCTTGCCCAAGGCCACACAGCTAGGTAATTATTAAGTGTCTGAGACCAGATTTGAACCCAGGTACTCCTGACTCCAAGGCTGGTGCTTTATCCACTACACCACCTAGCCACCCCCATTACTAACATTTTCTCCAACATTTCTAAAATCTATACAAACAATAAATCAAATTCTAATTTGAAGCTTTGCAAATTTCCAAGGTGAAAATGGTCACACTGAAAATTTAACAATCAGTTCTTCTGAACCTAAAGAGAACTAACATTTGAGAAAATCAAGCAAGGTTTCTTGTAGCAGCCAAGAAGATAGGGATTATCTTAAAGCAGATAGGGATCCTAAAGTGGTAAATGTGAAAGGAAGGGCATTCCAGGCATGTGGCTCAACCTATGCAAAAGCTCAGAGATGGGAATAAAATTTTTATATGAGGAAATGAAGAATCACAACTAGAACAGTAGATCACTATAGACAGAACACAATAGGACAGGTCTCAAGAAGGAGGCAGAGCACCGAGGCAGAAATTTTCCCTTTTTTTACTTTCTCAGGGACAAGGAGCAACAGTGATAAGAACTTTTGGACACTCGATCACGAGATCTGGCTTTATGGGGGTGTCTAGGCAGAGAGTCAGTTTGGTCTGCTGAGGTGTGAGGTAGGGGTAGGTGGGAAGGAAATACCAGGAACTAGGTAATTCATAAGTTCCCCAAAAAAGCAGACACTGGACTGGAAAAAGTTAAACCACTATTTTGTGATGGTAATTAGTTCCTGTCAAACAGCCTTCCTTCCCTCCAAAGCCTCAGTATTTGTAGTAGTCATTAGTATTCATTAGTATTATATATCATCTATATTTATATATAATTAGAAGGATTAATATGTGATTAGGAAAAAGAGGAAGCAATGTGAAAACAATTGCATTGTGTTTCTCCTAGGATGTACCAACAGAATTCTGAAACTGAAACTAGAGGGAGGGAAAAAAAAAAGATTCAGATGAGGCCATTAGACCTCCCTCCTGGTGCCTTTCTTCTTTTAATATTCAAGACTGAGGTCACAGCTGGGGAGAAGAGTCAGCAGCACAGGACCGACTTGGGCCATAGGTCCCCTCCAACCTTCCTTCTGACAAGAGCCGTCTGTCTGTTCTTCTGTCCAGAGCCACCACTATCACTCCTGACCTCATTTTTTAGGAATTTGGGGGGCCCTGAGGGCCAGCACTGGACAACAAGGCCTGGTGTTCTTGGCTGGAGTTAGGACCACCCACTCTCTATTCCCCCCCACCCTGGTTCCCTTCCGCATTCACAGGAAGGAAAAGAGGAGGCAGCATATGAGATCAACCCCCATTCTTCCCTTGACCCATACACACACACACACACACACACACACACACACACACACACACACACACACACACATATATATATATATATAGTGTAGACAAGCCAATCTTTAATAGCCAGGGAAGAATTAAGATCTGAGACCTTGATTGTCTCTCCTTATTAATTCCCAACACCTTTGGCCCTTCAGAGAGCTATGAATAGTGAGGGGTGTCTCCTATAATCTATTCCCCATGTCCCCGAAGGATATGGAATTTCCCTGTTTTTCCCCAGAAAGAATGTCTAGAATCCTTTGCTCCAGTTTCACAACCTTCCCTTCCCCATCTCCATTTCTCATGGTTAATTCCTTTTGGTGTTCCAGTCCCCAAGACCCTGAAAGGGTGCTATAAAACTATGGAGGAGGAGAGATAGGTAGAAACAAGGGAAGACAGTCACATACCCTGGAGCTTCAGTTTTGTTAAAGAGAATGGAAGCACCCCACAGGCATTGTGCTTCCCTGAACCTGGGTTTGGTAGTGAAATGCTCTCCTCCTGAAGTGTGACACACACAGGAAGAGAAAAATGAGTAGTCACAGAGGGAGGAAGAAAGATGGGAAGGGCAGTTAGGTGGTACAGTGGATAGAGCACCAGCCCTGGAGTCAGGAGGACCTGAGTTCAAATTCAGACTCAGACACTTAATAATTACCTAGCTGTGTGACCTTGGACAAGTCATTTGCCTTGCCAAAAAATGGGAAAAGGGGATAGAATCAGAGATTTAGAACTGGAAGGGATTTCTGTGGTCAACTAATCCATGACCTTTTACAGTTGAAGAAACTGAGTTTCAGAGAGATTCAGTTGGTGAGTGTCTGAGATAAGATTTGTTGCTGAGTCTTCCCAACTCCCAGCCCCAAACCCTAATCATTAGGTTATGTTGTCTCTCAGATCACACCCGAATTTGATTTTTTAGTCTTTCCTTTTCTTGTTCCTTCTACTTCCAACCTATTTCAATTAACCTTGTCCTGCCCAGGAAGCAAAAGGGTATGTGATCGGTAGAGATAGACTGTAGATTTTTAACTAGAAGGGACTTTACTCCAATCTCATCATTTTACAGAAGAAAGTGACAGAAAAATTAAGATACTTGCTTATGATCAGATAAGTAATAATTTTGAGATATATATTTTTTCCATTATCCCACAATCTTTCTCCATTGGCCTCTCACCCTCTGGTTATCTATTAATCCTCATTCCTTACCTTTTTGTTTCTGTTACTCTGGTACTAATATAGACCACCAATTCATTTAACCCAATCCTTCCATTGAAATCCCAGCCTCTCTATCCTGCTGACCAACTTCCCTGAGAGTGGTCATGGTAAAATGGAAAGTGAACAAGCTTTGGGGACCAAAGTTTGCTGTGTGTTTGCCTAAGGACAAGATGGTTTCTAAGGAGTCTTTTGCTTCTGGAATCATGAACTTGAGGGTTGGGAAAGGGCAAAGGGAAGAGTTTTAGGGTTAATCTGGAAAGCTAGACACCCCCACCCTTTTCTTGTTTCCACCTCACTTCTAATCACTGTGCTTGGGTAATCTACATTGGACACTGCTGACACCTATTGGCCAATTTTGCTCATTGTAGAGAGAGAGAAAACTAGACCAGATAAAGAAAATCGATCAACGGTAGGTTTGGAGGTAGAAAAGATTTACCTCATAGAATTTCTATTCCAAGTCCTTCATGTTACAGATGAAAAAACTATGATATAAGATATAAGGAAAAAAACCTTCCCAAGATTACATAGGGCAGCAGATCCCCTGGTGAAGTGAAATTTGAACTTAAGTCTTGTGGCTACAAATGTAATGCTCTTTCCAAAACCTCTTACCTCTCTTTTCTAATCTCTTGGGACTGGCTCCAAGATTTGTGCCAGTATTTACCATCCTTATCCTACTTCCACACTTCCTCACCTATATGGAATTCAGCTTTGTTCCACTTCCACCCCTTTTACTGAATATCAAGGCCTCCAAGTACCCAGAAAGTGAATTGTGGCCCTAAATGCCTTATTTTTTTTTAATAAACCAGGTGAAGTAAAGGGAGTGGGGGAATTTAGGAAAATATATTCACATAAAGATAACCCATAATGGAAAATATTTGGGTGAAAGTCAAAGGAGAGGTGGGAAACAGAAGAATATATTTTCATTGGAATATATGCTATATACTACCTGGATAGAAAGAAGAAATAGATTTGGGGCTCAGGAAACAGATCACAATCCTAGCACAGAGGTGTGGCATAGTAGTAATGGGGGATTTCAAATATCCAGCCTTCTGCTAATACTCTGCCAAAAGCAGGGCAGTTAAGAACTTCTTGACCTTCCTCATCTTCAAAAAAGGATCAACAAAGGGAAATTCTTTTCTGGATCCAAGAAAATGGTTGCTGGAATAGAAATGATGAGCTCATCAGAGGAAGTGACCACTCCATATAAGCATTTGTTACAGAGGAGAGAAAATCAGGGTTTAGCCTATTTAATTTAGGGGAAGCAAGTTTTAAAGAATTCAGAGAAAAGAGGGGTGGGACCCCATAGATATAAGAAGAAGAAGTCAGCCTAAAAGGGTTAGAAGACACTCAAGAATGAAGAAATTCTGTAGACACAAAAGAGAAACAATTTCAATGAAGAAGAAAATGTTGTTTTTTTTCCTGAAGAGAGTGATGTGAATGTTCAAAAAATTCAACAACCAACTTAGAGTTTAGGAAGAAAACATTTAGAAGATGAAAGACCTGGTAATAGAGGATGATTATAAGACTACGAAATCCAGTAGGGTCAGAATAAACTGAGGCAGTCAAGAGAAGCTATGGACAACAAAAGGATTTTAGTGATAGTAGGAAAAAAGGAGGATCAAGAAGGGATAAGACCTTTGCTTGCTGTGAATGGGACAACAAATGGTAGGAAAGCAAAGGCAGAGCCATTCAATTCTTACTTTATGTCTTTTCTCTGCAAAGGAAGTGACAGAAAAAAATGACTAACAGGGAATTAGCTGATACTCCAAACTATTAAGAAAATAGTAAGAAGTACCTATTGGCCCTCAGTGAAATTAAGTAACCTGTACCTAAATTAGCTATATTTTCAGGCACTAAAAGAAAGGGTAAGGATTATTGCAGAACCAGACAAAGATATTGGGAAGATGGGAAGTCAGAGTACCAGTTTTCAAAAAATGGAAGGAGAAGAGAGTCTAAAAAGTATAGGAAAGTAAGCCTGAAATAAATTAATTCCTGGGGAAATTCTAGAACAGAAAGGTTTTGGGTTTTTTAAATTTTTTTTGCAAGGCAATGGGGTTAAGTGACTTGTCCAAAGTCACATAGCTAGGTAATTATTAAGTGTCTGAAACAGGATTTGAACCCCAGGGCCAGTGCTCTATCCACTTCACCACCTAGCTTCCCCAAGAACAGAATGTTAAAGAAAATGTTGACAAACATCTAGAAAGGGAAAGAGTGATTTAAAAAGCCAGCAAGAACTTCATTAAAAACAAGGCATACCAACCTAATCAAACTTTCTTTTTTGATAGGATTACTGAATCAATAGATGAAGAAATTGTTGTGAATATAGTTTACCTAGATTCTAGCAAATCTTTTGATAAAGCATCTCATATTATTCTTGTGGCGATTGATAGATATGGGTTAGAGAATAATACAATCAGCTAAATTTTTATAATGGTTGGTAGAACTGAACTCAGAGTGAACATTAATGGTTCAATGTCAGCATGTCAGGGGGGTATCCAGAGAAAGACCGTAGGAATCTGTGGTAGGCACTGGAACATTTAACATTTCTATCAA
Organism: Macrotis lagotis; assembly: GCF_037893015.1. Classification (NCBI taxonomy): domain Eukaryota; kingdom Metazoa; phylum Chordata; class Mammalia; order Peramelemorphia; family Peramelidae; genus Macrotis; species Macrotis lagotis. Next base: position 194,942,141 of record NC_133659.1, read on the forward strand.
TGACTTAGATAAAAGTCTAGATGATATAATCATCAAATTTTCTGATCACACAGAGCTGAGAAGAATCCCTAATCTAATGATAACAAAGTAAGGAACCAAAAGGATTTTCATAGGGTAGAACATTAGTTAGCTCTAATAAGGTGAAATTCAATAGGGATAGACCTAGCAGCTATTATATTGAAAGATTTTAAGTCTTGGAATATAATATGGGCAAAAAGAACTGGGGTTATGATCATGGGTTACTTACACAGCAAAGTTAATTATAATCCTGAATGAAAAAAATGAATATTAACAAACTAACAAAAAACCCCAAACTGAAGGGAAAATTCAGCATATAACATCCGGGTAAACATTAAAGACTATTTATAAGGAACTCAATAAGATCAAATTGTTTACTTCATATATATATATATATATATATATATAATATATGAAAATATGACTGTCATTATTTAGATAGTTTGAAAGAAAGACTTGGACTGAGTTGAGTATGATGTGGTGATAATAAAAAAATAAAACTGTGTAGGGAGAGATAAAAAGTAGTAATTATCTCATACAAATGAGGAAAGGAAAAACTGAAACAGAAAGACAAACTAGAACCTTACTCTCATCAGGCACATATATATATATATATATATATATATATATATATAGATAGATAGATAGATATATATATATATATTCATATGTATAAAAGTTTTCTAAACTCAGTAAGGGGACAGAATAAGAGAGAGACTCCTGGAAGAGTAGGTAGTTCAGGAATAGAAGGGCAAATTATGGGATAAGAAGAATAGCAGAATAGTGAGCAGGGATAGAAGAAAAATAGGAAGGAGAAAAATTACACAATAAGAAATTGTAACTTAGAATGTGAATAGGATGAATATACCCATAAAATAGAAACATCAAAAATTTAAATTCAACAATATGTTGCATTCAGAAAACATTATAAACATGAGAGATACACATAAAATAAAGAGCAGGAGTATAATTTTTATATAAAAAAGGTTGTAATCAAGATCTCAGACAAAGTTAAAGTTAAAAAAGATTAAATCAAAAGAGAAAAATAGAGAAACTATACTATGTATCAGCAAAATTATTCAGTGTTGTTTTAGACCATTTAAAATAACTAGTTATAAAATACCTAAACGTATCCCTGTCAAAACAGATACAAGAACTATACAAACTTAAATCTGAAACACTTTCTATACAAATGAAGTAAGAGCTAAATACTTGAAGTATTATTTATTGGTACATAAAGCAAATATAATAAAAAATGATAATTTTACCTAATTTATTTATGCAATAGCATCCAATTAAGTTATCAAAGATTATCTTATTGAGTTAGAAAATATAATGATAAAGTTCATTTGGAAGAATCAAAGGTCAGAAACTTCAAAGAAACCTGGGGGGAAAAGATGAAAAGGAAGTAGTTTCAGCAGTATCAGACCTTAAACTGTAATATAAGGTGAGAACATTATTTAAATGTAGAGTAGATAATTTTAATTATTTTAAATTGAAAATTTTTTTGATAAATAAAACCTTTTTTGCTAAGAATAGAAGAAATGCAGAAAATTGAAGGGGGTTGGTGAAATTTCACAGACAATTTCTCAGATTGAATGTGATTGAGTTGGAATATTACCATGATGTAGGAAATAATGAGCTTAGAAGAGTTTAGAAAAATATAGAAAGACTTGGATCTGTGAAGGAAGATGCTATTTACCTTTAGAGAAACAGGTGACAAGTGAAATAAGCATAGTATGGTCTTACATATATGGGTATATGTATATGTTTATAGATATCTATGTATGTGAACACATACATACATGTGTACATATATATTTATATCTCCATGCTTAATTATAGTTTTCTTTAGGGGAAAAGGGGGAAAATAAAGTAAAACATGCATAGTAGAGAAGAAGAGAAAGCCTACAAGGAAGTAAAGCTGGACAACTTTGAAAACAATGTGTAATATTATTATGTAAGTTTTCTTGAAATGGAAATTTATTGTTTTATATTGAATCCTGTCTTCTGCTGTGTTAATGACAATGCTTCCTTCCCTCCCCCTTTTCTCATTTTGCATTTAAGTTTCATATAAATTTTATTACCAAAAAAATCAGTAGGGATGGGGACAGTTAGGTGGTGCAGTGGGTAGAGCACTGGCCCTGGAGTCAAGAGGACCTTATTACAAATTATTAACTCAGATTTTCGCTCTCCATAAGTCACTTAAGCCTGATTGCCTCACTTAATAAAAATTAATAGGGATAAATGTAAAGTCTTTGCTTAGGTTCAAAAAGTTAATTTCACAAGTATAAGAAGAGGAGGGCAAAGATAAATTGTGAGCCTCTGTCAGGGAACACTTCCTAATAATTAGCATTATTCAAAAGTGAAATGAGCTGCCTCTAGAGTTGGCTGCTTCCCTTCCTGGGAGGTCTCCAAGCAGAGACTGGAAGATTACTTGTCCAGGTATGTTATGATGGACATTCCTTTCAAGAATGAGTTAGAATAGATGATCACTAAGGTCCCCAGATTCTCAGACTCTCTGATTCACTTGTTTTTTTTCCTTCTCCGAACCTGAAAATCTCAAAGCAGTTTCCAGTAATACAAAGGAACTCTCAGTCTCAAAAGAAGAATACTGGCTTTTTAGATAAGAAAACTAGCTCTTTAATGTTTTCAGAGTTTCTTACTTCTGATCTTATTTGATCCTTGAAACAATCTGGAAGTTGGTACTTTAAATCATCCCTATTTTATAAATGGGGAAACAGGTTCCGTGAGGTTAAGGGATTTGTCCATGGGTCACACAGTTGGTAGGAGTCTAAGAGGCTTAAACCCCGGCTTTTCTAACTTAGTCCAATACTCTCTTACGTGACCAGAAAGGCCAATGATGTGGATTTGGGAGGTAGCTTCCTAGCATTTGGCAAAAGGATGTGGTTCCTGAGGACCACGTACTAGCCCACCCAGGCTCATTCGGGATGCTCACCTGGGCACACACAGAGAAGCTCCAGTCTGGATTTCCCCTCCAGTCATGCATTCATTCATCCTAACTAGATGAGATGACTGAATCAAGTGATACTGAGGAAAAGAGGAAAGCCAATTTAAAATATTTACCCTTCTGTAATAGGATGTAACTTTCCTTGGGGAAAGGAAGGGAGACAGAAAAGGAGAAGAAAGACCCGTAGCTACTTCCCTCTCAAATCGCTTCCAGGACTTTGTATCATTCGAAGTTGGGGCAATTAATGAGGTGAGTGAGGGGCGGGAAGAAATTTAGAAAGTATGTTAATTAAGGGGAGGGAGTATTCATTTTGTCTTTCTCTCCTTAGTACCTGACTTTATACCTGGCACATTGTAGACGTATAATAGTCCTAGTTTAACGAAACTGAGGTTTCGGGAGGTCCGGAAGTCAAAACTCTGAAATAGTCTTTTTTTCTTTTCCCTGATATGGGCTGGGCTGTCATCAATGTCCCAGTGTGGAAACTCCTTCACGGATACAGATTGGCTACTTACTGGTAATTTATAGTCTTAAGAGAGTACCTTGGGTACTGAGACGTAGAATGACGAGTCTTAATTCACACTGTAGATTTCCTGGACTGAGTTTGAACCCTGATCTTCCAGACTGCCCAGCAATCTTATAGATTATTCTCCTTCCCCCAGAGAATCTCCAGCGAGCCCTTAACAATTGTTTGAGCTCCTCCCCTTTTCGTGGGCCAGCCGCGGAACTGGAGGGAGGTGCTAGCCCGTACTACCTCCTTCCCTCCCAACACAAGGAAGCTGGTAGACTTTGTCAGGGAGCCCAGGATGCCGCACTCCTGGGTCTCTAGACTGCCCACCTTCTTGCCGGGTCTGCTTCTTGGCATCTTGGCAGGTCTCCAACAGGTAAGGATTTGGAGGAAGGCGGGATAAGGGGAGAAACCAGGGTGCCTTTGTTCAACCTGGGAGACAGAACCCAGTTTCCAATCTCTCCCAGCCAGAACAGGTAAGAGTGTGGAAAAGCTATAGAGTATGGGGAACGTTTGTGTTTGACTTGAAAAAAGAAGCAGGAATTAAATGGGAGGGGGTAAACTCCCCCCTTCCCCATCCGAGTTCTCTGAGATCTCAGTAAGGACTTTGACTCTCAATATTAGCCTTAGCTTACTCTTTCTTGGTATTCTACTCCATGTCTGTGCCCAACACCTAGGGGTACAGAGTTGGTAACTGAGGAGTCTGGGTTAGGCTTCTTCCTCTACTCCCCTTGTACTGTGTGACCTTGGGGAAGTCTCTGTCCTTCTCTGGGCACCTATTTCTCAACTTGATCTAGTGGGGAAAAGTAGCCCTGCTCTATTCCAGGGGTTAAAACAGAGTAAAAGCTCAGTTTACCCTCCCCCACCACACCCGCACCTACTCTCGTCTCACACCCCCAATCATTTGGGGCTTGGAAGATGTCTGAAATAGAAGATTATGAAACCTGGGGCTAGTTGTAAGGTTTCAGATCCCTTGGACCTTAGTTCGTAAGAATCTATGTAAGTATGCATCAAATCTATGTCTGTATGAATAAAGTGCTTGGAGATCCTCAGACTATTCTTTATCTAATATCCAAATGGGAATACAGTCTTCCTCAGACTTCTCCAGTCATCCTGCCGCCTTTAGTCATGTTAATTATTGAGTGGCTGGGAGGAGATTGAAGAGATCTGAGATTTGGTCGAAGTCTCTCCTATCCCCACCCAGTTCTCAGACACGTGGATTTCTAACCCTAGATTTCTGACTTATTATACTGATGCTTTGGGGGGAGGTTATTGTCTTCTCTGGTTCCCTGAATCTCACCTTTGTGCTTTTCTCTGAAATTACTGTTTAGATTCAGTTGCATTAAGTTTTTAAGACTTTCCAGCAGAGTTGGAGAGAAACGTTTTACTAGCAGTAATATTAATATCTGATTTGCATGAATTATTTAGTGGGAATTATTAGTGGGAATATTTTTTAGTCACATGAACAGTGGTTATAGGCCTCAAACTCCTAAGGTAAGATTTGAGCTTTGACTGCCTGAATTTGTCCTAGTGTTCCCAGAACTCCTCGGGACTAGGGAGATACTGCTGATTAGGATGGAGCAGAAACAACTTGGGTGGATGGGGGGTGGGGATAGGGACTGTGATCTGTGCAGGCATTTCTCTAAGGGAGTTCTTTGTATGTCCACAGGGGATATATAATGGACTCCAATTAATGGGTCTGATAGTCTCATTCTCCCATCTAGAATAGAATATCATTATCAATAGGGATTTAAAAAATTCTTTATTATTGTAGCTCCAGCACTTCCATAAATATTTGTTGTCTTAGTAAATTTGTGCCTTAATAAATATTTGTTGATTAATGCTATCCTTGTATCCCCTGTTCCACTATCTCTAAGCTGTGACTCCTTTTCTCCTTAGGTAACTGGTGGATGCCGACTACACTAGTAAGTATAGATGTCTGGATGTCTTAGTTTCTCCCTCTAAAGGGAGGAAGGGGAGTCAGGAAGGCTAGAGTCAGGAGTTTTCAACAAAAAAAGTCCATTTAGAATTCTCTTTCCCCCTTTTCATTTATTGATCTTTTAACAGCCCAGAACTGGGATTACAGTGGGTAAAATGATAGATTTAGAGTTAGGAAGTTAGGAGTTAGGAAGCCTAAATTGAAATCCTCTGCAGCATGACTTTGGGTTGGGTATCCATTTTCCCATCTTTAAAATGAAGAGGGCTTCTGCCAAAGTGTCTGCCCCCCCCAGGAGAAGTCCTTCCTGAAGTCTGTTCTCTAGTCTTCTAACTTAGCTTTCTCCTCCATGGGATTTGTAGAAAACAAACTAGGTGATAACATCACCTCTTTTAGTGCTAGAAGGACCTTAAAGGTCATCATAGGCAATCTTTCCCTTATTCTGTAGATGCTGGGTGAAATTACTTTCCCAAGGTCATCTAACCTATGTATACAAACCAATATTATAAAGACTCTAGTTCTTAGACTAGATCACAATATTTTAGAATAAATGTTTCACATTCTCCCACAGAGGGAGAATGGAATAGATAGATTGGAGATGATGTCACTTAAACACTTTGAGATCCACCTGTGCACATATATTCCCTAAGCTCATGGCTTCTGTTTTAGGGAAAATTAATTAGTTGCAGTATTAATTGCTATTTAGTAGGGTCAACAGGAATAATACATTTAAACAAGCCTTTGCTTTTGTATATTGTCTTCTCCATTTGTAAAATACATTTATTTCAGGGTTTGGAAGTGTGGAGATTGTTATCTCTTTAGGGATGAGGAAGCTGAAGTTCATAAAAAAAAATCTCTGGGACCATAAAACCCACAAATGTCATAATTATGATTAGAATCCAGATCTTTTGACCTTCCTCATCCCTCATACAATGAATGCTTTTTCTACTACTCCATAAGCCAAGGCAGACATGATTTGCTCCCACCAAAGAGAAGCTTCCTCACTCAAACTGTTAAAGTCCATTGCATATTGTCTCAAGAAAATGATCCCAGCTTAGATCTGGAATCCTTTTGACCAAGGGATTACCTTCCATTTTTTTCCCATGCTAGTTTTTGCCCTGAAGGATTTGAGTGCTGTGCAAGTGGCTGCTGTGAGAAGACAGAACATTTTTCTGGCCCCATGAGGTGAGAAACAAGGCGAGTGTTTTGTGGCCATGTCCAAAAGTCTCTGCTCACTTGAGACAGATAGACATGCCAGCTGGTGATGCCTGAGATATAACCTCAGAGGTATAGAGAAGGGGAGGGAAGTGGGGGGAGGGATTTTAGAGGGAGGCTGCCCTTCTCATTCTATGTTAAATGAAGATTACGGTGTCAATCTTCCTGCCTCACCAGGACATTTGTCATCAGTTTTCTGGTGATCATCCCTCTCCTCTGTATCTGTGGCTTGTCAAAGCGTTTGTGCCGAGCTTGTTGTGACTCAGAGCCAGAGTCTTCAACCCAGAGTGAGGTGCCAGTGGCAGTGTCCTTCAGTAACCCTCCTGTGCCCCCTGAGACTCCAGTACCTGTCTCATTTGGACCCCCACCAGCTTACAGTGAGGTGAGTACCCCTTGATTCCAACTATGTCCTGGATAAGCGTCCATTTTGAGGGTAAGTCACAAAAGAGAACTTCTAGGAGAGACAAAAGGATGTAGCTAGTCTGTGACTTTCAGCAAAGTCCTTCCCTTGACTAAGCCTTGTTTTCCTTCTCTATAAGATTAGAAGAATATGATTTCTAGGGGCAGTTAGATGGATGGCCTAGAATCAGGAAGACCTGAGTTCAAATGTGTCTCAGATATTTACTAGTTTTATGACCCTGGACAAGTTACTTAACCCTGTTTGCCTCAGTTTCCTCATCTGTAAAATGAGCTGGAGAAGCAAATGGCAAACTACTCTAGAATCTTTGCCAAGAAAATCCTAAATGGGATCACAAAGAGTAGGACACACTGGTGGTGCAGTAGATATAGTGCATTGGACTTAGAATCTGAAAGTCCTGAGTTCAAATCCAGATGTGGATACTCACTAACTACTATGTGACTCTGTGCAAGTCACTTCTATTTGTAAAACAGGGAAGATAATAATAACCTCCCAGAGTGTTACGGGGATCAAGTGAGTAAGTTCTTTGTAAACCTTAAATGCAGCTATTACTTTTATTTTAAAATCCCTCCCACCTCAATCTATGATCTTATACTCTACCCCTCTACACAAGGGGTTTCCTATTCTGGGATATGTACCCAAAACTTTTCATAGAAGTACACTAAACATTTGGCAAATAACTATATCATTCTAATGAAAATATTCCACAAGTTCCAAATTGATTTTCATTCATTAGTGACAAAATGTCTTATGTGTCTGTGCTAGGGAAATACTAAAATTTGTTTCCTTTCCCATTGAATAGGGGGTTTGGAGAGATTTACTGGAAAGTCAAGGACTATAGGGATGAAAAAAGTTAGGGAGTCCTTGCCTTTACCTATGTCATATCTCTCCCAGGCCATTGTCTCCCAAACCCTACAAACACCTACTGAGTGATAAACCCATTGAATTAGGAGCTGAAAGATTCTTGCTTCTTTAATCTCCAGGAAATTCAGTTTTTCTTATCTGTGAAATGAGAGTTTTGACTGTAGATAGATCATCTTAGCCTCAGAGGTGTAAGGTCCTTCCAACTCTAAGTCCTGGGATATTATGGCCTTGGGTACCATCTTCCCTGTCCTTATTTCAGAGAGAGTTAGGGAGTGGGGTCCAGTAGTTCCATCTTCCTTTGGGGTTGGAACTCCAGGGATCTTCTAGGGGAAGGAACTGAGGCCCTGACTAGACAGAGAATATTGTGCTCTCCTCCCCACAGGTCATTCAGAAGCCAGTTTTGTACCCTCCACATTCCAGGGAGCCACCACCACCCTACACCTCTACGCCTGTTGTGACGACTCAAACCACCCACCAGGGAATCGTCAACCCAGCCTTCTGAGGAGTGTTGAGACACCCTAGAACTTGACACTTATTTATTTCTCTCCTTGCCTCTGCCTATGTTGTCTCACTCTCTAGGGGCCTTAGACTGGGAATCTTTTCCTTCTCTTAGACATTTTAAGGATGGAGGAAGAGAGAGACCAATTCAGCCCATGTTAAGAGAAACAGTACTCTGACAATGGAAGGGGACTTCTTTGACACTGAATATGTTTAAGAAGAGGTTATATGACCAATCTCTCTGAATGCTGAAAGGAAGATTCCTGTAGCTGGGAAGAGAACTTGGACTTGAGAGATAGCCTCCCCCCAACTTCAGATGGAGTGGACGGAGATCTTGTCCAGAATTTCTTGTTTTTTGTGTGCTTGGAGACTGGGTGGGGGTTTTAAATAAGTCCAACAGAGGCATCCTCTGACATGAACGAGATATACCTTAGCCTGTTGCCTATGATGCTCAAAGTTCCACCATTAGATAACCATTCCTTTGGTTAAAGCTGCGCCCTCTACCTGTGAACTTTCCTGGGCAGAATAACTTTAATGTAAAGTAAATTGCATACTGTAAATGAATTTAAAATTTTTGTCCCTAGCTCATGGGGAAGGTGGGGAAAATGTTCTGAAAATAAAGTTGGGGGCAGGGGGACATAGTTGGGGATGAAAGGTAACCAGGATTCTTGCCAGTTAATTACTATTTTATATTGCCATTGGATATTGGGGATGGGGAGTGTATGATCAGCAGCTGGGGGCAAGTGAACTTTCTGTTGCTCAAGTAAGTTGAGATGACCTGGGGCAGAGTTACAATGACCTTTGATGACTCAATTTATTTCAGGATCCCTTCTCCACCCAGTAGATTGCCCAGATTTCCCAAGAAGGTGAGAGTTTAGGGAAGGAGGAAAGGGAGAAAGGAGAATATAAATGGTGAAGGGGAGGGAAGGAGATTTGGATGGGATTAGCGCAGGCTGGAAATGGAAAGGGTGAGGTAAAGAAAAATGTGGCCTATGAGAAAGGGACATCTCTGGATCTGACCCACTCTGTCTGAATTCCTTCACCTGGGGTTGGGTAAGAAGAGCACCTTCTCCTGCCTTCAGTCTCAGACTTGGTTGTTTTGGTTGTTTCTGTCCCTCCTCTCACCCCCCCCCCCAAAGTAAGAACCATACTTTGGTTCTAAGCAATCTGACTGGCAGAGACCACCCCCAAAAGGGAGGTTTAGACTTTAGAGCGATGGTTCCCAATGGTGGTTCAGTGACCCCTTGGTCCTTTTCTGGAGATTCACAAGATCAAAACTATTTTCATAATACCTGTGACATTTTAATTTGTAATGGAATAAATAGCGATAAATATAACCCATAAATAAACCTTTTGGGGGGGGGAAGAATAGTACAATAATTTTTATGAGAATAAAAGATTCCTTAGACCAAAAAACTTGAAACTGCTGCTTTAAAGGAAAGAACACAGACCGGGCAGGGTTTGAGTAAAGGAGAGGGGAGATGGGAAGGAGAGCTTTTTCCTTTTTTGAGCATGTTCAGAACTATCCAGCCCAGAAAAATTGGAGGATAATTACTATACCCTGACCCAGGTGTGGCCAGAGCAGAACACCATCTAGGCTATTGCATGATTGATAACTGAATGGGGTGGGGGGTGGGGAAAGGAAATGGGGAAGATGGTGCAGTTTACATTGTGGCCCATGAGGACACACACTGCCCCCCCACTCTTTATTCTAAGGGGTGCTCCTCTCTTAGTTATCCCATCCTCCAAAGCTAGAAGATGAAAGAAGAGCTATGAGATTGGGACCCTACCATATCAAAAAGACCCTGAGAATAGAGGGGAGCATGGAAATGTGCTAGTTTATGCTCGATCCACCAGTCTCCACTAACCATGGAAGCTACTCCCTGCTCCTTAGTGGCATCCACAGGTCACAAAGTGACTCCCCTGAATCATTAGACCCACCCCCTGTCTCTAGATATGATCTAATCTGAGAAAAGTTTTAAATAGGTGAAATAGGTGTGACTTTCCCCTAAAGTCTCACTGTTCAGAGTCAGCCAACAATAATAGCTTTTACAGTGTATCTAAACTCTTTAAAAATATCTTATTTGATCCTCACAACCACTCTGTGAGGTTGGTACTGTTATTCCCATTCTCCACTAAAGGAAACAGGCAGAGGTTAAGTGACTTGCCCAAAAGTACATAGCTGGTATGCTAAATTTGAACTCTGGTCTTGACTCTAGGCCTAGTGTTCCATCCACTGAGCCATCTGGTTGGACTCTGGAACATTGATTATTTATTTTATTCCAGGAACTGCTAGGGGATAGACATGAAGGCTATAACCATTCCTGGGCAGCTAGGTATTGTGGTGGGTAGAGCACCAAACCTGGAGTGAGGAAAACAACCTTTCCTGAGTTCAATCCTGTGACTTAACCTGTTTGCTTCAGTTTCCTCATCTGTAAAATGAACTGGAGAAGGAAATGGTAAATCACTCAGTATCTCTGCCAAGAATACCCCAAAATCAAGTCATAGAGAGTTAGATGTGACTGAAAAAAGAATTGTCCCTACCTTCAAAGAGGTTGTATTCTAATAGAAGAAACAACATATATACAAGATAAGTTATAGGTAATTTCAAAAGGAAGGTCCTGACAGTTGTATGGAGTGGGGGAAAGGCTAGTAAAGGCCTCCTACAGAAAGTTAGGATTAGAAGTATGTCTTCAAGGATGTTGGAGATGCAAAAAGAGAAGGCATTCCAGGTCTTTAGATAAAATAAAAAGGAAGGGAGGAATATAATGTCCCTCACTATGGGTGGAGGATCTGGAGAAGAGTGTAAGAAGACTGGGAAGATAGAAAGAGATCCAGGCAGTGGGGAGCTTTAAATGTCAAACAGCATTTTATTATTGATCCTAGAAGTAAGAGGGAACTTTTCATTCTTCTTTTGTGTTCAATTCTTCATGACCCTCTCTGGGGTTTTCCTGATCAAGATACTGGAGTAGTTTGCCATTTCCTTCTCCAGATCATTTTCCTGATGAGGAAACTGAGGCATACGAGGTTAAGTGACTGGCCCAGAGTCATACATCTAGTAAGTGTCTAAGACTCCAGGCCCAGCCTTCTATCCACTGTGTCACCAAGGAACCTTTATTGGGAACTATTAGGGGATATGATATGGATAGGCCTAACCTATAGAAAACTACTTTGGTAGCTGAATGGAGGATGGGTTGGAATATGGGGCACCAGGCAGAGAGACAGTAAAGAAGGTAAGTGTAATAGTCCAAGAATGAGGTGATGAGAACCTGACCAGAGTAGTGACTGTACATAGAGAAAAGGAGATATGTAGAAGAGATATTGGGAGAGAAGAAAGAAGACTTGGGATTAGATATGTGGAGTGTGTACAAAAGAGATGACAACAATGTTGTGAGCCTGAGTAACAATGGTAGTGTCCTCAATGGTAATAGGGAAAAATGAAAAGAGGTAGAGTTTAGGGAGAAAGATAATGAATTCTGTTTTGAACATATCAATTGGAGAAAAATACAAAAGGTGACATGGAGAGAAACTAAGGTTGGATATGTAGATCTGGGAACCATTTGCTTAGAGATAATAATTGAAACCATGGGACTGAGAAGATCACCAAATAAGAGTGTTTAGAGAGGAGAAGAGGGCCTGGAACAGAACCTTAGGAAATATCCATGGTTAATGGCTATGATTTGGAGGAAGATCTAGCAAAGAAGATTTAGAGTCCAGTCATCTGTTGTAGATAGGAGAACTAGGAAAACACCAAGATTTAGAAAAAGAATATCCTGAAAAGGTTGAACCACCATGTCCAAAACTGACTAGAAGTCCAGAATGATAACTGAAAAAAAGGCCATTAAATTTAGCAATGGAGAAATAACTTTGGAGAGAGCAATTTCAAGAGAATGATGAAGTTGGAGGGCAGATTGAAAAACTTTTACAAGAATGTAAGAGAAAGAAAAGGAGGAAACTAAAGTCTTTCTGCCATTGATTTTAAAATGCCTTTGTGCTCTGATTTTATCTCATTTCCACTTTCATAGAGTTAGGTTTCTTATGAAGCAGTATAATATAGTAGATAGAGAACGAGATTCAAAAGTCAGAAAGATCTGGTTTAATCCCTGCTTGGTACATATGAGTTATGTAAACCTGGGCAAGTTCTCAGTACTGTAAGCAACTGTTAAAATTTAAATTACAACCTTCATTCTTTCTGAGTCTAATGCTTCTTTTTTATTCATTTAAATTTTTTTATTTAAAAAATATACCCAATAGATCTCGCATTTTCTCATATTTATTGTTAATTATGTGTGTTTGCTTTATAAAAGTAATTTTGGTAGCCTACTGATATCCTTCTATTTCTATTATTGGTAACTTTAGTACATGTGTAAAATATATAAAGATGAAGTAAAAAAATATCTTAAGTTACAGAGAAGGGGTCAATTTGTATTGCTTGAAGAAGTTTCTTCATCTAACAGATACACACTGATGAAATCATACATTCAGTTCCTATTCCTTCACCATCTTAATTTTTTAGAAAGTTTTAGAAAAGAAGATACTATGCTAATGCTGGAAATGCAAATATAAGCAAAAAGAAAGACTCTGATCTAGAGTAGTATATATTCTAATGGAGAAATACAACACATGAAAAGGAGCTGTAGGGGGAAAGGGAGAAGGTGCCCATTTTGGAACATGGTTAAGTCTGGAGAAGATAGAAAGAAGGACTTCCTCAAAATGAAGGTTCTGGAAGGAATTGAGCAATCTAAGGGAAGGGACAGCAAGAGTGGAGGGATCTCCCAGCATGAGCAGACTCCTAGGACACAATAGAGAAGATTGGAAAGTCAAGAGTGGAGCCAGAAGAGGAATGAGAGACATCTTGGGGGAAGGAACGGATCCAGAGCATAGATGCCCAAGAGATCTCTTAGATTGCTGTGATAATTCACATTCTATTCTGAATGACTGCTTTCCTTCTGCCTTGTCATCCACCCACCCCAAGCCCCAGACTTTCCTGATCTGGAGGAAGTTTCTTGGTTCTTTTTCTCTTGTCCTCTCCAACACAGTCCTCTCAAATATCTATCTCTTTTCCTGGAGCTGTTCCTGTTCAATATTCTGCCCCCTGACCTGGAATCTTCTCCCTCCTCACCTCCTCTTGTTAGAATACCAAACTCCTTTCCAGATAAAGTTCCAACACCATCTCCTAAAGTTTCTGTTATTCTTTTCTATTCTCCGTGACTTTTTTCTTGGCAAAGATACTGGAGTGGTTTTCCATTTTCTTCTAATATGTGTTCCCATTTTACAGATGAGGAACTGAGGCAAATAGGGGTTAAGTGACTTGCCAGGTCATACAGTTAGTACATGTCTGAGGTCAGATTTGAGCAGAGATTTTCCTATTTCTAGGCACAGCACTCTATCCACTCTATCACCCAGCTGCCTAAACTCCTATAATAAGACCCTTTTAATCCCCTCCCCCAATTAATTTATATTTATTTATCTGTATATATGTTGTTTCCTCTAGAAGAATATAAACTTCTGGAGGGCAGGGATTTTTTTTTTTTACTTTGTACCAACAGTGACTTCATGAAACATTAGTGACTTAAACTGAGGAACAAAATGCAATTTCCAGATTTATCAGCATGATGCAGGAACTTCTCAGAGATGTTCTCAAAACTATCAGGAAAGATATAATTAATGATTATGTGAAGACTCTAATAGTAGAGACATAAGTTACCATTTATCCCAGGCTTCAATCTGCTACTCATAGGGCATTATGGTCATATCATCCTAGAATTTAGAATTGGAAGATACCTTAGACAGATTCATCCAACATTCTTTTTTTTTTTTTAGGTTTTTGCAAGGCAAATGGGGTTAAGTGGCTTGCCCAAGGCCACACAGCTAGGTAATTATTAAGTGTCTGAGACCAGATTTGAACCCAGGTACTCCTGACTCCAAGGCTGGTGCTTTATCCACTACGCCACCTAGCCACCCCAAACATTCTTTTCTTTATGGATTATTTTTATTGTCATCTTTTTTATATCAGCTACATTTCCATATCTGTTTTGAAGTCAGAGGACCTGAGTTCAAATGCTTTTGATGTTTACAACTTAACTTCCCTGTGTCTCAGTCTCCTCATCTGTAGAATGAGAGGGAGGGTTGTATTTGATGACTTCTGAGGTCCCTTATAGTGTTTTTGTTCATTTTCATTTATACTTTTGGGTTTTGCATCACTTTAATTTCCATATATAGGATACCAAGGTGGTTCAGTGGATAGAATGCTGACTCTAAAGTTAGAAAGATTGATTTCCCTGAATTCAAATCTGGCCTCAGAAACTTACAAGCCATGTGATCTTGGACAAATTACTTATCCTTCCTTGCCTCAGTTTTCTCATCTATAAAATGAGCTGGAGGAGAAAATGGCAAAACCACTCCAGAATCTCTGCCAAGAAAATCCCAAATGGGGTCACAGAGTTGGACATGACTGAAAACAACTGAACGACAACAATTTCCATATAGTATGGTGAGCTTATTAACTTAATAAATAGTGTTTATAAGGCACTTTAAGTTTTCCAAAGAGCTTTATAAATATCATTTGATCTTCACAACAACTCCGGAGATAGCTTACTGTTATTATCTCCACTTTATGGAAAAGGAAACTGAAACAGATATGGATTAAGTGACTTGCTAAGGAACACATAGCAAGTCAGTATTTGATGCTAAATTTTGAATACAGGTCTTCCTAATCCTGGGTCAACACTCTATTCACTTAGCTTGCCTTTTTCTCTGAGTCTTTAAAATAGTACCTACTCTCCTCTAGCCAGAAAACTTTATTTTATAACAAAGAACAACACTCAAAAAGCATTAATTTGCCTACTATTTGCCAGTCACCCTTCTAAGCTTTGGATAATAAAAGCTAGCATTTATAGATTTCTTTAAAGTACTTTGCAGATATTATTTAATTTAATTCCCACAGAAACTGAGGAAGACATTTTTTGGTAGTATTTTGGTAGTATTTCTTTTTTTCAACCACTTTTTTTTCAGCCAATTTTTTAAATTGATGTTTTATTTTTCCAAATACATGTTCTGAAAGTTTTTCAATATTCATCCATATGCATATATATTTTAATATTTTAAAGTTACAAAATTTCCTTCTACCCTCTCCTCCCATATACCATAACTTGTTTGTTTAACCATTCACCAATTGATGGGCATCCCCTCAATTTCGATTTCTTTGCCACTACAAAGAGTTGCAATGAATATTTTGGAACATGTGGGACTTTTCCCATTTTTTGTGATTTCTTCTGGACATAGGCCTAGAAATGGAATTGCTAGGTCAAAAGGTATGAACATTTTTTTGCTCTTTGGGAATAATTCCATATTACTCTCCAAGATGGTAGGATCAGTTTACAATTCCACCAGCAATGTGTTAATGTCCCAATCCTCCCACAACCTCTACAACATTGATCATTTTTTTTCCTTTTTGTCATCTTAACCAATCTGATAGATGTGAAGTGATACCTCTTAGTTGTTTTAATTTGCATTTCTCTAATCAATATTTTCATAAGATTATCTATATCTGGGGGGTGGTACAACCAGGTGGCACAGTAGATAGGGCATTGGCCCTGGAGTCAGGAGAACCTGAATTCAAATCTGGCCTCAGACAATTAATTAGCTGTGTGACCTTGGGCAAGTCACTTCACCCCATTGCCTTGCAAAAATAAGAATAAAGATTATATGTAGCCTCAATTTCTTCATTTGAAAACGGTCTATTCATATTCTTTGACCATTGATCAATTGGGGAATGACTTGAACCTTATAAATTTGATGCAATTCTCTATACATTTTAGAAATGAGACCTCTATCAGAACTCCTAGCTGTGAAGATTGTTTCTCAGCTTTCTGCTTTCCTTCTAATTTTGGGAGCATTGATTTTTATCAGTACAAAAATGTTTTAGTATAATATAGTCAAAATCATTTATTTTGCAGTTTATAATGTACTCTATATCTTGTTTGGTCTTGAATTTGTCCCCTTTCCATAGATCTGATAGATAATTTCTTGATCTATTACTTTGTCATCCTTTATATCTAAATCCTGTACCCATTTTGACTTTATTTTGATATAGAGAGTGAGATGTGAGTCTATGCCTAGTTTTTGCCATACTATTCTCCAGTTTTTCCAACAATTTTTTGTCAAATAGTGAGTTCTTGTCCCAGAAGCTAACATCTTTGGATTTGTCAAACAGTATATTACTGTAGTCATTTACTACTATTCCTTTTGAACCTATCCTGATCCATTACTCTATTCCTTAACAAGAACCAGGCAGTTTTGATGGCTGCTGCTTTATAGCAGAGTTTTGATCTGGTAGAACTAGGCCACCTTCCTTTACATTTTTTTTTATCGGTTCCCTTGCTATTCTTGACCTTTTGTTGTTCCAGATGAATTTTGTTACTATTTTTTTCAAGCTCAGCAAAATAGTTATTTGATAGTTTGATTGCTATGGTACTGAATAAGTAATTTGATTTGGGTAGAATTTTCATTCCTATTATATTAGCTTGACCTAACCATGGCATTTGACATTTTTCATCATTTAGCTCTGACTTTATTTGGATAAGAAGTGCTTTATTTTATTTGTTTTTATTTTTATTTTATTATTTTTTTTTTTTTTTAGTTTTTGCAAGGCAGTGGGGTTAAGTGACTTGCCCAAGGTTATGCTGCTAGGTAATTATTATTATTTGTTTGAGATCGAATTTGAACTCAGGTCCTCCTGACTCCAGGGCTGGTGCTCTATCCACTGCACCACCTAGTTGCCCCAAGAAGTGTTTTATAATTGTATTCATACAATTTCTGGATTTGTCTTGGGAGGTAGGTTCCCAAGTATTTAATGTTGTCTACAATTACTTTAAATGAATTTCTCTTTCTATCTCTTGCTCTTGGGTTTTGTTCATATATAGAAATGTTGATGATTTATGTGAGTTTATTTTCTATCCTACTACTTTGATGTATTTATTAATTATTTAAATGAGTTTTTTAGATGATTTTATTGGGTTGTCTAAGTGTACCAGTCATATCATCTACAAAGAGTGAAAGCTTTGCTTCCTCATTGCCAATTCTGATTCCTTCAATTTCTTTTTCTTCTTTTATTGCTAAAGCTAACATTTTCTGATACTATAATGAATACCAATGGTGATAATGGACATCATGGTTTCAACCCTGATCTTATTGGAAATGCTCCAAGTTTATCCACATTACATATAATATTTATTGATGATTTTTGGTAGAAACTAATTATTTTAAGGAAAACTCCATTTATTCCTAAACTGGCTAGTGTTTTTAATAGGAATGGATGTTGTATTTTATCAAAGGTTTTATTCAACATCTATTGAGATAATCATATGATTTCTGTTGGTTTTGCTATTGATATGTTCAATTATGTTGAGTGTTTTTCTAATATTGAACCATCCCTGCCAACCTAGTATAAATTCTACCTGATCATGGTATATTATCCCAGTAATAACTTGCTGTATTATCATTGCTAAAATTTTATTTAAGATTTTTGCATCAATGTTCATAAGGGAGATTGGTCTATAATTTTCTTTATCTGTTTTGGTTCTTGCTAGTTTAGGTATCAGCACCATGTTGGTATCATAAAAGGAATTTGGCAGAACCCCTTCTCCTATTTTTTTAAAATAGTTTATGTGGAATAGGATAATAGAATAATGTTCCTTAAATGTTTGGTAGAATTCATTTGTAAAACCATCTGGACCTAGAGACTTTTTCTTAGAGAGTTTATTGATGGTTTCTTCAATTTTTTTCCCTGAAATGGGGTTAAATCTGTTATTTTCTCTTCTGTTATTTGGGACAGTTTGTATTTTCATAAATATTCAACCATTTCATTCAGGTTATCAAATTTATTAGCATACAGGTCAGCAAAGTAGCTCCAAATTTTCTATTTAATTTCCTCATCTGTACCCATTTCATACTGGTAAATTGGTTTTTCTTTCTTTTTTATCATATTAACCAAAGGTTTATCTAATTTATTGACTTTTTCATAAAACCAACTCTTAGTTTTATTAGCTCAATGGTTTTCTTGCTTTCAGTTTTATTAATCTCTCCCTTGATTTTCAAAATATCTAATTTGGTATTTAGTTGGGGATCTTTAATTTGTTATTTTATTCATATAAGCACTTAAAGATATAAAGTTTTCTCTCAAAACTGCCCTGACTGCATCCCATAAATTTTGGTATGATGTCTCATTATTATCATTTTCTTGGATATAATTGTTGATTGTTTCTATGACTTGTTGTTTGATCCACTCTTTATTTAAAATTAAGTCATTTAATTTCCAATTAGTTTTTGTTTCCTTTTTCCATGATGCTTAATTACATGCAATTTTTATTGCATCATTTATGCATTTATTATTACTGCCTTTCTGCATTTGAATATAAGGTTTTTATGCCCTAGTACATGGTCACTTTTGGTGTAGGTGCCATGTTCTGCTGAGAAAAAGGTATATTCTTTTCTATCTCCATTCAGTTTTCTCCAGAGGTCTCCCATATCTATGTTTGCTAAGATTTCATTCACCTCCTTAACTTCCTTCTTGTTTATTTTGTGGTTAGATTTATCTAATTCTGAGAGAGAGAGAGAGTTAGAGGTCTCCCATTATTAAAGTTTTGCTGTCTGTGTCTCCTTGTAATTCACTCAGCTTTTCCTCTAGGAATTTGTATGCTATACCTCTAGGTGCATACATGTTTAATAATAATATAGTTTCATTACCTATGGTACTTTTTAAGAAGATGTAGTTTTCTTCCTTATCCCTTTTGATGAGATTTATTTTTGCTTTTGCTTTATCTGAGATAAGAATCACTAACCCTGAATTTTTAAAAATTTTCATCCATTTGTATATGTATATTTCCACATTACAAAATCTTCCTCCACCCTTCCTTATCACCACCACCCCCTCCCCTCAGTAGGGAACAGTCATATTTTATTTTTAGGTTTTTGCAAGGCAAATGGGGTTAAGTGGCTTGCCCAAGGCCACACAGCTAGGTAATTATTAAGTGTCTGAGACCGGATTTGAGCCCAGGTACTCCTGACTCCAGGGCCAGTGCTTTATCCACTATGCTACCTAGCCTCCCCTGGGAACAGTCATATTTTGTTAGACATATTTACAAATTAGTGGTTTTTGACATGAGGAATTAGGATTGAGGGAAAGATATACGTAAGAGATACTTTATATAAAGTGTTCATCAGATTCGATAGGGGTGTTTTTTTCTGTGTATTTGTTGTTGTTGTTGTTGTTGTTGTTTTTCTTCCTCTGGTTGGGAATAATATAGTCCATAACCAGTCTAATACAGTTGTTCAAGCTCTCTATACTGTTAAGAGGAGTTGTATCCATCAAGATTGTTCACCTCATAATGTTGTTGATGTATACATTGTTCTCTTGACTCTACTCCCTTTGCTCAGCATCAGATCCCCTAAGTCATTCCATACTCCTCTAGAGTCCAACCATTTATGGTTTCTTATAGAATAATATTCTATCAATAGACCATATTCCATAGTATTCATGTACCATAATTTGTTTGGCCATTTCCCAATTGATAGGCATCCCCTCAGTTTCTAATTCTACACTACAAAAAGAGCTGCTATGAATATTTTGGAACATATAAGACTTTTTCTGTTTTTTACGATTTCTTCTGGATATAGTCCTAGAATTGGAATTTCTGGGTCAAAGGGTATGAACAGTTTTATTGCTATTTGGGCATAGTTCCATATTGCTTTACAGAAAGGTTGGATCCATTCACAACTCCACCAGCAATGTATCAATTTCCCAAATCCTCCCACACCCTCTTTAACATTGATCATCTTCCCTTTTTCTCATCTGGGCTAATCTAATAGGTGTGAGATGATACCTCATTGTTTTAATTTGCATTTTTCTAATCAATAGCGATTGGAGCATTTTTTATGTGATTATATATAGCTTTCATTTCTTCATTTGAAAACTATCCAATCATATCCTTTGACCACATATCAATTAGGGAATGACTTGTGACCTTATAAATTTGATGCAATTTTCTATATATTTTAGAAATGAGACTTTTATCAGAACTCCTAGTTGTGAAGATTGTTTCCCAAATTTCTGCATTTCTTTTAATTTTGGCGGCATTGATTTTATTAGTGCAAAACTTTTTAATTTAATATAGTCAAAATCATTAATTTTGCAGTTTATAGTGTGTTCTAATTCTTGTTTGCTCATAAATTTATCTCTTTTCCATAGATCAGATAGATAGAGTATTTTCTGGTCTATTGATTTATCTATGGTATGACTCTTTATATCTAAATCCTGTACTCATTTGGACCTTATTTTGGTATAAGGTGTGAGATGTGGATCTATGCCTAGTTTTTGCCATACTATTTTCCAGTTTTCCCAACATTTTTGTCAAATAGTGAGTTCTTATACTAGAGGCTGATGTCTTTGGGTTTGCCAAATAGTAGATTGCTGTAGTCATTCACTGCAGTTTCTTTTGAACCTATCCTAATCTACTGATCCATTATTCTATTTCTCAACCAGTACCAGGTAGTTTTGATAACTGCTGCTTTATAAGTGTAGTTTTAGATCTTGTAGAGCTAGGTCACCTTCCTTTACATTTTTTTTTAATTAGTTGCCTTGCTATTCTTGTCTATTTGTTGCTCCAGATGAATGTGTTACTATTTTTTTCTGGCTTGGTAAAATAGTTATTTGTAGTTTGATTAGAATGGCACTGAATAACTAATTTAATTTGGGTAGAATTGTCAATTCTGATTCTTTGAATTTCTTTTTCTTCTCTTTTTGTTACTGTAGCATTTGCAGTACTATATTGAGTAGTAATGGTGATAATGGGCATCCTTGTTTCACCCCTGAAATTATTGGAAATGCTCTGAGTTTATTCCCATTAAATATAATACTTGTTGATGGTTTTAGAGAGATATTATTTATTATTTTAAGGAAAACTCCATTTATTCCTAAATTTTCTAGTGTTTTTAATAGGAATGTATGATGTATTTTATCAAAGGCTTTTTCTATTGAGATAATCATATGATTTCTGTTGGTTTTACTATTAATATGTTTAATTATGTTGAATGTTTTCCTAATCTTGAACTATCCCTGCCTGTCTGGTATAAATCTAATCTGATCATGGTATATTATCTTGGTAATAGCTTGCTGTAGTCTCATTGCTAAAATTTTATTTAAGATTTTTCATCAATATTCATTAGGGAGATTAGACTATAATTTTATTTGTCTGTTTTGGTTCTCCCTGTTTTAGGTATCAGCACCATGTTGGTGTCATAAAAGAAACTGGGAAGAACTCCTTCCTCTCCTATTTTTAAAAATAGTTTATGTAGGATAGGAATTAATTGTTCCTTAACTGTTTGGTAGAATTCACTTGTAAATATATCTTGACTTGGAGACTTTTTTCTTGGGGAGTTTATTGATAGTTTCTTCAATTTCTTTTTCTGAAATGAGTATTTCAGAAAGTATTTTTTCTTCTGTTAATCTGGGCAGTTTGTATTTTTGTAAATATTTATCCATTTCACTTAAGTTAACCAATTTTTTGGCATACAGTTTGGCAAAGTAGTTCTGAATTATCTTTTTTTATTTTCTTATCATTGGTGGTTAGTTCAACCTTTTAATTTTTGATACTAGTAATTTGGTTATTTTTCTTTCTTTTTTAAAATCAGATTAACCAAAGGTTTCCTCTATTTTATTGGCTTTTTCATAAAACCAACTCTTAGTTTTATTTATGAGATCAATAGTTTTCTTGCTTTCCATTTTATTAATCTCTCCCTTGATTTTCAGAATTTCTAATTTGGTATATAATTGAAGATGTTTAATTTGTTCTTTTTCTAGCTTTTTTAGTTGCACACCCAATTCATTGATCTCATCTTTCTCTATTTTTATTTATATAGTCATTTCGAGATATAAAGTTTCCCTTCAAAACTGCCTTGGCTGCACCCATAAATTTTGGTATGATGTCTCATCATCATTATCATTTACTTGGATATAATTATTACTAATTCTATTATTTGCTGTTTGATCCACTCATTATTTAAGATAAAGTTATTTAATTTCAAATTAGTTCTTGGTTTGTTTTTCCCTGGCCCTTTATTACATATAATTCTTATTGCATCATGGTCTCAGAAGTGTATATTTATTATTTATGTCTTTCTGCATTTGATATTAAGGTTTTTGTGCCCTGGAACATGGTCAGTTTTGGTGAAGGTGCCATGTATTTTCTATCCCCATTAAGTGCTCTCCAGAGGTCTATCATATCATAGTTTCCTAAATTCCTCATTCATCTTCTTAACTGACTTCTTTTTATTTTGTTTTTAGATTTATATAGTTCTGAGAGAGGTAGATTGAGGTCTTCCATTATTAAAGTTTTGCTGTCTATTTCTCCTTGTAATTTGCTCACTTCTTCCTCTAGGAATCTGGATGCTATACCCTTAGGTGCATACATGTTTAGTAATGATATAGCTTCATTACCAATGGTGCCTTTTAAGAATAAGTAGTTTCCATCCCTATCCCTTTTAATGAGATTGATTTTTGCTTTTACTTTGTCTGAGATTAGGATTGCTACTCTAGATTTTTTTACTTTTGCTGAGACATAGTATATTTTGCTCCAATCTTTTATTCTCCACCCTTTACCCTGTGTGTATCTCTATGCTTCAAATGTGTTTCTTTTTTTTAGGTTTTGCAAGGCAATGGGGTTAAGTGGCTTGCCCAAGGCCACACAACTAGGTAATTATTAAGTGTCTGAGGTCAGATTTGAACTCAGGGACTTCTGACTCCAGGGTCAGTGCTCTATCCACTGTGCCACCTAGCCGCCCCTCAAATGTGTTTCTTGTAAACAACATATTGTAGGATTCTGGTTTTTAATCCATTCTGCTATCTGTTTCCATTTTATGGGACAGTTCATTCCATTCACGTTTACAGTTAGGATTACTAATTCTGTATTTCCCTCCATGCTATTTTTCTCCACTTATATTTATCTCTTTCATTTTCTTTTATTTCTACTCACCAAAGCTTTACTACTTTTCTCTTTTGACTTCTCTTTTAGGAATTTAACTTTCATCTTATTTTCATTTATACCTTCCCTTCCCTTTTATCAGTCCCTTCTTCCCTTATCTTTCCCATTCCAGGTCCCCCCTTCCCTGTAGATAAATTAGATTTCTAAACCCAAGTGGAAATGTATTTTATTCCATCACTAGGCTAAATCTATTGAATAGAATTTACTCAGCAATCACATTCTCCCTTCTTTCCCTCTAAAATTATAAATCTCTGTGCCTCTTCCCTTAGTGCTCTAATATTATTAATCAAGTATCATCAAAGTTTGATTATTTGATTGCTTGATAAGCTCCTATTGTTATCAAGATATCACCACAGTTTGTTTACTTGATTGCTTGATTAGCAGCATTGATTCAAATTGCATCAAATTGTAATTATAATCATTTTGTATATTG
Organism: Macrotis lagotis; assembly: GCF_037893015.1. Lineage (NCBI taxonomy): Eukaryota > Metazoa > Chordata > Mammalia > Peramelemorphia > Peramelidae > Macrotis > Macrotis lagotis. The sequence goes on from NC_133659.1 coordinate 194,966,037, forward strand.
CCCCCTTTTCAAGTATCTTTCAAGTACACACAATTCTCTTCATGAGCCAAAGTATCATCCAAAGCCATATCATTTTTGGACTATTTGTGCCCCTCCCATCATGTTTATTTTCTTCATACTTTACCCCCCACACTGGGTACTTAACATCTCATTAAGTGAACCAAGGCCAATTGTCTCTCTCCTTTTACCCCACCCCCCCAGGGTATTTAACCCCCTGTTAAGTGAAGCACCAGATGCTGATCTAATTAATTGTAAGAATCTTGAATATCTCTAAGTACTAGGAGGCTCTGGAGGTTTCACTGAGAACTTTACAAATGATGGTAAGTAACAGAGACATTGTCTCAGGTCCTCACAGCTTATGATGCGCTCATTAGACAAGGTACTTAGCACTAAAGTGAGTCATAGTATAATGAGACACTTAAATTGAAGTTAACACTCTTGATTTTTTTTTCAGGACTTCTTGCCTAAAACATAGTGATGTGATCTTGAACCTCTTCAGTTGAGGAAAAAAGACCCAATTATACCCCTATCCTTTAGGATTCTCTTCCATTATAGTCTAACCTCTAATTTTCCTTAGAGAAGTAAAGTTCTAAAGAATTAGAATTATTATATCTTCCCTTTTAGGGACCAACATTTGTTTAAAACAATTTTGCTTTTTCAGTCCCCTTTTTCATTTATCTTTTTTTTTTTATATAACTCTTCAGTTGTGTATTTGGCAATTGAATTCTCTGTTTGGTTCTGGTCTTTGAGTCAGGAAGTTCTGGAAATCCTGTATTTCATTGAACAGCCATTTTTTTCTCCTGACAGTATATGCTGAATTTGCAGGGTACATCCTGGGTTGTAATCCCAGGTCCTTAGCTCTCTGAAATGTTATTCCAGTTCTTTGGATGCTTCAATATTGAGGCTGATAGGTCTCGTATTAGTCTGATTGTGTTCCCTTTGTATTTGACTTATTTTCTTTTTGCTGTTTACAATATTCTCTCTTTTATTTGAGGGCTCTAGAATTTGGCTATTACAGCCCTTGGAGTTTTTATTCTGGGATCTCTTACTGGAAGGGTTCTGTAGATTCTTTCAATTATATATTGTTCTCTTCTTCTAGCAGGTTGGGGCAGTTTTCCTTTATAATTTCCTGCATGATGTTTTCCAGGTTCTTCTATTACTCCAGACTTTCTAGTAGTCCAGTGATTCATAGATTGTCTCTCCTGGTTCTGTTTTCTAGGTCATTCATTTTCCCTAGAAGGTACTTTACATTTTCTTCAATTTTTTCAGCCTTTTTATTTTGTTTGATGGAATCTTATAGTCTTGTAGATTCATTAGTTTCTAACTGTTCAATTCTAATTTTAAGAATTTATTTTCTTCAATTATCTTCTGTGTTTCCTTTTCCAATTAGTTATTTTTACTTTAAATGGAGTTGATTTCTTTGGTCAATATGTCACAATTTTCCTGCTTGACTTTCATTTCAATTTTTTAAGCTCTTCAATGAACTTTTGTATTTGAGTCCAATTTATAGACTATTCTTATACTTCTCCTGTGATTAATTTTTCATTGCTTTCTTCTTCAGCCGTGAGTGAAATATTCCCTCTTAAGAGTTAATATTCCTATTGAAGTCCTCTCAGGGTTAAAAAATCGTTAAAACAAAGGCAGACTATTAGATTACTCTTAGAAGAAAGAGGGAAAAAGGCCTTGCATTCCCAGCCAGACACCTTCCTGATTTTGTTATGGGGGGAAAATAGTAGAATACTTCCAGAGAAGAGACCTTGCATTCTTAGTTAGCCACCTATTTGATGATAGACTGGGAGAACAGTAGTCTGCCTTCTCTTGTTTGATGATAAGTATTAAACTAAAAAGACAGTAGAGTTTCTTAGAAGACCTTGCATAATCAGACATTAATTCATTTAGATAGATAATAAAAGGCCATTAGAAATCTTCTGATATTCTCACCATCTGGATGGTGAGGTAATAGTCTATGAAAACATTTTATTCTTCTCTTTGTTACTAGGTAAATTTTTTTGCATAAAGATTGTAACTCTGAAAACCTTAACCAATCAGGTTGGAAGAGAGGGAGCTGGGGGGAGGGGAATCATGCTAGGCCATATAATCTTGCTTGACTGTCACCTTGGGGCAGCTCCTTGATCTTCACTACTTTGTGAGAGTTGGAGTATTCCCTTTTCTTGAGAAAAGTCAAAATAAACTTTTTTTTTTGCTCAGAGGATATCTCTAATTTTTAAGTGGATTTTTATCCCACAGAGCTGTCATCTTTATCTGTGAAGTATTTTTCTATAGTGAGTGCTCTCTTAGCTTTTTTGTTTATTTTTGTTGTAGTTTTGTTCCTGGGATATATAAAGTATAGATCCAAGCTTTTATTTTGCTAGACTGGGGGCTGGGATCTGATCCATGGCTTGCTTTTGGCCAAGATGTTGCCTATGCAGTCCAGGCATTGCCTTTGAGGAGGTTTGTTTCCTCCTTTATGTACAGGTTCTGACTTAACAGAGGATTGTTCCCACCCCAGTCCTGTTTTTTACCCAAGTGTTCTCAGGTTTCAGACTTTGTTTGGAGTTGGGATCCTCCCTGCTGGCTTGCTATCTAGCTGTCAGGACCTCTGTTATTATTAATCTGTAGGGACCTGGACTACACTGTGGCTAAAAGCCTTTTTGCGGCTTTCCCTGCTCTCCCACCTCCTGAACTTTACTTCCCCTTTTCCCCCAAACAGACAGACCTTCACTGAAGATCCTCCATGCTGTCTGCAGTTGAAAATTTCTTTGAATCTTCTCTTTTTCTTGGTGGGATCTGTACTGTGAATGTCTGAGTAGAAGCTTCATTTATCTTTGGTAGGGAAAAGCTCCAGGAGCAAGTTAGCTTCAAGTCACCATCTTGGCTCTGCTCCAGAAATTTTTACTTCAGCTGAACCATAATATATTTTGCTCCATCCTTTTAGCTTTACCCTATGTATATCTCTCTGCTTCAATTGTATTTCTTGTAAACAATATATTGTAGGATTCTGTTTTTTAATCCATTCTGCTACATGCTTCCATTTTATGGGATAGTTCATCCCATTTACACAGTTAATATTGCTAATTCTGTATTTCCCTCTATGCTATCTTTCCCCATTTATATTTTCTCTTTCTTTTCCTCTTATTCCTTCTCACCAAAGTTTTACTCCCTTTCCCATTTAACTTTTCTTTTAAAATTTAACTTTCAGTTTATTTTCACTTATACCTTTACCTTCCCCTTTAGCAGTCCCTTCTTCCCTTTTTTTTCCCTTCCCCTATTCCCACCCAGTATAATGGATTTTTAAAACCATTTGGAATATATCTTATTCCCTCTCTGGGCCAAATATATTGAATAGTATTACTCATTGTTCACATCCTCCCTTCTTTTCCTCTAAAATTACAAATCTTTGTGCCTCTTCATCTGGTGTTATTTATCACTCAAATGCTATTAATTAGTTATCATCAATCTCAGTTTGATTAATTAATTGCTTGATAAACTCAGTGTGTTATCAAAATACCATCACAGATTGATTGATTGATTGTTTGATATGCAGCATTGGTTAAAAGTCACTAAGTACTCTCCCCTCTTTTGTCTCTTTAGAAGAGTCTTGAATTACATGAAATTATAATCATTTTTTTACCTTATCCTCTTTTCAAGTACCCTCCATGAACACACAAATCTCATGAGCCAAAGTATCATCCAAAGTCAAATCATTTCATGAACTATTTATACCCTTTCCCCCAAGTATGCTTTCTCCCAAACTACCCCCTCCAGAGTACTTAACCATTTGTTAAGTAAAGTATAGATTGTCTAACCCTGATTTAATTAACTATAAGAATCTCAAAGAGCTCTCTAAGTACTGGGAGACTCTGAGGTCTCACTTAAGAATTTTACTATTGATTGTAAATTATGGGAGACACTGACTCAGGACTGCCTAATTTATGGTGCCTTCCATAGAGAAAGTGTTAAGCTTTATGAGCACAGCCTAATTGAAGTAGGCCAAAGGAAACTTAGACACTTAAGTGTAAACACTCCTGCTTTTCATCAGAGCATTTTGTCTTAAACATAGTGATATCACATTGGACCCCTTCAGTGGACAGACAAGACCCACCCATATCCTCTAAACTCAATCTCTTTAATTATATTAAACCCTTTAATTATCCTGAGAGAAGTACAATTCACAAGAGTTTATAAGTGTTATATCTTCCCTTTTAGGGTTGTATACTGTTTTATGGTCTTGACAAACATTTGATTTATTTTGTTTTTTCTTTCCCCTTTTCATTTACCTTTTTATGTATTTCTTGAGTCATGTATTTGCGATTTAATTTTCTGTTCAGTTCTGGTCTTTTTGGAAATTTTGGAAAGTCCTCTTTCTGCTGAATTTTGCAGGGTAGTAAATTCTTGGTTGTAATCCCAGGTCCTTTGCTCTTTGAGATATGGTATTCCAGGTCCTTTAGTCCTTTAGTCCTTTAGGTCCTGTGTAAATCTGATTATGTTTCCTTTGTATTTAAATTATTTCTTTCTTGCTGCTTGCAGTATTTTCTCCTTTATTGGAGAATTCTGTAATTTGACTACAACAGTCTTTGGAGTTTTCTGGAGGGATTCTGTGTATTTTTTCAATGGCTATATTGTCTTCTTGTTCTAGCAGTTTTGGATAGCTTTTTTTTCCAGGTGCTTTTATTGATCTAGGATTTCAAGTACTCCAATGATTCATACATTATCTTTCCTGGTTCTATTTTCCAGGTTATTCATTTTTTCTAAAAGGGTACTTTACATTTTCTTCAATTTTTTTCAGTCTTTTTATTTTGTTTGATGGAATATTGCAGTCTTGTAGATTCATTAGTTTCTAACTGTTCAATTCTAATTTTTAGGAATTCATTTTCTTCAATTATCTTCTGTGTTTCCTTTTCCAATTGGGTATTTTTACTTTTAATGGAGTTGATTTCTTTGGTTAACTTGTCACAATTTTCCTGCATGACTTTCATTTCTTTTTTCCATTTTTCTTCTTTCTCTCTTCTTTGGATTTTAAATTCTTTTTTAAGCTCTTCTTTGAGCTTTTGGATTTGAGTCCAATTCATAGAATTTTTTGATACTTCCACCATGAGTAATTTTTCATTGATCTGTTCTTCTGATATGGCATTGTTATCATCATTCTCTTCAAAGTAGTTTTCTATTGTGAGTGCTCCTTTAGCTTTTTTGCCCATCTTTGTTGTTTTAGTTCTGTTCCTGGGGTATAAGGAGTACAGATCCTAGCTTTTTATGCTTTATAATTGTTGTTGGCTAAGATGTTGCCTATGCATTTCAGGCCTTGCCTTTGCAGAGATTTATTTCCTCCTTTATGTCCAGGCTCTACCTATGCAATAGTGTATTCCCACCCCAGTCCTGTCTTTTGCTCCATTATTCCCAGAGTTCAGACTTTGTTTGGAATTGGGACCCTCCTTGCTGGCTTACTATCTAGCTGCTGGGACCTATACCACACTGTGGTTTAAATCCTCTCGCTGACTTTCCCACTCTCCCACCTTACCTTGGTTTTACTTCCCCTTTCTCCCAAAAAGACAAACCTTCACTGGAGATCCTCCATAATGTCTTCCACTGAAAACTTCTTTGGATCTTCTTTTTCTCTTGGTGGGATCTATAGCTTTAATGTCAGTTCAGAGACTTCATTTATCTTTGGTAGGGAAAAAGCTCCAGGAACATGTCAGCTTTAGGCAGCCATCTTGGCTCCACCCCAGAAGTCTGAGGTAGACATGTTAAGGAATTTGTCCAAGGTCACACAGCCCAGGTTTAGTAAACTCCATCTATCTGCCCCAAAAGTATCTTTATATTGTTGCAGGCTTAGACTGCACAGGCAATATTTTGGCCAACAATAAGCCAGGGATCAGACCCCAGGCCTAGCATAAAAAGCTTGGACCTATACTCCCTATATCCCAGGAGCAGAAATAAAATAACAAATATGAGCAAAAAAAAGCTAAAAGAGGGCTCACTATAGAACAATACATATATTGTATATATTGTTTTCCTAGTTCTGCTTATATTACTTTGAATCAATTCACATAAGTTTTCCCTTATTTCCTTATACTTTCTACGCATCATTTCTTACAACACAGTAATAACTGGGCTACAGTTTGTTTAGCCATTTCCCAATTAATGGATATCTCCTTTTTCTCTAATTTGGGGGGCATTTTTTTGCTAGTACAAATAGTTCTGTGATAAATAATTCATTGTATCTGGAGCCAATCTTTCTCTCTTGAACTTCTCAGGGTATTTACAATGCAGCTAACTTTGTATAATTCCAAAATGCTTTGCAGAATGAATAGAAAACTTTCTGGTTTCAACAGTGCATCTGCATTCCTGTCTTTCCACATTGACAATTCTCCTCTTTCATCATCTTTGTCAATTTTCTGAGTGTGTGAGACAGAAATTTAGGCCAAACTTTTTTATACAAAGGAGGAAACAAGTCCTGGAGAGATGAAATGACTTGCCTAAAAGTTACATATTGGCAGGGACCAGATTTGAACTCAAGTATTCTGTCTCCAAAGCCTGTGTTCTCAATTTCCAACACATGTTTAAAAGCCTAGCCCTTCCTTCTGCTGCTGGAAGATGCACATCTAATAATAAACTTCACATTTACCCATTAAAGCCAGGGATCTTAGGACTAGTCATATTATTTGGAATGTGGTGTAATAGAAATAACTCTGGTCTTTAAATTAAATTACATGAGTTCAAAGATCAGCTCTGACAATTACTAAACGTATGATTCTGAGTAAGATACTTTGCCACTATAAATCTATTTCCTTATTAGCAAATTGGGGTTAATAGGGACTAAATCACATACTTTCAGTAACTCAAATGAGTCAGTAAAGTCATTAACCTAGGGTAGGAAATTTAAAGGGCTCTGACAGTGTTGTCCTGTGTCATACTAGGAAACACATATCCCTTGGAAAGGAAGCAGAATACATACTGCATGGAAGGTACTCCACTTCAGCAGATCAGGGATTTCCCTGATTCCTGCTACAAAGGCATCTGTTTATATACCTTCTTATTGTTGAATTACTTCAGTTGTGTCTGACTCTTGGTGACCTCATTTGGGGTTTTCTTGGCAAAGATACTAAAGTGGTTTGCCATTTCCTTCTCCAGATCATTTTACAGATAATGAACTGAAGCAAACAGGGTTAAATGATTTGCCCAGGATTATACAGTCTGAGACTGAATTTGAACCCAGGAAGATGTCTTCCTTATTCTCAACTCAGTGCTCTATCTACCACAACATTTGTACAGCTACATGCATGATAATTTGAGGAAGAAACACTGGCAAGTAGAAGCATAAGAAAAGGCCAGCTAAATAATGTTCAGATATTAGAGTAAAGGAAAAAAAAAGGGAGGGGCAATAGGCAATATTATAAACTACACTGATATAGCAACTAAAATATAAACTGGGTCTTCCTATTGGTTTTAGGCCCAGATGATATAATTCCTAGATTGACTCTGCTGACAAAGAGATAAGGCAGAGTTTAGCATGGTAGAGGAGTGACTTTATCATCTAAAACTAGAAGGAAGTGATTCTAGAAGCCCAGGTACAGGCTTTCTCTAGCAGTGAATGGCCCTGGGGTTATTAACACTCACAACCAAAGGGTATCTAGGTGAAATCTTCCTTAAAGGAATACCAAGTGGGGGGGGGGGGGGGAGATGACAAAAAGAAGATAAAATAAGAAGGGAGAGAATGGAGAAGAGTGAAATCAGATGAGGGGAGCCCCAAGATGAAAATCAAATAGTTTAAAGAGGAAAATTCATAGCAGGAAACTAGTAAATATTTCAGATTTGTCTTCCTTCACTCTATCAGATTCTTATACTCTGGATGGCAAATAGATAATTGGCAACATGGTGGCAGTGATTTAGAAGAGATAGTAATGGGGAAAGAAGAACTTTAAAAAATAGTAAATTTCTCTGATTGTTGAAAGATTTTATGTGAATTCTTTTTAACTTTTTGCAAGATAATGGGTTAAGTGACTTGCCCAAGAGCACATAGCTAAGTAGTTATTAAGTGTCTGAGACTTTATTTGAACTCAGATCCTCCTGACTCCAGGGTTGGTACTCTAAACATTACACTACCTAGCTGCCTCTTTATGTGAACTCTCCAAATCCTGAATAATTCCAAGAGATGTCAATTGAGGGAACCATGGACTACAATCCAATTTGAAAAAGAAAAATCAAATTGGGGAGGAAAAGGAATAAACATTTATATGGCTCCTACTATGTTCTAGGCACTTATTTTTATTTTCTTAATATTTTATCATTTTATATTTATAATTATATAAAACATTATTAATATTTTAACAAATATTATCTCTTTGATCCTCATAACAATCCTAGAAAGTAAGTGGTATTATTTTCATCTTCATTTTACAGAAAAGGAAGCTGAGGTAATCAGCAGTTAAGTGACTTGCCTAGGTCAAAGTGTCTAATCCAGATTCGAATTCAGAAATCTAAGATTCTGAGCTTAGTGCTTGTCTCCATTATGCCACTTGTCTTTCTCCAATCAAAGACCTAAAAGTAATAGCCTAGTCTTACCCTCTCATCTTGCAGATGAAGAGACTTAGACACAGAAACTTGGGAAAAAACTTTGCACACATTGAGTGACAAAGATCAGGAGTCTCTCCATCTAAGGCTCCTTTTCATCATACCAAAGCTGAGTGTCTTTAAAAGAGGGAAGCAGGGAGAGCTAGGTGGTACAGTGGATAGAGCACACTTGCCCTGGAGTCAGGAGAAACTGATTTCAAAACCAGCCTCAAACACTTGATACTTATTAGCTCTATAAACTTGGGCAAGTCATTAACTCCATTGTTTCCCAAACCCCCACCCCTCCCCCCCCCCCAAAAAAAGAAGGGAAGAAGAAAAAAATTTTAAAGTTAGGAGAACCTCTATAATCCCATCTAGCTGGAAGACAGTCTAGTGGATCTCTTGTCAGTCAATATACATTTATTAAGCTTCTACTATATAAGACATTGTGCTATGCTCTGGGTATACAAAGAACAGCAAAAGAATGTTACTGCTCTCCAGAATGTCATAGACTAAGGAGAGAGACAACATATAAACGACAATATATAAAGAAGATATGCACAAAATTAATTGGTGATAATCACCATAGGAAAGACAGAAGCATTAAAGAAGATTGGAAAAGGTTTCTCATAAAGGGTAAGAGTTTATCTGGAATGTGAAGGAAGCCAGAGACATCAGGTGGGCATTCTATGCATAGGGGACAGTCAGAGAAAATGTCCAGAGTCTGGTGATGAAAGATCTTCTAGGAAGGGCCAGGTAGCCAATGCCAATGGATCCCAGAGAATAAAGTATAAGAAAACTGGAAAGGTAGGATGGGGATAGATTAGATAGAAGGGTTAGGTAGGGTTTCAAAAGTCACAGAAGATTTTAGATTTGATCCTGGGGGTGACAGGAAACTATTAGTTTGTTGTATTCGGGGGAAGGGGGAAGAATGGTATGGTCAGACATGTATTTTAGGAAGATTAATTTTACAACTAAATGAAAAATGGACTGGAATAAGGAGAGACTTTGGGGGCAGAGATTGGATCAGTAATAATCCAACTTGAGGTGATAAGGGCCTGTACTGGGTTGTTGATCATGTCAGAGAAGAGAAGATGGTATATGCTAGAGATATTATGAAAGTAAAATCAATAGATCTCATCACAGATTGGATGGGATATTGGAATGAGAAAGAGTGAAGAGTAGAAGTTGACACTTTGGTTGTAAGCCAATGTGACTGGGAGGATGATGGTGCCCCTGATAGTAATAAGGAAGTCAGAGAAAGGAGAAGGATTGGAGAAGAAGGATTATGAGTTCAATTTTGGATATATTGGATTCAAGATATCTATAGGATATCCAGTTGGGGATCTAAACTTGGAGATTAGGATTTGATAAGTATATCTGAGCATTATTAACATAGAGATGATAATTGAATACATAGGGAGTTCTTGATATCAATATGTGAGATAATATGTTGTTGGTTGTCCTTCATTCTTGACAAAGGACCATGATATCATGGAAGTGATGCCGTGACATGCATTTGAATTGGATTTAAGTAAGGGAGGGCTGTGCAAAGTCACCAGCCTCACTCTCTCCTCTGGAGTTATCTAGATCAGGCCAGATATGGATCAGGACAACTGGAGATGGCCTTGTTCTTTTTAAGCTAAAGTCTTTAACAGGTCCCAGTTTGACTGAAACAAAGCCCATTCAGTGATTAAAGCTGTGTGAGAAATGAGACAGAGAAAAGAGTTCAGATCAGAACTACCTACCTTTAGCAGGCATGACCAGAACCAGTTCAGGTAGGAGAACAGATATAGAATAGTGTTATAGGAACCTAGAGAGATTAAGGTATCAAGGAGAATTGCATTTTGAGCTCAAGAGTTCTGATCTGCAGTGGGCTAATGCCTGCTGAGTGTAAACACCAAGTTTAACATTAAGGCATTAAGACTTAGTGAGACCTTGACAAGGTGAGAGAGGGTGAAAGGGTGAGGAAGTACAAATAGATTAGAAAGTGATGAAATCAAATCTCCATGCCAGAATGGCTGCACTTCCAGCCTATGTTGGATAGTCTAAAAAATATATATGAAGTTAGGAGGCTGTAATAAACAAAGGCAAGTTGTTTGCATTTTTGTGGACTGGACAAATAAACAGATATAAACAAGTCAGGAGTCTCTCTACTCAGCTGGTCAGCATAAATCTTACAGCTAGAAGGGAAACAAAATAAAACAACTTCCAAAGAGCTTTAAACTATTTTGCACAGATTGTCCATGATGTCATTGCATGAGCCATTGGAAAGACTTACAGCTGCCTAAGAGAAAATCCATTGAAACATCCTATGTTTGATTTGAGTCATCGAATGATGGATTGGACCTGGCTGAAGTCCTAGCTCTTCCTTTCCACATCTGTATGACTTTGGACAGTGTACTTATCTGGGTTGTAAATGCAGTCCAATCTTGTTCATCAGAGCAGTTATAAAGTGCTTACACTGCAACACCCTGTTGTGATTATTGATTCATTGTAAGCCTTGGGGAGGGGCAAAAGAATGACCCTCTAAGGACCACTTGGTTATTTTCAGCTTTAGGGAGTTTATTTTAGACCAGAAAAAATCTTATGTTCAGTCACAATCCCTCTGAGTCCCTAGTTAGGAAAACCCAAGGTCAAAGAAACATCTTGACCAAAGCTGGTCTCTCTGCCTTACCTTACATTTCTATCTACCTCTAATAAATTCCTGGTCTCTTTATGATTGAGGCAAAATTCAATTTACATTTGAATGTAAACAGCAGGTTATATTTTGGTATCTATAGATAGTCATCAGGCAAGGAAATTTGGGGAAAAGCTGACCTTTCTTAAGAATTTGCCTTAGCATCTCTCTCAGATCCCAGTGACTCTCCTCTCTGTCTCCCTTCTGTGAACCAACTCAATCTTGCCTTGGCTTCATGCTAGGTCAAATCTGGATGCTCAGAATCTCTTCCCAGCCCTACCCCCATTCATAAATAGCTTCTCCCTTTTATGAAAAATGCTTAGAGCATGACTTTGGCTGATTTAAGGAGGTGTACTAACTCTGTTCATTATCAGTTCTAATTGTTTGATTTAGTTAAAAATTGTTCTCATCTGGTCAAAGAACCAGAACTTAATGCGGTAATTTGACCAAATTTTACATTTACAAAGGGGCCAGCTAGATGGTACATGCACAGAACACTGAGTCTGAAGTCAGCAAAGACTTGAGTTCAAATCCGTGTTCAAATACTTAGTATCTTTGTGACCCTGAGCAAGTCACTTAATGCTGGTGATACAAAGAAAGGCAAGACAGTGATCCTTTTTTCTCACAATGAATTTGTATTCATCATGGGGAACAATGCACAAGAAACTATGTACAGGGGAGTGACATGGTCAGACTCATTTTAGTAAGTTTTTTTAGTAATTGTATAGATTATGGTTTAGTGAAAGAGAGAGATTAGAAGCCAGGAATTTGATTAGGAGGCTGTTGGAATAGTTCAATCAAGAGATTTTGAGGGGTATGATTAAGAGGCAGCTAGATTGCTTAGTAGAGCACTGGGCCTGGAGTTCAGAAGACTCAAATTCAAACTTGACCTCAGACACTTAGAAATTATAGCTAACATTTATATAGCACTTTTTTATACACAAGGTATTGTGTTAGGTAATTTACAATTATTATCTCATTTGATCCTCACAGCAATTGTGGGAGGTAGGCTTCAATCATTCCTATTTTTACAGATGTGGAAACTGAGGCAGCAATGGTTAAGTGGCTTGCCCAAGGTCACATAATTAATAAGTGACTGAGGTCAGGTTTGAACTAGTTGTGGGTAAGATCTCTTTTTGCTTCAGTTCCCTCCTTTGCAAAATGGGGATAATAATAGACACCTACCTCACAAGATAATTGTGAGAATAAAATGAATGAAATAATTTTTAGTGTGGAACATAGAAATTATTTAAGAAATAGTTTCCTTCCTGAACAGAGGCAAAAGTTATTGAAGTAGAGAAAGGGGAATAGAAGTGAGGGATATGGTAGAGATAGAATTGACCAAAGAGGGTAGGAAGGTGGGTATAGGGTGGGAGTTACCTGACCCAGGTTTGGAGGAAACAGAAGAGTTAAAGCTTTGAACATGAATGATTATATGTACATCTCATCTATAAAATGGTAGGACTGAACTTCTCTGTCTCTTAATCCATGGTCTTCCTCCTCTGGCTCCCTTTCCAAAATCTAAACTCCCTCTCTAGTCTCAGACTTAGAAATTACTAGGGGAAAAAAAAAGAGTCATTTGGGAAAAAAGAAGAGAACTGGCTTCATTGATGGGCTGGGAATGGAGAGCTGCCTATGCTGTTATATTCTCTACAAGAATCATCAGAGTTCTCCAAGGTTCCATAGTCATTGATTGACTGAATTCATCGAGGTTAGTCATCGGTAAAACCGTAACCACCCTGGAGAACCAAACGTCCCGGCCTGTTTTGATGCTTGGAGGAAGGTCACTCAAGCTTGGTGTATGTACTGTAGGAATTACTGTTATTTACTTTGATTCTTTTCATTCTGATTAAGCCGACTGTGTACACACACACACACACACACACACACACACACACACACACACACAAACACACACACGTGGCAATAATGGGAGTAAAGGAGGGGCTGTGAGCTCTAGATTTGAGATAGGACAAGTGACAGCCAGCTCCGGAAGAGGCAAACAAGGTAGCTTGGTGGTTCCCCTTAGAACCTTCAACTAAGTCATTGGGTGGTGTGAACAATAGGTGGGCTTGGGGGCCTGATTGACAGCACAACGCTCTGGTTGGAGCTGCCCCCAAATTCCCCAACTTCTACTTACTACAACTGGTCACCGTGACCTTAGAGTAGAACCTGCCACCTAGCAACCATCAAGCTTCAAGATGTATTAGCTGAAATAAGAATAGCTGGCATTTCTACGAGCACGTTAAGCTCTGTGGAGCACAAAATGTTTACATGTACTATGCCATTTGATCTTTTGACAGTCCTTTGTGGTAAGCACCTCATGGTTCATGTATTGCTCATTTATTTATTTGTTTGTTTGCTTTATATATGGACGAGAAGGATCAGAGACACGAGATAGCTAGCAAGTGTCAGAGACAGGATTTGTATGTGGCTCTTTCTTAACTCCAAGTCCAGGCCTCTTGGTATTAAGGTGTCTCCTAGCAACAGAGTCTGCCACATAGTAAGTTTTTTTTTTAGGTTTTTTTGCAAGGCAAATGGGATTAAGTGGCTTGCCCAAGGCCACACAGCTAGGTAATTATTAAGTGTCTGAGACCGGATTTGAACCCAGGTACTCCTGACTCCAGGGCGGGTGCTTTATCCACTATGCCACCTAGCCGCCCCCATAGTAAGTTTTTAATAAATCCTTCTTGATCTTATCTATTGATTTACCATATGGAATAATACTAGCTAACATGTATAAAGCACTTTGCAAATATTATTTTATCTTTACAATATCCCTGGGAGGTAAGTACCACTGTTATCTCCATTTTACTGATAGGGAAACTGAGGCAAATAGCAGTTAAGTGACTTGACTAAGGTCACACAGTTAGTAAGAATCTGAAGGTGGACTTGAACTCAGACCTTCTTGATTCTAGACCTACTGCTCTATCCACTGAGCCACTTAGTTACCTGAAAATGCAAAGTAACTTTAGGATGGGCTGGGATTACTAGCAACAAGGGGAATCTGAAAAGGTACCTTGCCAAAGGTATCACCTGGGCTGAGGCCTATAGAGATGTTGGGGCTCCCAGAAGCAGAGAGGAGGAGGAAGATCATTCCAGAGATGACTTATAACCTGAGCAAAACTATAGGGTTAGGAGATAGAAGGTTGTGTGTGGGTAGCATCATTCCACTTTGGTTGGAATAGAGTAAGGAAGGGGGAGTAATATCTAACTGATCTGGAAAGATGGGTTAGCTTCAGATTGTAAAGTGCTTTAAATGCTAAATGGAAGAGTTTACATTTTTGTCCTAATGGCAAAAGAGAGCCACTGACGTTTCATGAGCATGGAAGTGACATGCTTAGATAGGTGCTTTAGGACTATGTGCGGAGAATGGCTTGGAGAAGAAAAAGGGGCTAGATGCTGAGAGCCAGCCAGGAGGTCATTACAGTAGATGAGAAGGTCTGAACTATCTTGATGACTATATAAGTGAAGAGGAGGGGACAATTACAAAAGATGTAAGATTAGTATGAGGGCAGCTAGGTGATGCAGAGGATAGTATAATTGGCCTGGAATCAGGAAGACTCATCTTCTTGAGTTCAAATCCGACCTCAGAAACTTACTAGCTGTGTGACCCTGGGCAAGTCACTTAATTCTATTTGTCTTAGTTTGCTAATCTATAAAAGATGCTGGGTAGAGAATGAAATGGTAAACCACTGCCAAGAAACCCCCAAATGAGGTCACAAAGAGTCAGACATGATGATTGAATAATAAAATAGAGTCAGCAGGACTTGGCAATTGATTAGACATAGAAGAGAGGGATATGAGTAAAAGAGAGAAATCTGGAATGATTCCTAAATCTGACTACCTAGAAGGACTGGAAAATTAGGAGGAGGGAAACAAATCCCAGACCTACTACTTAACCAATTTATGGTAAATTGACAGCTTCATTTTCCTGCCTCTTTCTTCATTTGCTAAAAAAGTTCCTTGGAACCCTGATACCCTCTGATCTTGAGAGTTGATACTAGTTCTACCACTGTCTGTATGATCTGAGACATCTCCCTTGTCCTCGGCCTCATTTTCCTTCCTTGTAACAGAATGAGTTTGGAAGAATGATCTCTTAAGATTCCTTCCAACTATGACATTTCAAATGATCTGATTCAAAAGTGGCAAATGTATGTACTCTTTAGGGGGCCAATGGAGAATTAAAGTTAGACTTTGATTAACTTCTGACCATCTCTCTAGGTTCCAGGCCTCCTGACCTTTCTTGTCCCTATTACAGAGATCTGCTTTTCTCCATCCCCAAGAAAGAAAAGGAACAATTATTTATTTAAATTCCTACATTGTGCTAAGTTCTTTGCAAATATCTTCAAAATTTAATCTTCAACCCTGGAAGGTAGGAGCTGTGATTATCCCCCTTTTACAACTGAAGAAACTGAAGGCAGACAGAGATTAAATGACTTTCTTAGTTACATAAACTAGTAAATATCAGATTTGAACTTAGGTCTTCCTGACTCCAGGTCCAATACTCCGTCCTGGCTGCCTCCCTAAATATCTTACCTGCTTCTACTGCTGTTCCTATATCTGTATGGCCTGATGGGATGGCATCTATTCATTTTTTTTTTCTAATCCCTGGCCATCATGGCCTCAAGATGGTATGAGTATATTTATTTATAGGGGAAAAGAAAAATGTACAATTTCAGAAATAATATACCAGGATAAAGTAATTAAATTGTGTTTACAAGAACAAAACAAAACAAAAAACTACCCAGTCCCAGACTAACAGCATCTAAACTTTACAAGCTAATCATCAATCACAGTTCACCAGGCCTATCTGGGCTCATCATAATTCTCTTTAGGTTGGCCATCTTGTCTCCTCAAAGTCCCAGATTAAAATGCAAGCTCTTCATTGGGGATTTTCTCACCTGAGTGGTATAGATTAAGTTTATGGGTCTGTAATTCATGTTTCACCAACTTTATAACCCCTGATGACATTGTGCAGATCTCTTTGACTTCTAACAGTCAGGCCTCTGTCACAGGCACACCTAAAAGAACAGGGAAAGATTCAGAAGGCTATTGGTTCATAGATTTAGATCTGCAAAGGACCTTAGAAATCATCCAGTCTAAACCCTACTCCTTCCCCTCCCTGCTTTTTTTTTTAACAAATAGGGAAACCAAGACCTAAAGAGATCTTGACTAGCTCAGGATGACACAATTTAATGATGGAGACAAGATTTGAACCCAACTCCAGATTCAATCCTCTTTCCTCTATACTACCCTGTAAAGGACACTGTCACTAAGTCAATAAACCCTTATTAAGTATCCACTATGTGCCAGAAATGTATTAAGCACTGGGAACACAACAGGTAAAAGTTTAACAAATGATTCTCCCAAAGAAAGTAAAAGCTATGTTTATAGGACACACTTTTTGGTTTAATTTGCATTATTAATATTTTCTTTATCATTCTCCATCAAGACCAAGGAATTAGAAAACTAGTGAATTTTGCCCAGTCTAACCTTGTAGGCCACACAAAAACTGGTGGTGGGCCATCATTTATTTTTTATTAAATTGTAGGAATTTAATTTATTAAAATGTATTAAATTTAATTAATGTCATTGTTTATTAAATGAATCATACTGATGAGCATTTGCTCATTCTGAAGTATAAATATTCACACTGAAAACAGCAATCAGCTCTCCAAGCCAATCTGATAGAAGATGCTTTGGAATCCTTTAGCTGACCTTATGGCCCAATAGCATTATTACCCAGATACTCTGGTGCTTGCTGTGCCTTAAAACTTCCAGTAGTTAATAGTTTAATCCCCATAAAAGATTTTTTCTCAGGGATATATATACAATGCTGAGGAAAATAAACCCAGGAAAAGCCACTCTATCACAGTGGTCTCACCTGGTTCCATAAACCTCTTCCAATAAATACAGTCAGCAAAGCAAGTCTAAGGGCCTATTTATATTTAGATCTTGTTGCTGGGGAGGAGGTGATCCTTTGTCCTCAAAGGATCTCACCTTGATTTCATATACTACTTCCTGGCAGTGTCACTCCTCCCCCCCTTTTCTTTGAGGCAGTCAGGATTAAGTGACTTGCTCAGGGTCACACATCTAGTAAGTCTGAGGCCTGGATTCATATCCTCCTGAGTCTAGGTGCACTACCCGTTTCACCACCCAACTGTTCCTAGCTGGTGTCCTCTTTAGGTTATGGGAAGCATATCCTGTTTCTCTGTTTCCTGAGGGAGGAATAATAGTAATAATAGTAATCACAAGCTATCTAACATTCTCTTTCCCAACCAAGAGAAAAACAAAATACAAGCAAGTAGGCTGTGTTTGTTTGTTAGGATAGTGTTGCAGAGTAGATAGAATTCTGGGTTTGTAGTCTGAAGACTAGATTCAAAACATCTAATACTTCTTAGCTATGTGACCCCTGGATAAGTCACTTAGCTTCTATGTAGTTCTATGTATAATAATTCTTTAGGATTTATCTATTAAGTCTTAGATTTCATTGTGACTGCTGGTGGAGGAAAGGTCCCCATGCAGAGGAAATTGCCCAATTGGCCAATTCTTCTCAGAACTTCCATTTTAAGGAGGCAGTCCAGCTCAGCTGAACTTTCATTCTTCTTCAAACTAATTTTCTTGGATTTTTCTCTTCAGTGCTCCTTCATCTCTTCCCTTGCATTTTTCAGCTTTCTTATATTTTGGTAAATATTTTATTAAAAAAAGGAACATATTGCCATTTGATTTAATTATTTGTACATAAAGAGTTCCTCAAAACTTCAAAAATTACAAATGACTCATCACAATAGACCACATCCCACCCCAGTGTTTATAATGGACAACCCCAAACTCTCTGGGAATTTGAGAAATTAACAGTGAATGATATCAAGATCCCAAATGGTACTGTAGCTATAGACAGGAAGAACAGATCATGTTATGCAAAAATTATAGAATTTAGAGCTAGCACGGAACCATAAAGATCATTTTATCCAGGAATTCCTGTCTTTTTTTCTTTCCCTGCATGTACCCCTTGGCTGTTTGATGAAGCCCATGAACCCCTCCTCAGAATATGTTTTTAAATATATAAAATAAAATACATAGGGTTATACAAGAAACCAACTATATTGAAACACAGTTATCAAAATATTTAAAAAAAAAAAAGCTCACAGAACCCAAGTTAAGAATCCCTGATTTAGTCCAACTGCCTCATTTTTAGATAAGAAAACTTAAGCCCAGAAGGTAATGATTTGCCTGAAGTCACAGAGCTAGTAAGTGGCAGAGCTGGTAATGCAAGTATGAATTCTCTGACTCCACATTGTAGTATTCTTAGCCTACCCCAGTGAAAGAGTAAAGTCTGGATGAAAACATTTGGTTTCACTTTGGGTCCAATACACCTCAACTGTTCTTGAAGTAGTCTGTAAAGGACTTTCTTGGGAGCATGGAATAGCAAGCATAACTTAAATTGCTGGTGGGGGCTGTGAACAAAAAAGGTACATTTTGTTTTCTACTGTGCAGTGGTTACATCTCAAGGTTGGAGCACCCCCAGGATAATTTCATCTCAGAACCCTATTCAGGTACTACAAAATATGTTAAGCAAAGGTCAATATTTAATGCAAATGAAAACCCTAAGGTTTCTTATCATACCCATCAAACTGGCACAGATAGAAGATGGATGGATATTGTCAATGTTGGAAGTACTGTGGGAATTGGGCATAGTAATATATTGTTGGTAGATATGGGAACTGGTTCAACCATTCTCAATCTGGAATTATGATAAGAAAGAGAATCAATTGCTCATTCATCTCCCTGAGTAAATCAGAGACAGAAAGGTCCCCTAAATATGCCAAAAATTTCATAGCATTGCTTTTTTGTAGTAATAATAAAAATGGAAACAAAGTAATTGTCCATCAGTCAAGGAATGACTTAAGAAAGTGTGGCATATGAATGTAATGGAATTTTTTTTTCTGTATGAAACTATGAATATGCAAAATTCAAGGAAACAGCAAGAATTGCATCAACTAAGTAAGGAAAAATTCACAATGTCTATATTAATGTTAACAAAAGGAACAGTAGTAGCTCCTGAGAAGAGATAATGACAATCACTATCATTTATGTAGCATTCTTAAGACTGAAAAATATTTGCAATATATTATTTTTACAAATTCATGTATTTGATTTGATATTACTTATATGGTCCTCATGATAACCTTATGAGATAGACATTTTTATTATTCCTATTTTACAAATGAGGAAACTGAGACTGAGAAACTAAGTGACTTGTCCAGGGTAACACAGGTAGTAAATATTTGAAGCATAATTTGAACTCAGGATATCCTGACTCTGAGTCCAAAATACTTTACAACTGTGGCACCTCCTAGCAACCCTAGTAAATATTACATCCTTTCATTAGAGAGCTGGGGAGAGGAGTATAGAATCAAATTTAGTCACTTTCTCAATTATTTTTGTTTATTTATCTGTTCTCTGAATGTAATTAGGGACTCAAGGCATATTTGCATAAGACCTTCCTCCTGAACACTGAGGAATCAATCTCCACCAAGGAGGAGGGTCTTATGCAAATGAGCTTTGAGACCCTTGTTACATGAGAGATGGATCACAGGGTAATGAGTGTGAGGGAAGAAGTAGAGGAAGGGGAGGGGAAGTTGGAAGAGATGTTGGAAAACATCTGAAATGACTGTTTTTCAAAAAAACAAAGAACATCAATAAAATACTAGTTTTCAAAAACAGCAGAAGAAACATTGCTCTTAGTGGCTGAAAAATTCCCAGGAGAGAGGCAACAGAATGGGAATACTTTGTCCATAAACAAAGCCTGGTTCAATAAGATGAGAAGATTATGACTTAAGATCACCTGTGTAATATAGTACAGGAGAAGGAAACAGGCTGGGAATAAGAAGACATGGATTTGAGAACCAGGGCTGATACTTCTTGGCCAACACAATTGGAGAGAAGCCATTTAATCTCTCTAGGTTTCAGTTATTGTTTTGTTTGATCATTTCAGTTGCTCCTGACTCTGTCCCTGTTCTTTTGTTTTCTTGGCAGAGGTGTTGGAGTAGTTTCCCATTTCCTTTTCCAGCTCATTTGACCAATGAGGAAACTGAGGTCACAAAGGTAAGTATCTGAGGCTAGATTTAAACTCAAATCTTCTTGACTCCAGATCTGCCATTCAATCAACTCTATCAACTAACTGCCCCTCAGTTGTCTCATCTGTAAATCAAGTTAATAATCTTTACATAGTCTACCTCCAAAGTAGCATAGGGCTCAGGGTTGTTGTTATTGTGGTTGTGGGGGATAAAAATCCACTTTAAAAAATACAGTGATTCCTCTGAGCAAAAAGGAAAGCTTATTTTGGCTTTTCTTGAGGAAAGAGCATACTCCAAGTCTCACAAAGGCAATGAAGATAAAGGAGCTGTCCCAAGGTGACAGTCAAGCAACATTATATGGCCTAGCATGATTCTTCCCTCCCTAGCCCCCGCTCTTCCATCCTGATTGGTTAAAGTTTTCAGAGTTATAATCTTTATGCAAAAAATCTACCCAGCAACAAAGAGAAGAATAAAAGATTTTCATAAAATATTACCTCACCACCCAGATGGTGAGAGTATCAGAAGATTTCTAATGACCTTCTGTTAAATGAATTAATGTCTGAGTATGCAAGGTCTTCTAAGGAACTCTACTGTCTTTGTCATTTAGTACTTATCAAACAAGAGAAGACAGGCTACTGTTCTCACAGTCTATTATCAAATAGGTGGCAAACTAAGACTGCAAGTTCTCTTCTCTGGAAGTATTACACTATTTCCCTCCCTAACAGAATCAATGCAAGGTCTTTCTGGAAATAATCCACTGTTTCACTCCCTAGTAGAATCAGGAGGGGTCTGACTGTGAATGCAAGGCCTCTCTCCCTCTTCTAAGAATAGTCTAAGAGTAATAGTCTGTCTTTGTTTTAATGATTTTTAACCCTGAGAGGACTTCACTAGGAATGTTAACTCTTAAGAGGTAATATTCCACTCATGGTTGTTCCTTTATGTCAGTCATGTCTGACTGACTCTCTGTGACCCCATTTAGGGTTTGCTTGACAAAGATATTGGAGTGGTTTGCCATTTTCTTCTCCAGCTCATTTTACAGATGAAGAAAAGTGAGGCAAATAGAGTTAATTGACTTGCTCAGGGTCACACAATTATACTGGTTTGCCATTTCCATCTCTAGCTCATTTTATAGATGAGGAAATTGAGATAAGCAGGTGAAGTGATTTGCCCAGGATCACACAGCTAGTAAGTGTCTGAGATCAGATTTGAACTCAGGAAGATAAGTATTTCTAACTTCAGGCCTAGCACTCCTCCAATTTCCCTGTCTTCTCCCTAACCTCTTTCTGCACCCTCACCCCCATTTACCAAGTAATCTATCCCTTAAATAGCAGGGAGTTCAAAGCTCATTTGCATAAGACCCTCTTCTTTGGTGGAGATTGATGTGACTTCACTAACACCTAGCCTGGGCAGAAATCATAAAAACCTGGACTTGAGTTCTTCCTCAGGCACTGTAACCCTAGGAAAATTGCCTTAATCTCTCTGTTTCTTTCTCCATCTGTAAAAAAGAAACAATAATAATAATAGCACCTACCTATCTCATCATGTTTCAAAGATCAAATGAAATATTGCATGTAAAGAGCTTCCTAAATGTAGAGCTTTAAATAAATCTGAGCTATTATCATCCACAGAGGTCACATGTTGTAGAGAAGAAAAGGAATGCTAGGCTATGTGACTTCAGACAGGTCACTTAATTTCTTCTTGCCTCAGGCTACTAACTCCCCAAGATTTATCTGCTGGGCTGCAGACTTACTTCAGTTTGTATTTCCGCATGCTGACAAAATTACAACTATGATTTGGGAGGGTGTCCAGGCCAGCCATGTCTCATTCCTCTTCAGGATGCACTCAGAACTCATCTTCCAAATGAGTCTCCCATCCTCCCCCTCCCTTCCCTTCTTTTTGTGTTAGAAAGTAAACCCCCAGAGAACAAAAACTCTGCTTTTATTTGCATCCTCATCACTTAGAATAGTACTTGACTCTTAATAAGTCTTCATAAATACTTGTTGAGTGATTGACATCATCACAGATCCTTTGTCATTGAAAATAATCACTGAATAAAGCTGTTTCAACCCAAATCATTTCTTAGGGTATTGGATGTTTTAACCTTAAGAGAAAACAACAACATCTCAGTTATATAAGATCAGACAGTTCAAAGGTGATCTGGGTACTATAAACATACCATAAAGTGACGTCACCAAGGACCTCTGTTATAAAGTCTAATTTGATCTTTTCCCTAGAGAACAAAGAGGGTGGAGTCAGCAGGAACCTTTGAAAGGGGTTCTTAACCTTTTTCAGGGGGGGCTAGATGGCACAATGGATAGAGTGCCAGACCTGGAGTCAGGAAGACTAATCTTGGAGTTCAAATCTAGATTCAGATGCTTACTAGTTGTGTGACCCCGAGCAAGTCACTCAATTCTATTCATCTCAGTTTTCTTATCTGTAAAATAAACTGAAGAAAATGACAAACCACTAGCTAGGTGACCTTGGGCAAGTCACTTAATCCTGATTACCTCAGTTTCCTTAATTTTAAGATGAACTAGAAAAGAAAATGACAAGTCACTAGCTAGGTGACTTTGGGCACACAGCTGTTTTCCTCAGTGTCCTCATTTGTAAGATGAAAAGAAAATGACAAACCACTCCATTATCTTTGACAAGAAAACCCCAAATGGGATCACAAGGAGTCAGACACTACTGAGATAACTGAAAACAAAAAAAAAATCTGTTTTATGTCAGACCCCTCTGACTGTCTAGTGAAACTTATAGTCCTCTTCTCAGATTAAGACATTTAAATGTACAAAATAAAATATATAGGATTAAAGAGTAAATCAATTAAGTTGAAATAAAAATGCATAGTTGATCAATTCTCAATATTGTTGTTAATGTAAAACTCAACATTCTTCAGGCCTCAATGCCAAGACATAAATGTGGGAGAGGGTCCATAAGCCTCCATAAGAATGCCCTCCTCCAAACTAACTGACAGATCTAGATCTACCCCTTGCCTTGAAAAGTGGCACAGGCCCACCAGGTGATTAGGAAGCCCAAGGTCAGAAAAAGCAGGGGTAGAGAAGAGCCAATGTTAGAGCTTTTGAATTGTGAACAGGAGACCAGCACAGAGGGAGGCACACTTAGAGATACAGGTAAGTTACATGATCACATACTCCAGCACACAGAGAATCATGCCAAGTCACATTTATGTATATTTGGACCCATTATAGGATTCTAGATTTAAAGTTGGCAGGCACCTTAGATGCCATCTAGTCCAATCTGTTCATTTTATAGATGAGGTAACTGAGAACTGGAGAAGCAAAATAACCTGCTCATAATTATAGTTACACAAACCAAGCACACCTACTTACTTATGCAGTCACACTCAGCCATACCTAGAGAAAAGTGCATAGAAAACATACTGGTCTCTAAGGTCCTGTAATACTATGTTGACTATCATAGTTTTTAGGCAGGAATCTGTGGCCGGGAGGGGGGAGGGGAGGATGCGAGCGGGAAGGGAGTCAGGGATGATGGTGTGAATGTAGGCTTCTATCCAAACGTGGAGGGGAGGAAGCAGAGAATGGAAATGCACTGTTTGAGTCAATGTTTAGGATTCTTGATTATAAACAATTCTAGACATTTAGAATGAAACTTTAAATGAATTGAGAATGTTTCTGATGTTTCTGTCTTTTCTATTTCAATTAAATGCTTTTGTGATGCTTAAAAAAAAGATAGTGGCATATATATTAAAAGACACATCACTCACAAACCATCTGAAGGTTTGTCTAAGTCTTGTCTCAAGTTATCAGGCAAATGGTATTGTGGGGAAAGTTCTACATTTGAAGTCAGAGAACCATTGTTCCAATCCCTGGACCTAATCTGTAAAATGGGTGCTTCAAGTAGATGTTCTCTTTCAGCTCTGAATCCTAAATGTTCTGGGAAAATTAACATAGTCCTCTAAACCTACCCCTCTCCCAGGAAAGGTGAAAGTAGGAGCAGAGATCATGAATGACCTGAGGGAAAAGGAGCCTTGGGTTGGGAACCAGGTGTAGCTGACTCACCTGTGACCTCAGGTAAGTAGTGACCTTTCACCACCTCTAACCTGGGAAGAATTCTTTCTTACCTTCCACCTAAAGGGAGCTTATAAAGGTGTGATGAGGTGACAATGTTTAAGAGAGGGAAAGATCCTGAAATGGTCCATTTTGTGTCATAGCTGCAGCAAACCCTATAATGAAAGCTGGAACATATCTTAGAGACTATTTTAACTCCTTAATGTTATAGAAAGGGAAAATAAGACAGAGAGAATTTAGGATCACAGACTTGAGAAGACCCAAAGACAATCCTTTTCTCCACCCTTCCCCCCCACCCCTTTTGGTTCAGTTGTTTTTTCAGTTGTGTCTGTTCTTTTGACCTTATTTGAGGATTTCTTGTCAAAAATACTGGAATACTTTGCCATTTTCTTCTCCAGCTCATTTTACAGATGAGGATATTGAAGAATAAATGGGGTTAAGTGACTTGCCCAGTATCATATAGTTAATTAATGTCTAAGATTGGATTTGAACTCAGCAAGATGAGTCGTCCTATCTCTAGGCCCAGCTCTCTATCCATTACCTACAAAACCCCCCCACCCCCTATAAAACATACACACAGATCCACAATTAGAGTCTTAGGATTATAGAATCATAGGTATAGGACTGGAAGGGACTTTAGAGGACCATTGAGTCCACCCCTTCTCATTTTACAAATGGAGAAACAGAGTCACAGAGTGATTAAAATGACTTGCCCAAGATAAGAGACCCAGTAAGTTTCTGAGATAGGATTCAAGTGACTGCTCCACAATGTCACACAACAGGTTGATGGCATAAGGGAAGATAATAAACTGTTATGGGAAGAGTGTCAATTTTGACTTTAGGAGACTTCATTTGAGCACCTATGAGTTTTGTGCTCATGGACAAGTGTCCCACTTTCCTTACCAGTAAGATGCAAGTGACAAGACCTACCACACAAAAGTGTTATGTAGATTATAGATTTTGAGTAGTCCCTTCTTTAAAGGTCTTCTAAGGTCATTAGGCAAGAGTGGAAGTTGAGGTTCAGAGAGATTAAATGATTTAGAGGCACCTAAATGGTGCAATGGATAGAATGCATCTAGTCTCAGTTTCCTCAATTGTAAAATTAAGATAATAATAGCTACCTCCAGAGCAGCAAGGTGGCACAGTGGATAGAGTGCTAACCCTAGAATCAGGAAGATGAGTACAAATCCAGCCTCAGATACTAGCTGTGTGACCTAGGCAAGCCACTTAACCTCTGATAGTCTAGGCTTATCCCTGAGATCCATCAGAGCACAGACTGTCTTCTCTAAAATTTTTATCTTAATCCTAACTCAGTGCTCTGAACAAAGTAAATGCTTAATACACATGTGTGTGTGTGTGTGTGTGTGTGTGTGTGTTCCATCCTTTCAATCATGTATGACTCTCTGTGACCCTATCTGGGGTTTTCTTGGAGTTGTTTTACACCTTCTCCAATTCATTTTATAGATGAATAAAGTGAGGCAAACAGAAGTTAAGTGACTTACCCAGGGTCACACAGCTAGGAAATATCTGAGGCTGGATTTGAACACAGGTCTTCCTAATTCCAGGTCTGGTGCTCTATCTACTGCAACACCTAGCTGTCCATAATACATATCTTTTTTGGTCAACTTAACCAGTGTTTACTAAGTCCTTTCTATGGGCTAAAGTGTTGTAGGCACTTGTGATACAAATGAATTCCTTCTCTACTGGAGTGAAATAACATGTTATCCAGATAAGTAAATATTAAATGATATGTCAAGCAATTTAGGGGGGGAGAATGAATAGGTGAAGGAATCAGGAAAGATCTCTGGCATGAGTGACAGGAGCTGAGCCTTAAGTGGGGCATTCCAAGCAAAGCAGACCTGACCTTATCCTTTTTATAGCACCCTGGATATTTTATTTCCTGTTTCTTCAGTTGCTTTTTATCACTGCAAAGTTGCTGAGAATTCTGAATTGGCAAAGCTAAACTAAGGAAAATGAACCAGCTAAACCTGCTCCTTAGCCAAATAGATACTTTCCTTTTCTTTTAGTTTGTTGGTTTTTGTTTTTGTTTTTTTTGCAATGGAATGGGGTTAAGTGGCTTGCCCAAGGCCACACACAAATAGATACTTCCTAACTGGGTGATCCTGGGCTAGTCACAACCTCTGCTTGTGTTAATCCACTGGAGAAGGAAATAGCAAGTCATTCCAGTATTCTTGCCAAGAAAACTCCATAGACAGTGCTAGCTAGCATGCTGTTTCATGGGGTCATGAAGAGTTGGGCATGATTGAACAAGAATTGTGGAGAGAATTCTGAGTTGGCAGGGTTCAAATGAGAAGAGTGAAAGTGCTAACCTTACTCCCTAGCCAAATAGAAACTGGTTGAATTATCTGTCTTGTTTCATCTGTCATCTTGGACTCTGAACATGTTTCCTTCCCTTGGTCACTCTAGAAGGGGCTTCCTTTTGTCTTCTCTAGCTCTGGATGGTCACAAAGAGGTCTTTGTCTAAAAAATGTAATCAAAGGAACAAAACTAGAATGAAAGAGAGGATAGTTAGAAACAGAAACACAGAGACAGAAATGTAGAAAGATAGATTGAGAGCAAAGAAGTGCCTAGTTGAGGAATAAGGTAGTCAGAGGCAAGGAAAAAGATCTTGAGAATGGGGTTTGACTTCATGATTCTGAAAGTTCTTCAGATATCCTATACATAAAACAAACAGACACACACACATCTGGCTGATCTGGTAACCTCCTCTTCCCCTTTTCCCAGGGAATGCTTGTTCCCCAAGAAGAGAATGGAGGTTGTGGAAAACAAGGCTGATTAAATATTGCCCACCATAGGGGAGAAAGATGAAGAGAAGAGAAGAGAAACTGGGGAACAGTGCCAGGGCACTCCCCTTGGGCATATGTTGGGAAGGGGAGGATGAATGGTATCAAATAAGTGTGAAACCTTAATGTGCTGCATCAAGGTAGAAGGTATCACTTCAATTACAGGGTGAACTGTTCTTGGCTAGTTCTATCCTTATACATCATGAACATGAGCTTCCTAGGAAAAGTATGAGATTTCCCCATATGACTGTACAGGGATCAAGCCTCCTATTGTTAAGTCGTTTTAGTTATGTCCAACTCTTTGTGACTTTATTTGGAATTTTCTGGGCAAAAATATTGAGTTGGTTTGCAATTTTCTTCTCCAACTCATTTTACAGATGAGGAAACTGAGGCAAACAGGGTTAAATGACTTGCCCAAGATCACACAGCTAATGTCTAAGGCTGAATGAACTCAGGAAGAAAAGCCTGCACTATGATGCCACCTCACTGCCCAATCTCTCTAAATGGACTCCATTACACATTTCAATTATAAGCAGCACTTGAAAAACTCACTATTCCCATACTAGTCTGTTTCATTCCATTCTATTCCATACACCAGAGTCATTTGTATGTCTCCAGAGGGGTGTATATGTATTGTCTGTCTTTGTGTGTGACTATGAGATAAGGTATTTCAGGGCTTAAGAGTGCTATCCATCACATTCATCAAAGCTTCCATTTATAGCAAGCTGTATTATATAGTCATTACAGAGACCTCACTTTCCTAGAGAGATGGTGCAACAACTTTCCAGGCTCTCCCCAGAAAGAAGGTCTATCTTATCAGGGACAGCATTTTCTTCTTAAAAGGGAATTCTATTTTACCAGCTTGCCTACTGGATTTCTCCAAATTTCTCCAGTCAGAATGGCAGATAATCCCACTGTTGGAACCAAGACAGAAATAAAAACTGAAGATCCCAACTTCTAGATTGCCTCGAGTACCCATGCCCCAGCTCTTCCCCTCCCACCAGCTCAATGGGGAAGTAAGAGCCTAAGGGAGAGATTCTGAGACTTGTATAGGTTACTTCTGTGATATCTCTGAGAATGGATCCCAAGGCTAGAAAGGATTTGGGTTCACAGGGACTGGTGGATTCTGCAAGGTTCCCTGAACCAGGGACAAATTTATTTCTTGTGTCTCCCCCTCCCTCTGGGGGAAAGGGCAAATGTTGTAATAAGATCACAAAAACCAGGATTGAAAGGGACCTTGAAGTCCCCAGATGGGAATTTCTGTTAGAGGCTGTTTGGACCCCTCCTGGGGGATGGGAAGGTGGAGGGGTAAATTATCTCTGACAACTGGGACTAGTTCAACAGGCAATAGGGAATCACTTCTTCCCTTTCCCACTGGCTCCATAGGCTCCACCAGAAGACAACAGGAGGGGATGGGGGAAAAAAAAAACAAAGAAAAAAACAGGTATATGTAGATCTTTGCAAATAAGATGCAGAGAAGAAAATGGCTAAGAGCTGCCAGACCCTCCACATTTCATTTGCTTATGTTATGCAAGTAATATTTACATATTAATGAATTTATTTCTACCATTTGTAATAAATAAGTCTGTTTATTCTCTCTTTACTCAATTCTCTTATATGCTTCTCTCCTCCTTTCAGAAATAGGCTAAGGAACCATTGGCCTGCCCAGGGTTCTAAGCAAGAAGGGGGCACCAAGAAGGGATTAAGGAGCACTAGTTTCCTGGGCCACCTGGCAAGGGACATCCCTCCCTTCCCAATACAGTGGGGTGCAGGGGGCACAGTGGTTCAGGGGCCAGCTTAAATTGACATTGCAGCAAGAAAGCTGAGGTTAAACACACAGAAGGACTAGCTAGGCCCTCAAGTTAGGGTAAGGATGTAGAGTGAAATGAAGACTGGGGCCCCAAAAGTGAACACCAGAGAGAGGCTAGGTTTTTCTTCCCCTTCCTTTCAGGGTATCCTATTAGCTCCTGTGGAATAAAAGGGCTATCCTATGGGAAGGCAGGGTAATAAATGAAATGACCCTGGATATTCTAAGATAGCATTCTTTTCTTAAAGGGAATTCTATTTTACAAAGTTGCCCTCAATACTACTCCAAACTCCTAAATTAGGGGGTCCTTGTGTGCCCTCACATATTTGGAGAATGGGGCATGAAAAAAGGTATTGAAGATAAAAATCTGATGATTTCTAAGACTCTGGAATATGGAATTTCTCCCAGTTTAAGGAGAGGGACCTTCAAAATACAAAGGAGAAATAGGGACCACCCACCTCAATCCTATTACAGACTCCAAAGTTTCTCCTCTTGAGAAAAATAATCCATCCCTCCTCTGAAAAAGAGGCCCATATATGTCTGAGATACATATGGTCAGTGTGACATGGGCAGAAGCAGCTCCATTCTTCATGCTTCACTCCTATCTGGTCTTCTCCATCTTATTCTCTTCAAAACATCCAGGTCTCTTATCTCCACCCTCCTAGTAGGACTCCCAGAGCCAGGCCCTGTCAGCTGAAAAAGGGCAGTGCCCAGATTGCCTGGAGGGGTTAAGGAGGAAAGCCTAAGCCCTTGGTAAGACAAAAAGAAAGATTGGGCCCAGATCATGAAGTTGACTGTCCCTCTCTCAATTTTCCAAGTTCATAGAGATCTTCAGCAGAAATAATATAGGAGGTCTAGCTTTCCTTTCTCAAGGCCAAGGTCTTCCTGCCCTTCCCAGTACCTCCCAGGTGAGACTGGAGAAGAACAGGGCTGATGGGTCTGGAAGATATAGTAAGGGAGTCTTCGGCAGTGAATTGCTGTGTACTTGGGGGAGGGCAGGAGAGGGAGAAAGAGAGGTTAACCCCTGGGAATCTTTCATAACAGATTCCATTCTGCTCTCCAGGAATATTCAGAAAGAGAATAGTGCCCGTTTTCCACCTTGGGCCCTGGTGTCATGTGCTTCCATTTTCTCCAGGTTTTAGGGGTAGCACCAGGCAGAACTAGCTCCTAGGCAGGTCTGGACCAAATGGCCAGCTCATTTATATGGATACATAACAATTCTCCCATCCCTGGATCCCAGGGTTAAGTGACTAGTTGTAGGAAGGGCACTAGAGTAGGGGTGGATCTAGGCTAGCCCTGAGGAGAAAAGGTGACTAAATAAAGTGGCACAGGGAACCTTGATGCTCACCTAAGTGTCATATTTTCTCATTTATGGACTGATGGGCACCTTGGGGGGGGGCTTCTCCCCTTCCCCCACCCTCCTAAGCACAGTGTGGTCCCTTAGAGAGGGGTGGAGAGGGCACCAGGTAGGCTGATAGCTAACAGGTATGGGAAGGGTGGGCAGCACCTGGGCACCAAGGTACCCCATGAACATACCTTACCCTGAAAGTTTCTTCAGAGCTGATGCTAGCTTTCATTGCCCACCTGGCATTTTATCCCAAGGAGTGGACACAGCTTCCCAAGGGAGCTGGGCTAAGGGATGTGGGGGGCCTCTACAGAGAATGCCCAAGGACACCTCCTGGCAGAGGATGAGGTCTGAGTGACTAAGGATTGTGGAATGGGGATGTGAATCCCTGTGCCAGCTGTGGGCATCAGGGTTAGTACACCCAGCTGACAGGCACCCACTGGGGCTCTGTCCGCAGCTTCTCCATCGCCGTTTGAAGCTCTCGGAAGGTCCTCTCAAGGTTGTCATTCACCAGAGTGAGGTCAAAGTAGTGCCCATAGCCTCTTTGGATCCGGCTGCTTTCTTCAACTGTCCTCTTCAAGTCTGCCTCCTGCCCAGGCCCAGGGAATCCATTGAGTCAGGTACTCCCCTTCCCACTCCATTCTTCCCTCCCACTTGCCTTCCCTCCCCTGGATAAGCACCTCTCCCACTTCCCTACCCCCCCCATTATTCCTCACTGAAAATCTATGAAAGAAAGTCCCAGGACAACTGGGCTGGATAATCCCTTCCCCTCTGGGTCTTCCCTCTATGGTGCCAGTCAAAGGGATCACTGACTCCCTACACTGAGGGAAGATGATTTCCAGGATAGGGGCATTCCTATCTAAACCCACTAAGTAATCATTGTCAGCATCCTGGCTCCTATTTACATGGTCCAAAACACTTTCCATATATGATTTCATCTGAGACTCACAACCTTGTGAGGGAGATGCTACCATTAACTCTATTTTACAGATAGCAGATTCCCTGGATTGATTATGGATATATATAGATTAGATAGAAGATAGAAATATGGCTTCAATAGATAATTTCCCTAGATGATAGATAGATAGATAACTTCCCTAGATAGATAAATAAATCCCCAGTCTTTCAAAGTGCTTCAGTTCCACATCTCATATTGCCAAGTGGACATTTCAAACTGGGTAGTATTGGCACCTTAAACCCTACATATCCAAAACAGAGCTCATTATCTGGATAAGCCTCCCACCTGATTCATCTCTTGTCATTATTCTCACACCTTCTCTCCACCTCACTCCACATACTCTCTTTTACCTCCCACATCTTTTGCATTCATATCATCTTTCTGTGCATACATCCACCATCCTAGCCCAGGTCCTTATCACCTCTCACCTGAATTATTGTAATAGACTTCTTTTTTTTAATAGGTTTTTTTTTTTTGCAAGGCAAACGGGGTTAAGTGGCTTGCCCAAGGCCACACAGCTAGGTAATTATTAAGTGTCTGAGACCAGATTTGAACCCAGGTACTCCTGACTCCAAGGCTGGTGCTTTATCCACTACGCCACCTAGCTGCCCCTGTAATAGACTTCTAATTGTTGTTTCTGCCTTGTCTCCTTACTGCAATATATCCTTCATTTACTTATCAAAAGTATAGATCTAACTATGTCATTCTCCTTAATAGGTCCAGTGACTCCCCTTTTTCCAGGATCAAATAGAAACTCCTCTGCTTGACATTTAAGACCCTTTAAAACTGGATTCCAATCTAATTTTTTTTCCAATCCAATTACACATTAGTTTTTTTCATATACTCTTTGATCCAGCCAAACTAACCTCCTTCCTATTTGTTGTTACTGTTCAGTCATTTTCAGTCATGTCTAACTCTTTAAGGCCCCATTTGGGGTTTTCTTGGCAAAGATACTTCTCCAGCCTATTTTATAGATGACAAAAATGAAGCCAATAGAGTTTAGCGATTTGCCCAGGATTACACAGCTAGTAAGTATCAGAGACCAGATTTGAATCCCTGAATTTTCCTTATTCCAGGACCAGCACTCCATCCACTGTACCACCTTCCATTTCTAGAAGTCCTCAAAGTAGGCTGACAGGAGCAAACATAGATCTTTGGCTTAAATGGGCTTCTTTCTGCTCAGCAAGGTTTTTTTAATTATTAATTTCTTGGTGTCTTTCCACTGCATTCTCTACTGTGATGAATCCAATTTTTTTTTCACTAACTCTGAGTTCCCAGTCCCACTTAAATGTCCTGGCTCTTACATTCTCAGAAGACATCCTTGGTTCCTCCTACTTTATAGAGAGCTAATCTATACCATCCGACTTTACTCTCCTTCTCTCTGCTTCTCAGTCTTTATCCAGTTTCTTCTCTTCTCTCCCAGGGGAAAAATAGCCCTTCTTGCCAAGTAACCATGCCACCAGTGTTCTCCAGTCTAGTTCTGCCCATCTTCTACTAGACTTTGCCTCATTCTCATCCTCTGCACTGGTTTCTTTTCCTGTCTGCAAACATGAAGGGAAAAAAATGTTCCTATCTCTTGACTACATCTAAAAGGGTTCTTTTATTTTTTTTTATCCCTCTTTCACTGCTAAACTTCTCAAGAAGATATTCCATACTCATTCCCTTCACTTCTTCCCTGCTTACAAATTCATTGCCAAGCCCCTTACTGATGATTTCTATCCTCACACATCTTACCACTGTTTCTCCCTCTAAGGTCAAAAAAAGGACCAACAAACAAATCCAAAAGCCCAGGAATTTTTTCTCCTTTTCTCCTTAACTTCTCTGTATTTGGAACTGATTTTAACCTTTCTTCTGGTGACCCATGGCAAGTCACTTAACCTCTGTCTGCTTCATTTTCCTCAACTGTAAAAGGGGAATAATATAGACTATCTGCCAATCTGCTGAGTGCTTAGCACTTAGCACAAGACCTAGAACTTAGCAGAGGCTTAATAAATACTTGTTTTTACTTCCCTTTCCCATTCATTTCTTCTCCTCCTTCTCCCCTCCCTCCTTCTCTTCTTTCTTGCCTCCCTCTTTTTCTTCCTTCCTTTCTTCCTTCATTCCCTCCTTCCCAGTATTTCTTCCTGCCATCCTTCCATTTCTAATTCTCTCTTTCCTTCCCTTTCTTTTTCCTCCCATCCTTTCTTCCCTCCTTCCCTCTTTTTCTTTCTTTTTTCCCTCCCTTCTTCCTTCCTTTTTCACTCTCTTCTTCCTATTCATCTGGACTGTCATTTATTAGTTCTACTCAGTTATCAAATTTAACAAATACAAAACCGAATCCATTACCTTCCCCACTAAAGTCATTCTTCTTCCTGATTTCCCTAATGCTGGCAATGGTACCACTATCCTACAAGTTAATTATGCTCAAAACACTTGTGTGGCCTTTGGCCCCTTCTCTTTTGGTCTTTTATCCCCATCAATATCAAATCTGCCACCTCTACCTCACTCCCAAAGTCATTACTCTACTTCAGACCCTCAGCATGAGTCAACTTGACCCCTCTAATTGCCTTCTAATTGGGCTCCAATCCATCTTCCACTCAGATACCCAACCAATTTTTTTATGGCTCCATTTTATCCTGTTACTCTATGAGAACTGTTAGTAACTGCCTATATCACTCTAATAAAGTTAAAACTCCTCATTGTCACGCTCAAATCAATGATCCAACCCCAACTCACCTCAACCTATGCTTCTCCCTTCCATCTCCATCTGCCAGAAACCTGACCATCCTTCAAAGACTCATTCACATTCCATGTCCTTGATGAAGACTTTGCTGATCTCCTGGACCAAGAAGGGATGTTTCCCTCTTCTGAATTCTTACAATATTTTGTCTTGTATTACATTTGTTTCTGTATATATAGCTTATGAAATATCCTGGAGGCAGAAACTGAGTTTAATCTCACCTATTTATAACCCCACTAGGCCAACCATAGCAGCTGCTGCTTAATGACTGTTTGATGAATGATTGAAAGAATGACCATCTACCCATACTTCCTTGGGTCCCCCTACTGCTACTCAGCCTCCCCACAAGTCATCATATCCCTATTTCACATTGTATTCCAATCACTATATCCATCTTTCCACTTCCCTTCTAGGTCCCCCTCACCGTGAGTTGTTTGGTGGCCACCCCACTCTCCAGGGCAGCCCGGTTCATAGCCCGCAGGGTATCAAAGTCAGGGGCCTCAATGAAAACCACGTACGGGACAAACTCAGCTGTTCTTAGCACCTTCACTGCCTGTGGGATGGAAGGAAAAGGATATTCAGCATTAACTCCTTAATCTTTATTCCCCTCCCCAATATTATATCTCTTACCCCTGGGGAGGGTACTTCAGGGTTCAAATGAAATATGAATTGAAAGACAGGATCTTCAGCTGACTTGATAAAGAGGTAACAGAAAGGATGAGAGAGAGGAAAAAAAGAAAGAGAAGAAAAGAGAGTGTTTCCAGGGATGGATGGAGGGTGTTATATGAGGTTACAGAATGTCCCTGGAGGATAGGGTATTGCCCAAGGAAAGCATTAGAAGTATATGAAGTCAGGGCAGCTAGGTGGCACAGTGGATAGAGAACCAGCTCTGGAGTCAGGAGGACTTAGGGTGAAATCCAGCCTCAGACACCTGATTATTTACCATCTAACTAGCTTGGGCAAATCATTTAACCCCACTGCCTCACAAAAAGAAAAAACACACACAGAAAAAAAGAAGTATATGAAGTCAGGAGCAGCTAGGTGATTCAATGGATATAACACTGGAGTCAAGAGGAACTGACTTAAAAATCTGACCTCAGACACTTACTAACTGTGTGACCCTGGACAAATCACAACTCTGAGTGTCTTCCAAAAAAAAAAAAAGAGAGAGACTTTATGAAGTCAGAGTTTGCTCCCAGGAAAGGGAGACATAGCTATCATAGAATATTCATTAGGAAATGAAGGTGAAAGAGGAAAGAGTCATGGGAAAAGTGTTATAAAGTATTAGAGAGGATCTTTCAGGATTGGGCTGCTGCCAGGAATTAGGAAGGGCCCTTTTGGAGATGGGGATGTGGCCTGCAGTCAGGAGGCGGCCAGCCAGAAGTAGAAGCAAGGTAGTGTCTTACCTGAGGATTGACATCCAACACGCACACCTTCCCAGCACTGAGCACATTTCGGATGGAATCAATTCGAGTGCCATACAGGTTTCCTTCATATTCTCCATGCTCAAGGTAGCGGCCAGCACGAATGTCAGCCTCCATCTCTGCTCGTGTCACAAAGCTATAGCCCTGGCCTTCCCGCTCAGTGTCCTTAGGTCGACGAGATGTGTCTGGCAGGTGGGGAGAATGGTAAACATGCATGAACAAACACTGAAGTAGCTGAATGGCATAGAGCATAGGATTTGGAAGACCTGAGTTCAAATCCTGCCTCAGATGCTTACTAGCTGTGTAACTCTGAACAAATCACTTAACTATTCTCAGCCTCAGTTTCTCCATCTGTTAAATGGAGGGAACAAAGTGAGATGTTTATAAAACTCTTTGCAAACTTTATAAGATGTATGAATACAAGTTATTATTATTGTTGTTGTTATTATTATTATTATTGAGGAAGGGGTTTGAGTAGTGGTTAAGAAAGTTATATTTTATCTAATACTACTTAATTTAATGCTGGGCTGCAGTCCCCAATCTGATGGTGCAGTGCCCTTTGATCCTCAGCAGAGGGTGCACACTCACCAAACAATCAGGGGAACAGTATTTCATCGCCTACTAGGATTTGGAGCTAGAAGGGACCTTGTAAATCATGGACCCCAACTCTTGTCATTTTACAGACAAGCAAACTGAGACCCAGGAGGGGAAATGACTGACCCTGGGTCACAAAGATAACATGAGGCAAAGTAAGATTCAGTTCCAGATGTATCTGACTGCAGATCTTTCTAGGATGATGATGGTGGTGGTGGTGGTAGTTAGTTGTGGTGGCAGTTATGATGATGATGACAAATTATTACTACTTATATATAAATTCCATATACATATATATTGTATATTATACATATGCACACAATATATTACATATCACACACACACATATATATATAAAATATCTTTTTGCGTTGTATATAAATATTATATGTAGCTAAGTGGTGAAGTGAATAGAGTACTGGAGACTCATCTTGCCTCTAATCTGGCCTCAGACACTTGCTAGTTTGATCCTGGGAAAGTCATTTAGCCTCATTTGTCTTGGTTTCTTCATCTATAAAATAGGACTCATCTATAAAATAAGCTAGAGAAAGAAATGGCAAACCATTTTAGTATCTTTGCCAAGAAAACCCCAGATAAGGTCATGAAGAATCAGACACAACTGATAAATGACTCAGAAAATGTGTACTGTATATAATTATAAATAACACTCAATATATGATATATATTTACAATATATTCTATATTTGTGTGTGTGTATACACACACACACACACACACACACACACACACACACACACACACACACATTATAAATTTACATAGGGCTTTAAGGTTTTTTAAGCACTTTACCAATATCATCCGATTTTGCCCTGTGAACTAGGTGGAAAAACGGAGGCAGATAGAGATTATTCAACTTGCCTGGGATCACTCAGCTAATAATTGTCTCAGGGAAAATCTAAACTCATTTCTTCTTGAATCCACGCCCAGTTCTATTACCTTGATGCCACTAATGAACTACTTCAGTTTCCATGCTTTAATCAATGTTGATGTCTCCCCTACTCCCTTTAAGATACTCTAGCTGTCCCTCTCTCATCCTTTGTTCCTCAACATTTCTCCCTGTGGATCCATTCTCAAAGTAGGGTTATTCAGAACCCTGGAGGTAGGTATAACTAAGCTGACCCTAGATGCTGATTAAATTTAGACTTTCTAAACACAGTTTGTTGTTGTTGAGTCATTTTTCAGTCATATCTGATTCTTCCTGGCCTCCTTTGGGGTTTTCTTGATAAAGATAGTGTAGTGGTTTACCATTTCCTTCTCCAGCTCTTTTCACAGATGAGGAAACTAAGGCAAATAGGATTAAATGAATTGCTCACACAACTATTAAGTGTCTGAGACCAGATTTGAACTCATGAAGTCTAAGGCCCAGCATTCTATCCCTGCACCACCTAGCTGCCTCTCTCAAACATAGTGTCCATTTTAATTCAATTCACATTTCATAAGATCAGAGAATCAGAGTTAGAAGGAACTTAAAATAATCAAAACCAACTCCTTCATTTTACAGGTGAAGAAACTGGGGATCTAAAACACAGCTAGTTTCTAAGGTGAGAGTTGAACTTGTGAACGTTTCTAACTTCAGGTAGTTTTCTACCTCCTATTCCACACTGCCTCTTCCCAGTCCTCCCTGGACAATGTAAAGATCTAGGTGCTCAGGATGAAACAAAGATAAACAATAATCCTGGGACTAAGAACTCAGTCCAGTACTCAGCCTGGTGCCATATTGGATTATAGTGCCCACCGCAGGGTCAACTCACAGGGCACAGTGGTGCCATAGCGATCTTGGTCCCACATGATGAGCTTGTTCTTCAGGCTACGTCGCCCTACACCCTGTGCCCCAATCAGGACCAGGGTTTTCCGGCGGAAAGGGGGCATCCGGGCCACTTCTTCATAGATCAAAAGCTCATGCCGATCGAACTCTGAGGACCAACACACCAGCCATCAGGTCAGCATGGATACAGCAGGGCAAAAGGAAGAAAGGAGCAAAGTCACAGGGGAATATAGAGGGAGATGAAGCAACGCCCATAGATGGCATCCAGGGGCCCAGTGGTCATGTGTTTGGTGGAAGAAAATGCCTAGGAAAGAGACCTGAAGATAGGGCCCAAGGAAAAGGTGAACACAAAGAACACTAAGATAAACAGTTTCCATGCAACACTAAGGGAGGTGATATGGGAGGTACCATGAGAGCAGAGGGTAAGGTACAGGAAAAGATGGGCAGTGTTCAAGCATGAGGGCACCTACCTGCATTCTTGGTAGTAAGATACATCATTCTCTTCTTCTTCTTTCCTGAAATACTCCCACATAGGGCACCTAGAAATGAGGAGAAGAAAAGTAGGTAAACCTGGAAGGCTCTCATGACACTCTAAAACTGGCAAGACCCTTCCCCAAAGAGCTTACCTGAGGTTGGTGTCATCTCCAAGTCCCTCTTGACAAAGGCCTTCCGCTTCTCCTCCAGCAGCTGGCTAGGGATGAGCCCAGCACTTCCCCCTTCTACATGACATGCCTGAAACACCCACCCATGCCCACCAGACTTAGGAACTTTCATATCTTTCCTGTTCCCCTTCTCTTTCCCTCCCATCTAGCCAGCTTCTGATACCATCCCTAAGATGCAGACCAGCCTCAGTGGAGATGTTCATGTCTCCTTTCCCTCCAGTTGTAGCACCCACCTGCTCAAGTGGACCAGCCGAGTGCTGATGGGGGGGGAGGGGAAATGTGAAGCATCACTGGGGCAGAGGACCTGACTTCCATGGGACAGCAAGCACTGGCATGGGTTGGGCCTGAGGGCACTCACTTGCCACCAGTTAGCATCATCCTGGTTAACGATCTGGAGCAGGTCCCCAGCACAAAAGCGCAGCCCAGCCTCCTTGCAGGGGATCAGGCTATCCCGGGCTGGCTCATAGTCAAAGTGGCATTTGACAAACACCTGGGGGTTGGGGGAGGAGAAGCATATATGAATCAAGGAGGCATAATGTCATAAGAAACCCATGAGAGGAGTGGTAGGGAAAGGATAAGTGTCCCTCACCCTTCAAGGGTCCCAAGGATCTGAGTAAATCACCAACCCTTAACCTCTAAATTCCCAGGGAGAAAACTGGGGGAAAATGAGAGTACACAGAGACAGCCACACTCTCACACACACACACACACACACACACACACACACACCAGCCCTTGCCCCTTTAAGGAGGCATGTCACTGTCTCTGCCTGCTCTGCCATCCACTGCCAGGCTCCTTTCACTACCCAGAACAAAAGGCAGTCGGTAGATTAGTTCTGTCTTTGTTCCTCCCGCTGATGGGCAGGGTTATCATTCCTCCTTATCTCCCTTTAGACACAGAGAGGGAGAGGGCAAAGCCCACATCCAGATAGGTCCCTCATCTCCTCCCACTCTTGCTCACTGGCCTTGGGTTATGATGAAGCACCTTCTATATACTAACTCATAGGCTATCAGTCTAGGGAGGGGCAGGCCCAAGGAGAATCATTCCATACAGGTTTGTACATATACATGCCATACACATGTGCAAGGAAATACATATATCTACAAATATATAAGGGATTTTGAGGTAGCACCACAGTGGATAGGGTGCCTGGCCCTCAGTCAGGAAGACTCATCTTCCAGTTCAAATCTGACCTCAGACATTTACTGTGAGACCCTAGGCAAGCCACTTTAACCCTGTTTACCTCACTTTCCTTATCTGTAAAATGAACTGGAGAACAAAATGGTAAACTGCTATAGTATCTTTGCCAAGAAAACACCAAATGAAGTCAGAAAGAGTCAGACACAACCAAAATGACCAAATAAGTATACGATGTGTATATGTTAGTTAGCACACATATATTTAGAGAAATATATGCACATAAAAAGGTGCACACAAATATACAAGGATATATATACATATGTACAAGGGCATACACTTAAGGGAATTTAAAGACTATACCTATGTACAATGACATGTGTGACATTATGAACATAGATATACAGGCATGTAAATGCCTATATACATACACATACTGATGTACACTATAAGGATGCAGCCTATCTATAAGAATGCACATGTATATATAAGAATGAACATTTAATTTTAGATGCACACATGCAAGGGTATAGCATATATACAAAAATGCACACATATATACAAGGAGTCACATGTGTAAGAATGTGCATGCCCTACAAGATTGCATTGATTTTATAGGTGCTTATGCATGTTTAAGAATATGTTTATGGGAATGCACACACATGCACAAGGACATATACATGTACATTGGTGCAACATATGCATAAGAATGTGCACCTCTGTATACGGTCATATAAGGACACATTTTAAAGAGTGAGCACACAACATATGTGTGCAAGATGTATGTACATGTACATGAAAGAACATGCATGTACTGATGTACACCTATAAGGATGCAGCCTATTTATAAGAATGCACATGTATATACAAGAATGTACCCATATATACTAGTACACAATATGTACAAGAATACACATGCTTTGCAAAGATGTTTTGAGTACATGGGTGCATAAGTATATTCAGGAATGTGTTTATAAGGATGAACATGTACAAGAATGCACATGGGTACACACATATAAAAGCTGCACCATATCTGCAAGATGCACATGCATGTGCAAGGATATACACACATATAAGGATGCACATGTTTTGCAAGGAATCACTGTGTACAGGATACATACAAATGTGTAAGAATGTACAAGGTATATACAATTTTGAGGAAGAAAGCTGACATTTTTATAGATTTTAAGATCTGTTGATGCTTTACATTCTTGATCTCATGTCATTGATAGCCAACAAATAGTACCCGCTTCTTATGAAGTGGGTATTATTTGAATTACCTCCATTTCATTTATGGGGTATCTGAGGGTCTGACAGGACTCCTTGGTCATATAGCTAGGAAGCTTGGGGGCCAGAGGAAGGATTAGACCTAGGCTTATCCTGACTTCAAATCCAACTTTGTTCTTCTACATCACATTTTCAAGCATGCCCACACCACTTACACATCTGTGCAACATACGTGTTCCACATCTAGCTTTTGGGCAGAAATCCTAGTCACCCCCTCCCAAGTGCAGACATGGGTAAATACCATTCAAACCTTTGGAGCCTGAGCATTCCAACGTGCTTGCATACACAGGTCATGCCTCTCTTCACACACATAATGGGGGAGGGAAAAGGGTCCATATAAAGCTCCCTTCAAAACAATCAACAATGTGGGGGGTGGGCATCAAGTGTAGAGGGAAAGATACCTGGGTCCAGAGAGGGAAAGAGGGTGATGGGGCAGGGGCCTGTTACTGAGACCCAGGTACCAACTGGATGCCAACCTGTCGAGGCAAGTGGGGCTCCTGATAACTGGGCAGGATCTTAAGGATGACACTACCACTGGCACTTCGAAGT
This sequence comes from Macrotis lagotis, assembly GCF_037893015.1. NCBI lineage: Eukaryota > Metazoa > Chordata > Mammalia > Peramelemorphia > Peramelidae > Macrotis > Macrotis lagotis. The sequence continues at coordinate 195,007,471 of NC_133659.1, forward strand.
AACTCCTGCAGCCCCCGAGGGTCACTGCCCACTGGCTGCCCGTTGACCTCCTTGATAACATCACCTACGTGCAGTAGGCCCTGCTGGGCCACCATGCCCCCATGTAGGATACGGGCAATCACCAGCTCTCCACCCTCCACTCGGAATGTCACACCCTGGGCAAAGCAGGAAGAGAAGAGCTAGTTAAGGGGTAGGCTTAGGTCTCTACCTGATGCTTCAATTTCCTGGTCTCCTCTCCAGAATCTCTCATTCCCACCCCCCAACCCCACCCACTTCCTGCTCAAATCTCAGGGGCCAGGTGTGTTGGGTTCCCCATTTGATCAACCCTAAGCTCCAGGCCCTCAGCTTCCCCCAGTAGCTCTTTTTCAAACAGTTCTTCCTCTTCTTCCTAACTCTCTCATCAGTCCCATGGGCTAGAAACCAAGTTCCAGAACAACATCCCCTCCTTTCCCTTATTTCTTTCTCCAACTGATCAGCCTGGATGAAGGAATTAATAAGACAACACTAACTGGGAGAGGGGGAAAATAATAATCATTATTAATGGTAAGGATAATAATGGAGCTTATAAAGTCTTTCAAGGCTTGTAAGCATTTTAAATGATCTCATTTGCTCCTCAAAGCTTGGCTCAGACTGGGCCATCTAAATGAGGCCCCTGGGAACTCCCAAAGTTACTTTCCATATAGTTATGTTAGATTAATTATATATACCCCTTCTCTCTCCCACTAAAGAATGTAAAGGAGCATCTATATTGAGTGTATTTCTCGTATCTGGCATATGGCAGATGTTTAATTGGTGCTTGCTGAGAGATTAATCTTCACAATAAGAAATACAGATGTTATTATCCCCACGTTACAGATGAGGAAGCTGAGGCTTAGAAAAGTGAAGTGCCTTGTTCATAACGCCACAGTTGGGCATCATCAGAGGCAGGATTGGAACTCAGATTCATTCCTCATTCTATTACATCATATCAGTTTCTTCCTACTTCTCTTTACTTGCTGGTCTGGGGTCCTGGAGCATACATGTGTTTCCAGATGCTAGAGTTTCTATATTTTCTCTCTTCAAGTTATGGTTAGACCCTCCTCACTGTCCACCTCCTGCTTCTCTCACTAGTCCTCTCCCCAAGTTCCTCTACCTCTTCCAACTTTCCCAAAGTCCTTCATAATTCCTCCTTTGGGCTGCTCTGCTGTCCTACCCCGGAGCATGGTATAGGAACACTCCTCCCAACACTCACTGCTCTCCCAGATGGTCCTTCACCCTCTTTCCTTTACTTCCTACCCCAGCGCCTCACCAGGTGCTCTCCTGCAGTCTTTCGAATGCCCACCATTCGTACAGCATCTGGAGGAACAGGCTGGTTGTTGAACATGGGGTCCAAGCCAGGACTGGGAGGGGGCGTCTCATAGCTCTTGGATGCTACAGAGTCATGTGTCTCCAGGAGGGACTAGGGAAACAGCAGTCAAGAAAAGCTTTCCCCTACCCTGGAGGCCTTCCCATCAGTCCCCATATGCCCTCTCACTTTCAGAACCCATCCTTCCAATACCTCTCTCCCAGATCTCTCTCATTTGGGTCACACTGTCTTCACCTATCTTCCCTCCTCTATCTAATTCCTTTAGAATTCTGCCAGATTCCCCCCAGGGAATGACCAGATCACCTCCATCTGAGCTGATTCCATCATCAAATCTCTATCCAAATTTCCCTTCCCAGGAGCCCTTGTCCTTTATACCTGGAGACTCCCTTCACTCAACTAGATCCAACCACTTTCTCAGCTGGGTTTCCACTCCCTGCCCCCAGCACAGCATCCACCAGCTTCTTTGCCAAGCACAGTTAGAGGGGCTATTGGCATGGAAAGTAATCTGCCTCTAAAAAGGCAGTAACCTGGGCTCTCTTCAGTAAGAAGTTCAAGGTGTGGAAAAGCCTAAAACTCTTCTAGAAAGTCCCTTTGCCCATCCACACTCTTGTTCTGGCTTGGCAGCCTCCCACCTGGAAGTGTGGCTCCTGGAGGATATGGGCGAGTTCCGCAGCTGTGCTGCTTTGCTCAGCCAGCTCAGCCAAGTCCCGAAGGATCTCCTGAACCAGCTCCAGGTTATTATCTCGAACAGCCTCCAGTTTGGTCTCTTCCAGGCGTTCGTGGGCCTAGTGGGGGGGGGGGGGAGAAGAGCCTGGATTATCTCCACCACATCCACTAGAGACCCTTTTTAAAATTAAATACCCTTACAGGCCCTCTTGGCACTTCTCATTTGACAGTTGAAGCATGCCCACCAGCCACCTAGCACCACTTAACATTCTGGTTGTCAGAGCCTACCTACCCCCACACACATACCTAGATGTTCATAGACACACACTCCATCACCTACACAAACTCACATAGGCACACTCCTTTTACCCCTGACTAGAAGTTCTTTTCTTAACTGATACCCAAATCAAGACAAGTAGAATCTAATCCATTCAATGCCTTGATAATTCTATGTCTTTAAGTTATTCTAATGAACAAAAGTCCATCCACAAAGACCTTAAAATCTTGTAAGTCACGCCCCTCTCCTTTCTCTATTCTGAGCATCTCAACTGACTATTTTGAAAATTGTATTATATGTGGTTCCCAGCCTAATTTCTGCCAGACTGCTTTCTATTTTCCCAGCATTTTCTTTCCTTAGTACCTTTGCATTTTCAAGTTTATCAAATGCTAGATTATTTCTGATTCTCCCTTGTCCAATCTGGTTCATTGCATAGTAGAGATGACAGCTGACATTTATACAGGTCTCTGTGATCTGTAAAGTGTCCTATGCACATCTGTGAGCCAAAGTTGAATTAGTTACTACAGGTACTTTTGTGTCTCTTTTACAGATGAGGAAATTGAGGTTCAGAGAGTAAAAGTGACTTGAATGTGCTCACCTGGATAAAAAGCATCAGATTCCCAGATAACACCACAATTGCCACTATCTATTATATCACCTTCCTTCTCAAATAAACATCTTTGAACAAGTTAGGAGTCTGGGAGAAATTCAATAGCATCTCCAACCTAGATCAAACAAGCTTTAGCAGGGTGTCTCCTTTTGATCATTTTATGATGCCATTATTTGGTCCAAAACTGTTATTCCATCCAACCTAGAGATAGCAAGATAGTGCAGAGGCTAGAGCATGGGACCTAGAGTTGGGAAGACTAGAATTCAAAGCTGGCCTCAGATACTTACTAGCTGTGTGACCCTGGGAAAGTCACTTTACTTGACAGCCTTTTTTCCTTAACTGTTGTTTTTCAGCTATGTACAACTCTTCATGGCCTCATTTGGAGTTTTCTTGGCAAAGATGCTGGAATGGTTTGCCATTTCTTTCTTCAGCTCATTGTACAGATGAAGAAACTGAGATAAAGAGAATTAAGTGACTTGCCCAGGGTCAATCATCTAGTAAGTGGGACTAAAGCTCTTCTGTGTGACTGTGTGATTGGAAGTCTGCCTAGAATTCAAATCTGGAAACTTACTAAATGGTTTCTTTTCTTTTCTTCCTTTGATTTTTTTTTTAAGTTTATTTTTGCTCCCTGATTTCCTGGCAGCTCTGAACTGTGAGGAAGCAGAGTGTGATTTTTTTTTTAAACATCAAGAAAGATTCAGAAAGCCTGGATTTTGGTCCTGACTTAGACTCATTAGCATTAGCATGGGACCAAACTGAATTAATTCACCCCCCTCTATCCCCAGAGTTTTTGTTTGTAAATGTAGATATTTATGACAGTGGGTATCCACTATCTGCCTCCACAGGGATCTCTTTTCAAGTGCTCTAAACCTGTCTGAGGGATTAATTATATCATCAGAGAAAGGATAGGACATGGATCTGGAATTTTATTGGTATAGTGAATCCCAAGCAATTCCCTCTCCATATATATATATATATATATATATATATATATATATATATATATATATATATATATGTGTGTGTGTGTGTGTGTGTGTGTGTGTGCGCACACACACACACACACACGGGTAGACAACATCTCTTTAACTTATAATCAGAGACTATCAGAAGAACTGGTTGAAAGAAGAGATGGAGACCTGACCTCAGAACCAGGAAAATCTGACTTTCAATCCCACCTCAAATATTGACTAGCCATTTGACCTTGGGCAAACTTAGCATGCCTGGATCTCAGTTTCCTCATCTGTAAAATGGGAATATATTTTACATCACAGGATTCTAAGAGTAACAACAGAGAGAAAATAATAGACAAAGGACTGTGCAAACCTTAAAGGGAAATATAAGGGATTATGATTATTATTATTATAGCCCTAAGAGGCTAACTGACCTGACAGAGGTCATCATAGTTATGGTGGAAAAGGTGAGACAGGTTTTCCTGATACTGTGGCCAGGACTTTATATACTATGGGACTATTCACTACCTCATTATCAGAAAAGGAAAGGAGAAAAGGAGAAATGGTTGAAGACATAAATTGTAGGTTCATAAAAAGTGCAGATGACATGAAGCTAGGAGGACACGTATAGGTGATGGTATCAAGATCCAAAACACTGTTAGGCTGGAGCATTGGGATGAATCTAATAAGATGATATTCAATAGAAATAAATGTTAAGTCTAACTCTAAGTAGTGAGCAGTTATGTGATACAGTGGACAGAGTCACAGAGTCAGGAACACCTGAGTTCAAATCCGGCCTCAAGCACGCATTAACTGTGTTACCCTGGGCAATTCACTTAACTCTGTTTGCATCAATTTTTTCTATTGTAAAATGAGCTGGAGAAAGAAATGGCAAAACATTCCAGTATCTCTGCCTAGAAAACCCCAAATGAGGCTGCAAAGACTCAGACATGACTGAAATTATTGAACTACAACAAACTAACACTTGGGTCTAAAATATCAGCCTCAATCTTATAGGATGGGGGCTAGGCAAAAACCTGTCTGAAAAAGATCCAGTAGACCACAATTCCAAAAGAAGTGGTCAGAATGATGAGGTAGCCAAAAGAGCTAACTCAGTCATGGGCCATATTGAAGAGCAGAGTTTCCAGGGATAGGGAGGACCCTCTATTCTCTGCCATAGTTTGGCCACATATCAAATACTGTGTTTAGTTCAACATGCCATATTTTAAAAAGGAAATTGATGAGCTGGAGAATATGCAGAGTGGCATGGTAGTGGTGCCATGGTAAAGGGACTTAAGTTCATGTTACATGAGGATCACCTGAAGAAATTGGGAATATTTAACCCAGAAAAGAGAAGATCCAGAAGGGATATGGTAGTCAAGTTCAGGTATTTGAAGGAGTATCAAGTGCAAGAGTGGTTAGTCATGCTCTATTTGTTCCCAGGAACCATCAGTAAAATTATAAAAAAAAAAGCCACTTTTAGGCTTGATATCAGAAAAACCTAACAATTAGAGGCACCCATCCAAAAATGAAATAGGCTGCTTTGAGAGGCAGTGGTGTTACTATTTAGTCATTTCAGTTGTGTCCAACTCTTTGTTAACCCCATTTGGGGTTTTCTTGGCACAGATACCAGGGTGGTTTGCCATCTCCCTATCCAGCTCATTTTACAGATGAGGAAACTAAGGTAAATGGGGTTAAGTGACTTGTCCAGGGTCACATAATAGGTGTATGAGACTGGATTTGAACTCAAGTCGTCCTGACTCTAGACCCAAAGCTCTATCCACTGTGCCTCCTTGCTGAGAGGTGGTCGGTTCCCTCTAATTGAATGTCTCAAGTATTTGTCAGGTATATTACAGAAAGTGTTTTTTTTGTGGACATAGATTGGGCCAGATGGTTTCTGAGGTCTCTTTCAATTCTAAAATATTGTAAAATACACCACCTTTGTCTGGAGACATGTACAACAATGGGTATGGAATGTTTGTATGCTGTCAGACTGGGTCTCTGTTTCAGTTGGTTTGGTTTAACTGTATTTCCTTGTCACAGGAGGTGGAGGGAGAGAGGAGAATATATTTAGAAATGACTATGACATTTAAAAATGTGTTGTTTTCTCAGTTGTTTCAGCCCTGTTCGACTCTCCATGACCTCATTTGGCCATGATACAGGAGTAGTTTGCCATTTCCTTCTCTAGTTTATTTTACAGATGAGGAAACTGAGGCAAAGAAGGCTAATAACTTACCCAGGGTCACCCAGTTAGTGAGTGTCTGAAGCTGGATTTAACTCAGGAAGAGGAATCTGCCTGATTCCAGATCCTCAGAAGCCATTTAATTCAACCCCATCATTTTATAGATGATAAAACTGAGGCAAAGGGGGGGTTAGGTAATTTGCCCAAGATTACACTGGTAATAACAGTGGAAGACATATTCCCTTCAAGTGGAACCTACATTCCCAAGGCCATAATTAATTGTTTTCCTTTTAAAAACATTTTTATCCATTTTAAACAAATACTAAATGAGGCAAAAATAGAACATTTCCACGTACACAGAAAAAAAATTTCTATTTCTCAAAAACCTACATAATAAATCCTACACATTGTTTTCAAAGCAGCAGTTTTTCTGTGCTTCCTTTTAGGTTTGCTTTTGTTCTCTGATGTTTACTCATAATTAATTTTTTATGAAACTGAAAGCTACTTCCAAAGGGCACAAAGCATTTTTTGTTTTCAGGTTTGCAATGTACTTTATAGATATTATCTCATTTACTCTCACAACTTTTAGAAATATTTTCATCCCTATTTTACAGATGAGGAAACTGAGGCAAACAGCGCTTAAGTGACTCCCCCAGGTCACACAGTTAGTAGTTATCTGAGACTGAATTTGAACTCAGGTCTTCTTGATTCCAGGACGTGCTGGCACTTCTGGGCCACACAGCTAACCTTGTGTTATAAGGCCAGGTATCACTATTGGGGGCTTCCAATTCATTTCAATTTTGCAGATTTTCAGGTCACTTTTCAAACAGGCACTAATTAATTTTCATGACTAGGTTTTTGGCTCAAAATGACCAGAGATTGAACATATTAAAGTCCATATTGCTCCAAGTGATATAGGATAATTAAAAGCAACCACGAACAGATAGTTGCTTCTCCCTGGTCAATCTCACCTTTTCTAGGCTCAGACAAATCTCCACAGTTATCCATTTCCAGACCAGGCCCACTGCCAAGATCCAACATGGATGCCATCAGATTCCCCTAACTCAGAAAACCTATATTTGTGGAGCCCCTGCTCTGGAGAGTCTCTCCTCTCCCCCCTCTCCCCTCCTCACTGTCTTCTTTTTGCCCCGTGTCTCTGGAACCACACCCAAAGTTTCCCGGTGTGTAATTCTAACCAGTAGGTATTCAAGACTAATTTTGGGAAATCGATGTCACTTACTGTTTGGCACAGACACACATTATAGCCTTTAAGAGGTTCTCCCTGCGCCAGCTGCTTCAGAAATCAGAGCAAAAGTCATCTAAGGTGGGGCAGGTTTATTCACAGGGTAGCTTCAATTATACAGGTATAGGAAATAAACTCTGGCACACTACCCATTTCCATCCTTGGGAACTTAGTCTATCTCTGATCATTTCAGAATTTTGCTCTCTGCTTTTTTATAAGACTTCCCCTGAGGCCTTTCTTGTATCAGAGCTTTTTTTCCTGGAAGGTTTGTAGGCTTTTGGCCAAATACATTGATGTTCTAACCTATAGACTCATAGACACACACTTGCATCCTCACATCTATTCACATACAACTCTCTGGCACAATGACAACTCAAGAGTCTGTGTTTGCTACCTCACTGAAGCTAAAGAGGTCTGGTCCTCTCCTAGGGAATGCAGACCCATCAAGGAGTCTTTGAGAAGTCAGGAAGGGGATGGACAGACACCCTGCTACCAGATCCTGCGTGGGTGGGTGGGTCATACCACCTTAGATGGTACCAGCTGTGCCTAGATAGAACTCTGAGACAAGCAGAGAGAGTTTGATACTCTTGGCAGAAAGATACCATTTGGTCCAAGACTGGGGTGGGCAGGGGGTTTGGGGTAGACTGGAGATTTCAAGCACAGATAAGATACACAAATGCATACAAATCAAAAATATATATATATAGACACAAGCACATCTGCCACATATTAAGAAGTTATTACACAAAATTATTATTATTATTATTATTATTGTTGTTGTTGTTGTTATTATTATTACTATCTCAGTTATCTTACTATCCACACAAAAACTAAATCAGGTCTATGAAGGTACATATGAGTGCATACAATCAGTGGATAAAGCACCCAGCCCTAGAGACAGGAGGATCTGAGTTAAAATCCAGCCTCAGACATTTATTAGGTGAGTGATCCCAATTACCTTCACCCCCCCCATCAGTGCAGATGCCCATCATTCCAGGCTCTCCCTCTGTGTCCAGATTTTGAATCTGAGAGTCTCCCAAGGCCACATATGGCACATCCACAAGCTTGTCTCCTAGAACAAGGACTGAGTTCTCCACACACATCCCCACCCACTCTGTGTACCACCCCCACACCCACCTCCCTGTGCAACTGTACCTTTGCCAAGGATCTTACTATTGGACTTTCCATGATGCCTCGAAGGAAGATCAGGTCTAACTCGGCAGCCCCTGTGGCATTGGGGAAGGTCCCCAGGTTGTCTAGGACTTGCTGCATGGCTGTGGGAAGATGGAGGGGGAAGAACAGAAGAAAGGTGGGTGACCAATGCAGGAAGGTAGAAGGGGCAACTGGGTCCTGCATACCAGCCTTTTCCTGGGTACAACAGGCAGGAGGGGACCCCCACATCTCTAGCCTCCTTCCAGGAGAGTGGACATAGGTAATTTAGTTAGTTGCCTTTCTTTGAAATCCTGAAATTTAGCAATGTCTGGAAAATGGAATGTGTACAATAAAGGTTTGCTGACTGACTGTCCATTGAGTTCAAGATTGTAGGGGAAATGTAGACCCAAGGGGGCAGAAATGGTATCAACAAATAGGTATATAAAGCATCTATATGAGTAGGGGCTTAACCCTGCTACTCAGAGGGCAAGATGATGCTCTGACATAGGCACCTGGTCCCTGAAGATGTCTTCCTGATGAGGGGTGAGGGATAGTTGAGAAAACTGGATGCTTCCTGGGCTCCCTCTCCCTGACCCCACCTCCTTGAATGATGCCAAGTTTAGCAGAGAGACTGCTATCAGAGCCAGAAAAGGAACTGTGTGTATATGTGAGTGTATGTGTATGTGTGTATGTATGTATGTATTCGTATGCTGGGTACATTGGAATAGAAGTAGAAGGGAGTAATGTCAGATTCCAGGTTCCATTCTCTGCCTACAGAGCCAGGTGACTCCAGGAGCTTAGGCAAAGTTGGCAAACATCTCTGCCAGGGTTCCACTGAGTAATAGTCAATTGGATCTTAACCACCACCCCCAGTCCCTTTTTCCCTGTCTATTCCCAGATAGTCTCCAATGGGGGAACAACTAGGGCAAGCCCATGCTCTACAGGGGCACCAGAACATGACTTGATGCTAAGAAGACATTTATATGGGGACAGTAGGACCTGAATAACTTACATTATCTCTGTATGTAATGATCACATAACTCATTAAATATTTTTAGGTTTACAAAGCAGCTTCCTCACAGCAGATCAGTGAAGATCTGAATGTAAATACTTATTCCCGTTTTATAGATGACAATACTGAGGCTCAGAAGCAAAGCAACTTGACTCCAATTCCATTTATCCTCCCCCCCCAACCCTCACAGATATCAAAAGCAACAACATATTTGACCTCTATACTTCTCTAAACTTGCAGGGGACTGGCATGTTCAGACACGTTGAAGTGCATGGTGGTATGTGACTCTAAAGCACTTGTGGCTAGAGGCCAGAAAACAGCTCAAGTCAGCATGGAGATTGGAGACTTGTCTAGGTGCTGGGGAGGTATACCTCCAAGCCTCAGTCGTGGCCCACCCAGGACTAGGGACACAAGGATATGCATGGAGACAACTGGAATACCAGAACTATGCCAGCCAGTGTTCACTGAGTGTTTGTGGCTGGGCATAAGGAAAGAAGTGAGTTTCAGAATGAGGGAGAAGAGAAGTTGGATGTACCCGACTAGGAGCAGAGATGGACAGGGGGTATCATTATCTAGTACCACCATGCCACCCACACCAGCATCTGCACTAGCATCCAAGGGGATGGGCACAGAGACAGCTTCTGGCACCTCCTGCCTGTCCCTGTCACTGCTCCCCTCCTTTAGGGAGGGACTGTGGGGGATAAGGCATGTCAATGTACACACTAGATCAAAATGGTAGCAATGGGCCTCCCTCCCCCATTTTCCCCTTTTCTCTTTCCCTCTTCTCTGCCTCATTTTCCTTAGAAATATCTTCCTTATCCAAGCCCTTTCCCTAATTCAGGGTTTCTGGATCTGATACAATTCAAGTCTCCCCATCCCTCCTACAGGTCTTCTCTCTCGTTCTATGCATTCACAATCACCACCATGCCACAGTCTAGTACAGATCCTAGAGGGAAGCAGTGGAAGACCTGGGTTTGTATCTTATCTCTGCCCACTTACTAACTAGAGGGTAACAAGTCACTATTTCCCCCTCTGTTTAAAGAAGGGATTGGGCTAGATTCTCTTAACTCTGACATACTATGAAATACCCTGCTGAGCTAGGAAAGAAGCAGATGTGAACTGCCTCACCATTCTCTTTGCCCATACTACCTGATGGGGTACCCCAGCTCTCACCTGCTGCCCCACCTAATGCACTTCTCCTCAGGGGTAGAGCCTTCTCCCTGGTTTAACAGCCTTCCTTCCCAGGTGTCGGTGGGAATCTGACCAATCAACCCCTAGTACACACAAGAGTGGAGTGGTCACACCTTTTCAGAGAGTAAGCACTGATGTATTCAGCCCATAATGAATTTTCACTAGTGGCATGGGCTGGTTTTCTGTCTTTCTATCCTCACTTTCTAGCACAATATCTTGCATATAGCTTGCTGGGTTGAATTGGAATGGTTGAGGGTCACAGACAGAAGAACTAATAGAAAATTACGCCTCTGGTTTCCCTCTTTGAGCGAATCTGAATGCCCCTTACTCAGATACTCACAGCAGATGCCACTTTCACTAACTCCTATAAACCTGGGAGAAAGGGATCCCCCTACTCTGACTCAGGGAGGTTGGTCAGGAGAAGGGTGCCCTCTGCCCCCACCCCCTCATAGTAACACTCCCTCCAGCCCCAAGCCCACGACTTCCTCCCCTACCTTCCCTCCGGAGCTCTGCTTCCTCTGAAGAGCCCAGGGATATGCCCTCCAAGGAGGCACCGCTGCCTGGGCTGCCCGCCATAGCTGCCTGGCCCCCTCCTCTTCCCTGCCCCCCCAATCTCAAGTACTGCAGTAGCTGCTGCTGTCTGCCACCTTCCCAGCCAGAAGGTACTAAACCTAGGGAAGGAGGGACCCCAGGAGCCCCTCCAATGGGCTAGCCAATGGTAGGACTCTGCTGACTCCAAGCCTTTCCTGATTGGCAGAAGCTGGGATGAGGAGGGGGGAGATGTGGAGTCTCCTCTTCTAAGGGGGCGGCCCCTCCCCCATTTAAATCTTTGAGGTGGGGGGAAACAGGCATGATTCCACCCCCCAGGACTGGCAGAGTGCCCAGAGGACCACCCCCTTTTCACACCACCTCTTCACAAACCTGACACAAGAAGACCTAGTCTTGGAGAGGAAGGGGATCGCCATCCTCAATTTCTCCTTCCTCTTGCTTCCCTTAAAACACACCACATCCCAAATCCCCAAACCCCCCACTTTCAGAAGCCCCCCCATAGCTCCAGAAGCCTTCGGTTCCATAACCCCAGAATCCTTCCAGACTCACCTCCTCCCAATTCCCTGATCTTTTCTGCTCTTAACCCAGTCAAAGAAGATGCCCAGGAATGACCCCCCCAGCTCTTGCCAAGGGCTGATGGGTACTGAGTCTGGCAAAGAGATGGGCTTAATTGAGCTCCGCCTCTAACTCCCCCTCCCCAACCACAAAACCAGCAAGCTCAGTCCTGACTCTTCCTCCTCAATCATCTCTCTTTTTCTTCCCAGGAGATGGGCAAGGGGACTGTCTGTCTGGCATGATTGGCATTTTAGAATGGAGGAAGAGGAAAGGGTAAATTCCCAACTCTTCACCATTCAGAAGGGCTGTGAAGGGAAGGAAGGGTGAAGGAGCCCTTGTCAATTCCTCACCCTTCTCTCCTCATTCTATGCCTGAGGTGCCCGGGGAGGGCGGTCACCAGGGTGCTGCTGCTGCTGCTGATCCCGGAGGAGTGGCAGTGGGTCGAACAGCACCCCTGGTTGCCATGGCAGCAGGCAGGATTATACATTAGGACATTAACCCAGGGATGTGAAGAAAATTTAAAGGGATAGCATTGCCTGGAAACAGTCCTACAGACCCCCAAGAATTCCTCTCCCTCCCCTCCTCCTTTCACCATAACCTTGAGAGGAGGGAAGGAGACTAATGGAGCACATTGAGGTGGATAAATCCAGAAGAGCAGGCATGTAAATCAAAGACAAATGTACCCTATGTCATTCCTAGATTCACTTATGCCCATCAGAAGAGAAAAAGCAAAACCATGCTTCCCACCACCCCTAAATTCTTCGGTTCAAATAAGAGAGAAGAAACCAGGAAAAGTGCCTCTGGGAATAAGTAAGCATATTATGGAGAGGGGGAGGACAGAAATCACTTTAACCCTTTATAAGTTGCTGTCTGCCAGAAGCCCAATTGTCTTTAAATAAGACAAAAGGAGTAGTGGAGCCCACTCACACATTTTTCTAGATAATCCAATGGAGCAGAAAGGGTAGGGTGGGGGAGAACTAAATAAAGAAGCATCCCTCCCCCAGACGACAAAAATATTAGACCCCAACTCCACTCCACCCCCTCCCCCAAGTTGTTCTTTATCTCTGATAAGCTGCAGTGAAAAATACTGAAGCAACAGCTCAATGGATAGAACGTTGTGCTTAGAGTCAGGGGGACTAAGTTCAAATCCAGCCTCAGATACTAACTAGCTGTTTGAGCCTGGGTAAGTCACTGAAGCCTGTTTCCTCAGTTTCCTCCTCTATAAAATGATCTGGAGAAGGAAATGGTAAACCACTTCAGTTTTTGCCAAGAAAACCCACAACAGGGTCAAGAAGAATCATAAACAACTGAAGTGAATGAACAATAATTCCTTCTAGCTCTAAATCCTAAGATCTAAATGAGTAGGACAAACCACTGCAAGGGAGAGGGAATAGTGGAAAGAATGTTAGGTCTATAGTTATTATATTTCAGTTCAAATTTTAACACTATCACTACCTATCTGACCTTGGTCAAGTCTGTCAACCACCCTGGGCATCAGTTTACTTATCTGCAAAAAAGAAGGGTTTTGAATAAGATGACCTTTGAGGTCCCTTTAAATCCTAGATCTGGTGGGATCTTAGGATCCTAGGTAAAGAAAGGATCCCTAGGTAGCCTAATGTCAAGGCAGGACCCAGAGAGAGGAATTCATACATATCCCTTTATTCCAACCCAGAACTAATGGATACAATTGGAAATCCTAGCTTTTAAGATGGATGCACTAGGAACCCTGAAGAAGTCCGTTACAGAAAGTATTTGGGGAAGTGACAGGTTCCTACCTCCCCCTTCTCCTAACTCTGCTTTGTGTTCCTCTCCAGCTCTGCCATACCCTACTGGGCAGTACTGGTCCCTCAGCTTCACTTGTCAGAGATAAAAACCTCTGGCATGCCTACAACTCCCCCGGCCATGACGCTCCCCCCACCCACACTTCTTCCCATGCCATTAATGGATTTACTGGATGGTCCAGGATTACTGGCCCTAATCATCAACTCAGGGGGATGGGTTTAATTAACCCATAAGCAGCTTACAGAAGAGCCCTCAAAGGGACCAAGAGGGTGGCAGAGGAGGGTAGGCATGTGGAGCAGGCTCAGAGGTGGGCACAGAACTGAGAAGCACCCAAGTAAGTGAGGCAGAGTGAACCCTAAGGCACAGAATACAGGTCTATACTGTTCCATTCAGTGGCAGAGAGTCAGCACCAATCTTGATATGGTACAAGAAAGCAGGATGGTCTAAGACCTGTGTCCAAGAAAAGGGAATCTCTAAATATAGCTGGGAATCAAAGGGTCAGAACTTGAAAGCCAAATTCGGCTTCCAGGTGGTCCAGTGAAAAGAGAGGATTGTACTTTTTTTTTAAGTTTTTTGCAAGACAATGGGGTTAAATGACTTGCTGAAGGTCACACAGCCAGGTAATTATTAAGTGTCTGAGGCCGGATTTGAGCTCAGGTTCTCCTGATTCCAGGGCCAGTGCTCTAGCCACTGCATCACTTAGCTGCCCCCAATTATACTTGCTAATCAAGAAGACCCGAGTTCAAATTCTGTCTCAGGTACTTACTAGCCATGTGACCCTAGGTAAGTCACTTAGCTTTTCTCAATCTCAGTTTCCCAATCTGTAAAATGGAAATACTAATACATCTCTTTCTCAGGATTGTTATGAGGATCAAATGAGAAGATACATGTTAAGCACTTGGTAAACTTTAAAGTGCTGGCTATTATTATGTATATATGGCTGAGTAAGCAGAATCACAATCACCCACCTCAACCCCACTTTGGTTTGTTAATAATGAGGTAAAGGGAGAGGGAGGAAATTTCCTTACTTCTTAGACTAATTACAAGGTACCCTTTGGTAGCAGAGATTGGCAGAACTTCTGGGTGGGGTGGGTGAGAGATGAGCAATTAGATGAACTCTTAAGTGACACTAGGGTAGTGGGATTCCTTGTGTTGCTTCTCTTACCCCTTACAATACTAGAGATGGCAATGTGGGGAGGCAGTAGGTCCTCTTCTTATTTGAGCAGTAGTCTCTATGCTTGAGCAATTCACTTCCCTGTCCAAAGTCCTCATACTCACCTAATCCTCTAGCCTGGCATTCAAGACTGCAACACTCACCCAATCTACTTCTCCAGACATCTCCTCTACATGAAGCCTCCATCTTAAACAGTTTCTTCACTCTCCCAAATACACCTTATGCTTTTCTGGTCTCTTGAGTTTGACTTATGGCATTCTTTCTATCTCGAATACCTTCTCTACTACAATTCCCTGTCACCAAATTCTACCCATTAGACCAGTAACTTCTTGAGAGCTAGGGCTTAGGTTTTGCCCTTTTTTTATCCCCGCCCCCCAGCTCTTAGGACAGCCTTCCACTTAGTACTATGTTATTAAATGATAGGTGGTACAGTAGATAGAGCACTGACCTTCGAGTCAGCAGGATGAGAGCTCCAATCCAGTCTCATACACTTATTAGCTGTGATTACTTATTAGTGATCTTGGGCAAGTCATTTAACCTTGATTGCCTCACATCTAGGGCTATCTTCAGTCATCCTGATCCATATCTGTCCATTGGATCCAGAAGATTTTGGAGGAGAAAGTGAGGCCAGTGACAGAGCATAGCACCCCCTCACTCAGTCCAATTCATGTACTTGTCATGGTATCACATTCCTGATGTTATAGTTTCCTTCAAGAATGAAGGACAAACACCACCATCAGTTGATTAATTACCTTGATTTCAAAGCCAGAACCAAATCTTTCCTCCTCCTTAATGTTTTTCCTTTTCTACTGCAGTGAAGCTAGCTCTTTTTTTCTTCCCCTCTTGCTCTTCTCTTTTTTCCTCCTCCTACTCTTTCTTCTCTCTTGTTTCCTCTTCTCTTCCTCCTCCTTCTCTCCTTTTTTCTCCTCTCTCTTCCTCCTCCTCCCTTTCTTTCTTTCCTCTTTTTCTCTCTCTCCTTCCTCTCCCTTCTCCTCCCTCTGCCCTCCTCCTCTCCTCCTCCTCCTCTGCCCCTTCCTCTTCTTCTTCTTCTTCTTCTTCTTCTTCTTCTTCTTCTTCTTCTTCTTCTTCTTCTTCTTCTTCTTCTCTCTCTCCTCTCCCCCATATTGTATTTTTTTTTCACTCATAGGGGATTTATCACATAGTCCTTGGAGTGTAATTATCTGTGGAATAATTTTATCTCCCCTACCAGATTAGAGGAAAGGACCTTAAAGGGACCTTAAAGGAAAGAACTGCTTTTTATTACAGATCACATACCATACTAGCCACTCTCCCCACTTCAAGTCTCAATCTATCCTATATACTAATGCGTTTCTAAATTGTAGCTAAGTGGTGGAGTCAATAGAGAGAGACAGACCTAGAGTTAGGAGGACCTGAGTTCAACTCTGACCTCAGATGTTTACTAGCTGTGTGACCCTGTACAAATCATAACTTCATTTTCTTCAGTTTCCTCATTTGTCAAATGAGCAAAACCACTCCAATATCTTTGCAAAGAAATGGGGTCATGAATAGCCAGAACATGACTAAACATGACTAAAACATGGATTCTATCACTCCCTTTATCAAAAGCTTTCAACAGTTTTTTATTGCTCACAAATAAAATCCAACTCTTAACTTAGCATCCAAAGCTCTCCAATATTTGATTCTAATCTCCTTTTTTAGCCTAATCTTAATCTTCTGATTCAAGAACTTTACACTCTAGTTAAACAAGATTATTCACTGTTCCCAGAGCATGGACCATGTTTTCCTTCCTCCAAGGGTTTGTCCATATTTCCTGGTCCCTCTCCCCAGTTTATCCACCATGTTTTGAAATCTTATCCATCTTGAGGACCCTGAAGTTCAAATGTCTCTACCTTCAGGAAGCCTTCCTTAACCCTCTCCACTAGATGTTATCTCCCTCTTCCCAAGAATCTCTCATGCTTTCTTTTGTATCTCTCTGTGGTACCTATCATATTTAATTCTGTACCATATTTATCTTTGTATGCACTTATCTCCATTTCTAGTCTGAAGTGGTCCAAAGGCAAGGGGCTTGTCTCTCCTCAGTGTCTTTCATATAATAAATGCTTGTATGTTCAATGTATTACATTATTTGATGCATCTTTGTAGACATTAGAGTTTAGAGCAATGAATAAATGCTGAGAGAATGAATAAATGAATCTGGGGAGGAGATTAGAATTTGTCCTTTCCCCAGGAGAAGAGAGATCAATGGCTTGAATCCCCTTACACATCATCTGGGCAACAAGCTCAGTGGAGTAGAGCACTGAACCCTGGATTCAGGAAAACCTGAGTTCAAATGTGACCTCAGGAACTTGCTAGAAATATGACCCTGGACAGTCACTTTATCCTCTTTGCCTCAGTTTCCTCATCTGTAAAATGAGCTGGAGAAGGAAATGGCAAACCACTCCAGTATTTTTGCCAAATAAAATCCCAAATTGGGTCACAAAGAGTTGAACATGATTGAAATACCTGAACAACAATAAAAACAACAGCAGGGAATGTGTTGGGCTGGCTCTGTGGAGAGTTTGCTTTTCCTTGGTGCCATTTCTCATGGCATCTATATTCTGACCAAGTTGGCTGGCTACCACTAATTCCCAAATTCTGGACACTGTTAATTGGGGGATCATCCCTTATCCTCTATACCCACTATTAATGCCCTCCATGACCTAAAAAGGGGAGTTCTAACTGAAGGGATGCCCTAGCCCCTTACCAGACTCAGAGTTGGTAGCAGCAACTGGCATGATGAGGATAGCTGTGACTGTCAGGCAGCTTTCCTGTGGGGAGAAAGAAAAGATAATGAGAAAATGAGAGATTGGAGTAAAAGAGAGGAAAGGTAGGGGAAAGACATTGCTGAATTAGGAAGCTTTTGAGTTTCTGATAGGTCCAATGGTACCTAGGATATCTGCTATTCATTACTCCCCTATTCTAATATTCTAGTTCAGGAACCCATGATCCTGCCATGATGCAATAAGAGACAAAGGAGAGAAGTGCTACTGGTAGGAAGCAGGATGCACTACCCTATAAAAGAATCCCAAACTCTGTCCATGGGAAAAAGAAAAGAACATGGTGGCAAAGGGGTATAAAAGGAGCCTCAGGGTGAACTAAGACTACAAGTCAGTATGACAAAATGGTGTGAAGAAAACAGTGCTGAATTTGACATTGACAGTGCTGAAATTGACATCAGAACCTAGATTTGAGTCTTTCTTCTTCTGCTTACTACCTATGTGACCTTGAGCAAATTTCTGAGCCTCAGTTTTCTCATCTGTAAAATGAAGGGATTGGGCTAGATAACTCCAAATGTTCTTTCTACCTCTAAATCCGATCTAGTTAAAGTTTTTGTGGTCTTTGAAAGGATAATTGGGAGCAAACCTTTCCCTGTCTCATTCTAACAAAAGTAAACTATTCTATCAGGGAGGCATCTTTATTTACTCTGTACCCATGCTCTTTCCAATATCTCAAAACCCTCTATAAACTTTTCCAGAAATAGAGCTATACTATGTGAATGGTCAAAGCCAGTAGAGTCATAACCGATGAAGCCTGAAGTTACCAAATTCCCTTTGATGCCCTCTGGCTGGTGCCATGTCTAGGGCCTGTGCTCACTCTGTACTAGAGGATTTTATAAAAAATTCAACAGACTTGGAACAGGAGAAATGTAGGTACCCCCATATCCCCTCAGGCAGAAGAGAATGGGAATAGTCTACCCAGTAATCATTCTCCCTTCCCCCATCAAAATTCTAAGGGAGGGGTTGGACTGCCAGATAAAACTCTAATTCCCAGTTGTCATGGCAACAGGAGCCTGTGGCTCCTACTGCAAGGGTGAGGGAATGGGGGGGCAGGAGAGAGAAGCTCAGAAGCCTGTTGGCAGTGCCCACTGTGAGGCATGATGCCCAGAGTGTGCTATGCCCTGGAGAAAAGGAGAGGGGATATGCCTAAACTTCAGATATCCCCCCCCCAAAAAAAATCCTTTTCAGAGATTTATTTGATCACTCCAGTTCTCTCCCCTGCCCCCAAAAGAGTAGGTCTCTCTGGGCCTGAGTTGACTCTATGATCAGCAGGGCACTGTAAAAAAAAAAAAAATCAGGAGGAGGGGTGAAAACCCCTCTGTGCTCCCAGGAGTCCAAGAGCATGATTAGAGAGAAGATTCAGGGAAAGGAAGGGCTCTTAAACCAATACTCAGCCTGGCAAAATGCCCACCAGTGCCCCCCCCCTTGCAGTACAATAGTGGAGATAACCCTGGCTTCCTGGTTCTATTTTCCCCCTGGAATCAACATCACCTCTCCAAATCAGCCTGTAGGTGGTGCCTGCTTAGGGATGGGCCAGCTGAATACAAAGGTAACTCAAGAGAACTCCCTCCCCAAAAGGGATGTGTGCTAGGGGGTGTGCAGGGAATGGGGGGGGGGAGAGGCTTCTTGCCCATGTCCCAGCTTTTTCTGTCCTCTCCCCATCCAGTCCAGGATCAGTACTGGGTGGAAGATTGTTTCCCACGATTTCAATACCTCTTTTCTTCCTTTCCACTCCCTCCCATCCTCCCAGCTCAGTCCCAGCCTTCCCAAGGGAGTGGAGGGAGAGCTGTGGTGAAGCAGAAACCTCAGTGCCAGTTCAGCCAGCTAGCCTGGTCCAGGGCCAAAGTCTTGGATCTCTAATACAGCTGGGGAATGCTTTCCACATTCTAGAATGTTAGGCACAGGTGTCTTCTTCCACCTTCTTCCCAGTTTATAGCCAAACCTCTAAGCATCAGCAACCCCTCCCACCACCACCACCACCACCTCCCCTCACCCCCCCCTTCACTCCCTAATTCTTCAGGCATTGGAAATGAACAGGTTTGGGGATTCTAAAGTCAACCATAAGTGATTTCCTGAGAATTCTACTGGGAGAGACTACCTGAACCACCCGTCCCCCACCTTTCCTGGCCCCTATAAATTCTGTAAAGGTCTCAGTTGCCTTATCTGTAAAAATGGAAGTGTGGAATAGTACCGATCCTTTTAAATCCGCTGCTACTCTCTGAATGAGAGGAGGGAAGTTGGGAGGAGAGAGGACACTCAGAGAAAAGAATGGTCTTACTATCTCCGCCCTCCCTTTGGTGGATAGCCGAGATAAAAGAGAAGCTGAAGCGACCGAGGTCACATGGGATGAGGGCTTGGCTCCTACTGTCCAAAGGACAGACTGGCCGCTAGGTCCCCCTTCCCAGTCTCCGCCCTCTCTCCTTCCCAATCCCATTGCTCCCCCCACCCTTTCAACCTCCAAACACTCCCGGCACTAGGACCTGGTTAAGGGGTGCAAGTGTTGTGCAGGATCAAAAGAAACAGCATCTTGAGTGCCTGAGGGAGAAGAAGCGATGAGGTCACAGTGTAGTCTTCCTCCGCCGCCTCAGTTATGCCCTCGGCATCCCCCAATCTGGGTCCTTCTCCCCCCCCCCGTCCCACCTGCCCTGGTCACCCCATTCCAAGTAATTGAGACTAGCTTCTTCATCTCCCAGCTCCACTCCCAGTGGAGAACAATCAATCCCCCATCCCCAAAAGCACCCTTCAGGGTCGTCCTCATAGGAGGATACAAGGTAGCAAAGGGCCTGGAGGAGGTCTCTATCCCCGTCTTCCCATTCTCCATCAAGCTCTTCTGTCCCCAAGCCTCGGAGATGGGGTGGATTGCTGGGGGGGGGGGGGGGGGAGTGAGCAGGGGGCGGGCTCTTAGATAGGGCAAGGCGACCCTTATGTAACGCAATGTTCTGACAGTCCTGACTGGCATAGCACTTATGGGGTACACTCAGATGTCAGCTCCCCAGCACCCGTGCCTCTTGACGTCACCTTGGAATTCTTCACATGGTGGGTAGGGAAGGTCTCCCGGTGCCACCCCTTAGGTCCCCATCCCTCTGGAGTCCTAGGCAAGGAGGATCAACAGGAAGACTGCCAGGGAGGATGGCTCACATGGGATGTCAGTCTTCTCTTTAGATTTTCACTCCCGCTCAGGGAGCCCCGGGAAAAGGGTCTGGGGTAGAAGATTCCTCTGGGAGGGGCCAGATGGATGACGGGTGGTGGGCTGTCGGGATGGGGAGGGGGTGGCATAGGCGGGGTGCCAGCGCCCCCTTGACTAGAGCCTCATTGTGTGCATCTCAAGGATGCACTAGGACGGAGGAGAGGACCGCGGCCCTAGGACAGTGAACAAGGGTCCAGGGCTAAGGAAGGGGGAGAGGGGAGAGGGACGCCTACCTGCGCCCCGGGGAGTCCTTTGCTCCAGGCTGCTCCGGCTCAGCCTCGGCTCTCCGCCGCTCTTGTCAATCTCGCCCAGCTCTTAAAGCGGCAATGCCTCCAAGGAGAAGAGAGGGGGCGCGAGTCGGGCGGGGGTGGGGGCCTGCCACTGGAATAATGGGCGGAGGGACAGAATCTCGGAACCCGAGTGGTGAGGCTAGGCGGGGCATGGACAGCGACTGGCTTCCCAGCTTTCAGAAAGGAGCTGAAAGGGGAGGAGGGGAAGGAGGCGGCTTGAGCCCCAAAACCTTCCCTTGGTATTTAGGGAATCTCTTAAAGGGGCGATTAGAAGGAGTTCGGACATGTCATCATACCACCCTACCAGGTTGTGGGGAGGGGGCGGGTACTTAAGGGCTATTGGAGAGGTTAAATGGCTCCCTCAACTTTTTTTTCCCCTTTCCTCAATTTTTCCATTTCTCCCAAGGAGTGAGGGAGGAAAGAGTTGGAACACACACACACACACACACACACACACACACACACACACACACACACATACAATGTCCAGACTTACAAAGTCATTGAATCCAAGATGAAGAAACACACAGATGAGGAAACTGAAGGAGACAGTACCTTAATGATTTGTCCAGGAGCTGCTGAAGTAGAATTTGAACCCAGGTCTTCAGGAAGTTGGAAATTCTAATTTAACAGAACTCTGAGAGCTGGGGACACCAGGGCTCTATACTTTAAACTAAGAAAGAGTTGGACTTCAGAGAGAAAAAATTGTTTAGGGCAAATAGCCCTGACTCTTCAGTCCCAGGACATGGGTTCATATTCTATCTGAGTTGTTAGTAGTTAGGTAACCAGGGATAAATCACTTCCTTTTCTAAGCCTCAAATAGATGACTTCTAACTTCAGTCCCTCCCAGATCTCCAGCTGTAGGGTCCCAGAAGACAGCCCCATAGCCTCCCTCCACATGCCACCTCTGGGCACCTACTGCAGGAGTGACAAAGAATTAGACAGCCTCATGCACCATCCCTGGCTCTACTCTAAGTCACTGGACACTTGCTCCATCCTAGGGTATTTCCAGAGTGGGAACTTTGGAAGCAAAGGTGGGGGGGGGGGGTTGATTCCAGCCTCTCTCAGTCATTTGGGAATTTCAGGTGAAATGGTTTTATTCTCTGGAAATTGTTTTTTGTAGCAATATACTCTCTGTCCTTGCTAATCCTTAATCTCCTTCCTTATTCTCAGACTGGAGGGCAGAATGGAAGTGTGCTTGGAGATCCTCAGAGGAAGGCATGGACTGCAGGGTCTAGGGCTCCATTGATTCCCAGAAACATCATAGAATCATAACTTTAGAGCTCAAAGAGACAGAGAGGCTCCCTAGTCCAATTTTTCATTTTACAAATGAGGAAATTGAGGCCTAGGGATGTGAAGCAACTTGTTCCAGGTCCCTGGGACCTGAACTGCAAGTCCTCTGACACTTCAGCCAATTTACTTTCTATCACCACATCCTACCGATATTTTAAGGTGGTTACCTTGTTTTAGTGACAGGGATTTGGGATGGAGATGAATATCCTCCAATCCCAAGCCTACAGGAAAGAGGGTGATATTAAAAAAAAAATAAAACAGGATTTAATAATATCTTGTTTTTCTATTTTGAACATTCCTTAGGTTTTCCCCTGTATTCCTCCCCATTGACTCCCCCAGAAGGTCATCTCTTATAAGCAACTTGATAAAAGAAAAAAAAAGGAAGAAAGAGAGAGGGGAAAACATTACATAGAAATCATTACAAAGAAAAAAAACAAAATTTATATATAATGTTATATAATATATAATGTTAATCAATCAATAAGCATTTATTTAATGCCTTCTATGTGCTAAATACTGTGATAAGTATTAGACACTGTCAAAAATTTGAAGAATGAAGAGGTTCTGGAAGTTTCTGGTATCATTTCTTTATTCCCATCTCAGAAAAATCTGTTTTAAGGAACCAATCTTTGAGGGAAAAAAATTAAAAAACACAATAAAAATAGATATTAATGGAATTTTAGCTACACTGCCCCTAACCACCTGCCTTCTACACTGGTCTCTATCTTCTCCTTAGGGAGTTCTTAATAACTCTCAGTTTTGGGGTATAAACTTGGCCTCCATCCAGGGAAAGATGGAACTGAGAGAAGGGTTTCATAAATGGGACTTTGAGCTCAGGAAGAAACAGGGTGAACTGACACCTTTTCCTGCCTCAAATGGTCATTAGGTTCAATAAGATCAGAATTATTGATGCTGGATACACAGCCAAAGAGTTGCTCTTTTCTGGACCCATTCTGGGACATGAGCAGAGAAACATGTCTAAAATTTGTTTCATTAACTCTTTCCTCTCTGAGATATTAAGTCTGCAAAGGTCATCTACTGGGAGCTGTGATCTTGGAATTACATTGGAACTTGAGTTCAAATCCCAACCATGATACTTCCTATCTTTGTTCGTCATCTATAGTGTGTTGGGGTAGAAAAGATGACTTTTAAGATGCCTTCCAGCTTCAAATATATAAACTTAGGGGATACTACCTCTGTCCTGACCCACAGAAGGTCCCTCAGCTTTTAATCAGCCTATCCCAACTGCATTCTCTTTTCCAGGCTAAAACCTTTTAGCTTTTTTTTTTTTTTTTTTTTTTATCTAGTGGGGATAGAACAGGGAATGGTCTTAGAGTCTCTCCTCCTGGCCTCTGGCCAGATAAATCAACCACAGTCCCATCATAATATTCAAGCCTAGTTCTTTCTTCCTCAAAGGATGAGATGAGTTGGGGGGGGGGTAGGAGAGGGGGAAGGTAGAAATATCAAATCAATTAACATGTCTAAGAGAATACTGTTGTTCAGTCATTTTCAGTTGGATTCAATTCTCTATCACCCCATTTGGGGTTTTCTTGGCAAAGATACTGGAATGGTTTGACATTTTCTTCTCTTCTTACAGCTGAGGAAACTGAGATAAACAAGATAAAGTTACTTGCTCAAGGGTCACACAGCTAGCAAGTATTGAGACAAGATTTGAACTCAGGAACATGAGTCTTCCTGATTCTAGGCCTGGAGAAATAGACCCCTGTTATTTTCATAGGCTGCTTGACCCCAGTTATCTAAATATTTTCTTTGATGTATAGGATGAATAGAGAATTATAAGATGAAATTCTTGTCTTGTTGGAATTAAAAATTCATAGAAGGTTAGAGTTGAAAGTCTGGGCCAAAAGGGGAAGGAAACTGTTTGACAGGCAGGGTCATATCTAGTGCACTGTAATGGGTGCCCTAAGTTACTTAAATTTATTTTCAGAAGCATAGAAAATATCTAATTTAAAATCTAGAGTTTGGGGGTTTGGTTTTTGCTGACATATTTATTTGAAGTCAGAAATTCCTGCTTGCTCTACAAAGCAGATTTGCAACTGCTCAGTAATTTTTGCTCTAATAAGACCTAGGGTAGTAAGGGTTTAAAAGATTTGGTCACAGGGCCAATAGTAATGTCTCAGGAGAGTTCCATCTTACTCCAAGGTCTGCTCTCTATCCACCTCCAAATCTAATTAGGAGGATTCAGTATGGAATTCAAAACTTTAATAAAAATTGTTTAAAATTGGAAAAAATATAAGAAGCTACTAAATAGCAATAATGTCCTCTTCTTTGCAACTATTTCCTGCCTTTCTCCTCCTGCCCCCCAAAACAACCTTCCAATCAACCTTGTTGTAATTTGGAGAGTCTGTGCTCATGAAAGCCAGTGTCCCATGACCTCTGTTACCTCCATTCAAAGCTAACTCATTAAGAGTTGATTTCAAGGTACTATACCAAGCTGCTTTCCTGGATTGTCTTTTATGAAAATTTACCCTAGACCTAAAAAATACTACTAATGACTCTATCCACAGAGAAATAAATAATATATCAAGTTAGTGGCAAAACCAAGCTTTAACTCTTTTCTCCTGACTCTTAACTCAAAGCCCATTTCCCTGAAGAAATCTAATGTTAAGATCTGAGTAGGAGAGCAATGTCTGATAAATAGGAACTTGATAAATACTCATTTACTGTTGATTAATTGATAAGACATTTACAGTAAACAATTGAAACTATGGAATATCTGAGATAATTCAATTCAATAATTCAATAAACATTTTTAAGCATCAGCTATGTGCCTGGGTACTCTGTGTTAGGCTTTGGAAATATCAATACCAAAAATAAAACCATGCCTTCTCCTAAAGTGTTTGCATTTTACTAAGGTAAATACATATAAAAAGATATGAAAATACAGGTGTATTCAAAGTAAAGAGTAAAGTAATACTTATGCTAAGTCTTGAAGGGATCTAGGGATTCCAGGTAGTCAGGCTGAGGAAAGAAAGCAGACCAGGCATATGAGGAACAGCAGCTAAGTGTTGAAGTGGAGACAGTGCTGGATCTGTATTCAGGAAGACCTAAGTTCAAATTTAGCCTCATATACTTAATAGTTGTATATAAACCTAGGCAAGTCACTTAACCTCTGTCTGTCTCAGTTTTCCCCTACTGTAAAATGATAATTCCTACCTCACATGGATGTTGTGAGGATAAAAATGAGATGATATTCATAAAATGCTGAACATTAGTTCTTGGCAAACAGTAGGCACTCCATAAATGCTTATTCCTTTCCCTCCTCTCAAAGTTCTGTACAAATGTAAGCTATCACTATTTATACTATCTTTGTGTACACTGAGTGTCACAGAAGGTCCTCAGTCCAGACAATGGGAGACAAGGGACACTGATCTGAAAATCTTTTTTGTGGCGGGGGGAGACCCAGTTAGAAAAGAGTCTACAAGTTCCAAAGTTGTCCAATAAGGACCATCAACCTTTACTCTAAAGGGAAGGAGCAGAAGAAAGAAATGAGAATCCAAACTTAAAGTCCCTTTTCGACCTGTGGCCAGAAAATAAGGACTCTCTACCCAGTCTCTGGAAGGAGATCGTAGAGTAGGACTTAACCCGGATGAAGGTAAGGAATTCATAATACAAATCTAGAGATGGAAGTCAGTCAACAAACATATTTAAGCATTTATTGTACCGTATTTCCCCATGTATAAAATTCAGCCTTTTTTGAAAAATTTGGGATCTAATAACTGGGAGCATCTTATAGCATGGTTGTATATTTTTTTATTTGAATTTCCTGCTTTTTCTGCTCTTGTCTTTGTGCTCATTGTTTTGCATTTGTTACTGGTATATTAGATTACATTTTGCCATGTTCTGCCTAGAAATGGCTCAGAAAAGAATTTTGAATGGTGCTGAATTCAAGTTCAAAGTGATTCAGTTTGCAAAAGTAAATGGAAATCGTGCTGCTGAATGTCATTTTGGTCCTCCTTCAACTGGGAAAACAATCCAAGACTGGCTACAGGAAGAAGAAACCCTACTGAAAACACCAGGTCAGAAGAAGGCCATGAGAGGCAAGTCAGCCAAATGGCCTGAGTTAGAGAGAGAATTGAAGAGATGGATTGAAGAGCAAAGGGCAGCTGGAATTCCTGTGTCCACAAAAATGGTTCAGCAGGAGGCAAGAAGAATTACTGATAAAAGAGAAGTGACTGATTTCTTTTTTAAATGTATTTATTTTTATTTTTGTACAAATGATTTTTTATACATTACTAAAATATTCTTGTTTAAGAATAAACATAATATCCCCCTCCCTCCAAAAAATATAGACCCTCCTGAGCAATAAAGTAGAAGAAAGAAAAAAAATTAAAATTAATAATAATAATAGGGGCAGCTATGTGGCTCAGTAGACAGAGCACCAGCCCTGGAGTCAGGAGCACCCAAGCTCAAATCTGGCCCCAGACACCCAAATATTACTCAGCTGTGTGACCCTGAGCAAGCCACCCCAACCCCATTGCCCTGCAAAAACCAAAAAATAAAATAAAATAATAATAATAACAACAATAATAATAGGGGTGGCTAGATGGTGCAGTGAACAGAGCTCCGATCCTGGAGCCAGGAGCATCCAGGTTCAAATCCAGCCTCAGACACCCAGCAATCACCCAGCTGTGCAGCCCTGGGCAAGCTACCCAACCTCATTTGCCCTGCACTCCCCTCCCAAATAGTAATAATAATAATAATAATAATAATAATAATAATAATAATAAATGGGCTTTGGTCTGTGTTCCAACACCACTAGCTCTGTCATGGGTGGATCAAATTCTTTATGATAAGTCCATCACAAAAGCTACTTCCATATTTTTCCACTATTACTGTTGCTGATCATAACTACTTCCATTTGTATTTCCCCACTACCTTATACAATATTTTCTCTCTCCTTTCACTCTGTCCCTCTTCTTAAATGTTCTGTAGGGTAGCTGAGTGGTGCCACAGAATGATCACAGGCCCTGGGGCCAAGAGGCCCCAAGCCCCCCTACCACCCCTAAGGCCCAGCAACCACCCGGTCCTGTGGTCCTGAACAGGTCATCCAATCCCAGCCCCTTGCAAGAAGTAAAAAAGAAAATGTGTTATATCTAACCACTCTTCCCCACAGTCCACCCTCTCCTCCATCACTCATACCCTCCCCCTTCCCCCATCCCCCTTCTCTCCTTCTTACTCTAGATGTCTATACCCCATTGAATATATATGCTGTTTCCTCTCCAAGCCACCTCTGATGAGAGCAAAGGTTCCCTCATTCCCCCTTTGCCTTCCCTCCTTTCATATCACTGCAATAGCTCATTGTAATAAAAAATCTTATTATATGAAATATCTTAGCCTATTCCACCTCTCCTTTCTTTTACTCCCATTACATTTCCCTTTTATCCATTGACTCCATTTTTACAATATATTATATCTTCAAATTCAACTCTTTCCTGTGCTTCATCTATAAAAGCTCCTTCTACCTGCTCTATTAAACAAGAAGTTTCTTATGAGTATTATCAGTATCATTTTTCTATTCAGGAATACATGTAGTTCATCATCATCAAGTACCTCATATTTTACCCTTCTCTTCCACTCTCTGTGCTTCACCTATTTGAAGATCAAACTTTCTGTTCAGCTCTGGCCATTTTAACCAGAACATTTGAAATTCCCCTGGTTCATTGAAAGTCTATCTTTTTCCCTGAAAGAGAATGTTCAGTTTTGCTGAATAGTTCATTCTCAGTTGCATTCCAAGCTCTTTTGACTTCTGGAACATTCCAAGCCCTAGGAACCTTTAATGTAATTGCTGCCAAGTCCTGTGTGATCCTTACTGCAGCTCCACAATATTTGAATTGCATCTTTCTGGCTGCTTGTAATATTTTCTCTTTGACTTGGGAGTTCTGTAACTTGGCTATAATATTCCTGGAGATTGTTTTTTTTGGATCTCTTTCCAGGAGAGATCAGTGTATTCTCTCAATTTCTATTTTGTCCTTGGCTTCTAGGATATATAGGCAATTTTCCTGTAGTAATTCTTTGAAAATGATGCCAAGGTTCTTTTCCTGATCATGACTTTCAGGTATCCCAATAATTTTTAAATGATCTTTCCTGAATCTGTTTTCCAGATCAGTTTTTTTTTCAATGAGATGTTTCACATTTTCTTCTAATTTTTCATTCTTTTGGTTTTGAAGTATTGTGTCTTGACTTCTCATAAAGTCAGCAGCTTCCTTTAGTTCCATTCTACATCTGAAGGATTTGTTTTCCTCAGAGAGCTTTCTTATCTCTTTTTCCATCTGGTCAATTTTGCTTTATAAAGCATTCTTCTCCTCAGTAACTTTTTGAACTGTTTTATCCATTTGACCTATGCTGGTTTTTAACATGTTATTTTCTTCAGCATTTTTTTGGATCTCCTTGACTTCTTTTTCATGTTTTTCCTGCATCTCTCATTTCTTTTTCCAATTTTTCTTCTATCTCCCTCACTTGATTTTCAAAATCTTTTTTGAGCTCTATCATAGCCTGAGCCCAATTTTCATTTTTCTTGCAGTCTTTAGATGCAGGAGTTTATACTTCCTCATCTTTACATTGAGTATTTTGATCCTTCTTGGAATCATAGACAATGTAGTTCTCAATGGTGTTCCTCTTTTTTCTCTGTTTACTTATTTCCCCAGCCTGTGCCTGGTTTTGGGGTGCTTCCTGAGCTTTTGAGTATTATTGGGACACCCCCCAACAATGATTTCAATATGTGAAGCTCTGTCTTCCCTCCTGGTCTGTGAATTACCACAAGCACAACCCTCTGTCACAGGGCTGTGGGGGGAGGGGGACCTGCTGTTCTATGGGGGCTTAGACTGTGATCAGGATCTCAATGTGGTCAGAGCCCCAAAGTCCTGTTCCAGGTACAGAGGACAAACCTTGGAAATCTCTCTCCACTCGCCTACCTTGGATATGCTGAATGATCAAGACTCAGTTGCCTGGGGGCTCCTGCTTACCAGCTCCTTCTGCTTCTGTTTCCTGGATCTGGGCTGCTGAGACCACACTGCTGAGTGCCCTGAGGGCTGGGCTTCAAGTGCTTGCTCTGGCAGAGCCCCCCCCCCCCCCCCCGTTTTGTGCTCGGTGCTCCCTGGGGTGTAGGTCAGGAAACTGCCTCAGCTGCCATGAGTGGTGGCTCCCAGGTGTCCTGGGGCTGCCTCCAAGAGGCTGAGGTTCCTTCACTCTGGCAGCCGCCCATCTAATGCTGTGGAGCAAAGCCTTTCCATTATTTTCCAGGTTACCTTGGTCTAGAGAACTGCCTCACTGTATCCCACTGTAGTTTCTGTCTCTTGAAAATTTAGTTAGTAATTATTTTATGATTTTTCAAATATTATAGAGAGAAAGCACCTAAGAAAGGCTCTTCTCCTGTCACCATTTTGGCTCTGCCCCCTGAAGTGACTGATTTCAAAGGACACAATTGGTACTTCAGGTTCATGAAACAGAATGAACTAAGCATGCACCAGACTCGTTCAAAAGATGCCTGAAAGCTATGAGTAGAAGGTCCTTGAATTTCATGATGAATAAAACTTTAGTTCAATAACTTTATATTATATATTTTTTTTCAAATTTCACTCCCTAAAATTAAGGTGCACCTTATACCTGGGGAAATATAGTATTCAGGTACAGTGTCAAGTTCTAGGAATACTAAAAAAAAGGGCAAAAATATGCTATCTGTCTTCCAGGAGTTCACTTTCCATTAAGAGAAAGGACCTTTAGATTCTGTACTACTAACCTTCCATTTTATAGATAAGGAACTGAGTTCCAGAAAAAGGAGGAACTTGCCCAAGATCACATGATGTTTGTCCTCCTTTGTTGAAGAAGACCAGGACATCAGAGAGGTGATGCCTTAACAAGCACATGAATTGGATCTGAGTGAGGGGGTGCTGTGCTAAGCTTTACTTTCTTCTCCAGAGCAAACAGGATGACTGGAGATGGCCCTGGATTTGAGGCAATCAGGGTTAAGTGACTTGCCCAAGGTCACACAGTGGTAAGTGTCTAAGATCAGATTTTAGCTGCTGTTCTCCAAGACCAGTGCTCTATCCACTGTCCCACCATAGAAATGTCAGAGGTTTGATTTAAACACAGAACTCCTGACTTGGAATTCACTGCTCTGACATTTGGCACCATTCTTCTTAAATACCACACATTTCTCACAAATTCCTTACTCTACTTCCTCCAACCTGATGAACCAGGTACCTTAACCTCAGCCTTAAGACAAAAACTAACCCCAAGTTTATTATTCTAAAAATTACTCTCTTACTTGATGATAGAGGCCAGGGGAGGGCAGGGTTAGGAGTTGGTAGTTAGAAATAAGGAATGGGTTCTGCAGAAAATGATGAAAAAGAGATTCCACTCTGCTCTTGGGAAAGGAATCCCTTCTCCCCAACCAAGCATTCACCTTGTCTTTCCATCTCCTGTTCTCCTCCTTCCATTAAGGAACATCACCCACTCGTGCCTACCTTCTATTCTCCCAAACTCCACCAATATTTCTGTGGTTTATTCTT
This sequence comes from Macrotis lagotis, assembly GCF_037893015.1. NCBI lineage: Eukaryota > Metazoa > Chordata > Mammalia > Peramelemorphia > Peramelidae > Macrotis > Macrotis lagotis. Next base: position 195,038,261 of record NC_133659.1, read on the forward strand.
GACTCATTGGACAGGGCAGCATTATAAAACTTGTGGGAAAAGAGAAGGATTTGAATTGCTATAGGAATCTGATCAGATTTAAATGGAATGAGATTTCCAATAGATGAAGCAATGGGGCAGAGTGCTTAGTGTGAGTGGATGGTAGGCTAGTCTAGGGACTGAATTAGTCTGTTGCATCTCTAGTAATCTGAGGAAGGTGATTATATAAAGAGAAAAGTATTGGATTTAGGCTCAGTTTGGGGTCAAAGACCTGGTTTTAATCATGTGACCTCAGTTTCCTTATCGAAAAATAGGGTTATTAATTAGCTGCTATGTCCCAGAATTGTTGTGAGGATAAAAATGAGATCATATTTATAAAATTCTTTGAAAAACCTTAAACTGCGATGTAAATGCTAGTTATTAATATAAGGTGCTATTTCTGTCAGGTGGTAGGCTAGTTGGTCACTGAATTGCTTAGAGTTCTTAAGTCTTTCAAAGTTGTCTTTTTAATGTTATCAGTAATATAAATTGTTCGTATGGTTCTACTCACTTCATTTGGCATCAGTTCATATAAGTCCTTCTGGTTTCTTTGAAAATCCTCCCTTTCATCATTTCTTATGGTATAATAATATTCTATTACATTGACATACTGTAATTGGATCTGCCATTTCTTCATTCATGAACATCCCCTTAATTTCTTATTCTTTGCTACCTCAAAAAGAATTGCTACAAGTATTTTTGTACATATGAATTCCTTCCCCCCTTTTCCTTGATCTTTTTTGGGATCCAGTCATTGTAGTTGTTTTGCAATATATGAATAATGTAGTCACTTTTCAGGCATAGCTCCAAATTATTTTTTCAGAATGACTGGATCAATTCACAACTCCAACAATGCTATCTTGTGCCTGTTTTCCCAAATCCTAGCCAATGTGTCATTTTTCATTTTTGTCAATTTTGCCAGTCTCGTGTATGAGATGGACTTTAGAATTGCTTCAATTTACATTTCTCTAATTATTAGTGATTTTTGACTTTTAAAAAATATATCTATTGATAACTTTAATTTCTTCCTTAGAAAAGTATTCATAGATATCTCTTAATCATTTATTACTTTAAAATGGTTCTCATAAAACTTGCATTAGTTCCTTAAATATCCTGGAGAGGAGAATCTTAGAGAAAGATTTCATTACCTGCTTCTTTTTCTAATTTTAGCTGTTTGTTTTGTTGTAAAGAAACTTTTAAATTTTACATAATCAAAACTGGCCTTCCCCCCCACACACACCCCGTACTATTCTCTCCCTTATTCGGTCATGACTACTTCCCTACCCAGCAGTTATAGAATAACTAGGTAATACAGTGGATAGAGTGCTGGGCCTGGAATAAAAAAGACATAAATAAGTTCAAATCTGGTGTCAGTAGCTCTTTTCAGCAACAAAGTGATCAAAGACAATTCTAAAAGACTTATGATGGAAAATGCCATCCATATCCAGAGAAAGAATTATGGAATCTGAATGCAGAACAAAGCATACTATTTTCACTTTTTAAAATTTGTTTTTTGTTTTTATCTTTCATGTGGTTTTTCCTTTTGTTCTGAACCTTCTTTCACAGTATGATTAATATGGAAATATGTGTAATATGACTGTATATGTATAACCTATATCAGATTACTTGCCATCCCATTAAGGGGGGGAAGGTGAGAGGGAAGAAACTTCACAAAAATGAATGTTGAAAATTATCTTTACATATGTTTGGCATAATTAATTAATTAAAGAAATCTGGCCTCAGATACTTCCTACCTGTGTGACCTTGGGAAAGTCACTTAAAAATAAATTTCTATTTGCCTTAGTTTTTTCATCTGCAAAATGGGGATAATAACACCTACCTCAAAGGGTAGTTGTGAAGAGCAAATGAGATATTTGTAAGATGCTTAACATAGTGCCAGGGACATAGTTGGAACAATATAAATGCTATTATTATTTTCCATAGTGTAGAAGTTAATTTATTCCAAACATGTGATTTCATATAATCCCCATACCAACTCTTTGATATCGGTGATGCAAGCATGAGGAAATATATTTTATAGCTAACATTGAAGAATAGATTCTAGGTCCAAAAACTGGGATACTGTACCCACTTTCTTCTCCTTATGGGACCCCACTGTTCTAGACCTAAGCATATATTTTTAGATAAGGTTTAATCCTTGGAGATATTCATCTCTAATAAGAGAAAGACCAGGGGTGGCTAGGTGGCACAGTAGATAAAGCACCAGCCCTGGAGTCAGGAGTACCTGGGTTCTAATCAGGTCTCAGACACTTAATAATCACCTAGCTGTGTGGCCTTGGGCAAGCCACTTAACCCCATTTGCCTTGCAAAAAACCTAAAAATAAGAGAGAGAGAGAGAGAGAGAGAGAGAGAGAGAGAGAGAGAGAGAGAGAGAGAGACCAGGGTCATGCTATGTCTTCTATCTGGTCAAATTATTAAAGCTTAGTTTTTTGACCTATGTTGAAGTCTTTCTAATGAGTGTGTGAAAGAGGAGTAAAATCATTCAATGTATAGCTTGAATGAGGTATGGGATGGGTGATTTATTCCTACACATAAAAGAATTGCTAAACATAAAAAATTGATAGTATAGCTTGACAGAATGATGGAAACAGGATTTCTTAATTTATAACTAGTATTGCAGCCTGCTGGGAGGTCAATAGTTTAAATTTATCAGACTATAAAGCAGTTTGTTTGCAGGATGGTTGATTAGGCATTTTACATTTCACCTCAGCTCTACACTGTCTCCCTCAATATCCACTTGATTTGTTTCCTCTTCTTGGTGGTTATCGTCTCTCATGAAAAAACTCCCTTTGCTTCCAGTCAGTTTTATTCATAGGACCCACTACCTCTGCATCTTTCAAACTCACAAGACATAAACCTAGATTTATCTATCTTGCTATTTATGCTTAATTACCTGATGATGATGTTTGTCCTTTATTCTTTAAGAGGATCATGACACCAGGGATGTGATGCCATGACAAGCACTGAATTAGATTTGAGTGAGGGGATGCTGTGCTAAGTCATCAGCCTCACTTTCTACTCCAGAGCCATTTGGGTCTGGTGGTCGGATATGAATCAGGATGACTGGAGATGGTCCTGGATGTGAGGTAATAGGAGTTAAGTTTTTGGTTTGTCTTTTTTAGCTACCTTTATATGTAATCTTCCCCTATTAGAATATAAGCTCCTTGAGGGCAGGGACTGTCTTTTTTCCTGTTTATATTTTAAAACACAATGTCTGGCTCTTAGTAACTGCTTAGTGTTTGTTGAATTGGACTCTTGAGTCACCAAGTCTCTGGAGTCCCCTTAAGATTCCAGTAGGATACACTGAAACAACTCAACAGCAACAAAAGATTCTAGGAAAACAATGATACATACTCTCTGGAATGGTCCAAGAAATCAATTGGTCAATTCAACCTCTGTTTTGTACAGATGAGGGAACTCAAATCCTGAGACTGTGAGAAGTTAAATTAGAAGCCGCTAGCTAGCTAAAGTCTATGTCTCAAAGACATCCCAAAAATGGGGGGAAAAGACCTATTTGTAAAAAAAAATATTTATAGCAGTTCTTTTTGTGGTGGCTAAGAATTTGATATCAAAGGTATGTGCATCAATTAGGGAATGGCTAAACAATATATGACATATGATTGTGATAGAATATTATTGTGCTAGAGTAAATGACAAGCAGAATGATTTCAGAAAAACCTGGAAAGACTTACACGAATTGATGCAAAGGGAAGTGAGCAGAACCGGGAGAAGGCTGTATACAATAACAGCAATATTGTTCACTGAAGAATTGTAAATAACTTAACTATTCTTAGCAATATGATGATCTAAGACAGTCCTAAGAAATTAATGATGAAGCATACTAACAGCCTCCAGAGAAAGAACTAATATTGACTGAATACAATTGAAGCATGCTATCTTTCACTTTCTTTCATTTTTTTCTTTTAAAAAATTTCTTCTTATACAAAATGACTAATATGGAAATGTTCTACATATTTGCACATATATAGACTATATCTGATTACTTACCATCTCAAGAAAGGGAGAGGAGAGGGAAGGAGGGAAGGATAGAATTTGGAAATCAAAGCTTTAAATAAAAATGTTTTTAAAAAGAAGGTGGAAAAGGAGGGGGGAGAAGAGGAAGAAGGAGGAGGATAAGAAGAAGGAAGAAGAACAAGAAAGAAGAAAAAAGGAAGGAAGGAAGGAAGGAAGGAAGGAAGGAAGGAAGGAAGGAAGGAAGGAAGGAAGGAAGAAAAAGAAGCAAGTAGGTGGTACAGTAGAGAGAGCCCTGAATCTAGAATCAGGAATACTAGAATTCAAATCTGGCTTTTGATTGATGCAGGGGAATGATGTAGAGAATTATGAATGTAGCAGAAACAAAAACTGTAATCTTAAATATTAAATGGGTGGAGGCTCCCTGCTCTTGAGATTTAAACTGACCCCCTATTGATTGTATCCTGCCTCCCCTTGACACTATTGTTTGTATCTTGTCCCCCATTTTCCCCTTCACTTATCTTGGCTGGCTTGACAGGAAATGACATGTTGAACTTGGGGGGTTGAGCACCTTGGGACAGGAAGGACCTTGCCATTGGAAGATACCTGGCCCAAGGTGTAAGACCACTCCCCAATCCATGCCCAATCTACTACAGAAGAGTATTTAACAGGAAGTGCCACTGCTTCCTTTTTCCTTTTTCCTTCTTCTTTGACTCTAGCAGGTTGGATTTTTCTCATGCTCTTTCTTAGGCCATATGGAGCACCATGGGCTCCCCCTTTGCCATGTGGCCAGACTAAGACAAGCCTCTGCCTTTTCTCTCTCTCTTTATCTCTGTCTCTGTCTCTCTGTCTCTCTCTGTCTCTCTGTCTCTCTCTCTCTCTCTCTCTCTGTCTCTCTCTGTCTCTCTCTCTCTCTCTCTCTCTCTCTCTCTCTCTCTCTCTCTCTCTCTCTCTCTCTCCTCTCATTCTCACTCAAATTTTACCTAGTCTATTCTTAAAATTGTCATGGCTTTTCTAGGAATTTTAATCTGCATATTTGCAATATTTTGCCATAATAAAATCATGAGCAGTTTTAAATTCCCAGAGAGTGTGTGAGTTCCTTCACCTTTTCAGGGGTCTTAAATATTCTGTCTTCATTCTCTAAATCTTTAATAATCAGCAACATGACACTTATTATTTATTTCTCCTTGGATAAGTGATTTAACCTCTGTCTGCCTCAATTTGAGACAGGATTTGAACTCGTATCTTTCTGATTCTTGATCCAGGATAATATGTGCTATAGCACCAGGCTACCAGAGAGGTAATAGATTCAAAGTATAGAATGATATATCTATGATATATACATATATATATATATATATTGTATATTGCAAATGCTAACATTTAGTCTACTTGACTCAACATTTGTTACAAGGATTTTGTTTTTGTTTTTCTTAGTGTAGGGAGGAGGAAGATGGGACAAAGAGAAAACAGATTTTTTTGTCCATTGAAAAAATAGAAATGAGGGGTGGCTAGGTGGTGCAGTGGATAGAGCACTGGCCCTGGAGTCAGGAGTACCCGAGTTCAAATCCAGCCTCAGACACTTAATAATTACCTAGCTGTGTGGCTTTGGGCAAGCCACTTAACCCCAGTGCCTTGCAAAAAAAACTAAAACAAAGGAAAAGAAAAAATAGAAATGAATATTAAAAGAAATTATGCATATGTGAAAATATTAACTGTCAGGTCCTATGTAAATGCCAGCTGTTGTTGCTACCACTGACCTCCAGCTCCTGCCATGATCTCATCCAAGTCTTTCTCTGAGCACTTCATCAGTGCCTTGATGTATTTGTCTTTCTGAGCACCTGGAATCCAGACATGTTCAGCATGTACTGTTCTCATTTTCTGTATGTCTCCTTCTTGGTCTCTTGCCCAGCATAATTGATGCCACTGTGTTCCCTGCCCATGCTCTAGGTATGGGGGCATAAGGGTAAAGAGATGGGCAGGGAGCCAGGCACAGCAGTAAAAAGAATATCATTGTGAAGATGGTGGAGTGAAGGAGGCAGGTATGGGGTCCCTTGACTGACTGTTCTGAAGTATGTTAAAGAACTGGAGGGACCTTGTGTCATTTCCCGGCCCCCTCCCACCATCACCACCACCACCACCACCACCACCACCACCACCAAGAATCCAGCCTTCAAAAGTACTTGGGAGAGCATCTGGAACCCCAGCCTGGACCAGGGCAGGAGAGCAAGAGAAGAGATCTTGGACCATAGGAGACTCAAATAATTGTAATAAAAATAATTAAAAATTAACAGTGGGCATTTGTATCAATTTCATTTTCTCATTTGGTCCTTACAACAATCCTTTGAGGCAGGATCTACTGGTATTATTATCCCCATTTTATGGATGAAGAAACTGAGACACAAAGGCACTATGAATTGCTTATTATCACACAGCTAATAAATGTTAGAGGACATAAGCTAGGTTTTTTCCTTACACTAAATCCTCATTCTTCACATCATTGCCATTCTCTTCCATTATGATGATGGAGAGGGGGGAAAGGGGGAACAGGACCATCCTGGAGGCAGAATAGAATGAAGTTCACTTCTAGGGACCAGATGGGACTATTTAAGTTGTTGTTTGAGGTGCTGACACCCTAATTGGTGGGGCATGCTGGGAAGGCAGGAGGATCTGGCCTGTGGAGCCCTGGCCTTCTGTTCTCTGTACAAACCATTCTCACTCAAGGGTAGGCCTGAGACTTTCATGATCAAGAAACACAATATGAAAGCTGCAGGATCTGATAGAATTGTTATGAGTAAAGAAAGGGGCTTGATAAATCATAGATATCCTTATAGAAATGGATTGCAGTTGAAGACTTGGATTGGACCACTTGTCTTAGACCACCTACATTAGCTGTGTGACCCTGGAGTAGAGACTTAAGCTCTCAGAGTTTCAATATCTACATCTAAAAACTGGGGATGATAATAATAGCGACCTACTTCATAAGGATAAGAATCAAATGACCCAATCTATGTAAAGCCCTATATAAATGCCAGTTATTGTTTTTATTGTCAAGCTTATTACTCCATTGTATTCCAAGAAGGACTTCTCTGTCTCTGTTCCTTCCAGTGCCACTCTCTACCCAGTCCTCATGGCCCTTCTATATGGGTTGAAAGGTTAATTACTTTTTTGTCAATTTTGGGGGGGCAGGTAGAGAGGGACCAGGAAAGGGGAATGACTGGCCCATGGTCATATGGAAGGGGGTAAGGGACAGATCTGGGACCTAAACCCAGGCCCTCTAGTCCCAAGTTCAGTATTCCTATCATTATAGTACAGTCCCTGAGTTGACACAAGCTTATCTTCCTGTGTCCATTCCACAATGCCCATAGCCCCATCTCTTCATTTACCCACTAGGGTTGTGCTTGTGGCAGCTATAGGAGCATCCTAGAAGGCCAAGCCTTTGATTCTTGTTACTATCCTGGAACACCAAAAAAGAGCTTTTGAGACCAAGAAGAAGATTTCCAGGTACCTGAGGAATGAATGGACCAGAGGTTGGGAGGGAACCAGATATTTAAAGATTGGGCGCTGAAGGTGAGGAATGAGGGATAGGAACAGGCCTTTATTCAGTCTTTAATCTCAAGCTCCCCAATTCCCACCTTTTAGCATAAGAGAAGGAACTGAGAACCCTTAGGTGAACAACACTCATTCCTTACCTTGGGAGTTGGGGAAACAAACTATCAAGGAACCATATCAGTTACTGAAGCTCTGGGGTGAGTATTAATGGAAAGATACTTGTTCCTTTTCTGTTCTTCTCATCCTCCCATTTTTCATATCTTCTTTTCTTCCCTATCCCCATGCCATTTCTTCTCTCTACCTTGGTCCTCCCATCCCAACTTTTCCAATCTTTTCTCTCCCATCGTTCTAGATTTGCCAAATTTCCTATTTTTCCCTCAGATTCTCCATCTTTTTGCCTATTTCCTTGTTCTCCCCCCTCTACTCTGCTGCTCTACCTTGTCTCTCCACCTCTTATTCCTCAACTTCCTTTCTTATTCCCTTCCAACTCTTTCCTTCTCCCCCTCCTTTGAACACTGCCTTTTGCCCCCTCCATACATGAAACCTCTGTAAATGGTCTTTGTCCTTGGTGGTGTATCTGCTATTGATGTTTGTAGGCTGGGGGTTCTGTGTAAAAATGCAGGCTCCAGAATATTCAGGAGAAGATGCCATCATTGAGCAGATAGAAGACTGATGCTATCAACTTATCCCCGTGAGTGGGGACTGGGGCACCAGTCCCTTGGTTTACCTTATCTGTGTGTGTGTGTGTGTGTGTGTGTGTGTGTGTGTGTGTGTGTGTGTGTGTGTGTGTGAAAGCAAGGTGTGCCAGTGGTGGGGAGTGGGGAGGGGAGGGGAGGGAGGAAAGGGCCTGTGTTCAGGATTGCTTGGGAGTGATGGGTACTTTGTGATGGGAGACAGTGAAGTCAAGCCAGGTCTGCCCATTCTACTCTCCCTGGCAGGTACTGAAGAAGAGATGCTAAGAGATCAGGAATCATTTCCCCAGGCAGTGGTCACAGAGCCTTGGACCAGGCTCTGAATTCTGTCCCCTCCCAGAACTAAGACTCTAAAGAGAGATGAATCAAGAGGGTCTCAAAGCATACAACAGTGCAGTACACAACTATTTACCACCCCCCTCTACTCTTCCCCCATATTTTCTAATATGAAATGTAGCTTTTTGGAAACAGTACTGGGTAGAGAATCCAGAGACCTCTAGCACTTCATAATCATGTGATCCATTGCAAAGTACATCAATCACCCTGATTTTCACTTCCCTAATCTGTAAAATGGGGATATTGATATCTGTACCACCTTCTATACAAACTTGTTATGGGGAAAATGCTTTATGAACCTCAAAATTCTACAGAATGAGAAGTTATTTTTGTTTCATTAGGGGCATCAGGGGCATGAGTTACCATGCACAGAAAACAAGCTGGAGGACCCCATGAGGCATGGGAGATTGTGTGGCTATGAATCATGGAATATTAGGATCTCCAAACAACCAAAGTAATTATGGGTGACTGAAAGAGTGACAGAGATGAGTGGAGGGTCTCCATATACTACATATGCTATGGCACATCACAAATACAAGAAGTGAATTAACATCTATTAAGTACATATTCTAAAGAAGAACAGTCCCTGCTCTCAAGGAGCTCATAATCTAATTCGGGGAGACAACACATAAGACAAATTTTATCTATAGGTCAAATGGTAAGATCCAAAGTTCCTTAGGTTAGGGGAAAAAAAGATGACAGTGTTGAGTTGGGGGTTACAGGGCACAGAGACAAGAGAGAGGGCAAGGTCTGGGGAATTATAGGAAGCAGGAATAGGGAAGGGGATAAAACTTGATTGTCCTTCCTCTTATTAATAGGAATGGAATTGTCAACTTCCATCTCATTCAAGCCCTATTAGACAGGCAGACAGGGCAAAGGGGGCAGGAAAGGGGGAGGGTACCCCCAAATGACTCTACCTGGATGAAGTAGAGAAGTGGAAGAAGACAAAAGAAGAAAGAACACATTCCCCTCTTCCCCCAGAGGCTATTTCTAGACACTCAAATAGTTCTGATAGTGTGGCATAAAAGATATTCAAAAATGACTATAGGGGGCAGCTAGGTGGCACAGTGAAAAGAGCACTGGAAGAGTCAGGAGGACCTGAGTTCAAATGTGACCTCAGACACCTAGCTGTGTGACCTTGGGCAAGTGATTTAACCCCATTGTCTTGCCCCCAAAAAATGAATTCAGGGAAAGGAGGGTGGGTCAGTCTTGTAAGGAGAACAAGATATAACAAGTGGAGAGAGTGAGTACTAAACTTCTACCCATGATATAATAAAGAACCCAAAGAAAGACCTATGATACATTGTGTAGATCCCTTTGAGAGTATTTATGGAAGGGCACAGCCAGGAATCACACAGAATAAGTAACTAAGCCATCCATGCCAATAAAAGGAGAGGATCACAGATTCCCTGAAGCACTGATATGTATTTCTTTCAATTTATAATTTTAAAAACTAAATTTGAATTGATCACTTTCACCTTTACATTAATTACTTCCTTTAACCCTTTCCTCTCCCTGCGCCCAGAGAACCATCCCTTATAACAAAGAAAATATAATTTACAATTATTACAATTTTTGCCTTTTAGAAATCCAGCTCTTTTACAAATCTACAAGCCCCCTTAAAATTTTTTTTATTTATTCCATGCTTCAAATATATATTAAAATGTTTTAAGACACATAAATAAGAAGGGAAAGTCCATTTTCCATCCATATATATATATATTAAATTTATGATAAACATGCATTTATTATGTATGTATGATAGTTCTTTTTATAACATTACATAATACAGGAAATACCAATGAAATCTGGGTAGGTCAGGCCCCCCAATCAATCAACATTTATTATGTGCCACTACCGGCATCACTTTCTTTTTCTTTTCTTTTTTTTCTTCATTACTGTCTTCAATCAGACATCCCCTTCTCTCAATGTTTCTGGGACTCCCAGGGAAGAGGTCCAGATGTCCAAGTGCAGTTTTTCATCATCAAGAGTCTCACCCAACACCCTAGACTTTTTCGATGGATACATGAGAGGAACAACGGATGGAATTGATGGGAGAGGCTCCCCAAGTCTCCAGAGAAACAGGTAGAATGTCAGGTAGAAAAAGACAAAGGTCACAGTGAGCACCCAATGCAGAGAAGGCATCTGGAGTGGAGTCCAGGATGGGAAGAGGGAAGGATGAGAAGGGGTCCACCCAGTGATTGACACAGTGACACATCTAAAGAATAATACGTGTGTGTGTGTGTGTGTGCATGCATGCACATACACACAGATAATAATACTAACTTAGATTTCTACAGCTCACTAAGATTTACAAAGTACCGGCCTCATAACACCCTAGTGAGTCAGGGCATGCAAAAATCTTATTGTTTTGGAAACTAAAATTTAAGTCATTTTCCTCAAGTCACAAGTGTTAGAACTCTATCATATTACACGACTTCTCATATATGTTATTCATGTATGTTATACAATCAGATTCAATGATTAATATATAGTTGTAGATATTTATACCATGGCATATACACACACATATGCATAAAAAAGATGTTTTTCCAAATCATCAGAGAAAGTATTATTCCTGAGTCCATATCTTTTTTCCTAATGTTTTTTTTTATTCTCATTTTCTACAAATGTTTTTTTTACATTAATAAAATATACTTGTTTACAAGTAAACAAAATACCCCTCCCCCATGAATACAGATAGACTTGCTTGGGCGAAAAAGTAAAGGGGAGAGAAAAAAAATTAAAATTAAAAAAAAATAATAGTAATAATTGTAGGTATGGCCAGGTGGTGCAATGGATGAAGCACCAGCCCTGGAGCCACAAGCACCCGAGTCCATATCCAGCCTCACAAACCCAATAATCACCCAGCCATGTGACATGCAAGCCACCCGATCCCCACTGCCCTGCAAAAACCAAAAAGAAGAAAGAATAAAAAAGACCCAAAATAAAATAAAATAGTAATAATAGTAGGGGTGGCTGGGTGGCAGACAGAGCATTGGCCCTTGAGCCAGGAGCACCTGGGTCCGAATCCGGCCTCAGACACCCAAAGATCATTCTGCTATGTGGCTCCAGGCAGGCCACCCAGCCCCACTTGCCCTGCACCCTCCCCCAAATAATAATAACAAAAAATGTGCTTCAGTCTTTGTTCCAACACCATCAACTCTGTTGTGAGTGGATCACATTCTTTATGATAAGTCCATCACAAAAGTTACTTCCATATTTTTCCAATGTTGCCATTGCTGATCGCAACTCCCTCCTTTCTTATTTCTCCACTACCGTGTACTATATTTTCTCTCTCCTTTCACTCTGACTCTGCTGTAGGGTCGCTGAGTGACGCAGCAGACAGATCCCTGGTGCTGGGGCCAAGAAGCCCTGAGCCCCCATACCACCCCTTAGGCCCAGAATCCACCTGGCCCTATGGTCCTGGGCAGGCCATCCAATCCCAGCCCCTTGCAAGAAGTAAAAAAGAAAATGTGTTATATCTGAACACTGTCCCCACCATGGTCCATCCTCTCCTCCTTTATTCACATCCCCACCCCTTTCCCCTGCTCCCCCCTCCTTCTTACTCCAGATGTCTATACCCCATTGACTATATCTGCTGTTTCCTCTCCTAGCCATCTCTGATGAGAGCAAAGGTTCCCTCATTCCCCCTTGCCTCCCCCCTTCCATATCATTGCAATAGCTCATTGTAATAAAAAAAATCTTATTATGTGAAATATCTTGGACTATTCCCCCTCTCCTTTTTCATTCTCCCTTTCCATTTCCCTTTGTTTTTCCTATTGACTCCATTTTTACACCATATTTTATCTTCAAATTCAGCTTTCTCCTGTGCTTCAACTATAAAAGCTCCCTCTACCTGATCTATTAACTGAGATGGTTCATATGAATATTATCAGTATCATTTTTCTATACATGCAGTTCATCCTCATTAAGTCCCTCATATTTCCTCCCTCTCCTCCAATCTCCATGCTTCACCTGAGTCCTGTATCTGAAGATCAAACCTTCTGTTCATCTCTGGCCATTCCAAAAGGAACCTTTGAAATTCCCCTGGTTCATTGAAAGTCCATCTTTTTCCCTGGAAGAGGACATTCAGCCTTGCTGGGTAGTTCATTCTTGGCTGCATTCTAAGCTCTTTTGCCTTCCGGTATATTGTATTCCAAGCCCTACAAACTTCCAATGTAGATGCTGCTAAGTCCTGAGTGATCCTGACTGCAGCTCCACAATATTTGAACTGTGTCCTTCTGGCTGCTTGTAATATTTTCTTTTTGACTTGGGAGTTCTGGAACTTGGCTATAATATTCCTAGGGGTTGGTTTGTTGGGATCTCTTTCTTGGGGGGGATCGGTGGATTCTCTCCATTTCTATTTTGCCCTCTGCTTCTAGTATATCAGGGCAATTTTCCTGTAGTAATTCTTTGAAAATGATGTCAAGGCTCTTTTCCTGATCATGACTTTCAGGTATTCCAATAATTTTCAAATTATCTTTCCTAAGTCTGTTTTCCATATCAGTTGTTTTTTTCAATGAGATATTTCATATTTTCTTCTAATTTTTCATTTTTTTTGGTTTTGAAGTATTGATTCCTGATTTCTGGTAAATTCATCAATCTCCCTGAATTCTATTCTTTGTCTGAAGGATTTATTCTCCTCAGAGAGTTTTCTTATCTCTTTTTCCATCTGGCCAATTTTGCTTTTTAAAGCATTCTTCTCCTCAATAACTTTTTGAACTGTTTTATCCATTTGACTTTAGCTGTTTTTTAGCATGCTATTTTCTTCAGCATTTTTTTGGATTTCCTTGACTAAGCTGCTGACTTCATTTTCATGTTTTTCCTGCATCTCTCTCCTTTCTTTTCCCAGTTTTTTTTCCAACTCCCTCATTTGATTTTCAAAGTCTTTTTTGAGCTCTATCATAGCCTGAGCCCAATTTCTGTTTTTCATGGAGTCTTTAGATGTAGGAGCTTGTCCTTCCTCATCTTCAGACTGAGTATTTTGATCCTTCTTGGGCTCATTTGCAAAATATTTCTCAATGGTCTTCCTCTTATTTCTTTGCTTATTCATTTTCCCAGCCTAAGCCTGTTTTTTTGGGGTGCTTCCTGAGTTTTTGGGACACTCCCACAAGGGTCTCAGTGTGTGAGGTTCTGTTCTCCCTCCTGGTCTGTGAATGAACATAAGCGCCCCCCTCTGCCATGGGGCTGAGGGGTGGGGCCCTGCTGTTCTATGGGGGGCCTAGACTGGGATCAGGATCTGAATGTGGTCAGAGCCCTAGAGTCCTGTTCCAGAGGCAGAGGACAGAGCTCTGCAGTCTCTCTTCACTCCCCTCCCTCAGCTCAATGGGCTCATGCCCTGGGGGCTCCTGCTTACCAGCTCCACCTGCTTCTGTTTCCTGGATTTGGGCTGCCAAGAGACCAAGCTGCTGGCTGTGTGCCCTGAGGGCTGGGCTCCACGTGCTCACTCTGGCGGAGGTCCCCTGCTGTTCCCCCACTTTGTGCCGGTGCTCCCCGGGGTGCAGCTCAGGAGACTCCCCAGCTGCTGTGAGCCACAGCTCCTAGCGCCCTGGGGCTGCCTCCGGGAGGCTGAAGTTCTTTGGCTCTGGTGGGCCACCCCTCTAGCAGGCCACCCCTCCAACCTTGGGGAGCAGAGCCTTTCTGCTCTTTTCCAGGTTACCTTGGGTAGGAGAACTGCCTCACTGGGTCCCTTTGTGGGTTCTGTCTCTCGAAAGTTTAGTTAGAGTCCTTAGTTTATGAGTTTTTATCAGAGAGCTCCTAAGACTCGATCCCTTCATGTCACCATCTTGGCTCCACCCAAAAGTATTATTCCAATATCCCTTCATGGACTCTATCAGTCCTACCAGACTGTGAAGGTTTCAGATATGGTCTTGAGAACAGACTGTTTCAACAGTCTGAGTATGAACCTAGCTAAATCTGGAGAGACTTGCCTGTCAGTCACATTCATAGAGCTCCTAAAGGTTTACCATATATTTGACATTTATGACCCTGTGAGTTAGGGAATATGTGTTATAATTCTCACCATACAGATAAAGAGACTGAGGCTGTGAAAGATTAAATTACTTGATCAATCAATCAATAAACTTTTATTAAACATCTTTGTCTGCCAGGAACTCTGCCCTAGATTTCCCATGTAATTATCCATAACATAAAGTTTGGACCCAGGTTTATTTGAATCTAAGTATGACATTCTAACCATTGTACTACCCCATCCCTAGTGATGAATCCTCTAGAACATGAAAAGAGGAATATAAGATGGCCCCACTTCTTCTGAGGTTCCCTTTAGCTCTTGTGGAAATGATAAAAAAGTGATGAATGGTCTCAGAATATTGCTTCACCTATAAATATTCATTAACTGTTGGTACACCAAATAGGAGGAGACAATGTGTCATAATGGTTATAGTTGTAGGCACATGACCTGGATTCAAATTCTACATCTCATATTTATGTGTATGACTCTCGACAAGTCACTTAACCTTTATTTCAATGTAATTAGTTTCTTTTGTAATCTGATAGGTTTTATTTTACATTTAAAACCATTATCCTGAGAAGGGAACTATAGGCTTTAAAAGATTGTCCAAGGGACCCATGACATAAAAAAGTTAAATTTCTACTTTAAAGAATGATTATTTATGTGTACGTGTGTGTGTGTGTGTGTGTGTGTGTGTGTATGTGTGTGTATGTGTGTGTGTATACAGAGTTCTCTTTTAGATAAAGTTATTTTTCTTTATAAAGAATTTGTTCATAGATGTGGGGAAAAGAGGGAAGGGGACAAGAAAGGAGTGCAATCATGGAGGAAGGGGACTGGCACAAAATTCAAAGAAATGTGGGGGCAGAGAATAGCAAAGGGAGAACAAGAAGAACATGATTTGATCCAATTGATCCAATTCAATGAGGGTCTGGGCAATATGGAGATGAAAGAAGGAGGAAGAAGGAGGAAACCGGGGCTGAGCACTGACACAAAAGAAAGGCAATGCCTGAAGCCCAGGGATAGACACAGTGGTACCCAACCTGG
This sequence comes from Macrotis lagotis, assembly GCF_037893015.1. NCBI lineage: Eukaryota > Metazoa > Chordata > Mammalia > Peramelemorphia > Peramelidae > Macrotis > Macrotis lagotis. The sequence goes on from NC_133659.1 coordinate 195,053,870, forward strand.
ACAGGCAGTACCTGTGTGCAATGGGCGGATTAGGGCAAAGGTCTCCTCTCTAGCCTCTGGAGGTCTCAAGCCAAGGTCTCATCTTTTGGCAGTGGAAATCTTTCCACTGGTCCATTTTTCTGTTTTCACTTGGATTGTTTTGTTCTGTTTCTTTAGGGTTTTATTTTTTAGGATTGGGGGAAGGAGAAGGGAAAGACTTTAGAATTCAATTAGAGAGGGAACAATACTGTACAGTAAAGTTAACTTTGGTGTTTTTTGGAATACAGATTTCTTTCAGAATTCTTTATATAAGGCCTAGTTTGCAAAATATGAATCTATGTAAAGTGAGAACTGTTTTATATACATATATACATGCATATATATACACATGTATATACATTCATACACATATGTATATATTTATTGCCTTGTGTATGACTTTGTGATTGACTCCTGGCATTTTATATATTTTGTATTTATTTTAAATGCAATGCCTCTGGCTAACATTTCCTCTGAATAGAGGAAAATATGTATTTTTACATTGTTATATAGTAATACTGTTGACTTTTGTGAGTTTATTTTATATTCTTTTATTTTGCTGACTCTACAATACTTCAAAGTAAACTCTCATGATGTCAGCAAATAGAAATAGTTTTGACTCATCTTTGCCCTATGTGTAGGTCTTTAAATTTTTGTTTGTTCCTATTGCTAAATTTTCTGTCACTATGTTAAGTAAAATGGTGAGAGGAGCATCTTCTGACATTTTACAGAAGCAATTATATTGACATGCATTTATCAAACTATTGATTTAAAAAATAAGGTTCAGTTTGTCAGTCAGTAAACATTGATTAAATACCTACTAAGTCCAACCCTGTGCTAAGTGTTGAAGACAAAAAGAAAGGCAGAAGGTAGTCTCTGCCCTCAAGATAATGGGGGAGACAATTAGGTAGAAACAAGCCATATATAGAATAAAAATTCAGGTAATAATCAACAGAGGGAGGGGACTAGAATCAAGAGGGTTTAGGAGAGGCTTCTTGTAAATGGTGCCATTTTAGCTGAGACTTACAGGAAGCCAAAGGAAGAGGGGAGATAGAGATGAGAAGGGAGAGCACTCTACACATGAAGGATAGTCAGTGAAAATATTCGGAGCCCAGAGATGGAGTTCATGGACCAGCAAGGAGGTCAAGTCACTAGAAGAAAGAATACAAAGGGAAGTACAGGGTATTAGGTATAAGGTATTCTCTAAGAGAACTAAGAGGACTTCACACTATGTTCTAATTGACTGTGGCTGATCAGCCCAGTATAAACTAGGAAGGCTCTATCACTGCTTAGGCATAGTCCATATGAACATTTAGAGTGGAAATGTCTCTAAATTTGCACCTCACGTTTCTTTTGAGCTATTACAATTCTGTTTTGCTCATTTTACTCAATGTCATCTTCTTTGATGCTGGCACACCACAATGGGCAGTCTTATGCCAGTGTCATCCATGTCTCGCAATTGATTCCAAAGTTCTTCAGAGATACCTTGACAGTGTCATTGTATCGTTTCTTCGGACCTCTCTGTGAGCACTTGCCTTCTATGAGTTAAACATAAAATAATCTTTTAAGCAAACATACCTTTGGCATTTGAATAAGGTCAGCCCATTGGAGTTTTGCTCTCCATGGTAGAGTTTGAATGTTTTCAGTTCAGTTTGAGAAAGAATCTCAGTATCTAACAGTACCTTATCTTGCCAGGTGATCTTCAGAATCTTCCTAAGACAATTCAAATGGAAGCAAGTTTCCTAGCATTGTCACTGTTAGATTGCCCAGTTTTCACAATCACATAATAATGAGCTTAACACAATGACTTGTAGACCTTTAGTTTAGTAGGCAACCTAATACCTCTTCTCTCCTACATTTTCCTTCAGAGCATTCCAAATCCTGATCTAGCTCTGGAAATGCATGTGACAATCTATGGAGGCATTCCTGGAAAGTATACTGCCAAAGTAAATGAACTTAGAACAGAATTGAAAATTTCTCATTTACTGTGATTGATGGTTTCATGTATAGATGGTGTGGTGCTTGTCGGTAGAGAACCTATGTTTTCTTGATATTGTCAGATCAAAATTAGCACAAGTGAAAAAGAGTCAATCCATACTCTGTTGCATCTCAGCCTCAAAGGCTGCAATGGGGTGAACAATCACATGCAAACAAATAGTCGAATACCAACTCCCTCCACTTTTGTCTTGGCTTGTAGTCTTTCTAGTTAAATAATTTATCATCAGTGTGGTAGCTGACCTTGATGCTGTTTTCATCCTCATTGAGGGCTTCTGATAACATTGTTGAAAGCATCATGCTAAAAAGCATGAAACAAACACATAATCCTACTTTACTCAATTGATGACTGGGAAAGCAAGAGAGCATTGTCCATTATCCAGAACTTGTGCAAACATGCCATTATGAAGGTGGTATAATTCTGATATACTTCTCTGGACAATAAAATTATCCCATGATCTTCCTGAAAAACCTCACGAAAGACAACAGTAAAGGCCTTGGTCAGTTGTTTGAGTGCTGTATACAGACTTCTGTTCTGTTCCTGGTATTTCTCCTGGAGTTGCTGGGAAGAAAACATAATACTGATCATTTCTTAACCCTTTCTGAAACCACACTGGTTCTCAGGTAGATGATCACCTTCCAGGTGAAAGATTAGCCTTTTCAGAAGGACTCTGACAAAAATCTTGCTGACAGTGACTAAGAGGGTGACATATAATAGGACAACCATTTTCCTTTCCTTTACAGAGATGGACAATGGAGGCATTCTTGAATTCCTGAGGATAACCTTCTCTTATCATATAACCCAGAAAATTTCAGTCAGCTTTTGTTTTAGCAGTGAACCTCCTGAAAAATCTCAGCTGGAATAGAATTAGCACTAGGCACTTTGCCATATGAGAGGAGTTTAATGGCATATAAAACTTTTTCTTCAGTTAAAAGTTTGGCTAGAAAGGAATTGACTTCAACTTGAGATATAAAGTCAATGACTTTAGCATTGTTTGACGAGACAATCTATTGAGAATGCTATGGCAGTGTTCAGTTCATCTCTCCAGTTCATTTCTCCAGGTTTTTGATCCAAAAATAGCCTTCAGGGATCATAAATGTGTTTTGGATTGTTTCTATCAATGTAGAATTGAATTTCATCTGCTTTCTTACTGAGCCAAGAATCCTGTTTATCTCTTAAGTTTCAATTACACTTTACTGTTGAAGAAGTCAGACACTGCCTTCTAAGAGACAAATTATCCTACTAATAAACTTCCTGTATAGCTCTTGTTTTTCATTTAGCAGCTTCTGAATTTCCCCCTCATTTTCCTTATACTGAAATGATGATTTGAGTGTTCTGACCCAGATGGGAAAATGCTGGATTGTACAACAAATTTCTGAAGACTTCTCACTCTTTTTTGCTCCACTGTTGTCAACCGTGTGTTGGCTCAAGTTGGCTAAGTTAATGTTCATACTCAGAGAAGCTATATAATTGGCCAGCCACAACTTCTTTTTAGGTTTTTTTTTTGCAAGGCAAATGGAGTTAAGTGGCTTGCTCAAGGCCACACAGCAGCCACAACTTTTGTTGAATGGCAATGTTTAGCTTGGAGAGGATGAGTCAAGTCCAGCACTCTACACCACACATTGTCTTCTTCACTCTCAAATCCTATCTCTTCTCCCTACAATGAAAAGATCTATTAAATGCCAATGGTTCCATCCAGGGTGCATCCACAAAGTTTTATTGTCTTTAGTAAACAGAAAACAGTTTTGATGATGAGAAGGTCATGAAATGCACAAGTTTTCAGTGGTTAAGTGTTTGTTGCAGTTTCCAACTCTGTTCTTCCCAAGGACTCTCTCCCATGTCTGCCAGGCTGTACCCACTGTGACGTTAAAATCACATAGACTTGTCTTCTTTTGGCATATTGATGATGAGGGTTTCCAGGTCTTCCTAAAACTTTTCTTTGACATTATTAGTTTGTCATGGTAGAAGCATATACCTTTTTGATGCTAGTGTGGGGTTTTCCTACAAGCATCAATGTCATTCACTTCTTTCAGGAGGCATACAAGCTTGTTGACTAGATTAGTTCTGATTTCAAAATCTATAGCAGCTTCACATCTCTCCCCATCACTATGACCCCTCAAGAGAAACATGTATCCAGCACCAACTTTGGTAGATTGGCCTTCATTTGAGAGCCTTGTCTCACTCTGGGATGCTATTAAAGAAGTCACAATAAGAACTGTTAGTCTTTCAGGTCTATTGGATTTCATGTTGTCCATAGGTATGCACACATTCCATATGCCAATGCTGAATGGATCATCTTCACAAATCTTTTTGTACATTTTTTTTGCGTGTTTCTACCACAGGATGGGATCACTGCTTGCCAAGTTAGGCATGCTAGGATAGGATGAAGCAGGCAAGTTTTAGAGCACCTTTTCTAGCCCCTTCCTCACACTGGAAGATGAGCAGGGCAGTCCTTTAAAAAATGTTGCTCTGGGGGAGGCTAGGTGGCATAGTGGATAAAGCACCGGCCCTGGAGTCAGGAGTACCTGGGTTCAAATCTGGTCTTAGACACTTAATAATTACCTAGCTGTGTGGCCTTGGGCAAGCCACTTAACCCTGTTTGCCTTGCAAAAAAAAAAACAAAAAAACAAAACAAAAACAAACACCTAAAAAAATGTTGCTCTGACACAACATTTAACATATAAGATGATTGCTAAATTCCACTGTTGCTTCAGTTCAATAAGAAGATGATCCTGTGGCTTTGGTCGCATGTGTGCAGGGTTGTGACTATAGCTCTTAGCACATTCTTCACCTACTGCTTCATCATTCACCTGTCACCACAGGTCTTCAAGGTAGGTAAAAATTATAAAATGAGTGATATCTTCTGACTCATGCATAAATTGGATTTAAGTGAGGCAGAATTGCACAAAGTAATTGACCTCAGTCTTTCTTTCATTTTTATTAAACTCCAATGGCAAGACAAAAGTCAAGACAACTGGTGATGGCTTGGGATATCATGGATGACTTAGACTTTTTCCATAGTGCTTGTTTCAGTTGCTTTCATGGTTGTTGGAACAGATTGTTCTTATTTTCTCATGCCACTGGGGAAAATTTTCACTTGCTTGAGGCAAATATCCCCCCCCAACTCATCAATGAGTTTGAGGTCCGTAATTTACACCCAGCATGATTTAACCCTTCTACTGAAATGGTTTACTAGCTGTAGATATACACAGATGAAAATTGATGGCAAGTGGATAACAAAGGTAGAAAGCAGTCACAAAAAGGTATCGGCAGCCCTCACACTAATATTCTCTAAATATCTGTATACTTCTTACTGGTCCCCTTCCACTCCCCAGGATATAAACTCCTTGAAAGCAGGGGTTGATTTTATCTTTTGTATTTTTCTCCCTGGTTCTTGGGGAGAGCAAAGTGTCTGGTATATAATAAATGCTTAATAAATAAATGTTGATTGATTAGTTGATTGTTGTGGAAATCTGCATAATGTTTGATAGTTTTCTAAGGCTAGAAATAAACTTAGTTTTCCTAACATTATATGTTCAACTTGTATAATTTTTTTAAAGCACATCTAATCTTTCTGAGCTTTGAATCATATCACAGAGAATTAGAAATTTCATTTATATAAATTTTTTGGTTCAGACTTATGATTTTATGACTGGAGGTAACCTCTGGTGAGGAATTTCTATCATTTCTTTTTTTTTTTTTTTGCAAGGCAAATGGGGTTAAGTGGGTTGCCCAAGGCCACTGACTCCAGGGCCAGTGCTTTATCCACTGCACCACCTAGCCGCCCCGTTTCTATCATTCCTAAAGGAAATCAACCTGACTGCCTCCAAAAAATTTAGGTAAGTAGATAGCCAGCTAGATGGATTGACATAGATAGATAGATAGATAGATAGATAGATAGATAGATAGATAGACAGACAGACAGACAGACAGACAGATAGATAGATAGATAGTTTTAGAGGCTTGTTTTGAGTCATTGTTAAGTGACTTGTGACAGAGGAAGGACTTATTTGATGGTGGTGTGAGGTTTTCTTACAAGCATCAATATCATTCACTTTTTTCCAGAGATTTACAAACTTGTATGGCCCTCTATTCACTATACCACACTATCTTTCCCATTTAGGTAAATGATTCCCAGAAATAGAAATGAACCATGAACTATCTCTCCCTCTCTCTAAATATGTGTGTGTGTAAATATATGTGAATTGTTAATTTATTTCCCAATTACATGCAAATATAATTTTCAACATTCATCCTTTTGCAAGCTTTTGAGTTCCACCTCCTCCTTCTTCCACCCTCTCTTCCCCCCTCCCCATGGCAACGAGTAATCTGATATAAGTAAACAACATATTTTTAATAATAGGCACTGACTAGTAATCAGATTTCTTACAGAAGTATACTGAGTGCTAATGACTATGTAACATTCTCTATTTGCCTTCTACCTCTCAGTTTTATATATATATATATATATATATATATATGTATGTATATATATATACATACATATATATATATATATACACATATATTGGGTTTTCTTTAGGTTTAAATCTGCTTCTCTAAATAAAATGTGCTTTAAAACCAAGCTTGGGACCCAGGAAGTGGCATTTACCACTCCAGAACCATTTGCCCTGCTGCTGGTGGCCATGTGTGCTGGTGTGGAGTTAACTAATTGTGAGTTGTATAGTCTCTATGAAAATCCACATTCACGCAGTTTGCTATTGTCAGGGGGAAACATGCTTTACAGTGGCAATCATTATTGTTTATGGTCTGTTAACCTTTCCATTAACAATCTAATTTTTTTTAGAGTCTCATAACCAAGCAAAACAATTTGTTCCAGGCTAAAACTGAACCAATGAGGACATAACAATTGAAATTGAACCAATAAGAGTACAATTTTGAAGGGGGAAATCTTTTTTTTTGAGCTATTTGTAGATTTATACTTTTTTTTTCTTTGATTTTTCAGGCAATGAATGGCCAATCTTCTTTCCATTCTCTCTTTTCAGAATTAGATCTTTTTTTTTCCAAAACTCATGATTGGTGCCAAAAAAAGGAGATTTTCCTGAGAATCATGTTGTTTTTGGAGGAGAAAGGGTTCTATTATTTTCTCTTATTTTCTATTGTCTCTTTTCTGGTCTAATAGACTAATATAATTTTATTTACTGATTTGGCAAATTATACTTATATGAGACCTAGAAGAAATTGAAATTGTCCCTAAAATTATTTTTAACTGGTCTTAAATAGCATGTTAAATATATATATATATATGTATATATATAAAATAAATAAACTAATAAATTTGGGGGGGGTGAGCAAGGAATGATAAATAGTAAAGGTAAATAATTAGTGCATGCTACCTTGTTACCTCAAAATGTGAGGAATCTCAATTCCCAGAACATCATTTTGTCAGTGAGGATAGAAAGCTCTTTTAAGCTAAAGCATTGAGAAGTTAAAATAGCACCGATATAAGACAAGAAGGATTTGCAAACTTTTATATTTTGAAAAGGAAAATAATTTAAGATAATTGTGAATATAAATTTGGAATTTATAAAATTATTAAGAGAACTATAAAGAAGATCTTGTAATCGTAAAAAGGGATTTTAGAAACATCTCGTCTCAAGAAATTTTTATGCATTACAGAGTTTTAGGGAGTAAAGGGAATTTACATTAAATTGAAATGTGTTACGTATAATTAGTAAATTTTATATAAGAACAGATTCAGACAATTTTTTGAAACTTGATTGTGTTACAATAACAATCAATGAATTGAAGTATCATCCATCACCTTTGTAAAGATTTGTTATAAGAAAACTGGAGAATACCTTGCCAACAAGGTAATATCTCTCAAGGTCTTTTGGCCCAGAAAGATTGTGAAAAGCTGTGCTTTTCCACCTAGTGGTTTTTTTTTTGTTTTAGTTTTAGTTTTTGCAAGGCAATGGGGTTAAGTGGCTTGCCTAAGGCCACACAGCTAGGTAATTATTAAGTGTCTGAGACTGGATTTGAACTCAGGTACTCCTGACTTCCAGGCCAATGCTCTATCCACTGTGCCAACTAGCCACCCCCACCTAGTGTTTCTTAAAGGGAATATTTATATGTAAAATCAAAGTAACTTATTTAATATCTGTTATTTAGGAAGAAGAAATTATATATGTATCCTTTAACCCTGGCATTGGTAAAAGTTTTACATTGGATTTTTAAAATTATTATATATATAAAACTAAATTCATAAAGAATCTTATTTTCTTTTTGAAAATAGCATTATATTTGAACAAGAGGAAAATAAGCTTATAAAACTGAGATATGAAAGAAATTTATGTGTAACAGATATTCAGTTATAAGGTTAACTTTAAGAGAATTAGATGTCAGCATGGAAACATTATATTTCATGTAAGTTAAGAATTTAATGTTTAATTTTAAAGAAGCCAAAATGGTAAACTTGGAAAAAGGTTGTATAAGAGATTGGGAAGTATAGCTTAACTGCAATTATTTCCAATAATATTGAATAAATGTGAGAGACTGAAAAGTGATTGGGAAATTGAAAATTATGTAATCCATAGGTAACTTAGTGATGAGCAAGATGTTGAAAAGTTATATGATCTAGTTTTATCAATATATACTGTAATTATGGCAGGGTTGTGACTATAGCTCTTAGCACATTCTTCACCTACTGCTTCATCATTCACCTGTCACCACAGGTAGGTAAAAATTATAAAATGGGTGATATCTTCTGACTGGGGTCGAGGGTATGCTTCTGTTTTTATCCACAGATGAAGAAACTGTCTGGGTACCAGAAAGTTAACGATTGATTGCTCCGTAGAGGTAATGAGGGAAAATATCTGAAGTTATGACACTCTGTTTCCTGAAATTTTTAAACAATGTGATGGACCTTATTCTAGACCTGTAGGTCCAAGCATAAATGCAATAATAGAAAAGAAATTACAAATTCCTTTTAAATCAAAACAAAGTAATGAATTATATGCCCAATTAATGGTATTAAAAGAACAGCTACAAACCCTTAACATTTTTACAGATAGTAAGTATAGTTATCATGTGGTCAGACACATAGAAACAGCTTTTATTAAACATAGCACTGATGAAGAATTATATCAACTCTCTAAAGAATTACAAGAAGTTATAAGAAATATATATATATATAATTCCTTTTTTTTAATTGAACGCATACATTCCCACACTGGATTGCCTGGGTCTATATATGAAGGCAATCATGGGGCTGATCAATTAACCCTTCCACTTCTTATAAGCTTAGTAGAAGAGTAAGCTAGGCAGTCTCACAAGAAATTTCACCAGAATGCCTCTTTATTAAGGAAAGAATTTAAAATCACCAGAGAGCAAGCAAGGAATATAGTAATATCCTATCAACTATGCATTCCATATTTACCTACCCCTCCAAATTATTCTAAAAATCCTAGAGGCCAGGTTCCTAATGAATTGTAGTAGATGGATATAACTCATTATGCACCTTTTGGAAAAATGAAATTCATTCATGTTACTGTAGATACATTTAGTTCATATACAATGGCAATAGGACAAAGTTCAGAGGTTATACAAGGTGTGATTGATCATTTATTCCATTGTTTTGTTATTGCAGGGATACCAAAATCCATAAAAACAGATATTGGCCCTGGATATACTTCTATGGCATTTAAACAATTGTGCCTATTTTACAATGTAAAATATATTACAGGTATTCCCTATAACTCCACTGGTCAAGCTTTAATATAAAGGAAATATAAAGATCTTAGATTTCTGGTAGTGCCAAGCAAAAGAGGAGAATAAATCTTGCCTTATATACCATGAATTTTTAAACATAAAATGATAAACAATTAACACCTGCAGAAAGATTTTTTTTAATAAGGATATGCAACATGAAGATAAGGACATGGTCACATGGAAGGATCCTAAGGCATCAACAATGAAAATGACTGGATCAATTAGTAACCTGGAGTCGAGGGTATGCTTCTGTTTTATCCACAGATGGAGAAACTGTCTGGGTACCAGAAAGAAACATCAGACCATGCAGACCAGATGAATCAAGTAATACAGAAAATGAAAAACTTACACTTAAGAAATCGAAAAAGAAAAGATAAGAGGAGAAGAAAGGACAGACCATGCAAAAGAAGAGTACATCATGGACTTATGGGACAATTTATTATGCTTACATTACTCATTAACAATTTGGGGACTGTAAAAGGAATTGAATATTGGACTTATGTTCAAAATCCTTTATGGGTCACTACTCTACAATGGGGAGAAAGTATGACTGAAATTGTATTAATAGGGGAAACTGCAGATTATTTGGGATACAACAAAGTTCCTACTGGAAATATCAAAGAAGAGATGCTGAGAAGAGAAGTTAAATACTATGTACATAGTAATATACATATACATATACATAAAAATACATAGTAAATACTATGATACCTATATGTTTTTGTAAAATGTGTACTGTTGAACCATGTGGTAAATTAAGTAAAACTAATCATTCAACTCATTCAAATATTTATAATATGGGAGTATTTAGGACCTTAGAAATATAAGGAATTCCATTTGTAGAAAGTATTAAAGGTAGAAAGATATTTCCTACAAAATCTTGTTTAAATTTACATGCTTGAGATTTTAAACATGAACATTTTCCCCTCTGGGTTGCCTGTCATACCCCAAATAGAAGAATTTATGATCATTCTATTTTGCTACAAGTGTGGAATTCTTCTGATAGAATTATTCCATGAGGTATTCCATGCTATATTAAACCAATTATATACCCAGAAATAGCTAATTCAGAAATATGGAAGGCTATGGCAGCAATAGATGAAATAAGGTATATACAATGGAATAAGATGTTGGGCAAAATATCTTATGCAGAAAAGAAATTGTGACTGCATGCATAGGACCAAATATTGCTTTCATGATAGGATCTTTCAAAAAATGTCAATATTATCAGAGAAAAAGGGGTGTATAATGTTAACTGTTGCAATTGCACTATTCGAGCATGTATAAATAAGGAAGTGATGGATGATGATGTTGTTTTTATGATAAGATGACCAAAATTTGCCATAATGCCAAGGTAGAAGGCAGGTATATGTCTCCTGCTGATGAGCTCTTAAAAATGTATTAAAGAGAATTAGGCAAAAGAGATGTATTAGTTGCATTGTGTTGGAATATTAAGTGTTGTGGTGACCATTGTGGCAGCCACCTCTACAGTTATTTCTGCTACTGATACAGTTATCAAAAAAATGTTACTAGAGCATTAAAGGCTCAGGAGAAAATTAATGAAGATCTTTATCATTCGATTAATGTTACAACTCTCTATAATGAATACAAGGGACAATTGCAATATGATTATAGATTTTCTGCTATTTGTGTTACTCCTTTAAAATATAATACTTCATTTATTCCATGGGATAATATAAAAAGTTACTTGAATGGAATATGGTATAATGATTCTATAACTATGGATATGGATAAAATTGTTAATGATATTGCACTGGTACCTAGAATGGAAATGGACTCAGGTATTGATAATTTGTTTAACTTTGTTAATAGATTTCATCCTTTTCATTTCATCAACCTATTAGTGAGCATGCTTCCTGTTATCTCTGCATTATTATTGATATTGTGTATTATTCCCATTTATCTCAGATGTCTTTTTTCTCTGGGACAAAATATAGATGTCCTAACATACCGTTAGCTTCAGCATGCCTAAGAAGGGGGACTCTGTTGAGGGCCAGTTCCTAGGAGTGATTTACACATATTCTTGGTGATCTTTTCCATCAGAGATATGCATGTATTCTTGCTCATTAAATGGATTTGTTGGCTCTCCACTGAACCCTGACCTGGGACAATCTGTGGTTCTGGAGGTGGTTGTAAAAGGCTTTTCTGATAAAGAAGTATGCAAATTTCTAAGAATAAATATTGTAAATTTACCCTGGAAATTGTGAAACTGGGTCTCCTTTAACCAGTCATTCATGAGATAAGTTTTTGGTATACAAAGTCTGAGTTTCTGAAAATAAATCAGTAGATTTGTATCACGACCTTGCTTATATGTTTCCACTCGACCCGACTCTCATTCAATGTTTGGATGCACAGCAGAGCTATCATGAGTGATACTTCCTCATCTGGAAAATGATCTGAAGAAGGAAAGGGAAACCATCCCAGTATCTTTGCCAAAAGAAAATTCCAAAAAGGGTGATGAAGAGTTGGACATGACTGAAAAATGACTGAACAATGAATACTTCTCACCTTGGCAATCTAACAGAATAATAAGTATTGGGGTAAAGTCAACTGAGAGTGGGCACTGGAAATGAACTTCAGGTATTCCATCCAGATTCAGTAGGTATTTAACCCCTTTCTTCCCCAACTTTCATGCTGTTGTAGACTAGCCCTTGCAAGAGTTTTCAAGTGTATTGAAAGGCTCCAAGCAGTATGCCCAGCTGATCTGGGATCTTCCACTGTTTTCCTCCCTGGTGATGAAGTATTTAGCCATGGCTGCTATACTTCTGGGAGGAAAGTCAGGGGCTTGTGTTGCATCTTATGTTTCTCTGTGAGTCTTACTATTTAGAGCCAGAGTACAACCAAGAAGAATTTCAATTAGTGATAATGTGTCTCACAGATTCAATCTCAGAATCTGTTCCTCACAGTGAAGTTCGGGTCCTTTCCCTGAGAAAGATGGAAGTGCTGTACATCTTCATGAAAAACTGGAATTTCAGATCCCTCATTTTATAGATAAGGAAACAGACTATTCTGAAGTGACTTCTCCTAAGAATTAGGCATATGTGTCAATATGAGCAAAAATGCAGAGATAAGAAAGGACAAGACATTTAAAGTATAATACCCTCTCTGCAAAAAGGATTTGGAATTATGGCGATGAAGCTTGTTGGATAGGATGTTGTTCTTGTTTGTCCTTCTTTCTCTAGGAGGACCAATAACATTAGGACTTGACTTGCAAGTGACTTGGATTTAAATGAGGTGGAGCTATGCAAAGTCATCAGTCTCACTCTTTTTTCCAGTAACTGGAGTCCAATGGCAAGACAGATCAACATAACCTGCAATGACAGGAGAAACCTTGGTCTTTTTGTCTGAGGCAATGCCTATTCAGTGATTAAAAATTTGGCAAAAATTGAGGCAAAAGATGGCCTAGCTTGCCTCCACAAAAGAATCAGTCTGGGTGGGGAAGACCCAGAGTTTCTGAACAAAAGATAGAAATCTCCCATTTGCTTGTCTCTGCTGCTTAAAATTTAAGGGTTATTCCTTAAAGAAACAGTGTTAAGTTAAAGACCTCACCCTGAAGGAGAAGTCTTGAGAGAGGTGAAATGTAATAGACAGGAAGGTGATCCAGTCAGGCACTCCTTTTGGGTTTCAAGAAAGACTGAAGTCACAGTGGAAGGGAGGGGAACTTGGCTGCTGCTGCTTCCACCTCTACCTGATACTTGGAGGGGTACAGTCTGAGACCAAGACACAAGGCATGTCTAGACAGACCAGTCTTGATTGAAATTTCCATTTGGGAGAACTGAAAGGAGATAATGATTTGCCTGCCCCAGCTTTTCTTTTCTCCTTGTTCAAAAGAAATGTTGAACATAAAGCTTCCCTGTTTTCCAGAGTTTGTTTACTAGCATAAGATCAAAGGATGGTCAAGCAGAGCAAAATAATATGTTTTTCATTAATGGAAATGGGTTATAAAAGAAAAAAACAATGACCAATATATTACAGAGAGAAATAATGAGAAAGAGAAAATAATATCTCTGTAGGGAACTATCAGGACCTTCCTGATGGGATTCTGGAGTCAAATGAAAGAGAATCTTATTGAGTTATATTTTATGAAGTCCCCAAAATGAGGTAAGAGTATGTATTCTCAAGACAAAGGACAAGCCCAAGTAGTCATATTTATCTGGTAGGAGCTTAGATGGGCAACCATTGTTTTATCCTGGACATGCTCAAGGAGACCCCTAAAATGAGTGGTGTCTCCAGAGAAGTAACTAGAGAGAAAGACCTGCCCAGTGAGAGGGAAGGGGAGTGGCTGGAAAAGATTGGCACATTCCAATCCATTAATCTTTTCCCCCTATGTTTCAAGAAGGAACAATGCAATTATATATTTAATATGTGTACTGTATCTCAGTAACTCTCCAGGGTAGCAAAGTACAGGACAATTTCCAGATAGGGGTAACAAAGTCACAGTTAGGGAAGTGTGCATGACCAGGGAATGCACAAAGTTGCAGACTCATCGTCACTTTTCCTAACTGAGACTCCTCCTAACACGTTGACAAATACGGCTGGGAAAAATGGATCCCTGAGTCAATATAATTTTCCAAGCATCTTCCCTGAAGTTATTTGTATTTATTCTACATATTTTGTTTATACTTATCTCTGTACATAATTCTCCCTCTATTTACACTCTTCAAATGTAGGAATTGTTTTATTTTTGTCTTTCAATCCCCATTGTCTTGTATAGTTCCTGGAATATCATAAAAATTCAATAAATGCTTGTAGAACTAAACTGAATTAAGGCTGAAGAGCAGAGCTAGAGGAGCCTGATGTCTTGGGGTGTTGCCTGCATTCCATGCAGATATCTGGAGACATCTGGTTGCCCAACTCCACATGAAAGGAACAAGCATCAGCCTGTGCAAGAACAAGTTCTGATGGGAAGAAGATGTGATATGGAAGGATTGTCCCTCTCTCTCTGAACTCATCTGGCCAAGCTCTCTTTCACATAGTTGTTGGAATCTTTTACCTTCCCAACAGTGTGGAAATGATTGAACCTCTCTGTCTTTTAGATAGCTCTCTCCAAGATTCCAAGTTGTCCAGAACATGTTGAAATACTTTAGTAGACAAGATTTCCATGCCTGGAAATAATCTGTGCCAGTGAAATCACAAATTCATTCCCTATTCCTATCCAGGAGCTTATTGACCCTATCCAGGTCAATAATTTCTATCGATGATTCACAATATGTCTCCTCAAGGTTTCTTGGAAGAGAGACTAGAGTTATTTTAGGGTACCTGCAGAAATTATCCAGAGGATATTCTCCTCTGTTCCCCTTCAATATCCCTTTTCCATTTAGTCTGTAATTTTGAGTCACTTTTTCCCTTTAGCATCACCAAAAGTGCTGAGTTGAAATCTATCACTACTCTTCCTTCCAAAATGAAAATGAAGGTGAATCATAGTGTTAGGAATAGAGGAGACCCTAAAGGTGATCGAAGTCAGGAATTCTTTGCCTGGAGTATGTAAGCTTTTCTTTACAATTGTTATTATTTTAGTCTTGTCTGAGTCTATGTTATCCCATTTGGAATTTTCTTGGCAAAGATACTGGAGTGGTTTGCCATTTGCTTTCCAGCTCATTTTACAGATGGGAAAACTGAGGCAAATAGAATTAAGAGATTTGTCCAGGATCACACAGCCAATAAGTGTTTGAGGTCAAATTTGAACTCAGATCTTTCTGACTCCAGGTCTGGCATTCTGTCCACTGTGACACTTAGCTGTATTTTTAAAAAATATTTGTTGTTAGCATATTACGTTAGGGGAAATAAAAACCCCCCAAACCTGGAATTTCAACTATTTAGGTTGAGTCTAACTATGTCTTCAGGAAGGCTTCAAACAGTATACACTGTTTGGATACACTGATGTTCAATTCTATATGAATTATATTGGGTAATCTTAGCATGTTCTGATAAATATCATTATTATAAGAAGGTTTTGGAATACCTGAATCATTTTTTATTTCAAATGTAATGTATATTTTAGAGTTAATATGCCTTGAGGAAGTAATTTTTGTTTAAATAAAGATACATTTGCTTCTGTTGAAGTAAAAAATTCATTAGTATAAATATTAGTTGGAAATGAAGAGAAAAAATGAATAAGACAAAATGCTTGTTGAAAGAATACTTGTCAATAAAAAGTTACTATTTATTTAAACTATTAAAGCTTTTAAAAGCTATTAAAAACTTAAAAATAAAACTTTTGGTTTTACAATGACTATTTCAAAATTTTTAAATAGGTCTGTATAGTTTACTTTATGCATTGGAAATAGGGCCCCATAGGTTTCATTAGAATTTCAGAGGGGACCAGTACACAAAAAAAGCTTAAGAATCACTTAAGTCTTCCCTTGATTTTTACAATGAAGAAAACTGGGACCAAATGAAGGTAAATGACTTGCTCAGTGTCACACTATTAATTAGTGTCTGAAATAAGATTTGAACTCAGGTCTTTCTGTCTCCAAAACCCACACTCTCTCCCACTATCACACCTAGTTTCCTTTTAAACAAATGACATGGTCAGAATTTGAATCTAGGTTTCTATTTGTCACTGTAGGTTGTTTTTTTCTAACTTTTTAATTTTAACACCACATGCTTTGGGCAGCTAAGTGGAACAGTAGATAGAGAGCCAGGTCTGGAGTCAGGAAGACATATCTCCCGGAGTTCAAAACTGGCCTCAAACACTTAATAACCATATATGCTTGGATAAGTCACTTCACCCCATTGGCCTCAGTTTCCTCATCTGTAAAATAACCTTGTGAGAAATAATTCATTTGGACATCTACTTATCTGATGAATTGCAAGGTTCATATAGAATAGATAGGATATTGTGGTGGACCTCAAACTTTGATATAATGTTCACTACTTGTTTACCAAGTTATAAGGTAAGTGAGCATTTGGGCATCCATGAAAATGCTGACAAAGTTATCTCCATCCTGTTTTACTCAAATTCCTTGTTAAAAACCAACATGGGTGGAATTCTTTGATGCTTTGGAAAGTCCCCCATTTATTTTTGTATCTTCAGACTATTGTCTTGTCCAACATGAGCAGGTGACCATTTTATGAACACTTAGTCAGTGGAGATGCCTCATACTTCACCCAAACTCTGCTATGTCATTATTTTGGCATCCAAGAACATGGTCTATCAACCAATGAAATTCTTTATTTTATCATGCCTCTTTTACTTATTTGAGTAGCAAAATTATAAAGATAGGACCCTGGAAGGAGGGGACATCTCAGATCATGAGGAAGATTAGAGGGGACCAATGATCCTTTAATAAAGTGCCATTGGCTCAGAGCTCTGCCTCAGTCTCTTTCATTGAAGGTGAGACAATTTTAATCCCCATAAATGGGGAGTAAATGACAAACCACTCCAGTATATTTGTCAAGAAAAGCACAAATAGGGTCTCACAGTCAGGCACAACTGAACAACAGCAACACATGTTTTAGGAATGAAGTATATTGCCTATTACCATCAGTAAATAAACTTCATTGGACGGTTACATATAGCCAAGTTCCCATATGAGTTTCTGTTCTGAGCTCCAAGTTACTAAAGTCAATAGTATTTTAATCACTGCTTATTTTTTTTTATTCCAGAATGTCTGGGAATCACATCATCATGGGATGAGGCAACTGCTGCCCATATTCTCTGAGGACAGAGTCCTCCATTGTTTCATTTCAAGTAAGTCCAGAGGTCTTGGACCCAGATGTTTGGGTCCATCCAGTGGCTGCACTGAAATAATTCAATTCAGCTTTGGGGAGGATGTAGAGAGGGGGCAGCTGACTGGAGATCAATTTCCTTCCCGGATCAGGCCTTTCTAGAACACTTTATTAGAAATAGAGTAAGTGTTAAATAAAAATGTGTGTTACTTGTTGATTTCTCTGACGCTCAATGAGATCCTGTACAGAAGAGGTGGAAACTGTCTTTCTTTCCCTGCCCCCCATCATCTCCTGAGAACATTCTCTTCTTTCTTTCCCACTTCCTTTGCCAACTCTGATCTATTGCAGGGAGGGGTGGGAGTAATAGGAACAAAGAACACCCCATCCTCTCACCCACTTCTTCCTTCACAGGGATGTATTGAAAGAAGATGAGAAAAGAAAAGAGACCATTGACTACACCAGCTCCTATTGGGTCTTTAAGGGTTGAGGGAGTTGGGTTAGACTAGTAGGGTGGAGCTTGGGGGGGGGCATAAAGGGCCTGAAAAGTAGAGACATTTCATCTGGCCTGAGACAGGACCCCAGTCTCTTCTACTGAGCCTGACATGCTCACATGCCTGACATACATAGTAAGGACTGCACTGACTAGTTCTTGCCCTGTTGGGTGATGGCGATGGGTAAATCTAGTAGTTGGGCATCCCTCCTCATGGTTACTGGGAAGGAAACCAATATAAGGATAACTGAACTGGAGAATGGGAGGGATGGACAAGTTAGGAACTGGGGCTGAGCAGAGAAGAAAGGTAATCAAGAAAAAAATGGGGGAGAGGAGTTTCCATCTGACACAGTAGGACATTCTGGAAGCCCACTAGAGATCCTCAATCCCGCCCCCCCCCGCCCACAGTCTGGGATACCATAGAGGAATAGACAGAGATGAATTTATATGTGATTCTCTATTTTGATTATAGTGTATCCCCTGGTGCTACTTACAGTACATATAATATATGTTTATTCTACTTGTCAGTATTTGGGATTGTATGACCCTATATGATGGTTAGTTTCCCACTGTTGCTCTTGTCTGTCAGTCTCTTTATGCTGTTTATATCTTTTTATGAATCACTGTACACACATATACACATACTCACACACATATGTGAGCATATATTTGAGTCATGGAATGAGAACAGGTAAATGGCATGTTGCTCAATTCAGGTCATTTTACAGTGACATCTGGAATACAGCCTAACAACAACTTCCTAGCTGTGTGACCTGGGGAAAGTCACTTAAAGCCCTCTGGGTCTCAGTTTCCTGATCAGTAAAGAGAAAGAATTGAACAAAATTACCTTCTAAGGTTCCTCTTACCTTTTAATATACATGATCTTATGATCCTATCTTAAAATTGCCAGTGCTGACCTCTATGACATCATTGGGATCATCAGCTTGTAAGACTTTATGTTTATATTTATGAAATGAGGTGACCCCTCTCTATAACATTGTTTCAACCAATTTTTTGTTTGTTTTATCAATCCATTTAAGTAGGTTCCACAATTCCTGTGGCATTTGTCTGTATGACCTTCATTCTCTTTTCAGATATCTGTCCCATGCTGGATATCTGCACTGGACTTTCTCTGCCTCAGTATATCATTGCTATCTATAGAGATATGGGCAGCTGAACTAAGGCTGCCCACACATCCTGGCCCTGAGGCTACTGAACAAGAGCTAAATATTTATACTCAAGAGTTGAATCAATATATTGATGAGCTAAGTCAAAGCAGATGTGGATGAGCAAGAACATTTACTAAATACTTATTATAAAATAGTACCCTATTCTTGATGTTAGGAAATACAAAACTTAGATAAAACATAATCCCTGCCCTCATGGAATTTACAGACTAGCTAATAGATCAAACACAAAGGCAAATAAGTGTAATATATAATATTACATGATAGTTGCACTAGATCAGTGGCCTCTAAACACTTTTGATCATGCTTCCTAACAGTAAAAAAAATTTTGAGTGATCCAATATATTTATATCATGCATAAATGATGTACTTATATGTAAATACTTTCATGCTAATAATTCTATATATCATAAGATACACAAAATAGACATTTAAAAATATGAGATAAAGAAAAAGTAATATTTGATTATGAGTCAATAGGGAACTGTCACTAATATTTGTTGAGTATGAGAATGACATGATCAGACTAACACTTCAAGAAAATTACTTTGGCTGTTGTGTGAAAGACAGATTGGAGTAGGGAAGAGACTTGAGGCAGGGAAAGCACTGAAGAGATGATTGAAGCAATTCTGATGAATAGTAATGAGACACTGAACTAGGAGGGGTGGTGACTATATAAGTGGACAGAAAAAGATATGAGAGATTTAGAGAGGACAACAATAACAAAATTTGGCAATTGATAGGATATGTGGGATGAGAAAAAATGAAAATTTCAAGATTGACACTGAGTTTCCAGTGACAGGAAGAATGGCAATGTCTTCGATAGAAATTGAGAATTTCTGAAGAGGGATGAATTTGATGGAGAAAGATAATATCATAAGATTTGCCATATGTACTGTAACCAATTCATGTCTCCCCATGGATTCATTTTGTCTTATCCAAATAAATAGAGATGTTAATTTGCTCTTTGGAAGGAGGGAATTGAATAAGGAAGTTTCAGAGGGGAGATTGGAAGGAAAGTTAAGGATAGATATAGTCCTGTTGCAAACAAGTCAGATGGTTGGTGGGATTTGACCTATCTTTTCACTCTCCAATCACACACCTTGGGATCAGGTCACAGTCACTTTGAAGACCACTGAACTAGACTTGCAAAACAAGAGGGAAACTGAGGTCTCTGAGTGCAGAAAAGGTCATTATTGTTTCCCTAGTGCATCAGGGAGAATTTCATGGAGGAAGTGGCATTTAAAGAGTGAATAGAAGTTCAACTCATGAAGAAAAAGAGAGGGGGAGAGATTCTAGACATAAAGTACCATGTGGAGATAGAGGAGCAGGAATTCCAAGCTGTCTAGAAAGTCCATAAAAAGCTCACAGAACCAAGCCAAAGGTCAGGCTTAGGGAAGAGGATGGTCTAGAGACCGGGAGACCCTCTTGTACTTTTACTGGGGTTTATTGGGGATTCCTACAAATAGGGTTTGAGTTATAGCTAAGAATTCTTGTGACTATTGAGGGCAATGATATGATAACTTCCTTACCTTTCTCTAGTACCTTCATGAATACCAAGAGGTCTGCAGATGCCTGGGTCCCCTTTGGTGCTTAATAATCTTCAATGATGTAGGTAAGGAAAACAAAGCAATGGACTAGAGTAAGAAGAGTCACTTACTCCATCCCAATCAATCAGCTGGTAATTATTAAGTACCTACTATGAGTCAGGCCCTATGCTGGTGCTAGGAATACAAGTACAAAGAATGAAGCAATTTCTTTTGAAGACCTCACATTCTAATGGGAGAATCGGGTCTAAAGAGACCCCTCCCTGCTTTGTGTTGATGGGGGTGGATAGATTTGGGAGGGAGAGAGAACAGGTTAGTCATGCCCCATATGACAGGAGGAAGGCAGGAGCTTCAGGAACAGAATTTTTTCCTAACTGGGAGTCTGCCTCTCCTACTCTTTTTTTGTTGAATCTACAGTGTTTCAGAGGGATTCTGGAAAAACTATTTCTACACTTGTCACCACCCCTGTAATATCTTGAGTTTTTCTTTCTTCCCATCCTGGGACAATCCTAGCCAAGGTGAAAGAAGCTTCAGGATACTCAGCTGCCTTCAACCAGCTCCTCCTCCCCAACCCAGGGATGAAAGGTCCCTTCCAGGTCAAAATTCTTATAGAGCAGAAATAAAGTCTCAGTAAATTATTTATATGTATGTGGTTCTTTCTCTCTCTCTCTCTCTCTCTCTCTCTGTGTGTGTGTGTGTGTGTGTGTGTGTGTGTGTGTGTGTGTGTGTGTCTTCCTCCTGGAAAAGAACTATATGGAGAGAGTACAAAGGATATGAAGATTATCTCTGCCAACTTGTATGACTTTGGACAAGACACTACAATTCTCTGGGCTTTTAGTTATTGAACAATCATTTATTAATTATTTATTGTGTGCTAGATGCTAAGTTAAACAAAGAAAGGTAAAAGACAGTACCTGATCTCTAGGAGTTTACAGTCTAATGGAGGAGACAACATGAAAGCAGTTATATACAAATAAAATATATTCAAGATAAATGGGAAATAATTTTAAGACTCCATGTTATGCTAGAGGGGATGCAGGAAAATTGAGATCTTAAAGCACTGTTGGTAGAGTTGTGAACTGATTCAACCATTCTGCAAAGCAATTAGGAACTCTGCCCAAAGGACAATAAAACTACACATATCCTTTGACCCTGCAATATAGCATGACTAGGTCTGTATCTCAAAGAGATTTTCAAAAGGCAAGGGGGGGGTAGAGGAGAAAGGACCTACTTGTACAAAAATATTTATAGCAACTTTTTGTAGTGGCAAAGAATTGGGAAATTGAGGGTATACCTGTCAATTGGGAAATGGCTAACAAATTGTGGTATATGTTTTCAATAGAATCCTATTTTACCATGAGAAATGAAAAGCAGGAAGGGCTTAGGAAAAACCTGGAAAGACTTATATGAACTGATGATAAGTGAAATGAGCAGAACCGAGAGAACATTGTACTCAGTAATAGCAATACTGTACAGTGATCAACTGTGAATAACTAATCTATTCTCAGCCATACAATGATCTAAGACATTTCTAAATGACTAATGATGAAAAATGCTATCTACCTACAAAGAAAGAACTGATGATGCTTGAATGCAGATCAAAGCATACTTAATTAATTTCATTTTTCTTTATTTTTGTCTGTTTTTCTTTCATAGCATGACTAATATGGAAATATGTTTTATATGACTACATTCTATAATCTATATAAAATTGTTTACTACCTTAGGGAGGTACTACCTTAGTAGAGAGAGAATTTGAAATTCAATATTTTAAAAAACAGATGTTATAAATTGTTTTGTGATTGGGAAAAATAATATATATTTTAAAAAATCTTTATTGAAGATGGAATTCAAGTGAAGGAATTAGACTTTCAATTAACAATGAATCAACCAACATTTATTAAGGACTTATTATGTCCCAATGATAAGTGCTGAAGATACAAAGGAAAAGAAAAAAAAGATCCTATCCTCAAAGAGATGGATTTTATGAATCTCTTCCAGCTCTGGACCTATGATCCTATGTAACTGTAGCAAAAACCAAATACCTAAAACCCTTCTATATCAGTGAACTGATAAGCAGGTATAGACTTAATGTGATATTTTAGTCACAAAAGCTACTATCATAATAGAGGCATAGTGTTCAGAAATTGAATCCTATTGTTCAGTTCTAGGCACCACATTTTAAGAATATAAATAACAAGTTGGGGAGTGCCTAGAGGACAATAGAGAGGAGAGTGTCAGGACTTGAAAACAT
Organism: Macrotis lagotis; assembly: GCF_037893015.1. NCBI lineage: Eukaryota > Metazoa > Chordata > Mammalia > Peramelemorphia > Peramelidae > Macrotis > Macrotis lagotis. The sequence continues at coordinate 195,076,785 of NC_133659.1, forward strand.
GTCATATGAGGATCATTTGGAGGAACTGAAAACATTTAGCCTGGGAAAAAGAAGACTTCAGATAGGTAGGTATTAGTTTTCAAGTTCTGCCTTTGGCACATACTTACTGTGGAACTATGGACAAATCACTTCTTGTTTCTTTAACCTCTTGGCAACTTCTCAATTGAACCAACTGAATCATAGATCCAGACTCTGTCCCCAATCTAGTCTATTTTATACTTCCTACAATGATACCAGATCATGGAGAAAAAGTTAAGATTTAGGATGTTCAGCAGAGGGAGAAGTGACAGATGTCTTAAAATTGTGAGTTGTGATGTAAAAGAGCAATAATTTGAAAGTCAGGAGACAATAAATATGTAGTAAGCAATTATTATATATAAAACACTGACCTACAGGTTAAGTAGGTACATAAAAAGTTCAGATGAGACATGATCCCTTCCCCTCATTTATAGTAGTGGGAATAAGATAAAAACATAAATGCTGTACTCATTATACTGTAGAATATTTATTACATAATCTCTGAATTTTCTTTCAACTTTAGATCCATGAAGAGATGATATAATTCATAGGAGACTAAATTTATAGTTAGAAAATTAGGATTTGCAATCTGGGTATACTACTTCCTACTTGTGTGGCTGTTGAGGAAATACAGCAAGATCAAGAGACATCACAGCTTCCCCATGGCTTTTATCCTGAACCCCCAAAGAACATCATATTTCAAGACTGAATATCAAGTGTATAACATATAATTCTAATCCAATTCTTTCCCCATCCCCTTGAACACTGAAGAAAAAAAGGGGTAATTACCACATTAGGGACCTCTTCCTTCTCTTTGAAGGCAGAAATCAAAGTCTCCCTTGGAGGCATTCAAGATCATATATATCTAATTAAATCTCTGCAATATGGGCCACTCTGGGTCCTTTTGGCTTGCTTTAAACTCTTAAACTCTAAACTCTTAAACATAGAACTACAAAATGTTAGCACCAGAAAGAACTTTAAAAAACAGCTTTTACAACTCTTGCTTGGAGGCTAACAGGAAGGACCTTAGAAATCCTTTGCTAGAGTTTGCAGTCTAACTAGTTTCTCTAGGCAAAGAGATCATATGGGAAGGGACTTGATCCAAATCTGTCTCACCCAGTATATTCTCTATCCCGGGACCAAATATTCTCTATAGAGGGCAAATAATTTGTCTAAGGTTATCAGTATGAGGCTGGACTAGAATACAGAACAAGACCATTTGACTCAGCAACAAGATGAAATCTCAATTGAACTAAGGAAAGAATGATCTTATCTGATAAGTCCACTCAGTTTTGGAGGTACAGGCACTAGGAATCAAAGGACATGTAAGAATATCAATTTTCCTTGGGGCTTCTCTTTAGGCATTCAAATTCCCTGCCTTTAGACATATGGTGATTGACCATATCTCTAAAGCTTCTCCAACAGTCCAAGATTATATTGCCCTATGCATAATAAGTGTCAGTCCCAAAGTTCTCACAGTCAATCAAGAGCCACATCTCCCTGAACATGGACACCAATGGCAGAAGAGTTGGGGTTCTATAAAAAAGGGGTGCTATAGTCATTCCTTTGGTTCTTGAGAGCTCTTCATGTTCCCAAGACTCTGATGAATACACCCTTAGAAATTCTTCATCTCCAAATACTCCCAGCCTATTCAGGGATATGGGGCAGGGGGAAATAGTTTAGGAAAGAGGATCTGAGCTCAAGGGGAGACTGAGACTATGAGAAAAAAGGAAAGGGGAGAAGAGAAGAGGCTTGATAGGAGGTGAGAGGGTACCACACTGCCAGATGAGTCTGAGTTCTCATCTAACTTTGAAATTCTGAGATTCTTTCATTTTTGGCCTCTTGACCGGTACCTCCCAGTAGCTCTAAGTTCAACATTTGATATACATCTTTCCTTTCCCCATCCCTTTCATTCCATAGAGACTAAGGTTGGGTAATTCAGAACATTCTATCCCTGTTGTCCACACCATTGGCCACCCAGAGATCCTCCCTTATGTGATCCTATCTGTATCTTCTAACTCAAGAAAATCTTCCAACTATGTGAATTTCCCTTTTGAAAGAAAGCTGCTTCTGGTGGGGGGGGGGGGGATAGAGAAAGGAATGTGTAGAGGGAAAGACCTGAGGTGGATGGAAGAAGGACGAAATCTATTTCTCCTGTCTCTCCTGAGTGTTAGTCAAGCCTGAGCCCCCCAAAATTCTTCCCAGTAACCTGATACCCTAGCAGGTGCCCAGTAAATCATTGGCCCTTAAAATATTAAGGGCCCAATTGGGAAGGTGAACATACCCTAAAAAAAAGGCAGTGTTCCTTACTGAACAAGTATCTCCACTCCACCTTTAAAGACCTCTAACTTCCTCAGTTATACTGGAAGAAGAAAGAAATCCAATGTTGTTGATTTGGACAAATACCCAGCTTCTTGCATCTGGCTTGGTTAATAAAGGGCACTCAATTGAATGATATTGGCAGTGAAAAGTCCTGGTTTAGATTTGGGAACAGACACTCAGACAGATCAGGTCTAAGATATAGGGACTCTAGTAAGATAGTCACTAAGACTGCTCCTACCTTTGTGTGACCCTGAATTTTAAGTAATTTTATTTAATCTTTCTGGGCCTCAATTCCATTGTCCATAAAAAAAGGAAATTGGATTGGTTTTTGTTTGTTTTGGGGTCATTTCAACATCATGTCTGATTCTTTGTAAAACCTTTTGGTGCTTTTTTTGGGCAGAGATACTAGAGTGAGCTGTAATTCCTTCTCCAGCTCATTTTACAGATGAAGAAACTGAGACCAATGGGGTTAAGTGACTTGCGCAGGATCACACAATTATGGTGAGGGGTCTACAGTTGAGGCAGAGCTGAGCCTCACCTCTGATTGCAAAGGATTGAACATACCCCTGGCTCATACAATAAACCCATTTCAAGTGTATGAACTCAATCCTTTGCAATCAGAGGTGAGGTTCAGTCCTGTCTCACCTATCACCTCCTCACTCCATGTCCCTGTCCTAATCAGGCCATTTTTGAATTGAGAAAGATAAATCTCTCTGATTCCAAGCTCTATGTTCTAGCTGCTTTGTCACCCAGCTACCCTTGATTAGATGACTTCTAGGGTCACCAGGGTGGAAACTGTAGAACTGAAAAGGCAGAAATAAGAGATGGAATCCTAAGATTGGGGTCCACTGGGCCGGAATTTAGAGATTATGAAGAAAGTATGGTAGAATAAGTCTGGAAAGATGGGCTTGGAACCAGATTGTAAAGGACTTTAAAAATGCTAAACTGAGGAGTTTGTCTTTTAACCTAGACCTGAAAAAGGAGCCATGGAAAATTTTTGAGCAGGAGAATAGCCATTATGTAAACCTAAATTAGGTGATTTTTGTACTAGTCTAAGAGACAGGCGAGGAGATAAATGACACAGGAGTCAGGAAGACATCAGACATTTATTTACTGTATGATTCCTGGATAAGATACTCTCTTTTTCTGTTTACTCATCTCCAATAAAGGTTTAATAATAGTGTCTACCTCATAGTTTTTGCCTAGGCTCATAGGAGGTATTATATAAATGCTAGCTATGATTATGAGGAGAAAGATTATGCACCTACTATGTACAAGGCATTTTTAATATTATCCAAAGTTTAACACATAGTAGGTATTTAATAAAAGTTTGTTCAATGATTATTTCATTTGATCCTCACAACAACCCTAGGAGACAATAACCCTGGGATGTTGAGTCATTTCAGTCCTGGCAGAGATACTGAAGTGGTTTGCTATTTCTTTCTTTCTCCATTTGAGAAACCTGAGACAAACAGGGTTAAGTAACTTGCCCAGGGTCACACAGCTTGTTAGTGTCATAGGTTGGATTTGAAATCAGGTTTTCACAACTCCAGAGTGAGTGCTTTCTCCACTGTACCACCTAACTGCCCCATAAGACTGAGAGTTAGTGTTATCATTAGCTCCACTTCATAGTAAAGAAAATTGAAGCAGATTCGAATTTAATTCGTTCTATCACCAGGCCAAGCCCTCTATTCATTCTGGCCATCTAGTAGCCTGAACTAACTTGAAGCATTGTGATTGGATAGGAGAAAGAGGTGACGTTTATCAGTCATTCATAGGCTGAAGCCCATCAGACTGCACCTGCAGCCAACTCCACTGCCAACAAACACACCTGTTTCCTGGAATTCTCTTGGTTTGGGTGCAACCTAATACTTTCCACCATTAGCTCAAAGGAGTCAAAGCCTGGTTTGTCAAAAGAGGGCTTAGTGGGAGACAAAAGGAAAATTCAAAATCCAGCAAAATATAAAGGTAGAGTGCTGAGGAACTCACAGATCTAGAAATCTTATCCAGAGAGAATTTGAGTCCAACTACGACCAGATTTGGCCATAGTTACCAGCCCTAGCACACAATACAAAAAGCATCATAACTTCCATAGGAAACTTCTTAATCCCTCTCCCCAGACTTTCCCAGAATGACTGTAGAGACCAATTCTATAAGAATCACACCCTCTTCAATATGTTAATGCCGCCCCCTCCAGCAGGAAAGTTGCCACCCTTCCCACAGTATCCAGTATCCAGAGGGAAATGACCACCCTGAGGCTTTACTGAAACATGGAGAAAAACCTGCAGGGATTTTAGTCCTCCTAATGCTATTGCTGTGTCATATGGTAAAGAGAGTTAGATTTGGAATCAGAGGAATTGGGATAATTCTTAAATTTCTGCTGCTACTTTATATCGCCACCCACTACAGGACATAGTAGGGCAACTCAGTGGAGCTATAGTGCAGTGTTCTGAGTCTGGAGTCAAGAAGATTCATCTTCTGAGTTCAAAGCCAGTTTTCAGACACTTACTAGTTGGGTGATCCTGGTTAAGTCATTTCACTTTGTTTACTTCAGGTTTTTTATTTGTAAAATGAATGTGAGAAGGAAATGGCAAACCACTCCAGGATCTTTGTCATGACTCCAAATGAGGCCAAGAAGAGTTGGAAGAAACTGAAAATTGACTGAGCAACAAAAACATAGATTCTAATCTAGAGCATAGACACTGGAGTTGATTCTAGGCAAGTCATTTTATTTCACTTCCCCTCTCTGTAAAATAATGGGGTACCCAAGATGTATGTCTGTGTGTGTGTGTGTGTGTGTGGTGGGGAGGGGTAGGGAAAGGTAGAATCTTGAACTGAGATTCCCTTCTAGTTAAAAAATTTGTGATCCTAAATCAATTCTCAGGGCTTTAGTTTGCTTACCTACAAAATGGGAAAACTGGATTAGACTAGATGACATCTGAGGTTCATTCTTACCCTAAATGCAGGGTCTCCCACACAGGTGAGTGAGTGGTGGCCAGGGCCCAAGAAGTTACCTGGCTGGTCAGGTTGTTGTAGTTGTTCATACTTCACTTTCAAAGAGAACCAATAACATCACAGAGTTATGTCTTAACCTGTGTTTAAATTAGATTTAAATGAGTTCTTAAAAGCCATCAGCTTGAGGAAGCTAGGTGGCACAGTGGATAGAGCACCAGCCCTGGAGTCAGGAGTACCTGAATTCAAATCCAGCTTCAGACACTTAATAATTACCTAGCTGTGTGGCCTTGGGGCAAGTCACTTAACCCCATTGCCTTGCAAAAAAAGCCATCATCTTTACTTTCTCTTTCTGAGTCTGGGGTAGGACAAAAGTCAGGACAACTGGAGATGTTCTGGGATACAATGAATGACCTTGGCATCTTTGTTGTCTGCCTAAACTCTAAGCCTCCACAGTATCTGCTTCAGTCACCTTCATGATTGTTGGAACAAATTGTGCTCATCTGCCCATTCAGCTAGGGAATATTACCAGGTGTACTGGCCATTGAGCCAACAAAGAGAAAGGGGTTGGGGTGGGGTTCGTCCCATAAGGCAGAGATTACAATGAGAAAAGAGTAGCAAAATGAAAATTAAGTTGAAGGATAAGAAGTAAAGATGTTTGGAGATTTTCGGGGTGAACTGGGAGACAATTAGAGATTCAATCAAACTACAGAGTTGACACAAAGTTGGAAGGAGATAGCCAAATGGTTCTAAATAGATCTTAGATTGGAATGTTGTTTATATATCCTACTCTACATTTTTGATTCGTCCTGAACTATTCTACTTCTCAGAAAGTACACAAATTCCCTGAGATTTTCTGTCCTCTTTCCATGTTCCAATTATTGAAACACACAGTATGTCTTCTTAAATACTCTTTTTTTTTGGAAGGTGGGAATTAAACTGGGACTTGAAGGAAGCCAGGGAAGCCAAGAGGAAAACATTTCAGGCATGTGGAACAGCCAGTGAAAAGCTCAGAGTCAGGAGGTGAAGTGTCACTGGATCACAGAGTATGTTGGGGATAATGATTTACAAGAAGATTGGAAAGTTGGAGTGGCACTGGCTATGACAGATTTTAAAAGCCTCATAGAGGATCTAAAAGTTAATCCTAGCAACGATAAGGATCTAGTGTGGCTTATTGCATGGAGATTTGGAGAGGGGTGAGGGAAGGAACGCACATTTAGGAAGCCATGGAAGTTAGAATGAAGTTGGGAGAGATGAAGTAGAGATACTTATCAGCAGGCTATTGCAGTATTCTAGAAGTAATAAAGGCCTAAGGTGGTGTCGGTATCAGAACAGAGAAGGGGAAGTTTAATAGAGATAATGCAAAGGTAGAATTAACAGGAGAGAAACTGGGTGGTACAATGAAGAGAGCACTGAGATAAAGTCAGAAAGATCTGGGTTTAGGTGGCTAGGTGGCGCAGTGGATAAAGCACCGGCCCCGGAGTCAGAAGTACCTGGGTTCGAATCGGGTCTCAGACACTTAATAATTACCTAGCTGTGTGGCCTTGGGCAAGACACTTAACCCCATTGCCTAGTAAAATACCTTAAAAAAAAAAGATCTGGGTGCAAATACGGTTTCATATACTTACTAGCTATGTGATTCTTTGTGACAAGCCAGTTACCCTTGCTTGCCTCAGTTTCCTCATCTGTAAAATGAGATAGAGAAGGAAGTGGCAAACCACTCTAGTATTTCTGCCAAGAAAACACCAAATGGTATTATGAAGAGTCAGAAGCGACTGTACAACAAAGACAGAATTGACAGGACTTTTCAACAGATTGAATACAGAAAGATAGGAGAGTTAGGAGTCAGGGATGACTGACTGGGAAGATGGTAGTACCATTGTCAGTAATGGGAAATCTAGGAAGACCTAAGTTCAAATCGAACCCCAGACATTTACTAGCTGTGTGACCTTGGACAAGTAACTTAACCCTGATTGTCTCACATCCAGGGCCATCTTTAGTCATCCTGATTCATATCTGACCATTGATCCAGATGACTCCAGAAGAGAAAGTTGAGACTGGTGACTTTGTACAGCATTCCCCTCACTCAAAGCCAATTCATATGCATATTATGGCTTCATCTCCCTGATGTCATGGCCTTCTTCAAAAATGAAGGATAATTATCATTATCATCATCATCATCATCTTCATCAGGTTAATTTGTTGGTTGGTCAACATATATGTTTAATAGTTCCTCTAGGCTCTGGGGTTCAAAATGATATGCATTTTGGAGGGGAGGGAAATTTGTCTTTGAGACTGGGCCCCCAGAATGAGATTTTAAAACACATGTTTATAGGGAGTAAACAAAGAACCATAGAATGATTAGCAGCAGCCAGTGAAATCAAAGCCTTATGGTATAGTTAGTTCCCTTTCCCAATTTCAGGAGATCTGCCTCATGCCAGGTTTATCTAGGGTCCCTCACAGAGAGATACAAGGAAAAGGAATGTCACATAGCCAAAGGAATGCTTTATCTTAGCTTAGGCTGTGTCTCAGATGACACAAATTTCCAATAAACATGAGATTCTCCTCTCCAGGATATCTGTGACAACCTGTCACAGTAGATTTACAATTGCAAGTTTCCTGTTTTCCAAGGAAGGAAGATTTTGAATTTTTTTTAATTCATATTTTAGAGGAAGAAAAGCAAATTTTGACAAGAATTATAAGTTTAAAACTTAGGCACTTTTGACAAAGAGACTGAGATTCCTTCTCTTGACAAATCTACAAAGAGACATAAAATTCAGAAAAAACATTGAGGCAGCCTTCATAGAATTTCAAGTCTCTGCTGTCCCTACAGTAGGGATCCTATAGCAAGATTAAATGATACATAAATAAGGTAATTGCAGATACAGAGACAAGAAGCCAAGTCCTTTGAGGTTTTGTAGTTCTTGCTTGTTCCCTCTATCTTTATCTTGCCTCCATGGGTCCAGGTTCCATTTATTGATTCCCTGAGGAATAGGAGCTTGTCCTGGATTAGCTTGATGAACTACTACATAGCCTGCCTAGGTTGAGAATTTTGGATTTTATCTGCATTTGGAAAGTGTGGGGCATACCCTTGGTACACCCTGGAGGAGGGTTCTCACTGATTTTGATTAAATTCCTTGGCTCAGATTCCTAGAAGGTTGATTGTTGCGGAAAGAACTGCCCCCTTTGGGTTGGTCTATTAAAAAAAAAAAGAATCTTTAATCACTGATTTCATCTTTTCCCTTTTGGGACTTTTTAAAAAATTCCCTTTTTGCATGGTAAAACACAAACCAGCATAACTAAGGAACAAGCAGATGTAGGCCCAGAAGTCACTTGGAATAAGGGCACATGGGGTCTCACATGACCAAAGAAGAGAATTCTTGAATCTCAAATTCCTGGTCCTAGCATTGGAGAGGCAATGATAACTTCCCACCTGAAAGATGGCAGCGGAGGGGAAGGGGACCATGTGGTCTGAGGAGTTTGGAAGAGGGTTGAGATTTCCTGAGGCCCAGACTCAGATTCAATTCAAATGATTCTCTATTCAGCAACTTTAAATTCAAATATTTGTAGATCCATTAGTGCCAGGCCCTTGGAGAAAGAATGTATGCCATGTCTAAAGATAAAAGAATATTATAGGAAACAGACTTCGACTTTGCCCTCTTCTATTACAGTTAGCTACATACAGCAGGAAGAAGATAACCTCTTTAGCAACCCTAAGTTTACCTTTCAAGATTAGTACAAACTTTTAGGTTGGCAATAGAAATCTAGAAGTTCCTGGAGTGGAAAATAGGATTCACCCAAGCAAGTTCATTTCCCTACTAAAAGAGAAAGGAAGGGAAGAGAAGGGAATATGTACTTATTAAGTCCAGCCCTTGGCTAAGTATTTAACACATATTATTCATTTGATTCTGGAGAAACTGAGGCTTTGAGATTTAACTCTTCCAGGGTCACAGAGATAGTAAAAGTGTCCAAGGTGGGACAAGTCCCTCACTCTCTCCTCTGCATTACCTAGTTGACTTGAAAGAAGAATAAGTCTAAACCACAGAGTGGTACTATGATTCAGGGGTCCTTAGGACTCTGGAGAAAGGTAGTCTTCAATAGAGAAGAGGGAGATTGTATCCTTTTCAGACTATTCTGAGTCTTTCATATTGTTTTTATATTTTCTATGCTGTATATTTTCTATACTTGATAAATGTATTGTAACCTTAAGTGTTTATTCAGGAAGTGAGGTTCATCTAAAGGAGATGTAGAGACTTAGACATGAGTACATTGGACCTATGGTTTGAGATTTCCCAGTGGCAATTCAGTTTAGGGGATAATATTGATGCAGGGGAAAGATGAAGAGAATTGTGAGTGTAGAAATTGGGTGGAGATATAAATTGCCTATCATCTATTCTTGAGATGCAAATTGGCTACCATGGAAAAGAAATAGAGAATTATGATTGTAACAGAAAGAAAATGTGTAATCTTAAAGGCTGCTGATCTTTTTCTAGTTTATCTATTTATTTATTTTGAATTTTACAATTTTTCCCCTAATCCTGCTTCCCTCCCCCCACCCCATACCACACAGAAGGCAGTCTGTTTGTCTTTACACTGTTTCCATGGTATACATTGATCTAAGTCAAATGTGATGAGAAATCATATCCTTAAGGAAAAAAATAAAGTATAAGAGCAAAATTACATAGTAATATAATGGTTTTTTTTAAATTAAAGGTAATAATCTTTGGTCTTTGTTCAAATTCCACAATTCTTTCTCTGGATACAGATGGTATTTTCCATCACAGATACCCCAAAATTGTGCCTGATTGTTGCACTGATAGAATGAGCAAGTCCATTAAGATTGATCATCAACCCCATGTTGCTGTTATGGTGTACAATTTTCTTCTGGTTCTGCTCATCTCGCTCAGTATCAATTCATGCAAATCCCTCCAGGTTTCCCTGAATTTCCATCTCTCCTGTGTTCTCAACAGTGTTCCAAATGTTCAGCCATTCCTCAGTTGATGGCTATTCACTCAATTTCCAGTTCTTTGCCATCACAAACAGGGCTGCTATGAATATTCTTGTACTAGTGATATCTTTACCCCTTTTCATAATCTCTTCAGGGTAGAAACCCAGTACTATATTGCTGGATCAAAGGATATGCACATTTTTATTGCCCTTTGGGCATAATTCCAAATTGTTCTCCAGGGAGGTTAAATGAGTTCATAGCTCTACCAACAATGTATTAGTGTCCCAGATTTCCCACATCCCTTCCAACATTGATCATTGTCCTTTCTGGTCATATTGGCCAGTCTGAGAGGTGTGAAGTGGTACCTCACAGATGCTTTAATTTGCATTTCTCTAATAAGTAGTTATTTAGAGCAATTTTTCATATGACTATGGATTGTTTTGATTTCATCTGTAAATTGCCTTTGCATATCTCTTGACCATTGTCAATTGGGGAATGACAATGACTTGTTTGTTTTTTTAAATTTGACTCAGTTTTCTCTATATTTTAGAAATGAGTCCTTTATCAGAAATACTAGTTGTAAAAATTGTTTCCCAATTTACTACATTTCTTTTGATCTTGGTTACAGTGGTTTTGTCTGTGTAAAAGCTTTTTATTTTAATATAATCAAAATTATCTAGTTTGTTTTTAATGATGCTCTCCATCTCTTTCTTGGTCATAAACTGCTTCCTTTTCCATAGATCTGACAGGTATACTATTCCTTGATCTCCTAGTTTGCTTGTAATATTGTCTTTTTATGTCGAAATCCTGTAACCATTTTGACTTATCTTGGCATGGGGTGTGAGGTGTTGGTCTAATCCAAGTTTCTGCCATACTAACTTCCAATTTTCCCCAATTGTTTTTATCGAAGAGAAAGTTTTTATTCCAAAAGCTTGTCTCTTTGGGTTTATCAAGCAGCAGATTACTATAATCATTTCCTCCTATTGCACCTAACCTATTCCACTGATCCACCACTCTGTTAGCCAATACCAGATAGTTTTGATGACTGATACTTTATAATATAATTTTAGATCTGGCTGGGCTAAGCCACCTTCTTTTGTACTTTTTTTCATTAAATCCCTGGAAATTCTTGACTTTTTATTCTCCATATTAATAACTTACAATTTTTTTTCTAACTCATTAAAGTAATTTTTTGGAATTTTGCTTGGTAGGGCACTAAATAAGTAGTTTAATTTTGGTAGAATTGTCATTTTTATTATATTTGCTCAGTCTATCCATGAGCAGGTGATATTTGCCCAGTTATTTAAATCTGATCTTATTTATGTGAGAAGTGTTTTGTTATTGTTTTCAAAAAGTTTCTGAGTCTGCCTTGGCAGGTAGACCTCCAAGTATTTTATATGGTCTGAAGTTACTTTGGGTTTTTTTTTAAGTTTTTGCAAGGCAAACGGGGTTAAGTGACTTGCCCAAGGCCACACGGCTACATAATTATTAAGTGTCTGAGGTCAAATTTGAACCCATGTACTCCTGACTCCAAGGCCGTTGCTCTATCCACTGCGCCACCTAGCCGCCCCCTGAAGTTACTTTGAATGGGATTTCTTTCTAGTTCTTTCTGCTGTATCTTGCTAGTCATATATAGGAATGTTGAGGATTTATGAGGGTTTATTTTATATCAAAGGCTGCTAATCTTGTCAAATTGGGTGGAGATCCCCATTCTTGATGTAAATCAACTACCATAGATTCATTATTTAATGTAAAATTTGTATCCTGATCTCCTTAGGCTTCACCTTCTACCTAATTCTGGATCCAGCAAGGGAAAGGGAGTTTACCTTTTGTGCTCTGGATGAGAGGTGAGACATAAAAACCTGAGTTGGACTCCTGCTCAGGGCCTTAATCTCTTTTAACCTGTTGGCCTGCTTGGCTTTCTTCTCTCTCTCTCTCTCTCTCTCTCTCTCTCTCTCTCTCTCTCTCTCTCTCTCTCTCTCTCTCTCTCTCCAGCTATCCCTTCCTATGTGTTGTAAATTCTTTTAATAAATTTTTGTTTTATTTCCACCCTTGCTTTCCCAAGTCTGAATGATGATTCCTCATAAGCAGAACCAAACTCCAGTAGCCAGAGGCAACAATATGAGCCAGAGATAATGAATTTAAGGGGTAGTTCTAGAGCTTTTGGTGCTTGAACATCAGACATATTTCTTCCTCTTTCATTCTCTGTTTGAGTTGAGATTGTCCCAAACTGCTGCTTCTGCAAGATCAAATCTTTCCTCTCCTGAACTAAAATTCTTTTCTCTTTACTTCAGTGTAGGGAATACCAGGTTTCTCTTTGCTTTTACTGCTCTCAAGCCCTAGGGTCATTTAGTCTTTCCCAGAAGATACCAAAAATTCTCTGAATCAATCATCCAGAGAATTAGTTGAGTCATTAACAAACAAATGCAGGCAACAACCCCTTATTCTTCCTGTACCTCCTGCAGAAGGACACATGGAAAGCTAAGCCCTGCCTCCCATCAAGGGACATCTTGGGGCTGAGGGCTCTCTCTGTCCCCATTGCCCAGAGCTACTTTGGTATGTGTGTGGGAGGGGTGGGTAGGAAGGACAGGTAGGGGTGGAATGTGTCACATGATAGATCCACTGACCTGTCTCCCCCAGAATCCCTCCCATCCCCTATCAGATCTCCTTGGTCTTCCAAATTGCAAAATCCAAGGCTAATCTAGGTAAAAGAGAAAAGCCTTAGAGGTAACACCTGGGTCCTCTTCTTCTTTTCAGAATTTGCAATGCTGCTGAAATTAAACATCCTCTCTGGGACTGTTTCTCCCTTCTATAAAGTAAGGAGAGCCATTGCTATCTCCTCCCCATCTCCCACACTAGGGGTTGTGGTTGTTAGTCCTTCCTTTTCTTTCTCTCTTTTCTGTCTTTAATTTTCAAAGAGGACCAATAATATAATGAATGATATCCATGTGGCTGTGAAATGGATTTAAGAGAGGAAGAGTTGTGAAAAGTCATCAGCCTCACTCTTTCAGAGTCACTGAGTTCAGTGGAAGGACAAAAGTCAGGACAACTGGTGATAGCACAGGATGCATTGGATTACCTCAGTGTCTTTGATGTCCGACCAAGCTCAAAGAACTCCACAATGCCTGCTTCAACAGTTTTCATGGTCTTTGGAACAGTGTGTTCCCATCTACCCATTCTGCCAGGAGTATTACTAGGCAATGGGTGGCACTCATGGAGTCAGACTTGATCCCTCTCCAATCCTCCCTCCCATCCTCCCCTACCCCACTGTGCACCTACTAGGGCTGAAGACTTGCTTTGAGTGCCAAGGAGAGACCCAAGAAATGACTAGCAAGGGAACATTATCTGTAATTTGTCTGAGTCTGACCCAGGCTTATTTTAAATGATCCACCCAAATTCACACACACACACACACACACACACACACACACACACACACACACACACACACGGTGAAGAACCCTACTAATCCAATCTGCTTCCAAGAACATTAATGAGGGGAGGGGAGAAATGGAGATGGTTAAAGGTCCAGGGAGTTAATTTAGGTGGTGAGGGGTTTGGAGGAATAAGCTAACACTACCAGTTAGTACTGTCTTCTTTCTCCCAGTCCCAGGAAGACCCTACCACTCACAGTTCCCTATCACCTCTTGTGTTCTATTTGCTTGAAACAGCCCTTGCCACTCTCTCCTTCCCAATAACTTGTTGTTATTTGTCCTTTGTTCTCAAAGAGGACCATGACTTCAAGGACATGATGTCACAACATGTATATGAATTAGATTTGAGTGAAGGGGTGCTGTGCAGAGTCACCAGTTTCACTTTCTTCTCTATAACCATCCAGTGGTCAGTGGTCAGATATGGATCAGAATGCCTGGAGATGACCCTGAATACAGTGGGAAACCTTGGCCTTTTTAATCTAAGGTCTCTAATAAGTCTCAGTTTGACTGATGCAATTCCCCTTCACTGATTAAGGCTAGGTAAGAAAGAAATGAAGCAAAAAATGATTTGTTCTGCAGTCTGTTTTAAAAAATCAGTTTGAGAGGAAAAGACTCTCAGGGTGCTTGGTCATAAAATCACAGATGATAGCTAGTATTTATATAACTTTAAAGTTAAATATTTATAGAACTAAGGTTTCAAAGTGCCTTACATAGATTAGTCTATATGCTCTTCATCACAGCCTATCAGTAGGTATCATTTTTGTCTCCATTTAACATATGAGGAAACTGAGATTGAGAGATGTGTTACTTGTCCAGAGTCACACAATTAAGTGTATCATGGATTTAGAGTTAGAAGGGACTTTAGGACTTTAGGAAAAAGACTTTGTCTTTTTCAACTTTCATTTTACAAATTTCCCTAGATCCCTTACAAATAGGAGGCAACAAATCTAGGATTCAATATAAATCCTAGTCTCTTGATCCCAAATTCAACATTCTTCCTACCATACCTCACCCCCTAAGTGATGACATTGGGAAAGTCTCAATCAGTCATAGAGTGCCAACCTCAAAGTCAGAAGGACTTGAGTTCAAATGTGACCTCAGATACTTACTAGCTATGTTACTTTGGTCAAGTCACTTAACCCTGATTGCCTCACATCCAGGACCATCTCCAGTTGTCCTATTCATATCTGACCACCGAATCCAGATGACTCTGGAGGAGAACATGAAGCTGGTAATTTAGCCCAACACCTTTTCACTCAAATCCAATTCATGTGTTTGTCATCTCCTGACCTCCCTGATGTCTTCTTCGAAAATGAAGGATAAAGGGCGGCTAGGTGGTGCAGTGGCTAGAGCATTAGCCCTGGAGTTAGGAGTACTTGAGTTCAAATCTGGCCTCAGACACTTACTAATTACCTAGCTGTGTGGCCTTGGGCAAGCTACTTAACCCCATTGCCTTGTGAAAGAAAGAGAGAGAGAGAGAGAGAGAGAGAGAGAGAGAGAGAGAGAGAGAGAGAGAGAAAGGAAGGAAGGAAGGAAGAAAGAAAGAAAGAAAGAAAGAAAGAAAGAAAGAAAGAAAGAAAGAAAGAAAGAAAGAAAGAAAGAAAGAAAGAAAGAAAGAAAGAAAGAAAGAAAGGAAGGAAGAAAGAAAGAAAGAAAGGATAAATAGTAATATTGTTTGCTTACCAGTCCCCATTCCAGTGATAGTGGTGGATAGTATGGACAGAGGGCTCCGAGGGCTCCCTTTCTCAGGATGCCCACCCAAACTATCTAGTCTCAAAGGGATAATCGCCCGGAAATGTGCTCTGAAGAAAGTTCACACCTTGCCCTTTCCCCAAGAAAGAAGGGTAAAGAAGTTTAAGCTGGTAGGGTCAGTAAGAGAATTGTGACAGAATCATTGAAATCCTCAGCTCCAGGAAAGTTAAAGAATCCAAAAAGGAGTGGATTAGGTAACTTCTGGAGTTTCTTTTAACTCTCAAATGTTTAATTCTGTGATTCTATAAGCTGGAAGGGGCCTTTAATGTTATGAATATGTCCTTTTCTCCTAACCCCCCCCCCCACATTAATGTTCATCCAGGTTTTGACTAAAGGCCTGGGTGGAGGAGGGGAGGATCGGGAATAGGTAATCTGTCACCTGAGGCAGCTTATTCCATTTTGTCATAATTAGAGAGCTATGGTGATGGCTAAGGAGTTCACCCTTAGAGTATACTACAATTTGTCTCTTTTGCAATATCCACCGAGGGTCCTGAGCAATGATTATGAAGATCTTGAGTCCAAAAGTTTGGGGAACAGAAGGAGAAGTGGAGAATGCTAGCTAAACCTACAAGCTGCTGAGAGGGAGAAAGCCTGTTTGAGAGGCATGAACTAAGGTTCTGAGGGCATCTGGGATATAGTGTAAAGTCAGTGGGGTGATGGGAAGGCACCTCCTTCCTACATCCATCCTGTTCCCTACTGAGCCACTATGGACAGATAATATTCATGTCCAGGCCCTATAGCTGAGACTAGTGTTTTCCTAGAGCCATGCCTCTAATTAATTTTGACCTCCCTGGAGTCCTCCCCTATACCCTTCCCCAATCTACACCCTGATTCAGGAATTGCATTAGATTATCAGAACTGGCAATTATCCTAGAGGTTGGATTAGGATCCAATCTCATTTTTGAGTCCTAGAGAAAGAATAGTCCAAAGTTATTTATTACTAGTTTAGTTCCAGAGAGGGAACTAGAACCCAAGTCTTCTGACTTCAAAATTAATACTTCTTTCCTTATATTGAACTCTATAAAGGGTCAGAAGGTAAAGATCAGTTTCTCATGCCTCCTATGGCCTCTTCCAAAAGTTTCCCTAGTCCCTTTGACTCTCCCCCTTTAGGGAGACAGGGTCCTTCCCATCTGACCAGCACCTGATGTGAGCAGCCTACTGAAAAGTCCAACAACTCTTTTATTGTCTCATGTCCTGGACAAAGAATATGACCATTTCCATTGGTTTTGACTGGAGGGAAGTTATGCCAGTATGAGGGGAGAGGCAGGTTACAATGTCTAATGCCACTCATGAAACTTAGAGGGCCACTTGTTTCCATGATTGAACTTCTTATCAGAGGAAAGAATGGACATCAGAGGTTTGATGGGGTAAGGTCTTTCTGGAATCCATATGTTGGGAAAGAAAGGAGAGGTGAGGTCCTCAGAGTACTGGGGTGCTGATCTGTTCTTCCTTTTCCTTCTATGCTTTTAGGATGGGTAGAGGGGGGAAGGGGAAGTGAGGTAGAGTTAGAGACTGATGGTTACAAAGGCACATAGAAACAGTACAGATATACAACAAACATAGACATATAGACATGCACACAAGAAAACTCACATCTGCATCTGTTGGCAATCCAAATAGTGCCTCATGGACCTCCAGTATTTCTTGAGAGTCTCAGGGCTGGCTTTCTTGCCTGGCCACTTGGGTTTGACGGGAACTTCTTCATTTAAATCAGCTGATACCAGTTGGACCTGCAGGCAAGCCAGCAGAAGAACAAAAGTGCAGCAGAGCCAGGGATCAGGGGAAGTCATCTGAAAAGAGTAGATAGGAGTAGGGAACCCTATCCATTCTCTTCTCTCTTCTCTTTCTATGTCTCTGTCTCTATCTCTTTCTCTTTCTCTCCCCCTCTCCCTTTTTTTCTCTTCCTGACTTCTTCCCTCCCTCTTTCTGTCTGTGTTTCACACACACACACACACACACACACACACACACACACACACACACACACACACATACACACACACTCTTCTCTCTTGCCCTGAAATTCTCCCTTACCCCGAACAAGTAAAAGAGAAGGGATGCTCTAACCAGACTGGCTGAGTTGTATTGCCTTTCCTTCAACCCAAATTGCTTAGTGACTTATCTTCTCCTCCCCTCCTGGCTTGGCCAATGAGAACCCTCTCCTACTTGAGAGGCCTTCCAATATTTAAAGGTAACTAATATCTAACCCTTTTTGTGTCATGAACTGCTCTGAAAATCTGGTTCCCTTCTCAGAAGAATGTTTTTCAATGCCTAAAATAAATAGGATTGTGTAAGGGAAACCTTTTACATTGAAATATAGTTAGCAAAATATTTCAGTACAAATAAGTTCATGGACCCTAGGGTAACACTGGCCTAAGCTATTAGAACATAGACTATCAGAGGCAATTAGATTTCAGTCAGAAAGACATGAGTACAAATCTGATCTCAGTCTTTTGCCAACAGTGTTACCCCTGAGCACTCCCAGACTCAACTTCCTCATTAGTATGAAAATAGCACCTAGCTTATGGGTGTTGAGAGAATAAAATGAAATATTTACAAAAACAGTTTGCAAATTATAAGGATAGCTAGGTGAAACAGTAGCTAATTCAGTGTCAGACCTGGAGTCAGGAAGACTCATCTTTCTGAGTTCGAATCTGACCTCAGACATTTATTATGTGACCCTGGGTAAGTCATTTAACCCTCTTTGCCTCAGTTTCCTTATCTGTAAAAATGCGTTAGAGAAGGAAATGGCAAATCACTCCAGCATCTTTGCCAAGAAAATCTCAAATGGAGTCACAAGACATGACTGAAGAACAGCAACTTGTAAATTGTAAGGCATTATTTATAAATGCTAACTACATATATTAAAACAGGGAGAGTAATAAGAGTTTGACATTTAAAAACACCTGCAGTTTTACTTAAGAGAAAGTTTACTTAAGAGGACTGTCAGTCCCTATGATATAGGGAGAGAGTAATTTGTAGCAAAAGGATCTGGGTTCAAATTCTGACTCTGCTATGCACCACTTGTTTGACCATGAGTCATTCACAACTTTTTGAGCCTTACCCTCCTCATCTGTAAAATGAAAGACTTGAACCAATTTTAATTCTATGTTCCTATTGAATTTGAAGAGTTCATTAATCTGATGAGGACTGGGCATAGGCTTTTATTTTGTGATATCTGAAGGACATCTCTTTCTCTCTTCCTTTCCCTCCCCCTTACCTCTCTCCACTGTCTCCTTTTCTCTCTTTTCTCCTCTCTCTCTTTTCTTCCTTCCCCCCACTCTCTCCTTCCCTATCTCATTCTCCTTCTATCTCACACTCTCTTCTGTTTCTCTCTCTGTCTTTCTCTGATTCTATCTCTCCTTCTTTCTCTCTCCCTTCCCTCCTTCTTTCTCTCTCTCCCCTCCTTCTCTCTCTCTCTCTCTCTCTCTCTCTCTCTCTCTCTCTCTCTCTCTCTCTCTCTCTCTCTTCCACTCTCCTTGGTTTCTCTCTGTCCCTCTGTCTCTCTTTCTATCCCTCCTTCCCTCCTTTTCTCTCCTCTCATTCTATCTCTATCTCTCTTTCCTTCTTCTCTTCCACTCTCCTCTCTCTTTCTTTCTCTCCTTCCTTCCATCTCTCTCATTCTTTCTCTCCTTCCCTCTATCTCATTCATTCTCTCTCCTACTCTCACACATTCTTTTCTCTGTTTCTCTGTCTCTTTGTCTCTAACTCTGTCTCTTGTTTAATGTCACTTCTACTGATAAAATGATACCAATTTCTGATGTAGGACCATTTGACAATGGGAAGGACTTCAGTGGCAAGAATTTTCTTTGAGTGGTTTTTGGTTAGTAGCCTGCATCTCCACAGAGGTCGACTTCCAGCATGATAGCTGAGAACACTGGACTGGAAGTTATGCTATTCCCAAAGCTCTTGGATTCTCCATCGTGGGTTGTCTCTATTAGAATCTGAGGGGACATGAGTGGTCATGGTAGTGGAGGTGGTCAAGCTTGTCTGGCACATGCTGTCTCTGCAGTTTCCTGTGCCAATAACAGTTGATGGTGAACTACAGCAGAAATACATGACAGAGATCAACAACAAGGATTTTGCACCTGGTTTGAGAGTGTTGTGTTGTTATTCAGTCATTTTCCAGTTGTGTCCAACTCTTCATGACTCTATTTGGTGCTTTCTTGGAAAAGACATTGGAGTGGTTTGCTATTTCCTTCTCCAATTCATTTGACAGAAGAGGAAACTTAGGCCAATGGGTTTAAGTGACTCTTCCAGGGTCATACAACTATTAAATGTGTAAGATTACATTTGAACTCATTTGGATGAATATTCTTGACTTCTTGCTCTATCCATTGTGCCAAGAATCATGACCCGGCTTTGGGTTTTATCTCTTAGCAGATACTGGAGTGGTTTGCCATTTCCTTTTCAGTTCATTTTATAGATGAGAAACTGAGGCAATCAGGATTAAATGACTTGCCCAGGGAACTAATTATCTGAGGCCAGATTTGAACTCAGGAAGAAGTCATTGGACTTCACCCTTAAGGGTGAAGAAATATTCTATTTGGAGGCAGGGAAGAGGCAGATTAAAGGAATGAGAAAGGAGAAAGGAAGAGGAGAAGGAATCAGAAGAGAATCTAGAATAGAACGAAAAGGGAAAACCTACTAGATAGATTCCTTGAGGACATCCCTAGTGCCTAACACTGTGCAGACACTTCATAATGCTTTTTTGAATGAATTAAATGAAAATTTCCGAACTCCCTGGAAATAGAGTCCTGCATTGCCAAACTCTACCACCAGAGGGAGAGCTAACCCAAAGTAAAGTGCCCCAGCAAAGTAAGTCTGCAGCCTGGGGACAAGAGGTCAGTCAAGAGGACCTGAAGCTGAATGAGATCGAGCAAAGAAGGGGGCCAAGTGAGGATCCGATCCCCAGATGAAAGGATAAGTGACTCAGCTGAGGCTTTGAGTCAATCCTTGGAAAATGTCTGCAATTCAGTTCAAAAGAGAAGATAATATCCAATGGAAAGGACTCGATTGGAGGCAATTTGAAGCTATTTTTGAAGAAACTGTCCCAATCTTCAGGGTCCAGCTGGGTGGCAAAGTGGGGGAGGGAAAGGAATAAATATAAGAGCCCACTGTGTGTGAGACACTGTGCTAAGCTCTTTATAAATCCTGCCTTAGATCCTCACAATAAGCCTGGGAAGGAAGTGCTGTTATCATCATTCTCCTTTTACAGTTAAGGAAACTGAGGCAAGAAAAGTTTAACTGACTTGTCCAGAATCACATGGCTAATAAGTATCTGAGGTTATATTTGAACTTAGTCTTCCTAACTCCAGGTCCAAAGACCATTCTAACCACTGTCCCACCTCTTTGATGTCATAAATAAGGCACTAGATCAGAAGTAAAGAAGTTAAAGTTAAAGAGTTAAAATGTAGACTGAAAAACTTGTGTATGACCCTGAGCAGATCCCTTCTGTTTGTTTCAATTTCCTCATCTGAAAAATGATTATAAAAATAGCACCTGCATTTCAGGATTGTTGTGAAGATAAATTAAGATAATTTTCAAAAGTGCTTTTATATAAATTCTAGCTGCAGTAATTTTTTTCAATTTAAATTGAATTCTTATTTTAAAAAACATTTTTTCATACAATATACAACTAAGTACTCTCACTGACATTTAATCCCTTCTCTTCTTTCTGGACCTCCTATTAATAAAAGTGAGAAGTAATTAAAGTGGGTCCTCATAACTGTTCATATACTCAAAAATTCAGTTGGTGTAAAGTAACCCTTTAATATAGGAGTATGCTGAGAATTTTTTTATAATTGTTTTATTTGTTTTCCAATTATATTCTACAGTAGTTTCTACCTATCATTTTTTGATAAGGTTTTGAATTTTATAATTCCCCCCCATACTCTCCCTTCTCTCCCTCATCCCACATCCCTCCTTTTGTATTTCTCCACTACCATGTACTATAGTTTCTCTCTCTTTTCACTCTGACTCTGCTGTAGAGTAACTGAGTAACCCAGCAGACAGATCCCAGATCCCCTGGGGCCCCGAGCCCCCATACCACCCCTTAGGCCCAGCATCAACCTGGCCCTATGGTCCCGAACAGGCCAGGCAAGAAGTAAAAAAAGAAAATGTGTTATATCTCTGACCACTCTCCCCCCATGGTCCATCCTCTCCTCCATCACTCACATCCCCCCCTTCCCCCTGGCCCCCCTCCTTCTTTTTTTTTTTTGCAAGGCATACAGGGTTAAGTGGCTTGCCCAAGGCCACACAGCTAGGTAATTATTAAGTGTCTGAGACCGGATTTGAACCCAGGTACTCCTGACTCCAGGGCCAGTGCTTTATCCACTACGCCACCTAGCCACCTAGCCACCCCCCCCTTCTTAATCCAGATGCCTATACCCCATTGAATATATATGCTGTTTCCTCTCCTAGCCACTTCTGATGAGAGTGAAGATTCCCTCATTTCCCCCTTGCCTCCCCCCCTTCCATATCATTGCAATAGCTCATTGTAATAAAGAAAAACCTTATTATATGAAATATCTTGGCCTATTCCCCCCCTCTATTTTTTCTTTCTCCCATTACATTTCCCTTTTTTCTATTGACTCCATTTTTACACCATATTTTATCTTCAAATTCAGCTTTCTCCTGTGCTTCATCTATAAAAGCTCCTACTATCTGCTCTGTTAATGGAGAAAATTCATATGAGTATTATCAGTGTCATTTTTCTATGCAGGAATACATGCAGTTCGTCATCATTAAGTCCCTTATATTTTTCCCTTCTCCTCCAATCTCTATGCTTCACCTGAGTCCTGTATTTGAAGATCAAACCTTCTGTTCAGCTCTGGCCATTCCAACAGGAACATTTGAAATTGCCCTGGTTCATTGAAAATCCATCTTTTTCCCTGGAAGAGTACATTCAGTTTTGCTGGGTAGTTGATTCTCAGCTGCATTCTAAGCTCTTTTGCCTTCTGGTATATTCCAAGCCCTATGAGGTTTTAATGTAGTTGCTGCTAAGTCCTGTGAGATCCTGATTGCAGCTCCACAATATTTGAATTGTGTCCTTCTGGCTGCTTGTAATATTTCCTCTCTGACTTGGGAGTTCTGGAACTTGGCTTTAATATTCTTGGGGGTTGGTTTTTTGGGATCTCTTTCTTGGGGGGGGGGGGAAATCTGTGGATTCTCTCCATTTCTATTTTGCCCTTTGCTTCTAGGCCATCAGGGCAATTTTCCTATAGTAATTCTTTGAAAATGATGTCAAGGATCTTTTCCTGATGATGACTTTCAGGTATTCCAATAATTTTTAAATTATCTTTTTTAAATCTGTTTTCCATATCAGTTATTTTTTCAATGAGATGTTTCACATTTTCTTCTAATTTTTCATTCTTTTGGTTTTGAAGTACTGAGTCCTGATTTCTCATAAATTCAGCAATCTCCCTGAGTTTTATTCTCTGTCTGAAGGATCTGTTTTCCTCAGAGAGTTTTCTTATCTCTTTTTCCATCTGGCCAATTTTGCTTTTTAAAGCATTCTTCTCCTCAATAACTTTTTTGAACTGTTTTATCCATTTGACCTAAGCTGTTTTTTAGCATGCTATTTTCTTCAGCATTTTTTTTGGATTTCCTTGACTAAGCTGCTGACTTCATTTTCATGGTTTTCCTGCATCTCTCTCCTTTCTTTTCCCAGTTTTTCTTCTATCTCCCTCATTTGATTTTCAAAGTCTTTTTTGAGCTCTATCTGGCCTGAGCCCAATTTCTGTTTTTCTTGGAGTCTTTAGATGCAGGAGCTTGTGCTTCCTCATCTTCAGACTGAGTGTTTTGATCCTTCTTGGGCTCACAGGCAAAATATTTCTCAATGGTGTTCCTCTTTTTTCTCTGCTTGCTCATTTTCCCAGCCTGAGCCTGGTTTTGGGGTGCTTCCTGGGCTTTTGGGACACTCCCACAAGGATCTCAGTGTGTGAGGCTCTGTCCTCCCTCCTGGTCTGTGAATGACCATAAGTGCCCCACTCTGCCATGGGGCTGAGGTGGGTGGGCCCTGCTGTTCTATTGGGGGGGGCTAGACTGAGATCAGGATCTGAATGTGGTCAGAACCCCAGAGTCCTGCTCCAAGGACAGAGAACAGAGCTCTGCAGTCTCTCTCTCTTCACTCCCCTCCCTGGGCTCAATGGGCTCATGCCCTGGGGGCTCCTGCTTACTGGCTCCACCTGCTTCTGGTTCCTGGATCTGGACTGCCTTGGCCATGCTGCTTGCTGTGTGCCCTGAGGGATGGGCTTCATGTGCTCCCTCTGGCAGAGGTCCCCCACTGTTCCCCCAAGTTATGCTTGATGCTCCCTGGGACGTAGATCAGGAAACTTCCCCACTGCTGTGAGCCAGTGCTCCCAGCACCCTGGGACTGCCTCCAGGAGACTGAAGTTCTTTCACTCTGGTGGGCCACCCCTCTGGTGAGCTGCCCCTCCAACCCCGGGGAGCAGAGCCTTTCTGCTCTTTTCCAGGTTACCTTGAGTAGGAGAACTGCCTCGCTGGGTCCCTCTGTGGGTTCTGTCTCTCGAGAATTTAGTTAGAGTCCTTAGTTTATAAGTTTTATGAGAAAGCACCTAAGAGAGGATCTTCTCTTGTCACCATCTTGGCTCTGCCCACCCCCCATACTTATTTTCAAAAGGAGTAAAACACAGGTTGAGAGAGTTTGAGGGAGTTGTCCAGGGTCACATAGTTAATAATAATAATAGCCAACACTTTGAAGTTTGCTATTATCTCATTATTTCTTCACAATAAGTCTGTGAGGTAGATGTTTTTAATATCCCCTTTCTACAGATGAGAAAACTGAGAATGAGAGAGTTGAAGTAACTGGCTGAGGCTCACACACTGAGCAAGTGTCTTATACAGGATTCAAATCCAAGTTTTTGGAACTCCAAATCTAGAACTTTATTTACTATTATATAGAACTTTATTTACTATATATACTTCTAATTTGGAAGACTAATAAGACTCTTCTAGCATAAAACACTTTCCAGAGTCTGGAAGTTCAGATAAGTTCATAATCTTCCAGATGGCAGCAGAGAGTGTCTATTATACAGGTTGTATTCCACAGGCTCTCAGAATCTGAAACTCAAAACCTTTTAAAATGAATGCTAAAATTTTTACATGCAATTGGAAAATATTTAATGAAATAAATAAAAGAATGTTTTTTAAAAGTCATGTTATAGCTCAGATCAAAAGAAGAGATATGAAAAGACATTTTTACTCTCCCCCTTCCTAAGGTACCTCCCATTTGTTGAGGTGGGAGGCTCACAAAAGTTGTACATTCATTGCATGTATGAGGCTTTTTTGATGTATTAATCAATCTTCCAGATTTTTCCACTTCTTTCTTCTTTTTTTGTCTTTTGAAAAGTACTACTTGTTAAATTGGGTAATGCTCTGGGAAAGGAAGAATGAACACATTACCACAGTGGTAATATTTTGAAAAAAAAGTGCAATAAAAATGTACTTTTTAAAAGTCTATGTTATGTGTTCTAAAGTTCCTCACAGTTCCAACATTCTAAAGTTCCAGGATTCTAAGCCCCTCACTGATGTTTAGTTAAAAGATTCCTGAATCAGGAATCAGGAGACCTGATTGGGGATTCTGTCTTTCCCATGAAAGAAGAGAAATGATGCCAACAGGACTAAATCTGGACTACTTCGTTTGTCTATTCAAGGCTTGCTCCATACTCCTAGTCCCTGCCTAGCAGTTGAAGGGAGCATCATGGATACTTTTCTGAACTCTGGGCTGCTTCTTCACTGAATACATAGGTATATTACACTCTTTCCCACCTGCATACCTTTGTCTTCTCTCCCTAACAACTTTCTCCCACTCATCAATCTAAGCTAAATTCTGTCAATCCTTCTAGGCTAACTGAAGCCTCATCTGATCCCCAAAGTACAAGCTCTCCTCTCTCCAAAACTAATTTGTATTGAAAAATTTGGATTTGTTTCTATTACTTCCCATTATTATTTATTTAGTAATATAAATATATG
This sequence comes from Macrotis lagotis, assembly GCF_037893015.1. NCBI lineage: Eukaryota > Metazoa > Chordata > Mammalia > Peramelemorphia > Peramelidae > Macrotis > Macrotis lagotis. The sequence goes on from NC_133659.1 coordinate 195,102,207, forward strand.
CTAATTGCCTCCTCCTTTAGAATATCAATTCCTTCCTCACCAAGACAGGATTATGTGACTCACTGAATTTTAACCTTCAGTGCCTAATGTAATGTCTGATAAGTATTCAATAAAGATGAGATCATTGTTTAACTGATCGAAAAGAACCTTAAAACATAAGTATGAACTGGAAGAGACCTTAGAAACTAGAATGTTGGGACAAACATTAAGCAGAAGGTTGACAAGGACAATTACAGACTATTTAATTGCTTCATTTTCAAAAAATTTTCTTAATTTTGAACCTAAATACAAAATGACCAAAAAAAAGAAAAACATTTCTGTGTACCCAGCACAATAAAAAAAGGATTCAATATAAAACCATGAGCTGCCATGAATATTCCATAAATTTCACATCATTTGCTTTTTAAAAAAACTGTGCATTAAATACTACACATCCTTTTCAAAACCATGCTGCTTTTCTGTGTTTCTTTCTAAGTTTTATTTTCCACTGTGCATTTTTCCTGCCCCTCTCCCTGCCCTAGAAAAGACTATAATTAAGCACAAAAATGTTTATCCATGTAAAACCATACCATAAATACTTTTATTGATCATTTTTTTCCTCTGGATATGGATAACATCTTTTTATAGTTCCTTTGTAGTTGATTTGAGTATTTCTGCTACCCAAAATAATTTAATTGTTCAAAGCTGTTCTTAGAACAGTATTGCTATTATTGTGAACAATGTTCTCTTGGTTCTGCTCATTTAACTCTTCATAATTTCATGTAAGTCTTTCCTTGTTTTTCTAAAATCAACCAGCTCATCATTTCTTATGGCAAACTAGTATTCCTAATCCCTCCATTTTTAGAGGAACAAAGAAATTCTGTGATTAGTGGCAAGAACCATTCTTAGAACTATTTTATAGTATGTCAATCCTACTGGTCAGTCACAATAGTCAGAGACTCCTCAGAATGGATGACTGAATACATGGTGCTGGTGATGGATTTGGAGGTGATCCATTCTTTGGTAAGAATTCTTATTGCTGTTTTTTTGTTCTTCATTCTCAAAGGGAACCTTGACAGTATCCCAGGCTCACTTTTGTACAAGTAACCTCTGAAGTATTATTCCTCCTGTAATTGAAGTTGGCGAGACGAGGGAACTTCATAATTCCTAACATATAATTCTGAAAAAATCTTCCCCCCACCCCATTTGCAGTTCCTCCCTTTCCTCCTCTTAGTCCCTAGTCTCTTATACCATAGTTCCTTCCATTCTGCTTCTTTAATTAGGCATTCTATAGCCCATCTCCCATGTCCTTTAAGTTCTTTCCATTGGCTCAAGGCACTCTTAATTTCCTCTCCTCCTCCAAGAAGGTTCTCTAACTCTACTTACCTCCATTTGCTTGCCCTCAATCCCCTCCCCATTCCCCCAGCTGTGATTTCCAGAATTTCATTTTACTCGAGTGTGTCCTTGTCTCTCATTCTCTAAGATCTGGGTATATATCTTCTGTGTCAAACTATGAATTCACCAAGACCAGGGTCTGAATCTATACCATTAGACTGAGAGCTCTTAGAAGGAAGAAATAGTGTTTGTATCCTTTAGATTGAGAACTTGGTTGGGGGAGTGGGGACAGTGACAGTATCTGCTCTTAACTTTAGGAGACAGATCTAGCTCTCCGCTTTACAAGATTTTTCCCCTTCCTTTCCTTTTGGAGAGCCAGCTCTGACACAGGATGTCACTGGTTAGCTGACAAAGGGCAACCTCAACTTTCTGTCACTGGAACCCTGACCTCAACTCCCTCAACCTACTCCAGCCTACTTAGGCTCAGAGAGCTTCTCTGATATCTATCTCTCCCAACCTGGGCAGCCAAGGCCCAAGCAAGGACTCATAGAAGGCACAAAAGGAGACAGACACAATGTTTCCATTAAACTTGCTTTTTATTAAGGAGCCAGGAAGCAGTCAACTGCAGCTATTCTGCAGATGCAGAGGGGCAGACCTTAGAGCTCATCAAACTGTAGCCCCAGGTGCTACCCCCAAGAGTGGCAGGGTCAGAGTTTCAACAGAGCAACAAGTTCAGGGTGCAAAGGAGATCACTGAGAAGGTTCCACCAGACATAAGGCACTTCTGTCCTGGGGGGGGGGGGGGTAAAGAAAGGTGCTTCCCAGCCAGAATTAAGAGTTGGATGGTTGATCTAGGGAGGAGAGGGAGTTTTCCCTCCTCCTCCTCCTCCTCCTCCTCCTCCTCCTCCTCCTCCTCCTCCTCCTCCTCCTCCTCCTCCTCCTCCTCCTCCTCCTCCTCCTCCTCCTCCTCCTCCTCCTGAAGTCTCACCTGTAAGAGATAAACAATTTTGATTACTGAGACTGGTCAAAGGAGGAGACTGGGGAATAGGAAGACAGGAGAAGCCAGCAGAAAGCAGAATCCAGATCTTAGGGAGACGAGATATGGAGAAAGAAGGTGAGGCTCAGGAGGTGGAGGCAGGGGATTGATCCCTCGAATTCCTAGAAGGCAGGAATCACAACTCCTCTATTGCTGAGTCCAAGACATCCCACAATTCAGTTACATAATGATTTCTCCTAGAAGGAACGAACGAAGAATAGTGTAAAACCCCGCAAGAGTTCTTCAGAGGAGAAGTGGGGACAGGAGGTGGCTGGCTTTCAACAAAGCGACATAAAGCCTGTCTTGTGCAAGCGCCCCTTCAGGAACTTCAATGGTTAGATGTGGTTAGTAGTGGGGGACGGGAAAGTAGAGCGGGTCTGGAAGAAGTAAGGGGGAAAAAAATCACCGAATTTTGCTGTTCCTGCGTAATCTGCTATCGGGGTAGATATTCTTAGCCTGCCCGGCTTTGTTAAGGTCCCTCTTCTCAAACCGGGAGTCAAAACAAGAAAAGTCAGGTGATGGGTGGGACTCAGCACTTGATCCCCTTTGTGGTGGTGGTGTTATCTGGGGGGACCGCCGTTGCCCCAGAGCCCAAGAATAACGGGTGAGAGATGAGGGTAAAGGGGAGATACTGGAGGGGAGTCTCAAAGTACGTCCCGCCCCAGCTCTATCCAATTCGCCCAGAATTCTCTCATCTGAGCAAAGTAGAGTGCACCCATGGGCGTGCAACAAACACGGGTCCTCACCGGAGTTTGAAGAGCCAAGAGAAAAATTCCTTCACGGCTTCCAAGTAGTCCTCGATTTCCTTTAGCTGGGCCTTTTCCCCCGGGTCCTGGGGCAAGGAAGAGGAGCCCTCTGCCAAATCCCCTTGACTGACCAGTAGAAACTGTAGAGCTGCAGCCGAGATCATCCATGATCTCCAAAAAGTTATCATCTGTAGAGAAAAAGATAGTCTCCCAAACCACAGATTTCTTCCCTTGCCTTCCCAACTCTCCTCCCCTTTCACCAACTCTGAGATCCCCCAGGAGTGACCAAAGGATTTTAGGATTCAGTACTGGGAGGCACCTTAGAGTTCATCCCTCTCATTTTACAGAAGAGGCAACTGAGGCTCAGAAACTAATTTGCCCAAGGTCACACAGGTTATAACAAACACTATGCAGATATAGGAACACACACACACACACACACACACACACACACACACACACACACACACACTCACACTCATACTCATCTTCAGTATTTTCCCAATCTTAGCTTGGGGGTGATATAGGAGCTGACTTACTAGTCCACCCACTCCATCACAATCCTGGCTCTTCCTTACCCTACAGAATCCTTGTTGCTAGAAGGAAGGAGGAGATCCTGTGAGAAAATAACCAGCCAGAGACTTGCCTGGGGTATTCTTTGGCCATTCTTACCACAACCTTGCCAGACCCTGATACCATACTCCTTATTCCCTCCTCACATCACACATGACAAGAGTCTCATCTTCAGAGGTTCAAATAAGACCACCTTATCCTCTAAAAGATTCCCCTCCTCTTCCCTCTGGCTAGTGGAGAGTCTCAAACTTGGGTTCCTCTCAGTCCCAGTTCCTCTCATCACTCTCCCAATCTCCTAACTCTCAGAGTTAAGCATCCTCTCCTAGTCCCTGCCATCCCACTCTCAATTTTTCTTGGAGATAATGATCTCCTATGACTCTCCTCATCTGTCCCCAAACTCTCCCTTATTTGTATCTTATTTAAGTACTCACGGTATTAAAATGTGAGATTGGGAGCAGGAAGGAAATAAAGTAAGACTGGAGCTAGTGTAGGGATTTTAGTTCTTTGCTGGTTCCAACTGACTCTCTCCTGGGTTTCTTCTAATGGGGAAAAGAAACAGTGATTAATAGCTGAGGAGGAGAAAAGAGGGGAGGAGTAATGGAGAAAGGAGGAAGTCCCTCCCTCCCCATCTAACAGGATCTATTATCCGGTTTCTTCACCAATTTGGAGAAAGATGTTGTTATGGAAAGAATTCCATGAACCATACCAAGTGAAGAGAGCAGAACCAAGAGAACATTGTACACATCAGCAACAGTATTGTAATCAACTATGTTGGATGCAACTCTTCTCATCAGTTCAGAGATCAAGGAAAACCCTGGGAAACCTGTTATGGACAAAGTTATCCACATTCAGAGGGAAAAAAACAACACAAAAAAACTCAAACACTCAAGTAGAATCTGAATATACTGTGTTCACTTTTTTAAAAAAAACTTTTCTTATATTTTTCCTTCCCATCTCATGTTTTCTTTTTTCCCTTAGTCCTAATTCCTCTTGCACAAATTGACTAATATGTAAATTTGTTAAACAGAAATGTACACGTGCAACTTTTGCCGGACTCTTCTCTGCCAAAGGGAGGAGGGTGGAAAGAGAGAGTGGTAGAAAAATGTGTAGCTTTTAAATTTGCAAATGGATGAATGTTGAAAAATTATCAAAGCATGCAACTGGAAAAAATAAATTAAAAATTGTTTTGTTTTGTTTTTAAAAAGAAAGATGCTGATGCTACCTCCTTAGGAACTGGGGTGGGGTAGATTATAAAGACAAGAACAAGGGTCCCTCTGGAGAAAAGCCTCCATTCTCATCTTATCTGCTCCACTCAGCTGAACAAAGAAACGTATAGGTGGCTAGGTTTTAGGATCTAGAAGGTGAGTCCCCTGCTTTGCATCCCTATCAAATCTGCCTCCCCCTCCAGAGGTATCCATCTAAGCATTGCTTTCCTCTCATCAGTAATAACAGCAAGATCTTATCCCATCAGAAGAGGAAAATGAACCAGTCTAGGAGACTTCTCACGTTTCATTCCACCATTTATTCAGCACACTGGGGTCCAGGGCAAGGACAGAGAACAGACTCTTTGGGGTAGGTGGCTGGAGTGGAGTCAGTTTAATCTGTACTATATATATCCAAGCAGAATAATGGGTATCTCCAAGACTATACAATCAAGTTCTCCATTCCAACAGGACTCAAGGACATCTGTGCTGTCCTCCTTTCATGGACACAGCTGATCTCATTGTTTTATTGTCCTGAATGGTAGTCCTTTCTTGGGAAGACCACTCAGTCCCCCAAATGATTATTCTACAATTCACTTCCCCATCCCTTCCTATTTTATGATCATGTATATATTCTCTGCCTGAATTCTAGCAAGGCCGAGCTCCAAGGAAGGAGTGATTCCATGATTTGTAAATTGGTTCCTTTCAATGAAAGTAATTAATTAAACTCCTATCTGGTTTCTAGTACTTTGTTTCTGGCCTGCTCTGTTCTGCCACTGGTTCAATAAGATTTCTGTTATCATGAACTGGATGGAATGGTAGTGGAGAAGAGAGCCTTGAACTTTGCAATACAGGAACTGAAAATGGAAAATTTGTTCCAGACTTCCAGTTCCCTTCCTTAATAGGTTCAATGATTCTAATTCCAATCCTGGGAATCTGGCCCAGTCTTTGATTAAGTTTCCCTTTCTTGTGAGGATCTTTCCAGAGTCCCTGTTCTTGACCAGGATCACTTTGGATAAGGCTGTTTGTGGTTTGTCTTTTTTTCTGGTATTAGAGAATGTATTGGGAATGATTTTGAATGTGTTTTTTGTTTGTTTTTAATTTTTATTCACTGCACACATAAATTTTTGAGCAAGAATTGCTTTCTCTGTTGGTCATTGTGTACCTTGAATTGGTCCAGATTAACATTTTTAATTGTATGCTTGGTTAGAGTTGTGGAATATTAAATCTTAAAATTTAAGTGAATTGCTAGAAAAGTGTGGATTAATTGTATTGGTGTAGCTGCATTACTGTATTTGTGTTGTTATATACTTTATTGTATACACACACTTGTGATGTGTGTAATTGTTAACAGGTATTATCTTTGACTGAAAATCTTTAAAATGGGACAGTGTTATTTTAAAAGGGAAAGGGAGGATATAACAGTTCCTATTTGCAAACCCTCAGAAAGAGTATGGTCAAGAAATATAAAAGAAATATAGTCCTGACTGTCCCTCATACTGCCAGGATTGGGTTGTTTGACCAGTGACCCTAAAATTTTCTGGCCCCATTAGCATAGTTTGGATCAGACCAAGTCAGAGTGTTTAAGGCATAAGCTGATAAATAAGGAAACTCTGCCTTGAGAGTGGGACAGTATTAACAAATGTTACCTCAGAGGCTAAGGAAAGAGAGCATAGGTTTGAATTAGGGTCAAGTGAAGAAAAAGCTTAAATTACTTGAAAACCTCCTCCTTAACAAGTTCCAAACTATCCACCCTCATAAAATATACTCATCCTTACAAAAAGACTCCATCAGCGCCCAACTTCTATGTTCTCTTTTGAAATAAAAGCCAGACTTTTCCCAAGAAACAACCCGAGGATATTGACTCAATCAGAACTAAAGATTTCAAGCCCTAGGAGTGTGGAGAACTCCAAGCCATTGCCAAAGAATGTCCTAACCCCAGGAAGGATGTAATAGGCTTTCCAGAGCAATGCCAACTCACCCTATATTCAAAGACTCAAGTTTCCAGATTTGTATTATCAAAGTAAATTAAGTTTCTCAAAACTATATTCCTAGTAAAAAGACTGATTTCTTTAAAGAAGGGGGCAGCTAGGTGGCAAAGTGGATAGAGCACTGGCCCTGGAGTCAGGAGGTCCTGAGTTCATATTCAGCCTCAGACACCTAGCTGTGTGACCTTGGGCAAGTCACTTTTAACTCCATTGCCTTAAATAAAAAAATAAAATAAAGAGTACTCAGTCTCATATCAGTCACTTTGCTAATAAGTAAAAAATCAAGGCTCCTGGATATCTCACCTATGTTAATTACAAACTCAGGAGGACAATGACCAGGATGCTGGAAGACTTGTCCTGCCAGGAAGAAACAACAAGAGATCAGATAGTATTGTACAAGGATGATAGTTTTTGAGGAGCAATTTGGGTAGATTGATATTGTGCAATCTTCTTTGTCAGGTCACAAAGGTGGTTAATAATTTTTATTAATCACTGTTTTTGCATAAATATTTCCCCTTTTTCCCAGTTAGAATGTGTTATTACTTCAGTGGCCCCCACCTAGAGATAAAATCTTAGAGATTAAAAGTTAAAATGTTTAACATATTTTTCTATCATTTTATTTTAACCCTATATTTTTTTAAGATTTTTACAGTTTTAGAATTCACAATATCAATTCAAGGTTGCCTTGAAAGGAAGGGAGGGGAGACTACAAATTGGTGTCAGAGAGCTGGGTGGGAAGAACCAGAAGACAACATATAGACTGATTGGAACATGGAAGGCCAAAGTAAAGAACATTGCCAACTCCCCCAAATTATGAGTGAAAAACATGTTGAGGTTATATCCCTTGGGTTCCCTAAACCAAGTGACTTAATAAAAGTCTAAGATATTAAACAATGGAAAATTTGTCTATAAGTTTTATGACTTACTTGCCCATGTTTTTGATTCCAATTCCAGTCACCACCATGCTTTTGTAATGAGGCAAATCCAGTTTATTTTCTACTTTGTTAATTTTCTTCATCCATCCATCTCTAAGCAAATGAAGGTGACTGTTTCTGATTGGTAACATTCAGACATTGGGTTCCCCCTTGAGACTGCTGCATGACTGGAAGCCAATCCAGAAGAGGATAATGAAATGAGTAAAAGAGAACTTAGAGAAACCAAAAAACCTCTGCAGATAAAACAACCTATTCCTTATTAACCCAGGTAAACTACCCCTTACCACCAAAATCAAACAGGCCAGGAGTTTACTTTATTTGTGGAAAACCTGACCACTGAATGAAGGAGTATAACATAGGAACTGCAGTAGAGGTGGAAGAGAAAAAAGAGAAAGGCCCCCGCAGGAGGTTATGAGGGACTTCCCTGCAATCCTAATCACTCAGCAAGACAACTTCAGAGAGGACTGGCAGGAGCGGTTGTAAAAGAAGGGAGATTTGCAGGCAGTGCCCATTATTCCCAGGATTCCTGTTGAAGATGTTTTCCTGCTCTCACAGGGGCAAGAGGTATCTGCTGTAGTTGACAATAGTGCCATACTCGCAATTATAAACCCATATGCCTTCCCCATTCCCCTGCCTCAGAGGCAAATTGTGGGATTAGCTAATTAGACCATTGTAACCCATATCTCAGAACCACTTGTCTTAGTCATTGGAAGGAACAATACCTTTCATCCTTTTGCCCTGGTTCCTGAAGCTCCTAGTGACCCACTAGGAGGTGACTTGCTATATATATTTCAGGCCACCATTTCATTTGACCTGGATTGGGAGATGGGGGAAGCACTTCCATATGTCTTTTGCCTTTGATATGCTCCACACCGTTCCTTTTGGATTTTTTTCCTTAATCCCTTCTAACCATCTGGCTCTTCATCAAATTCTTTCCAGCCTGTGGGCTTCAGATACCTCTGACATCAGTTCATTTAGTAGTGCCCCACTTCTTGTGCAGCTGAATCCATCTATATCCTTACCATTCATATATCAATACTCAGCACTGAGGCTGTTGATGTAGCTGATTCCTGTATAAATCCCTATCTTTCTAAGGGTCTTATTTTCCTTTATACTTCCCCCCATGAAAAAAGTCCATTTTTACAGCTGATAAGCCTAGTGGCATGGAATGGTGACATGCATGATTTCAAAGCAAGCAATATCATTGCATTACCAAGAGCATCTGTCTTCTCAAACCCCCTTGCTCTGCTTTAATTTCTATCACTCATCACTTATTTCATGTTGGTTGATCTCTGTAGTACTTTCTTTTCAATGTCAGGTTGTCCCTAAACCCAATGCATTTTTGCTTTTACCTGGGAAGACTGACAGTACACCTGGACTGTATTATCCCAGGGATTCTCTGAATCACCACTGTAGTACTTTGCCATTTCCATCATCAATTCATTCTAAAGATGAGGAACTGAGACAAACAGGATTAAGTGACTAACCCTTGGAATCAAAGTTATTAAATATCTGAGGCCAATTTTGAACTCGGGAAGACTCATCTTCCTGATTTCAAGACTAGTGTTGTTCTATCTACTGTGCCATCGAGCTACCCTCTTTTAACTTCCATATCTATTTGATTTAAATAAAAAGGAGGGGGAAAAAGACACAGAAAAAATTTCATAAAATTAAAAGAAAATGTAGTTCCACTATTAAGATTTCCCTATTATAGTAAGGTGTAAGTTTCTAAAATTACTTAGTATGTTCAAATTAACTGAAAATATATTTATTTTAACGTCCATTCCATAGTTTTGCAATTTATTTTTTCCATGCTAACCACAGTTTGGCCATTCCCTCACCCTGTCCCTAGCCCTACCACAATTATCATTGTCTTTTCAAAGTAAGAGAGTATTTTTCCTCCATTTTATGCTAAAGAAATGAGAAGCTGGATAGCATAGTACATAAAGTGGCAGCCATGGAGTCAGGAAAAACTGAACTCATGATTTCTTGTTGTTGCAGGCAATTTTCTCTAAGGTTTTAAGTTAACAGAACAGCTGCTGTTCTATTTAAGTTTCCTTAACTGGTGGAAGGAGATGGTGATTTGTGCATAATTCAGAGAAACCAATACTCTTGTAATATCTAGGGCATCTCTCTTTCCAAACCCCCATACTCTACTTAAACTTCTTCCACCCTGGGCCACTTATTTCACTTCTTTATGAAGGAAGATACTATCCACTTCAAGAGAAAGAACTAATAAATAGAAGCATGCATTGTGTGTGTGTGTGTGTGTGTGTGTGTGTGTGTATGTGAAAAATGATCTTCTTTAGTGAGGGTTGGAAAGGGAGAGTGGGAACTGGGAGTGGGAGTTGGGAGAGGTAATTGGGGTAGCTGCAGATGACATACGAAAACAAATAGATGACCCAGAATCTCTGACCAAATACTTCACCCACATCTTAAAAGAAGGTACTCCAAACACCCCATAAAAAAGAAAAAAAATTAAACTTCTTCTCTGGTACAAAGGTAGGGAAAAAACAATTTATAGTGATTTTCCAGAGCATGGGGGCTCTGTGCCCCATCTCTCCCCAATCCCTATGATATGAAAGGGATAACTGTATTTCAAAACTTAAAATGTCTTCTGGAGACAGAGCCAAGATGGTGGTGTGAAGCAAAGAAACTCCTGGGGCTTTTCTGAAACAATTTAAATGAAACTTCTAAACAGAGCCTAAAGGGACAGAACCTACTAAAAAGAATGAAACAAGTTCTCAACTCAAACTATTATGGAGGAATTTAAGTAAAGGTCTGTCTCATGTGGGTGAAAGGGGAGTATAGCCTAGTATAGGCAGGAAGAATTGGAAAGGCAACAGGAGATTCTTAGTCACTGTGCAGCTCAAGTCCAGGCCCAGAGGGTCCCAACCTTAGCTCAGAAGACAAAGTTTGAATGCCTGGAATGCTGGTACAACAGATAGGGATAGGTTGGTCCTACCCTAATAAAGGGAATAAATCTCTAGGACCTGGAATACCATAAGCAAATGGTAAACCAGGGACCAGACCCCCAGTTCCAGCAAAAAGAGCTTGGGATTATACCCCCTTTTATCCTAGGAGAAAAGCTCAAATATCAAAATGAACAAAAAAAAAAGAAAAAGAAAAATAAACACTAACCATAACATGCTGATAGGGACAATAAAAAGGCAATCACAAAAGAGTGAAAACAGTGACAAAATGCCTGCATGTGAAACACCAAAAGTGTTTTTGAATTGATCTCAATTCCAAAAAGATATCTTGGAAGAGTTCAAAAAGAATTTTTAAGATGAAAGAAAAGAAGAAGAAAAATGGAGAAAAGAAATTAGAGTCATGTTGGAGAATTGTAAAACAATAACTTGAGAAAACAATACCTTTACAAATAAAATTGGTCAAATGAAAAAAGAAAATAAAATTAACCAACTAGAAAAAGAAAGACAAAATCTAACTGAAGAAAACAAAACCCTAAAAATTAGAATTGGACAAATGGAAACCAATGACACTATGAGACTTCAAAATTCCATCAAACAAGACCAAAAGACTGGAAAAAATAGAAAATCCTGCAAACTACCTCTTAGGGAAAATGACTGACCTGAAAATTAGATCCAGAAGAGATAATTTATGAATTATTTGTCTACCTGAAAGCCACAATCAGAAAAAGAGCCTAGACAATATCATGTAGAAAATTATCATGATAAACTGCCTTAATATCCTAGAAAAAGAAGATAAAATCATCCTTTAAAGAATCTATTGTTCACCCCAAAATAAAAACGTCAAGAAATATTATAGCCAAATTTCAGAATTATCAGGCACTACAAGCTGCCAAAAATAAGCAATTCAAATACCAGGGAACAATAGTCAGGATGACACAGGACTTATCAGCTTTAACACTAAAGAGGAGGGCTTGGAATATGATATTCTGGAGGGCAAAAGAACTTGGATAACAACCAAAAATCAACTACCCTACAAAATTCAACATATTCTTTCAGAGGAAAAGATGAACTTTCAATTAAATAAAGGAGTTAAAAACTTACCTGTTAAAAAGACCAGAACTGAAGAGAAAATTTGGTCTTCAAATACAAGATCCAAAAAGAAGTGTAAAAAAGGTAAATGGAGAAAAAAATTCATCAATAAGACTAAATGATAAGACAATATCTGTAGCTTGAAAATTTTATTTCTTTTGGGACAATTGAAAGGAACATAATTAGACAAAAGGTGTGGGTATAAATTGATCACGATGTGATAATTTACTTTGACTCATGAAAATTATATTTTGATTGGGACAGTTGAGGGAGCAGACTTGAACAGAGGGTATGGGTACAAAGTGATCATGATGGTGATAATGCTTATGACTCTTGAGAACTGTACTTCTATCAGGAGAGTTGAAAGGAGTATCCTTTAACAGACGATAGTGGTACAAGACAGGTATAAAACATTAAGACATGAACAAAGGACAATACTGAGAGATGAAGGTGGACACATTAGAGAATAATTAACACTACATGAAGAGGAACAACAGACCTATTATAGTACAGAGAAAGAAGAGAGAGTGTATATATATATTGAGTAAATCTTATTCTCAACAGATTTGGTTCAAAGAAGGAATGATACACATTTCCAATTGGGTTTAGAAATTTATCCTAACCTACAGGGAAGTAGGAGGGAAAAGGAAAAAGGACAGTGTGAGGCAGACAGCAGTCATGAGAAAAACACTGGTGAAGAAGGAAAAGGGGAAAGGAAAAAGAAAAGTACAAGTGAGGAAAGATAGAATGGAGGAACTAAAAAAAATTTTGCACAAATAAAATAAATGTAATAAAGATTAGAAGAAATGAAGAAAACTGGGAAACAATTTTCACAGCTAGTGTTTCTGATAATAAACTCATTTCTAAAATATATAGAAAACTGAGTTGAATTTATAAGAATACAAATCATCTCCAACTGATAAAGGGTCAAAGGATTCAAACAGTTAATTTTCAGTTATAGAAATTAAAACTAGCAATAGCCATATGAAAAAAATGCTCCAAATCATTAGTGATCAGAGAAATGCAAATTAAGGAAAAGGATCAATATTGTAGAGTATGTGGGAAAACCAGAACACCAATGCATTGGTGGTGGAGTCGTGAATTGTCTATAATTCAGATTCTTTGCCTAAAAACATCTAAAAACCAGAATACAGTGATACGTGAAAATGAGAAAAAATGGTAATTAGCAAGTCATTTTTATTTCATATTGAAAATTCCTTGACTTCCCAGAGGGAACCAAGATGGTAGAGAGAAGCTAGGAATTTCCTTGAGCTTTTCCCAGTTTCCCTCTGAAATAATTTTAAATGAAACCTTTAAACAGACTCTGGAGTGACAGGAGCCACAAAAAGATAGAGTGAAACAATTTTTCAGCTCAAGATAACTTGGAGACTTCAGGAAACATCTGTCTCACTTGGGTAAAAGAGGAGCAGAGCCTGGCACAGGCAGGGAGTGGGGAAGCAAATTGTTCTACACCCTTCCCTTTCCTCCCCCCTCCCCATAGCAATAAATAATCTGATATAGGTTGTACATGTACAGTCATGTTTGACATATTTCCATATTAGGCATGTTGTGAAAGAAGAATTAGAACTAAGGGGGGGAAAAGATCATGAGAGAGAAAGCATCAACATAAAACAAGTTAGGTTTAGAAATTTATCTTACCCTGCAGGGAATTAGAAGGAGAAAGGGGAAAGAAAACGGAGAAGGACTGATAGTAGGGAGGATAGGTTGAAGGAGATAGTGATCAAAATCAAAATATTGGTGAGGAGGATTGGGTGAAAGGAGAGAGAAAAGGACAAGTGAGGTGAGGGGAAATAGGATGGCAAGTAATACAGAGTTAGTGATCATAAGTAAAAATGTGAATGGGATTAACTCTCACATTAAAGGGAAGCCAAGAGCAGAGTGGATTGAAATCAAGAATCCTTCCCTAATTGATAAAAAGCCAAAGAACCTGAAAAGGCAATTCTCAGATGAGGAAACTAAAGCTATCTATAGTCATATGAAAAAAGTGCTCTAAATCATTATTGATTAGAGAATGCAAATGAAACAACTCTCAGTTACCACTTCACACCTATCAGATTGGCTAACATGACTAAAAAGGAAAATGATCACTATGGGAGAAAATGTGGGAAAACTGGGACACTACTGCATTGTTGGTGGAGGTATGAACTGATCCAACCTTTCTGAAGAGCAATTTGGAATTATGCCCAAAAGGCAATAAAACTGTGCATACCCTTTGATCCAGTAATACTAGATTTTGTATTCCAAAGAGAACATAAAAAAAAAAAAACCTCACATGTTCAAAAATATTCATAGCAACTCTTTTTGTAATGGCAAAGAACTGGAAATTAGGGGGATGCCCATCAATTGGGAAGTAGTTGACCAAATTGTGGGATATGATTGTGATGGAATAGTATTTTTTATAAGAAATCATGAGGGACAGGACTTCAGAATAGCCTAGAAAGGCTTGTTTGAACTGATGCTGAGTGAAGTGCATAGAACCAGAAGAGTATTATACACACTAACAGCAATATTAAGTGATGATCAGATATGATGGACTTGTTCACTTCAGTAATACAATAATCAAAGATAATTCTAAGACTTGGGATGGAACTCTAGAGTTTATATGCAGAACAAAGCTTATCAGCTTCAATTTTTTAAAGTTGTCTTAGGTATTTTGATTTTTTCTCTCTAATTTTTTTCTGATTTGATTTGATTCTTCTTTGTATGTATAGGCTACATTATATTGCTTTCTGTCAGGGGAAGGAGGAAGGAAAGGACAGAGAGAGAGAGAGAAAAACGTAAAACTCAAAACCTTGCAAAAAATGAAAACTATTGGGGCAGCTAGGTGGCGCAGTAGATAGAGCACCAGCCCTGGAGTCAGGAGTATGCCTGAGTTCAAATCCAGCCTCAGACACTTAATAATTAGCAATCTGTGTGGCCTTGGGCAAGCCACTTAACCCCATTTGCCTTGCAAAAAAAAAAAAAAACTAAAAAATGAAAACTATTGAAAACTATCATTGCATGTAGTTGAAAAAATAAATAAGGAAAATATTAAAAAATAAGAATACTACAATATGTTGTTTACAAGAAACACTTTTGGAGAGCTACACAAAGAGTAAAGGAAGGTTGGAACAGAATATATTAAGCTTCAACTGAAGTAAAAAATATCAGGGATAGCAATCCTGATCTCAGACAAAGCAAAAAAGCAAAAATTGACTTAATTAAAAGAAATAAGGAGGGGGAAAGCTACATTTTCCTAAAAGTTCCCATAGACAATGACATAATGTCAATGTTATATATGCAGCAAGTGATATAACATCCAAATTCTTAGAGAAGTTAAATGAATTACAAAAAGACATAGACAGGAAAACTATAGATGGTGGGGGACTTCAATATCTCTCTCTCTCTCTCTCTCTCTCTCTCTCTCTCTCTCTCTCTCTCTCTCTCTGTCAGACTGAGATAAATCTAACCACAAAATTAATAAGAAAGAAGTTAAGAAAATGAATGAAATTTTAGAAAAGTTAGATATGTTATACCCCTGGAGAAAATTAAATGGGGATAAAAGGAATATATCTTTTTTTTTTCTCAGTAGTACATGGCACCTACATAAATGTGACTATGTATTAGGGCATTAAAACCTCACAATCAAATACAGAAAGGCAGAAATATTAAATCTTTTCTTTTCAGATCATTTTTCATTAAAAATTACATGTAATTTTACAGGAAATGATAAACTAAAAATTAATTGAAAATGAACTAATTGGAGTGGCTAGGTGGTACAGTAGATAGAGCACTGGCCCTGGAGTCAGGAGTACCTGAGTTCAAATTCAGACTCAGGCACTTAATAATTACCTAGCTGTGTGACCTTGGGCAAGTAACTTAACACCATTGCCTTGCAAAAAAAAAGAAAAAAAAAGAAAATGAAATAATCTAATTTTAAAGAATGTGTGGTTCAAACAGCAAATAATAAATAATAAATAAACAGCAAATAAAAAATAATCAATAATTTTGTCCAAGACAATGAAAATAATGAAACAAAATTCCAAGGGTTGTTGGATGCAATCAAAATAATTATTAGGGAAATTTTTTTTTTAATCTCTAAATGCTTACATGAATAGGAAAAAGAGGAGATCACTAAATTGGGCAAGCAACTAAAAAGCTAAAAAAAAAGAACAAATCTAAATCCTCAATTAAATATTAAGTCAAAGGAAAGATTATTAAAATTGAAACTAAGAAAGCTATTGAACCAATAAATAAAATTAAGATTTGAGTTTGTGAGAAAAAAATTCAACAAAATAGACAAAATTTTGGTTAATCTGATTCAAAAAAAGAACAGAAAACTCAAATTGTCAGTATCAAAAATTAATAGGGCTAATTCACCAACATTGAGGAGGAAATTAAGTTAATAATTTGGAGATATTTTGTCCAATTATATTCCAGTAAATCTGACAATCTAAGAGAAATGGATGAATACTTACAAAAATATAAAATTTCTCATATTAACAGAAGAGAAAATAAAAACATTGAAAAATACCATTTTAGGGAAAAAAATTGAACAAATCTTCAATAACTCCCTAAGAAAAAAATCTCCAGATTTTTTAAGATGGATTTTCAAGGAATTTTACCACATTTAAAGAATAATTTATTCTAATTATATATACATATAATATATATATATATATATATATGTGAACTGTTTGAAAAAGTAGTGAAATAGTTCAGACAGATTCTTTTTATGAAATCAAAGACAATTCTAAAAGACTTGTTCTGGAAAATATCATAGAAAATAACAGAGAAAGAGCAATAGAATCTGAATGCAGACCAAAGCAAACTATTTTCACTTCTTAAAATTTGTTTTAAATTTTTCTTTCTTCTAGTTTTTTCCCCTTTTTCTTCTGATTCTTCTTTCCCAACATGACTAATATGGAAATATATTTAACATGTACATGTATAACTTATATCTTAATACTGTCAATGGGAAGTGGAAAAGTAGGTTTGCAAAAACTGAATGTTGAAAGCTATCCTTACATGCAATTGGGCAACTAAGTAGAGCAGTGGATAGTGTACTGACTTTGGAGTCAGGAGGACTCCAAATTCAATCTCATAAACTTGACACTTACTAGCTGTGTGATCTTGGACAAGTCATTTAATCTGATTACTTCGCATCCAGAAAGATCTCCAGTTGTCCTGATTCATATCTATGTTCCATCACTGTGCAAAGATGAATAATTATTGTAAAATAAAGTTGATCTTTCTCGTATTCTGATAGATGTTTCCTCATCTCCTACTGTGATTGCTATCAGTAGACAGCCTTGTAGCAAAAATGTGTAACTCTGGAAAGAGATTGGTAACACAATTCCCCATTTGTTTTGGTTTTTTTAAGGTAATGAGGTTAAGTGACTTGCCCAAGGTCACACCGATGGTAATTATTAAGTGTCTGAGGTCACATTTGAACTCAAGTCGTCCTGACTCCAAAGCCGATGCTCTATCCATTGTGCCACCTAGCTGCCCCCATGTTCACTTTTTTAAAATTTCTTTTATGGTTTTCATTTCTCTTTCAAGGTTTTTCTTTTCCCTTAGTTTTAATTCCTCTTTCACAACATGACTAATATGTTAAACAGGAATGTACATGTACAACTTTTACCAGACTGTTTCACTGTATCTATGCATCTCTGTGTATAGGGAGGGGAATGGGAAGGGAGAGTGGTAGAAAATGTGGAACTCATAAACTTGCAAATGGATGAATGCTGGAAAATTAGTATTGATTGTAATTGGAAAAATAAAATTTCAATAAAAATGAATGTTGTAAATTCTCTTTACATATAATTGGGAAAAACATTAATAAAAGGACAATGCATTTTTTTTTAAAAAAGAAAGTTCCTCACCAGTTTCTGAGGCCATACACCTCATCATTCCTATAGCAATAAAATCATAGGTACCACAGGAAGGAGAGTGTAACTTAAGGAAAGTCAGTGGTCAATGAGAAAAACTAGAAAAAAATCACTTAGAGATTGGAAGTATGTCAGATAAATGTGAGGTACACTTTTCTAAAAGAATGGTCTCTTCATGCTATTCTTGATTATGAAAAGCCTGACCAGATATAGAGAGATTGCCAGTAAATATGAAGGTATGAAAATGGGGAATTGTGTTAACAATCTCTTTCTAGATTTACCCATTTTTGCTACAAGGCTGTCTACTGATAGCAATCACAGTAGGAGATGAGGAAACATCTATCAGAATACGAGAAAGATCAACTTTATTTTACAATAATTATTCATCTTCTTTGTACAGTGATATATTCAACTCAATCTCATCAATGTGAGTATTCTCTACAACAATGTAACTCATGGCTGCTTATCCTGGATAACTCTTACCTATATTCTGCCCTCAATTCACTGCAAAAATCCTAAACCATGCCTGGGAGACTTCCTGAATTTTTCTTAACATTGCATGAGTAGGTATCCTGGATTTGCTGTTTGTTGTTTGTTGGAGTTTTTGGTTGTTCAGTTGCTTTTCAGTCATCTCAGACTCTCCATAATCCACCTGGGGATTTCTTGGCAAAGATACCTAATAGTCATTGACCATTTCCTTCTCTAGTTCATTTTTACAGATGAGAAAACCAAGGTACATAGGGTTGAATGACTTGCCCAGCCTCACACAGCTAAGTGGTTAAGACCAAATTGGAACCAGAGCTTCTTGACTCAAGGTCTGGTACTCTTTTCACTGTACTACCTAGCTATTTCTATGGATAGACTCTGAGGCCAATTTTGAGAAATTATGCATTTATTCAAGAGATTATATAAAGTTACAGGACTTTATCATAATGCCATCCATAAAGAGAAGAATCAGAAGACAGAGTGGTACAGTGGGCAGCTTCAGGCACATGATAGTTACTTAATAATGTTGACTGATTTGGAACTAGAGTTACTTGGCCAGAATTTCAACTCTGTTTATTGCTGGTTACCTTTCCATATTTTTAGCCAATTCAAAATTGTTTTGAGAATTACTGCTTTGACATATAGTTAGAGACCTAATACTGACAGGCCCCTTGTTCCCCACATATTTTCATTACCTTTTCCTTCAGAATCTTGACACATTTTTTTTTGCTTCCATATGAATTGTTATTTTTTTCTTGTTCTATAAAGTAATCCTTTGATTGATTAGAATGAAATGGAATGAGTAAATTAATTTAGAAAATACTAATATTTTTGTTATATTGACTAGATCTACCCATAATCAATTAATATTTTTAATTACTTAGATCCACTTTTGTTTCTTTAAGCAATGATTTGTTGTTCTATTCCTAGAGTTCTTGTGAGAATCTGGTAAGATAGACTCCCAAGTACTTTATCCATTCTGTTTAATTTTAGATGGAATTTCTCTATCTCTTCTTGTCAACTTTTTTTGGTATTATAACTATAGAAATGCTAGGAATTTCTGTGAATTTAAATTAGATCCTGTAAATTTGGGGGCGTTTAATTATTTCAGTCAAATTTTGCAAAAAATGATGGTTTTTCCAATTGTTTAGATCTGACTTTATTTGTGTGAAAAGCATTTTGTGATTATGTTCATACAGTTTCTGAGTTTGTCTTGAGAGGGAATTCCCAAGTATTTTATGTTGTCTATAGTTAATTTAAGAGGAACTTCTCTTATTATCTCTTGCCCTTCGGCTTTTGTTGTTCATATATAGAAATGCTGATGATTTATGTGGGTTTATTTTATATCCTGTTATTTGCTGAAGCTGTTAAATGTTTCAAGTAGTTTTCTTAGATGATTTCCTAGGTTCTCTAAGTATGTCATCATATCATCTGCAGAGAGTGAAAGTTTTGTTTTCTCATTGTCAATTCTAATTCTTTTTCCTAAAGATAATATTTCTGGGGAGGCAGCTAGGTGGCTCAGTGATAGAGCACCGGCCCTGGAGTCAGGAGTACCTGAGTTCAAATCCAGCCTCAGACACTTAATAATTACCTAACTGCATGGCCTTGGGCAAGCCACTTAACCCATTGCCTTACAAAAAAAATTTTTTTTAAAAGATAACATTTCTAATATTATATTGAATAGGAGTGGTGATAATGATCATCCTTGTTTGACCCTGATCTTATTGGAAATACTCCTAGTTTATTCCCACTACATATAATCTTCATTGGTTGTTTAAAATAGATACTGCTTATTATTTTAAGGAAAACTCCATTTATTCCTAGCGTTTTTAATAGGAATAGATGTTGTATTTTGTCAAAGGATTTTTCAGCATCTATTGAGTTAATGATATGATTTTTCTTGGTTTAGTTATTGATACATTCAATTATGTTGAAGGTTTTGCTAATATTGAATCATCTATGTCAATTTGGTATAAATCCTACCTGATTATGGTGTTTTATCCTATAATAACTCATAATCTCTTTGCTAAAATTTTATTTAATATTTTTGTATCAATGCTCATTAGGTAGATTGATTTATCATTTTCTTTGCTTGGGCTCTTCCTGATTTAGGTATCAGCACTATACTGGTGTCATAAAAGGAATTTGACAGAACTCCTATTTTTAAAAATAATTTATGTAGAATTGGAATTAAGTGTTCCTTAAATGTTTGCAGAATTCACTTGTAAATCCAACTGAACATGGAGACTTTTTCTTAGGGAGTTTATTGTTGGCTCCTTCAATTTCTTTTTCTGAAATGGTGCTATTTAAATATTTTATTTCCTCTTCTGTTAATCTAGGTTGGTTATATTTTTGTAAATATTCATCCATTTCACTCAGGTTGTCAAATTTACTAGAATACAATTGGGCAAAATAGCTCCAAATGATTGTTTTAATTGCCTCCTTAACAATGGTGAGTTCACACTTTTCATTTTTTATATTGGTAATTTGATATTCTTCTTTCTTTTTTAAATCAAATTAACCAAATATTTATCTATTTTATTGGTGTTCATAAAATCAACTCAGCTTTATTTATTAGATCAGGAGTTTTCTTGTTTTCAATTCTATTAATCTCTCCTTTGAATTTCAGAATTTCTAATTTGGTGTTTAATTGAGGATCTTTAATTTGTTCTTTTTCCAACTTTTTTAGTTGAATACTCAATTTTTTGAGATCTCCACACTTTCTTTATTTTGGTCATTTAAGAATTTAGAGATATAAAATTTCCCCTAAAAACTGCTTTGACTGCATCCCATAAATTTTGGGATAATTTCTCATTGTTGTCATTGTCTTGGATAAAATGGCTATTACTGCAATTTGCTGTTTGATAGTCATTCTTTAAAATTAGGTTATTTAATTTCAAATTACTTTTTTGTTCATCTTTCCATGACCCCTTATTACATGTGATTTTTATTGCATCATGATCTTGCATTTATTATTTCTGCCTTTCTGCATTGGATTGTAAGGTTTTTATGCCCTATTACATGGTCTGGTATAGGTTCCATGTCCTGCAAAAAAAAAAGGTATGTTCCTTTCTAATTCCATTCAGTTTTCTCCAGAGGTCTATCATATCTAAGTTTTCTAAGATTTTGCTCATCTTAACTTCATTCTTGTTTATTTTGTGGTAAGATTTATCCAATTCTGAGAGAGGGAGGTTGAGGTCTCCCACTACTATAGTTTTGCTGTCTATGTCTCATAATTTGTTCAACTTTTCCTCTAAGAATTTGGTGTACCACTTGGTGCATATATGCTTAATAATGATATATGTTCATTGCTTTTGCTTTATCTGAGATCAGGATTGCTACCTCTGATTTTTTTACTTCTACTGAAGTAAAGTCCTTTTTATGTCTTTATTGTTTTAAATCCTATCTTGTACCTACAATCCCTCTGTCAAAATATACTCCTTTTATACGTCCTGATACAAGCACCATTCTCAAAGTCTAATTGATTGATTGATTGATTGATTGATTGATAAACAGCATTGCCTCATAGTCACTAAATATATTCCCTTTATACCTTCTATGGACACACATTCCTCATAAACCAAAGCATCATGCAAAGCATGATTTTTATTTTATTTTATGATTTATTTTATGAACCATTTATACATCCTCCCCACCCAAGCACACTCCTTCCAACTGTAGCCAAAACATCATGTAATGCAAAATCTTCTCATGATCTTTTCATGTTTAATGCCTCTAAGCATGCACTTTCTCTGTCTCTGTAGTACTCCAACCATAACCTTACAAACTTACTCAACCAAAGTATTGGGTACACTCTCTCCTTCTGTCCACTTAGCGCTCCAACCATAGCACTATAACCCTTGTTAATTGGATAATGGATAAATAACTTCATGATCTTTTTTATGTCTACCCCTTTTAAGTACCCTCCAACCCCCCCCTTCTCTATTGTAGTACAACCAACTTTAAGAAAAGTATCTAGTAAAGTGAGGTCACTTCATGATTTAACTATGTATATACAATCTAAGTATTCTCCCTTCCTCAGTTTCTTTAGGAAATTCCACCCTCATAATCAACATTGTTTCATGTCTTATTTGAACCCATATCATCTAAATATAATCCCTTCAACTATATTCAACCCTTTAACTATCCTAAGAGAAGTATAATTCTCAAGCATTATAAGGATTATTTTCCCTGGAAGGGATGTATATAGTTTAATGTTCTTGACTAGAGGTGTTTTTTCCCCCACCTTTCCATCTATCTTTTGGTGTATTTCTTGAGTCTTGTATTTGAAGATCAAATTTTCTGTTCAGTTCTGGTTATTTTAGCAGAAAATTTTGGAAGTCCTCGATTTCATTTTAAATCCATCTTTTCCAATGACAGAATTTGAAGGGTAGTTAATTCTTGGTAGTAATCCAAGGTCCTTTGCACTCCAAAATATCATATTCCAGGCTCCCCCATTTTTAATGTTGAAGTTGATAAGTCCTGTGTCATTCTGATTCTGCACCCTTTGTATTTAAATTATTTCTTTTTGGATGCTTGCAGTATTCTCTCCTTTACTTGAGAATTCTTGAATTTGACTATGAAATTCCTTGGAGGTTTAACTCTGGGGTCTCTTTTTAAAAGTGTTCTGTGTATTTTTCAAGGACTATTATGCTTCATGATCTAGTGTATTAGGACAATTTTCCATGAGAATTTCCTGAAAGTTATTTTTCAACATCTTTTTTTTTTGATCTGGGCTTTAGGGGAAACCAATAATTCATGAATTATCTCTCCTAGAACTATTTTCCAGTTGTTTGCTTTTCCTAAAAGGTATTTACATTTTCTTCAATTTTTTCAGTCTTTTGATTTTATTTAATGGAATCTTGGTCTCATAGAGTCATTCATTTCACTTTGTTCATTTCTAAGTTTTAGGGTTTTATTTTATTCAGTTAGTCTTTGTGTTTCCTTTTCCATTTGGTTAATTCTACTTTTTTATGAGTTGTACTCCCTTTCCAGTTAGTCCATTTTATTTTGTTGATGAGTTACATTCTTTTTCCAATTGGTTATTTTTACTTTTAAAGGAATTTATTTATTTGGTCAATTTTTCATAATTCTCCTGCATGGTTCTCATTTTTTTCCATTTTTCTTCTTCCTCTCTTCTTTGATTTTTAAAATTTTTTAAAAATTCTTTGATGAGGTTTTGGACTTGAGTTCAATTCATACAACCCTTTGAGACTTCCCATGTAGGTAATATGTGACTGCTTTCTTCTTCTGAGATGGCATTTTTATCACCTCCATTTGAATAGTAGCTTTTTTTATGGTTAGCACTTTTTTAAATTTTTGATCATTTTGATAGTTGAACTTTGCCTCTAGAGTATAGGGAGTATAGTCTGAGCTTTTTGTGCTGGGGCTGGGATCTGTCCCTGGCTTATTGCTTGCCTATGCAGCCCAGGTGTAGCTTATTGAAGAGGTTTGTTTTCTTCTTTACGTCCAGGTTTTACCTATGCAGTGGTTTTTTCCCTACCTAGTCATATCTGTTGCCCCAGTTTCCCAGGGTTCGGACTTTGTCTGGGATTGGGACTCTCCCTGCTGGTCTGCTATCTAGTTGACCTAGGATATGGACTGATATCTAGTTGAGCCAGGCCCTGGGCAGCTGTCTACCTGCCAGAACCTGGGCCTCATTCTGGCTTTCCCTCTCTCCCATTTGACTGGGTTATACTTCTCTTTTTGCCCCAGGAAGGGACAGATTTTCACCAAAGAGACTCAATAATGTCTAAAGTTGAGAACTTGCTTTCTTCTTTTTTTTGGTGGGATTTGTAACTTTAATATCCTCATTTAACACTGTGTAAGCAAAAATCATGGGAGAGTGTCACTTTCATGCTGGCATCTTGGCTTCACCCTGGAAGTCAATTGTTCATGGCTGGTATGAGTTAATATAATAAGAATGACATTTCTACCCAAATTAAATTACTTATCCAGTATCATACGAAAAACTATGTTACAGATCTAGGAAAAAATAGTAACAATATTCATCTTGAGCAACAAAGATCAAGAATGTGAAGGGTATTGATGGGAAAAAAAATGCAAAGAAAAATGGCCTAGCTATACCATATCTAAAACTATACTATAAAGGGGCAGTTATCAAAAATTCTTGATACTGGTTAAGAAATAGAGTAATGGATCAATGGAATAGAGTAAGTATAAAAGAAAAAGTAGTAAATGATGATAGTAATCTATTGTTTGACAAACCCAAAGACAATAGCATCTGAAATGAGAACTCACTATTTGACAAAAACTGCTGGGAAAACTGAAAAATAGTATGGAAAAAAACTAGGTTTAGACTCATAACTCACACCCCTTACCAAAATAAGGTAAAAAATGGGTACAGGATTTAGATATAAAGGGTGATTCCATAGACAAATTAAGAGATGAAGAAATACTCTATCTGTTGGATCTATGGAAAGGGAAGAAATTTATGACTAAAAAAGATATAGAGTACATGATAAATTGTAAAATGGATGATTTTTTACTATATTAAATTTAAAAGTTTTTCAACTAATAAAACTAATTCAGCCAAGATTACAAGGAAAACAGAAAGCTGGGAAACATTTTTCACTGTTTGTGACTCTGATAAAGGACTCATTTCTCAAATACACAGAGAATTGAATCAAATTCATAAGGTTACAAATTATTCCCCAACTGATAAATTATCAAAGCATATGAACAGGCAGTTTTAAATGAAGAAATTAAAATTACAAAAATATGTATCTGAAAAAATGTTCCAAATCATTACAGATTAGAGAAATGCTAATTAAAATAATTATATGGTAACCCCTCACACCTATCAGGTTGGCTTAAATGACAAAAAAAGGAAAAATGACCAATGTTGGAAAGGTTGTGGAAGGACTGGGATATTAATGCACTGTTGGTGGAGCTGTGAACTAGTCCAATCCAGAGAGCAATGTGGAACTATACTCAAAGGACAATAAAACTGATCATATCAATAATAGAACTATATCCAGAAGAAATAAAAAAATGGGAAAAGTTCCACCTGTTCAAAAATATTTATAGCAACTCCTTTTGTAATGGCAAAGAATTGGAAATTGAGTAGAGACCAATCGATTGAGAAATGACTGAACAATTTATGGTATATGAATGGTATGGAGCACCATTGTTCTAGAAGAAACCATGAATAGTTCAACTTAGAGAATCATGGAAAGAAGCACATGAACTGATGCTAAGGAAAGGGAGTAAAACAAAGAAGACATTGTACAATTGATAATAACATTGTGAGTTGATCAACTATAGAGGATGCAGCTCTTCTCAACACTTCAGAGATGTAGGATAACCTGTTAAGGATGAGACCATCCAGATTTAGAGGGGAAAAAAATACCCAATATGAATGGATATTGTATTCACTTTTTTAGAAACTTCTCTTATGTTTTAACTTCCTACCTCATAGTTTTATTTCTTTTCCCTGAGTACTGATTCCTCATGCACAAAATGACTGATATGTAAACATGTTAAACACAAATGAACAAGAAGGAAACTACACCTTTTTTTAAGTTTGGTTTTTTTTTTTGCAAGGCAGTGGGGTTAAGTGGCTTGCCCAAGGCCACACAGCTAGGCAATTATTAAGTGTCTGAGGCTGGATTTGAACTCAGGTACTCCTGACTCCAGGGCTGGTGTTCTATCTACTGCACCACCTAGCCACCTAAAACTACATCTTCTTAAAAGACACCATAGATGATGAAGTTATATCATTATTAAACATATGTACACCTAGTGGTTTAGCATCCACCTTCCTCAAGGAAAAGTTGAGTGAATTACCAAGAGACATATACAGCAAAACTTTAATAATAGGAGACACCAACCTGTCTCTCTTGGAACTAGATAAATCTAGCCACAAAATAAAAAAAGAAGGAAGTTCAGAAGGTGAATAAAACTGTAGAAAACTGAGATATGATAGCCCTCTGGAGAAAACTGAATGGAGATAAAAAGGAATATACCTTTTTCTTGGCAGTACATGGCACCTATACCAAAAATGACCATGTACTAGGGTATAAAATGCTTATAATCAAATGCAGAAAGGCATAAATAATAAATGCATATTTCTCAGACCATGTTGAAATAAAAATTACATATAACCAGAAAAACACTGTATACCGTAACAGCAACATGGGAGTGATGTTCAACCTTGAAGGACTTGCTCAGTGCAACAATCAGGAACAATTTTGGGCTGTGTGCAAAGGAGAGTGCCAGCTGTATCCAGATAAGGAGCTATGGAGTTTGAACAAAGTTCAAGGACTATTCCCTTTAATTTAGGAAAAAACAGATATCTTATTGTCTGATCTTGTCACCTCTTAGACTTCTCTCCTCTTCTTTAAGGATATGATTTCTCTCTCATCACACCCAATTTGGATCAAGGTACAACATGGAAACAAAGTAAAGACTGACAGAGTACTTTCTGGGGGGGGGGGGAGGGAAGCAAGATGGGGGGAATTGTAAAACTCAAATAATATCTTTAATAAAAATTAATTTAAAAAAATAAAAATAAAAAAATAAAAATTGCATATAATAAAGGGTCATGGGAAGATAAACCAAAAACTACTTGAAAACTAAATAACTTAACTTTAAATAATGAGCAGATCAAACAACAATTCATAGGAATAATAAATAATTATATCCCAAAATGATAATAATTAGATATCATAGTAAAATTCATGGGATGCAGTAAAGGCAGTTTTGAGGGGAAAATTTATATCTCTAAATGCTTATATGAATAAAATAGAGAAAGAGAAGATCAACAAATTGGGTATGCAACTTAAAAAAACTAGAAAAAGAACAAATCAAAGATTTCCAATTAAATATCAAATTAGAAATTCTGAAAATCAAAGGACAGATTAAAAAATTGAAAGAAAAAACCATTGAGCTAATAAATAAAGCTAAGAGATGGTTTTATGAAAAAACCAACAAATTATATAAACCTTTGGTTAATCTGATTTTAACAAAAAAAAAAAAGAAGACAACCAAATTATCAGTACCAAAAATGAAAAAAAGGTGAACTAACCACCTAAAAGGAGGAAATTAAAGAGATAATTTGGTGCTACTTTGCTAAACTGTATGCCAATAAATTTGATAACCTGCATGAAATGGATGAATATTTACAAAAATATAAACTGCCCACATTAACAGATGAGGAAATAGCAGGTTTAAACAACACCATTTCAGAAAAAGAAATTGAAGAAACCATCAATAAACTCTCTAAGAAAAATCTCCAGGTCTAGATGAATTCTACCAGTGAATTCTACTAAACATTTAAGAAACAATTAATTCCTATTTTACATAAACTATGAAATAATAGGAGAAGTAGGAGTTCTGGAAAATTCTTTTGATGACAACAACATGGTGCTGATACCTAAACCTGGAAGAACAAAAACAAAGAAAATTATAGACCAATCTCCCTAATGAACATTTATGCAAAAAAAATCTTAAATAAGACTTTAGCAGTGAGATTACAGCAAGTTATTACTAGGATAATAAACCATGTTCAGGTAGGATTTATACCAGGTAGGCAATGATAGTTCAATATTAGAAAAACACAACATAATTAAACATATCAATAGCAAAAAGACAGAGAGACAGAGACAAAGAAATTTAAAGAATATGAGTTAGGAGTCAGGCTAGAACACAGGTTCTAGATCCAACTATGCCATTAGTCAACTGTGTGACCTTTTCTCCTCTCAAAGTCTCAGTTTCTCCCATTGTAAAATAATAGCATAGGCTAATATTTATACAGCATTTTACATTTTTAAAATTTCTTTCAAAGCACCATCATTCAGCTTTACATCATATCCTCACATCCTCACCTGGAAGATAATGTAACCTGAGGTTCAGAAACTTTAAGTATTTACCTAGGATCATGGAGCTTGTCAGTGTCTAAGGAGAGTTGAAAACTCATATTTTCCTCCCTCCAAATCCAGTGTTCTAGGAATCCATGGAGTGACCTAGCTACAAAAAAAAAAAAAGAGATAGAATAAATTTACTCCAAGGTTCCTTCTTCCTCGGACATTCTTTGGTAATATGACCTTGGAATGCAGTCAATATTGGGGGTCAGGGGTAATGAGTTGGGTGGTTGGGTGAGGATAGAGAATGACTTTCCTATTTGATTCCTTCTCCTTATTTACAATGTATTATTGCCTATATCTTTGTGTATAAAACAGTGACACTTTTAATACGTATTATTGTGTGAATGAGGTCATGGATCATGGTTTGTCCAACTGATTATTAACTCAATCAGAGCAAGTCTGAAAAATGTAGCAAAGGGTTTTAAAGTCAGTTTTCAGAATATTCAGGAGTTCAGTTCTTTCAATAGTACACCTCACAAGGGGCAGCTGGGTGGCACAGTGGATAGAGCACTCACCCTGGAGTCAGGAGTACCTGATTTCAAATCCAGTCTCAGAAACTTAATAATTACCTAGTTGTGTGGCCTTAGGCAAGGCACTTAACCCTATTTACCTTGCAAAAAAAAC
Organism: Macrotis lagotis; assembly: GCF_037893015.1. Classification (NCBI taxonomy): domain Eukaryota; kingdom Metazoa; phylum Chordata; class Mammalia; order Peramelemorphia; family Peramelidae; genus Macrotis; species Macrotis lagotis. Next base: position 195,130,910 of record NC_133659.1, read on the forward strand.
AAAAAAAAAGTGCACCTCACAACATGGTCTCACCTGCTTTCTAAAGTCCCATTGCTTCCTATTTATCTGCCCTACATGCTCCTTGAGGCCCTCCATAATACCACAGCCAACCCTCAATAATTCCAGAAAGACCCAGATTCTAGTCCTTAAACTTTCATTGAAAACCCTTTGGCAACATCCTTGCATTGATAAGTATACTTATCTGTAAAATAGTATATTCTACATGCCCTATCTATTTCATAATCATATCAGAAAGTAACTATGCAATTACTTTGTAAATTGTAAGGAATCAATTTATAAAGAGGAACTAACAGAGAACAAAGGGAAGAGGAGCTTTGATTCAACTGTATTGAGCCTCAGGGATAAGCATGAAATTCTGCTGCTCAGCTTCTGATAGAGCCATATTTCAGCAAGGACCAGGAAAGCCTACAGGGATTTGGAAATGAGGAGAAGGGGATGTGACAGGAGCACTAATGATTCAGCTTCCTGGGTGTCCTGAAAGAGAAGAGAATGGTTTACCAGCATAGCATGTCAGAGATGAAGTCTCTGAAGTCTCTCTTGGATAGCCTCCTTAGAGACAGCCCATATTCATTTTCAAGGTATCTTAATATAGTCCTGAGGGTCTTGTTGCACACTTTACACTTTCTCCCTCCATCTTCCATCCCCTCTCCTTCCTTAATTCTAGAGGGTACACACACACACACACACACACACACACACACACACACACACACACACAGAGACAGGAAACCCACCTCTTCTCAACCCAGAGAAGGACAGATTTTCCATACTCATCCCCTGCCTAGTACCTTCAGGTAGATCTTCTGTCTCCCATCATCTATGTTTTCTGTACTCTAGGCTGCTTCTTCACTGAATACATCAGGTACATCATACATGTTCTCACCTCCATAACTTTGTCTTCTCTCTCTTCTCCCTCTCTTCAGTCTAATCAAAATAATATCTAGACTTCAAGACCATCTGAAGTCTCACATCTTCCATGAAAACTCTTCTAATTGCCAAAGTAGTGGCACCCTCTCTTCCAAACTAATTTATATTGAACAATTTTTATATAAATCTATGAATTCTCTTTATATTGATTTGGTATACATAAGTGTGTGCCTATTGCTCCCCCCTTTGGAAAATCAACACCTCCTAGGCAACAAGAGATTGTGCCATTCACAGAGTTTTGACCTTCAGTACCATTTGTTTCTCCATGCACCCTCCATGCCTGCCATAGGGAAGGCTATTATTAGGAATAAGAATGAATATTTATGTAGAATCACTCTATAAATACTTAGTACTAGACGTGTGGCAATCAAGGTTAAGTGACTTGCCAAGGGTCACACAGTTAGTAAGAGTCTGAGACTAAATTTAATTTAGTATTCTCTGAATTCAGGTCTAGTTCTCCATCCACTGTGCATCCTCTACCTCTATCTCTACAACAATAAAGGATGTATGTGATGAGCAGTAATCAATTTAACAAGCTTTCATTCCCAGAAATAGCAGCATTTTGGAAGATATTGGTGCCAACCAGGGATGAACTGGGCAAAGGGGGCCAGAAGGGCTGTCATGATAGGAATCCTGCCTGGCAAGTCATTCATTACCATCTTCTTAAGGATTGGTGAGCCAACCAAGAATATTGTTCTTTTCAGGGAAAGAGTAGTGCTATATACCTAAGATTCAACTACAGTATTGGAGAGAGGTTAGCATGCAGTTACTTAGGATATTCCTTAAGTCTCCTATTAGAGATGACTTATAAGAAGGTTCTCATTTCACATCCCAATCCATCCCAGTTTATATTGGGGTCTGAAAACAGAAATTACACCAGGAATATTCACATCATAAAGGGAATGATGATTTTTATATTACTATGTTATGTATACTGAATTTAACAATAATCATTCATTTTCTGGAAATCTATTTGACAAGAAGACTCTAGGCCTGGGAAAACAATGAAAACAAAGTACCAGGAGTCAACTGTCAGTCATGATAAGTCCTGTATTTTCCCTCTGTTAAGTGAAGTGAAGCAGTATAAGATATTCTATAACCAAACAGAATAATGGGGTACCCTCAAGATTTTACAATCAGCTTAGCCATCCCTGCAGGACTTGAGAACACCTGTGTTTGTCCTACATGGATGGACAGGGTTGATGTCATTCTTGTTATTGGCCTGCATGTTGAGCCTATCCAGGGATCATTCAAGGTCCCAAAATGATTGTTTTATTATCCACCTTCCCCTTCCCTTCTCCCTTATGATCATGATTTGCAAATTGGTTCCTTTCAATGAGAAGAATTCATCAAATCTCTACCTGTTTACTGGAATTCTGTCTTTGGTCTGCTCTATTTTTCCAAGGTTAGAGACTGACTCAGTAAAATAATTTTTAGCATTCATTGGTGGCAGGGTTCTCTAATGGACTGGTTGTTGAGGAGAGAAACTTTAGCTTTCTCTTTGGAAAAAGGCCTAGAAAGCATCTAGGGACCCCCCTACCTAGCTTTTACAAAATTATGAAAGAACTTAGAAAGACAAGAACCTCTTTCAGCCAAAGCTTTTTATTGTCACCTAAAAAGTCAAAGCAGAGTCAAGTAAGTTAGAACCTACTTAATTTACTAGGGGGGAAAAAATGACTGCTTATAAAGAAAATTTTTTACCTTAGCCAAGTAGACTAGTAAATTTTCCTTTTGCAAAGTTCTCAAGGCAGGAGTTTTTCCTGAACAGAAGGGGAGGAAGAGGCCTTAGAGATAGGGAACAAGGATGGGTTCATGTGCTTGGGCCAGTTTACAAAAACAGATCTATGCCAGTATTTCTTTGTCTGGAGCTTCTTTCTACATAAAATCAGGTGCTATAATATCACAGTTAATCTTCTCATTTCAGAGTTCAATTAAATCACTTCAATCCACCCCTTCATTCCTCATTTTTTTAATTTGGAAGATAGCAGAACAGAGGTGGAAGAATCATCTTCTGGAGCTGCTTCAAGGTGAAAATAAGCATAAAGTTTTTGGGGAATCAATTTGCATTCAGGAGATGATTGAGGCAGCATCTGGGGATCACTGATGTATCCAACTCCAGTCACTAGCTGGAGCCTACAGGAGGCAGATCAACAAGGGGTTTGAACAGACAAGTGCTAAAAAAAAAAATCTAACAAGAATAATCAGGAGTCCGATGAGCAACAGGATCAGAAAGGAGAAAAGTCAGGACTCCAACCTAGGGATGGATCCTGGGGAGACCTTCTGCAGTCACACAATTTTTCTATAATAAAATTAATCCAGAGATCAACCTGTTAGGAGCTGGTATTATACATATGGCAATAGCAACAAAGCAGAACAACAATACAGGGAAGTGTGGATAACAATATAGCATTGTATGACTTTAGTAATTGGTGGTTGAATCAATGTTTCCAGGATATATCTTGTAGTAGTTACCCTAACTAGGTAGCATTTCTCTTTTCAGTATTGGCTAAATGCTCTTCATGACAAAAATTAATAAAGAGGGAAAAAGCTGGGGCATGATTAAAACAATTTCAAATTAATTGGTGTTAACACTTATACCCTAGGATCAAAGGTCCTTAGATCTGTTTAACTTTAGGTAATAGTCACAGTTGATAACCTATCACAAGGTAACAAAATACTCTACCTCATAGAGAGACTCCAGAATAATTAGGTGGGAAACACTACTTTCCAAAGGAACACAATGGAGGAAATTGAGCCAGAAGGGAATTACCTTGGACTGAGACTAAAGATCATCCCTCTGACCTTTTCCTAGAGTTGAACTCCATGTTTAATAGTTTATGATTACATTCCCTCTGAGTTGCCTACATATGGCATTAGCATGTGTTAGTTCTTCTGAATGATGGATTATTGATTTCATGATTCATAGACAACAATACCTACAGTCAAACCTTCAAACAAAAACAATCATAGTCCCAAAGGGGTTCACCCTATGTACCAATATTACCTATTACAGTTTAGGGAAAAAATTGTTGTTCTCTAATGTGTTTGCAATAAAGAATATGTTATTTCATACATATATAAGAGATTTCACTTAAAATTCATCACTTCGACTTCCAGCCAAGATGGTGGAGAGAAGACAGGCACAGTTCTAAAGTCTCCTGATCTTTCCTCATCTATCATAAGAATTAAACCTCTTAACAGAAATCCAACCCACAAAACCCAGAAAGAAAAGCCAGGAAAAAAGAACATCTACCTAAGGATTTGTCTCCCTCAGCAGCACTGGACGAATTCAGGCAGGTGAGTCTGGGCTCAGAGGGAGGATCAGCCCTGATCAGCCAGATTAGCAGCTGAATTGGAGTCAGGGAGTCTGAGGGCCCAAGAACCAGACCTGCTGGATCAGAGGTGGGGCTAGATGGCAGGGACTTGAGTCAACTAAGGAGCAGAGGCACTGGTATTGGTGCTGTCCCTCTGGAGCTTGTGGACAGGGCTGGGGGGAGAGTTCCAGTGCAGGAGAGCTGTGGACACCATCCCTGGGCTCCTCTAGTCTGAGGAACTCAGAGTCCACACCTCCATTTCAGCTGAGACTTCTTTCTGGAAAAAACAAATGCAGACTACTTCTGCCTCAGGCCCAGGGAGCAGAACCAGCCCAGCTGACAAATGACCTCAGGCCAGGGAAAAGAGCACCATTGATTGAAGGCAAAAGAATTCAATTGCTCCAACTCCTCCCTTCAAGCAAAGGGAGAAGGCCTCAACCAAGGTCACAGACACTCCTAATGGCAGCCAGAGAAATTGCACTCAGTGAGAAAAGCCTCTAGTGATCCCAAGCCCCTGTGAACCAGCCCCTCCCCAACTCAAGGTCTTAACAAAATGAAGAAGGATCAGCAGAAAGGTGGATCCATAGAAAAGTTCTTGGAAGGGAAAGACCCTAAGTCAGAAAGACCTAGAGCCTCTGAGGAGAATACAATCTGGTCTTCAGCACAGAAATATTTCCTTGAAGAAATAAGGAAGGAGCTTAAAAATCAACTCGAAAATTTGGGAGAGACAATTAATATCTTGCAACAAGAAAACAAATCCTTAGAAAGTACAATTGGACAACTACAAAAGGAGAATAAATCTCTCAGATCATCAATTGGACAAATACAAAATGAGAATAATTCTCTCAGATCCTCAATTGGACAAAAGCAAAAAGAAAATAATTCTCTCAAAACCTCAATTGGTTAAATGGAAAGCTCTTTCAAAAGTAGAATTGACCAATTGGAAAAGGAATTGCAAAAGATTAATGAAGAAAACTCCTCCCTAAGAAAAAGAATGGAGTCTGCAGAAACTAATGACTCCATGAGACAGCAAGAGCCAGTTTAACAAAATGTTTAAAAAATAGAAAAAATAGAAGAAAATGTAAAATACCTCAACAACAAAACCACTGACCTCGAGAATAGATTGAGTAGGGGCAACCTGAGAATTATAGGACTTCCTGAAAACATTGAAGAGAAAAAAAGCCTGGACTTAATATTACTGGATCTAGTGATGGAAAACTGCCCTGATATCATGGAACAGGAGGGCAAAGTAGGTATTGAAAGAATATATCAATCCTATCTAGAAAAAAATCCTAAAATGAAAACACCAAGGAATGGTGTGGCCAAATTCCAGAACTATCAGATAAAAGAGAAAATCCTGCAAGCAGCCAGAAAGAAACAATTTAAATATCAAGGAGCCACACTAAGGATCATGCAGGACCTGGTTGCATCAACATTAAGGGATCAAAGGGCCTGGAACAAGATATTTCGAAGAGCAAGGGAGCTTGGAATGCAGTCAAGAATCTACTATCCCGCAAAGCTGAGCCTTCTCTTCCAGGGAAAATGATGTACATTTAACGAAATGGAAGAATTCCAAAAATTCCTGATGAAAAGACCAGAGCTAAATAGAAAATTTGGACATCAAACAGGAGGTTCAAGAGACACATGAAAAGGTAAAAAAAAGGGGGGGGGGCAGTAAAAGAAAGAAAATGCTATCTAGTAAGTTGAAACTGGCTACATCCCAGCATGGGGAAAAGGATTCTCATAAATCTTGAGAACTGTAACTCTAACAGAGAGAATATACCTAGCCAGAAATGATGGACATTCATGATCTATCCATGAGACTGCTATCTAATGGGATGTAACTGGCTTTGACCCCACTTGGGAGAAAAACTCTAATAACTCTAAAGAATTTTAACTCTATTAGATAGAATATACTTAACTAGAAGTGACACTCAGAATTTTCTATGACTCAGATAGAATGATCTAAGAAAACACTACCTCCTTAAAAAGGGGGGACAGGAAAGAGATGGGAGGAGGGAGGGGATTGAATGGGGTAAATATCATTACTCTAAGAGGTACCAAAAAACCTATGGTAATGGGGGGGGGAAGGGAGCAGATGAGAAACACCTGAATCTTCTTCTCATCAGACTTGGCTTAAAGTCAACCTACACATACTCAGTTAGCTCATAAAACATCTAACATTTCAAGTATTAAAAGGGGAAAAGGGGAGGGGGGATGGAGAAAGGGAAGGGGAGTGGGGGAAAAGGGGAACTAACAAAAGGAAGGGAAGGCAAAAGGGAAAGGGGAAAGGGGAAAGAAAGGGGAGGGGGTGATATAGGAGGGCAAACACACTGAAGGGGGTGGTATTCAGAAACAAAATATTGGGGAATATGGATAAGGGGGGAAGGGGGGAAATACAAACAGAGAAGATAGCACAGAGGGCAATAAAGAATTAGTAATCATAACTTTGAATGTGAATGGGATGAACTCTCCCTTAAAATGTAAGCACATAGCAGAGTGGATTAAAAACCACAATCCTACAATATGCTGCTTACAAGAAACTCATTTGAAGCAAAGAGATACATATAGAGTAAAGGTAAAAGGTTGGATGCTCTGGACCCAGCTCTGGACCTTGGCCACCTATGGGTTAGGAGACGCCTGGGGGTGTGAACCCGCCCACATGGGTGCTGGGAACGCCCCAGTAACAGGAGTGGCTCCGCCCATGAGGGAGGAACAGGGGAGGAGCTCGGGGGAGGAGCTCGGGGGAGGAACAGAAGACTAGATAAGGGAGGGGACTGGGGAGGAGGAGAGGCTTTTTTCGCTGCTATGTAAGGAATAAAGACCTGCTTGTTAGACTGCAACCGGGTGTTCTGTCCAGTTATTGCCCTCCTTCCCCAAAGGAGGGTCCGTGCCTCCGAAGACCGATGGGTCCATGACGTGCGAAGACCGGGGAAAGGTATGTATCCAGGCGAAGGCTCGGGATAGGTCCCAGAGCAGCTGGCGCCCCGAACAGGGACCAAGGGAATTTCCGCCTGGCCTCCCTTAACAGGGAGAAGAGCTGGACAGCCTCAGATTAACTTGAGATTAATCTGGGACGAAGTTATGGGGCAGGGAATGGGTTTTTCCCTGATTAGACCCGAAGAAAAGGCAGTTCTAGCTTGTCAGTTATATAAATTAGGCAAGCGGCATCAATTTAAGCCACATATTAAGCAGTGCCATGAATTTGTAGATAAGGTGTGGGGGTTCTCCCCTTGGTTAGAACATTCAGGGATTACCAAAGAGAACTGGGAGACAGTTGGGCAACAGTTGGCTTCTTTTGATGAGTCATGCCCTGGAATCCTAACTGACCAGGACTTCTCCTTTTATTCTCTCATAAATACAATGTTACAGGGGGGTCCTCGTCCCTGTGGGCGAGAAACAATTGGCACACAAGTGGGAGAATCATTAGGAGAATCTTCTGAGGAGGAGGGTTGTAATAATCCTCCTCCGATTTATCCTTGGGCAGAACTTAGAGAAACTTATAAGAAACATAATAAATATGGAGTTGGGGAAGAAGAAGGAGGAAGTAGCTATTTGGAGGACAGAGCAAGAGCTAGGAAGAATATGGAGGAAGTTAGAATCAGGGTTGTGGCGCAGCAGAAATTAAGACCCAGGACTGTGGCGCAGCAAACATTGAGAAAGGAGGAAATGTTTAGGCCACTTATGTCATCTACCACCCCTATTTTGGGGGTGGGAGGCCACCAAGGGGCTAGAAAAGCAGAGCGTCATTTAAGATGGAGTTATGAAGGACAAAGTGGTTTTATTCGTCCCTTAAAGATTACGGGACTAGGCTCTGCCCTGTGGGGTAGAGATTTGTTACATCAGTTACAATTGTATCTTACCACCCCTGAACATTTGGCAACAAACTCCTAGGGGCTACTGTTATGGTGAGCTGCCCAAAGATTACTTGGAGGAGTGATAACCCTGTGTGGGTGGAACAGTGGCCCCTTTCTATGGAGAAGCTCACCGCATTAAAAGATATAGTTAAGGAATTATTGTTACAACACAGAATTGAGCCTACCACCAGCCCTTATAATTCTCCAGTATTTGTAATAAAAAAAAAAAAAAAAAAGAAAGCTGGCACCTGGAGAATGCTTATTGACTTACGGGCGGTGAATAAAAGAATGGTCCCTATGGGCCCGCTACAGACGGGTCTTCCTTCTCCTGCCTTTATACCTAGAGAATTTGTTATAAAGATAATAGATATTAAGGATTGTTTTTATAGCATTCCCCTTCACCCTGAGGATAGGGATAAATTTGCATTCTCGGTACCTTCAAAAAAAAAAAATTTCAAAGCCTGTCAATCAGGTATCAGTTTACTGTATTACCTCAGGGAATGGCCAATAGTCCAACTATGTGCCAAGCATATGTTGCAGCTATTGTCACTGGGAAACCTTCAGTCCAGTCTGAGGATATGCTTCAGAATCTGCATAGTTAAACGTTTACTCCTCCTGATAACTGAGGACTTCAAAGGAAAATTAGCAACCACAGTCCTGAGTTTCCCAACTCAGCAGGGTGAGAAGAGTGAAGTCTTTAGAGCCCCCCCTGCCCCCACCATCCAGGATCTGCTCCCCTGGGGTCAGTGCAGGCCACTTGGTCAGTACAATAGAGGAGAGCTCCCATTCAGCCCATCTCCTGAGTCTGCAGAAAGAAACCCTGTAAGTGCTTCAGCCTGCCCCTCAGCATTTGTTTTTCTTCCTGAGAAGATTTGGTCATTTGTGCCCAGAGATGCTCTGTCCTTGACTGTAGTTCCCTTCAAGGAGAGGGAGCTTCAATTCTCCAGAGGAGAGTAAGTTGCCCTCACCCGGCTCATGACCTTGGGCAGGGCTATTCCAGGACCCTAGCCCACATTCTCCATCTTCACATATGAATGTGGGTTGTGCAATGGCTCCCCAAGGCTCACTTGGGCACTGCTGCCTTGTTCTCATGGCTACTAAGCAAGCCACGGAGCTAGAAGAATTAACAAAAGAAATGCCCCTTTCCTTGAGTAAATATGGGCTTCAAGTGGCTCCTCATAAGATACAAGATACTAGCCCTTATCAATACCTTGGTCACACCCTTAGTGAAGGGAGGGCATCTAGAATACCCCCAAAGGTGAATTTAGAGAAATGTAGTACCCTTAATGATTTCCAGAAACTTATTGGTTCCATACAATGGATACGTTCTACAGTTCCTATTCCTGATGATTTGATGTATCCTCTTTATGATATCCTGAAAGGAGATTCCACATTGACCTCATCCCGGTATTGGACCCCACAAGCCAAAGAGGCCATGACACAGATTTTGTCCAGGTGTCATGAGTCTATAGTTCAATTTGATCCTGAGCAACCTATATTTGCTACCATTTTAAATCAAAGGTCACATATTGGTTGTCTCTATCAAAAGCAAGGTGTCCTAGAATGGCAATATTTCCAGAGAAGTAAAAGAAGCATCCCTTGTAAATTTACGATGCTGGCCAATTTATTCCTAGCTATGTCTGATCGTTGTCTTTGTATGTTTGGAAAATATCCTGTTTTAAATATTTGTGCTTCTGAAGGTGCTCTTTGTTATTTTACTGACTCTATCCCTGAATGGGCTGATAGCACATCTTTTAACCTGTTTTTCCACTTGTGGAGTTCCTACAGCCATAAAAACAGATAATGGCCCTGCATATTCTTCCAAGGCATTTGCAAACTTTTGTCAAGAATTTTCCATTTTACACAAAACTGGAATTCCATACAATCCCACTGGTCAGGCCATAGTTGAACGTGCTAACCGCACCCTTAAAACCCTCCTCATTAAACAAAAAGGGGGAGTCAGTGGTCGTGGCTGCCTTATATATACACAATTAGCACAGGCCATATACACCATGAATTTTCTTCAATTGAGAGATGATGGTACCTCCCCAGCTTTGCCTTTTTTCGCAGGAACTTCACAAACACTCCACACACGCGCAACTAGCCATCCCTCTCCCTGCCCAATAGGCAACCGAGTACTGTGGAAAAGCCCAGATGGCCAATGGCATGGCCCAGGCTCGGTAATTATAAATGGACGAGGGTATCTTTGTATTCAACCAGATCCAAATCCGGATGGCAAAGAAAAGGAGAAACCAGTTTGGGCTCCAACCAAGTGGGTCAGAGACCTCGGAGAAGATAAAAATAACGAAGAGAAGACGGAGATGGAGAGGACGGCGACACCCAAGGAAAGAAAAGAGAATGAAGACCTTAACTCTTGCCCTCCTTGCCCTGAGTCTGCTACCCGGGACACAAGCTCTCAACAGTAAATGGTATAATCTTACTGAGGCACATAGAGTGCAGGAAGATCAACAAGGTGCATGGTTCTGGGGGTTGGTAGTGGACCCGCCAGCTCTTAAAGCTTTAGGATGGCATGCCACGACACCTCCATTTAAGATAAAAGGGAATGCCACCAAGCTAGTAGGGGACACTGAACACCGAGATATACAGAACGTACAGGAAACTGAGATAACTAAGTACAATTTTACAGTATATGCTTCTAATCCACCGATATGTCTTTATACAGACACCATACTCTCGGATGATACAAGCTTAGATAACACATGTATCAAATTAGAAAGTAAACTTTTTTCTTCCTTTTTTCATCATACACAAGAACTGAAGAATCATATCACCCGTCTAAACGTAACCATGTTATCCATCCCACATTCCCTGAATTGCACCCAAGAAACATCACAGGCATACATGCAGCTTGCCTCTTATTATAATGGTACAGTGTCTTTCGCTGCCTGCCCTGAAGGAGATGGAGATACCTGGGTTCCGATACATGCTTGCTCTACTGGGGTTCCAACATGTGGCCCTACAATATACGATTCTTCTGTGCACCTACGATTTTGGGATGATATCTCCTCTACGAAGAAATACAAACAAATAGCAGCTCCTGCACCAGTTGCCTTTCCCCTGGGGACTGCCCATCCACATTTGTGGCGATTGGGTCTACCATTTGCACCAATAAATGCTTCCATCCGCATATTCCCCTGTAAACAAGGTACATCCTGCTCAGATTTTACATTTGGGACATGGCGTACTATTTTTGGCAATTTGAATTCGACCTGCCATGATACTCAAGGACATACTGACAAGTTATGTTATCGATTCATAGCTGAGACTCGTGCACCTCCCGACTATGCTTTCCTCCTTTGTCATACCAAAAACGCATCCATTGAAAAACATGATCAACAACACGCAGGTCTTCAACCTTACCGTATTTCTTGTCCTAATGCCATACTCACTGACACTTTAACTTCTTGGCATCATGGTCGTGCAATATTTATCCTGAAACGCCAAAAATATCAACTTGTACCGGTAAAAGCTAAACAACCATGGGCACAACATCCTATAGATGAGTTGTGGAATGAACTTCGTGGGAATCTTCCTTCAATTCCATTGCAAAAGTGTGAGGTGATTGATCTTGCTTTCAATATCATAAATTTTGCTTTCTCACTTTATGGGGAATTCCAAATTCAGGATCTTTACCAACGACAAGGATATTTGGCATCTGTATTGCAGAACTTCTTGACCCAGCAATCATCCATGTGGACCACCCAAAATCATATAAATTGGGCACTTCAAAAGGAAATAGATGCTTTGGCCCCTGTAGTAGTTTACATTGGGAATGAGCTTGCTTACCATGAATTGATAACCCAAATTCCTTGTCACTATAGATATAAACCATTGTGTGTCACTCCATTACAGGTAAATCTTACCAACTCTTCTTTTGTTGGTTCTTGGCTTCGGATACGGGCTGCATTACAGGGTGCACTACTATCTCATAATGCTTCATCAGACATTCATCAGTTAGCCTTATTGCTTCAAGAACTGAGAAATATTTCGACTGATTTTTCAAATCATCAAACTGCTGCCTTTAATATTGCTAATTATCTCAAGCATTTACAATTTTTACAGTGGTTATTCAGCTGGATAGGTCCTGTTGCCATATTATTTCTCCTTTGTATTTTTGGCCCCTGCTTGATACGGTTTTTAATATCCCTAATGAAGACTGCCTTGATCAACATCAAGGCAGATACCATGTCTCTTATTCATCGCACTCCTCGTTCAGCACCAATATAAATATTTATTATCCACCGTTTTGCATCTCATCTTTCCTGGTGAAAGCGACTGCAGGCAGTGCTTTCACTAAGGATTGAGGCCTTCTGCCAGAACTGTCCTATATTACTGCAAAATAGGAAGAAGAATGCACATCACCAGTGCTTGTACTTATAACGACATTTTTTGTGTGCTAGAATAGTTAATATTATATTTTATAGAGTAATTTAAGAATGCATTCAAATTTTATATTAATTGGTTATTTAAAAATTCTTAATAAATTTATATAAGAGGTTCCTCAAGACATTCTAATTGATTCTAAAAGTTATTTTTTCTTGACCGGTCTTATGTGTAGTTAAACTTCAATGAGACATTTTCACATCTCTCTACTGGCCTGGAGGGATAGGAAAATGTTCCTATATTCTGGGATTGATGCCGGCCAGGGCATCAATCACAGCTTGGTTAAAAATGATTGTTTTCTGTGAGTTCGTACATATGTCTGTGTATGTGTGCTTAATTCAGATCTGAAATAATTTTATTATTATAGGATATTAAGACTATGATTATTTCTATCCTGCCTCTTTTGCTACATATGCTTGCTGCAAAAATACGCTATCAAAGGCTGACCCTCGTGCTCTTCTCCAGAATCCCAGAGAACGACCAAAAATGGACACTACCCCTGTCTAAACAAAAAGGGGGAATTGCTCTGGACCCAGCTCTGGACCTTGGCCACCTATGGGTTAGGAGACGCCTGTGGGTGTGAACCCGCCCACATGGGTGCTGGGAACGCCCCAGTAACAGGAGTGGCTCCGCCCATGAGGGAGGAACAGGGGAGGAGCTCGGGGGAGGAACAGAAGACTAGATAAGGGAGGGGACTGGGGAGGAGGAGAGGCTTTTTTCGCTGCTATGTAAGGAATAAAGACCTGCTTGTTAGACTGCAACCGGGTGTTCTGTCCAGTTATTGCCCTCCTTCCCCAAAGGAGGGTCCGTGCCTCCGAAGACCGATGGGTCCATGACGTGCGAAGACCGGGGAAAGGTATGTATCCAGGCGAAGGCTCGGGATAGGTCCCAGAGCAGTTGGAGCAAAATATATTTTGCTTCAGCTGAAGTATAAAAAGCAGGGGTCGCAATCCTTATCTCAAACAAAGCAGCAGCAAAAAATAGTGTTAAAAGAGATAAGGAAGGAAACTTTATCCTCCTAAAAGGTACCATAGACAATAAAGTGATGTCAATACTGAATATATATGCACCCAGTGGGACAGCATCGAAATTCTTAGAGGAAAGCTGAAAGAACTACAGGAAGACATAGACAGCAAAACTCTACTAGTAGGAGACCTCAACCTCCCGCTCTGAGATCTAGATAAATTGAATCATAAAATAAACAAGAAAGAAGTTAAGGAGGTAAATAGATTGTTAGAAAAATTAGATATGGTAAACTTATAGAGGAAACTGAATGAGGATAGAAAGGAATATACCTTTTTCTCTGCAGTACATGGAACTTATACAAAAATTGACCATGTACTAGGACATAAAAACCTAATGATCAACTGCAGAAAGGCAGAAATAGTGAATACATCTTTCTCAGATCACAATGCAATAAAAATCATATGCAATATTTGGCCAAGGAGATATAGACCCAGAACAAATTGGAAACTGAATAACCTCATTTTAAAAAATGAGTGGAGGGGCGGCTAGGTGGCACAGTGGATAAAGCACCGGCCTTGGAGTCAGGAGTACCTGGATTCAAATCCAGTCTCAGACACTTAATAATTACCTAGCTGTGTGGCCTTGGGCAAGCCACTTAACCCTGTTTGCCTTGCAAAAACCTTAAAAAAAAAGATTCTTTTCCTTCTTCTAGACAAGATGTTGGAGAGAAGACAGGCACAGTTCTAAACTCTCCTGATCTTTCCATATATGATTTGAAACAAACCTCTTAACAGAAATCCAATCAACAAAAGCCAGTAAGAAAAGCCAGGAGAAAGAACATCTACATAAGGATTTTTCTTCCACAGTCTTGGGTGAGTCTGGCACAAAGGGTGGATCAGTGGCAGATCAGCCTGATTAGCAGCAAGGCTGGAGCCTGGGAGCCTGAGAGCCCAAGAATCAGACCTGCATGATCAGAGGCAGGGCTAGAGCCTGGTCAACCACAGGGACTTGGGACAACTAGGGAGCAGAGGCATTGGTGGTGGCACTGACAGTCTGAAGCTTGCCAGCAGGGTTGTAGGGAGAGTTCCAGTGCAGGAGAGCTGCAGACATCATCCCTGGACTCCTCTGGTTGGGAGTCCACTCCTCCATTTCAGCTGAAGCCTCTTCCCAGAACAAACATAATTACCAACTATTTCTGCCCCAGGCACAGGTGTGTGAGCAGAAGAACCAACTCAGGTGACAATAGGGAGAAAGATGACCTCATCCCAGGGTAGAGCCCACCATTGATTGAAGAGAAAAGGATTTAACAGCTTCAGTCACTCCTTCCAGGTCAAGGGAGAGGCCTCAATCAAGGTCACAGACACTCTAGAGAAAACAACCAGCACCCCCTACTGGCCAGCTAGAGCTATTTCACTCAGTGAGTAAAGCATCTAGGGATCCCAACACAAAACCTTTGTGAACCAGCCCCTCCTCAACTCAAGGTTTTAGCAAAATGAAGAAAGGTCAGCAGAAAGGTGGATCCATAGAAAAATTCTTGGAAGGAAAAGACCCTGACTCAGAGAGACCTAGAACCTCTGAGGAGAATATGATCAGGTCTCCAGCACATAAAGACTTCCTTGAAGAAATAAAGAAGGACTCTAAAAATCAATTGGAAAATCTGGGAAAAGAAACCCAAGAAAAGATTAACACCTTGCAACAAAAAAAATTGGAAAATACAATTGGACAAATACGAAATGAGGATAAGTCTCTCAGATCCTCATTTGGACAAATACAAAATGAGAATAGTTCTCTTAGATACACAATTGGACAAATGCAAAAAGGAAATAATTTGCTCAAAACCTTAATTGGTCAAATGGAAAGCTCTTTCAAAAATAGAATTGACCAATTGGAAAAAAATTTGCAAAAGGTAAATGAAGAAAACTCCTCTCTAAAAAGAAGAATGGAGTATGCGGAAACTAATGACTTCAAAAGACAGCAAGAGCCTGTTAAACAAAACCAAAAAACAGAAAAAAATAGAAGAAAATGTGAAATACCTCATCAGCAAAACCACTGAACTCTAGCATGGTTCAAGGAGGGGCAACCTGAGAATTATTGGACTTCCTGAAAACACTGAAGAGAAAAAAGCCTGGACTTAATATTAGAGGATCTAGTGATGGAAAATTGCCCTGATATCATGGAACCAGAAGGCAAAGTAGTTATTGAAAGAATACACTGGGGCATGGCTAGGTGGTGCAGTGGATAGAGCACCTGCCCTGGAGTCAGGAGTACCTGAGTTCAAATCTAGCCTCAGACACTTAATAATTACCTAGCTATGTGGCCTAGGGTAAGCCACTTAACCCCATTGCCTTGCAAAAAAAAAAATGAAAGAATCCATTGATCCCCTCTGGAAAGAGATCCTAAAATAAAAATAAGGAGTATTGTGGCAAGATTCCAGAACTGTCAAATATAAGAGAAAACTCTGCAAGCAGTCAGAAAGAAACAATTTAAATGCCAAGGAGCCACAGTAAGGATTGCACAGGACCTGACTTCTTTTTAAGGGGAAAAGATGGACATTTAATGAAATAGAATAATTCCAAAAATTCCTGATGAAAAGACCAGAGCTAAATAGAAAATTTGGACATCAAACAGGACATTCAAGAGACACATGAAAATGTAAAAAAAAAGGGGGGGGTAAAGAAAAAAAAAGTACTGCTGGATAGCAGTATAATAAGATGAAACTGGTTATATCCCAGCATGGGGAAAAGATTCTCATAACTCTTGATAACTGTAACTCTAACAGAGAGACTATACCTAGCCAGAAATGATGGACACTCATGACTTATCCATGAGACTGCTATTCAGTGGGATGAAACTGTCTAAAACCCTGCTTGGAAGAAAGACTAATAACTCAAGAATTGTAACTCTATTAGAATATACTTAGCTAGAAGTGATGGGTACTCAGAATATTCTATGACTCAGATAGAATGATTTAAAAACACCTCCTCCTTAAAAAGGGGGACAGGAAGGAGATGGGAGGAGGGAGAGGATTGAATGGGGGTAAATCTTATTACATTAAGAGCTACAAAAGACCTTTGGTAATATAGGGGGAAAAGGTAGGAGATGAGAAACACCTGAATCTTCCTCTCATCAGACTTGACTTAAAGTTAATTTACACACGTACTCACTTAACTTAAAAAAAATCTTACCTTCCAAGTATTGAAAGGGGAAAAGGGGAAAAGGGGATGGAGACAGGGAGGGGGAGGAAAAGGGGGAACTAACAGAAGTAAGGGAAGGGAAAAAGGAAAGGGGAAAGAAAGGGAGGGGGTGGATATAGGAGGGCAAACACTGAAGGGGATGGTATTCAGAAACAAAGTACTGGGGAATATGGATAAGGGGGGGAAGGGGAAAAATACAAACAGAGGGAAGATAGCATGGAGGGCAATAAAGAGTTAGTAATTATAACTTTGAATGTGAATGGGATGAACTCTTCCTTAAAATGTAAGTGAATAGCAGAGTAGATTAAAAACCAAAATCTTACAATATGCTGCTTACAAGAAACTAATTTGAAGCAGAGAGATACATATAGAGTAAAGGTAAAAGGTTGGAGCAAAATATATTTTGTTTCAGCTGAAGTGAAAAAAGCAGGGGTCGCAATCCTTATCTCACACAAAGCAGTTTCAAAAATAGATAGCATTAAAAGAGATAAGGAAGGAAATATCCTCCTAAAAGGTACCATAGACAATAAAGTGATTTCAATACTGAATATATATGCACCAATGGGATAGCATCCAAATTCTTAGAGAAGAAGCTGAAAGAACTACAGGAAGACATAGACAGCAAAACCCTACTAGTGGAAGACCTCAACCTCCCTCTGTCAGATCCAGATAAATTGAATCATAAAATAAACAAGAAAGAAGTTAAGGAGGTAAATAGATTGTTTGAAAAACAAGAAATGATAGACTTATGGAGAAAATTGAATGGGGATAGAAAGGAATATACCTTTTTCTCTGCAGTACATGGCACATATACAAAAATTGACCATGCACTGCACTAGGGCATAAAAACCTAATGATCAACTGCAGAAAGGCAGAAAGAGTGAATACATCTTTCTCAGAACATAATGCAATAAAAATCATATGCAATACTGGTCCAAGGAGATATAGACCCAAAACTAACTGGAAACTGAATAACTTCATTTTAAAGAATGAGTGACCTTTCTGCACTGCCCAGAAGAGGGATCCATATGACGTTCACAGTTTCTGTTGTAACTTTCAAGGGAAACTTTCACAATGTCCGGAGCCCTGGATGTCTTGAAGATGAAGGAGGAGAATGTTCTCAAATTCCTCACTGCAGGCATCCGTTTGGGTGGCACCAATTTGGACTTCCAGATGGAACAGTATATCTACAAAAGGAAGAGTGATGGTATCTATATCATTAACCTGAAGAAAACTTGGGAAAAGCTTCTGCTGGCAGCTTGTGCCATTGTTGCCATTGAAAATCCAGCTGATGTTAGTGTTATCTCATCCAGGAACACTTGCCAAAGAACTGTTCTGAAATTTGCTTTTGCCACTGGCGCCACACCCTGGATGCTTCACCCTGGGCATCTTCACTATCCAGATCCAGGCAGCTTTCAGGGAGCCTTGCCTCTTGGTGGTCACTGATCCTCGTGCAGATCATCAGCCTTTGACTGAAGCATCATCTGTTAACCTTCCAACCATTGCACTGTGCAACACAGACTCCCCACTTCACTATGTGAACATTGCTATTCCATGTAACAACAAGGGAGTTCACTCAGTGGGTCTGATGTGGTGGGTGCTGGCCCGAGAAGTCCTGCGGATGCGTGGTACCATCTCCCATGAGAACCCATGGGAGGTCATGCCTGATCTTTACTTCTACAGAGATCCAGAGGAGATTGAAAAGGAAGAGCAAGGGGGCAGCTAGGTGGTAGGGGGCAGCTAGGTGGAGCAGTGGATAAAGCACCAGCCTTGGAGTCAGGAGTACCTGGGTTCAAATCTGGTCTCAGACACTTAATAATTACCTAGCTGTGTGGCCTTGGGCAAGCCACTTAACCCCGTTTGCCTTACAAAAACAAACAAAAAAAAAAAAAAAAGAAAAAAGAAAAGAAAAGAAAAGGAAGAGCAGGCCACAGCTGAGAAGGTAGTGACAAAGGAAGAATTTCAGGGTGAATGGACTGCACCTGCCCCAGAATTCACTGCTGCTCAGCCAGAGTTGGCTGATTGGTCTGAAGGCATCCAGGTGCCATCTGTGCCCATTCAGCAGTTCCCTACTGAAGATTGGAGTGTTCAGCCAGCTACTGAAGACTGGTCTGCAGCTCCTACTGCTCAGGCCACTGAATGTGTAGGAACTACCACAGAGTGGTCCTAAATTTTACCCAGATGCTCTAATAGTATTGGAAAAATGCTGATGGAAAATAAACATTGGTTTCTTAACAAAAAAAATAAAAATGAGTGGATCAAACCACAAATTATAGAAAGAATTAATTATTTTATCTGACATAATGACAATAATGAAACAACATACCAAAACCTATGGGATTCACTCAAAGCGGCTTTCAGGGGATATATTATATCTTTAAAGGATTACATGAATAAATTAGAGAAAGAGGAAATCAATGAACTAAATATGCAACTAAAAAAATTAGAGAAAGAACAAATTAAAAGTCCCAAATTAAATACCAAATTACAAATTCTAAAAATTAAAGGAGAAATTAATCAAAGCAAAAGCAAAACAACTTGAATTAATAAATAAAATCAAGAGTTGGTTTTATGAAAAAACCAATAAAATTCATAAACCTCTGATCAATTTGATTAAAAGAAAGAAAATTGCTAGTATCATGAATGTAAAAGGTGAACTCACCAGCAATGAGGAAGAAATTAAAGTAATAATTCAGAATTATTTTGCCCAACTCTATGCCAATAAATTTGACAATCTAAGTGAAATGGATGAATATTTACAAAACTATAAATTGCCCAGATTAAATGAAGAGATTAAATACCTAAACAACCCTATCTCAGAAAAAGAAAATCAAAAACTCTATCCTTAAACTCCCTAAGAAAAAATCTCCAGGGCCTGATGGATACACAAGTGAATTCTACCAAACATTTAAGGAACAATTTGGTTTCAATTCTATTTAAACTCTTTGGGAAAATAGGGCAAGATGGAACTCTGCCTGACACTTTCTATGAAACCAATATGGTGCTGTTACCTAAACCAGGAAGAGTTAAAACAAAGAAAGAAAATTATAGACCTATCTCCGTGATAAATATAGATGCAAAAATCCTAAATAAAATCTTAGCAAAATGATTACAACAAGTTATCACTAGGATAATACATTTTGACCAAGTAGGATTCATCCCAGGAATGCAGGGTTGGTTCAATATTAGGAAAATTGTTAGTATAATCAATTATATCAATAACAAACCTATCAGAAATTATATGATCATATCAATAGATGCTGAAAAAGCTTTTGAGAAAATACAGCACCCATACCTACTAAAAAAACACTAGAGAGTGTAGGAATAAATGGACTGTTTCTTAGAATAATAAGCAATATCTATCTGAAGCCATCAACAAGCATTATATTCAATAGGGAGAGACTAGAGGCAATCCTAGTAAGATCAGGGGTGAAACAAGGGTTCCCATTATCACCACTACTATTCAATATCATATTAGAAATGTTAGCTTCAGCAATAAGAGAAGAAAAAGAAATTGAAGGAATTAGAATTGGGAAGGAAGAGACAAAACTCTCACTCTTTGCAGATGACATGATGGAATACCTAGAGAATCCCAAGAAATCATCCAAAAAACTACTGGAAACAATTAGCAATTTTAGCAAAGTTGCAAGATATAAAATAAACCCTCATAAATCCTCAACTTTTCTATACATGACTAGCAAAATACAGCAGGAGGAGCTAGAAAAAGAAATCCCATTCAAAGTAACCTCAGACAATATAAAATACCTGGGAGTCTATTTGACAAGGCAGACTCAGAAACTTTTTTAAAAAATTATAAATCACTTCTCACACAAATTAAATCAGATTTAAATAACTGGGCAAATATCAACTACTCATGGATAGGCAAAGCTAATATAATAAAAATGACAATTCTACCAAAACTAAACTACCTGTTTAGTGCCCTACCGATCAAAATTCCAAAAAATTACTTTAATGAGTTAGGAAAAGTTGTAAGTAAATTCATATGGAGAAATAAAAAGTCAAAAATTTCCAGGGATTTAATGAAAAAAAAGTACAAAAGAAGGAGGCTTAGCCCTACCTGATCTAAAATTATATTATAAAGCATCAGTCAATAAAACTGTCTGGTATTGGCTTAGAAATAGAGTGGTGGACCACTGGAATAGACTAGCTGCAATAGCAGGAAACAATTATAGTAATCTGCTGTTTGATAAACCCAAAGAGTCCAGCTATTGGGATAAAAACTCTCTCTTTGATAAAAACTGCTGGGAAAATTGGAAGTTAGTATGGAAGAAACTTAGATTAGACAACACCTCACACCCTAGACTAAGATAAGATCCAAATGGATACAGGATTAAGACATAAAAAACAATATTATAAGCAAAGTAGAAGATCAAGGACTAGTTTACCTGTCAGATCTATGGAAAGGGAAGCAGTTTATGACTAAGGAAGAGATGGAGAGCATCACTAAAAATAAACTAGATTATTTCTATTACATTAATTTAAAAAGCTTTTGCACAGACTAAACCACTGTAAACAAGATCAAAAGAAATATAATAAACTGGGAAACAATCTTGACAACTAATGTTTCTGACAAAGGACTCATTTCTAAAATATATAGAGAACTGAGTCAAACTTTAAAAAAAAAGCCATTCCCCAATTGACAAATGGTCAAAGGATATGCAAAAGCAATTTACAGATGAAGAGATCAAAGCAATCCATAGTCATTTGAAAAATTGCTCTAAATCATTACTTATTAGAGAAATGCAAATTAAAGCTTCTCTGAGGTACCATCTCACAACTCTCAGACTGGCCAATATGACCAGAAAGGATAGTGATCATTATTGGAAGGGTTGTGGGAAATCTGGGACACTATTACATTTTTGGTGGAGCTGTGAACTCATCCAACCTTTCTGGAGAGCAATTTGGAACTGCACCCAAAGGGCAACAAAAATATGCATACCCTTTGATCCAGTAATACCACTACTGGGTCTATACCCTGAAGAGATGATGAAAAAGGGTAAAACCATCACTTGTACAAAAATATTCATAGCAGCCCTGTTTGTGGTGGCAAAGAATTGGAAATCAAGTAAATGTCCTTCAAATGGGGAGTAACTTAGTAAACTATGGTATATGTATGTCATGGAACACTATTGTTCTATTAGAAACCAGGAGGGATGGGAATTCAGGGAAGCCTGGAGGGATTTGCATGAACTGATGCTGAGTAAGATGAGCAGAATCAGAAAAACAACTGTACACCCTAATTGCAACATGGGGGTGATGATCAACCTTGATGGACTTGCTCATTCCATCAGTGCAACAATCAGGGACAATTTGGAGCTGTCTGCAATGGAGAATACCAACTGTATCCAGAGAAAGAACTGTGGAGTTTGAACAAAGACCAAGGACTATTACCTTTAGGAAAAAAACTGATATCTAATTGTCTGATCTTGCTATCTCTTGTACTTTATGGTTCTTCCTTGGAGATATGATTTCTCTTTCATCACATTCAATTTGGATCAATGTATACCATGGAAACAATGTAAAGACTGATAAATTGCCTTCTGTGGGGGGTGTGGGGGAGGGAAGTAAGATTAGGGGAAAAATTATAAACCTCAAAATAAATAAAATATTTTTTAAAAAAGAGATTCTTTTCCTTATTCTCTTCTGACCATCCATCTCTTAGTTCCCTCCAACTTATGAGTTTCAAAGTCACTGATATCAATTCATTCAGCATTGCTTCACCTTTTCTTGTGCAACTGGATCCAGTTATAGCCTTATCATCTATCTCTCAGTACTCAGAGTACTCAGTGCTATTGTAATACTAGAGTACCTAAATCCTGACACTCTGTTTAACCTTGAGGGACCCTTGGGCTATTTATTTCATGGTATTTGATCACTGTGGTGCTTTCTTTTTGATCTTGAACTGTCTCTGAAAGTTAATTCATTTTTACTTTTGAATTGCAAAGGATGCCATTACACCTGGACTGTACTTCCCAAGGGAGTTACTGAATCACCATTGGAATAGTTTACCATTTTCTCCTTCAGTTAATTCTACAGTTGAGGAACTGAGGCAAAGAGGATTATATGACTTCACCAGAGTAATAGGGTAACAGAGCTCATTAGCTGAGGCCATATTTTAATTCAAGTTGAGTCTTCCTGATTCCAGTACAGTTAGATAATTATTAAGTGTCTGAGGTACTCCTGACTCCAGGGCCTGTGCTCCATCCACTGTACCACCTAGCCACCCCATAGCTCATATTTTCAATAAATAATGTAACATAAAAAAGTACTTTCATTGAAGAACTGTATATAATCCCATAAAAGGAAAAGAAAAAGTTCTGATTTCTTATCTCATATTAACATAGAACCAAAAAATTTTATGTGGATTTTCCAGATCATGGAAGCTCTGTGTCCCTGTCCCTGTGATGTGAAGGACATAACTGTACTTATAAACTTAAAATATACTCCCCAAAATTGATTAAATTAAAATTTTAAATTAAGGTACCTCACTGGAAACAATCAAAACCAATGAATGGACAAGTTCAGACATAAAGAGAGAAAGAAAGGAAGGAAGAGAGAGAGAGAGAGAGAGAGAGAGAGAGAGAGAGAGAGAGAGAGAGAGAGAAGAAAGGAAGGAAGGAAGGAAGGACACAAAGAATTAAAGAAGGAAGGAAGGAAGGGAAGGAGTGAGGGAGAGAGAAAGAGAGAGAAGAAGAAGAAGATGAAGAAGAAGGAGGAGGAGGAGGAGAAGGAGAAGGAAGGAAGGAAGGAAGGAAGGAAGGAAGGAAGGAAGGAAGGAAGGAAGGAAGGAAGGAAGAAAGAAAGAAAGAAGGAAGGAAGGAAGGAAGGAAGGAAGGAAGGAAGGAAGGAAGGAAGGAAGGAAGGAAGGAAGGAAGGAAGGAAAGGAGGAAGGAAGGATGCAAAAAATTAAAGAAGGACGGAAGGAAGGAAGGAAGGGAGAGAGGGAGGGAGGGAGGGAGAGAGAAAGGAGAAGAAGAAGAAGAAGAAGAAGAAGAAGAAGAAGAAGAAGAAGAGAGAGAGAGAGAGAGAGAGAGAGAGAGAGAGAGAGAGTGAGAGAGTGACAATAACTACTTTTATCAGAAGAGACAGATCTTTCTCCTTTTTACAGATTTCCCACTTCCTTTCCCCTTGGAGAGCCAATTCTGCACATGGGTGCTCAATGTCACTGAGAGGGTAACTTCAATGTTCTCCCAATGGAACCCTGTCCCACTCCCTCAACTTGCTTCAGTCTTCTCTGACATCTATCTCCTCCAGCCTGGGCAGCCAAGGACCAAATAAGGACTCATAGAAGGCACAAAAGGAGACAGACACATTGTTTTGATGAAACTTGCTTTTTATTAAGGAGCCAAGAAGGAATCACCTAGAGTCCCTCTACAGGAGCAGAAGTACAGGACTTACAGCTGGTTAAACTGGAAGCCCCCAGGTGGGTCCCCAAGAGAGACACAGGATGAGAGTTTCAATAGAGCAGCAAGTCCAGGATACAAATGAGATCACTGAGAAAGGAATTCTCACCAGACTTGGAGGGGGAAGGAGGGAAAGGGAGGATACTTTCCAACCAGAATTAAGGTTTATCTGGGGAGGGAGGCGAATTTTTCTTCCACCAGAGGAATGCCCTGTGAGAGAAAAACAATTTTGATTACTATCTGAGACTGGTCAAAGGAGGAGACTGGGGAAAAGGAAGGGAAGAGAAGCCAATATTATAGAAATGCACAATCCTGGCCTTAGAAGGAGGAAAATTGGAGAAAGAAGATGAGGCTCAGGAAGTGGAGGCAGGGAATTGCCCCCCCCCAATTCCTAGAATGCAGGGACCACATCTCCTGCTTAGCCCAGGTCATTCCATAATACAGTTCCTTAATGGTTGTTCCTTGAATGGAGGAATGAAGCAATAGTCTAGAACCCAGAAGAGTCCTTCAGAGGAGAATGGGAAAGGAGGCAGTAAGCTTTGACTAAATCAATATAAAGCCTCTTTTCAGGAAGACAAGTCCCTGACCTCAAGGGCCTTCCCAAGGTTGGATGGTGGTTAGAGGAGGGGAGAGGGGGAAGCAGAGAAGCTCTGGGAGAGGGGTAGATTGAAGATTCACCCAGGCGTGTCCCTCTGGATTCTGCTTCTGTTCAGAGAGATGAGCTCTTCTGGTAGGACTTCATGAAGGTCCCTCTTCTGTAAGCTGGAGATGGGGCAAGAAGAGCCAAGTGAGGGAAGGGGCTCAGCTTGAGTGGAATGAGGGTAATGAGAAGATACTGGTGGGGTCCTTGCATGTTTACACACACACACACACACACACACACACACACACACACACCTTATCTGTTCTTCCATCCAAGGGATAGGATCTGGCTGGAGGTGGCCTTGGGTTCCATTAGTGGAAACCAAATAGGACAAGTCCTCCTTCCCAGTCCCTATGTGGGCCAGAAGCAACAGTACCACTGCAATCAAGATCATCCTTGATGTCCGAAAAGTCATCATCTGCAGAAGGAGAGGTAGCTTCAGTCTCCTCACTATATATAGTTCGTCCCTTGCCTTCCCAACTCCCCTTCCTATTCACCAGCTCTAAGAACCCCAGGAGTAACCAAAAGATTTTAGGATTCTGACTTGGGAGGGAATTTAGGCTCAACCTTCTCATTTTACAGTTGAAGCAATGAAGCTTAGAGAGACCCAACTCACCCAAGGTCACACAGGATATAACACCACTTATGCAGACTTAGGAACAGAAACCTAAATACATTCACAAACACAACCAGCTTCTCTGTTTTCCCAATCCCAGTTTGGACACCAATAAGTGGTGTTTTACTGGTCCACCTGATCCCATCACTATCTTGGCTCTTCCTTACCTCTTTACTACAGAATTCTTGTTTTCACAAGGACACTATGAGAAAATAATTAGCTAGAGACTTGACTGCAACCCCTATTTTCCCCTCAGACCACACAAGGCAAGACTCTCAGATTCAGGATCTCTGATAAGACCACCAATACCCTCTATCCCCAAAACACCCTATCCTCTACTAAAGATTCTTCCTCTTGCCTCTGACTGGCTAATTGTCCAGTCTCAGTTTGGATCCCTCTCTCCCCTCAGTCCCAGGTCTTTTCATCACTCTACTAATCTGCTAACTCTCAGAGTTCAGTGTCCTCTTCTAGTCCCTGTCAGTCCACTCTCTGTTTTCTATGGAGACAATGATCTCTTCCCCCCATCCCTGAATCCTATCCCCAAACCCTTCCTTCTTTGTACCTTCCTTAAGTACTCACTGTATTAATATGGGAGGTTGTGAGCAAGACTGGAGCCACGTTGGGGTTTTAGCTTTTTGCTGGGTCAAGCTGCCTCCTTCTTGGGCTCTTTCCTCCTAGGGCTTATATTGCTTTCTGGGAAGGAGGGAAGGGGAGAAGAGAGGGTGATTAAGAGAGGGGGAGGGGATAAACTGAAAGAACAGAGAGAGGAGGAGGTCCGACTTCCTCATCTAACAGGACTGATCACCTGGCTTCTTCACCAACAGTGAGAAAGATTCTGTTGCTACCTCCTTAGGAGCTGGAGTGGAAGAGATTGAAAGAGACAAGGCTAAGGGTTCCTCTGAAGAGGAGCCCCATTCTCATGCTATCTGCTCCACTCAGATAAACCAATAAAGACCCAAGTGTAGTTAGGCTTTAGGATCTAGAGGGTGAGGGCTGTGCTTTGCATCCCTGCCAAACCTGCCTCTTCCACCAGGAGTTTCCATTTAGACATAGCTTTCCTCTCGTCAGTAAAAGCTCCCTTCCCAGAAAAATCTCACCTCATCAGAAGTGGAAAAGGGAGCAGCCTAAGAGGCTTCCACAATTTGTTCAACAGCTGGAGTCCAGGGCAAGTAGAGAGAATAGAAACTCATTGGGAGTTGGGGTCCTGTAGGGACATCCCTGAATCCTGAACTGAGACTGGTCTTGTTTATACTAAGGGTCAGGAGTGGCCCCAGACTGCATATCTAAAGGAGGAAGTGCCTATAGGAGACCCCTTATAGATGTCCTCTAGCCACAAGGAAACAAGTATTTATTGTATTGTAATATGCCATTTTCTTGGATGAAATGGCTATTTCTATGATTTGTTGTTTTATAGTCAATTTTTAAAGTTAGGGTATTTAATTTCAAATTAATTTTTGATTTATCATTCTATGCTCCTTAGTTTCATGCAATTTTTATTGCATCATGATCTTGCATTTATTATTTCTACCTTTCTATATTTTTTCTGCATAAGGTTTTTATGCCCTATTACATGGTTAATTTGATATAGGTGCCATGTCCTGCAGAGAAAAAAATATGTTCTTTTCTAACCCCATTCAGTTTTCTCCAGAGGTATATCATACCTAAGTTTTCTAAGATTTTACTCATCTTAGTTTCATTCTAGGTTATTCATGATAAGACTTATGTAATTCTGGAGAGAAAGGTTGAGGTCTCCCACTATTACAGTTTTGCTATGTCTCCTAATTTGTTCAACTTTTCCTCTAAGAATTTAGATGCTTGGGGCAGCTAGGTGGCGCAGTGGATAAAGCACCAGCCCTGGAGTCAGGAGTACCTGGGTTCAAATCCGGTCTCAGATACTTAATAATTACCTAGCCGTGTGGCCTTGGGCAAGCCACTTAACCCTATTTGCCTTGCAAAAACCTAAAAAAAAAAAAAAAAAAAAAAAAAGAATTTAGATGCTTTACCACTTGGTACATATATGCTTAATAATGATATATCTTCATTGCCAGTGGTGTCTTCTAAGACGATTTCATTTCTTATCCCTTTTAATGAAATCTATTTTTGTTTTTGCCTTATCTGAGATCAGGATTGCTACCTCTGATTTTTTTTTTACTGCCACTGAAGTGTAGTCCTTTTTATGTCTTTATTGTTTTAATCCTATCTTAGACCTACAACCCCTCTGTCAAAATATACCCCTTTTATCTGTCCTGATACAAGCACAATTCTCAAAGTCTAATTGATTGGTTGATTGGTTGATTAATTTACAGCATTGCCTCATAGTCACTAAATATACTCCCTCTATACTCTCTATGGACACACATTCCTCATGAACCAAAGTTTCATGCAAAGCATGATTTGATTTGATTTGATTTGATGTTTTATTTTATGAACCGTTTATACATCCATCCCTCCAAGCACACTCCCTCCAATTGTAGCCAAAGCATCAGGTAATGCAAAATTGTTTCGTGATCTTTTCCATGTCCCTCTAAGCATATGCTCTCTTTGTCTCTGTAGTACTCCAACCATAACCCTACAAACCTACTCAACCAAAGTATTGGGTACACTCTCTCCTTCTGTCCTTTTAGCCCTCCAACCATAGCACTATAATCCTTGTTAATTGGATAATGGACAAATGCAAGATAACTTCATGATCTTTTTTATGTTTATCCCTTCTAAGTACCCTCCAACCCCCCTTCTCTATTGTAGTACAACCAACTTTAACTAAAGTATCTAGTAAAGTGAGATCACTTCATGATTTAACTATGTATATACCCTCTAAGTATTCTCCCTTCCTCAGTTTCTTTAGGAAATTCCACCCTCATAATCAACATCCTTTCATGTCTTATTTGTACCCATATCATCTAAGTACAATCCCTTCAACTATATTCAACCCTTTAACTATCCTAAGAGAAATATAACTCTTCAGCACTGTAAGTATTGTCTTCCCTGGAAGGGATGTATACACTTTAATGTTCTTGACTAGAGGTGTTTTTTCCCCACCATTCCATCTATCTATTGATGTATTTCTTTTTTTTTTTTACTTTTTTTTTTTTTTGCAAGGCAAATGGGGTTAAGTGGCTTGCCCAAGGCCACATGGCTAGGTAATTATTAAGTGTCTAAGACCAGATTTGAACCCAGGTACTCCTGACTCCAAGGCCGGTGCTTTATCCACTATGCCACCTAGCCTAGCTGCCTATTGATGTATTTCTTGAGTCTTATATTTGAAGATCAAATTTTCTGTTAAGTTCTGGTTATTTTAGCAGAAAATTTTAGAAGTCCTCAATTTCACTGAAAATCCATCTTTTCCCCTAACAGAATATGCTGAATTTTTCAGGGTAGTTAATTCTTGGTTGTAATGCAAGGTCCTTTGCACTCCAAAATATCATCTTCCAGCCCCCCCATCTTTTAATGTTGAAGTTGATAAGTCCTGTGTCATTCTGATTGTGCTTCCTTTGTATTTAAATTACTTCTTTTTGGATACTTGCAGTATTCTCTTCTTTACATGATAATTCTGGAATTTGACTATGATATCCCTTGGAGTTTTTATTTTGAGGTCTCTTTCTGAAAGTGTTCTATGTATTTTTCAAGGACTATTTTGTTTCATGATCTAGTGTATTAGGACAATTTTCCATGAGAATTTCCTGGAAGTTGTTTTTCAACCTCTTTTTTTGATCTGGGCTTTTGGGGAAATCAGTAACTCATAAATTATCTCTTCTGGATCTGTTTTCCAATTCTTTGTTTTTTTTAAATGTACTTTATATTTTCTTCAATTTTTTCAGTCTTTTGATTTTATTTAATGGAATCTTGGTCTCATAGTCATTCATTTTACTTTGTCCATTTCTAAGTTTTAGGGTTTTATTTTATTCAGTTAGTCTTTGTGTTTCCTTTTCCAGTTGGTTAATTCTACTTTTTTTATGAGTTATACTCCCTTTCCAGTTAGTCCATTTTATTTTGTTGATGAGTTACATTCTTTTTCCAATTGGTTATTTTTACTTTTAAAGGAGTTTATTTGGTCAATTTTTCATAATTCTTCTGCATGATTTTTCCTTTTTTTTCTTCCTCTCTTCTTTGATTTTTAAAATCTTTTTTAAAGTTCTTCCATGAGGTTTTGGACTTGAAATCCTTTAAGACTTCCCATGTAGGTAATATGTCACTGCTTTCTTCTTCTGAGAGGGTATTTTTATCAACTCTATCTGAAGAGAAGCTTTCTATGGTTAGCAATTTTTTAAATTTTTTGGTCATTTTGATAGTTGAACTTTGCCTCTAGGGTATAGGGCATTTAGTCCAAGCTTTGTGTGCTGTGATGGGGATCTGTTACCTGACTTACTGCTTGCCTTTGCAGCACAGATATTGCTTATACAGAGATTTTTTTCCTTCTTTAATGTCCAGGCTTTGCCTATGCAGTGATTTGGACTCTATCCAATACTGTCTGTTGCCCCAGTGTCCCAGGGTTCAAACTTTGTCTGGAATTTGGACCTCCCTGCTTGTCTGCTATCTAGTTGACTTGGGACCTGAACTGATATTTAGTTGAGCCAGGACCTGGGCAGCTGTCTACCTGCTGGAACCTGTACTTCATTCTGGCTTTCCATCTCTCCCATCTGGCTAGGCTATACTTCTCTTTTTGCCCCAAGAAGGGACAGATTTCAATGATATCTAGAGTTGAGAACTTGCTTTGTTCCTTTTCTTTGGTAGGATCTGTAACTTTAATATCTTCATTTAACATTGTGTAGGCAAAAGCCCTGGGAGAATGCCACCTTCATTCTGGCATCTTGGCTTCATCCTGGAAGTCAATTGTTCATGGTTTGTCTGAGTCAATATAATAAGAAGGACAGATTTCTGGCCAAGATGGCAGAGAGAAGACAGGCACAGTTCTAAAGTCTCCTGATCTTTCCCCATCTATCATATGAAACAAACCTCTTAACAGAAATCCAACCCACAAAACCCAGAAAGAAAAGCCAGGAGAAAGAACATCCACCTCAGGATTTGTCTCCTGCAGCAGCACTAGATGAATTCAGGCAGGTGAGACTGGGCTCAGAGGGCGGATCATCCCTGGCTCAGCCAGATTAGCAGTTGAATTGGAGCCAGGGAGTCTGAGGGCCCGAGAGCTGGACCTGCTGGATCAGAGATAGGGCTAGATGGCGGGGGCTTGAGTCAACTAGGGAGCAGAGGCACTGGTGTTGGTGCTGTCCCTCTGGAGCTTGTGGACAGGGCTGGGGGGAGAGTTCCAGTATGAGAGAGCTGTGGACACCATCCCTGGGCTCCTCTGGTCTGAGGAATTCTGAGTCCACACCTCCATTATGGCTGAGGCCTCTTCCTGGAACAAACAATTGCAGATGACTTATGCCTCAGGCACAGGTATGTGAGCAGAAGAACCAGCCCATCTGACAATAGAGAGAGGAATGACCTCAGGATAAAGTAAAGCCCACCATTGATTGAAGGCAAAAGAATTCAATAGCTCCAACTCCTCCCTTCAAGCAAGGGGAGAAGGCCTTAATCAAGGTCACAGACACTCCAGAGAAAGCGACCAGCACCTCCTACTGGACATCCAGAGAAATTTCATTCAGTGAGTAAAGCCTCTAGCAATCCCAAGTCCCTGTGAACCAGCCCCTCCCCAACTCAAGGTCTTAGCAAAATGAAGAAGGGTCAGCAGAAAGGTGGATCCATAGAAAAATTCTTGGAAGGAAAATATCCTAACTCAGAGAGACCTAGAAACTCTGAGGAGAAAGACTTCCTTGAAGAAATAAGGAAGGAGCTTAAAAATCAACTGGAAAATTTGGGAGAGACAATTAATACCTTGCAACAAGAAAACAAATCCTTAGAAAGTACAATTGGACAACTACAAAAGGAGAATAAATCTCTCAGATCATCAATTGGACAAATATAAAATGAGAATAATTCTCTCAGATCCTCAATTGGGCAAAAGCAAAAAGAAAAAATTCTCTCAAATCCTCAATTGGTCAAATGGAAAGCTCTTTCAAAAGTAGAATTGACCAATTGGAAAAGGAGTTGCAAAAGATTAATGAAGAAAACTCCTCCCTAAGAAAAAGAATGGGGTCTGCAGAAACTAATGACTCCATGAGACAGCAAGAGCCAGTTAAACAAAATCAAAAAATAGAAAAAATAGAAAATGTAAAATACCTCATCAACAAAACCACTGACCTTGAGAATAGATCGAGGAGGGGCAACCTGAGAATTGTTGGACTTCCTGAAAACATTGAAGAGATTAAAAATCCTGGACTTAATATTACAGGTTCTAGTGATGGGAAACTGCCCTGATACCATGGAAACAGAGGCCAAAGTAGTTATTGAAAGAATACATTGGGGCAGCTAGGTGGCGCAGTGGATAGAGTCAGGAGTACCTGAGTTGAAATTCGGCCTCAGACACTTAATAATTACCTAGTTGTGTGGCCTTGGGCAAGTCACTTAACCCCACTGCCTTGCAAAAAAAAAAAAGAAAGAAAGAATACATCGATCCCCTCCAGAAAAAGATCCTAAAATGAAAACACCAAGGAATGTTGTGGCCAAATTCCAGAACTATCAGATAAAAGAGCAAGAATGACAATTCTACCCAAATTAAATTATTTATCCAGTATCATATGAATCAACCCACTGAAAAACTATGCTACAGATCTAGGAAAAAATAGTAACAAAATTCATCTTGAACAACAAAGATCAAGAATGTAAAGAATATTGACAGAAAAAAATGCAAAGAAAGATGGCCTAGCTATACTAGAACTAAAACTATATTATAAAGGGGCAGTTATCAAAATTGCCTGTTACTGGTTAAGAAAAAGTGGAATGAGGGCAGCTAGGTGGCATAGTGGATAAAGCACTGGCCCAGGAGTCAGTAGTACCTGGGTTCAAATCCAATCTCAGACACTTAATAATTACCTAGCTGTGTGGCCTTGGGCAAGCCACTTAACTCCGTTTGCCTTGCAAACAAAATAAAACCTAAAAAAAAGTGTAATGGATCAATGGATTAGAGTAGGTATAAAAGAAACAGTAGTAAATGATGATAGTAATCTATTATTTGACAAATCTAAAACCAACAGCATCTGAAATGAAACTCATTATTCAACAAAAACTACTGGGAAAACTGAAAAATAGTATGGCAAAAACTAGGTTTAGACTTGTATCTCACACCCTCTCACCAAAATAAGGTAAAAATAGGTACAGGATTTAGATATAAAAGGTGATTCCACAGACAAATTAAGAGATGAAGAAATACTCTATCTGTTGGATCAATGGAAAGGGAGGAAATTTATGACTAAACAAGAAATAGAGTACATGATAAATTGTAAAATGGATGATTTTTTACTATATTAAATTTAAAAGGTTTTCACTAATAAAACCAGTTCAGCCAAGATTACAAGGAAAACAGAAAGCTGGGAAATATTCTTCACTGTTAGTGACTCTGATAAAGGTCTCATTTCCAAAATAGATAGAAAATTGAATCAAATTTCTAAGATTACAAATTATTCCCCAATTGATGGATGGTCAAAGCATATGAACAGGCAGTTTTAAATGAAGAAATTAAAATTATAAATATACATATGAAAAAATGTTTCAAATCATTATTGATTAGATAAATGCTAATTAAAATAGTTATAAGGTATCCCCTCACACCTATCAGGTTGGCTAAAATTACAAAAAAAGGAAAAAAATGAACAATATTGGAAAGGTAATGGAAGGATTGGGATATTAATGCACTGTTGGTGGAGCTGTGAACTAATCCAATCCAGAGAGCAATATGGAACCCTACTCAAAGGACAATAAAACTGATCATACCAATACTAGAACTATATCCAGAAGTAATGATAAAAAAATGGGAAAAGTTCCACCTGTTCAAAAACATTTATAGCAACTCCTTTTGTAATGGTAAAGAATTGGAAATTGAGGAGAGACCAATCAATTGAGAAATGACTGAACATATATGAATGGTATGGAGCACCACTGTTCTAGAAGAAACCATGAATAGTTGAACTTCAGAGAAGCATAGAAAGAATTACATGAACTGATGACATTGTACAATTAATAACAACATTGTGAGTTGATCAACTATGGTGGTTGCAGCTCCTCTCAGCACTTCAGAGATCTAGGATAAGCCTGGGAGACCTGTTTTGGACAACACTATCCACTTCTAGAGGAGAAAAAAAAATACACTATCTGAATGGATATATTATATTCACTTTTTTAAAAACTTCTTTTATTTTTACCTTCCTATCTCATGGTTTTCTTTCTTTTCCCTAAGTACTAACTCCTCATACACAAAATGACTAATATGCAAACATATTAAACACAAATGGACATGAACAACTTTTATTAGACTGTTCACTGCTATTGGGAGAGGGATAGAAAGGGAGGATGGTAGAAAAATTTGTAACATAAATATGCAAGTAGAAGAATGTTGAAAAACTTTCATTACATGTAGTTGGAAAAATAAAATAAAATTAATTTTTCAAAAGTGATTGTTATTCTTTTTTTCCTACCTATAACAATTTTCTCAATTTATTTTTTCTTTTCTTATTGCCAGCATTTATGTCAACCACATTATGTATATTAGGAATGCTAACTTTGGACATCTTTGTTTCATCCTCAATTTTATTAGAAAAGCTTCTATGGAGGCTACCAAAATGGTAGAATGAAAGCGAGAACTCTCCAGAACTCTCCCTCTTGACCCTCCAAATACCTTCATATAATGACTCTAAGCAAATTCTAGAGTGGCAGAACCCACAAAAAGACAGAGTAAAGCAATTACAGCTCAAAATGACTAAGAAGGTCAGCAAGAAAAAAATTGTTGTACAACAGTGAGAGAGAAGCACAGTACAATGAAGGTCACACCAGTGCAGGCTGACCCCAGCAAACCATGAGCAGACCTTGGGAGAATCAGAAGCAGTAACAACTGCTTCTAGAGCTCTCAACCCACAGAGGACAGGGAATCAAAAGGAAACTACAGAGGTTCCTTTGCCAGCAGTGAGGCAAGACTCTGTTGCTTTGCCAATATTCGCATTTGGGTTTGCAATCCTGAATCACGGGCCCAGGGAAAAGAGGACCAAGTAGCACACCAGAGTTTATGACTGCAGAGGAATGAGGACCCCCCCTCACAGTTTCAGGGCAGAAAAGAGTGTTTGTGGTCACTCACAGAGCAGAGCACAGGCCAGGAGAGAAGCAGCCCCTCTCCTTACATCATACCATCTTGGAAGAACTGAAAATTTTCAGGTCCCCAAAAAGTATTCTGAAAACAGCTGCACAAAACCTAGAAGCTTGGGACAGCTCCCTCCATCCTGGAAGCAGAACTCTACTTCAACTAAGAACTAGAATCAAGTCATAAGCTGGGAAAATGAGGGATCAGGGAAAAAACCTCTTACTGTAGAAAGTTACCATGATGACCAGGAAGATAAATATACATACTTAGAAGAAGATAACAAAGTCAATGTTCCTACATCCAAAGCCTTCAAGAAAAATCAAATTGGCCTCGGGCCATGGAAGACCTCAAAAACGGAAAATCAAGTAAGAGAGGTAGAGGAACAATTGGGAAGAGAAATGAGAATGATACAAGAATATCATAAAAAACAAGTCAGAAGTTTAGTTAAGGAGACACAAAAAATAACGAAGAAAATATCACCTTAAAAACCAGACCAGGTCAAATAGTAAAAGAGATACAAAAATCCTATGAGGAGAAGACTGCCTTAAAAAGCAGAACTGGTCAAATGGAAAAGAACTTACAAAAGTTCACTGAGGAAAATAATTTCTTAAAAAATAGAATTGACCATCTTTCTCTCCCCTCTAGCTAGGCGCGCCCTACCCTGCTTCTCCTCCCTTGCTTCCCCTCCCCCATTCCTTTTTTCTCCCTCTCAGAGCACTTGTGCATCTGTGTTCTGAGCTAGCTGCTCCAACCTCCCCAGGAAGAGCTTGTTCAGCAGAAAGGAGGAAAAAAAATATAATATAATCCATCTATCTTCTATCTATCTATCTTTCCATCCTTCTATCTAATCATCTCTCTTAATTCTCTCTTCCCTGAACAAAATTTGAGAAAAGCAAAAGTAAATTCTAACCATGAGGGAAATCGTACATATCCAGGCTGGCCAGTGCGGCAATCAGATCAGTTCGAAGTTCTGGGAGGTGATCAGTGATGAACATGGCATTGACCCCACCGGCACTTACCATGGAGACAGTGACTTGCAGTTGGACCGGATCTCTGTCTACTACAATGAGGCCACTGGTGGCAAATATGTGCCTCAGGCCATCTTGGTTGATCTTGAGCCTGGAACCATGGACTCTGTTCACTCTGGACCTTTTGGCCAGACATTCCGACCTGACAACTTTGTCTTTGGTCAGTCCGGTGCAGGCAACAATTGGGCCAAAAGCGACTATACTGAGGGGGCAGAACTGCTGGATTCAGTCTTGGATGTGGTACGCAAAGAGGCAGAGAGCTGTGATTGCTTTCAAGGCTTCCAGCTGACCCACTCACTTGGTGGAGGCACAGGCTCAGGAATGGGTACCCTGCTCATTAGCAAGATCCAAGAAGAGTACCCTAACTGCATCATGAATACCTTTAGTGTGGTTCCATCTCCCAAGGTCTCTGATACCATGGTTGAGCCCTACAATGCCACACTCTCTGTTCACCAGTTAGTAGAAAACACAGATGAAACCTACTGCACTGATAACGAAGCACTCTATGATATCTGTTTCTGAACCCTGAAGCTGACCACACCAACCTATGGTGACCTCAACCACCTAGTCTCTGCTACCATGAGTGGTGTTACCACCTGCCTTCGCTTTCCTGGCCAACTTAATGCTGATCTTCGAAAGCTGGCTGTTAACATGGTCCCTTTTCCTCGACTCCACTTCTTCATGCCTGGCTTTGCTCCACTCACCAGCTGTGGAAGCCAGCAGTACCGTGCCCTAACCGTGCCTGAGCTCACCCAGCAAGTCTTTGATGCCAAGAACATGATGGCAGCATGTGACCCTCGCCATGGGCGATATCTCACTGTTGCTGCTGTTTTCTGTGGTCGGATGTCCATGAAGGAGGTGGATGAACAAATGCTCAATGTGCAAAACAAAAATAGTAGCTACTTTGTTGAGTGGATCCCAAATAATGTCAAGACCACTGTCTGTGACATCCCTCCCCATGGGCTCAAGATGGCTATCACCTTTATTGGTAACAGCACTGCCATCCAGGAGCTCTTCAAGCATATCTCAGAGCAGTTCACTGCCATGTTCCATCAGAAGGCCTTCCTCCACTGGTACACAGGGGAGGGGATGGACGAGATGGAGTTCACTGAGGCTGAGAGCAACATGAATGATCTCGTTTCTGAGTACCAGCAATACCAGGATGCCACTGCTGAAGAGGAGGAGGA
This sequence comes from Macrotis lagotis, assembly GCF_037893015.1. Taxonomy (NCBI): domain Eukaryota; kingdom Metazoa; phylum Chordata; class Mammalia; order Peramelemorphia; family Peramelidae; genus Macrotis; species Macrotis lagotis. The sequence goes on from NC_133659.1 coordinate 195,167,675, forward strand.
TTTCGGTGAGGCGGCAGAAGAAGAGGCCTAAGGAAGATAAATCTGCCACTTCAGCCTTCTCAACTCTCCCAACATTCTTTCCCCATCACCCTTTTCTTCTAATGTTTGCATTTCCTGCCTCCATCTTCTTTTTCTCTCCTTTGTAGGTGCTGAGCTCTCTGCCCCCATTCTTCTTTATGACCTGTCATTTCATTATTCTTTTTCTCTGCACTCCCAGATTTTTCTCTTAAGTAGCAGAATGTCGCCCAACTCAGAGCCTCAATTTAGGGGCCTTTACCTACTAAGTACCCTGAACTAAAATGGCGAACAAGAATAAAGTCCAGAACTCTTTGGTTTCCCTTGATGAAGATGGAGACCAAGATATCAGATTCCTAGTGGGGAGAATTCTCTTAGGAGAAAGGGAGGAAATGGAGTGTTCATTCCATAAAAGTCTGTTGGCAGACATCATATCTATCATAACTGTCATCTCTACATACTTCCCAATTTATCATATTACTATCTCCAGGTGCCCTTCCCTTTCTCTCTACTCTCCAGCTCTGGAGGAAGTATCAACAGTATTATTGCCCCCAGTGTTGGTTTCTCCCAAGTGTTCATTTTTCTTTGAAGGGAGAACTTCAGCTCTTTTTTCCTCCCCCCATTTTGGGATCCACTCACCCTTCCCCAGTCTGAAAGGTGAGAATTGCTTTAACTCCTAAAATTCTGGAGAAGTCCCTTATTTGGGAAGGATTTCAATTCTCTTCCACCTGCCCCTCCCCCAATCAATTCCCTCCAAAAGAAGGGAGCAGGGGAAACAGGACACTTCCATTCTCATCACCAAACTTGCCTTCATTTTCTCTCATCCATTCCACTTCTGCAGTTTCTATATTGGGTTCTTCCCACTCCCACTTCCTAGGTTTCTGTTTTTTTGTTGAACTTGCTGCTTTTTTTCATATTGAAAAGATGTCCCCTCCCCCAAACCCAAAAATAAACAGGAAATGAGGGAAAAAATAGAATTGACCAAATAGAAACCAATGACTTCATTAGAAATCAAGAAACAGGTGGAGCCAAGATGGCGACATGAAGGGATCAAGTCTTAGGAGCTCTCTGATAAAAAACTCATAAACTAAGGACTCTAACTAAACTTTCGAGAGACAGAACCCACAAAGGGACCCAGTGAGGCAGTTCTCCTACTCAAGGTAACCTGGAAAAGAACAGAAAGGCTCTGCTCCCCGGGGCGGAGGGGCAGCCTGCCAGAGGGGTGGCCCGCCAGAGCGAAAGAACTTCAGCCTCCCAGAGGCAGCCCCAGGGCACTGGGAGCCTGAGCTCACAGTAGCGGGGGAGTCTCCTGAGCTGCACCCCGGGGAGCACCAGCACAAAGTGGGGGAACAGCGGGGGACCTCTGCCAGAGCAAGCACGTGGAGCTCAGCCCTCAGGGCACACAGCCAGCAGCCTGGTCTTTCGTCAGCCTAGACCCGGAAACAGAAGCAGGTGGAGCCGGTAAGCAGGAGCCCCCAGGGCATGAGCCCATTGAGCTGAGGGAGGGGAGTGAAGAGAGACTGCAGAGCTCTGTCCTCTGCCTCTGGAACAGGACTCTGGGGCTCTGACCACATTCAGATCCTGATCCCAGTCTAGGCCCCCCCACATAGAACAGCAGGGCCCCCCCCACCTCAGCCCTGTGGCAGAGGGGGGCGCTTATGGTCATTCACAGACCAGGAGGGAGGACAGAACCTCACACACTGAGACCCTTGTGGGAGTGTCCCAAAAGCTCAGGAAGCACCCCCCAAAAAACAGGCTTAGGCTGGGAAAATGAACAAAGAAACAAGAGGAAGACCATTGAGAAATATTTTGCAAATGAGCCCAAGAAGGATCAAAATACTCAGTCTGAAGATGAGGAAGCATAAGCTCCTGCATCTAAAGACTCCAAGAAAAACAGAAATTGGGCTCAGGCTATGATAGAGCTCAAAAAAGACTTTGAAGATCAAATGAGGGAGTTAGAAGAAAAACTGGGAAAAGAAAGGAGAGAGATGCAGGAAAAACATGAAAATGAAGTCAGCAGCTTAGTCAAGGAAATCCAAAAAAATGCTGAAGAAAATAGCATGCTAAAAAACAGCTTAGGTCAAAGGGATAAAACAGTTCAAAAAGTTATTGAGGAGAAGAATGCTTTAAAAAGCAAAATTGGCCAGATGGAAAATGAGATAAGAAAACTCTCTGAGGAGAATAAATCCTTCAGACAAAGAATAGAATTCAGGGAGATTGATGAATTTACCAGAAATCAGGAATCAATATTTCAAAACCAAAAAAATGAAAAATTAGAAGAAAATGTGAAATATCTCACTGAAAAAACAACTGATATGGAAAACAGACTTAGGAAAGATAATTTGAAAATTATTGGAATACCTGAAAGTCATGATCAGGAAAAGAGCCTTGACATCATTTTCAAAGAATTACTACAGGAAAATTGCCCTGATATTCTAGAAAAAGAGGGCAAAATAGAAATGGAGAGAATCCACCGATCCCCCCGAGAAAGAGGTCCCAAAAAACCAACCCCCAGAAATATTATAGCCAAGTTCCAGAACTCCCAAGTCAAAGAGAAAATATTACAAGCAGCCAGAAGGACACAGTTCAAATATCATGGAGCTGCAGTCAGGATCACACAGGACTTAGCAGCAGCTACATTGGAAGCTCGTAGGGCTTGGAATACAATATACTGGAAGGCAAAAGAATGCAGCCAAGAATGAATTACCCAGCAAGGCTGAATGTCCTCTTCCAGGGAAAAAGATGGACTTTCAATGAACCAGGGGAATTTCAAAGGTTCCTTTTGGAATGGCCAGAGCTGAACAGAAGGTTTGATCTTCAGATACAGGACTCAGGTGAAGCATGGAGATTGGAGGAGAGGGGGGGAAATATGAGTGACTTAATGAGGATGAACTGCATTATAGAAAAATGATACTGATAATATTCATATGAACCATCTCAGTTAATAGAGCAGGTAGAGGGAGCTTTTATAGTTGAAGCACAGGAGAAAGCTGAATTCGAAGATAAAATATGGTGTAAAAATGGAGTCAATAAGAAAAAAAAGGGAAATGGAATGGGAGAAAGAAAAAGGAGAAGGGGAATAGTCTAAGCTATTTCACATAATAAGATTTTTTTTATTACAATGAGCTATTGCAATGATATGGAAGGGGGGAGGCAAGGGGGAATGAGGGAACCTTTGCTCTCATCAGAGGATGGCTAGGAGAGGAAACAGCAGATATAGTCAATGGGGTATAGACATCTGGAGTAAGAAGGAGGGGGGCGCAGGGGGAAGGGGTGGGGATGTGAATAAAGGAGGAGAGGATGGACCATGGGGGGCAGTGGTCAGATATAACACATTTTCTTTTTTTTACTTCTTGCAAGGGGCTGGGATTGGATGGCCTGCCCAGGACCATAAGGCCAGGTGGATTCTGGGCCTAAGGGGTGGTATGGGGGCTCAGGGCTTCTTGGCCCCAGCACCAGGGATCTGTCTGCTGCACCACTCAGCAACCCTACAGCAGAGTCAGAGTGAAAGGAGAGAGAAAATATAGTACACGGTAGTAGAGAAATATGAAAGGAGGGAGTTGTGATCAGCAATGGCAACGTTGGAAAAATATGGAAGTAACTTTTGTGATGGACTTATCATAAAGAATGTGATCCACTCACGACAGAGTTGATGGTGTTGGAACAAAGATTAAAACACATTTTTTGTTATTATTATTTGGGGGAGGGTGCAGGGCAAATGGGGTTCGGTGGCCTGCCTGGGACCACATAGCAGGGTGATCATTGGGTGTCTGGGGCCGGATTCGGACCCAGGTGCTCCTGGCTCAAGGGCCAATGCTCTGTCTGCCACCCAGCCACCCCTACTATTATTACTATTTTATTTTATTTTGGGTCTTTTTTTTTCTTCTTTTTTGGTTTTTGCAGGGCAGTGGGGATCAGGTGACTTGCATGTCACATGGCTGGGTGATTATTGGGTTTACAAGGCTGGATGTGGACTCAGGTGCTCGTGGCTCCAGGGCTGGTGCTTCATCCATTGCACCACCTGGCCATACCTACAATTATTACTATTACTTTTTTTATTTTAATTTTTTTCTCCCCCTTTACTTTTTTGCCCAAGCAAGTCTATCTATATTCATGGGGGGAGGGGTATTTTGTTTACTTGTAAACAAGTATATTTTATTAATGTAAAGAAAAACATTTGTACAAAATGAGAATAAAAAATAAATTTAAAAAAATCAAGAAACAATAAAAACAAAACCAAAACAATGAAAAATTAGAAGACAATAAAATATCTCATTGGAAAAAGAATTGATCTGAAAAACAAATTCAGAGAGAAAGTTTTAAAATTATTGGATCATCTGAAAGCCATGGTAAAAAAAAAAAAAAGAGCCTCAGCATCATCTTTCAAAATTATCAAGGAAAGTTGTCCTAGAACCAGAGGATAAAATAGAAATTGAAAGAATCTACTGATCAACTCCTGAAAGAGATCCCAAAATTTAAACTTCCAGGAATGTTATAAGCAGATTCCAGAGTTCCCAGATCAGGAGAAAATATTGCAAATAATTAGAAAGAATCAATTCAAATATTGGGGATATTTGTCAGGATAACACAAGATTTAGCTGCTTCTACATTAAAGAATCAGAGGAACTGGAATGTGATATTCCAGAAGACAAAAGATCTGAATTTACAACCAAAAATCAAGGATACAGAAAAACTGAACATAGTCCTTCAGGTAAAAATGATGGCTATTCAATGAAATAAGGGGTCTTTCAAACTTTCCTGATGAAAATACCTGAGTTGAACAAAAATTTGATTTTCAAATAAGAGACTAAAGTGAAGAATAAAAAGGTAAATAGAAAAGGTAAATGATTCCATAAAGAACTTCTATACCCACATGGGAAGACAATACTGATTACGTATATGAAACATCTCATTATCAGGATAGTTAGAAGTATTATATATAGACAAAAATAAATTAAAATTAAAAGATGAGAAAAGATGGGAGAAAGAGAAAGGGGAAGGTAGAATGGGGGATATTATCTCACAGAAAAGAGTCAAGAAAAAGCTTTTATACTGAAATGGGGACTGTAAGGGGACTGAGTAAGCCTAACTGGCATAAGAATTAACTCAAAGGACAATTAACATACACACTTAATTGATTATAGAAATCTTTTTTACCCTTCTGAAATGTAAAAGGGAAAGGGGAGGAGAGAAAGAAGGGATGATGGAAGAGAGGGCAGATTGGGGAAGGAGTTCATCAGAAGCAAAATTCATTTTTTTGAAGTTTATTTTTCCAATAATGTTCAAAGGTAGTTTTCAATATTCATCCAGTAGTGGGAGCAGCCTCTCATGGAGCTCTCAGCCCACAGATGGTCAGGTTGTCTCTGCTACCATTCAGGCAGAGCTCTATAAGTTTGCTAAAATACACATCATTTTCAAAGCTACCCAGCTTTTCTCTGCTTCCCTCTAAGTTCCCTTTTGTCATCTGCTGTGCATTTTTTCCCATCCTTGAGAAGGCTACATAAACATATATTTGTAGGTAAAATCACACACACCATATATACATATACATATATATTATATGTATATATAATATATATATAATATATACCTTGTGTTTGCCTTGTGCTAGGCACTTTACAATTACATGACATAAATAGAGATGATATAACCTCTTTAAGTCACTCTGTAAATGAATTTCAAATCCATGCATTTTTTCAATTTGTCTTTATACTAAATAACAACTATTAAATCTCTAAACTGATTCAATATAAATACATCATTGAATTTACTTGTATACTTCTTGTGTATCTATATATATGAAAATATAGAAATTTATCTTTTGGTTGAAACATACTTTTATATTACACCCTATTCTTTTTTTTTTTTTTAGGTTTTTGCAAGGCAGATGGGGTTAAGTGGCTTGCCTAAGGCCACACAGCTAGGTAATTAAGTGTCTGAATCAGGATTTGAACCCAGGTACTCCTGACTCCAAGGCCAGTGCTTTATCCACTATGCCACCTAGCCGCCCCCATATTACACCCTATTCTTGTGCAAAGATTTTTCCTTTATTCAGTAGAAATTCTGCAGCCCAGAAAACTCTTGATAAAGACCTAGATAAAAATCCTTTTTTTCAAGATCTTTTATAACTCACCTCACAATCTTATGAATTTCAGAAGTCAAAATTTCAAAAGTATTTCAAAATACACTTAAATACATTTCCTTTCAAAATTTAGTTTAAAGTTCTTAAATTCTTTAGCACATTGTCTTCTTGTTTTCAGCAGTGCAATTCTAATCGCCCCATGATCTAGTTAATTAAAAAATTTGTCCTCACTAGTAATCATAATTGTTAAAAAAAAACCTGAAAATTCTGTGATTGAGCTAAATGTATTTTCAGTTACCTTGCAGAATAGTAAAATAGAAGGAACTTTCTTCGCATTCTTAACCTCTTAATTTTTAATGCCAAATACTATAATAAATTCTGACATTTTAAACATCAAAGCAGGAGAGGCACATTTCACCTAAAATGTGACCAAAACTGAATTCAATTATTCCTGAATCTATATTCCAAATGGTATAAAAGGAGTGGCTAGGTGGCACTGAAGATAGAGCACTGGCCCTAGAGTCAGGAGTGCCTGAGTTCAAATCCGGCCTCAGACACTTAATAATTACCTAGCTGTGTGGTCTTGGGCAAGCCACTTAACCCCACACCCTTGCAAAAAAACCTAAAAATAAAAAAAAAAAACCAAATGGTATAAAAAAAAAAATCCCAATTTTTGATTTAAGTACTTTAGTGCTATATTTAAATGCTATATATCACAAACATTTCATATTATGGGGTTTGTCATTTATATTTTTATTTTATTTTATTCATATTTATATTTTATGTAACTTTTTATTATTTTCACAAACTCAATACTCAGCATAATTGTCCTTTTCCTTAGTTCTCTGTTTAACCGTATTTCAGATGTTAAATTCCAATTAATATTTCCTTTTCTAAATTTAGTACATATTGTTAAGTATATATTCAGAATATATTGTTCTTAACCAGACTCAGTGACTCATTTAAAACCTTACTTTACCAGCTATAATAAATGACTTTATTTATCACACCACAACGCTTTTCTTTATTCAGCAACTGGAGTCCAGAGCAAGTAGAGAGAACGAAAACTCTTTGGGAGTGGAGGTGGGAGAAAGGGGGGACTGTGGGAACATTCCTGAAGTCTGAACAGAATTAGGTCTTGCTTATACTTAGTGGCCCCAGACTTCATGTTTAAAGGAGAAAGTGCCTAAAGGAGACCCATGGTAGATGTCTTCTACCCACAAGGAAACAAGTATTTATTGTATTACATTGTGCCTGACCAGGGAAACCAAACAAGTCCTAAATCTGCATTATAATTTTTATAGTTAACTCTAACACTATACCTTATCCCCCATCCCCTCTAAGTCTTCATAAAATTCTTCCCCTATAGGCTTAGGGTACTCTCAATTCCTCTCTTCTACTCACTGCCCCCCTGCAGGAAGGTTTTATGACTCAATTTACCTGCATTTGCTTGCCCTCAATCCCCTCCCCATGTGTCAAACTAGGAGTCCAGTGAGGACTGGATGTATACTCTTGGACTGAGAACTCTCAGAAGGAAGAAATAGTGTTTCTACCCTTTAGAAGGAGCTTGGGAGAAGAGGTAGCAGGGACGATGCTATCTGCTCTTATCAAAGGAGACAGATCAATTCCTTTTTACAGATTTCCCCCTTTCCCATTGGAGAGCCAGTTCTGCACATGGGTGCTCAGTGTTACTGAGAGGGTAACCTCAATGTTCTCTCAATGGAACCCTGTCCCCACTCCCTCAACCTGCCTCAGGCTTCTCTGACATCTATCTCCTCCAGCCTGGGCAGCCAAGCACCAAATAAGGACTCATACATAGAGGGCACAAAAGGAAACATTGTTTTGATGAAAGTTGTTTTTATTAAAGAACTAGGAAGCAGTCACCTCCAGTCCCTCTACAGGAGCAGAGGTACAGGACTTACAGTTGGTTAAACTGGAAGCCCCCAGGTGGGTCCCCAAGAGAGACACAGGATGAGAGATTCAATAGAGCAGCAAGTCCAGGATGCAAATGAGATCACTGAGAAGGTGGAATTCTCACCAGACTTGGAGGGGGAAGGAGGGAAAGGGAGGATACTTCCCAACCAGAATTAAGGTTTATCTGGGGAGGGAGGCGAATCTTTCTTCCACCAGAGGAATGCCCTGTGAGAGAAAAACAATTTTGATTACTATCTAAGACTGGTCAAAGGAGGAAACTGGGGAAAAGGAAGGGAAGAGAAGCCAATATTACAGAAATGCACAATCCTGGCCTTAGAAGGAGGAAAATTGGAGAAAGAAGATGAGGCTCAGGAAGTGGAGGCAGGGAATTGCCCCCCCCCAATTCCTAGAATGCAGGGACCACATCTCCTGCTTAGCCCAGGTCATTCCATAATACAGTTCCTTAATGGTTGTTCCTTGAATGGAGGAATGAAGCAATAGTCTAGAACCCAGAAGAGTCCTTCAGAGGAGAATGGGAAAGGAGGCAGTAAGCTTTGACTAAATCAATATAAAGCCTCTTTTCAGGAAGACAAGTCCCTGACCTCAAGGGCCTTCCCAAGGTTGGATGGTGGTTAGAGGAGGGGAGAGGGGGAAGCAGAGAAGCTCTGGGAGAGGGGTAGATTGAAGATTCACCCAGGCGTGTCCCTCTGGATTCTGCTTCTGTTCAGAGAGATGAGCTCTTCTGGTAGGACTTCATGAAGGTCCCTCTTCTGTAAGCTGGAGATGGGGCAAGAAGAGCCAAGTGAGGGAAGGGGCTCAGCTTGAGTGGAATGAGGGTAATGAGAAGATACTGGTGGGGTCCTTGCATGTTTACACACACACACACACACACACACACACACACACACACACACACCTTATCTGTTCTTCCATCCAAGGGATAGGATCTGGCTGGAGGTGGCCTTGGGTTCCATTAGTGGAAACCAAATAGGACAAGTCCTCCTTCCCAGTCCCTATGTGGGCCAGAAGCAACAGTACCACTGCAATCAAGATCATCCTTGATGTCCGAAAAGTCATCATCTGCAGAAGGAGAGGTAGCTTCAGTCTCCTCACTATATATAGTTCGTCCCTTGCCTTCCCAACTCCCCTTCCTATTCACCAGCTCTAAGAACCCCAGGAGTAACCAAAAGATTTTAGGATTCTGACTTGGGAGGGAATTTAGGCTCAACCTTCTCATTTTACAGTTGAAGCAATGAAGCTTAGAGAGACCCAACTCACCCAAGGTCACACAGGATATAACACCACTTATGCAGACTTAGGAACAGAAACCTAAATACATTCACAAACACAACCAGCTTCTCTGTTTTCCCAATCCCAGTTTGGACACCAATAAGTGGTGTTTTACTGGTCCACCTGATCCCATCACTATCTTGGCTCTTCCTTACCTCTTTACTACAGAATTCTTGTTTTCACAAGGACACTATGAGAAAATAATTAGCTAGAGACTTGACTGCAACCCCTATTTTCCCCTCAGACCACACAAGGCAAGACTCTCAGATTCAGGATCTCTGATAAGACCACCAATACCCTCTATCCCCAAAACACCCTATCCTCTACTAAAGATTCTTCCTCTTGCCTCTGACTGGCTAATTGTCCAGTCTCAGTTTGGATCCCTCTCTCCCCTCAGTCCCAGGTCTTTTCATCACTCTACTAATCTGCTAACTCTCAGAGTTCAGTGTCCTCTTCTAGTCCCTGTCAGTCCACTCTCTGTTTTCTATGGAGACAATGATCTCTTCCCCCCATCCCTGAATCCTATCCCCAAACCCTTCCTTCTTTGTACCTTCCTTAAGTACTCACTGTATTAATATGGGAGGTTGTGAGCAAGACTGGAGCCACGTTGGGGTTTTAGCTTTTTGCTGGGTCAAGCTGCCTCCTTCTTGGGCTCTTTCCTCCTAGGGCTTATATTGCTTTCTGGGAAGGAGGGAAGGGGAGAAGAGAGGGTGATTAAGAGAGGGGGAGGGGATAAACTGAAAGAACAGAGAGAGGAGGAGGTCCGACTTCCTCATCTAACAGGACTGATCACCTGGCTTCTTCACCAACAGTGAGAAAGATTCTGTTGCTACCTCCTTAGGAGCTGGAGTGGAAGAGACTGAAAGAGACAAGGCTAAGGGTTCCTCTGAAGAGGAGCCCCATTCTCATGCTATCTACTCCACTCAGATAAACTAAGAAAGACCCAAGTGTAGTTAGGCTTTAGGATCTAGAGGGTGAGGGCTGTGCTTTGCATCCCTGCCAAACCTGCCTCTTCCACCAGGAGTTTCCATTTAGACATAGCTTTCCTCTCGTCAGTAAAAGCTCCCTTCCCAGAAAAATCTCACCTCATCAGAAGTGGAAAAGGGAGCAGCCTAAGAGGCTTCCACAATTTGTTCAACAGCTGGAGTCCAGGGCAAGTAGAGAGAATAGAAACTCATTGGGAGTTGGGGTCCTGTAGGGACATCCCTGAATCCTGAACTGAGACTGGTCTTGTTTATACTGAGGGTCAGGAGTGGCCCCAGACTGCATGTCTAAAGGAGGAAGTGCCTATAGAAGACCCCTTATAGATGTCCTCTAGCCACAAGGAAACAAGTATTTATTGTATTGTATTGTGTGTGCCCAGGGACCATGCTAAGTGTGTTACAAATACTATTCATTTGGTCCTCATTAAGGAAAAATATTATCCTTATTTTACAGTTAAGGAAATCAAGGCAGAAATATTTTTAATAACTTGCTTTGGGTCACAGTTAGTAAAAGTCTGAGGCTAGTTCTGAACTCAGGTCTCCCTGACTCCAGGTCTAGTGCTGTATCCTCTGCATCACCTAGCTACCCTGCCACCCTCAATTTCTTCGCCCCTCGGTAGTACCCATTAGAATAGAATAGCAAACACAACACCATCTCACTCTTGTTTAGGCCAGCCAATAAGAAAACAACACCTCAGGAACCTTGGACCACAAATCACAGAAAAGACTTTCTCTAGAATAGCACATGGCCATTAACCTTTTCTCTCTTTTGATGAAAATAGGACAAAATCAATCTAAATATAATATAATTATCATAAAGTAGCCTGTACAGTAGCTGAGTACAAGGGCTTTTTTGTATGCATTATGGGTAAACACATATATAGTTCCACTAAAGATATGCATCCCCCTCATAGAAATAAATCCCTTCTGTTCTAGCTCTTGAAAATAATATCTTCTGACCAATTAAAAATCTTTGACTTATTTACTGAGTTACTAACTTCTTGTAGGTGGAATCTAGTCCAATGATCATTAATAAATGTCATTGCTGGGGGCAGCTAAGTGGCGCAGTGGATAAAGCACCAGCTCTGGAGTCAGGAGTACCTGGGTTCAAATCCGGTCTCAGACACTTAATAATTACCTAGCTATGTGGCCTTGGGCAAGCCACTTAACTCCATTGCCTTGCAAAAACTAAAAAACTAAATAAATAAATAAAGATAAATGTCATTGCTTATTTCCAGATAAGGTTAAAATTTTAATTCTTTAGACAATGACAAACTCTCAAACATCAATTCAATACCACCTTCCTCAGGAATGATAAGGCCAACCAAGAATATTGCTCTTTTCAAGGGTAGAATGCTAGCTACCTATCAGAAAGCTAAGAACTTTGATACTTGTCTTATTAAAAAGAAGTCCTTGAAGAATAAGATGACCCTTTCCAGCCCCTCACTTTACTTCCTAACTAATCCCAATTTATATCTGGGTCTGAAAAAAAGAATTTCATTAGGAATGTTCAGGCGATCATGTGAACATTAGCATCACCCTGTGAGGAGAATGATCATTTTTATACTTATTAATATGACATGTGTAATGAAGTTCATAATAATTGATGTGGCAGCAGTGTTGTTGGCAACAATTTTGTTTAGTAACATTTGTGTTAGTAATAACTGCTAGACAATGAGGAACTATCCGCTGCCCTAGATAAATACATGTTTTTTGTTTTTCTTTTCAATTGATATTTTATTTTTCCAATTATAAGTCATGAAAGTTTTTCAACATTCATCTACATGCATATGCATATTTTTAAGTTACATGATTTCCCTCTACCCTCCCTTCTCAACTCTCACTCCTCAGTGGCAAACAGTTAGATGAATATTGTTCATACACACTTATGTTTAACATTTCTACAGGAGTTAGGACTAAAGAAAGAAATCCATGAAATAGGAAAGAAATATATAAGAGAAATTTTTAAAAAGTGAATGTAGTGTTCATACAGATTCTGTGGGGGTGTTTTAGCTTTGTTTTATTTTGTTTTTCTTTCTCTGAATGAAGATAGCATTGTCCATAGTTGGTCTCCTAGGGTTGTCATACCTCTGAACTGCTGAAAGGAGCTGCATTAAACAAGCTGATCAACTCACAGTGTTGTCGTTAATGTGTACAATGTTCTCTTGGTTCTACTCCCTTCCCTCAGCATCAGATCCTGTAATTCATTCCTTATTTCTCTAGAGTCTAACCATTCGTGGCTTTTTATAGAACAAAAGTATTCCATAATATTCTTATACCATAACTTGTTCAGCCATACTCAGTTGATGGGCATCCCCTCAATTTCCAATTCTTTGCCATTACAAAAAGAACTGTTCTGAATATTTTGGAACATGTGGAATCTTTCTCATATTTTATGATTTCTTCTGGATATTGGTCTAATATTGGAATTGTTGCATCAACTGGTATGATCAGTGTTATTACTTTTTGGGCACAGTTCCATATTGCTCTCCAGAATGGTTGGATCAGTCCACTGCAGCAGTAATGTATTAAGGTCCCAATCCTCCCACAACATCTCCAACATTGATTAATTTCCCTTTTTGTCATCTTAGCCAATCTGATAGTTTGAGGTACCTCATAGTTGTTTTAATTTTCATTTCTTTAATCAATAATGATTTGGAGCATTTTTTCATGTCATTATATATACTTCTTCATTTGAAAACTCTTTGACCATTTTAGATAAATAAATGTTAACCAATGAATGCATTACCCATGTAGGACGGGGCAGGAAATGTCCGGCCTACAGGTCATATAAGATCTGTGAAATCATTTGGGCTAGTGATGCCACAACAACTGCAGGTAGGACTCAAAATTCAATAAATCTAGGAACTTTTTAAGGGTGAATTAATTAAATGTTTGACCAAATAGAGTAGACTAATTTTTTTGTCACTGATTTTGAATGGTCTGAGAATGATGTTATAAATGTCCAAATGACCTTTTGCAGAAAAAAATGATAAAGGATATTGACTACAAAAATCAAGGAAGGGACTTTCCCTAGATCCATCCTTGATGCATTTTAGTTTACCTGAAAGCTACCCTCAGTTCATTATAATGACATTATCTTACATTAATACCCCCTTGGTAAACTTTTCTGTATACATTCTGGGTGACCCATATGCCCAATTCCACCAAAGCTATGTGTCTCCCTCATAACAACACATCTTTTCCTTGTAAACATATTCTATCAGGAAGATAGCATTTTTCCCCTTTTAAAATTTCAAATTTTACCTATATTCTGCCTCCCCTGGGGAACTGAGTCTGCTGGGGAGTGGGACACCCCCACCAGCAAATAAATGCCCCTTGCTTACTTTAGAGACAGTCTGAGTCATGTAATTCTCTAGATATCACACAGAGAAACACTTCCAAACCTCATCAATAATCATTTAGTTTCTAGAGATCCTTTTCAGAGGCAGACTATGGACCTGAGATATAAGTGAAAACAAAGGATCAGGAGCCATCCATCAGTCATGTTGGTTCCTGCAATCTTTCCCTGAATTGCACTGCAGTAAGTGAAGTGAATCAGTAGAAGATGTACTATGCCCAAACAGAAAAATGGCGCACCTCCAAGACAATTAATTTAGCTATTTGCATTGTTCTCCAGAATACATATTATCCTACTTGGATGGATACAACTGATGGCATTGTTATATTGTCTAGCATGGTAGACTTGATTTGGAAAGATCACTAACCCATAACAGAATTGTTCTATGATCCATCTTCTCACAAGGGTAATCCCATAATTTGCAGATCAGTTCCATTCAATAAAAGTTATTAATTAAACCTCTTTTCAATATCTTAATTGAACCTAAGCATCCTGAAAACCTGTTCCAAAATCCAAGTTCCCCTATTTGATAAGCTCTATACTTCTGATTCCAATCCACTATCAAGCTCAACATTTTTTAACTGAGCTCTCCTTTCATCCAGAAGAACATTCCAGGCATCTCTGAGCTACCACCTCACACCTCTCAGATTGGCCAATATGGCCAGATAGGAAAAAGAGCAATGTTGGAAGGAATGTGGGAAATCTGAGACACTATTACATTGTTGGTGGAGCTGTGAACTGATCCAACCTTTCTGGAGAACAATTTGGAATTATGCCCAAAGGGCAATAAAAATGTGCATACCCTTTGATTCAACAATACCACTACTTGGTCTATATCCTGAAGAGATCATGAAAAAGGGTAAAAAATATCACTTGTATCAAAATATTCATAGCAGCTCTGTTTGTGATAGCAAAGACTGGAAATAGAATGAATGTCCATCAATTGGGGAATGACTGAACAAATAGCGGTGTGTGTAGATTGTGGATCACTATTATTCTATTGGAAACCAGGAGGGATGGGATCAGAGAAACCTGGAAAGACTTGAATGAACTGATGCTGAGTGAGATGAACAGAGCCAGAAGAACACTGTATACCATAACAACAACATGGGGTGATGATCAACTTTAATGGATTTGCTCATTCCATCAGTGCAATAATCAGAGTCAGTTTTAGGGTGTCTGTCACAGAGAATACCATCTGTATCCAGAGAAATAACTGTGGAGTTATAATAAAGACCAAAGAATATGACCTTCAGTTTTAAGGGGGGAAAAAAGTTGTCATATGTACTACATAACTTTGCTATCTCTAATATTTATTTTTTATTTTATTTTATTTTTTTCTCTCAACACATTCAATTTTGATCAATGTATAACATGGAAACAATGCAAAGACTATTACACTGCCGTGGGGGGGGGGGGGGGGGAGGGAAGGGAGACAAGGGGAAAAATTGTAAAATTCAAAACCTTACCAAAAAAAAAGATAGGTAGTAACTACCATTGTACATAATTGGAAAACAAATAAAATATTTATAAAAAAAAAGAATTGTGGGGCAGCTAGGTGGCATAATGGATAAAGCACCAGCCTTGGAGTCAGGAGTACCTGGGTTCAAATCTGGTCTCAGACACTTAATAATTACCTAGCCGTGTGGCCTTGGGCAAGCCACTTAACCCCATTTGCCTTGCAAAAATCTAAAAAAAAAAAATTGCTACTCAGTTGGTTCCTATAGAATTGGTTCAAATTAACATCTTTAATTACATTCTTGATTAGAGTTGTGGAATATAAACTTATACTTTAAGTCGATACCAGTAAAGTGTGGATTAATTGCATTTGTGTATCTATGGTTTTGTGTTGTTATATCTTTAATAATATATTTGTATTGTAAGTAATTATTTAGTGTTATTAGCCTTGAGTGTTCACCTGTAGAATGGGACAGTGGTATTAAAAAGAAAAAAGGGAAGATGCATCAGTTCCTAATTATAAGCCCCCAAATAGAACATGTACCTTTCAAATGTGTAAGAAATATGGTTCTGACTGCCCAGCATACTGCCAGAATTGGGTTGGTTTCACTAGTGACTAAGCTTCTTTGCTGGCCCCAATGGGGTAGTTTGGATCAGACCAAGTTAGAGTGTTTAAGGCACAAGCTAATGAATAAGGAAATACTGCCTCCGGAGTGGTACAGCTTTAGCAAATGGTACTTCCATGCAAAGGAAAGAGATTGTTAGACTGAATTAGTGTCAGTGAAGGGAAAGCTTAAATTAATTGAAACCTTCTCCTAAATAAGTCCAAATTCCCAACCACCTAAAATATAGTCACTCTTACCAAGAACCCATCAGTTCCCCAGCTTCTATGTTCCCTTTCAAAGTAAAGCCAAATTTTTTTCCAGGAAACAACAGATGTCTATCATATTTATATTTTCTAAGATTTTATCCACCTTCTAAACTGCCTTCTTGTTTATTTTGTGGTTAGATTTATCTGAGAGTTCTGAGAGAGGGAAGTTGAGGTCCCCTCACTAATAATTTTGCTGTCTCAGTCTCCTAATTCATTCAGCTTCTCCTCTAAGATTTTGGATGCTATACCACTAGGTGCATATATGTTTAAAAGTGATATAACTTCATTGCCTGTGTGGCATTTATCCCTTTTAATAAGTACTATTTTTGCTGTTACTTTGTCTGATATTAGGATCACTACTCCTGATATTTTTATTTCTGCTGAAGCGTATTATATTTAGCTCAAGTTTTTTACCTTTACTCTTTTGCTTCAAATGTGTTTCTTGTAAACAACATATTGTAGAATTCTGGTTTTTTAATTCATTTTGCTATGTTTCCTTTTTATGGGAGAATTCATCCCATTCACGTTTACAATTAAAATTGCTAATTCTGTATTTCCTTCCATGTTTTCTTTTCCAGTTTGTACTTTTCTCTTTTCTTTCCTCTTATCCTTTCTCCAATGTTTTACTCCCTCTCCCCTTTAATTTTTCAACTTTAAGTTTGATTTCATTTATATCTTCCCCTTCCCTTTCATCAGTCCCTTCTTCCCTTTTCTTTATCTCTCCCACCCCCCTACTTTTCTGTAGGGTAGTATAGATATTTAAACTCATTTGGGAATGTATGTTATTCCCTCTCTGGGTCAAATCTATTAAGTAGGATTTCCTCAGTGTTTTCACCTTCTCTTCTTTCCCTCTATTATAATAGGTCTTTGTATCTTTTCACCTGATGTTATTTTACCCACTAATGCCTAGACTTCCTCCTTCTTTTTATGTTTTAATTGTGTTAACCCTGTCTTCTACTTACATCCCCTTTTGTCAAAATATACTCTTTTTATATGGGCAGTTAGGTGGTGCACTGAATAGAGCACTGACCTTAAAGTCAGGAGAACAGGAGTTTGAATATTACCTCAAAAGCTTGACACTAACTAGTTGTATGACCCTGGGCAAATCACTTAACCCTAATTACTTTCCATCCAGGGCCATCTTCAGTCTTCCTGATTCATATCTGGTTCCAGAGGAGAAAGTGAGGCTGGCGACTTAGCACAGCACTCCCTCATTTAAAATCCAACTCATGAATTTGTTATGGTATTACCTCCATGATTTCATGGTCTTCTTTAAGAAAGAACAAGCTCCTTTTATCTGACTGATAGAAGCACTATTCTCAAAGACTGATTGATTGATTGCTTAATTGATTGATAAGCAACATTGCCTCATAGTCATTAAGTACCCCCCCTCTTCTATCTCATTAGAAATATACTTCTCAAGAGTCATGCATTAAATCAAATCAATCACTTTATACCTTACCCCCTTCTCAAGTACTCTCCAGGAATATACACAATGCTCATGAGCCAAAGCATCATGTAAAGTCAAATCATTTCATGAACCATTTATAACCCTCACTGCCACACACAAGCATAAGCCCTTCAATTGTAGCCAAACTGTCAAGCAAAACAAAATCGTTTCATGATGTTTTCATGTCCACTCCCTTTAAGGATACTCTTTCCCTCCATCTCTATAGTACTCCAGACATAGCCCTACTGACCTCCTCAACAAAAGTATCAGTTATATTCTCTCCCAATCTCCCTTTAGCACCCCCAACCACAGTATTAAAAATCCTTGTTAACTAAAGTATGGATTAAGATAGCAGTGGATATGGGGTGGCTAGATGGCTTAGTGGATAAAGCACCAGCCCTGGAGTCTGGAGTATCTGGGTTCAAATCTGGCCTCAGACACTTAATAATTACCTAGCTGTGTGGCCTTGGGCAAGCCACTTAACCTCATTTGCCTTGCAAAAACCTAAAAATAAATTTAAGAAAAAGATAAGATCACTTCCTAATCTTTTATGTCCAACCCTTCTAAGTACATTCCCACCCTCTACCCCCTTGTACTACTACCCTCTAAGTATCTAATAAAGTCAAGTCACTTATGATTTAATTATGTACAGAACCTCTAGGTACACTAACTACTAGGACACCCTGAAGATCTCTTAAGAACTTTAGAATTGATTGAAAGATGTGGGAAACACTGGCACAGGGCAACCTAGCATTAGGGTGCCCTCTTCAGAGAAAATGCTGAGTTCTATGAACAAGGCAGAATTAAAGTAGCTCAAAGGAAATGTGAAATGCATAGTGATGTCATTGATCTTCTTCAATAGCAAAGGACAAGAACCAGCTATACCCATATCCTCTAAGATCAATCCCCTCAACTATATTCAACCCTTTAACTATCTTAAGAGAAGCATAATTCTCAAGGGTTACCAGTATTATCTTCCCTAGTAGGGTTTATAAAATTTAATGTTTTTGACTAATGTGTGGGATTTTCCCCCTTTCAGTTTATCTGTTTATACATCTCTTGAGTTTTATATTCAAAGACTGAATTCTCTATTCAGTACTGTTTTTTTTTAACCAGAAAATTTTGGAAATCCTCTATTTCATTGAGAATCCATCTTTTCTCCTAATAGAATATGCTGAATTTAGCAGAGTAGTAAATTCTTGGTTGTAATCCCAGGTCTCCAAAACATTGTATTCCAGGCCCTCCAATCCTTTAAAGTGAAGCTGATAAGAACTGGGTAATTTTGATTGTGCTTCCTTTGTATTTAAATTGCTTCTCTTTGCTTGCTGTATTTTCTCCTTTATTTGAAATTCTGGAATTTGGCTATGATAGTCCTTAGAGTTTTTATCCTGGTGATAGCTTTTCAAGGCCTATTTTATCTACTTGATCTAATATATTGGGACAGATTTCCCTGATGATTTCCTAAAAGATATTTTCCAGGTTCTTTTTTTGATATAGGCTTTCTGGTAGACCAATATCTCTTCTGGACCTATTTTTCCAGGTTCATTTGCTTTTCCTAAAAAGTAATTTACATTTTCTTCAATTTTTTCAGCTTTTTTGATTTTGTTTAATGGTGTCTTGGTGTGTCATAGATTTAATAGTTTCTATTTGTCCAATTCTAATTTTTAGGGTTTTATTTTCTTCAGTTAATGTTTGTATTACCTTTCCTTTTTTATTAATTTTTATGAAAAATATTATTTGAGTTTTATAATTTCCCCCAATCTTACTTCCCTCCTGCCGGGGTTTTATTTACAACGCCGGCTTCTTTATGCTAGTCCGTCCTCTTACTCACCAGTCCAACGCATGATGAGTCTTCGGGGTACCTCCGGCCCCCACTCTTTGATGGGGGAAGAACCAGACAGAGCGCCTGAGGTGGATAATGAATCTTTATTCTTCTGTGATCACATCCCGCTCTCTCCCAACCTCTCAGCAGACACTTTTATCCCTTCTGTCCTCCCTCCCATGAACTCTTACCCAATGAGGGGCCGAGTTCTGTAACATTTCCTTATAAGGTGATTATGTTTCCCCCGCTAAGCGACCGCCAAGCCTCTTCCCCCCGCCCCCAACATCTCCCCCTTTCTGTTTTACAAGGTTATCACTTGGTGTGACCTTAAGCGGTGCTGAGGTTAGCCTTAAGCGGTGTCATTTCTACTGGCCTCTGATAGCCGGGGGCAAGGAACCCTGTCTTAGGTCATCTCCTTCAACCCAGGACCTTGCCCGTCCTAGGCGCCCGACACCCTCAGGGCCTGTCTTAGGTGGCTGGGTTAGGAGAGGTTGCCCGTCTTGGGGTTTACCTCGTCTTACCCCTAGGTGTCACATGTCATGCATGGCAGCTAGCCAGACTTGGGGATCCTCCCCCGTCTCCATGGCCATGAAGGCTTTCTGAGTAAGAAGCATATAGCCCCTCTGTCGCCTAGCTAGGCGGCAGAAACAGACAACAAGTAGGGTGATTCCCAGAATCAGCGTCCTTGTTCACCCTCAAGGGGGTACCCTCCCGCCATCTGGCAATCCCTCCATGGTATGGGATCCTCGATGTCTTCCCCTGTGGCCACACATGAGGGGCCCCACCGAGGAATCGTGAAGTCCCGTTGAGTTTGATTCACCAGGGGTCGCCAACCCAGAAGGCCTCAGAGCTGGGTCCCCTTTTTTGTCCCTGCTGGGCTGACAGTCGTCTGCGGGAAAAGGCCGACGCAGGGGTCAGTCGGGGCAGTGCTATAGTTAAAATCGTTCTGCCCTGTGGAGTTGAAGTTCCAGGACCGATTTTCTTCCCCGATGTCGAAACATAGGGAGTTGTTCAGGTCCCAGCAGAAGGAGTTCTGGACCGGTGCTTCAGCGGGGTCCATATATGCAGAAGGGAGCCCCATCGATGTATTGGTCACTAGCAGCCGAGGGTAGATCGGGGAGTTCCGTGCTACCGGAAGGGGAGAGGGAATAACTCGGAGTATTCCCCATGTCGGATTTCCTTCAGATGGAGCACCTCCAAGGATCCCTACGACGATCAGAAGGCCTGAAAAAGGAAGAAATTCCTCTCACCCCGTAGGGTTGGGCATTAATCAAGGTCTCTTATCTTGTAAACAGGGAGCCATCTTTCTGGCTCTTCTATCTTATCCTCGGGATGAAATGACAGGTGGCCCTGTCTTCTGTTCTTTACCGTTACAGGGCCATGCCAACCTCCCTCTTCATCTCTCCACATGACTTTAGAGCCTGGTAGGGCCTTGGTGGGAGAGGGCAGGAGCGTTGGTTCTTTCTTAGCATGTCCTTTTGGGGAGAAAAATCTCTGGGAGGCTGTAGTGCCGTCATCCCTGACTTGTAGGAAATTCATGGTAAATAGTACCTGAGACAGGTCTGAATGGGTCAGTGACCTGCCAACTCCCCCTTTCTGTTTAAAGAGCGTAGTTTTGAGTGTGCGATTTGCTCTTTCTACCAAAGCTTGGCCAGTGGGATTGTAAGGGATCCCGGTGGAATGGGAAATGGAAAATTCTTTGCAAAAGGAAGCAAAGGCTCTCGAGGTGTAGGCGGGCCCATTATCGGTTTTGATAGCCGAGGGGACGCCTAAGACAGCCATCTGGGCATATAGATGTGAGAGAACGTGTTTAACCGCTTCTCCTGGCTGTAGAGAGGCGAAGGTGAAGGAGGAGAAGGTGTCCACCGAGACATGGATGTACTTACGACCCAGGTGAGTAATGTCCATCTGCCAAAGAGCATTGGGGCCATCCCCACGTGGGTTAGACCCCTCCGCGGGGAGGGCTTGTCTAAAGGGAGCACAAGAAGTGCAGGAGCGCACAATTTGGCGAGCCTCCTTCCGGGGAATGCTGTATAGGCGCCGGAGCGACCTGGATGACAAGTGATACTTACCATGTGCCAGCTGGGCAGGTGTGGACAGGTTTAACAAGAGAGCCCTATCTGCCTCCGCATTGCCCTGGAATATGGGGCCGGTGGAAGAAACGTGAGAGCGCACGTGAAGAACAAACAGGGGGTGGTTTCTATCACGGAGGGAGGATTGCAGCTGTATAAGGAGTGGGCTAATGGAAGAAGTCGAGGAAATGAAGGCATCTTCTAAACGAGGGATTAGCATGGCACAATACATACTGTCAGTAATAAGATTAAAAGGGGTGTCTCTGTAGAGACGGAAAGCCTGAAGTATAGCATATAGTTCATTCTTCTGAGTGGAGTCAAAGGGGGTATCAAAAATCCAGGTGGCGGGTCTAGCAGGGTCATGGACCACAGCACGGCCCAACCTGGTAGCGTCAGTGAAGACATTAGGGCCGGTCACTGGTTCTGGGGACACTAGAGGGCGCGGGCGGGAAAGGTGCAGTTCAGCGAACACTCTAACCACGGGAGGTGGTGTGAGTCTGGTCTGAGAGAGGGTAGTCAGGACAGTGGCCCAAGCGATAGATCTATCAACTAGCGAGTGGGTCACCTCCTCTGGGAGGGCAAAGTTGAGGACAGGCAAGAGGCCAAAGAGACGCTGGCATCGCTCTGAGGCCTGAAGGCAAAATAAGGCCAGGGCCTCCCACTGGTCCCGGATGATGCTCTTAGTGGTCCGGGGGTATAGCCATTCAAGGCATCCATGTCTCTGGAATAAACATCCCCAGCCAAGGGAACTGTCCCCCAGTGTGTGGAAGAGGACAGGCGACTCCGGGTCGTATTGAACCAAGAAGGAAGAGGTTCTGCGGAAAATTTCCGAGAGCGCCTGTCTTGCCTGGGGGGTCCAACTTCTAGGGGATGACAGATGGGAGTCGCCTTTAAGGACATCATATAGAGGTTGCATTAAGGAGGATGGGAGGGGCATAGCGGGACGCAGCCACTGTATGGCGCCAACAAGCCTCTGAAAATCATTAAGAGTAGTGTATCCCTCGACGTTGATCGGAGGAAGTGCCCTACTAATCTTTCCCAGAAAAATCCTATGCCCCAAGTAATCATAGGGGAAATCCATCTGTACCTTTTCCGGGGCTATGTGAAGCCCCTTCTTGCGGAGGACATGGGTGGTGCGTTGCAAGCAAGCCCGAGCCCCCGTCACAGAAGGTGCTGCAATCAAGATATCATCCATGTAATGTATGAGCATGCAATTCGGCAATTCTTTTCTGATAGGATGTAGCAGAGTATCCATGTAAAGCTGGCACAGGGTGGGGCTATTGGCCATTCCCTGCGGTAGGACGGTGAACTGATAACGTTTACTGGGGGCTTGGAAATTGATCGCGGGGAGGGAAAAGGCAAATTTTTCTTTGTCCTCCGGGTGGAGGGGAATGCTATAGAAGCAGTCTTTAACATCAATCACTATAATAGTCCACCCTTGCGGGACTGCAGTGGGCATAGGGAGACCAGGTTGGAGGGTCCCCATGGGTACCATGTTGGCATTTACTGCCCGAAGATCAATCAACATTCTCCAACTCCCCCCTTTCTTTTTTATGACAAAGACGGGGGAGTTATACGGGCTAAGGGACGGTTCCACTTTGTTCTCGTGCAGGAGGGTCATTACTATGTCTGTGAGGGAGATGAACTTTTCTTTTGTCAGGGGCCACTGCTCAACCCAAATAGGTTTCTTATTAATCCATGTTATTCTGGGGGGAAAGCTCATCTCTAGAGTGGCCCCAATTAATTTCCCCGCAGGCTATCAGGGGTGGCAAGTGTCAGGTTAAGCTGGCTCAAGATGTCTCTACCCCATAATGCATAAGGGAGGTCGGGTAGGCACAGTGGGGTGAAGAGTCCAGATTCTTCCAAAGCTGACCACCGTAAGGCGTGTGCTGCTTTCATGGCAGATCTATTGCCCCCCACCCCCGTCACTGCTTGAGGGCTCTGTAGGAGTGGCCACTCGGGCCTCCACTGTCCCCTATTTATGACAGAGCAATCGGCTCCAGTGTCAATTATCCCTTCGAGCTTCTGATTTTCCACCGTGACGGTTAACAGTGGTCGCCCAGAGCTGACCTGGTGGACCCAGTTCACATGAGCGGGAGGGGTCCGCAAGGGCAGCGCTTTTCCCACCTCTTGGCCCTGTTTTACCAAGGTGGGAAAGGGGTGGGGGTTTGTGACCCTTACGGATGTGGGACTTCCGGGACCAAAAATGACCTGGGTATGGGTGACTAAGTCCACACATCTCTCAGCCCCTGTGATGAGCGCTGGGAAAGTAGTTAGCTCGATGGGAATCATCGAGGTTTCCCAAGGCCCGATCTCTCTCTGCTGTGTCCCTTCTCTATAGTCAACCCTCACGGGGATAGTCACAGTGATGGGGCCGCTGTCTTCGAGCACGGGGGGGCCCCCGCGGCCGGGCCCCTCCCTTTCCCTTTTCCCGACTTCCCTTTGGATCGGCAGAACCTGGCTATGTGACCTGGCTTTCCACAGGAATAACAGGTCGGAACTGAAGTGGAGGGGGGCCACTGCCTGCACTGTGCTTTGAGGTGCCCTGGCTTTCCGCACCCAAAACAGGTGGGTCTCACCTGCATACCGCGAAGGGCGGTCAGGAGGCTATCCTCCCGGTTCTCCATGGCAGTCACTAAGGCTTGAATTGAATCCTCGCTGGGCATGTCCAGCAATTTGTCAACAATTTCTTCTAATGAAGCGTCGGGGGGAAGGCTGCTAATGGCTGCGATCCCTTTGGGGCGAAGTCCCTCTTTAATCAATTGTCTCATAAGTAGATCAGATCCCGGGGTGTCTCCCATTATATGAGTCACTGTCTCTTTAACCTCGTTCACAAATGAGAGGGGTGTCTGATCTGCTCTCTGCTTCAGCCCAACCAACTTCTGTGTGGCTCTCCCCCCTTTCATGGCTCCAATCTTATCCCAAGCTGCAACATGTGTTTCTTTAACAGTCTCTAGCTCAAACTGGCCATACCGGGCCTGAACAGCAGGGTCAGTATAGGCTCCAGTTCCACACAGGAGGTCAATGGCTAAATCCAGGGGAGTATAACCCCGGGATTTTGCCAGCTTAGAGGCCTCTCTGCGGGCCTGAGCCTTAAAAGCTAAATATGAGGAGGCATCCAGGCACGCGGCTGCAATTTCGTCAAAGTCAGCAGGGGTCCAAGGGTGTGTAGCGAAGAGGTTTTGCATCAGTCTTTTTACATAAGGGGAGCTTGGGCCGTATTTAGTCACGGCCTCCTTAAGTTCCTTAAGCATCTTAAAAGGGACAGGGCGGTAGTCTCGGGCTCCGGTAAGGGGGTCCATAAATACCGGGTAGAGGCCCCAGTCATCCCAGTCCACCTCCTCCCCTTTCTCTATTGCTATGGAGGCACTCGCGGCAAGTAGGCCGGATGGGCGGAGCCCTTGAGGGGATCTCTGAAGGGCGGACAAGGAACACAGGGGATTTTTTGCCTCTGTTTCCTGGCTGGGCCGCCAAGTCTGGGGCGCGGCAGCTGTCCAATCAGCGCGGACCCCTCCCTCCTCGTCAGCAGCCTCCCGGTCCCACCTACTCACGCTCCTCTTCCTGCCACCCCTGAGGACTGTTTGCACCCCTCCCTTCCCGCGCTCGGAAACTTCCGGCCCTGAATCTCTAAGTGCGCCACATTCATCGCCCTCCCCCTTTCCTTTCTGTCTCGGTAAGGAGGGGCATGCGGCATTTTCTTCTCCCTGGGGGCCCCTTGTTCCCCCATTGTTTCTTCTAAATTCCTCCCATGGATACAGGGGAGGGGGTGGCCTTCCCTCTTCCTCTGAGCTCTCTGAATCCGATCCCGCCAACGAGCTACCCACCTGAGTGCTGATTGGTCGTGCCAAAGTCACCTTCTGGGGATGCAGGGCTGCATCCACTATCTTATACACTGTAAAATCCTCAGGGGTCAGTTTTCCCGGGCAGGTGTCATCATAGGAGGCCATCTGCTGCCCTACCACCTTCCATTTACCTGGTTGGATCCCACTATGTTGCACCCAAGGGCAGATGTTCCAGATATTCTCAACAAAAGCACGGCACGTCTTGATAGGTAATTTACAGCCATGCTTAGCGCAGAGTTTATAAAGCTGCGCTGCAACGACCCCTTTCTCCTCCGGCTGAAAGGCGGGAATACTATTCCGGCCCCCCATGCTGTCTACTAGCCGAGGCTGCAATCCTAACAGGTGGCAGAACTGGAAAATTCCCGTTCGGCAAAAGAGAAGGAGGCAGCAGAGCACAATCAGACAGGCCAGCACGGCAAGGAGCGTGATTAGAGCGGAAGGAGAAAGGGAAGAGAAAGGAAGCATAGTCAACACAGTAGGGATATGTCCTTCAGGCAATATCTGAGAGTAAACGCCCTCTCCTTCCTCCCGGTCGGAAACGACCGAGGCTGTCTGGAGAATCCGACCAGCGGATTCAGACGTTCCCTAACAAAATCAGGTCCCTGTTCCGGGCGCCACTTGCTGGGGTTTGATTTACAACGCCGGCTTCTTTATGCTAGTCCGTCCTCTTACTCACCAGTCCAACGCGTGATGAGTCTTCGGGGTACCTCCGGCCCCCACTCTTTGATGGGGGAAGAACCAGACAGAGCGCCTGAGGTGGATAATGAGTCTTTATTCTTCTGTGATCACATCCCGCTCTCTCCCAACCTCTCAGCAGACACTTTTATCCCTTCTGTCCTCCCTCCCATGAACTCTTACCCAATGAGGGGCCGAGTTCTGTAACATTCCCTTATAAGGTGATTATGTTTCCCCCGCTAAGCGACCGCCAAGCCTCTTCCCCCCGCCCCCAACACCCTCCCCCCACCCCACCCCCACAGAAAGCAATCTGTCAGTCTTTACTTTGTTTCCATGTTGTACCCTGATCCAAATTGGGTGTGATGAAAGAGAAATCATATTCTTAAAGAGACAAGAATTCTAAGAGGTAACAAGATCAGACAATAAGATAACTGTTTTTTTCTAAATTAAATGGAATAGTCCTTGAACTTTGTTCAAACTCCACAGCAACTTAACTGGATACAGATGGCACTCTCCTTTGCAGACAGCCCAAAATTGCCCCTGATTGTTGCACTGATGGAATGAGCAAGTCTTTCAAGGTTGATCATTACTCCCATGTTGCTGTTAGGGTATACAGTGTTTTTCTGGTTCTGCTCATCTCACTCAGCATCATTTCATGCAAATCCCTCCAGGCTTCCCAGAAATCCTGTCCTTCCTGGTTTCTAATAGAACAATAGTATTCCATGACATACATATACCACAGTTTGCTAAGCCATTCCCCAATTGAAGGACATTTACTTGATTTCCAATTCTTTGCCACCACAAACAGGGCTGCTATGAATATTTTTGAACAAGTAATGTTTTTACCTTTTTTCTTCATCTCTTCAGGATATAGACCCAGTAGTGGTATTGCTGGGTCAAAGGGTATGTACATTTTTGTTGCCCTTTGGACGTAGTTCCAAATATCTCTCCAGAAAGGTTGGATGAGTTCACAGCTCCACCAACAGTATAATAGTGTCCCAGATTTACCACATCCCTTCCAACAATGATCATTATCCTTTCTGGTCATATTAGCCAGTCTGAGAGGTGTGAGGTGGTACCTCAGAGAAGCTTTAATTTGCATTTCTGTAATAATTAATGATTTAGAGCATTTTTTCATATGGCTATGGATTGCTTTGATCTCATCTGTAAATTGCCTTTGCATATCCTTTGACCATTTGTCAATTGGGGAATGGTTTTTTGTTTTAAAAATATGACTCAGTTCTCCATATATTTTAGAAAAGAGTCCTTTGTCAGAATCATTAGTTGTAAAAATTGTTTCCCAATTTACTACATTTCTTTTGATCTTGGTTACAGTGGTTTTATCTGTGCAAAAGCTTCTTAATTTAATGTAATCAAAATCATCTAATTGGTTTTTGGTGATGTTCTCCGACTCTTCCTTAGTCATAAACTGCTCCCCTTTCCATGGATCTGACAGGTAAACTAGTCCTTGATCTTCTAATTTGTTTATAGTATTGTTTTTTATGTCTAAGTCCTGTAACCATTTGGATCTTATCTTGGTAAAGGGTGTTAGGTGTTGGTCTAATCTAAGTTTCTTCCTAACTTCCAATTATCCCAGCAATTTTTATCAAAGAGGGAGTTTTTATCCCAATGGCTGGACTCTTTAGGTTTATTGAACAGCATATTACTATAATCATCTCCTGCTTTTGCAGCTAGTCTATTCCACTGGTCCATCACTCTATTTCTTAGCCAATACCAAACAGTTTTGATGACTGATGCTTTATAATATAATTTTAGATCACATAGGGCTAAGCCACCTTCTTCTGCACTTTTTTTCATTAAGCTCCTGGCAATTCTTGACTTTTTATTTCTCCATAAGAATTTACTTACAATTTTTTCTAACTCATTAAAGTAATTTTTTGGAATTTTGATTGGTAGGGCACTAAACAGATAGTTTAGTTTTGGTAGAATTGTCATTTTTATTATATTAGCTCTACCTATCCATGAGCAGTAAATCTGATTTAATTTGTGTGAGAAGTGTTTTATAATTGTTTTCAAAAAGATTCTGAGTCTTGTCTTGGCAAATAGACTCCCAAGTATTTTGTATTGTCTGAGGTTACTTTGAATGGGATTTCTCTTTCTAGCTCTTCCTGCTGTATCTTGCTAGACATAGATAGAAAAGTTGAGGATTTATGAGGGTTTATTTTATAACCTGCAACTTTGCTAAAATTGCTAATTGTTTCCAGTAGTTTTTTGGATGATTTCTTGGGATTCTCTAGGTAGACCATCAGGTCATCTGCAAAGGGTGAGAGTTTTGTCTCTTCCTTCCCAATTCTAATTCCTTCTATTTCTTTTTCTTCTCTAATTGCTGATTAACATTTCTAATACAATATTGAATAGTAGTAATGATAATGGGCCCCTTGTTTCACCCCAATCTTATTGGGAATGCCTCTAGCCTCTCCCCATTGAATATAATGCTTGTTGATGGTTTCAGATAGATACTGCTAATTATTTTAAGGAACAGTCCATTTATTCCTACACTCTCTAGCGTTTTAATAGGAATAGATGCTGTATTTTGTCAAAAGCTTTTGTATTTCCTTTTCTAGTTGATTAATTTTATTTTTTGCTGAGCTACATTTCCTTTCCAGTTGGTCAATTTTAGTTTTAGGTGAGTTGTATTCCTTTTCCTGTAGGTCAATTTTATTTTTTGAAGAATTACATTCTTTTTCCAATTGGTTACTTTTATTTAAAGGAGTTGATTTCTTTGATCAATTTTTCATAATTTTTCCTTCATGGTTTGCATTCCTTTTTTCCATTTTTCTTCTCCCTAATTTCTTTGGTTTTTAAATTCTTTTATAAGCTCTTCTATGAGGTTTTGGATTTAAGTTCAATTCATGGTCTCCTTTGAGACTTCCCAGGTGGGTAATTTATCACTGCTTTCTTCTTCTGAGATGGTATTTTTATCATCTTTATCTGTATAGTAGCTTTTTATGGTTAGTACTTTTTTAGTTATTTTTGCTCATTTTGATTATTGAAGTCTTCTCCACAGGTAAAGTAAATATTTTCCTACCCTTTATTTTCCTGGCATATCACTGACCTAGATGTTGCCCATGCAGCCTTCATGTATGTAAAACTTGTTTCCTCCTTTAAGTCTAGTCTCTGTCTATGCAGTGTTTTGTTCCCAACCAAATCCTGTCTTTTGCCCCAGTGTTTCCAGAGTTCAGACTTTGTCTGGCATTGGGACCCTCCTTGCTGGCTTGCTATCTAGCTTCCAGGACCTGTTCCGCTAACTAGCTGCCAGGTTCTATGCTGTACTGTGGCTAAAAGTCTCCAACTGGGTTTTGCTCTCTCTCATCTAGTTGGGCTTTATTTCTCCTTTTTTTCCCTGAAGAGACAGACATTCACTAATGATCCTCCATGATGTCTACAGTTAAAATTTTATTTCAGGGTCAGCTAGGTAATACAGTGGATAGAGTCCTGGCCCTGAAGTCAGGAGGACCTGAATTCAAATCCAGCCTCAGATACTTAATAATTGCCTAGCTGTGTGACCTTGGGCAAGTTAAACTCCAGTGCCATAAATAAATGAAAAAAAAAAAGAAAATTTATTTCAATTTCTTTTTGGTGAGATCTGTAGCTTTGATGACTATATAGAGGAAAAAGCTCTAGGAGTGTGCTAACTTCATTCCAGCACCTTGGCTTTTCCCCAGAAGTCCTATAGAAATTTTAAACAGAATTACTCTTTCTGTCACTTCTTATCAACTTTTATTGATATTATACAGAAATGCTGGGAATTTCTTTGGATTTATTCTATATCCTGAAAATGTATAGGGTCTAGTTGTTTTCAATCAATTATTAGTTGACTCCTTAGGGTTCCTTATATACTCCCATCAAATCTTCTATTAAAAAGTTGTTATTAGGCTTTTTTATTTACCTATTGTTATTCTCTCAAATTATTTTTCTTCTCTTATTGCCAGCATTTATAATATAATGTCAAGTAGAAGTGGTAACAGTAGACTTGTGCTTTTCATCTCCTTTTTTATTAGAAAAGATTTTGCTTTATCGCCATGGCATCTAATGGTAGTTTTTTGCTTTGAATAGATATTATTATTTTAAGGAAAGATTGATTTTACCCTATATGTTCCAATGTTTTTAACAGAAATATTTTGTCAAGTTGTTTTTTTCTGCATCTATTGATATAATCCTATGGCTTTGTTGTTAGTATGGCTAATTAAATTTATAGTTTTCCTAATACTAAACTAACCCTGAGTTACTCTTATAAATCCAACTTGGAAATAGGATGTAATATTTGTAATATGATATTTAACTCTATTTGTAAATATTTTATATAAGATATTTTCATCTATGTTAATTTGTAATATGAGTCTATAATTTCCTTTTTCTGATTTGACTTTACTTGTTTTATTTATCAAGATCATATTTATGACCCAGAAGGAATTTGGTAGTATCTTATCTTCTGCTAGTCTGGTAAACATTTTGTCTAAAATTAGAATTAATTTTTCTTTGTTTGCTACAATTCACTTTTGAATTCATCTGGCCCTGGATTGTTTTTAACTAGGGTTTGGTAGATTTATTAGATAACATATTCTCTATTTCTCTTTCTGTTAATTTGAATATTTTATATTTAAAAATATATTTTTTCATTTAAATTGTTTTTGATGGGATATAGTTGGACAAAATAGTTTCTATCTATAACCTTTACTTTTTTTTTTCATTTGTTGTGAATGTTCCATTTCCATTTTAGATATTGGCCATCTGGCATTCTTCTTTTCAATCAGATTAGAGAAAGTTTTATTAGTTTGCTTATTTGGCTTTTTTCCCAAAAAAGGATCTAATTTTGTTTATAGTATTCTTGTTTACAGTTTGGTTCATTTCTCCTTTAATTTTTCATGTAAACTTAAGAAAGAAGATCATATCCTGAGGGAGATCATCCCTTGTGAATCAAGAAGAAAGCTAGCTATGAAGTGTGTAAGTCTAATGTCTTTAATCCTATATTATTTTAACAAAAATTGGTTTCTCAGTCTTTAAGGTTTGTAAGTCTGAATGTTAACTTTTGGACATCTCAAGGTCTGTTTCTCTATAGATATAAATCTGAAGGTAGGCTCTGTCTCTTTCATACAATGTTTCCCTGATTGCATATGCAAATTTGTAAACTTACCTTTCACAGCTGTATAAACAATCAGCTTTAAAGACTATCCTGAGGAAGGAGGACCTGGTCTAGTTGTCCCAGAATAGGAGGGAAAAAAAGTCTTCCTTCTAATGGAATCATCATTGTTTAGTTATGATAGAAGAGGCCATGTGACCAGGTCAAAGAAACTATAAATCAAATTAATGACACCTTTAAGTACTAATGTGAAACCTGATTTGCTGGCTGCCAAAATTATATGTCTCTCTGGTTCTTCCATAAAATATACCCTCAGAACTTTGTATTAGGGTTGATATCCTTGATGCTAATATCTATACTATAAAGTTTAGCAAGACCTTAAAGAAGAAAACTTGAATATCCAAGCTATATTTTCAGTCAATTTTTTTTTTTACTTTATATTTTAAGTTTTTATAGTTTTAGGTTTTACAGAAGGAAGAAGCAACATCATGGCAGGAACATGGAGGAGAGACAGATGTAATATTTCATCAGAAAAACAACTGATCTAGGAAAAAAGATCAAGGAGAGATCATTTAAAGAATTACTGAATTTCCAGAAAGTCATGACTTTTTTAAAAGATACTAGAATTCATATTTCAAGAAATTATCAAGGAAAAATGTCCTGATATCTAAAGTCCAGAGGATAAAATAGAAATTTTAAAAAATCTATCTTTCCTGAATGAGATCACAAAATGAAATATCACAGGAATGTTATAGCTAAATTCTAGAGCTCCCAGGTCAAAGAGAAAATGTTGCAAGCAGACAAAAAGAAACAATTCAAATATCCTAAAATCACAGATTTAGCAACTTCCACATTAAAGGAGCAGAGAGTTTAGATTATGATATTCCAAAAGGCAAAGGAGCTAGCATTACTACCTAGAATATTATACCCAGCAAAATTCAGCATAATTCCTTCAGGGGAAAATTTGCATATTTAATGAATTAGAGGACTTTCAAGTATTCTTTATGAAAAAAACAGAGTTGAATGGAAAATTTGATATTCAAACATGTCTCAAGAGAATCATAAGGTAAATATGAAAGAGAAATCAGAAATAAGAAAGGATTCATTGAGCTGAAACTATTTACAATCCTATGTGCAAAGATGATTCATGTAATTCCTAAGAAAATTATCATTATTAAAACAGTTAAAAGGAATCTAAAGAGGGGCGGCTAGGTGGCACAGTGGATAAAGCACTGGTCCTGGAGTCAGGAGTACCTGGGTTCAAATCCTCCTCAGACATTTAATAATTACCTAGCTGTGTGGCCTCGGGCAAGCCACTTAACCCCATTTGACTTGCAAAAAACCTTAAAACAAAAAAGAAATCTAGAGAGAAAGAGGGCATTGGTGTGAGTCAGATCTCCAAAAAAAAAAAAAAATGAAGAGGTGACCCAGAGAAATGCATTGAGAAAAATGGATCAGGGAGAAGTAGAGTAGTTAAATTTCTCTTACACAAAAGAAGCATGCATAAAAGGACTTTTACAGTAAAGGGGAAAATAGGGGTGGGGGGATCAGGCTCACTTAAGTAGAAAACAGCTCTGATATATTATTCCTCCTGTGTTTGAAGATGGCGGTAGAAGGGAACTTCATTATTGAAAATATTTGATTTTGAATAAATCTTCTCCCCCTCCCCTAAACTCCAAGGAATTTGCTGCTGCTATGTTTCCTCCTCCAAGTCCCATAGTCTCTTATTCCATAGATCTTCCCACTTTTCTTCTTTAATGAATCACTCTATTCCCCATTCCCCATCCCCTCTAAGTCTTCATAAAATTCTTTCCCTATAGGCTTAGGCACTCTTATTTCTCCCTTTCATGCTCCTCCACTTCCATAAAGGTTTTGTGATTCAATATATTTGCCTCCATTTGCTTACCCTCAATCACCTTCCCTTCTACTCAGCCCTTATCTACAGAATTTTCTTTTACTTGAGAGTGTATCCTTTTCTCTCATTTCTTGAGATCTGGGTGTATGTCTTCTCTGTCAAACTATGAGTTTGCTGAGCATAAGGTCTGTATATGTACCATTGGGTCGAAGTAGTGTTTGTGCCCACTGAAGTGGGAGTTTGGGGGGCAGGAAAAAGTGATAGTATCTAATCATATAATAGAGATAGATCTATCTCACTTTTACACAGATTTTTTTTCTCCCTCCTTTCTTTTTGAAGAGTCAACTCTGCACATAGGGGATATTCAGTGTGGCTGATCAACAGCTTAACAGCAATCTAAACTTTCTCTTACTGGAGCCCTGTCCTTACTCCCTCAGCCTTTCTTAAAAAGTAAAATTGCTAATGGGAAAAAAGTGCAAAAGAAGGTGGCTTAACCCTACCAGATTTAAAATTATATTATAAAGCATCAGTCATCAAAACCATCTGGTATTGGCTAAGAAATAGAGGGGTGGATCAGTGGGATACACTAGGTGCAATAGCAGGAATTGGTTATAGTAATCTGCTGTTTGATAAACCTAAAGAGTCCATCTATTGGGATAAAAACTCTCTCTTTGATAAAAACTGTTGAGAGAATTGGAAGTTACTATGGCAGAAACTTGGATTAAACCAACACCTCACATCTTATACCAAGATAAGATCAAAATGGATATAGGGTTTAAACATAAAAAAACAATATTATAAACAAACTTAGGAGAGCAAGAAATAGTTTACCTGTCAGATCTATGGAAAGGGAAGCAGTTTATGACCAAGGAAGCGATGGAGAACATCATTAAAAATAAACTATACACAGGGTGGCTAGGTAGTGCAGTGGCTAGAGCACTGACCCTGGAGTCAGGAGTACCTGAGTTCAAATCTGGCCTCAGACACTTAATAATTACATAGCTATGTGGTCTTGGGCAAGCCACTTAACCTCATTTGCCTTGCAAAAACTAAATACAATAAACTATAAAATTTTGATTGCATTAAATTAAAGGCTTTTGCACAGAAAAAACTACTGTAACCAAAATCAAAAAAAAATGTAGTAAATTGGGAAACAATTTTTACAACTAGTATTTCTGACAAAGGACTCACTTCTAAAATATACAGAGAACTTCAGATTTTTAAAAGACAAGCCATTCCCCAATTGACAAATGGTCAAAGGATATGCAAAGGCAATTTAGAGATGAGGAAATCAAACAATCCATAGTCATATGAAAAAAATCCTCTAAATCATTACTTATTAGAGAAATGCAAATTAAAACATCTCTGAGGTATCATCTCACATCTCTCAGATTGGCCAATAAGACCAGAAACGACAATGATCAATGTTGGAAGGGTTATAGGAAATCTGGGACACTAATATATTGTTGGTGGAGCTGTGAGCTCTGGAGAGCAATTTGGAATTACACCCAAAGGTCAACAAAAATGTGCATACCCCTTGATACAGCAATACCACTACTGGGTCTATACCCTGAAGAGATTATGAAAAGGGGTAAAGATATTACTAGTACAAAAATATTCATAGCAGCCCTGTTTGTAATGGCAAAGAACTGTAAATTACATGAATGTCCTTCAATTGGGAAATGGTTTAACAAATTGTGATATTTATATGTGATGAACACTATTGTTTTATTAGAAACCAGGAGGGATAGAAATTCAGGGAAGCCTGGAAGGATTTGCATGAACTGATGCTGAGTGAGATGAGCAGAACTGGAAGAAGAACATTGTACACCCTAACAGCAACATGGGGGTGATAGTCAACCTTAATGGACTTGCTCATTTCATCAGTGCAACAATCAGACACCATTCTGGGGTATCCGCAACGGAGAATACCATCTGTATCCAGAAAAAGAATTGTGGAGTTTGAACAAAAACTAAAGACTATTACCTTTAATTTAAAAACAAAAAACCATTATCTTATTATGTAATTTTGCTATCTCTTATACTTTATTTTCCTTCCTTAAGGATATGATTTCTCTCTCATCACATTCAACTTAGATCAGTGCATACCATGGAAACAATGTAAAGACTAACAGACTGCTTTCTGGGGGGGTGGAGGGAAGCAAGATTCAAAATAAATAAAATCTTTCAAAAAGAAGTAAAATTGCTCAAATGGAAAAAGAGGTACAAAAGTTCACTGAAGAAAATAATTCCTCAAAAAAATACAATTGAGCTAATGGAAACTAAGGACTTTATGAGAAATCAAGAAACACTAAAACAAAACCAAAAAAAATGAAAAAATAGAAGACAATGTGAAATATCTCACTGGAAAAATAACTGACCTGGAAAATAGATCCAGAAGAGATCATTTTAAATCTACTGGACTACCTGAAAGCCAAGATCAAAAAATGAAATTATCAATGAAAATTGTCCTGATTTCTAGAACCAGAGGGTAAAATAGAAAGTGAAAGAACAGACTGATCCAAAATTGATTCCAAAATGAAAACTTCCAAGAATAATATAGCCAGATTCCAGAGTTCCCAGGTCAGGAGAAAATATTGCAAATAGTCAAAAAAGAATCAATTCATATATCAGTGAGTCACAGTCAGAATAGCACAAGATTTAGCAACTTCTACATTAAAGGATCAGAGGGCCTCCCACCTGAACCTGGCATTAGAGAATCACAGACCAAGATCTTCCTGGCACACATCCATGCAGTACCAGGGACTGAGGGGCTTCACAGGAAATGAGCTTCCCCCACCCAATGCTCTGGTCACCATGAAGTGAAAATGGGGTAGTGGGGGGCCAGAGAGCCCTGGCCAAGACAATGAGACTGCTCAGGACTGAATGACTGTAGCAGCCTAAGAGTGGATATTTCCAAGATGGCTTGACTGCATTTGTGACTTGGAGATCTGATGCTATAATGAGGACTCACATAGTGGGGCTCCCAATGTGTTTTTTATATATCTCTGATTCCCTTCATCAGGGTCAACTATGACACCCACCCAATGCTGTAGTTTTCTATTTTTATTTTATTTTTAAGGCAATGGGGTTAAGTGACTTGCCTAAGGTCACATGCTAGGCAATTATTAAGTGTCTGAGGCTGGATCTGTATCAGGTCCTCCTGACTCTGGGGCTGATGTTCTATCCACTGTGCCACCTAGCTTCCCCTGCAACGTTGTATTTTTCCAAGGGGGAAGTACAATGAAGGGAAGACAATATACATCAACACATTTCAGCTCAGTTGATTGAAGCAGTAAAGATCACTTTGTTCCATCATCTGGAGTATCTTCCTCCTTGGGATCCCAAGGATTACAATGAAAGATGGAATGAGGGTTGGAGCCAAGATGGTGACAGGAGAAGAGGCTCTCTCCTAGGTGCTCTCTCTAAAATATTTCAAAAATCTTAAAAGTATGACTCTAACTAAATTTTTAAGAGACAGAACCCAGAGAAAGATCCAGTGAGGCAATTCTCCAGCCCAAGTTAACCTGGAAAATAGTGGGAAAACTCTGTTCCACAGGGTTAGAGTGGTAGCCTGCCAGAGTGAAGGAACAGCCCCAGGGTGCCTGGGAGCCATGGCTCCCAGCAGTAGAAGCAGTTTCCTGACCTGCACCCCAGGGAGCACCAAGTACAACTTGAAAGATCAGCAGGGAGAACTCTGCCAGAGTGAATGCAAAGCCCAGGCCCTCAGTGAAGTCATGGCAGCCCAGATCCAGGAAACAGAAGCAGGCCTGTGGAGTGACCCAGTAGGAGCTTCCAGGCAGCTGAGCCCTGAGCTCTAAGCCCACTGAATGTAAGGGAGAGGAAGGAGACTTCCAAGGTCTCTGGGGCTCTGACCACATTCACATCCTGGTTGCAGTCTAGGCCCCCCATAGAGCAGGGACCCCCCCCCCAGTCCCGTGGCAGAAGGGTGCACTTGTGGTCATTCACAGACCAGGAGAGCAGTCAGAGCCTCATGCACTAAGTCCTTGTGGGGGTGTCCCAATAAAACTCAAAAGCTAGGGAAGCACCACAAAACCAGGCACAGGCTGGGGAAATGAGTAAACAGGAAAAAAAAAAAAAGAGGAACCAGACCACTGACAATTACTTTGTCTATGATCCCATGGAGGATCAAAACACTCAATCTGAAGATGAGAAAGTACAAGCTTCTACATCTAAAGACTACAACAAATACAGAAGTTGGGCTCAGGCTATGACAGAGCTCAAAAAAGATTTTAAAAATCAAGTGAGGGAGATAGAAGGAAAATTGGGAAAAGAAATGAGAGAGATGCAAGAAAAACATGAAAATGAAATCAGCAGCTTAGTCAAGGAGATCCAAAAAATTCTGAAGAAAATAACATGTTAAAAACCAGCTTAGGTCAAATGGATAAAACAGTTCAAAAAGTTATTGAGGAGAAGAATGCTTTAAAAAGCAGAATTGGCCAGATGGAAAAAGGAGATAAGAAAGCTCTCTGAGGAAAATAAATCCTTCAGACAAAGAATAGAACTCAGGGAGATTGCAGATTTTACAAGAAATCAGGACTCAATACTTCAAAATCAAAAGAATGAAAAAATTAGAAGAAAATATGAAACATCTCATATACCAGAAGCCAAAAGAGCATAGAATGAAGCTGAGAATCAACTATCCAGAAAAACTGAATGTCCTCTTCCAGGGAAAAAGATGGACTTTCAATGAACCAGAGGAATTTCAAATGTTCCTCTTGGAATGGCCAGAGCTGAACAGAAGGTTTGAACATCAAATACAGGACTCAGGTTAAGCATAGAGATTAGAGGAGAAGGGGAAAATATGAGGGACTTAATGATGATGAACTGCATGTATTCCTGTATCGAAAAATGGCACTGATAATACTCATATGAACCTTCTCAGGTAACAGAGCAGGTAGAAGGAACTTTTATAGATGAAGCACAGAAGAAAGCTGAATTTGAAGATAAAATGTGGTATAAAAATGGAGTCAATAGAAAAAAAGGGAAATGTAATGGGAGAAAGAAAAAGGAGAGGGGGAATAGGCCAAGATATTTCATATAATAATATTTTTCTTTATTACAATGAACTATTGCAATGATATAGAAGGGGGGAAGGCAAGGGGGAATGAGGGAATCTTCACTCTCATCAGAGGTGGCTAAGAGAGGAAACAGCATATATACTCAATGGGGTATAGACATCTGGAGTAAGGAGAGGGGGGGACAGGGGAAGGGGTGGGGATGTGAATGAAGGAGGAGAAGATGGACCATAGGGAGAGAGTGGTCAGATATAACACATTGTCTTTTTTACATCTTGCAAGGGGCTGGGATTGGATGGCCTGTTCGAGACCATAGGACCAGGTAGATTCTGTGCCTAAGGGGTAGTATGGGGGCTCAGGGCCTCTTGGCCCCAGGGCCAGGGATCTGTCTGCTGGGTCACTTAGCTACCCTACAGCAGAGTCAGAGTGAAAGGAGAGAGAAAATATAGTACATGGTAGTGAAGAAATATGAAAGGAGGGAGTTGCGATCAGCAATGACAATAGTGGAAAAATATGGAAGTAACTTTTGTGATGGACTTATCATAAAGAATGTGATCCACCCACGACAGAGTTGGTGGTGTTGGAACACAGACTGAAGCACATTTATTATTATTATTATTATTATTATTATTATTATTATTATTATTATTATTATTTAGGGGGTGCAGGGCAAATGGGGCTGGGTAGCCTGCCTGGGGCCACATAGCAGGGTGATCGTTGGGTGTCTGAGGCCAGATTTGGACCAGGGTGCTCCTGGTTCAAGGGCCAGTGTTCTGTCCTCCACCCGGCCACCCCTACTATTATTACTATTTTATTTTATTTTGGGTCTTTTTTTTCTTCTTTTTGGTTTTTGCAGGGCAGTGGGGTTGGGGTGGCTTGCATGTCACACAGCTGGGTGATTGTTGGGTGTATGGGGCCAGACTTGGGCTCGGGTGCTCCTGGATCCAGGGTTGGTGCTCTGTCCACTGCACCACCTGGACATACCTACAATTATTACTATTATTTTTTAATTTTATTTTTAATTTTTTTCTCTCCCATTTACTTTATTACGCAAGCAAGTCTATATTTTTTGGGGGAGGGGGTATTTTGTTTACTCTTAAACAAGAATATTTTATTAATGTATAAAAAACATTACTTGGTCAAAATGAGAATAAATTTAAAAAAAGAATGAAAAAAAAGAAAAGAAAAACATAGTCATTGCCCACCCCCCCTCCCCAAACCAGGAAGAAGGCATGGGGGTCCATTGATTTCTAAAATAAGTTTTTTGAGACATGGGTTTGAGTTTCCAAGTTCCAAAAAGAAAGCTTTCCTTTCTCCCTCCCACTTCCCTCTGCAGAGGCAAAGAATGAAAGAAAGCATTTGAAATTACTTAAGATGTTGACAGTACAATCTGGAGTTGTTGCACCCCATGAACAGCAAGTCAACACCATTATGGAGAGTGAAATTAGTCATTGGCATCAAGGTCCATGTCAGAGTTTGCATCAGGGTCCGCATCAGACAGGAAAGGTCTCTGCAGCCTGTGGCAGGTCCAGGCACCTGGGTCACCCAGAGAGCACAGCAAGGTCAGGCAGGCAACCAGGCCAAAAAGAACAGCAAGTAGGTTCTCTGCATCCCGTTCATGGTGCTGGAAATCAGGGGCAGAGTTCTGCTTGAGGAAGAAGCTCTGTCCCCTGGGACACTGCCTTGGAGACTCTACTTCCCACTGACTCCTCAATGTTAAATACCGTTTGTCTTTTCACTTTCACTTTACATCGGCTTGACTAAAATCAACCCCCTAGTAACAAATCAACCTGTTACTTTCTCCAGAGTTTTCTGTTCTAGGCTGTCACCTGGTTCTCTTGCTTGTATCTGCTGTGTCTTTATTCCAGACTTCACTCAGAGAACTCTGCCTTCCTGTCCCTGTATGGGTGCCATATGTTGAGCCCTGTTCAGACATCATATGTTGAGTCCCTCTCAGACTCCCTCAATCTTCCCCAGGTGAGCATTGCAGGGGCAGGAGACAAGGAAGACAAGGATGGCAAGTTCTCCCTTTGAACAGCAAGATCTCCAAGGTTTCCATTTATTCACCAAAACACAAGTGTTTAAATATCCCTCCCAATCTCTAATCCACTCCACTCCCGTGGCACTTAGTAAAAATAAAGCTCTGGTGCTCAAGGACACCAGGTGATGATAGTTTACAGTGCTCCCACATACAACAGTCCCTGACAATAATACTCCTATGAACCTTCTCATTTAATAGAGCAAGTAGGAGTTTTTATAGATGAAGCATAGGAGAGAGCTGAATTTGAAGATGTAATATATTGTAAAAATGGAGTCAATGGCTAAAAGGGAAATATACTGGGAGTAAGAAAGGAGAGGTGGAATAGACTAAGATATTTCATATAAAAGATATTTTTTGCAATGATACAAAAGGAGGGAAGGCAAGGGAAAATGAGGGAACCTTCATTCTCATCAGAAATGGCTCAGAGAGAAAACAGCATACACACTCAATAGGGTATAGCCATCTACAGAAAAAAGAGAAGGGGGACAGGGGAAGGGGGGATGTGGATGATAGAGGAGAGGGTAGATCATAGGAAAGAATAGTCAGATGTAACATATTTTCTTTTTTACTTTTTTCAAGGTGCTGGCATTGGGTGGCTTGTCTGGGACCATGGGGCCAGGTGGTTGTTGGGCTTGGGGCTTCTTAGCCCCAGGGCTGGTGCTCTGTCTGCTGCACCACTCAGCTACCCTACAGCACATGTTAGAAGAGGGACAGAGTGAAAGGAAAGAGGAAAATATAATAGATGGTAGTGGGGAGGAATGGAGGGTGGGGATTACAATTAGCAACAGCAACTGTGGAAAAATATGGAAGTAACTTCTGTGATGGACTTATAAAGAACATGATCCACCCAAGACAGAGCTGATATCAGAACACAGACTGAAACACATTTTTTTCTCTTTCTTTTACTTTATTTCACATGAGGTTTTATATTTTTGTGGGGGAGAGGGCAATATGTGTACTTTTAAACAGGAATATCTTAGTAATGTGTAAATAAAAAAAGAAAGAAAAAAGAAAGATGGAATGAAACCTACAGCAATAGCCCTGGAGTCTTAGCAATGTACTGTGTGATGCATCCCAAGAACACTGAAGCCTGAAAATATGGTCAAGTAATTACACGGATGGGTACTTGGTCTGGTTGACTGATTTTGTCCCTTTACTGTTCCTTTTGTATAAATACTGATATTTGCAAAGGAATGATTGAATTTGATGTCTAGTTAAAGTGCTATAAACTGGATTCTCACATACTTTTTGCCTGCTATGAGCTTGAAAAATGCACCTTGGTCCTAGTTTCACCTTAATAAAATATTAAATAACATTTAATATAAAATTAATAAAATGTATTAAATTCAGCATAAATATTGAAATAAAGAAAAGGAAGGGAGGAAAGACAGAAGGAAGAAGAGAGAAAAGAGAAAAAAGAAAGAGAGAAAGAGAGAAGGAAGGAAAGAGAGAAACAGAGATAGAAAGAAGGAAGGAAAGACAGAGAGAAAGAAAGAGAGAAAGAAAGAAAGAAAGAAAGAAAGAAAGAAAGAAAGAAAGAAAGAAAGAAAGAAAGAAAGAAGCAAAGAAAGAAGAGAAGAAGGAAAACAAGGAAAGAAAGAGAAAACTAGTAAGTCACTAGACAGTAAGTGTGTTAGGTAGAATTCAAAATCAGATCTTCCTTACTCTAAGTCCATCTCTCTAGCCACTCCTCACTTCACTGCCTCTAAAGAAAGTTGTTGGCCTTTTAGCATGAAGACCTCACTCCCATTTTTGACATATATGTGTTCACTAGGATTATTACTTAACAGTCTTGTCAGGACACATAAACAGAGCCTTCATTAAACTGTATAGTCCAGGGGCTATACTAAGATTTACTATACAAATAGAAGCATTTAAGATAATCCTTTCCTTCAGGAAACTTCAATTCTAATAAAAGACAATAAATAAATAAATAAAAAGGTGAGAGAGTAAGGGCACCTCCACATAGTGAGGAGACTGCAGAAGCAGTCCAGAAGCCCAATTCCCTG
The DNA here is from genome assembly GCF_037893015.1 of Macrotis lagotis. Taxonomy (NCBI): domain Eukaryota; kingdom Metazoa; phylum Chordata; class Mammalia; order Peramelemorphia; family Peramelidae; genus Macrotis; species Macrotis lagotis. The sequence continues at coordinate 195,209,555 of NC_133659.1, forward strand.
TAAGACAAAAAGACTCATCTATCAGATGCCTGGGGTGGAGGCCAAGTTTCCTGTGGAGCAGAGAGTCTGAAAGTAGGGTCTTTATGAAGACACTGCAGAAGTGTTGTGGAAACCTGGTCTTGGCAAGAGACCAGGCAAATGCTTTCTTTATCAGAAACTAAGGCAGCACTTACTCTAAGTTACAGGTGAAATATCCATCTGCATCTGTGGAGGGAATCTCCACACTGTTGGTACCAAGAAAATCACAATTTAGGGAAAGAAGAAAGAAGAAAGAAAAGAAAGGAGAGAGAGAGAGAGAAGAAAGGAAGGAGGGAAGGAGGGAGGGAGAGAGGGAGAGGGAGGGAGGGAGGAAGAAAAGAAAGAGAAAGAAAGAAAGAAAAAGAGAAAGAAAAATATAGGAAGGAAGGAAGGAAGGAAGGAAGGAAGGAAGGAAGGAAGGAAGGAAGGAAGGAAGGAAGGAAGGAAGGAACACAAGGAAAGAAAGAGAAAGAAAAGGGGGGGGAAAGGAAGGAAGGAGTATGTAGGCGGAACATGGGAACTAGACATCAAATTCCATCATTCCTTTGCAAATATCAGCATTTATACAAAAAGAACACTAAAAGGACAAAAATCAACCAACTAGACCAAGTACCCACCCTTGTAATTACTTGGCCATATTTTCAGGCTTCAGTGGAACATGGGAAAAATTTTCAGTATTGACCATGTAAATAATATATTTACTAGAATACTTTCCCTTTTCTGTAACAGGCATATTTTTAGGCTACCATAGATCTTATTTGACTCAATATCTATTTATTTTTTTCATTGGTTTATGCAACTTTATTGAAGAAAAATAAATCAATTACTAGCAGAGCTATTAGTTGATCACTCATCCATTGATAACTTGCATCATTTATTCAGTGCTATATTAAACAGTGTATTGGAAGATAGATTAACTAATAGTTCCAAGCCTCCTAACAAAATTTAAATGAAAATTACAAAAGAGTTCAAGACCCTATTTTGTAATACAAGGGGTGTTTGACTTCCAATTTCCATTCTCTGTAGAACAAGAACAGGTCATTCCTTTATTGACATGCATAAAATACATCACGTTTTCTGTTCTGCTGATGCTATAAATTCAGTACCAATTCTCCAACCATATCAGTTATGAGCATAAAGTATATCATGACACCTCAAATCTCTAACAATGGAAGGCTTAAACAAGATGGATGCTACTACAGTAATGCTGTTTCCTTTGATATGACAATTAAGCATCCATCTCCCTCCCCCTCAGATGGTATCTTCAAGCATCTGTTAGAGCAGTGAGGAATAATTTTAGTCTCATAACCAAGTTAGAGTGAAGACATTGGCCACATAATACACATGCTCCATTTTTTTAAAAAAAAATTCTGAATCTTGGGCAATTGTTCTCTTGTAACTACTTTACAGTTTCTAAAAGCAGTTATTGTCCAAAGCTGGAAGAACTTAAGTCTTCTCAGACGAGCATGTGCATGAATGGAGGGAGGTAAACAAAAAATAAAATTAAAAAAGATGAGGTCTGATAGGGGAGCAGTCGGATAAGAAAATCAAAAAAGGAACAGTCATTTAAAGTTTATTCCAGCTGTAATGCAGGTTATTCTGACTTTAAGGTAGCATCACATGGCATACTTCTGAGTCCATTCTCGAGATATTCTCTTGTACTTGTCTCTGTCTGTTTTATAGATCCGTGCAATCTCTGGCACTAAGGGGTCATCCGGGTTTGGATCACATAGCAGCGAACAAATGGATAAAAGAACTTTAGAAATGGTTAAAGCAGGAAACCACTGTGATCTTAGAATATCGAGACAAATGCTGCCATTACTGTTAATGTTTAGATGATAAATTCTTGCTGTAAATGCAACCTTAGGTGGTTTGAAGGGGTAGTCTGTAGGGAAATGAATTGTCAAAAAGAATACACCGCCTTGATATGGGCTGTCATTAGGTCCCATCATTGTGGCTTGCCAGTGAAACATATCATCCCCAACTGGACCTGCAGAACACTGTGCCGGAGGGTCACGGGCCAAATCGCTAAGTTCCTTATTGATCCGTTTCAGCGCCATGGTGCGTGCTTCTTCCCGCCCGACGCGGAGCTCTCGGTGGGCAGCGGTGGGCAGCGGGTCCTGCCCAGGGGTGGGGTGGGGGGAGGGCATCGCTCTTCTCTCGCCAGCTCTGCCCGACACAGGCACAGAGGGGCCGGGGCCTCCCTCGAGCTGCGGCCTCGGCCTCCTCCCCGCGTGGCAGCTGGTGCCTCCCCGGCCCGACGGGGCTCACGCGCACGACACTCAATATGTATTTATAATGGAAATACTTGAAGGTTTTTTTTAAGTGAAATCAGACAATTAGGTCTTATTTAGCTTTTCTGACAGTTGATAAAAAGGAGGATTTGAAAATCACTGTTATTGGACAGACTATTAATTTATCATTGCATGATTAAACAGTAATCTAAAAACTATCCAAGCACATACATGCACCCAAGTATGTGTTTATGCATCAAAAGACATATCCCTATTATGTAATTTAATTCTAAAATTCCTATTTGTAAATGAGCAGCTTCTCCCTTGTTTAACCCAATTGAGGACAGCTAGGTGGTGCTGTAGATATAGCACTAATGCTGGAGCCAGGAGAACCTGGGCTCAAATCCAGCTTTAAACTTGGTACTTACTAGCTGTGTGATCCTGAGCAAGTCACTAAACCCCATTGCCTCACAAAAAAAAAAAAAAGACATTGATTGCTCAAAAAGGTGATAAAATGATTATCCAACTACCAGTGTTAGGGGTTCAATTAATCAGACAACAGATATCAAGCACTTTCTGTGTGCTAGAGATACAAATTCAAAATAAAGGAACAAACCCCACTCTCAACAACTATTGTAAACTATAAGCTATAAGACATTTCTTTTTGGAAATGAAATTGTATCTTGTCACTTGATGGTATCAAGAATGTAGATTATTTTTTATGACATTCTCTAAAAGCTAGCAATATATTGAAGTTTGTAAAAAAAAAAAGCATCTTGCCAGATGTCAGAAATGTGAAAGGAAGTATGCAAGTTTCCTAAAATCTGCCAATATCTGGTTTGGAGCCCTGTTTGCTCATAAATCTGAAATGGTTTCCTGAAACTTTATGAGAGGGAAAAGCTTATGATAAAATTAACTTGAAATTCAAATCAGAGATAAATATTTTTAAACTGTTTCATTCATTAAAATAAGACTATTTTGAAGGTTGTAGTTATTTTAAGTCTCAAAGACTTTGTTTGAGTTTAATGCTTATGTAAAAGTTTTTTTGGTTCAGCAGCATTCTAGGACTTCTCCAAGAAGAAAGTATGTGCCTGCAGCTTGTATTTGAAGCAAACATGTCAAATTTACTCATTCTAGTTGGCAGAAGAGGTCATTTGTCATTCTTAACTGTCTGTGGTCTTTTTTTTTTCAGAATCCATTTTACACAGATATTAACTTTTTTTTTAGGTTTTTGCAAGGCAAATGGGGTTAAGTGGCTTGCCCAAGGCCACACAGCTAGGTAATTATTAAATGTCTGAGACCAGATTTGAACCCAGGTACTCCTGACTCCAGGGCCAGTGCTTTATCCACTGTGCCACCTAGCCACCCCAGATATTAACTTTCAAAGAGTTTATAAAGAAAAGTAATTTAACAAAAGTCTGACTTCTTAAGGACAATAATGAAAACATTCCCAAATAATAGTTGCAACAGAATGATTTTTTTGATTTTAACTAGGAAAAGAAGAAACTGCTATGAAAGATGTTTTTTGAAAAAAGCATTTTTATCAGTACTGCAAAATCAAGAACATTTTATAAAACACTGCAGTTTTTATAATATAGTACAAAAAAAATATAGAAGTACTTAAACAACCTCGGATGCATGTTCTCACTAGAGGAGTAGATACTTCCTGTTGTACACATGAAAGCAAATATCTTTACTTTAAAATTTCTAGTTTTGATCTAGTTGCTAAAAGTTCAGTTTCACACATTGCTAGAAGCACATTATGAATAAGGAACCAGTTTGGTGACCTTCTCAAGGGAGATTTTGATGAAAGTAGAAATCATAAAGAACCTTTATGACCAGCCTATCCAATTCATACCTTTCCCCCTTTTCCTGGCTCTCACTCACAGTCGAGAACAACAGAAACAACAAATGACCATCCAACCTTTGTTTGAAAGTGAGGGAATTTGGGAGTGGCTAGGTGGCGCAGTAGATAGAGCACTGGCCTTGGAGTCAGGAGTACCTGAGTTCAAATCCTGCCTCAGACAATAATTAGCTAGCTGTGTGGCCTTGGGCAAGCCACTTAACCCCATTTCCTTGCAAAAATCTAAAAAAAAAAAAAAAAAAAAAGGTGAGGGAATTCAACATTTTCTAATGAAACTCATCTCACTTGGAGCAGAATCCAATTGATAGAGAAAGGTTTTGTTTATTTATTTGTATCAAGCAAATTCTCTTTTCTTTGACCTTCCTGAAGCTGAGTAAGAAATTTAATGTTATTCTCACAGAAGGCAGTGTGCTTACAAAAGGATAAACAATTTTCATTTTCAGCTTGGAAAGTGATTGTAGTACACAGAATATTTGTTACTAATCATTTTACCTTAGTTAACCTGTTGTAGGATTGTATTTTTAATCTTTGATGGAAATTTTAGAGGAGCAGTATGTATTAATAATAGAATACCTGCTTTGGAGTCAGGAAGAAATGACTCTGACTCACACTAGTTATGTGACCCAGGGCAAAACTTAATCTATCAGTTTCCCCAGTAGCTTTCTAAGATAAGTCATAATATATTTGTTAGTCTATATTGGTAAAGAGTATTTCCTCACCAGGAGTTAAAATACCCAAGAAATGATAGTTTTGTTGAAAATAATACATACAAAATTTAATTTTAAAAACTAAAAAAATAGAATTGAATTGAATAGATTATATTTCAGAAGGTAATGGTCTGGAATTACAAACAAGAATCTATTATCCTACAAAATTGAGCCAACTCCTTCAGGGGAAAAGATGGACATTCATGAAATAGGGGTCTTTCAAACTTTCCTGATGAAAAAACCATAATTGAACAGAAAATTTGACCTTCAAATAAGAGTCACAAGGGAATTATAAAAAAAAATAAACAGGGGGCAGCTAGGTGGCGCAGTGGATAGAGCACCGGCCCTGGAGTCAGGAGTACCTGAGTTCAAATCCAGTCTCAGACACTTGATAATTACCTAGCTGTGTGGCCTTGGGCAAGCCACTTAACCCCATTTGCCTTGCAAAAACCTAAAAAAAAAAAAAAAAAAAATTATATTGCAACATGCAAAGACAATATTGATAACATACAAACTATCTCAGTATCAAGGCAGTTAAAAGAATTATATATAGACAGAGGGCACAGGAGTGAGTTGAATATGAAGGGATGTTATTCAAAAAAATAAAATAAAGGTAGAAGTAGGAATGTAGTAGAATAAGGTGTATTATCTCATGGAAAAGAGGCAAGAAAAAGCTTTTATGGTGGAGTAGAAGACGGGGGGAACTAAGGGCAACTAAATGAACCTTACTGTTAACAGAATCAGCTCAAAAAATAGATGACATGCATACTCAATTGACAATAGAAATCTGTCTTGGGGCAGTTAGGTGTCCAAGGTCTTTCCTCAACAAAAGATGACCTAATGATAATCTCAAAATGAAAATTTCAATACTTGGTGGTCACTTCCTGAGTTCAAGAGTTTAGATCTGATATACAGAGAACTGAGTCAAATTTCTTTAAAAAGCCATCCCCAATTGACAAGTGGTCAAAGGATATGTAGATACAGATGAGGAGATCAAATCAATCCATAGTCATATGAAAAATTGCTCTAAATCATTACTTATTAGAGAAATGCAAACTAAAGTTTCTCTGAGGTACCACCTCACACCCTCTCAGACTGGTCAATATGACCAGAAAGGATAATGATCATTGTTGGAAGGGTTGTGGGGAATCTGGCATTGTTGGTGGAGCTGTGAACTCATTCAACCTTTCTAGAGAGCAATTTGGAACTACACCCAAAGGGCAACAAAAATGCACATACCCTTTGATCCAGCAATACCACTACTGGGTCTATACCCTGAAGAGATGATGAAAAAGGGTAAAAACATCACTTGTACAAAAATATTCATAGCAGCCCTGTTTGTGGTGGCAAAGAATTGGAAATCAAGTAAATGGCCTTCAATTGAGGAATAGCTTAGCAAACTGTGGTATGTATGTCATAGAACGCTATTGTTCTATTAGAAACCAGGAGGGATGGGAATTCAGGGAAGCCTGAAGAGATTTGCATGAACTGATGCTGAGTGAGATGAACAGAACCAGAAAAACACTGTATACCCTAACAGTAACATGGGAGTGATGATCAACCTTGAAGGACTTGCTCATTCCATCAGTGCAACAATCAGGGGCAATTTTGGGCTGTCTGCAAAGGAGAGTGCCATCTGTATCCAGTTAAGGAGCTGTGCAAGGACTATTCCCTTTAATTTAGAAAAAAACAGATATCTTATTGTCTGATCTTGTTACTTCTTAGAATTCTTGTCTCTTCTCTAAGGATATGATTTCCCTCTCATCACATTCAATTTAGATCAATGTATACCATAGAGACAATGTAAAGACTGACAAATTGCCTTCTGTTGGGGTAGAGGGAGGGAAGTAAGATTGGGGAAAAATTGTATAACTCAAAATAAATAAAATCTTTAAAAAATTTAAAAAATCTATGGATTCTGAATGCAGAGCAATGCATTCTGTTTATTTTTTAAAATTTCTTTTATGCATTTCCTTTAGTTATCATTGTTCTAATTCATCTTTCACAACATGACTAATAGGGAAATATATTACACACTATTATATGTATACAACTTTTACTAGACTGTTTGCCACCATGGGGAAATGAGGAGGGGAGGGAGAGTAGTAGAAAAATATGAAACTCATAAACTTGTAAATGATTGGGTGTTAAAAACTACTTTTGCATGTAATTGGAAAAATTAAATTAAAAATGCCAATAACAACAGAAACAACAAAAAAAATGTTGTGGGGCAGCTAGGTGGTACAGTGGATAGAGCTCTGGCCTTGGAGTCAGGAGTACCTGAGTTCAAATTTGACCTCAGACACTTAATAATTACCTAGCTGTATGGCCTTGGGCAAGCCACTTAACCCCACTGCCTTGCAAAAACTAAAAATACATATATATATATATATATATATATATATATATATATATATATATACACATGTATATATATATATATACATGTATATATATATATATATATGTAAATGTTATACTTGTTTCTCAACATCCCCCCCAATATAATGTGAACTCATGGTGGAGAAATACAGTTCCATTTTTTTCTTTGTTCCCTACTTCATAGTCTAGTACCTGGAAATCAGTAGGTGTTTAACAAATGCTTCTTTATTGATTATAAAAAAAAAAAAGAGCTTAGATCTGGGACAACTAAGTAGTGCAGTGAATAGAGCACCAGCCCTGGAGTCAGTAGGAGCTGAGTTCAAATTTGATCTTAGATACTTAATAATTACTTAGCTGTGTGACCCTGGGCAAGTCACTTAACCCCAATGCCTTGCAAAAAAAAAAAAAGAAAGAAATCTTATCCTTCCAACAAGTAGAAAGGGGAAGAGAACAAAAAAAAGGAGGGGGGTGATGGAAGAAAGGGCAAATTGAGGAAGGAGCTCATCAGAAACAATATGTTTTTTTGAATTATATTTAATTTTTCCAATTACATGTCAAGATAGTTTTCAACATTCATTCATTAGTTTATGAGTTCCACATTTTTCTACCATTCACCCTTCTCTACCCCCTCCCTACATCAGTAAGCAATCTAGTAAAAGTTGTACATGTACAATCATGTTTAAATAGTTCCTTACTAGGCCTATTGTAATAGATGAATTAAAACTAAGTGGGGGGAACATAAGTAAAAAAGAAAAAACACTAAAGGAGTTTTAAAAAGTGAACAGAATATGCTTTGCTCTAAATTTAGATTCCACAATTCTTTCTCTGGATATAGATGGCATGTCCCATAACAGATCTCTCAGGATTGTCCTTGATCACTGAACTATTGAGAGGAGTTTCATCAATCATTGTTGAATATCTCACAATGTTGTTATTAATGTGAACAAATTTCTCTTATTTCTGCTCACTTCACTCAGCATCAGTCCATACAAGTCATTCCATGCTTCTCTAAAATATGGTTGTTCATGATTTCTTACAGAACAACAGGACTCCATAATATTCATATGTCATTACCTGTTCAGCCAATTGATGGGCAACTCCTCAATTTCCTATTCTTTGTCACTATCAAAAGAACTGCTATAAATATTTCAAACATCTGAAACTTCCTGGTTTTTTTATGATCTCTTTGGTATTGCTGGATCAAAGAAAGGGTAAGCAAAGTTTTATTGCCCTTTGGGCATAGTTCTAAATTGTTCTCCAGAAAGAAACAAAATATTTTTTGACGACAGACAGGGTAAACAGAAAGAGAAAATAGAATAAACTGGGATGGGGTGAACAGGATGGAGGGAAATATACTTAGAAATTGTAAATGTGGTAAAAAAATTTTGAAGTCAGTTTCTCTGTTAAAGATTTCTCACACATAGAAAACTGGGTCAAATTTATAAAAATAAGAGTCAGTTTCTCCCAAAGTACAATAATAATACTAGCTAGCATTTAAATAGCACTTTAAATTTCGAAAACTTCTTTCAAAGTACCATCTCTCATTCTTACATCACATCCTCACAACCTCACCTGGGAGATAGTGAAACCTGAGGTTGAGAAACATTAAGTGATTTACTAGGGTCACAGAGTTTGTCAGTGTCTGAGAATTTGAAACTCATATTTTCCTGCCTCCAAATCTAGTATTCTAGAGCCTGGGTTAGGAATGAAGATGGAATGTGTGGGGTTTTTTAAATATTTATTCATTTTGAATTAATTTGAAAAAGACACAAAAATAGAACATTATTTCCTTGTACATAGTACACTATAAAAAGAAGCTTCAATATAAAACCATGAAATTCCATTTCACACTTTTTTTATTATTTTTTGAAAACTATGTACTAAATACTACATATATTTTACAAAATTATCTTGCTTTTCTGTGCTTCCTTCAAAGTTTTCCTTTGTCGCTGCCTGGTATTTGTTTCTTTCACCCCAACTATACCTGCCATATATAGTACCATGCTATACACACTTAGCAGTGGATGTGAAATAATCAGGGTTGAATGACTTGTCAGTTAGTTAATTTGTCAGTTAGTAAGAGTTTGAGACTAAATTTGAACTTAGATCTCTCTCTGATATAGATTTAGTAAACTATCTGTTGTGTCACCTTGCCTCCTCTACTTCTATCTCTACAAGTACTAAGATTTATGTGGTGGCAGTAATCAACTCTAAAAGTTTCCATTCCTACAAATAGCAGTACCTTGGGTGGCATTGGTGCCAGCCAGGCACAAATCAGGCAAAGGGGGCCCAAAGAGACTGTCAATGATTGGAATCTTTGGAATCCTGCCTGACAGTAATTCAACACCATCTTCTTTTTTTTTAGGGTGGTTTTTTTTTGCAAGGCAAATGGGGTTAAGTGGCTTGCCCAAGGCCACACAGCTAGGTAATTATTAAGTGTCTGAGACCGAATTTGAACCCAGGTACTCCTGACTCCAAGGCCAGTGCTTTATCCACTATGCTACCTAGCTGCCCCTCAACACCATCTTCTTAAGGAATGGTGAAGCCAGCCAAGAATACCAGACTTTTCAGGGGAAGAGTGCTAGCTACCTAAAATGCAAATGCAGGAGTGGAGAGAGGTAAGCATGCAGTTACTTGGGATATTCCCTTAGTCTCTTATAAGAAGGCTCTTACTTCATATCCCAACCCATCCCAGTTTATATTGGGGTCTGAAAACAGAAATTACACCTGGAATGTTCAGAAAGTCATGTCTCCTTTAAACCAATGGCATCACAGTGTGAAGGGAATGATGATTTTTATATTACTATGTTATATATACACTGAATTTAATAACAATCATTTACTTTCTGGAGATCTATTTGACAAGAAGACTCTAGGCCTGGGAAACAATGAAAACAAAGCACCAGAAGTCATCTGTCAGTCATAAGTCCTGCATTCTTTCCCTGAACTATACTTGTCTGTGTTAAGTGAAGTGAATCAGTATAAGCTATTCTATACCCAAACAGAATAATGGGATACCCTCAAGATGTTACAATCAGCTTAGCCACCCCTGAAGTACTTCAGAATACCTGTGCTTGTCCCACTTGGATGGACAGGGCTGATGTCATTCTTGTATAGTCCTGCGTGTTGGGTCTGTCCGGGGAAGATCGATCAGGCCTCCATAATGATTATTATATGATCCACCTTCCCCCTCCCTTCTCCCTTGTAATCTTCATTTGCAAATAGATACCTTTCAATGAGTGGAAATAATTAAATCTCTACCTATTTACTGGAATTCTGTCTTTGGTCTGTTCTGTTATGCCCAGGTTAGAGATTGACTCAATGAAAATTTGTTAACATTCATTGGTAGCAGGGTTCTCTAAGGGAGTGGGTGCTGGGAAGAGAAACTTTAGCTTTCTATTGAGGAAAGGAACCCAGAAAGATTCTAGGGACCCTCTACCTGATTTGTACAGAATTATGAAAAAACTCAGAAAGACAAAAACCTGTTTTAACCAAAGCTTTTTATTATCACCTAAACAGTCAAAGCAGAGTCAAATAAGATAGGATAGAGTTGACTTACTAGGGGGGAAAAGAAAATTTTTTTACCTTAGCCAGGAACCCATAGGCTAGGGAATTTTCTATTTGCAAGGTCCTCAGGCCAGGAGTTTCTCAGAAATGGAAGGGGGAATAAGGGGCTTTATAGATAAGGAGTTCTGTCCTTGGTGTTTCCTGTGCTTGAACCAGTTTACAAAAACAGGTTTCTAATTTTAATTCTCTATTTGGGGCCTCTTTCCACACAAAGATAAATGTTATAATATCACAGTTAACCTTTCACTTCAGAGTCCAACTTAAGCACTTCAGTCAAATCCATCATGTCCAATATCTCAACTGAGACTTATTCCAGAGTCCCCTATCTAGTAAGTTCAATGTTTCTGATTCCTGCTAGATTATCTGGCCCAATCTTTAATTAAACCTCCCTTTCACTGTGAGGACCATTCTAGGGTTCCTGTTCTTGACCAGCTTCACACTGGGTAAAGGCTGCCTTTTTCTTTCTTCTGGCATTTGGCACAAGGATTGAGAAAGTTTTTTTAAGTGACTTGTTCTTGTTTGTTTTCTTTTTATAAGCTGAAGGCATTCCTCAGTTGGTTTTTATGTGCTTGAACAGGTTCAAATTAATTCTTTAATTGCATGCTTGGTTAGGATTGTGGAATATTAAATCATCATTTATATGGATGGTTAGCAATGCTTAGATTAATTGTAATTGTGTATTTGTATATTTGTGCAGTTTTATTATTATAATTCTTCATAGTGGACCTCTATTGTGAGTAATTGTTTAGTGGTTTTATTATCTTTCAGTGTCCACCTTCAAAATGGGACAGTGATATTTTAAAGGGGAAAGGGAAAATACAACTTGTTTCTATTTGCAAGTCCCCAGAAAGAACATGTACCTTTCAAATGTATGAGAAATTGGTTCTGAGCATCCTTCATACTGCCAAATTGAGTTAGTTTAACTAATGGTAACTCTAAACTTTGCTGGCCCTGTTGGGTTAGTTTAGATCAGACCAAGTTAAAGTATTTAAGGTAGAAATTAATGGATAAGGAACAGTTTTAATAAATGGTACTTAGAGGCTAAGGAAAGAGAGTGTTGATCTGGATTAGATTCAGTAAAGGAATAGTTTAAAGCATTTGAAATCCTTCTTCTTAATAAGCCCCAAACTCCCCAACTATTTAAAAATATACCAATCCTTACTAAAAGACATCATTAGTTCCCCAGCTTCTTTTTCCTTTCAAAGTAAAAGACAAATGTTTCCCAGAAAATAATCTGAGGATATCAACTTAATCACACTTTATGATTTCAAGCCCTGGGAGTGTGAAAAACTGGAAGCTATTACCAAAAGGTATCTCTTTCCCAGGGAGGATCCCATAGGCTTTGCTGAGCAGTTTCACCTCACCCTATATTCATACAGACCAAGTTACTGGATCTATATCAATTCCCGGTTGCCTTGGGAGGGAAGAGAGAGTCTAAGAATTGGTGTCAGAGAGCTGGTGGGGAAGAACCAGAATAACACCTAAAGATTGATTGGGACATGAAGAACTGAAATAATGAGAATTATCAACTCCCCCCAGCTAAGAATGGAAAGCCGCTTGAGCCCATATGCCTTGGGTACCCTAGAACAATTGATTTAACATAGGTTCATTATACTAAACAAAACCTGAGGAATCTGTTTTATGACTAACACGCCCAAGCTTCTGATGCCAATTCTGGCCTCTGGTATGATAGTGTAAGGGGTAAATCCAGTTTATTTGCTATTTTATAATAATCTTCAAGCACCAATCTCTAAACAAATTTAGTTAACTTTTTCTGATTGGCAGCATTCAGACATTGGGATCCTCCTTGAGATTGCAGCATGGCTAGCAGCCATAGTTGCAGAGAATGAGTTAAAGGGGACTTAGAGAAGCAAAAAAGAAATTTTTCCTGCAAGCCTTCTGCAGTTAAAAGAACCATCCCTTACCAACCCAAGCAACCCTTACCCCTGTACCACCAAAATCAAACATGGCAAGATTTTGCTTTATTTGAAGTAAACCTGACCAGTGGAAGAAAGATTGTAAAAAAGGAACTATGGTAGAAGTGTAAGAGAAAAAAAGAGAACCCCCCCTCACCCCCCAGGAGGTAATGAAGGACTCTCCCTGCAATCCCTATCACTTATCATTAGGCTCAATGGAGAGCTGGCCTCAGGGATGGCAAAAAGAGGAGAATATACTGCTTGATATCCCCAAGATTCCTAATGGAAATGGTTCCCTGCTTATACAGGGGCAAAAGGTGTCTGCTCTAGTTGACACTGGTGCCACACTCAGTTTTAAACACGTCTACCTTTCCCACTCCACCACCCCACCACCACCAACACCACCACCACCCTGGAAGTCAAGAGAGAATCTCAGTTGTGGGATTGCTAAAAAAGACTATGTCGGTCTATATCTCAGAACCACTCTGTTTTTCATTATTTTGTCCTGGTTCCTGAGATCCCTAGACACTCACTAGGAGGCAACCTGCTTCATGTATTAGAGCCCACCATTTCTTTTGACCTGGGTTGGGAGACAACTTCCTTGTGTCTTTTGCCCTTGATACCCTTGGAAGTACCCCAATTCTCTTAAGATTCTTTTTCTTAGGCAAGTCACTTAACCCATTGTCTTGCCAAAGGTAAATAAATAAATAAATTTTTGAAATTTTAAAAAAAGATTCTTTTCCTTAGACCTTTCTGAATATATATATCTCATGAAAATTCCCTCCAGTTTATGGGCTTCAAATGCCACTGACAGCAGTTCATTTAGTAGCACTTCATCTTTTCTTGTGCAACTGGATCCAGCCTTACTCTCACCATCTATATCTCAAAACCCACTCAACTCTGAAGCTGTTGAGGGAGTTGAACCCTTTATCAATGCCTGTCTATCTAAGGGCATTATTATTCCCTGAAATTCCCCCGTGAATAAGGTCATTTTTCCAGTCCATAAACCTTGTACATGAACTCAGAGTAGATAATATTATTGTAATGCCTTGAACATCTCTACTCCCAAATCTCTACACTCTGTTTAACCTTGAGCCACCCTGGGCTACTTATTTCCTGGTGGTTGATCACTATAGTACTTTCTTTTCAATCCTGAGTTATCACTGAAAGCTCATTTTTTTTTTTGCTTTTACTTGGGAAGGATGCCAATACACCTGGACTGTCCTTCCTTCCCAAGGGAGTTACTGAATCATCACTGGAATAGTTTGCCATTTCCTTTGTCAGTTCATTTTACAGATAACTGAGCAAACTATATTAATTGACTTAGCCAGGGAAACAGAGCTACTAAATAGCTGAGGCCAGATTTGAACTCAAGAAGATGAGTCTTCCTGATTTCAAGGCCAGTGCTCATCTACTATGCCACCTAGTTGCCTATTACTAATTTCCATAACTATTTAATGATTCCAATAAAAAAAAAGAAAAGAGAGGAAAAAGTCATAGAGAAAAGATGCCATGAAAATAGGAAGAACAATTAGTACCAATATGGAGAGTTCCTTATTATAATCAAGTAAGACTATAGTTTCTAATATTTCTTGGTATGTGTACATGAACAAATTTTTTTTAAAAAAAGAAGAATGTATGTAGCAGAAATTAAGGACTTATAAATCCAGATTTTGGTTTGATTTAATCCAAAATTTAGTTCTGAAGGGAAAGGGAACAGAACTGTATAAAATAAGAAATGTTTTAAAACTATCTGATCACCTTTTTAATGAGCTAACCATTCATGGGTTGATTTTCTGTGCATTACTAAGTATATACATTGTTTAACTTGAGAAGTTTTTTTAAGTTGAAAAATACATAATTTGATTTATGATATTGTGATGCTCCTGAATATTCTAATATTAAGAAATATTGCTCAATAATTGGGAGTTTAAAATTTGCTATTAACAAACATAATAATGAATTAAGAAAAACTAAATCTCTTATGTATTATTGTTGCTTATTATAACCAATTTTTGACATTTGACTCATGAATTTCATAAGATTGTTAATACAAAGAAAATCTTGTAATCGTAAAGAAGAAGAATATTTAGAACCATAAAGTTATAAATCTTTATCAAAAATTTTCTGTAAGGATGTCTGATGAGCATTTAACAATTTTAGTCACCTGATTTTAGTAATTTTAATTAAATTAATAGTCAATGAATGAGTTAACTATGTGATGTCACATATTTGTCAATATTTGACAAACCACATAAAGTCAATATTTGAAAGGAATTTGATTTAAGGTTGTTTGTAAGAGTAATTTAGTTAGATATATTTCCCCATGTCTTAAACCAATAGACCCTTCCTTTTGTACATACCCTTGAGTTCAAGGAAGGTGGTACTTAGAAGTTCTGTGGTAATTAGGATTTATTGCCTGTAAAGAACTTTGTGGGATTAATTTTTAATACCTAAAAATAAATTTTATACCAAATTAGGTTTGATAAATTTCAATTTCAAATTTTTTTATTTAAGACTGAATAAAAGAGCTGTCCATCATTTTATGAGTTCATAATTAATGTATTGTCCTTTTTAACATCAAGAATGTTAACATCAAGGGCACCTAGGTGGTGGAGTAGATAGAGCACCAGCCCTGGAGTCAGGAGTACCTGGGTTCAAATCCGGTCTCAGACACTTAATAATTACCTAGCTGTGTGGCCTTGGGCAAGCCACTTAACCCCATTTGCCTTACAAAAAAACCATTAAAAAAAATTGATATAAGTATATTGGATAAAAGAGAATAAACTTATGAAATTCCTAAATATTGTACTAATGTGGAAAATAAGATAATGACATCTATAATCATATTGCATAGGATAGAAAATGTGTAAGTTCCATGATCAAATGAGGAATATTTAAATGAACTACACCTCATATCCTCTGAAGAAATGTAAAGTTAAAAGGTCATCTTTCTTTCTTTTGGACTCAGAGACTTAATAATTAAATGTGTGACCTTGGGCAAGTCGCTGAATCCCATTGTCTTGCAAAAAAAAGAAATCACATTAGTTACTTAACTCAATTTTCATTATTTTATCCTTTTTATATAAAATGCCCCCAGAATTTTGTATCAGTATTAACATTCATAAGGATACCATCTACCCATGGGTTTTGGTAAGATCCTAAAGAATAAAACTTCATTTATAAAACTAACTTTGTTATTTCATTTTCAGCCTAAGAAAATTATGGTTAACAGATGAAAATTATGGTTATTGTCAGAAAATTATGGTTAACAGATGAAAGTGGGAAAAAACTCATGAACCCCAGAAAGGATTGTTCCCCTTTATACAGAGGATATTGTGGCAAAAGATCCCCACAGCAATCAGTTCCCCAAAAGATGCTTCGCCATTGGAGAATAAAAGATTGTATGTCCAGGGGACCAAGTCATCCTGGAGGGGAAACTCTCACCAGGCATGAAGCACTTCTGCCCTGGAGGAGGAGGAGAAAGGAAAGGGAGGATGCTTCCAAGCCAGAATTAAAGGTTGGATGATTGATCTAGGGATGAGGTGAAGTCTTTCCTCCTCCAGAGTAATTACCTGTGAGAGAAAAATAATTTTGATTAATATCTGAGTGAGACTGGTCAAAGGAAGAGACTGGGGAATGGGAAGGGGAAGAAGCCAGTACAACAGAAATACAGAATCCTGGGGTCTACAAGTGACCCCAGTTGTATGGGTAGAGGAGACAAAGAAGGGAAGAGAGGAAAGTCATGGGAAAGCATATACTTCCTTTGACTAGAAGATCCCCAGATACACAAAAGGAATTCCAGTTCCCCAGTGTCAGCTAGGTTTTGTCACCAAATGATGCAGAATTTCTAGAGAGATATTTAAGAAGGACCCACAGGGGTTCTGGGCAGTCTCCCCAGAAAGTCTGTGGTTACCTTGGTCCAGTGTTGGTCTCATAAGAGAGCACACACAGAACCAAAGGATTCTGTTGCAGCCAAACTTCTTTATTGACAAAGATGAAGCCAGAGACAATTTAGCCAGATCAAGTTAATTGTCTAAGGGAAAGTAGAGAAAGGTTAAACAGTGGACCTGAGTCAAATGGTCAGAAGGTCTTTTTCTTGAGTGAAGGAGGGGGAGATTGAGGGGTAGGGATGAGGAAAGACAATATCTGTACTTTGTTGTCTATCTTAGAATGGAAGGAAGGTGCTACCCCACATGCAGAGATAATTAACCAGAATAAATGTTTGTCTTTCATTCTCTCAATTTCTATTTTGCCCTCTGCTTCTATAATATCAGGGCAATTTTCCTGTAGAAATTCTTTAAAAATGAAGTCAAGGCTCTTTTCCTGATCTTGATTTTCAGGTGGCCCAATAATTTTTAAATTTTCTCTTCTGGATTTGTTTTTCAGATCAGTTGTTTTTTCAATCAGATATTTCACGTTTTTTTCTAGTTTTTCATTCTTTTGGTATTGTATTATTGTTTCTTGATTCCTCTAAAAGTCATAAGCTTCCTTTAGCTCCATTCTGCATTTGAAGGAGTTGTTTTCTTCAGAGAGCTTTCTCATCTCCTTTTCCATCTGGTGAATTCTGCTTTTTAAGGCATTCTCCTCATTAACTTTTTGGACTGCTTTTTTTTCATTTGACCTAAATTGGTTTTTAACATGTTGTTTTCTTCAGCATTTTTTGGATCTCTTTGACTAAGCTGCTGACCTGGTTTTCATGTTTTTTTCCTGTATCTCTCTCATTTCTCTTCCCAATTTTTCCTCTACCTCCCTTACTTGATTTTCAAAATCTTTTTTGAGCTCTTCCATAGCCTGAGTCCAACTCCTATTTTTCTTGGAGGCTTTAGACACAGAAACTTGGACTTTGTCATCTTCTGAGTGTGTGTTTTGATCCTCCATGGGACCAAAGTAATTTTCTATGATCAGGTTCCTTTTTTTCTCTTTACTCATTTCCTCAGCCCCTGATATCATCTTCCTTATTCCCTCCTCAGACCACAGATGGCAAGACCCTCAGACTCATGGCCTCCAATAGGATCATAAAGATCCTCTATACCCAGAACACCCTGTCCTCTATTAATGACCCCCGACCTCAACCTCTGATTATTGGTTGAGTTTCAGACCTGGGTTCCCTTCTCAATCCCAGTTCCTCTCAAAATTCTACTGATTTCCTAATCCTCAGAGCTAAGTGTACCCTGCCATGCCATTTTCCCTTGGAGATTGTGATCTCCTTCTGTCACCCCTGCCCCCAACCCCTCCCCTACTTGTATTTTCTTTAAGTATTCACTTTATTAAAATGGGAAGTTGGGAGCAAGAAGGAGATAAAGTAAAAATGGAATTAGTGTAGGGGGTTAGCTCTTTGCTGGGTTCAGCTGCCTCTCTCCTATGTTCTTTTCTCCTGGGTCTTATATTACTGCCTGAGAAGAAGGAAAGGAAGGGAGAAGAGGAGGAAGATTAAAAGGGGGGAGGTGACAAGAGGGAGTAATAGAGAGAGGAGGAGAAGGCCCCTCCCTCCCCATCTAACAAGATTGATCACCTAGCTTCTTCATTGAAAAAGGTGTTGCTGCAACCTCTTTTGGAACTGGAGTGTTGTAGACTGAAAGAGAAAAGAACAAGGGTCCCGCTGGAAAGGAGCTCCCATTGTCATGCTATCTGTTTTACTCAGCTAAACAAAGAAAGGCCCAGATGTGATTAGGTTTTATGATCTAAAGGGTGGGGATCTTGCTTTGCCTCTCTACCAAACCTGCCTCCCCCACCAAAGGTGTCCATCTAAACTTTTTTTTTTCTGATCAGCAGCAATTCCCTTCCCAAAAAGATCTCACCCCATTAGAGGAGGAAAAGGGCCCAGTCTAGGAGGCTTCTCTGGTCTCATTCCACCATTTATTCAGCACACTTGGGTCTAGGACAAGAAGAGAGAACTGTTGGAGCTGGGGGCGGGGGGAGGAAATCACTGAAGGTTGGACAAAGGGGGTCTTGTTTATACCGAAGGTAGGATTTGACCCCATGTCTTCATGTGGAAAGGAAGTGTCTAAAGGAGGTCCTTTATAGGTGTCTTCTCTCCACAAGGAAATAAGTATTTATTAAACCCTGATCAGGCACTGTGCTAAGAGTGTCACAAATGCTATTCATTTAATCCTCATGAGGAAAATAAGTGCTGTTATTATCCCCACTTTACAGAAAGAGTTTGAATGACTTGTCTAGGATCACACAGTTAGTAAAAGTCTGAGGTTAGATTTGAACTCAGGTCTCCCTAAGTCAAGGTGCAGTGTTCTATCTACTTTACCACCTAGACACCTTTACCTCTCCTTCTACATCTTAGTATATATGTGGTGGGTAGTAATCAACTTTATAAGTTTCCAGTTCCAGAAGTAGCTGCATCTCAACTGACCTGGTGCCAACTAAGTACAAACCAGGCAAAGGAGACCAAAGGGTCTATCAATGATTGGAATCTTGCCTGGCCAACCATTTTGATGGGATGTACCCTCAATTCCCTTACTCTCCCACAGGACTCCGTTAGAACAGAAGACCTAACTCCTGCTTAGACCAATCTATAAGAATATATACCCTACCCCCTCAATAGTACCCATTAGAATAGAACAGCAAGCACAACATTACCTCACTCCTATTTAGGCCAGTCAATAATAAAATCAGTACCACAAGAACCTTGGACCATAAATCAAAGAAAGGACTTTCTCTAGAACAGCTCTAACCTTCTTTGCTCTCCTTTGGTAAAAATATGACAAAGTCAAACCAAATATAATATAATTTTCATACATTAATATCCAGTATGTGGACTTTCCTACACATATTATGGGTAAAATCAGGGGTAGTTCCACCAAGGCTATGAGGTCCCCTCATAAAAACAAACCTCTTCTGTGCTACATGTTGAAAACAATACCTGATGACCAGTTAAAAACCCTTGCTTTACTGAATTGCTAACTTTTCATGGAAGGAGTCTAGCCCAGTGATCATTAATAAATATCATTGCTTGCTATTCTGTAATAATAAGTGGTAAACAGGATACTTTCAGTAAAAATCTTATATGAACAGATGCAATGGGAAATGTATTATATACAAAGTAACAGCAATGTTGTAGCATGAGCAGCTGTGAATGACTTACCTTAGTAATGCTGTGATACAAAATGAATGGAATATTCCCCAATAAAACCTTCTTAGGGTTAATATTCCTAGTGAAGTCCTCTCAGGGATAAGAAATATTAAGAAAACAAAAAACATTATTCTTTTTTTTTGCAAGGCAATGGCATTAAGTGGCTTGCCCAGGGCCACACAGCTAGGTAATTATTAAGTGTCTGAGGCCAAATTTGAATTCAGGTACTCCTGACTCCAGGGCCGGTGCTCTATCGACTATGCCACCTAGCCGCCCCCAAACCATTATTCTTAAGATTATTCTTAGAAGAAAGATCTTGCATTCCAAATGAGACTAGTAATGTCACCTGTTTTCTCGATAAGGACCTGGGAGGATAGTAGACTGTCCCTAGACCTTGCATTCCAAGACAAGTTACAAGGTTATTCTCACCATCTGGATAGTGAGGTAATATTTTATGAAAACTTTTCATTCTTTTCTTCCTGGCTGGGGTAGATTTTCATGAGTAGAATGTAACTGAAGACTAACCAATGGGTCGACAGAGAGAGGATAGGGAGGAGGAGGGGATCACCTTAGGCAATATAATCTTACTTGACTGTCAATTCGGGGCAGTTCCTTGATCTTCACTACCTTTGTGAGACTTGAAGTGTACCCTTCTCTTGAGAAAAGTAAATTTAAAACTTTCTTTTGCTCAGAGTAGTCCCTGAAGATTTTGTTCAGTGTATTTTTATCACACACAAAAACAACTCTGCATTTTACTATCCCAAAGACAGAGCTGATGGTGTCTGAAACAAATGGATGTGTGTGGGGTAAAAATCCATTTAAAAGGGGGCAGCTAGGTGGCATAGTGGATAGAGCACCAGCCTTGGAGTCAGGAGTACCTGGGTTCAAATCTGGTCTCAGACACTTAATAATTACCTAGCTGTGTGGCCTTGGGCAAGCCACTTAACCCCATTTGCCTTGCAAAAAAAACCTAAAAAAAATTCACTTAAAAAATTATAGAGATTCCTCTGAACAAAAAAGAAAGTTTATTTTGGCCTTTCTCAAGAAAAGGGCACACTCCAAGTCTCACAAAGGTAGTGAAGATCAAAGGGCTGCCCCGAACTGACATTCAAGCAAGATTATATGGCCTGGGGGCAGCTAGGTGGCATAGTGGATAGAGCACCGGCCCTGGAGTCCAGGAGTACCTGGGTTCAAATCCGGTCTCAGACACTTAATAATCATCTAGCTGTGTGGCCTTGGGCAAGCCACTTAACCCCATTTGCCTTGCAAAAAAAAAAAAAAAAAAGATTATATGGCCTAACCCAATCCCCCCCCCCCCCCCAGCCCTCTCTCTTCCAACCTAACAGAATCAGGA
Source organism: Macrotis lagotis (assembly GCF_037893015.1). Taxonomy (NCBI): domain Eukaryota; kingdom Metazoa; phylum Chordata; class Mammalia; order Peramelemorphia; family Peramelidae; genus Macrotis; species Macrotis lagotis. The sequence continues at coordinate 195,230,684 of NC_133659.1, forward strand.
GGGTGTCTGACTTAGAATGTAAGGTCTCTTTCCCTCTTTCTTCTAAGAATAGTCTAAGAGAAATAGTTGTCTTTGTTTTAATGATTTTTAACCCTGAGAGGACTTCACTAGGAATATGAACTCTTCTTTTTAAGGTTTTTGCAAGGTAAATGGGGTTAAGTGACTTGCCCAAGGCCACACAGCTAGGTGATTATTAAGTGTCTGAGATCGGATTTGAACTCAGGTACTCCTGACTCCAGGGCCGGTGCTATACCCACTGTGCCACCTAGCTGCCCCAGAATATTAACTCTTAAGAGGGAATTTTCCACTCAGATACATACTTTCATACTTTTTTTTAATTGTATTTTTCTTGAGGTTTCTCTTTTTTTGGGGGGGGGGGTTATGTTTACTCTTACAATATGATTATTGTGGTTTTATTTTTCATGACCGCACATTTCTAACCTATATCAAATAACTTGCTTTCTCAATGAGTGGGAATTAAAGTAGGAGAAAGGGAGAGAATTCAGAATTCAAGATTTTAAAAGTGAATGTTGAAACTTGTTTTTGCATAGTACCAGGAAAAATAAAATAAAATAAAATTTAGAAAAAAATATCATTGCCTGGTTCCAGAGAGGGTTTGAGTCTTAATTCTTTCGACCAGTACAAATTTTTAAATGTCATCAATTTAATACCACTCTCCTAAGGAATGGTAAGGCCTACAAAGAATATTGTTCTTTTCAAGGGAAGATTTTTCATCTAAGAATTGAATATAACAATGGAGAGAGTTAAGCACTCTGATACTTGAAGTATCCCCTCAAGTCTTTAGAAGAATAAAAGATGACCCTCTCCATCCTCCATCCTCTATCCTTCACTTCGCTATGTGTTGGAATATATATTGAGGTCAATATATATTGAAAACAATAATTATACAAGGAAAGTTCAGGAGATCATGTCACCATTAAACCAGTGGCATTACACTGTAAAGAGTATGATGGTTTTGATATTAATTAATATGATATAATATGGTAATAAATAATAATATTAATGAACTTAATAATAATTGATGGGGCAGCAATGTCATTAAGCAATCATTTAGTTTAGCAACATTTGTTAGCAGTAATTGTTAGACAATGAAGAACCATCTATTGCCCTTAGATAAACATATTTTAACCAATCAATGCATCATACATATAGGAGAGAGGTAGGGAATGTCTGGCTTATGTTGGGCCATATAAAACCTGTGAAATCATTTAATCTGGTAGTGCCACAGCAACTGCAGGCTGAACTCAAAATTCAATAAATATAGGAGGTTTTAGGGGTGAATTAATTAAATGTTTGACCAAATGGAGCAGACTAATTTTTAGGTTGTTGTATGGCCCACAAATGATTTTATAAATATTCAAATAGCCTTTCCAGATAAAAGGCTCCCCTCCCCAATATAGGATGTTGGCAACAGAAATTACAAAAGGGACTTTCACTAGAGCAGAGTCTGTGCACTAATCATTTTGGTTTACCTTAAAGTGCATCAGTTCATTATAATATTATTATCTTACATTAGTAACCCCCTTGCTGGACTTTTCTCTATGAATTCTGGGTAACCACATGCACAGTTTCATCAAAGCTATGTGTTTCCTCATAGCAACAAATCTCTTCCCTGTAAATATATTCTGTCAGAATACAGAATTTTTTTTACCCCATTAAAATCCCAAGTTTTACCCTACTCAGCACCCTACTTTCCCTGGGGAGCAGAGTCTTCTGGGAAGTGTTACATCCCCCCATCCCCAAATAAATGTCCCTTGTTTGCTTTGGAGACATTCTGAGTCATGTAATTCTCTACATATCACACAAAGAAACACTTCCAAACCTCATAAATAATCATTTAGTTTCTAGAAATCTATTTCACAAGTAGACTCTGAGCCTGGGAAAACAGTGAAAACAAAGTATCAGGAGTCATCCATCAGTCCACAAGTCCTACATTCTTTCCATGAACTGTACTTGCCTGTGTTAAGTGAAGTGAATCAGTATAACCTGAACTGTACCAAGTAGAATAGAAGGGTACCTCCAATATGATTAATTTAGCCATTTTCATAGTTCTTCAGAACAATTGTATTATTCTACTTGGATGGACCAAGGGGGAGGAGGGGGGAGGGGAGGGGGAGGGGGAGGGGGAGGAGGAGAACTTGAGCCTTCCACTATCTTGACACTAGGGGGACAGCTAGTGGCATAGTGGATAGAGCACTAGCCCTGGAGTCAGGAGGACCTGAGTTCAAATGCAACCTCAGACACTTAATAATTACCTAGCTGTGTGGCCTTGGGCAAGCCACTTAACCCCAATGCCTTGCAAAAACTAAAAAGAGAGAGAGAGAGAGAGAGAGATTAGGTACTCTGAAAATTTGTTTCAGAATCCCAGTACCCCTATCTGATAAGTTCTATACTTCTGACTCTTAATCTATTATCAGGTTCAGCCTTTGATTTATTGAGCCCTTCTTTCATCCTGAGGAACATTCCAGGATCATCAGATTTAGCTGCATGAATTAAAGAGCTAGGGAGAAGAAGAGGGGTCAGTTAATTGCTCTGAGACTGTAGGTTTCAGCTCTGTCTTCATTCTCAGGAATACTATAGGCCTCCAATACTGGGAGAATTCCACTGCTGATTCACCATAAAAATATAGGCCATCCTATGACTGCTAACAGAAGCCAGTGAACTCTTTAATTCCCTTGACCCTTAAGGGAGCAGAAATTTTATGTTTGGAGAAAGGAGAGATGCTGGTTAAGGGAATGAGGAGAAGGAAAGAGAAGGAGGAACCAGAAGAGATTCTAGAAGAGAAGAGAACAAAAAGGAAAACTATTAAACAGATGCCTTGAAGGTATCCCTGGTGCCTAACACTGTGTAGACACTTCATACATACTTTTCTGACTGAATAAAGGAAAATTCCTGAACTCCAAGTTTAATTGTGGCCAGAAAAACACAAATCTTACAATATCCAAAACCTTCACCACCAGGAGGAGACCTAATCCAATGCAAGCTGCCCAACTAAAACCAGACTAAATGAAGCCAGAAAGACAAGCAGTCAGGCAAAGAGGACATGAAGCTGAATGGAACTGAACAAGGAGGTTACCCAAGTGAGGGTCAGAGCCCAGATAAAAGGATAAGTGACTCAGCTGAGGTTTTGAGTCAATTCTTAGGAAATGTCAGGGTTTAGTACAAAAGAGATTTTATCCAATTGCCTGGTAGGAGGCAAATTGAAGCAGTTTTTGAAGAAAACTATCCCATTCTCTGTGTCAGTTGGATGGTAAAGTAGGGAAGGAGGAGAAATGAGCATTGGTTAGGAGCCCACTGTGTGTGAGGCACCGTGCTAAGATCTTTGCATATATTATCCCATTGGATCCTCACAATAAGACTGAGAAGTAAATGAGATCATAATCATCATCCTCATTCTATAGTTAAAGAAAATATGACAGGAAGAGATTAACTGAATTGTCCAGGGTCATATGCTTGTCAGTGTCTGAGGCTATATTTGAACTTAATCTTCCTTACTCCAGGCCCAGAAACTTCCCTATCCACTATGCCCCTAGCTAAGATGGATTGATAGGACATTAAACCTGGAGTAAAGAAGACCTCAGTTCAAATGCTGACTAACTAGCTGTACGACCCTTTGAAAATTTCTTCTGTCTTTCTCATTTCCACACCTATAAAATGAGTATAATGATAGCACCTGCTTCTCAGGATTGATGTGAAGATAAATTAAGATAATTTTCAGAAATGCTTTGCAAACCTTAAGACATATAAATTCTAGCTACAATTTTTTATGCTTTATGTTTTATACTATATTATTTATCATATATAATATATACTCAATATATAATATATACTCAATCCAATTAGCTATATAAATACATATATATATTTAAAACAAGAATAATAATTCTCCTCTGGATTCTTCATTCTTCTCAATGGAAGGATAGTCTCTCCAAACCAGTAGGAATGACAAATTGCTCAAACACCAGCTAGTGCAAATATTGGCCTATATGAGCTTGAAATTGAATCTCAAATTGCCACTTCTGCTTTGAATTTCTTTCCTAAACATAGATGACCAAATGATGATCCTGAGATGGACATTTTAAGCCTTGGGAGCCCCTCTGTGAATTCAAGAGGTTGGCTCCAAAATGGCAGGTTAGGAGTAAGTATCTAGCTTAATGAACCCTCTTAGCATTCCCCCCCAAACAACTTTAAAATAACACTTCGTATCAAATTTTGGAATGGCACGTCCAGAAAAAAGGTCAGAATGGATATTTTTCTGACATAAGAAAACTTGGAACATCAATAGATGACTTCAGTGACTCCAGGGTGGGACATCTATCCAGGGTACAAACACCCAATGGCAGCAGCAGCCAGCAGCTTTGGGAACTCTCAATCCAGAGATGGTAAGAGGGTTGGACAAAGGGTCACACATATTTCGGGAGACATATTGCTAGTCCTGGGTACAGCTGACACTGACTTGCAGCTCTACTGCCCATGAACAGCTTTAGGTTGGAATTTCAGGGCAGAGAGCGGCATTCTGGTCAGTCACAAGGTAAGGACCTTTGTCACAGTTCTAGGGCCAAATGGAGCTTGGTTTGGTGCTACAAGGAAGAAGGGGCTCTTCCTGGCTAAAAACTAGAACACAGACAAGAAGAACAGTAACTACATCTCTCTTCTCTCCACACAAAGTTATGTGCTATAATGTCACAGTTAACCCTTTCAATTCAGAGTCTAAGTTAAGGATTTCTGTCAACCCCTATCATTCCCCACTTCTTTTTATTTGGAGGCTAGTAGCCAGTTGCTAGTAGCAAGGAAAAGATACAGCTTCTGGAGCAGCTTCTGGTTGAAAATAAACATAAAGCTATTGGGGACTTGAGATACATTCAGGAGATGGTTGAGGCAGCGACAGGTAGTCACCGATGTCTGGATTGTGCAGATGAGGGTATCGAGCTCCAGTCACTAGTTCAAAATGTATGACCTTGTAGACTAAAGGAGAAAGACTCTAAAAAGGGTTTAAAAGACAGGTTATGAAAACAAGAATGATCAGGAATGGTGTGAATATCAGAATCAGAAAGGAGAAAAACCAGGATTCCCACATAGGAGAGAATCTTTGGGAGATAAGATTCTCATGGGACCTTCTTCACCCTTGCAATTTTTCCATGATATAATTAATCCACTATTCAACCTTTTAGGAGGTGATAATATACATACAGTAATACATGGGAGAACAGCAATACAGGGTATTGTAGATAACAAAATAGTATTGTATGACCTTAGGAATTGGTTGTTGAGTCACTATATCTAGTATATATCCTGTGGCAGTTCAATTCAGTTAGCATTTGTCTTTTCAGTATTGACTATTTTCTCTGAATGTTGAAAATTGCTAAAGAGAAAAAAAAGCTGGGATATGATAAAAACAACTTCAAATTAGTTCTTAATAGCTATACATATACATATATATACATATACATACACACATATGTGTGTATCTTAGGATCAAACATCCTTAGGTTTATTTGACTTCATGTAACAGTCATTATTCATAATCAATCATTCAAACTCATAGCCAGGCTCAAGAATAATCAGGTGGAAAACACTCCTTTTCAAAGGAACACAGTGGAGAAATTGAGCCAGACAGGATCTACCTTAGACTGAGACCAAAGATCATCCCTCTGGCCTTTTTCCCTGAACTGACATCCACCTGTCACAGTTTAGAATCACATTCATCTCTGAGTTATTTACTTGTGGCATTAGTATGTGGCAGTTCTTCCTAATAGTGGATTACTGACTTAATGATTCATTAGACAAGAATACCTACAGTCAGGGTGACTAGGTGGCACAATGGATAGAGCACCGGCCCTGGAGTCAGGAGTACCTGAGTTCAAATCTGGCCTCAGACAACCCCATTGCCTTACAAAAAAACTAAAAAAAAAAATAAATAAATAAAAATAAAAAAAAAGAATACTTACAGTCAAACCCCAGAGCAAAAAACAATCATAGCTCCAAAGGCTTTCATCCTAAATAACAGTTTTACTAATCACAGCTTAGGGCTAGGTCTAGTTGTTCTCTCATGAGTTTGCAATAAAGAATGAACTAGTTCATACATGAATAACAGATTTCACTTAGAATTCATCACTTGTTTTTCTATTTGATTTTGTACTGATGTAAAAACTAAATCATTAGAAATTATTTCTATATTTGTCAGAAACTTGCTGATCTATTGCTGGCCAGATTCACTGTTAAGAAATTCTATGTCTAAAAGTTGGTCCATTTCTCAGGGCTGATTGACTTTGCCCAGACCAGACCAACAGGTATAACAGAGAAGGGACCTCGGTTTGTTAAATCTGCCTGCCTATCCATCTCTCCTGCAATAGGTTTCAACATTTTTAACAATCAGTTAAAACAATTTACATATTCATAAGTGAGAACAAATAGTTGTAGATATAACTTATAAAATTAAGATAATTTTATGCTAAGGTGAAAAAATTATCCAATTCTTTTTTTAAAAAAGGGGGGGCTGACAAAATAATCAAGTCGATTTAAAATTTTTCTCCACTGATTTTTTTTTGTTTTTTTTAAAGCCCACAGTCTAAAATTATATCCAAGTTGCAAGAACATGCTTAGACAACAGTGTCGATTTTTACATTCTAATCAAAAATTATTAAACTTGAACTTGAAACAAACTTTTAAGATGGCTCCAATATAATCAAATATATGTAAAATTAGGGCTGTTGTGTCCATTAGCATCATGATATATTGTTCGCATTTTAAAAAATCATATAAAGTTTTCAAGTGTGAAGTACTTATTCTTAATTAAGGTAAAACTAATAACAGTTAAAATACAATGCTTGCCTAATGGTAGGCAGTTTACCATCACATAGAGTTAAGATAACTAGCTTCAAGTCACTAGTTAACAAATTTCAAATCCAAGTGTACACTTTCCATTTTGTCTTGTTGTCAAATATCAAATATTAAGTAAATTACACCCCATTCTTGTGCAAAGATCTTCCTTTTTTATTCAATAGAAATTCTGCAGCATAGAAAATTCTTGATAAAAATCTATGACTGAATGTTTCTAAAAATCCCTTTTGCCTTCAAGATCTTCACTGTAACTCAGTTAACAATATTAGAAATTCCAAAAAGCATACCCCAAATAATCTTGAATGATTTTCCTTTCAAAACCTGTAAGTGTCTGAGGCCAGATTTGAACCCAAGTACTCCTGACTCCGGGGCCAGTGCTCTATCCACTGCTCCACCTAGTTGCCCCCATTCTTATTTTCAATAGTAAAATTCTAATTTTCCAGTGTTCTAGTTTATGAAAGAATTTGTCCTTACCCAAACATCAAGAAGCCTGAAAATTTCATGATTTAGTTAAATGCATTCTCAGATTAGTAAACAGAATAGTAAACTAAAATAGAGGAAACTTTCTTTGCAGTCTTAGCTTCTAAATTTTTAATGTAAAATAGTACAATACATTCTGATTCATATTAAACATCAAATCAGGAGAGACTTATTTAACCTAAATTGTGACCAAACTAAATTCAATTACACCTGAATCTATATTCCAAATGATTTTATACAAAATTCCAATTTTTAATTTAATAATGTAGTGCTATGTTTAAAACAAGTACTATATATTCCAAACATTTCATTTTTATCCAATTCACTGATGGAGATTGCAAAAGCAGCAGTCCAAAGTTAAATTTTTAAACTATACCAATCATATTTAAGAGCCCATTTCAATTTGCTACAAATCTGAGTTCTGCAATCCCAGAAGAAATTCTATAGTTCACCAATTGATTAATAACCCTCTAAACTCTTTTCTCTTTTTACACTGATTTTCAAATCAATTTTCAAAACTTCCAAGATCAATTCTTTTACTTATACAAAAGTCAAATCTACTCATATTCCTTTAGTGGGTGGAGGTTTCAATTCATATTATATAGGTCACACGTATGGATCAAAAAAAACCTGCCTCTTTTTATACATTTTCATTTTACCTCATAGCCTTTTAATTTTTTTCTCAAACCCTTAACTCATTCTATACAATTGTCCTTTCCCTTAGTATACTGTTTAACCATATTTCAGACAATATTAATTCCAATGAATATTTCCTTTTCTTATTTTACTACATGTAGTTCAAATTCTTCACCAGATCAAATGACTTTTTTAAAAACCTTATTTTCATGGTTATATAATATAGACATATAGCGACCATTTTGTTAATATATGACTTTTCTTATCATACCACAAGTCTTTTTCTTAATTTGTCACAATTCAAATATTTCTTAAAAATAAACAAATATAAATTCTTTGCAGATGTTTTTAACCTTACAAATCTGAAACTTACAAAAATAGCAACAAAACATATTCAAGCTACTTTCTTAATTGTATAAGTAGCAAAATCTTTCTTTAAGATTCATAGAAATTCATATTAATTTCATGTTAATTTAATTCACATTAAAAGATTAATATTAATAGAAAATTAATAGAAACCTTATATAAATTATAGTAAAATACATTTGCAGTAATCAATGTTTGGTATTAATTTGAGTGACTTTAAAATAAGAAACTTAATCATTATACCTTTTCCCCTTTCTCAAATCACCTTGAGAAGGTTTCTGGTATGATTCTAGAATGGAGTGGGCTTTAGATTACACAGAATCTGAACTGCCTTTTGGATTCTTTTTCTTTGAGAAAAAAATTGTTGGAAGAACAAGAGGGATGGAGGAAAATTTCCAGTAACAGGATTCAAAGAGGACAGACTTACCCTTTGAAAGTGGCAATTTCTCATTGTCACCAAAACCACTTTATACAAGTAAAACTGGAGGGAAAAAGCTGGGGTAAGGAGAAGGTGGTCATCCATACTCAAGAAACACACATAGACATACAGAGACTTTTTTTAATCAGCACTGAAAAGACTCCTATGCCAGCTTAGGTATTAGATTTTGTCAATCATGTGCATACCTGCAGGACTGACAATCTCTCATGGAATTGTAAATAGTGTTGAGGCTAGGCAAAAAGAATTCAGTTGTACTGCAATGCAAATAGAGATTGGAATGTTTGTATCTTCCAACTCTTGGGATAGAGTTCAAGTTCATTGGGATGAGCTAAAGAATAGGTGTGGGTTGGAGGATGCTAAATTCAGGGTTTTTTTGTAGTTCCCTGCTTCTACCTAGAGGGGAGTGGGATTTTCTAAGAAGTTTCCCACTCGGAGCTGCTCTTCCCTAATACTGAGCCTTCTGCCAAGGGAAAGGGGGAGAAGGAACTATAAAAATTAGAATGTAAGCAATATCTGTCTACTGGTTATTGTGGAAGCCAAATATTGTCAATTTTAGAATAATAGTTTGATTTTGAGGCCTATTTAATTTTTCTGTTTCTCCTGGTCATTCAGGGTATGTTGAGGTCAGGTGGCATTATAAGGGTAAGATAAAAGTGCTTCTATTGGAACTCACCTGCTCCAAATTTACCCACTTGCTCAAAGTCCATTCCAAAGGCAAGTCTTTGGGAATCGAAGGTCCCTATCCTATCTCCCACAGTTGACTTCAGCATTCAAGTTCTAAAAACAAGCAAAAAAGATAAAAAAGATTTACAACCTTTGTCATCTTTTAAAAATATCCCATGCTCTACACTAAGAATCTGTATATTTTACTAAGTAAAATATATTTTACAAGGTGAAAGACAAAAAAAAAAAGATCCACAAACCTCAGAAAGGAGAACATAGAGGTCATTGTAGTGAAAGTGACCCCCCCCCCCAGAAATCACCTCCTTCCAAAAGCTAAAAGTCACTGAAGAGCCCACAGACTATTTCCAGGGGACAGAACAAATAAATAAAATGGAGTCTAGGTTTAGAAGACAATCAGTGAAAGAAAAAGTACCTCAGGTAGTACATAATGAAAGAACAGAAGATGGAATAATAAGAGAGTAAGGTAAGTCAGCATGAGGAAGAGATGGAGCAGACAGGTAATCAACCCAATGATGTAGAATAGAGGATTCAAAAGAAGAAGAGGAAAAAGAAGTAGGTGCAGTTCATAGTGATACCAAGAAATAACAGGATGAGGAGCATAAAAACGCAATGGAGGTTAGAATGGAGGAGGTGAATGAGGTGAGGAAAAAAGAAAAGTTACAGGATAGCCAGTCTGAAGAAGTTATGAATGTTAAAACAAAGGATGAAATGTCAAAAATGTAAATACAGAACCAGAAGAAATAGATTCTTATAAAGTTGAAAGTGTAAGGCCTTAAGAAAATGAGAATAGCAAAGAAATAGGACCAGAGATAGAAGGTGAGACTCAGCCAAACTAAGATTATAATCTTATTTCTCCTGTGAAGAATGTTAATTTTCCAGAAAATGAAAATGAATCTGAAGAGAAACAAGAGAGAATCTGAGTTCCAATAATATTTTGTGATTCAACCTCAGTCCCAGTCCCTTCCCCTGCCCTCCTTCCAACTCTACCCTCAGTCTGAGACTTAGCCCTTACATTTATAAAGCCCCCACCTCAGATCACACAGGAACCAAGGCATCTAACCAAAAGGAAAGAGTTTGCCATGGAATCTGTCAAACTTCCTGAGGTGCAACTAGAGCCAGTCATGACAGTGACTTCAGAGAGGAAAACCAAAACAAAAAAAAAAAAAAAGAGTAGAAGTAGGAGTCAAGCCAGAAACAAAACTAGCAAGAGTAGAAGTCATAGCAGTAGCTGTAGCATCTCAAGTTCAACCAATAGTGGTAGTGGCAGCAGCTCCAGTAGTAGCAGCAGTAGCAGTCAGAATGATTTCAGGAGCAGTACTAACACTAATGGAACAGCAGCAGAGACAGTAGTAGTAACAGTAGTGACAGTGAGAGTAGGAGTCATCATAACAGGGATAGAAAATCCAGTAGGAGTGTGAATCAGAAGTGGAGGATACACCAAGACTAGAAAGAAATCACAATCACAAGTCTTAAAATGGTAATAGTAGAGATACAAAAGGATCAAAGTATAAGAGTTCACAGTCTGACTGAAAAAAATCTATATCAGAAAGTAGTTGGTCATAGAAAAGATTTTCAAGAAGTGAAAGAGACCTTAAAACAGACTGTAAAGACAAAAGGTGTTAATGGAAGAAACCAGGCTTCCTTAGACTATTTGTAGCAGCAGATTTTTTGATGTGAAAAAGGATACTTTTTCTTTTAATAAAAATGCTGCCTTGGGGCAGCTAGGTGGCATAGGGGGCAGCTAGGTGGCGTAGTGGAAAGAACACCAACCCTGGAGTCAGCAGTACCTGAGTTCAAATCCGGCCTCAGACACCTAATAAATATCTAGTTGTGTGGCCTTGGGCAAGCCACTTAACCCCACTGCCTTGCAAAACAACCTAAAAAGAAAAAAAAATGCTGCCTTAAGAATTGCATGTTGGGCTTTGGGGGGTTGTTTTTTGGGGGGACACCCCACTGGGACCTTCACTCCTCCAAGATCTTATGCTCTCTTGCCTGTGCTTTGATATGTAGATGACCCCCCCCCCACTTCCCTCTTCCCTGGAGCTGTAAGGAGGAGTCCTGCTTGGCTACTTAGCATGGAAGCCCAAACTACAACCTGTATCTGAGTGTGGGCTAGCAGCAAAGTCCTATCCTGAGGGAGAGCAGAGAAATCTCTGCAGTCTTCCCTGACCCCCTTACCATGTGTGGGCTTTGTTCTGGAGGTGCAGGCTGCTTTCTGCATTCTTGCTGCAGATTCTGCAGCCTGTGTTCCTCACTCTACACTCATTTTGATGTAGTAGAATTCTTTTCCCACCCCTTTAAGCTGTTCTGGGGTTGTGCTGCTCAGTAAAACACACCTTTCCTGCGGAACCTCCGAGTTATCTTGGACTGGGAAAATGTATCACTCAGTCATTCGGTGAGTTCTGACCCTCTAAAATTTTGGCTAGAGTCATAATTTGTTGGAGTTTTGGGGGGAAGGAGTTAACAGGAAATGCTGCCTTCATGCCGCCATCTTGGCTCCGCCCAAAAATTACATGTTGTAAAATTCTTTTTTGGAAAAATGCAGAATTTATATATCATTCATTTTTTACTTTTTATACAATTTTGTAAGTTATTTATCAAAAATTTTGTGAGGTTCCAACAACATGTAAAAAGAATAAAAAAGATTTACAACTATTGCCATTTTTTTAAAACTATCACATGCTCTATGCTAAGAATCTGTATATTTTACTAGGTAAACCTTTAAGTTTGTATGTTCTCTTCTAATTCTGTATCATATATTGTTTTTGTAGAAATTAATGTACATTAAACTGGAACAATCCTTACAACTAATGTTTCTGACAAAGAACTCATTTCTAAAATATACAGAGAACTGAGTCATATTTAAAAAAAAAGCCATTCCCCAGTTGACAAATGGTCAAAGGATATGCAAAGGCAATTTACAGATGAGGAGATCAAAGCAATCCATAGTCATATGAAAAATTTCTCTAAATCATTACTTATTAGAGAAATGCAAATTAAATCTTCTCTGAGGTACCACCTCACACCTCTCAGACTGGTCAATATGACCAGAAAGGATAATGATCATTGTTGGAAGGGTTGTAGGAAATCTGGGATACTATTACATTGTTGGTGGAGCTGTGAACTCATCCAACCTTTCTGGAGAGCTATTTGGAATTACACCCAAAGGGCAGCAAAAATGTGCATACCCTTTGATCCAGCAATACTACTACTGGGTCTATACACTGAAGAGATGATGAAAAAGGGTAAAAAATTCACTTGTACAAAAATATTCATAACAGCCCTGTTTGTGGTGACAAAGAATTGGAAATCAAGTAAATGTCCTTCAATTGGGGAATGACTTAGAAAACTGTGGTATATGTATGTCATGGAACACTATTGTTCTATTAGAAACCAGGAGGGATGGGAATTCAGGGAAGCCTGGAGGGATTTTCATGGACTGATGCTGAGTGAAATGAACAGAAGCAAAACACTATACACCCTAACAGCAACATGGGAGTGATGATCAACCCTGAAGGACTCGCTCATTCCATCAGTGCAACAATCGGGAACAATTTTGGGCTGTCTGCAAAGGAGAGTGCCATCTGTATACAGATAAGGAGCTGTGGAGTTTGAACAAAGTTCAAGGACTATTTCCTTTAATTTAGAAAAAAACAGGTATCTTATTGTCTCATCTTGTTACCTCTTAGATTTCTTGTCTCTTCTTTAAGGATATGATTTCTCTCTCATCACACTCAATTTGGATCAAGGTACAACATGGAAACAAAGTAAAGACTGACAGATTGCTTTCTGTGGGTGGGGGTGGGGGGAAGGAAGTAAGATTGGGGGGAAAATTGTAAAACTCAAATAATATCTTTAATAAAAATAAATTTAAAAAAAAAAGAACAATAGTGTTCCATGACATACATATACCACAGTTTGCTAAGCCATTCCCCAAACTTGATTTCTAATTCTTTGCCACCATAAACAGGGCTGCTATGAATATTTTTGTACAAGTGATGGTTTTACCCTTTTTCATCATCTCTTCAGGGTATAGACCCAGCAGTGGTATTGCTGGATCAAAGGGTAGGTATGCACATTTTTGTTGCCCTTTGGGCTTAGTTCCAAATTGCTCTCCAGAAAGGTTGGATGAGTTCACAGCTCCACCAACAATGTAATAGTGTCCCAGATTTCCTACAACCCTTCCAACAATGATCATTATCCTTTCTGGTCATATTGACCAGTCTGAGAGGTGTGAGGTGGTACCTCAGAGAAGATTTAATTTGCATTTCTCTAATAAGTAATGATTTAGAGAAATTTTTCATATGACTATGGATTGCTTTGATCTCCTCATCTGTAAATTGCCTTTGCATATCCTTTGACCATTTGTCAACTGGGGAATGGCTTTTTTTTTAAATATGACTCAGTTCTCTGTATATTTTAGAAATGAGTCCTTTGTCAGAAGTGACTTAGATTTAAAAAATAAAAATAAAATAGTCAGAACTTCTTATTGTCACCAAAAAAGTCAAATTAGATACAAGTAAAATAGCAGTCAGATGACTGGGGCGGCTAGGTGGTGCAGTGGATAGAGCACCAGCCCTGGAGTCAGGAGTGCCTGAGTTCAAATCCATCCTCAGACACTTAATAATTACCTAGCTGTGTAGCTTTGGGCAAGTCACTTAACCCCATTGCCTGGCAAAAACCAAAAAAAAAAAAAAAAAAAAGCCAGATGACTGACTTTGGGGGGAAAAGGGGATTGCTTATAAAGAAAAAATTTGGAACTCCTAGTCTAGGGAATTTTCTATTTGCAAAGTCTTTGGAGGTAGGAGTTTCTCAGAAAAGGAAAGGGAAACAAGGGATTGTAGAGATAAGGAGCAAGGTTGAGTTCTATCCTTGGTGTTTCATTGTTTTGGTCAGTTTGCAAAAAACAGGCTTCTATCATTAATTCTCTGTTGAGGGCCTCTTTCCACATAAAATTAGGTGTTATAATATCACACTTAACTTTTCATTTCAGAGTCCAGTTTAAGCACTTCAGTCAACCCTATGATATCTAATATCTCAATTGAGACTTATTCCAGAGTCCCAGATCCCCTATCTAGTAAGTTCATTGTTTCTGATTCCCACTCCACTATCTGGCCCAGTCTTTGATTAGGCCTTCTTTCATTGTGAGGACCATTCCAGGGTCCCTGTTCTTGACCAGCATCACTCTAGGTAAGGCTGTTTTTTTCTTCCTTCTGACATTTGGCATGTGGATTAGGGAGGTTTTTGAATGAGTTATTTTTTTTCTTTTCATAAGCAAAATGCATAAATTTTTGAATGACTTACTTCCTCAGTTGTTTTTATGTGCTTGGAAATGGTTCAAATTTACACTTTTATTTGATTGCTTGGTTAGGGTTGTGGCTTATTAACTCAGAATTTATATGGATGACTAGCAATGTGAAGATTAATTGTATTTGTGTATCTCTATATCTGTGCTGTTTTATTGTTTTATTCTTTATAGTGTACCTCTATTATGAGTGATTGTTTAGTGGTTTTATTATCTTTCAGTGTACGTCTTTAAAATGGGACAGTAGTATTACAAAAGGAAAAGGGAAGATACAACAGTTCTATTTGCAAGACCCCAGAAAGAATATATGCCTTTCAGATGTATAAGAAATTGGTCTTGAGTATACCTCACACTTCCAGAATTGGTTAGTTTGACTAATCATGACCCTAAACTTTGCTGGCTCTTTGAGCAAGTTTAGCAGACCAATTTAAATTATGTAAGACAGGAGTTAATGGAAAAGGAAACTCTGTCTTGGGAGTGGGACAATTTTAATAAATGGTACTCAGAGGCTAAGGAAAGAAAGCATTATTCCCTTTAGTGAAGGGAAAACTTAAGTCACTGAAAACCTTCTCTTTAACAAGCCTCAAACTCCCCAACCACCTAGAATATATCGACCCTTACCAAAAAACTCCATCAGCTTCTCAGCTTCTATGTTCCCTTTCAAAGTAAAGGTCAAATGTTTCCCAGGAAACAATCTGAAGTCTGAATCAGACTTTATGATTTCAAGCCCCAGGAATATAGAGGACTCCAAAGGCTATCCCAAATCCAGGGAGGATCCCAGAGGTTGTGCTGAGCAGTTCTACTCCATCCTATATTCATACAAACCCAGGTTTTCAGATCTGTATCAATTCCTAATTGTCTTGGAAGGGAAGGGGGAAGATGAATAATTGATACCAGAGAGCTGGGTGAGAAGAACCAGAACACCTAAAGATTCATTGGGACCTGGAGAGCTGAAAAAAAAGAGAATTACCAACTCCTCCAAATTAAGGTTGGAAAATTCTTTGAGGCTATATCCCTTGCTACCCTAAACCAATTGATTTTAAAAAGGTTTGATATACTAAACAAAACTCTGGGGGATCGGTTTTCTGATCGACTCACCCAAGCTTCTTATGCCAATTCTGGCCTCCCAGCATAACATCACCCAGCCATGTCTAAGAAAATTTAGTTGACTTTTTCTGATTAGCAACATTGAGTCACTGGGTTCCTCCTTAAGACTTTATCACTTCTGGCAGTCACTCTAGCAGAGAAGGTTTAAATGAAGAAAAAAGGGACTTAATGAAGCAAAAAAAGACCTTTTTCTTGCAAGTCTTCTGCAGGTAAAAGTACCCATTCTCTACCATCCCAAGCAATATGTTCCTTTGTCCCCTGTATCAAGCAGATCAAGAGTTTACTTTATTTGTAGAAAACCTGGCCACAGGAAGAAAAATTGGGGCACTGATAAAAGGGGGATAATGGTAGAACTGGAAAAGAAAAAAGAGAATAACCACCGGGAGAGAATGAGGGACTCTCCCTGCAATCCCAACTAATCAACACCAGCCTCAATGGTGGGCTGGCATCACAAATAGCAGAAGAAGGGGGATGTGCCTCCCCCACCAGAGGTATCCACCTAGACATTGCTTTCCTCTAATCAGTAATAACTCCTTTCCTAGAAAGATCTCACCCCATCAGAAGAGGAAAAGACACCAGCCTAGGAGGTTTCTCAGATCTCATTCTACCATTTATTCAGCACACTGGGGTCCAGGGTAAAGAGAAAGAACTGAGCCTTTTGGGGAGTGGGGACTAGAGGGGAGGCATCACTGAGACTTGATCAGAGGAAGGTCTTGTTTACATTTAGGGTGGGGTTTGACCCCATGCCCCTTATAGATATCCTCTCTCCAAAAGGAATTGAGTATTTATTAAATCCAGACCAGAAACTGTGCTGTGTGACAAAACCTATTCATTTGATCCCCTTGAGGGAAGAAAGGGCTGTTGTTATCCCCATTTTACATTTAAGAAAAAGAGAGGTAAAATGGAATAAGATATTTCATGTAAAAGAGTCAAGAAAAAGCTTTTGAAATGGAGTGGAAGTGGGGAAGGCAAGGGGGAATGAGTGAGACTTCATTCTCATGGCAGAAAGAGTTTGGTTGCTTTGACTAGTGATGACCCTAAACTTTGCTGGCTCTTTGGGCAAGTTTAGATCAGACCAACTTAAAGTAAGACAGGAGTTAATGGAAAAGGAAACTCTGCCTTGGGAGTGGGACAACTTTAATAAATGGTACTCAGAGGCTAAGGAAAGAAAGCATTGTTCCCTTCAGTGAAGGGAAAACTTAAGTCACTGAAAACCTTCTCTTTAACAAGCCTCAGAGTTTAAGTGATTTGCCCAGGGTCACAGAGACAATAAAAGTCTGAGGCTAGATTGACTGCAGCTCTAGGGCTTTACCACTCTCCCACCTAGCCTACTCTGCCTCTACATCTACTAGAATAAATATGGTGGGCAGTATTAAGTTTTACAAATTTCTGCTCACAGAAATAGTTACATCTTGGTTGATACTAGTGCAAACCAGATACAAGTCAGGCAAAGGGTCTGTCATAGGAATCCTGCTTGACCAGTCATTCTTTCTTTAAAATTGTTTAATTTTTTTTCACTTTACTACAATAGTCTTATTGTAAAAGTAAACATAACCCCCTCTCCCCCCACAAAGATAGAGAAACCTCAAGAAAAATGAAGTGAGATAAAAAGAAAAAAGTGTACTTCAGTCTGTGTTCAGATATCAGTTCTGTCTCTAGCATGGATCACATTCTTTATCTTAAGTCCATCAGAAAAGTTTCTTTAATATTTTCCCCCTCAGTTGCTATTGCTAACTGTATTTCCCTCCATTCTATTTCTCCCCACTCCCATTTATTTTATTCTCTCTCTCCTTTCACCCTGTCCCTCCTCAAAAGTATGTTGTTTCTGACTACCCTCTCCCATGATCTTCCCTCTCTTCTATTACCTACACCACTCCCTTTCCCTGTTCCCTTTCTCCCATCCCTTTCCTCTCCTTTTTCCTCTAGGGTAAGATAGATTTCTATACCCTATTAAGTGTGTATCTTATTTCCTCTCTGAGCCACTTTTTTTTAGGTTTTTGCAAGGTAAATGGGGTTAAGTGGCTTGCCCAAGGTCACACAGCTAGGTAATTATTAAGTGTCTGAGACTGGATTTGAACCCAGGTACTCCTGACTCTGAGCCACTTTTGATGAGAATGAAGCCTCACTCATTCCCCCTTGCCTTTTCCACTTCCACTCCATTTCAAAAGCTTTTTCTTGACTTTTACATGAAATATCTTATCCCATTTTACCTCTCTTTTCCCTTCCTCCCAGTACATTCTTTTTTCACCCATTGACTCCATCTTTATTATATATTATACCAATGAGAAGGTTCATATGAGTTATCAGTATCTTCTTCCCAAGCAGGAATATAAGCAGTTCAACATCATTAAATCCCTCAGAATTTGCCCTTCCCATCTCCACCCTCTCTATGCTTCACCTGAGTCCTGTATTTGAAGATCAAATTTTCTGTTCAGCTCTGCTGACCAGCCATTCCAACTACAAATTCCCTGAGTACACCAGTACCATATTATATTAGAAGAACAAGCACAACTTGACCTGACTCCTCTTTAGGCCAGCCAAGAAGAAAACAGCAGCACCAGGATTTAGACCCGGAACTCTGGCTCATAAATCTGAGAAGAAACTTTCCTAGAGCATGCTCCTTCTTTGTTGTCCTCTGGTAAACTTATAAGGAAGTCAATATCATTATCATACATTAAGACTTCCCTAAGAGGGTTTTCTGTATATAATCTGGTTAACCACCATTGCTATATGGTCCCCTCATAGAAATAAATGCCCCTCTACCACCTATTGTACACAATGCTTTCTGGCCTTTTATTTTTTTATTTAAGGCAATGGGGTTAAGTGACTTGCCCAGGGTCACATAGCTAGGCAATTAGTAGGTGGTTGAGGTCAGATTTGAACTCAGGTCCTCCTGACTCCAGGGCCAGTGCTCTATCCACTGTGCCACCTAGCTGCCCCTGCTTTCTGGCCTTTTAAAAATCCTTTCCTTGCTTTACTATAAGTTGCTAAGTTCTCATGGGAGGAGTCTAGCATACTGATCATTAATACATGTTATTGTTTGATTCCAGAAAAGATTTGAGTCTTAATTCTTTAGAAACAACAACCAAAAAAACCTCTCAAGTCTCATAAATTCAATACCACCTTCCTAAAGAGTGGTGAGACCAATCAATTATATTTTCCTTTTCAAGGGAATAGGGCTTATCTACCTAAAATTTGAATACAGCTATGGAGACAAAAATCCATTCAAAATAACTAAAGACAATATAAAATATTTGCAGTCTACCTACCAAGACAAAGCCAGGAAATATAGGAATACAATTACAAAACACTTTTCATGCAAATAAAGTCAGATCTAAACAATTGGAAAATATCAATTGTTCCAGCAAAGGCAGAACTAATGTAATAGAAATGACAATTTTATCTAAATTAATCTACCTATTCAGTACCATACAATTCAAACTACCAAAAGTTTATTTTATAGAGCTAAAATAATTATAACAAAATGTATCTGGAAAGACAAAAGATTAAGAATATCAAAGGAATTAATGAAAAGAATGCAAAGAGGATGACAGTGTCATAGCTTCTATGTACAAAACCTTCAAGAGAAATATGAAATGGGCTCAGGCTATGGACAAGCTCAGAAAAGACTGAAAAGCAATTAAGAAAGATAGAGGAAAAATTGAGAAGAGAAATGAGCAATGCAGGTAAATCTTGTAAACCAAGTCAATAGTTTATACTGAAGAAAATAACATGTTAAAAATCTGTTTAGGACAACTGGAAAAAAACAACCCAAAAGGCAAATGAGGACAAGAATACCTTAAAAAGCAGAACTGGACAACTGGAAAAGGAGATTTAAAAAGCTCTCTGAAGAAAATAGCTCCTTCAAATGCAGAATGTAACTAAAGGAAGCTGATGACTTTGCAAGAAATCAAGAAACAATAAAACAATACCAAAAGAAGGAAAAATTTGAAGAAAATGTGAAATATCTCATTAGGGGAAAAAAAAGTAACCTAGAAAACAGAGCCAAGAGAGAAAATTTTAAAAGTATTGGACTACCTGAAAGTCATGACCAGGAAAAAAACCTAGGCTTCACCTTTCAAGAAATAATACTGCAACATTGTCCTGAGATCCCAGAAGCAGAGGGTAAAATAGATATTAAAGGAATCCAACGATCACCTCCTGAAAGAAATCCCAGAAGAAAAACTCCCAGGAATATTATAGCCAAACTGCAAAACCCCCAAGTCAAAGAGAAAATATACAAGCAGTCAGAAAGAAACAATTCAATAACCATGAGCAATTCAAATAACCAAACAATTCAATAACCTGTCAAGCTTCACAGGATTTGGTAGCGTCTACATTAAGGGTTTGTAGGGCTTGGAATATGATATTCAGGAAAGCAAAAGAGCTTGGTTTACAACTGAGAATTAACTACCCAGCAAAGCTGAACATTCTCTTTCAGGGGAAAAGATGGACTTTCTATGAAACAGGGAACTTTCAAACTTTCCTGTTGAAATGACCAGAAAGGAATAATTATGAGGAATTAATGATGTTGAACTGTGTGATATTCCTTCATGGGAATATGATACTGATAACTCATATGAACCTTCTCATTTATAAGAGCATTTAAAAAGAGCATAGGGAGTTGAATAAGAAAGTATAATATATTTTAAAGATGAAATCAATTGGTGAAAAAGGAATATATTGGGAGGAAGGGAAAAGAGAGGTAGAATGGGCTAAGATATTTCACATAAAAGAGTCAAGAAAAAGTTTTTACAATGTAGTGGAAGGATGGAAGGTGAGGGGGAATAAGTGAGCCTTCATTCTCATCAGAAATGGCTCAGTGAAGAAATAGCATACACATTCAAAAGGGTACAGAAATCTATCTTACCACAGAGAACAATTAGAGGAAAGGAATGGGAGAAAGGGGACAGGGGGAGGGGAGAAGGGAGTAGGTGATAGAAGAGAGGGAGGATCGTAGGAAAGGGTACCCAGATACAACACAATGAGCAGGGACAGGGTCAAAGGAGAGAAAGAATAGAATAAATGGGAGTGGGGAGGAATAGAATGGAGGGAAATACTAGAAATAGTGACTATAGGAAAAGATATTGAAACAATTTCTCTGATAAAGAAGGCAACTCTTCTCAGAGACAGAGCTGATGGAATCTGAACATGGACTGAAGTACACTTTTATTTTCCTCTTACTTCATTTCTCTTGAGGTTTCTCTATCTTTGGGGAGAGGAGAAGAGTTTATATTTACTTTCACAACATATTATTGTAATAATATGAAAATGAAAATAAATAAACCATAGAACACCCAAAAAAATGGGTACATGATTTAGACATAAAGGGTGATACCCTAAGTCAATTAGAAGAGCAAGAAATAATTTATCTATCAGGTCTAAGGAGAGAAGAAGAGTTTATGACCAAACAAGATATAAAGAACATTATGAAATGCAAATGAATAATTTTGATGAAATTAAATTGAAGGGTTTTTGCATAAACAAAAACAATATAGCCAAGATAAATAAGAAAGCATAAAACTGGGAAACAATTTTTACAATTCAAGTTTCTGACAAAAATCTCATTTCTATATTATATAGAGAACTGAGTCAAATTTAAAAGAGTATAAGTCATTCCCAATTTATAACTATTCAAAAGATATGAACAGGTAATTTTCAGATTAAGAAATTAAAGCTACCATAGTCATATAAAAATGCTCTAAGTCACTATTAATAAGAGGAGTGGCAAATTAAAACAACTCTAACCTAACTCCTCACACCTGTCACATTGGCTAATATGAAGGAAATGGGAAATAATTGTTGGAAGGGACACTAATACACTGTTGGTGGAATTATGAACTTATCCAACCATTCTAGAGAGCAATCTGGAACTATGTCTAAAGGGCAATAAAGTTTTGCATACCCATTGATCCAGTAAAACCAGTACTTGGTCTGTACCCCAAAGAGATCACAATAAAGGGGAAAAGACTCACATGTACAAGAATAATAATAGCAACTATCTTTGTGATATCAAAGAACTGAAAATTAAGGGAATACATGTCAATGGGGAATGATTGAACAAGTTGAGGTATATAAATATAATGTAATATTATTGACCTATAAGAAACAAAGAACTAACAGATTTCAGACAAAACTGGAATGTCTTACATGAACTGATGCTTAGTGAAGTGAGACAAAACAGGAGAACCATAATAGCAACACTGTGCAATGATTAACTATGATAGACTTAGCTCTTTCCAGCAATACAGTGCTCAAAAACAATTCTAAAATGTGTGCAATGGAAAATGCCATCCACATCCAGAGAAAGAACAATGGAATCTGAATGCAGATCAAAGCATACTATTTTCAGCATTTTAAATTTGTTTTTTGCTTTTTTTCCCCCCCTTCTCCTTTTTCCTCTGATTCTTCTTTCACAGTGGGCCTAATATGGAAATGTGTGTATACATATATAATATAATAAATATATTATGTATATATAATACAAGTATAACCTATTTCAGATTACTTGTTAGCCTAGGATGAGGGGAGGGAAAGAAGGAGAGGAGAAAATTTTACAAAAATGAATGTTGAAAATTATCTTTACATATACTTGGAAAAATATTTAAAATTTTAAAAACACAATGAAAATATAAAAATGATAATTCCTCACTAGTTTGCTGAGGCCATACAACTCCTCATTGCTGTCTCAACAAAATCAAAGATACACAGGAAGGAGAGTGCAATCCATGAACTGTCAGGGGCCAGTGGGAGAAGCTAGGAAAACATCACTTAGAGATCAGAAATATATGTGACAGTTTCCATTGCAAAAAAAAAAAGTATTATATAATTGTGATGCACACCTTTCTAAAAGAATGTACTCTTATGTTATTCTTGATTATGAAAAGTCTTACCAGATATGGATAGCTTTCTGAAAAAATGTGAAGGTGAAAATGGTGAATTATGTTACCTGTCCCTTTCTATTTGTTGCTTCAAGGCTGTTTGGACAGAGCACTAACAGGTGGAAATAAGGAAACTTCTATCAGAGCAAAAGAAAAATCAGGTTTATTTTACAATACTTATTCCTCTTCTTTGCATAGTGAAATACACAAATCAATCTCATCAATATGAGCATCCCCTAGAACAGTGCAAATCTAATGTCTACTTGTTCTAGAAAACTCTTACCAATATTATGACTTCAATTCACTGTCTTCCTGATTTTTTCTTAACATTGCAAGGATATCTACTAATGAAGCTTTATCAATGTTGCTCAGTTGATTTTTCAGTCATGTCCAACTTTCTGTGATTCTTTTTGGGGTTTTCTCAGCAAAGATACTGGAAATCATTAGCTGTTTCCTTCTCCAATTCATTTTTACAGATGAGGAAACTGAGGCAAACAGGATGAAGTGACTTTCCCAGGCTCACACAGACAGTAAGTATCTGAGACCAGATTGGAACTGAGGTCTTCCTGAATCCAGGTCTGGAGTTCTATTCATTGTGCCACTTAGCTTCTTCTGTAGGGAGTCAGGTCCAAACTTTTAAGGAATTATGTATCTAAGGGGAAGCTAGGTTGTGCAGTGGATAGAGCACCAGCCCTGGAGTCAGGAGTACCTGAGTTCAGCTCCGTCCTCAGACACTTAATAATTACCTAGCTGTGTGGCCTTGAGCAAGCCACTTAACCCCATTGCCTTGCAAAACCTTAAAAAAAAAATTATATATCTATCCAAGAGATTTTATCAGCTTTCAGGGCTTAATATAGCTATCACAATAAAGAAGCAAGAGACAGAGTGGTAGAGTGGGCAGCTTCTGACTCATGAGAGTTACTATTTGTGGATTGATTTAGAAGTAAAAGACCTTGACAAGAATTTCAACTCTGCTTATTTCTGGTTTTCTCTCTTTTTTCTAACTAGTTCAAAATTGTTTAATTAATATTGGAATTAATTTTTCTTTAATTGTATGATAGAATTCATTTGTGAATTCACATATCCTGGTTTTTTTCCCTGTTTGGAAATTCATCTATGGCTTGTTCATTATTTTCCCCTGACATTCAGTTACTTATATTCTCTTCCATGTTCTGTTAATTTGGATATTTTATATTTTTTGTTTTATTTTTATTTAAGTTAGGATATAGTTGGACAAAGTAGTATCTAAAGATATCCTTTAGTTTTCTTTCATTTTTTTGAATGTTCTTTTTTCATGGTTGACACTGATAATCTTGTTTTCTTCTTTTTAATAAAATTAGCTAATGATTTATTGGTTTTGTTTTTTCCAAAAAAATTTCTAGTTTCTTTTCTATTATTGTGTAAAGTGGTTTTATTTTCTGTTTTGATAATCTCTCTTTTGATTTTTCAGGTGGACTTAAGAAGGAAGATCAAATTCTAAGGAAGATAATCTCTCTTCAATCTAAAAGAGTCTTAGCTTTGGAAGAAGAAGAAGAAGCAATTTGGCAGGAACATGGGAAGGGATACAGTGAGAGAAAGAAAGAGCGAGAGAGAGCAAGAGAGAGAGAGAGCGAGCGAGTGAGAGACAGAGAGAGAGAGAGAGAGAGAGAGAGATCCAAACAATAAAGAGATAGTAGGAAGAATATGACTTGGAGTCAGAAGCTTAGAGTCTTGTCCCAATTCTGCCACTAACTAGCTGTGTGACCTTGGATAATTCATTTCTTCTCTCAAAGCCTCATTGTATAATAATAATAATAGCATATAGCATTTATAAAGCACTTCAGATTTTGAAAAGTATTTTACAAATATCTCATTACATTCTTAAATCATATTCTCTCCTGAGAGGTAGGGGTCTATTATTATCTTCATTTTACAGTTAAGAAAACTGAGGCTAAAAAAAGTTAAGTGATTTGCCTAGGATATATAAGCTAAGTAAGTAAGTAAAGATATATAAGCTAAGTAAGTTTGTTTTCCTGGCTACAAATCCAGTGTTCTAAGGATCCGCTGAACAATGTAGTTGCAAAAAAATTGACTAAATTGACTCAAAAGTCTTTTCTACTTTGAACATTTTATAGTTATATGACTTCAGAGTATAGTTTGTGTGTAAATGTATGTCAGGTAGGAGGGGGAGTAAATGGGGTTGGATGCAATACAGAATGATTTTCCTACTTGATTCCTTCTCATTATTTACATTGTTTATATATCTATATAGTTGTGTGTAAATCAGTGACTCTTTTAATAGATAAGATTATATTGAATGAGGTCATGGACCATGGCTTATCCAATTGATTACCTAGTTACATTGAACCTTAGAAAGGCAACAAGGAGTTCTAGAGCCAATTTTCAGAATATTCAGGAGCACAGTTGTTTCAACATCATACCCCCAAAATGAACCTCACCTTTTTTACTAAAGTCCTTTTGCTTCATTTATTCCTGTCCCCCACACTCCTTGAGTATCTCCATTATACTATAGCCACCCTTCATGGACCCCACAAAGATCTGGATACTAGTTCTTAGGATTTCATTGATAAACCAAAGGCAAGAATCTTAGCCTTGATAAACCTCATTTTAATTATCTATAAAATGAGAAATTCTACCTGTCCTGTCTACTTTATGATCAAATCAGATAATGTCTGTGAAATCACTATATAAATTGTAAGGAATTGACTTATAAAGAGAATCCACAGAGAGACAAAGGGACTGTGATTTAGACCCAACTTTGTTGAGCCTGGCTTAGGGATATGGCTGGAATTTTGTGACAGCTTCTGACAGAACCACAAGAGTCAGAACCAAGATGGCCTACAGGGCTTTGGAAATGGGGACGGGGTTCAGCTGACTGTATGTTCTGAAAGAGAAGAGAAAGGCTACCAGGGAGGTGGGTCAGAGACTTTTCCAGTTAGCATACATCTTGTCTGCATCCCCAGAGACTATATCCATTTTCTTTCCCAAGGGACCCTAATCCTGGGTCTAAGGGTCTAGTTGACCACCTACAGCTTTTCCCTCTTTCCTCTATCCCCTCTCCTTTCCTGGTTCTGGAGGGCGTATACACATACACACACATACACACCACAAGCTCATGCTCAGCTTTCCTCCCCCAATCAAGAAAGTTCAGAGATTTGGGGCAACTTGGCACCTGGGAAATGCTGTAGCAGAATCATCTACTCCAAGAAATCCACCCCCATCCTGGTAAATTCTCTGGTCTTCTGACTTCTTCACATACCTAAAGAGTAAGATGAGGGATGGCTAGGTGGCGCAGTGGATAGAGCACCGGCCTTGGAGTCAGGAGTACCTGAGTTCAAATCCGGTCTCAGACACTTAATAATTACCTGACTGTGTGGCCTTGGGCAAGCCACTTAACCCCATTGCCTAGCAAAAACTAAAAAAAAAAAAAAGGAATAAGGTAGAAAATCAGCCTGAAACCAGAATTGTCCATATTCCCACCGCAAACATATAGTCCCACAACCTCAGACATACAGTCATTAGATACACATATAGAACCCCTCTCCTTCAAATCTGAGAATGGCATTGCTAATTCCTACCTAAGTCAGAAGGGCAGGATTTGAGTTGTGTGATAGAGTAATATGTGGTTAGGGCTCTCATTGTCCCCAGGATCAGAGTTGGTGAGAATTTGTGGATTTTTTTCCTACTTATAATCTGGATAATCTGATCATATTAACATTAAGGTCTCACTGCTGAGTAAACTAGTTTAGACTCACATGTGTGCATTTGCTCACATACATACATGAGCAGGCTGTGCACATACCCAGAAATGACAAGTTAGAAAGGACCTCAGAGATTCCCCATCCAACACATACCTTTGCAATATCCCTAATTAAAAATCTTTGCTTTCAGACCTCCTGGCTATGAGAAGCTTACAGTCTTCATTACCTTACTTTGCCCTTTTTCAGACCCACAGATCCTAGTCCTGCCCCCAACCCATCCTAGTGATTCTCACTCACCTGACTCAGGTCAACCTATTGATGTATCCTTGGAGCTCTGCAGAATACAGAGTCATCTGCTCCAGGGTGGCATCTGCTCTGGGGTGGCATCTTCACCTAGGGTACACCAGCTTCTGTGGAAACCTCTGAGCACATGGTGGCAGAAAGAAAGCACAAAGCAGAAGACAGAAGAGAGAACCAATATTGGGTGGCAACCATGTGAGGAATAAAGAATGAAAGGGAAAAGTTGAAACAAAAGGCCAAGGGAGGAAGCTGAAAAAGAAAGGAAGACAAAGAAGGAGAGGAAGAAAGAAAAGGAGAAGGGAAAGGGGAAAAGAGATGTAAGGAATAGACACTTTAATATACCCACAAACACACCCACATTGGTTTTTTCCAATCCCAGCTTGGACACTTGGGTAGTGTGGCAACTGATTAATTAACTGGTCTATCTCCCCATCACTACCCTGGCTCTTTCTTATCTTCTCTTTACTAAATCTTTGTTGTCAGAAGGAAGGTGGGTACCCTGCAAGAAATTAGCCAGTCAGAGACTTGGCTGGACATTCTTTGGTCATTCTTACCACAACCTTGCCAGTTCCTGAAAACATACTCTTTGTTTCCATCTTAGAGCATACATGGAAAGACCCTCAGATTCTGAGGTTCCAATAAGATCATCTGGATCCTCCATCCCCAGAATACCCTGTCCCCTATTAGACTTCCCTCCTCTTGCCTCTGGCTGATTGTTCAGTCTCAGACCTGGGTCCCTCCCCCTCAGTCCTAGTTCCTCTTATCACACTCCTAATCTTCTAGCTTTCAGAGTTTTTCTTAGTCCCCTGCCATTCCACTCTCAGTTTTCCTTAGAGATAATGGTCCCCTTCTGCCACCCCTGCTTCATGCCTTCAAACCTTCTCTTATTTGTACTGTCTTTAAGTACTCACTGTATTAATATGGGAACAAGAAGTAAGGCCTGAAGTTGAGAAATTTTCATTTATTCAGTCAAAAAAACATTTGAAATTCTGCAGTGTTAAGCACTAGGGATTCCCTCAAGGTACCTGTCCACAAGATTGTTCCTCTTCTTTCTCTTCCAAATTCTGTCTTCACTCTCAGGATGCCCATAAGTTTTCAACACTTGGAGAATCCAACTACTGAGTCAACTTAAAAACATGGGTTATTTTTAAGGCTGCTTACAAAAACCACTGGACTGTTTGGTTTCCTTCACCAGAAAGGGAGCAGAAATATTATATATGAGAGAGGGGAAGAGACAGGTTAAGGGAATGAGAATGGAGAAAGAGGAGGAAGCAGAAGAGAATTAGGAAGAGAAAGAAAAGGAAGAAACTCCTAGACAGATGCCTTGAGGGTATTCCCAGTGTCTAACACTGTGCAGACAATTCATACATGCTTCTGGGACTGAAGTGAATGAAAATTTCTAGAAACACAAAGTTATGCAATATTCAAGGTACACCACCAGAGGGAAATCTAATCCAAAGCTAACTGCCTAAGCAAGTCCACCTGAAACCTGAAGACAAGAGGTCAGTCAACGGACTTGGAGTTCAATGGGTTTGAGCAAGGAGGGGTCCTAAGTGAAGGTCAGAGTCCCAGATGAAAGGATAAGTGACTCAACTGAGGTTTTGAGTCAATCCTTGGAAAATGTCTTTGATTCAGTACAAAAAAGGAGATGTTATGCAAAGGAAAAGACTTGGCTGGAAGCAGTTTGAAGCTGTTTTTGTTTTTGTAAGATAATAGAGTTAAGAAACTTGCCCAAGGTCACACAGCTAGTTAAGTATCAAGTGTCTGAGGCTGGATTTGAATTCAGGTCCTCCTGACTCCAGGGCCAGTTTTCTATCCACTGCACCAGCCAACTGCCCTTTGAAGCAATTTTTGATGCAAATGACCCCATCAAAAACAATCAGTGCTGGAGACAAACATCAAAAATAAATAATAAAATAAAATTTAGTTAGAAAATAGGTAAAAATACAATAGAGAAAAAAAAGAAAGAAAATGGCCCCATCATCTAGGCCCAGTTCAGTGGCAAAGTGGGGAAGAGGAAAGGAATAGGTATTGATTAAGAGTTCATGGTGTGGGGGCAGCTAGGTGGTACAGTAGATAGAGCACTAACCCTAGAATCAGAAGGACCTGAGTTCTGATATGCCGTCAGACACTTAATAATTGTTTAGCTGTGTAACCTTGGGCAAGTCACTTTAAAAAACCCCAATGCCTTAAGTAAATAAAAAAAATTTTAAAAAGAGTCCACTGCATGTGAGTGTGCTAAGTTCTTTACTGATAGTATCCTATCGGATTCTCATAACAAGTCTAGGAAGGAATGTTATTATCATGCTCCTCTTAAGAGTTAAGGAAATTGGGCCAGGCAGAGGTTAACTAACTTGTCCAGGGTCACATAGCTAGTAAGTGCCTGAGTCTATATTTGAATTTATTTTTCATTACTCCAGACCCAGAGACTTCCCTCACCATTGTACCACCTAGCTAAGGTGGATTGTTAGGGCAGTAGAACAGGAATAAGGAAGACCTGAGTTCAAATGCTATTATTTGGTGGAGGGGGGGGGTTGATTTTTTTTGTCCTGCATTCTCAAAGAAGACCATGACACCATGGAGATGATACCATAACAAACACATGAACTGGAGTTGAGTGAGGGGATATTATGCTAAGTCACCAGCCTCACTTTCTCCTCCAGAGCATCCGGGTCCAGTGACCAGATAGGAATCAAGATGGCTAGAGATAGGCCTGTATTCGAGGCAATCAGGGTTAGGTGACTTACCCAAAGTCAAACAGCTAGTAAGAGTCAAATGTCTGAGACTGGATTCAAACTTTCATCCTCCTGACTTCAAGGTCAATGTTCTATCCACAGAGCCACTTAATTGCACTTCAGCACTTCAAATTCTAATTGTCTGACTCCAAGGAAATCTGTCTGTCTATCTCAATGTCCTCATCTGTAAAATAAGTATAATAATAATGCCACCTACTTCTCAGGGTTGTCATGAGGATATATTAAGAAAAAATTTTAAGGTATTTTGCAAACCTAAAGGTACTATACAATATAAATTCTAGCTATTATTATCTTCATTTTTTATTTATTTTAATTTTAATTTAATTAAATTTTAAACAATAATAATTTCAATTATTTTTACATGCTGTAAATTATATTATGCATAACATATTCTATATTTTATATAATTTATAGAATTTAATATTTAATATGAATAAGAAGAAGAATTCCCCTCTGCACTCTTCAAACTTCTCATTAGAAGGATGCCCCCCTCACCCAGAAGGAATGGCAAACTGCTCAAACATGGCAGCCAATGCAAAAACTGGTTACATGAACTTGAGATGATATCTTAAAATTCTATTTGCTTCTCCTATCTTGGATATCTTTCCTGAACAAAGGTGACCTAATGATAATCTTAAAATGAACATTTCAATCCTTGGTGGTCACTTCCTGAGTGCAAGAGTTTAGATCTGGGGCAGTTAGGTGGCACAGTGTATAGAGCATGGAACGTGGAGTCAGGAGGACCTGAGTTCAAATCTAGTCTCAGATAATTAATAATTACCTAGCTGTGTGACCCTTGGGTAAGTCACCTTGACCTCACAAAAAAAAGAGTTTAGATCTTAAAATGGCAGATTAGAGGCAGCAACCCAGTTGCTATCTCAACATTTCCCTCCATACAACTTTAAAATAATATATGATGTCAAATTTGGAATGGAAGGGTCAAAAACCAGTCAGAATGGATATTTTTCTGGCCTAAGAAAACTTAAGAAGTCCTTTGTGACCACAGGGTGGATGCCAGTTTGGAAACAGTTTCAGCAACAGTAGCAGCTTTGGGAGCTCTCTGCCCAAAGATGGTAAGACGGTGGGATAACTAGTTAGAAAGAGATTAAAGAGAACCTACTGCTGACCCAGGGTCCACTTGGCACTGATTGGCAAAATACTAGTCTATTGACCAGTTCTGAGTGGTAGTTTCAGGGTACAGAAAGAACACTTCTGGTCAGTCACAAGAGTTCTTTTTTTTTTTTAAGGTTTTTGCAAGGCAAACGGGGTTAAGTGGCTTGCCCAAGGCCACACAGCTAGGTAATTATTAAGTGTCTGAGATCAGATTTGAACCCAGGTACTCCTGACTCCAAGGCCAGTGCTTTATCCACTATGCCACCTAGCCGCCCCTTACAAGAGTCCTTCTTAACAGTACCAGGGTCAAACGGATATTGGCTTGCAGCTAAAAGAGAGAAGAGACTCTTCTTGAATAAAAACCAGAATATTAGACCAGAAGAACAGTGGCCACACTGTTTCAAGATGGTAACCTTGAAAGCACCAAAATCTTGTAGGCCCCTAGAACTAACTCTGAAAACAGTAGCATCAAAAAGTCTGAAGCTTAGAAGGGTGCCTCTCCAAACCCAGCTGAACAGAGTTTAATTTTCACATAAAGTTCCAAGTCAAGAAATAGGCTAGAAAATTAATTTTAAAAAAATAAAAAGAACTTGACTATAAAAAGCTACTACAAAGACAAGAAAGGAAAGGACACATCCTCAGTAAGTGACTCTAATATGAAAACAATAAATGCTTCAAAGAAAAAAAATTTTCTGGTGTAAGAAAACTTGAGATTTCTTCAGAAAATTTCTGTGACTCCCGGGTGGAGGTCTGTCCAGAATGTAAAACAACCAGTGTCAGAAACAGCAGTAGCTTGGGGGTTCTTAGGCAAGAGACAATTGATCTGAGATATCAGAGGACCTGTTGCTGACCCTGGATACAGCTGACATTGATTGGCAACTCTATTGCCCATATATAATTGTTGCTTCAGGATAAAGAGGCGAATTTCTGGTCAGTCACAAGGGAGTGGGGGCTTTCATCACAGTTCAGGGCCAAACAGAGCTTGGTTTGCAGCTACAAAAGAAAAAGGGCCCTTCTTGGGTAAAGACCAGAATGCAGACCAGAAGAACAGGGACCACAACTCTCTCTGGATTACACTACCCACTAGAAAGCACCAAAAATTTGCAGATCCCTATGATTATTCTGAAAACAATAGCATCAAAAAACCTGAAGCTTAGGAGAGTTCTTCCCTATACCCAGATGATAAGAGTCCTAGAGAAATTGGCTAGAAAACATGGGGGTGATCATCATCCTTGATGGACTTGCTCATTCCATCAGTGCAACAATCAGGGACAATTTTGGGCTGTCTGCAATGGAGAACTACCATCTGTAACCGGAAAGGGAGTTGTGGAGTTTGAACAAAGACCAAAGACTATTACCTTCAATTTAGGAAGGAAAAAAAACCATTCTCTTTAAGAAAGAAAGAAAGAAAGAAAGAAAGAAAGAAAGAAAGAAAGAAAGAAAGAAAGAGAAAGAGAGAGAGAGAGAAAAAGAAAGGAAGAAAGAAATTGGCTAAAAAATTAGCAAAACCAAAAAAAGCCCTCAACTATAAAATGCTACTACAGCGACAAGGAAGTCCAGGACACAAACTCAGAAAATGACCCTAACATGAAAACAGCTACAACCACAACCTCAAAGAAATTTTAACTGGACACAAACCCTACAAAGATTCCTGGAAGAGTTAAAGAACGTGATAAGAATGGTAGAAGAGGGGCAGCTAGGTGGCGTAGTGGATAAAGCACTGGCCCTGGAGTCAGGAGTACCTGGGTTCAAATATGGTCTCAGACACTTAATAATTACCTAGCTGTGTAGCCTTGGGCAAGCCACTTAACCCCGTTTGCCTTGCAAAAACCTTAAAAAAAAAAAAAAAAAAGAATGGTAGAAGAAAATTTAGGAAAAAATAGGAGTAAAGCAAGAAAATCATGAAAATCAAAAAATGAAAAAAGACAAACCTCAAAAATACTTATAGCAGGTCTTTTTCCTGGCAAAATTATGCTGTAAATTGAGGGGATGTTCATCAATTGGGAAATGAATGAAACAGTTGTGATATGCGAATATACTAGAATACTATTGTACCACAAGAAAAGATGAGCAGGCAGTCAGAAAAACTTGGACTTGTGTGAACTGATATTTAGTGAAGTGAGCAGAACCAGGAGAACATTATACACAGTAACAGCAACATTGTTTGATGATCACCTATGAAAGATTTGGCTCTTTTCAGCAATAAGAGATCAAAGGCAATTCTAAAAGATCTGTGTAGGAAAATTTGATCCACATCCAAAGAAAGAACAATGGAACGTGAATGCAGATCAAAGCACACTATTTTCACTTTTTAATTTTTCATTGTTTGCATTATTCTGATTCTTCTTTCACAGCATGACTCATGGAAATTGTTTTCTATGATTGTATATGCACAGTGATGGTATTCAAATAAATTAACAACTGGTTTGCCAAACTCAACATAAAAGTAGGAATCAGTTCTACTGCACTGGTGCGAATCATTTTTCTTTCTGTCTTTTTTTTAGGTTTTTTTTGCAAGGCAATTGGGTTAAGTGACTTGCCCAAGGTCACACAGCTAGGTAATTATTAAGTGTCTGAGACCGGATTTGAACCCAGGTACTCCTGACTCCAGGGCCAGTGCTCTATCCACTGTGCCACCTAGCTGCCCCTCTGTCTTGAAAGGAAAAATGGGAGGAATGGAGGAAAAATTTTGTAATTAGTGTTTAAAACTATCTCTACCTGCAAATGGAAAAAAATATACAATGGTTTAAAAAAGAAAATTATGAAAAGAAAATTAACAGCTTGACAAAAGTTCCTGCAAAAAAAAAAATTAAAGAAAATAACACCTTAAAAAAGCAGAATTGGAATTAAAAAAAAGTAGAATTACCCTAATAGTAAAGGAGGCACAAAATTCATTGGAGAAGAAAACTCCTTAAAAAACAGAATTAGAGGGGCAGCTAGGTGGCACAGTGGATAGAGCACTGGCCCTGGAGTCAGGAGTACCTGAGTTCAAATCCGGCCTCAGACACTTAATAATTACCTAGCTGTATGGCCTTGGGCAAGTCACTTAACCCCCAATTGCCTTGCAAAAAAAAAAAAAACAGAATTGGCTAGGTGAGAGAAAAGAATTACAAAAGTACCGAAGAAAGTAATTCCTAAAAAATCAGAATTGGACAAGAAGAAACTGTTAACTCCATGAGACATCAAAGGAAAAAATAAAGACAAAGAATGAAGAAATAAAAGAAAATGTGAAATATTTCATCAGAAAAACAACTGACCTGGAAATTAGATGTAAGAGAGATCATTCCAAGAATTATTGAACTCCCAAAAAAGTAAAATAATCTAGACAACATAATTCAAAAAATTATCAAGGAAAATTATCCTAATATCTGAGATCCAGAGAGTAAAATAGAAACTGGAAGACTCTACCAGACATCTCCTTAAAGACATCACAAAATAAAACCAAGAATATGTTAGCTAAATTCCAGAGCTCCTAGGTCAAAGAGAAAATATTGCAAGCAGTCACTCCCTTTCCTCCTTCTAATCCAATAACCTCTTATTCTACAGCTCCTCCCATTCTACTTTTCTAACTAGACATTCTATATCCCATTCCTCATCCCCTCCAAGTCTCTGTAAAGCTCTTCCCCTATAGATTTAGGGCACTCTTAATTTCTCTCTTCCATACTCCCTCCACCCCAGTCGGTAAGGTTCTCTGACACCACTTAACCTCCGTTTGCTTCTTCTCAATCCCCTCTCCAATTCCCTAAACCCCGATTTCCGGAAATTTGTTGTGCCTGAAGTGCGTCCTTGTCTCATTCCCTGAGATCCGGGCAAATGTCTTTCCTGTCAAACTAATGAGTTCACCCATAGTTTGAGAGCTCTTAGAAAGAAGAAATAGTGTTTTGTACCCTTTAGAGAAAGAGCTTGATATGGAGGGTGTGGAGGTGACAATTTCTACTGGGAACCGAGGAGACAGATTTACACAGATTTCTCCCCAACTTTCCCCTTTGAGAATCAGTTCAATATACAGGTGATGTTCAGTGTCACTGACTGAGGGCAATCACAGCTTTCTCTCACTGGAACCCTCACTTCAACCTGCTTCAGGCTTCTCTGTTATCTATCTCCTCCAGCCTGAGCAGCCAAGGACCAAGCAAGAAGGACTATTGCAAGGTATTAAAAGGAGAAAGAACGGTTTTTTCCCCCCAAGAAACTTGGTTTTTTATTAAAGGAGCCAGGAAGCAGTCATCTAAAACCTTTCTGCAGGTGCAGAGGGTACAAGATTTAGAGTTGGTCAAACAGGAAGTTCCCAGGTGCAGTTCTCAAGAGTGTCAGGATTAGAGGTTCAGCAGAGCAGGGTGTTCTGGCCATGGGGGAAGTTCTCTGGTTTACAAAGGAGATCACTGAGAAGATGGAATTTCTCACCCAACATGAGGTTCTTCTGACCTGGAGGGGAGGAGAAAGAGGAAGGATGCTTCCCAGTCACGATTAGGGGATGGGTGTATGACGCGGGGAGAAGTGTCGAACTGATTTGGGAGTAGAATGTATCAGAGATAAACAGTTTCGATTACCATTTGAGACCGGCCAAAGAGGAGACTGGGGAATGGGGAAGTCAACACAGTGGAAATAAAGAATCCTAGACTTGGGGAGAGAAAAATGGAGAAAGAAAGTGAGACATCGGAGGTGGAGGCAGTGGATTAATACCTCTAATTCCTTGAAGGCAGGGACCACATTTCCTCTATTATGTATTCCAGGGTATTCCTCAATACGGTTACTTAATGATTGCTCCGTGAACGAACGAATGAAAGATCTAGAACCCGCAAGAGTAGCTCAGGAGAATCAGGAAACCTACATAAAGCCTGTCTTTGGGAGAGGTCTGGTGCTAAAAGTCAAAGAGAACTAGACAAATCCCTGCCCTCAAGGACCTTCCAATGGTGAGATGGTGGTTAGAAGAGAAGGAGGTGGGGTAAATTTACCCAAACTTGCTGTTTTGGTTTCCGCTGCCGGAAAGAGAATCTTAGTTAGCCCAGCTTCGGGAATGTCCCTCTTTCCATACCTGGAGGAGGGGCAAAAAGAGGGGAAGGGAGGGGCTTGGCACCTGTCCCGCCCGGGTCTCCTCCCTTAGAGGGTTGGTGGTGCTATCCTGACTGGTGTAGTCTTGAGGGAGGGTCGTTGCCCCAGACCCCGAGAGTGATGGGGGAGAGTTGAAGAAAATGAGGAGATATTGGAGGGGGGGCTCAAAGTATGTCCTGCCTTGTCTCTGTCCCTCCACCCAGGTGTAGAGGGCCCCCGCGCGTGCTTCCTACTCACAAACAGATACACACAAGCACGCAGAATCCCGGGTGCACAGTCTGGGACCCTCACGCCGGCCAGGTGATCACACAGATATTTCGCCGAAGATAGTCAAGGAAGCGATTGATCTCCTCCGGGGGGGCATCCGAAGGTGGGGTCCGGGGCATGGTGGGTACGTGCTCCTCTATAGCCCCCATGCAGACTAGCAGACCCAATAGCACTGCAGCTGCGATTATCCATGACCTCGGAATAGTCATTATCTGCAGAGGGAGAGGTAGCTCCCCATCACACATCTCTGCCCTCGCCTCCCCAACTCCCCTCCCCATCCTCCCCTCTCAGAGACCCCCAGGAGCCACCAAAGGATCTTAGGACTCCCAGCTGGAAGGGCCCTGAGAGTCCAACCCTCTCATTTTACAGATGAGGCAACTGAGACTCAGAGAACTAGTTTACCCCAAGTCACACAGGCAATAACAAACGCAGAGTAAGGAACAGACACCTAAATATTCTCAAACACACCACAAACTCTTTTCTCAATCTCAGCTTGGACACCTGTAGTGTGGCTACTGACTTACTGGCCTTCCTGCCTCCTACCCCCCAACACTATCCTGGCTCTTCCTGACCCTCTCCCTGCAGAATCCTTGCTGTCAGAAGGAAGGAGGGAATCCTATGAGAAAAGAACCACCCAGAGACTTGACTAGAACATTCTTTGGGCATTCTTTCCACAACCTTGCATCTCCTGAGATCACTCTCTTTATTCTTTCCTCAGACCACACATGGCAAGACTCTCAGATTCAGGGGTTCCAATAGAACCATCTAGTTCCTTCATCCCCAGAATACCCTGGCCTCTATTAGACTACCCTCCTCTTGCCCCTGGTTAATAGTCCGGTCTCAGACCTGAGTCCCCTCCTCAGTCTCAGTTCCTCTCCATTTACCTTAGAGATTGTGGTCTCCTTCTGTCACCCCTGCACTCTGCCCCCAAACCCTCCCCTACTTGTACTTTGTTTAAGTACTCACTGTGTTAATGTTAAATGGTTAGGAACAAGAGGGAAATAAAACAAGAAGTTGTTTAATTCTTTGCTGGGTCCAACTGATTCCCTGCTGGGTTCTTTCTTCCTGAAGCTTATATGGCTGCCTGGGAAGAAGGGAAGGGGAAAGGAGAAGGTAATTAAGAGAGGAGGAGGAGAAAGGAGGGGGGAATAAAGAGAGGAGAAAGTCCCTCCCTCCTCTTCCAACAGGATCCATCACCTGGCTTCTTCACCAAAACTGAGAAAGGTAGAGTGATAGAGACAAGGACAAAGGTCCCTCTGGAGAGGAGCCCCCATTGTCATACTATCTGTTCCACTCAATTGAACAAAGAAAGACCCATCTAGACATAGCTTTCATCTGTTTAGTAGTAATTCCCTTCCCACCCCATCAGAGGAGGAAAAGGGACCAGCCTAGGAGGCTTCTCCATTCCACCTTTTATTCAGCACACTGGAGTCCAGGATAAGGAGAAAGAACAGAGACTTTGGGGGATTGAGGCTAGGTGGGCCATCACTGAGACCTAGACAAAGGAAGATCGTTTACACCAAGAATTTTATGTGGAAAAGAAGAAGTACTTAAAGGAGATTTCATGTAGATGTCCTTTCTCCACAAGGAAACAAGTATTTATTATACCCCAACCAGACACTATGCTAAGCGAATCACAAATTCTATTCATTTGATCCCCGTGAGGGAAGTAATTGCTAATATTATCCCCATTTTACAGTTAAGGAAACTGAGGCAGGAAGCATATGTGACTTACTCAGGATAACAAGTTAGTAAAAGTCTGAGGCTAGATTTAAACTTAGGTCTCCCTGTCAGTTCTACCCACTCTCCCACTTAGCTTCCCCTATCTCTACCTCTCTATCTACTAGAACATATGTGGTGGGCAGTTAACAGCTTAGAAATAGTTGCAACTCCTAGAAATAGTTGACACTGGTGCCAGTCAGGTACAAGTCAGACAAAGGGGGCCAAAGAGGCTATCAGTGATTGTCAATGATCCTGCCTAATAAGTCATTCTGATGAAATATACTCAACTCCAATTCCCCAACTCCCCCATAGGACCTTATGAGAAGGGAATAGCAAGCATACCTTGACCTTACTCCAGTTTAGGTCAGTCAAGAAGAAAATAGCATCACCAGGATTTGGATGAGGAATCCTGGATCATAAATCACAGAAGAGACTTCCCAAGAGCAGTGTATGCTCTCTAACCTTCTTTGCTGTCCCTGGGTGAACTTATGGGGAAGTAAAGCTAATCATAATATCATGATCATATATTAATATCTCCCTAAGTGGACTTTTTTCTATATGTATTCTGAGTAACCACATGCACAATTCCACCAACACTACATGACCTTCTCATGGAAACAAACCACCCCTGTACTACCTGTTGAAACAATGCTTTCTGGGTCTTTAAAAACCCTTGCCTTTCTAACTTCTCAGGGGGAAGGTGTCTAGTCCACTGGTCATTAATGAATGTTATTGCTTGGTTCCAGAGACAACTTGAGACTTCATTCTTGAGAGACAGGGACAAACACTCAAATTTCATCAACACTATTTTCCTAAAGAGTAGGGAGGTCAATCAAGAATACTTTCCTTTTCATGGAAAGAGTGCTATCTACTTAAGAATCAAGAATACAGCAATGGAGAGAGCTAAGCACTCAAAATACATTAGAAACCCCCCCAAAATCATATCAAGAATAAGAGATTACTATCTCAAGTCCCTCTCCTCACTTCACAATCAATCAGAATATATATTAGAGTCTAAAAACAAGAATAACACCAAGGCAGGCAGTAAGGTGGTGCAGTGAATAGAGCACCAGCTCTAGAATCAGGAGAACCTGAGTTCAAATTCACCTCAGATACTTAATAATCGCCTAGCTGTATGACCTTGGGCAAGTCACTTAACCTCATTGCCTTGCAAAAAAAACAAAAAGAATTACACCAAGAATGTTCAGGGGTCATGTCACCATTCAAGTAATGGTAGTAAGAGAATAATGACTTTATATGGATTAATATG
Source organism: Macrotis lagotis (assembly GCF_037893015.1). Classification (NCBI taxonomy): domain Eukaryota; kingdom Metazoa; phylum Chordata; class Mammalia; order Peramelemorphia; family Peramelidae; genus Macrotis; species Macrotis lagotis. Next base: position 195,269,621 of record NC_133659.1, read on the forward strand.
ACATGTAAATTGAATTTAATAGTAATTTAGTTTCTAGATTCTAGGCATGGGAAAAAAAGTGAAAACAATGTACGAGGATTCACGACAGGTATCCCAGCTTGTCTCCTAGTTAAGAACACTTGATTCAGGTGCAATGGTTAGGGGACTGTGGGAGAAGAAGAATGAGGGTTTCATTAGTCTCTCCTGTGATTCTCCTGTGTTCGATTCCCTTCACCCTTAAGGGAGCAGAATATTCTATTTGAGGGGGAGTAGAAACAGATTCAGGGAATGAGAATGGAAAAGGGAAGAAGAAGAAGAACTGGAGGAGAATTTGGAAAAGAAAGAAGAGGAAGTATCTCCTAGACAGATGCCTTGAGGCTATCTCCAGTGTTTAACACTTTGCAGACAATTCATACTTGCTTTTCTGCCTTAATAAAAGAAAATTTCTGAATTCCAGGTCCTACCTGAATCCCAGAAAACAAAAAGTCCTGCAATATCCAATGTCCACCACAAGGGGAAGATCTAATCCAAAGTAAAGTGCCCAAGAAAAGTCAGCCTGAAGTCTAAAGGCAAGCAGTCAGGCAAGAGGACTTACAGCAAAATTCAATTGATCAAAGAGGGTCCCCAAGTGAGGGTCAGAGACCCACATGAAAGGATAAGTGACTCAACTGATATTTTGAGTCAATCTTAGAAAATGTCTGGAATTCAGTACAAAAGAGAAGACATTATCCAAAGGGAAGGACCTGGTTGGTGGCAGTTTGAAGTTGTTTTTGAAGAAAATGATTCCATCCTCTAGGCTCAGTTGAATGGCAAAATGAAGAAAGGAAGGGAATAAATATTAAGAGTCCATTGTGTGTAAGGCACTGTGCTTAGCTCTTCACAGATATAATTCTATTGGATCCTTGCAACAAACCTGGGAAGAAAGTGCTGTTATCATTTTCTAGTTAAGGCAACTGAGGCAGAAAGAAGATAACTGACTTGTCCAGGATCACATAACTAGCATATGACAAGGTTAACCCAAAGTAGGAGACTCCCTATCCATTGTGCCACCTAGCTAAGGTATATGGAAATTCCTTCTATCTCAATATCCTACTCTGGAAATTGAGTATAATGACACTTCCTCTCAGGGCTGTTGTGAAGAAAAATTAAGAGAATTTTTCTTTGAAGAGCTTTGCAAACCTAAAAACACTACATAAATTCTAGCTACTGATATTTATACCCTATATTATTTATAATATATTATACCTCAATATAATTCATATTATATAACATTTAATATAGTAATAATATTTCTCTCTGAAATCTTCAAATTCTCATTGGAAGGGTACCCAACCCAGCAAGAATGACAAATTACTTAAATATGGCAGCCGGTGCAAATGCTGACCTACATGACTATGAAATTGTATCACAAGGGCAGCTAGGTGGTGAAGTGGCTAGAGCACTGGCAGGAGAACTTGAATTCAATTCCAGCCTCAGACATTTAAGGTCACACCAACTGTGTGACCTTGGGCAAGTCACTTAACCCCACTGCCTTGTTTAAAAAATGTATCTCAAAACCCTATTTGCTGTTTCTATCTTGGATTTCTTTCCTGAACATAAGTGATCAAATGACAATCTTAAATGGAAATTGTACACATTAACAGCAACATTGTGTGATGATCAACTGTGATAGACTTAGCTCTTCTCAGCAGTACAATGATCAAAGACAGTTCTTAAATGATGGAAACTGGTCTCCATATCCAGAGAAAGAACTATAGAGTCTGAATGCAGATCAAACCCTATTATTTCTACTGTTTTAATTTGAATTTTGATTTTTCTTCTCATGCTTTTCCCCTTTAGTGCTTATTCTTTTTTACATCATGAAAATATGTTTATCATGACTGTCTGTGTATGTATAACTTATATCAGCTTGCTTGCTATCTTGAGAAGGGGGAGGAAAGGAAGAATGAAAAAAATTTTGTGAAAATTAATGTTGAAAACTATTTCTACATGTAATTGGAAAAAATAAACAACCATGACTTTAAAAAAAAAAAAAAAAGAAAGGAGAATAGATAGGTTAAAAAAAGGCCAAAAAAATTTTGAAGAAATTAATGCTTTAAGGGAATGGCTAGGGGGTGGCTAGGTGGTGAAGTGGATAGAGCACGGGCCCTGGAGTCAGGAGTACCTGAGTTCAAATTCGACCTCAGACACTTACTAATTACCTAGCTGTGTGGCTTTGGGCAAACCACTTAACCCCATTGCCTTGCAAAAAAAAACCTAAAAAAAGACAAAAATAAATTAATGCTTTGGAAAAAAAGGTCTAATGGAAATAGAGGCACAAAAATCCATTGAAGAAAATAACTCCTTAAAAAACAGAATTGGTCAGGTAGAAAAAATAAATACAGAAGTTCACTGAAGAAAATAATTCCTTAAAAATTAGAATTGGAGGGTGGCTAGGTGGCGCAGTGAATAGAGCACCAGCCTTGGAGTCAGGAGTACCTGGGTTCAAATCCAACCTCAGACACTTAATAATTACCTAGCCATGTAGCCTTGGGCAAGCCACTTAACCCCATTGCCTTGAAAAAAATCTAAAAATAAAAATTAGAATTGGACAAGAAGAAGTTAACTCTATAAAACATCAAGAAACAAAGTTAAAGAATGAAAAAATAGAAGAAAAAGTGAAATATCTCATCAGAAAGACAACTGACCTGGATTGAGGAGAGATTATTTCAAGAATTTTTGAATTACCAGAAAGTCATGACTTAAAAAAAAAACCTAGATATTATATTTCAAGAAATTATCAAAGAAAACTGTCCTGATATCTAAAATCCAGAGAGTAAACTAGAAATTGAAAGAAATGTTCCTGGAAAAGATCACAAAATGAAACTTCCCAGACCAGAAATTCCAGACCTCCCAAATCAAAGAGAAAATATTGTATGCAGTAAGAAAGAAACAATTCAAATATTTTGGAGCCACAGTCAGGATCATACAAGATTTAACAATTTCCACATTAAAGGAGCAGAGGGTTTGAAATATGATATTTCAGAAGGCAAAGAAGCTGAGATTATGACCAACAATAACTTACTCAGCAAAACTAAGTATAATCCTTCAAAGGGGAAATTGGTCATTTAATGAAATAGAGAACTTTCAAGCATTCCTGAAGAAAAAATAAGAACCCAAGACCCAAGAGAAGCTTAAAAAGGTAACATGGAAGAGAGATCATAAGGGATTCAATAAGGTTAAACTGTTTACAATCCTATATGGAAAGATGATTCATGTAACTCCTTAGAACATAGGCATAATTAGAGCAGTTAAAAGGAATCTGTATAGGCAGAGCACTTTAATGTGGTTAATCATATTGAAATGATTTCAAAAAAAGGAATTCAAAAAAAGGATGCATTAGGAGGGACAGAGAAAGGTAGAGTGAGGAAATTTTTCTTATATGAAAGCAGCATGCAAGGAAGAGTTTTTAACAGTGAAGAGGGAAATGGGGAGGGGTGATCAGATGGGGTTACATTCAGCTGTGTATAGAAATGCATCTTACACAATATGGAAATAGAAGGGAAAGGGGATAAGAGAAAGTGGGGGGATGATAAAAGGGAAGTTAGATTAAAGGAGACAGTAGTTAAAAGCAAAATAGACTTTTTGAGGAGAGAAGAGAAAAAGAGGGAAAAAATAAACAAAAGAAAAAAATGAGATGGAGGAAAACACACAGATGCAGTAATTATAGCTGTGACTGTGAATGGGAGGAGCTCACCCATATAACATAAGAAGCTAACAGAATGGATTAGAAACTGAAATCTAACAATATGTAATTATAAGAGACACTTGAAACAGAAAGTCAAAAAAAGGGCTAGAGTAGACTCTATTATGCCTCAACTGAAGTAAAAATGGCAGGGCTAGCAATCATGATCTCAAACAAAGCAAAAACAAAAATAGATCTAATTAAAAGAGATAGTCAAGAAACCATATTTTGCTAAAATATACCATCGACAATGAAGTAATATCAAAAAGTTTTGAAGAAAATTTCTCTTATAAAGGCCTCATTTCTCCAAAATATTGAGGCTCAAGTCAAAATTAGTCATTCCCAAATTGATAAATGGTCAGAGAATCTCAACAGGCAGTTTTCAGAAGAGGAAATCAGAGCTATCCATAGTATTATGAAAAAATGCTTCAAATTTCTATTGATTAGAGAAATGCAAAGTACAACAACTCTGAGGTGCCACCTCTTTCCAATCAATTAAGCCCACACAATAGAAAAGGAAAATAATAAATGCTGAAAGATAATAATAAATGCACTGTTGTTGCATTTGTGATATGGTCCAATCATTCTGGAAAAAAAAAATGTGGAACTCAAACTACTCAAACCCTTTGACTCAGCACTATCACTATTATATCTGTATCTGTATCTGTCAATAGAACTATGGTAGAGTAGAAAGAGCATTAACCTGAAAGACAGAAGCTCTAAGGTTAGTTTGATACTAACTTGCTGAGTGACCTTACACAAGTCACTTTACTTCCCTGGAGTCTCTTTTCCTCTGTAAAAATAAAGGGATTAAATTTTTTTTTAGGTTTGCAAAGTACTTGATATAAAACACAATCTCATTTTATGCTCCTATCAAGTCTATGAGATAAATGCTACAGGTATTATTTATCCTTATTTTCCAGATGAGTAAAGCAAATTGGGAGAAGTTAAGTGACTTTGCCCAAGGTCACATGGCTGGTAGTCACTTTGAGGTTCACAAAGTGTTTCACATGTGTACTTTTATTTCTCATTGTATCTTTACACAACCCTGTGAGGTAGGAGTTTTTAATATCCCCATTCTACAGATGAGAAAATTGAGGCTGAGAGATCAGGATCACACACTGAGCAAGTGTCTTACACAAGGTTCAAACTCAAGTTTTGGGAACTTCAAGTCTAAAACTGTATTCATTATTACCCCACTTCTAGCCTAGATGGATAATAAGGCTCTTCCTTCACCCATCATCTTCCAGAGTCTGATAAGCTCTGTGATTTCCATGAGAGAATCTTCATTCTCCAGAGTCCTCTAGGCTCTCAGCCTTTGAAACTCAAAATGTTTTTGAGGAAGGTTAAATTTTTTTATATGCAATTGGGAAATATTTAATGGAATGAATAAAAATATTTTTAAAGTCTATGTTATATCAGAGCTCAGAAGAAGTGAAATGAGAAGACGTTCTTACTTCCTTCCCTCCATCTTCCCCTTTGCCGAGGTGAGAAGCCCACAAAAGTTGTACATTGCAGGTAGTTTGAAACTTTTTTGATATATTGATCAATCATGCTGATTTTTTCCACTTCTTTCTTCTTTTTTCTTTAAAAAAGTACTACTTGTTATTGGATGACTTTCTTGGAGAGGACGAGGGAAGGGTAACCAGAAAACTGATGATGTAAAAAAAAAAGACCACAATAAAAATATATTTTTAAAAGTCTTTCTTTTCTGTTCTAAGGTTCCATCCAGTTCAACATTCTGAAGTTCTAGGATTCCAAATCTCCTTCACTGATATTTAGTCCGAAGATTCCTGAACCAAGAACCAGGACACCTGATTTGGGGAAATCTGATCTCCCTCTGGAAGAGCAGATATGATGACAACAGAACTTATCAGGACTCCTCTGTCTGTCTTTTCAAGGTCCTCTTGGCACTCCAGTCCCTGCCTCTGCCCCCTATCCTGGATGCTTCTCTGTAGATTAGGATGCTTCTTCCCTGTATACATCAGGAACATCATACTCATTCCCACTTCCATTCCTTTGTCTTCTCTCCCCAACAACCTTCCCTTTCTCTCTTCAGTCTAAGTCAAATCCACTCTATCTTTCTAGGTCCCACCACTTTCATAAATTTTTTCTGATGTCCAAAATACTGTCACCCTCTCTCCCAAACTACCTTGTATTGAACAATTTTCTGTTTATTTCTATTAATTCTCTTTGTGTTTATTTGGTACATATAAGTATATGTCCATGTCCTCCCCCTTTCAAAGATCAGGTTCTTCCTTTCAAAGAAGGGATTGTGAGATTCACTGCATTTTAATGCTTACTGCCTAGCACAGTGTCTGGTAAGTGTTTAATAAAGATGTGATGATGATTTAATTGATGAAAAGTATAATAGAAAGAAGGAAATGAAAGGGATCTTAGACGTAGAATGTTAGGAATGGAAGAAACTTTAATAGAATATCAGGGTGACAAGGGCTCTTAGAGACTATCTAATCCCTCCATTTTCTTAGGGTTTTTTAATTTTTATTCATTTTGAACTTACACAGAAAAAGACGAAAAAGAGAATATTTTCCATGTACACAGCACAACATAAAAAGAGGATACAATATAAATCCATGAATTTCCATTTCACACTGTTGCACATCATTTTCAAAGCTATCCTGCTTTTCTGTGCTTCCTTCTAAGTTTTCTTTAGCTATCTACTGTGATTTTTTTTTCCTCTCCCTTCCCTACCTCACATTAGAGAAAGCTATTAGGTACAAAATGTATATTTATGGAAAAACCATACTATACATACTTCTATTGCTCAGTTCTTTCTCTGGATATGGAAAATATCTTTCTTCATAAGTCCTTTGTACTTGATTTGAGTATTTTTACTATTCAAAATAACTTATACTTTCAAAGTTGTTCTTAGAACAGTATGACTGTTACTGTGTACAATGTTCTCTTGGTTCTGCTCATTTCACTCTTCATTATTTCATGCAAGTCTTTCCTTGTTTTCCTAAAATCCACCAGTTCATCATTAATTATAGCACAGGAGTATTCCTAATCCATCCATTTTCAGAGGAAGAAACAATTCTGTGATTAGGGGCAAGAGCCATTCTTGGAACTATTTTATGACATGTGACTGGACAGTCACACTGGGCGGATGCTCCTCAGAATGGCTGACCCTGAATACCTGATGTTGGTGATGGATCTGAAGGTAATTCACTACTTGGTAATCATTCTTGTTATTACTAGTCCCTAGTTCTTCAAGAGGACCATGATGACTTTCCAGGCTCAATTCAGTTCAAAACAGCTCCGAGATGTTATTCCTCCTGCAGTTGATGATGGTGACAGGAGGGAACAGGAACCTTCATTATTTGCTCACATTTGATTGTGAATAAATCTTCCCCTCCCCCACCCCCAACTCCCAGGAAATCTGTTGCCACTCCCCTTTCTCCTCTTAGTCCCAAAGCTTTTATTCCATGGCTCTTCCCATTCTTTAAATAAGTACCCTTTACCTATCCCCCCATTCCCTCCAAGCCTTCATAAAACTCTTCCCCTATAGACTTAAAGCATTCTTTATTCCTTTCTTCCATTCTTTCCTCCTCCATGAAATATCTCTGACTCTACTCACTTCCATTTGTTTTCCCTCAGTTCCCTCCCCATTCCTCCAACCTTGATTTCCAGGATTTTATTTTATTCAACAATATGTCCTTGATTCTCATTCCCTGAGATTTGAGCTTATGACTTCTCTGGAAAAAACTATGAGTTCACTGGCAACAGGGTCAGTATGTGAACCATCAGTCTGAGAGTTCTTAGAAGGGAGAATTAGTGTTTGTATCCATTAGACTGAGAGTTTGGGGAGGGGATAGTGACAGTATCTGATCTTATCAGAGGATACAGATCTAGCTCCCCTTTACACAGATTTTTCCCTTCCTTTCCCCTTGGAGAGTCAGTTCTGCTCACAGGGATGCTCAGTGTCACTGATCAGCTGACAGACTAAGAGCAATCTCAACTTTTTTTCACTGAAACCTTGTTCCCACTCCTAAACCTGCTTGGGTTCAAACTTCTCTGACATCTATCTCCTCCAGCATGGAGAACCAAAGACCAAGCAAAAGAAGGACACACAAAAGGAGACAAACACATTGTTTCAATGAAACTTGCTTTTTATTAAGGATCCAGGAAACAGTCACCTAGAGCCTTTGGGTAAGCAGAGGTGCAGGACTTAGAGTCTGACAAAGTGGAAACCCCCAGTTGCTGTCCCAAGAGTGGCAGGGTAAGAGGTTCAGTGAGCAGGGAATCCTGGCCATGAAGGAAGTTCTTGAGTATGCAAAGGAGATCACTGAGAAGGTAGAACTCTCATCAAACATGAGGCTTTTCTGATCTGAAGTGGAGAAGGGAGAAGGAGGATGCTTTCCAGCTTGGATTTAGAGATTTATGTATGACCTGAGGAGAAGCAGACTCCTTTATTGGGAGTTGACTTGATCAGAGATAAACAGTTTTGATTACCTTCTGAAACTGAGCAAAGGAGGATACTGGAGAATAGGGGGAAAGGTGGATGGTAGCACAGCAGAAAAAAAAACCAGAATCCTGGCCTTGGGTAGAGGAGAAATGGAGAAAGATGAGGCTTCTCAAGTGAAGGTAGAGGATTGACCCCCCCTAATTCCAAGAAGGCAGAGACCACATCACCTCTATGCTTCAACAAGGGCATTCCACAATATAGTTACTTAATGATTGTTCCTTGAACGAACAAATGAATGATCTAGAACCCTCAAGAGTTCTTCAAAGGAGAAAAGGAGGCATAAGATTTTCACCAAACCGACATAAAGTCCATTTTGTGTATGGTCCAGCACTAAGCCCCAAAGAAAACTAGACAAGTCCCTGCCCTCAAGGACTTTACTATAGTTATACTTATGCATACTTAGGAACAGACACCTAATTACACTCACACACACACTCAACTTCACTGTTTTCCCAATCCCAACTTGGACCTCCCTGAGTAGTGTGGGAGTTGGCTTACTGGCCTTCCTTCCTCTGCCCCTATCATTGTCCTGGACCTTCCTTACCCTCTCCCTACAGAATCCTTGTAGTCAGAAGGAAGGAGTGTATCCTGTGAGAAAATAGCCAGCTAGAGACTTGGCCCAACATTCTTTGGTCATTCGTACCACAACCTTACCAGCCCCTGATACCATCTTCCTTTTCTCCTCCTCAGATTATGGATAGCAAGAAACTCATTAGGGGCTGAATCCTTGTAGTCAGAAATAGCTGCATGTTGGCTGAAATTGGTGGAAGCCAGATACAAGCCAGGCAAAGGGGACCAATGAGATTGTCAATGATTGGAACTTTGTCTGATCTGCCATTCTGATGGAATGTACCCCAACCCCAATTCCCTAGCTGTCCTCCAAAGGACCCCATTAGAAGAGAATAGCAAGTACATTTGATCTAACTCCTATTTAAGTCAAAAACAGCACCAGTGGGATTTGGACCCAGAACCCTAAACCATAAATCACAGAAGGGACTTTCCCTAGAGCAGCACACAGACACTAAACTTCTTTGCTATCCTTTGGTAAAAATGTGACAAGGTCTAGATAAACATAATATCATTGACAAAGATTAGTACCCAGAAAGTGGGCTTTTCTCTATGCATTATGGGTAACTACATTCACTTTTCCACCAAAGCTATGTGATACTTTCCTATACTACCTGTTGAAAACAATGCCTTCTGGCCAGTTAAAAACCCTTACTTTTCTTCACCTTTACTAAGTTGCTAACTTGGGGGTATATTCAAGGAAGACTAGCACCTCTAATGTGAGGGCTGTTGAAGTCCTTTTCAGGGCTGCTTTTCACCTTTGATGTCCATCTGAGCCACCTAACTCTCACCTGTGGCTCTGTAGCATGCACGGTGGCCACACCCTGGTAAACTGTTTCAGTAAGCAAGCTAAACCAGGTTGAGGGTTACCAAGGGAGTCTCAAACTCATCAGTGAGTTGTGAATAGTGTCTAGCCCAAGCATGTAATGTCTTCCATTGGTGGAATGGGTGGATGAGAACTCTTCATTCCAACAGCCATGAAGCTAGCTGGAGCAGGTTCTATGGAGAGATTAAAGCTTGGTTAGACACCAGACGCCAAGGTCATCCACTGCATCTAGATCCATCACCAGTTGTCTTGACTCTGTCTTGCCATGATGAATTATAATGATTTTAGAAGAGAGTGAGGTAGATAACTTTGTGCAACTCTACCTCAGATAAATTCAATTTACATACACACACACCAAAAGACATCACCCATACCACTTTACTATCCCTCAAAGTCCTGTGGTGATAGGCAAGGGATGAAGCAGCAGGTACAGATACATTGGGAGCTGTAGTCACAACCCTGCAAACAGGCAGCCCAGGTCATAGGGTTGTTTCCTCACTGAAAGTTGCAGTGCGATTTAGCAGCCCCCTGAGTGACTAAGCAGATCCTTTTAAGGAATGTGATATGTATTGACTCAGGTTGAGGAAGGGACTAGAAAAGGTGCCCTAAAAATTATCTTCTTACCTAACCCTGGCCTGAGTACTGTGACAGGTGGAGATCCCAGTTTGAGGTACAAAAAAATCTACAAAAACCTCTTCAAAGAATATTCCATTCACCATCGATGCATAGAATGTGTGCAAACTTATAGACAATACAAGATCCAATATACCTGAAAGATGAACAGTTCCTGTTGGCAAGAAAATTCAGCAGGTATCATATCAAATAGCAGTCCAGAGTGAAATAAGGCTGATGAATGAAGGTGAGCTTACTGAAGTCGAAGCTAAATAGACATTTTTCCTGAGAGGCTACAATGAAGGAAGCACTGTGAAACTGGGGTAGATTTTGCAATTAAAACTAATCTAGTCAATAAGCTTGATTGTCTACCAAAAGGAGTGAATGACAGGCTCACAATAAAGAGATTGCTACTTCCAAGAAAATGTCATGCCATCATCATCAATGCTTCCAACATCATTATGCTTCCACCATAACAAACCCTGATGAAGTCAAAGAAAAGTTTTATTAAGACCTGAAGACCCTTATCATCAAGGTACCAAAAGAGGACAAGCTTTTAATTCTGGGTGATTTTAATGCTAGAGTAGGCTCAGAATACCAGACTTAAAAGTGAATCCTTAGGAGGAATGGAGTGGAAACAGTAACAGCAATGATCACCTACTACTGTAGACTTGCATATCTCATGACCTTCTCATCACAAACACTGTCTTCCATTTACCTAAATGCAATAAAACTTCCTGGGTACACTCTCATGTGATTGTAAGAAGAGAAGGGGAGAATGTGAGAGTGACAAATGCAATGTGTGGTGCAGAGTGGCAAATTTATCCCAACTCATCCTCTCCAGGTTAAATATTCACATTTAATCAAAGGAGTGACTCCAAGACAAAATGACTATTAGAAGAATTAATATCAAGAGATTAGAGTGGGGTGGAGCCAAGATGGCAGCATGGATGCAGGAATTCCCAGAAACTCATTCCCAAAAATACTCCAAAAGCCATCAAATTATGACTGTAGTCAAAATTTAGAGGGGAAGAATTTCCCAGTCCAAAACAACTTAGAAGTTCTGTAGGAAAGGTCTGTTTCACTGGGACTCAGGGTTGGGAAAAGCTGCAGTCAGAGCAAAACACAGCCCAGAGATCACCAGGAACAGCTTGAAGGGGTGGTGAGAGAATTCTGCTGCACCAGAATGAGTACAGAGTAAGCGTTGGCCTCAGAGCAGCCCTGTGGTGAGAATCTGCAGAAGGAATTAGGGAAGCCAGCCTGCACCTCCAGAGTGAACACCACAGATGGTAAGGGGGTCAGGGGAGACTATAAAAGTCTCTCTGCTCTCCCTAGAGCAAGACTCTGCTTTTGCAAGACTCAGATTCAGGTTGCAGTTTGGTCTTCCATACTATGGTAGCCAAGCAAGGACTCTCCTCATAGCTCCAGGGCAGAGGGGAGGGCCTATGGTCATCCACATATCAAAGCACAGGCAAGAAAGCAGTCATAACCTCTCATAAGACCTTGGAGAAATTAAGGTCCCTGTGGGGTGTCCCAAAAACAATCCAAAGCCTTGGAAGTGCAGTAAATCAGTCATGGGCTGAGGAAATGAGTAAACAAAACCAAAAGAAAAAGAAGCATCTAACCATAGAAAATTATTCTGGTCCCATGGAAGATTCAGAAGATGACAAAATTGAAGTTTCTATATCCAAAACCTCCAAGAGAAATAGAAAATGGGCTCAGGCTAAGGATGAGCTCAAAAAAGACTGAAAAGCAATTAAGGGATATAAAGGAAAAATTGGGAGGAGAAATAAGAGCAATGCAAATAAATCATGAAAACCAAATCAGCAGCTTGGTAAAAGAAATACAAAAAAATTACTGAAGGAAATAACATGTTAAAAACCAGTTTAGACCAAATGGAAAATGCAACACAAAAGGCAAATGAGGACAAGAATGCCTTAAAAAGCAGAACTGGCCAACCGGAAAAGGAGACAAAAAAGCTCTCTGAAGAAAATAACTCCTTCAAATGTAGAATGGAACTAAAGGAAAATGATGACTTTGCAAGAAATTAGGAAGAAATAAAACTCTTCCAAAAAAAGCCAAAATTAGAAGAAAATATGAAATATCTCATTGGAATAACAACTGACCTCAAAAACAGATCCAGAAGAAATAATTTAAAAATTATTGGGCTATCTGAAAGCCACAAACAGGATAAGGACCCTAGACTTCATTTTTCAAGAAATAATACAGCAGGGGTGGCTAGGTGGCGTAGTGGATAAAGCACCGGCCCTGGAGTCAGGAGTACCTGGGTTCAAATCTAGTCTCAGACACTTAATAATTACCTAGCTGTGTGGCCTTAGGCAAGCCACTTAACCCCATTTGCCTTGCAAAAACCTAAAAGAAAAAAAAAAGAAATAATACAGCAAAATTGCCCTGAGAACATAGAAGCAGAGAGTAAAATAGAAATTAAGGGAATTCACTGGTCACCTCCTGAAAGAGATCCCAAAAGAAAAACTTCCAAGAATATTATAGCCAAACTCCAAAACTCCCAAGTCAAAGAGAAAATACTAAAAGTTGCCAGAAACAAGCAATTTAGCCACCGTGGCTCTACAGTCAGAATTACACAGGATCTGGCAGCATCTACATTAAGGGCTCATAGGGATTGGAATATGATATTCTGGAAGGCAAAAGATCTTTGTTTACAACCAAAAATCAACTACCCAGCAAAACTAAACATCCTCTTTCAGGGTAAATAATGGACTTTCAATGAAACAGGGGACTTTCTAACTTTCCTATTGAAACAACCGGAGCTGAACAGAAAGTTTAATCTCCTAGTAGAGGACTCAGGAGAACCATAGAAGGGATGGACAAGAAGGACTAATTATGAGGAACTTAATGATGTTGAACTGCTTGTATTCCTGCAAGGGAAGAAGATACTGATAACTCATATGAACTTTCTCATTTATAAGAGCAGTTAGGAAGATCATATATAGACAAGGCACAGGAAGGAGCTGAATATAATGGTATAATATAGTAAAAAGATGAAGTCAATGGGTGATAAAGGAAAGTACTTGGAGGAAGAGAAAAGAGAGGAAGAAGGGGTTAAGATATTTCCCATAAGGGTCAGGAAAAAACTTACAATGGAGTGGAATAGGAGAAGGAGAGGGGAATGAGTGAGCCTTCATTCTCATCAGAAATGGCTCAGAGAAGAAATAACATACACACTTAATAGGGTATAGAAATCTATCTTATCCTAGAGAAAAATGAGAAGAAAGGGATGGGATAAGGGGAAACAGGGAGAGGGAAGGATATAGTAGGTGATAGAAGAGAGGGAAGATTGTAGGAGAGGGTACTCAGATACAACACACTTCTGAACAGGAACAGAATTAAAGGAGAGAGAGAATGGAATAGATGAGAGTGGGAAGGAATAGAGTGGAGGGAAATACAGCTAGTGATAGCAGCTGTGGGAAAAATACTGAAGCAACTTCTCCAAAGTCTATGATGGGGAAGGCAACTCATCCTAGAGGCAGAGCCATAGGAATCTGAACACAGACTGAAATACACTTTTTTTCTCTCTCACTATTATTGAGGTTTCTCATCTCTTTTGGGGGGAAGGGGGTTATGATTACTCTCACAACAAGATTATTGCAATAATATAAAATAAACAAAGATCCCAAAATGATATGTTCCATGAATATTATGATTTATATTAGGTCAATTTATGGCTAAAATTGGATCAATTTTTTATTTTACTTTGTCTGAGATCATGATTGCTACCCCTACTTTTATTGCTTCAACTGAAGCATAAAAGATTCTGCTCTAACTCTTTTAACTTTGTCTTTCTGCTTCAGTGTGTCTTGGCACAAACAGAACTCCCAGGTCAAAGAGAAAATATAGAAAGCAGTCAGAAAGTACCAATTCAAATATTCTGGAGCTACAGTCAAGATCACACAAGATTTAGCAGCTGTCACATTAAAGGAACAGAGGGTTTAGCATATGCTATTCCAGAAGCAAAAGAGATAGGATTACAACCAAGAATAGCATACTTAGTGAAACTGAGTAAAATCCTTCAAAGGAAAAAATAGATATTTAATGAAACAGAGGACTTGCTAGCATTCCTGATGAAAAGGACAGAGGTGAACAGAAAATTTGACATACAAACACAGGACTAGAAAAGCATAAAAAAGAGAAATATGAAAGAGAAATCATTTAATTAGTCTAAATTATTCCATTCCTGTGTGGAAAGAGGATTCATTTAACTTCTAAGAACTTTATCATTATTAGAGTCATTAAAATGAAAATACATAAACAGAGGGCATTGATATGAGTCAATTATATTGGAAAGGGAAAAGCAGAGTGGGGAAATTTTTCTTACATAAAAGAAGTATACAAGAAAGAGCTTTTACAATAGAGGGAAATGGGGGAGGAGGTGGCACAGGCAATGCTTGAACCTCACATCACAAGTGGTTCAAAGAAGAAAGGATACATAAACACATTCAGTTGTATATAGAAATTTATCTTATACAATAATGAAATGTGAGGGAAAGAGAATAAGAGAAAGTGATAAAAGGGAAAATAGATTAAGGAAGGCAGTGGTTAGAAACAAAATAGACTTTTGAGGAGGTAAAGGATAAAAAAAAGAGAGAAGAATAAACAAATGAAAATGAGCTGGAAGGAAATATACCAATACAGTAATTATAATTGTGAATGTGAATAGGATGAGGTCACCCATATAACAGAAGCAGATTGCATAAAGGATTAGAAACAAGAACCTAACAATATGGTGTGGCAAGACACTCTTAAGTAGAAAGATAAATACAAAGTTAGAAGAAAGGGCTAGAGCAGAATTTGTTATGCTTCAACTGAAGCAATAAAAGTAGGGGTAGCAATTACAATCTCAGACAAAGCAAAAATAAAAATTGAGAGGCAGTTAGGCGGCATAGTGGATAGAGCGCTGGCCCTGGAGTCAGGAGGACCTGAGTTCAAATCTGCCCTCAGACACTTAATAATTACCTAGCTGTATGACCTTGGGCAAGTCACTTTAACTCTATTGCCTTGCAAAACAAGGAAACAAAAAAGATAATCAAGGAAACTCCATTTTGCTAAAAAATAAAGTACCATAAATAATGAAGTAATATTAAAAACATACTATAAGTAAGTATCTCTAATAAAGGTCTCATTTCTCAAAAATATTGAGGAAAGAAACAAAATAAGAACCTTTCCCAATTTATAAATGGTCAAATGATCTCAATAGGCAGTTTTCGAAGAGAAAATCAAAGCTATCTATAGTCATAAGAAAAAATCTTCTAAATTACTATTGATTAGAGAAATGAAGATTAAAACTAGTCTGAGATGCCACTACACATCAATCAGATCAGCTCACACAATAGAAAAAGAAAATTATAAAATGCTGGATGGGATATAGAAAAATAATACACTTCCGTGTAGGTGGATTTGTGACCTGCTGCAACCATTTTGGAAAACAATTTGGAACTATGCCCAAAGAGTTATCAAACTATGCAAAGTCTTTGACCCATAGCTATCATTATTAGGTCTGTACCCTAAAAAGATCAAAGAAAAGAGAAAGGAATTTATATGAATAGATTTATTTATATCAGTTCCTTTGTGTGGCAAAGAACTGAAAATTAAAGGGATGCTCATCAATTGGGGAATGACTAAACAAATTGTAGTGTGAGTGGGATGGATACTTCTGTTCTATAAAAAATAGTGAGGGATGTGGTTTCAGAAAACCATGGTAAGACCTATACAAACTGATGCAATGTGAAGTGAGAAGAACTGGGCGATCACGCTCCATAATAACAGCAATGTTGTACTGATGATCCACTGTGAAAGACTTGATTACTCTGATCATACAACAATCCAAGACAATTTCAAAGAACTCATGGTGAAAACATGTTATCCAGATCCAGGGAGAGAACAAAATAATCAGGCTCTCCAATGTTCTTTTGACCAGACAAAACAACAACAACAACAACAGCAAAACATGAAACACAGAAGACTTGAGGCTAGATGTTAATTTTGTTTTATTGCTTCTTGATTATTTGCAAAGTCATCAGCTTCCTTTAGTTCCATTCTACATTTGAAGGAGTTATTTTCTTCAGAGAACTTTTTTATCTCCTTTTCCAACCAGCCAATTCTGGCTTTTAAGGCATTCTTATTCTCATTTGTCTTTTGAATTGATTTTTCCATTTGACCTAAATTGGTTTTCAACATATTATTTTCTTCCATGTTTCTTTTGTATCTCCTTCACCAAGTTCCTGACTTGGCTTGGGGTGGGGGGGGGGGGGGTTGGTTTTCTTTATTTTATTTATTTAAGCCAATGGGGTTAAGTGACTTTCCCAAGGTCAAACATCTAGGCAATTATTAATTATCTAAGACTGGATTTGAACTCAGGTCCTTTTGACTCCAGGGCCTGTGCTCTGTCCACTGTACCACCTAGCTCCCCGCTGACTTGGTTTTCATGATTTTCCTGAATTTCTCTCATTACTTCCCAATTTTTCAACAAGTGGAAACTAATATGTCTATAAGACATCAAGAATCCAGCAAAAAAAATCAAAAAACTAGAAAAATAGAAAAAAATATAAAGTATCTCTTTCTCTTGGAGGTTTTGGATACAGAAGCTTCGAATTTGTCATCATCTGAGTATGTGTTTTGATCTTCTCTGGGACTAAAATAATTCTCTTTGATCAGATTCTTATTTTTCTGTTGTTTACTCATTTCCTCAAAAAATTAAAGTATCTAATAGGAAAAACAACCGAACTTGAAAATAGATCCAGAATAGATAATCTCAGAATGACTAGACTGATCAAAAAAAGAGCCTGGACAATATCTTTCAGGAAATTATCAAGGAAAATTGTCCTAATATCCTAGAATGAGAGGATAAATAGTCCACAAAAGAATCCGCTGATGATCTCCTGAAAGAGATCCCAAAAATAAAAACTCCAAGGAGTAGTCAAATTTCAGAATTATCAGCTCAAGGAGATAATACTGCAAACAGCCAGAAAGAAACAATTCAAATACCAAGGAGTCAGTCAACAGGATTTAGCAGCTTCAACATTAAACAATCAGATGGCCTGGAATATGATATTCAGAGAGGCAAAGGAGCTTGGATTAAAACCAAGAATCAACTACCCTGTAAAATTGAGCATAATCTTTCAGGGAAAAGATAGAAATTCAACAAAATAGGGGATTTTCAAACTTTCCTGATAAAAAGATCAGAGTTGAACAGAGAATTCAATCTTCAAATACAAGACTCAAGAGATGCATAAAAATGTAAATAGGAAAGAAAAAAGTTATTCAATAAAACTAAACTATTTGCATTCCTACACAGGAAGATAATAATAGTACTCTTGAGAATTGCATTTCTATTAGAAAGAAAGAGTATATTTAATCAAACAGTATAGACAAAAGTTAATTATGATGTGATGATATTAAAAAAACAATTAAAATTAAAAACAGGATTGTATTGGAAGAAGGGTGAGGCAGAAGAGGATAAATCATATCACATAAAGAGGAACAAAGGACCTATTATAGTAAAGGAAACAAAGGGAGGGTGTGAGCATTGATTGAATCTTATTCTCAAGGATTTGGCTCAAAAATGGAATAATATACTCTCTCAACTGGGTTTAGAAAATTATCTTACTGGAAATTCTGGAAGATGGTGAAGTAGGTCAGTAAATTCCAAACTCTTCAGATTTCTTCCACTAACAAGTTAAAAAAAAATCTCGGGGTGAAAATAGAATAGTAAAAACAACTAAAAGTTGAAATAAAACTGTTCCTTCTGGAACAACCAGAGAAAATCCAAAGAGAGAGAATCCAGGACCAAGGTTCTCCTGCCTGAGTAAAGCGCAAACACCTCCAGGCTAGCTCCCTACAACAGCAAGTAGTGAGCCTTAGAGACAGCCAAGTTGGGAGGCAGTTCTCTGCCTCAGTCATAGAAATTTCCATTTCCTGGACAATGTGGGGTATCTGAGATGGGGAAGAGAGGATGGAACCTCTGCTGCTAAGGACACCAGGTCCAGCTGTACAGGTGAGACAAGGTCCTGGGCAAGAAAGAACCAGCACACACCCAGTGAGTGCAGAGGCAATGGCACCTGGTTGCTGTTGGCTGTTGACTCTTACAAGAGAACTGAGTCCTTGATTGTGGGTCTAAGCCAGAGGGGAAAATTGAAGGTTATAGCTGAGTGTGCCGAAGGGCCCCAGCTGTGGATTGGAGGGGAAAAGGAATGAACATATTGAGCCCAGAACAAAGCTTCTGGTCAGAGGCACAGTTCCCCTCCCTCCAGGACTAGAGGAGACTATAACAGTAAGCTGGAGAAAAGCCCAAGAAGAAAAAACATAAGAATAATTGAACCACCTGAATGTTACAATCAAAAAAAGAATCTTGAGACAAGAAATAAAGAAAATTGTCTTGAAGTGTTAGAACAAGAGGGGATAGTAGAAATAGAAAAAAAATTCAATGATCATTACCTGAAAGGGACCCTAGAAAGAAAACTGATGGAATAACATAGTTAAATTCCAAAACCCCAGTTTAAGGGAAAAATACTGAGAGCAACAAGGTAAAAAAAAAAAAACCAAATATGGTGGAACCATAATTAGAATTACACAGGAAGAAGCAACAGCTACTTTAAAAGACCACAGATTTTGGAACACCATGTATTGAAGAGCAAAAGAACTAGGTTGCAGCTGAAAATATCATGCTCAGCAAGGTTAAGCATAATCCTGAACAACAACAACAACAACAAAAAAGACATTCAATGAATTGCCAGACTTTCAGGATTTCATTGCAAAAAGACCTGAATTTAATAGAAAATTTAACATAAAAGAACAATAGAAATATAAGGTAAATATCAAAGACTAATTATGAGGACTCAATAAAGACAAATTGTTTACTATCTATATGTGGAAATATAAACCATACATCCAAGATTGTTATTTGTAATGGTTTGATTGAACTAGTAGGATAGGATTTTTAGAACTTAAGATGGTTTAGGAAAAGATTTTTAAAAAAGGAGTTACTATCTTATACAAATGAAGTTTGAAAAGAATTGACACACACGGGAACAGCTAGATGGTGCAGTGGATAGAGCACTGGCCCTGGAATCTGGAGGATCTGAGTTCAAATCCAGCCTTAGACATTTAATAATTGCCTAGCTGTGTGACCTTGGGCAAGTCACTTTAACCCCATTGCCTTGCAAAAAAAAAAAAGAATTGATACACAGGAATTAGATAGAGAAGGAGAGCTGGTAGCTCAAGAAGCCTACTCTCAATCAGAAAGAAATAAGAGAACAGGATAAGGAGGGTAATGAGTTATAGGATAAGGGAACAGGATATGAGGGTATTTAAAGGATGTATAGATCAGTGGGAAGAGAGGTCTAGAAAAGTATGGAAGAGAGGAATTCTTTGACAGGTTGTTGATTAAGGAATGAGAGGGCAAAGTAAGCAGAAGCTTTTCAGGAAATGTTATAAAAATGATAGATACACACAAACCAAAAATATATGCATATATGTATATATATGTATATATGAGTATATAAATAATGGTGTAGATATGTTTATGTCTATATGCATACATGCATATGTATGAATATATATATTAAATATATATATATATGCGCTCAGCTCTCCTGGAAGGAGGTGGAAGGGAAAAAATATAAGTAAACATTGCACAGCTGAGAACAGAAGAAAACCTACAAGAAAACAAAGAGAAGATGAATAATTTTGAACTCAATGTATAATATACATTATATAGGCTTTCTTGAAATTGAAATTTATTGCTTTAAAGTATGAACACTTGTGTTTTGCTGCACATATGACAATTTTTTTTGCAAAATTAAAATAAAGGTTTAAAAAATAAAATAAAATAAATGGGAAAAAGAAAATTATTTTACCATATGGAGAAGAAGGAGGGAACTGAAAGAAGGGAAGGTAAATTGGGGAGATCAAAGGCAAAAGACTGGGAGGAGGGATAGGTGAAAGAGAGAAAAATATAAATGGGGAAAATAGGATGGAGACAAATATAGAGTTCATAATCATTTGAATGGGGTGAATTGTCCCATAAAAAAGAAGTGGATAGCAGAATGGGTTAAAAACTAGAATCCTACAATATGTTGTTTACAAGAAACACAATTGAAGCAGAGAGCTACATACAGCAGAATATAGTATGCCTCAATTGAAGTAAAAAAAAAAAGCAGAGGTAGCAATCTTGATCATACAAAATAAAAGTAAAAATTGATCTAATTCAAAGAGATAAGGAAGAAAACTACCTCTTCTTAAAAGACCCCACAGACAATGGAGTAATATCAAGAAGAAATATATATGCACTAAATGGTATATCATCCATATTCTTGGAGGAGAAGATAAGTGAGTTACAGGAAGAAATAGAGAGCAAAACTAAACTAGTGGGAACCTCAAGTTCCCTCTTTCAAAATTAGGTAAATCTAGCCACAAAATAAACAAGAAAAAAGTCAAGTAGATTAAACAGAATCTTAGAAAAGTTAGATATCATAGACCTCTGGAGAAAACTGAAAGGAAACACAGAAGAATATATCTTTCTTAACAGAAAATGGCACCTACACAAAAAAAAGACCATAAAAAATCTCACAATCAAATGCAAAAAGGCAGAAATATTAAATGCAAGTTTTTCAGATCAAGATGCACTAAAATTACATTGGAAAGATAGATTAAAAATTATTTGGAAACTAAATTACCTAATCCTAAAATATGAGTGAATCAAACAGCAAATCATAGAAACAATCAATAGCTTCATCCAAGTGAAGGATGATAATGAGACAACAAACCAAAACTTATGGGATGTAATCACAGAAATTCCTAGGGGAAATTTTATAGCTCTAAATGCTATAATGAATAATGAATAAATGAATAAAACAGAGAAAGAGAAGATGAATGAATTGGACTTGCAACTAAAAAAAACAACAAATTAAAAATCTCCAAAATAGAAATCCTAAAAAATCAGATGAGAAATTAATAAAATTGAAAGCAAGAAAATCATTGAACTAACAAACAAAACTAATAGCTGGTTTTTATGAAAAAAGACAACAAAATAGATAAATCTTTGATTAATTTGATTAAAAAGAAAAAATCATATAACAATATCAAAAATGAAAAGACTGAATTCAACGCCAATGAAGAGGAAAATAAAGCAATAATGTAAAGCAATTTTCCCCAACTGTATACCAATAAATCTGACAAAGTAAAATGAATGAATATTTACAAAAATATAAATTGCCCGATTAACAGGAGAAATAAAATATTTAAATAATCCCACTTAAGAACAAGTCAAGCGCTTGCTGCCCCGCGCGCTGCCGGGCGCTGGGCTCGGCCTCGGCCCCCGCCGGCCGGTTCGCCCGAGGCGAAGCCCGGGCTGCCCCTCGGGAGCAGCTGGACGCCGGGTCTGCGCCTCCTGCCCCAGGGACCCCGGGGGCCGGGGGGGAGCGAGCGGGACTCGGGGGAAGGATGGGAGCCTCCGGGAGGAGCCCTCCGTGCCAGCCCCCGCCGGCCGCGCTTTGTGGCCCGGGGAGAAGCCCACGCGAGTGTCTCCGGACGAGGGGCCGCGCAGAGTGCCGCGACGCCGCCCCGCCGAGGCCCCGGGAGCACCCCTTCCAGCCCGGGGACCTTCTTTACGCCGAGTTCCGAAGAGGCGAAAACACATTTCAAAGACTGTTTAAGTTGGAGGCTGCAGGGCAATTGAGCAGTAACTGGGGTGCGATCCCCCCACACAGAAATGATTGGGAAGTTGCCCGGCCAGGTACTAAGGAGCTCCGTTGGGCACCATTTTATGCTGAGAAGACCAGCACTGGAGGAATTTGTATTATTGATGAAAAGAGGGCCTACAATATCGTATCCGAAGGATATGAATATGATGTTGATGATGATGAATGTCAAACCAGGCGATATCATTTTGGATGTTGGCTCAGGTTCTGAGTTTATTTTTATCACAAGCAGTTGGATTACAGGGACGAGTTAAAAGTTTTGAAATTAGAAAAGATCACCACAACCAGGCTAAGAACTACAAGTGCTGGCCGGACCCATGGAAGATTAGTCATGTAGAAGAATGGCCAGATAATGTGGATTTCTTTAATAAAGATATTTTAAAAGCTGCTGAGGACATAGAATCCATAACATTGGATGGGGTGGCTTTGGACATGTTAAATCCTCAAATTGCTTTGCCTGTTATATATCCAAATCTTAAGCAAGGTGGCATATGTGCAGTATATCTAGCAAATATCACACAGGTAATTGAACTTTTAGAAGGAATACTATCTGCAAACTTGCACTCTCATGTGAACAGATAAGAGAAGTTCTTCTTAGAGATTGGTTAATATGCCCAGCAAAAAGGAAAGATGGCACTTTAGCCCAAAAAGTTGAGCCTAAACCCAATATAGATTTAAAGTTACATCCTCAAAGGGAAATTGAAACTGAAGAAAGTGAGAATGTATAAGAAAATGATTATGGTGAATCATTTTCTGGTTTCCCATATAGCTCAATTCCCTACATTGCCAGACCTTTTCATTGTCAATCTAATCACACAGCTTTTCTTGTCAAATTGAGGAAGTTCAACCAAGAATATTAACTCCAGATGACTGACTTCAATTAATTTCAAGATTGCAAAGTACCAAGATAAACTTAATATTGTAAATGATTACATTTATAAATTTGTTGTTTTATCTTTTTTATTACTTTGATTTACAAATCTTTATTACATACAAATTTTAAAATATGAAAGCTAAATGAACAGGCAACCGTGCAACTGTTAAAAGCAAACCATATATTACCTCATTTTGACACTTATCTTGAAATTACATTCAGACATTTGTATTTAATGATTCCAAGTTGGTTTAGTTGAGCCATTTCATTCATTTCCTGTAAACCACTCCATTGATTTATCTTGCTTCATGCAACTCATTTTCCTTCCCTTTTTTGATACATTATCAGTGTCTATTAAAAATTTAAAAAACAATATTAAGACAATATTAAGACATGAAAAATTATGGGTTTTTTTAAGTGTACATTCAGATGGCTCTCTCTTTATATGTATATGTATTTTGGGGGAAAAACAAAATTTTTGGATTTCAGATAATGAATTTATTTGGGTTAATAAAAAGATTTAAAACAATTATTAGTTTTCCCCCAAATAAAAACATTTTGGTTACATTAAAAATCTTTTCAAACAGCAAAAAAAAAAAAAAAAAAGAACAAGTCAACAATGAGCTCTGTAAGAAAAAATCTCCAGGGTTAGATGGATTCACAAGTGAATTCTACCAGAAACTTGAAAGAAAAAACACTACCTATATTATATAAACTATTTGGAAAGATAAACAAAGGAGTCCTACCAAATTCCTTTTATGGCCCAAATATGGTGCTGATATCTAAGCCAGGAAGAACCAAAATCAAGAAAGGAAATTACCAATTTCTCTACTAGATATTGACTCATATTTTAAGTAAAATATTAACAAAGAGACTACCATAAGTTATCACCAGAATAATGCACCATGATCAGGAGAAATACATCAACCATTCCAATAAAACCATCTTAGAGCATAAAAATAAATGATATTTTCCTTAAAATGATAAACAGTATTTATCTAAAACCATCAGCATGATATGCGATGGGATAAGCTAGAAGTATTCCCAATAAGACCAGGCATGAAGGATATCCATTATCACCACTATTATCCAATATTGTGATAGAATTAAAGGAATTAGAATAGGCATTGAAGAAATAAAACTCTCACTCTTTGCAGATGATATGATGGCATATTTAGAGAATTATAGAGAATCAACTAAAATACTACTTGAAACAATTAACAACTATAACAAAGTAGCAGGCTATAAAATATGCCCACATAAACCATAAGCATTTCTATATATTATCAACAAAACCCAACAGCAAGAAAGAGAAAAAAGTTCCATTTAAAATAACTACAGATGATATAAAATATATGGGAGGCTAACCTGCCAAGACAAAAGCAGGAAATATACAAATAAAATTAAAAACACTTTTCACACAAATAAATTCAGATCTAAACAATTGCTCATGAGTAGGCCAAGTTAATTGAAATGACAATTTAACCTAAATTAATCTACTTATTCAATGACATACCAATTAACATACCAAAGAATTATTTTATAGAACTAGAAAAAAATGATAAAATTTATCTGGCAGAACAAAGATCAAAAATATCAAGGGAACTGGTCATTAAAAAAAATGTAAAGAGGAGCAGTTAAGTGGCACAGTGAATAGAGCCCTGGCCCTTGAGTCAGGAAGATCTGAGTTCAAATCCAATCTCAGACACTTAATAATTGCCTAGTTGTGTAACCTTGGGCAAGTCACTTAACCCCATTGCCTTAAATCAATAAAAAAAAATTAAAAATACAAAGGAAGATGATCTAGCCATACCAGAGCTATATTATAATGTAGCAGTTAACAAAATTATTTGATACTGGCTAAGAAATAGAGCCATGGATAAGTAGAATAGGTTAGGTTCACAAGACACAGTAGTGAATAACTATAATAATTTACTTTTTCATAAACCCAAAGACTGGAATAAGAACTGACTACTTGACAAAAAATGCTGATAAAACTGGAAAATTCTATGACAGAAACTAGGCATAGGACATCTCACAACTAATACCAAGATAAGATCAAAATGGCAACATGATAGACCTAAAGGATGATACCATAAGCCAATTAAAAAAGAAAGGAACCATTTACTTGTTGTATCTATGAAGAATAGAAAAATTTATAAACAAATAAGAGATATGAAATGCAAAATGGATCATTTTAATTACCTTAATTACCTTAAACTGAAAAGATTTTGCACAAAAACAATACAACCAAGATCAGAAGGAAAGTAGAAAGCTGGGAAACAATTTTACAGCCAACATTTCTGATAAAGGCCTCATTTTGAAATAAGAGAACTGAGTCAAATTTATAAGAATACAAGTCATTCCCCAATTGACCAATGGTCAAAGGAAACAGGCAGTTTTCAGATAAAGAAATTGAAGCTATCTCTAGTAATATGAAAAAATGATTTGTCACTATTAAATAGGTAAATGCAAATTTAAACAACTCTGAGGTACTACCACTCATCTACCAGATTGACTAATATGACAGAAAAGGGAAATGATAAAAATTGGAGTGAATGTGGGGAAACTGGGACACTAATATGCTGTTGATGGAGTTGTGAACTGATTCAATTATTCTGAAAAGCAATTTGGAACTGTGACCAAAGGACAGTAAAACTTTGCATAGCCATTGATCCAGCAATAGCACTACGTGGTCTGTATCCCAAAGAGATCACAGAAAAGGGAAAAGGATCCACATGTAAAAGAATATTCATAGCACAGAATTGGAAATTGAGGGAATGTAAATCAATTAGGGAATGACCGAACAAATTGTGGTATATAAATATAATGGAATATTATTGTTTTATAAGAAACAATGAGCAAGCAAATTTCAGAAAAATTTGAAAAGATTTACATGAACTGATGCTGAGTAATGTGAGCAGAACTAGAAGAGTATTGTATATCTTATCAGCAACTTTATGTGATAATCAATTATGATAGACTTTACATTACATTGCAATGATCAAAAACAGTTCTAAAAGTTCTGTGAAGGAAAATGCCATCCACATCCAAAGAAAGAACTATGGAATCTGAATGCAAATCAAAACATACTGTTTTCAGTTTTTTTCATTTGTTTTTTGCTTTTTCTTTCTTGTGGTTTCTCCCTTTTTGTTCTAATTTTTCTTTCACAGTGTGATTAGGTTGAGGGAGGGAAGAGTGGGAGTGAGAAAAGTGTTTTTCTAATGCATTCATTAAATAACTATAATAAATAAATTATCTTTTCATATTTTCAGAAAAATAAATAAATATCTTAAAATACTGTAAAAATAAAAAAAAGAAAGTTGCTTACCAGTTTGCTGAGGCTATAGACCTCATCATTCCTATCTCAATAAAATCATGGGTACAACAAGAAGAGCGTAACATAGGAAATGTCAGTGGTTAATGAGAGAACCTAGAAAAACATTACCTAGAGATTGTAGGTATGTTTGACAGTTTTCACTGCAAAAAAATGCTATATAAATGTGATGCACATATTTCTAAAAGAATGAACTCTTCATGTTTTTGTTGCTTATGAAAAGCCTTACCAGTCATGAGGAACTGTCCAGAAAATATGAAGGTATGAAAATGAGAAATTATGTTAGAATCCCTTTCCAGACTTACACATTACTAATGATAAGGCTGTTTAGAAAAAGCATTAACAGTACAAATTGAGAAAACACCAACTCAGTTTTATTTTACGATAATTTTCATCTTCTTTGCATAGTGAAATACTCAAATCAGTCTCCTCATTATGGGTATTCCTTTCAACAATGCAGATCTCATATATGCTCATCCTGGATAACTCTTACTATATTTTGCCCTGAATTCACTGCATAAATTCCAACTGCTGTGCTAGGAGCCTCCTCAATTTTTTTCTTAACATTGCAAGAATATCTACTAGTGGAGTTTTATTGTTGTGGTGGTTTGCAATCATATTTGGATAGTTCTTGTGTGTATCTGCAAAGAGAGACTCCATTCTGTAGTAATTTTAGATGGGATTTCTCTTTCCATCTCTTCTTGTCAACCTTTATTAGTATTATATAGGAATGCTGGGGATTTCTATGTATTGATTTTATATCCTGAAAGTTTGCAGGATTAAATTGTTTCATTCAATGTTTAATTGACTCTTTGGGGTTCTTTTCATATGCCATCATATCATCTGCAAAATCTTATTTATTTTTTAACCCATGCTTATTCCCTCGATTTCTTTTTCTTCTCTTATTGCCAGTATTAATAATACTATGTTAATTAGAACTGCTAACAGGGAACATTTTGTTTCATCCCTGATTTTATTAGAAAACATTCTACTTGAACTCCATTGCATCAAATGAGAGCTCTTGGTTTTAAATATATATTATTTATTATTTTAAGGAAAGGTCCACTTATGCTTATATTTTATAGTTTTTAGGATAAATGTTTTGACAAATTTTTTCTGTATTTAATATAATTCTGTGCTTTTGTTGTTAATATGGGAGGAAAGTCTATAGTTTTCCTAATAATAAATCAATTCTATTTTAGTAATATAAATCCAACCTGGACTTAGTATATAATATTTTGGATATATTATTTGAGTCTATTTGTTAATATTTTAGTTAAAATTTTTGTGTCTATGTTCATTTGGAATAAGAATCTATAGTTCTGGGATTTTTTCCTGATTTGATTCTACCTGTTTTATGTATCAAGACCATATTTGTGTCACAGTGGGAATTTAGTAGATTTTTCTCTTTTGCTTGTCCTGTAAACAGTTTATCTAATATTGGAATTAATTTTTCTTCAATTTTTTGCTAGAATTCACCTGTGAATTCATATGATCCTGGAATTTTTTCCCCTTTGAAAGTTCATCTATCAACTTGTTCATTATTTTCCTCGATCATTGAATTTTTTATATTTTCTATTTCTTGTTTTTGGATATTTCATATTTTTGTAAATATTTCTTTCATTTAAGTTGTTTTTGTGGAATATAGTTGGACAAAATAGTTTCTAATGATAATCTTTACTTCTCTTTCATTTCCTGTGAATGTTCCTTTTTTATTGTTAATATTGGTAATTTAGTTTTCATTTTTTCAATCAAAATAACTAATGGTTTATTGGTTTCTTTTGTTTTTCTAAAAAAAATACAAGTTTTGTTTCTACTATTGGTTTTAGTTTTGTTCATCTCTTCATTGATTTTTCAAGTAGATATTAGAAGGAAGATCAAGCTTTGAGGAAGATAATTCCTTTTCAGTCAAGAAGATACCTAGCTTTAGAAGAAGAAAATAACTTGAAAGGAACATGGGGAGGAAGAGGTGGGGAGAGAGAGAGAGAGAGAGAGAGAGAGACAGACAGACAGACAGACAGACAGACAGAGAGAAAGAGATAGAGACACAAAGAATAAATAGAATAGTAGAAAAAAAAATGACATGGAGTCAGGAGACCTGAGCTCTAGTCCCAACTCTGTCACTGACTACTGTGTGATCTTGAACAAGTCATTTCTTTTCTCAAAACCTCAGTTTCTCCCATTATACAATAATAATGGTAGCTAGCATTTATATAGCATTTTAGATTTTGAAAAGTTCTTTACAAATATCATCCATTTCATCCTTTCATCACATACTCATCTAGGAGGTAGGGTTAATATTATCTTCATTTTACAGTTGAGAAAGTTAAGGTTGAGAAAGATTAATTGCTTTGTCTAGGATCTATTAAGTTTCTGAGGTGGTTTGAAACTCGTGTTTTCCTGCCTCCAAATTAAGAGTTCCAGGGATTCACTGAGCTACCTAGCTGCAAAAAAAACACCTGAAAGGTGACTAAATTAACTCAAAGGTCTTTTTTATCTTGGATATTTTATGGTTATATGACATTGGTGCATAGTTTGTATGTAAGTATGTGCATGTATATGTGCATTATTTATATTACTATATTTTTGTGTGTAAATCAGTTATTCTTACAATAGACGAGATTATGGTTTGTCCAATGAATTACACAATCACATTGAACCTGAGAAAGGTAGCAATGGATTCCAGAGGGAGTTTTCTGTATATTCAGGAGCATAGTTGTTCCAGTAGCATATCCCCAAAATAGACCTCATGAGCTTTACTGAAGTCCTGTTTCTTCATGTCCCCATATCCCCATAATCCAAGTCTTTCCATTACTCTATAGCTGCCCTTCAAGGACTCCAAGGAAACGTGGATTTTAATCCTTACATTTTCATTGACAAACCTTGGGAAAGGATCCTAACCATTGTTAGGCCTCAGTATAATTATCTGTAAAATGAGGAATTCTACCTGCTCTGTCTACCTCATGATCAAATCAGATAATATCTAAATTGTAAGGAATCTATTTATAAAAAGAAACCCATAGAGAGACAAAGAGGCCATGATTTAGACTCAGCTTTATTTTGCCTGTGTTAGGGTTGAGGATGGAATTCTATGGTTCAGCCTCTGACAGAGCCCATAAGAATTAGAACCAGAACAGCCTACAGAGTTTTGGAAATGGGGAGAGGAGGACAGGCCAGGAGCACTGAAGTTTCAGTTGATTGGGTGTCCTGAAAGAAAAGAGAAAGGGTACCAGGGTAGTGAGTGAGAAAGACAAGGACCCTCCCAGTTAGCATCACATCTTATCTGCATCCCCAGGGACTGTGCCCATATTCTTTTTTTTTTTTTAGGTTTTTGCTAGGCAATGGGGTTAAGTGGCTTGCCCAAGGCCACACAGCTAGGTAATTACTAAGTGTCTGAGGTCGGATTTGAACTCAGGTACTCCTGACTCCTGGGCCGGTGCTCTATCCACTGCGCCACCTAGCCACCCCCGATGTGCCCATATTCTTTACAAGGAACCCTAATCCTGGGCCAGAGGGTTCTGTTGCACTTGATATTGTCTCCTTCCTTCCTCCATACCTTTTACTTCCCTAGTTCTGAAGGGCATACAGACAGACACAGAAACATATTCAACCCTCCTCCCTGCCATCTAGAGAAGTTCTGATTTAGGGGAACTAGGTACCTGGGAAATACTGCAGCAGAACCATCTATTCCAAGAAATCCACTCCATCCTGATAGATTCTCTGGCCCACTGACCTCTTCCCATACCTGCAGAGTAAGGAGGGAAATTGATCTGGCTCCAGAACTGTTCACACCCCCACCACTCAACAAGGCCACGCTCATACACATACAAACATATAGTCCCACAACCTCAGAGATATAATCACTAGACACACACATAGACCCCACCTCTCCTTTGAATCTGAGAATGACATTACTAATCCCTACCTAGGACAGAAGGGTAAGGTTTGAGTTGTATATCTAATAGAGAAATGTGTTAGGGCTGTCATTTGGTCCCAGGATCAGAGTTGGTGGGAATTTGTGGATTTTTTTCTTACTATAGTTGGATAAATCTGTTCACATTAACTTTAAGGTCTCACTGCTAAGTAAACTAGTTCAGACTCACATGCTTACATTCACTCACATACATAGATGAGCAGGCTGTGCATATTCCCAGAACTGCCAACTTGGAAAGGACCTCAGAGATTTCCCATCTAAGATAGACTGCAATGTACTGAACAAAAAACTTCTGTTTTCAGATCTTCTGGCTAAGAGGAACTTACTGGCTTCATTACCTCACTTTGCCATTTTTCAGACTCACAGACCCCAGCCCTGCCCTGACCCATCCTACTGATTCTCACTCACCTGGGCCGAGTGAGCTTATTGAGATATCTTCGCAGCTCTGCAGCATAAAGAGTCATCTGCTCTGGGGTGGCATCATCACCAGGGTACACTGGCTCCTGTGGAATCCCCTGAGCACATGGCATCAACCAGAGAGCCACACAGGAGGAAAAGACCAGAAGAGAGAGCCAATATTGAGAGGTAGCCATCTGAAGAACAAAGAACATGAAAGAAAAGTTGAAAGAAAAGGCCAGGGGAGGAAGCAGAAGAGAAATGGAGATTTTAAATAAGGAAAGAAAGAGAGAAAAGGAGACAGAAAGAGAATGCGATGTCAGGATAAGGGAGAAATGAATAGAAGGGAAAAGAGAAAAGAGAAATGAAAGGAGAGGAAAGGGAGAATTCAATGAGAGGGAGGGAATAAAGAGGAACAGAAGAGACAAGGGTGAGAAATAGAAACAGAGAAACAGAGACAGAGACAAAAAGAGACAGAGACAGAGAGAGAAATATAAGAATGTTCCAGATGCCTGGGTATCTAGAGAACACTAGTCAACTAAATGATCAATGGTCATTCCAAATAGAGAATAGCAGAACTTCCAGTTGCCCAGCTCTTCTGACATCTCCCCACCTCCCCTCAACTTCCACCCAGCCTCACTCACTCTCCAAAGTACTTGGTGCATGACCAGGTTCTGCATTGTACATTACAAAGGACACATGCACAGACCCTCCCTGCCTCAAATGGAGAGCCATAACTGGGGGGGGGGGGACAATCAGGGCTTTATCCAGGTCCCTGAAATCCAGAGAGCTCCAAGAGCACTCATAATCAGTCCTTGAGCAAACAGAGTAGAAATAATCATACTTAGTAGCAATCTTACCTAAACAGCAAGAATCATTTGTTCAAATAGAAAGCTTCAAGGTAGCAGGCTCCCCCCAACCTGATGATTCACCCCAGGGGGGTCCTGTTCACCAATCTTTCAGGCACCAGTCTCTCTGGAAATTTGACCTGGAAATGTGACCCTGGAACTGGAATCTCATTTTTCTACCCAGCACCTAACCCTTTCACCTGAATCCAGTGACCTTAACTATAAGAGGAAGCTGGGGTGATAATGAGCTGGTCTTTAGGTAGAGAAACAGAAATATATTCCCAGGGGAAAAGTGCTTCTTCAGGAGGCTGTCCTCCCTGGCATCCCTAACAGGTTTAATTCTCTCCCAAATGAATTAGTCTTGTAGTTGATTTGAGGATTGTTGTATGGAGTTTGTTCTCAATACCAGATTTCCTAGTTTTAGCTCTGCTTCAGACTGACTAACCCCAACACTGGGTTAAGTAAGGAATAATGGACATGTGGGCAACCCAACAGTAAGAGATCCTGCAAAAGAAAGTGGATTAAATGATACCCAGAAAGTGAAGAATCAGGGATGGGAGAACATGGGTCCACATCGACTCATTCCAGGGAGGACTTCCTGAAGAAGGAGAAACTGTAGGAAGCTTTTAAGAGGAAATGGATGTCTGACCTTGATATTGGCTTCCATCCCTTGTGATACACAGTTAGACAGGCACACACACATACAGAATTTCTCTGCAATATATAGGCACACTTCACATATACTCAAAGATATATGAACATACCTGGACATATTCTCTTCAAAAGACTGACCACTAATCACCACCACCCCCAGAGCCCTTAAGGTAGGTATATCACATAACACAGGGCAGCTTGTGCAAGAACTGGGCTTCTTGAAGGTCCAAGGGAAAAACTTCAGCCCCCAATCTAGAACTACACTCTATAGAAGGTCCTCTTTAATCCGGTTCTCACATCCAAATATCCCTGTGTCCTGCCTTTGAACCATTGCCACAGTTCCAATTTTCTTTCATCTATTTCAGCCTCCAATACTCATTTCTAGTCCCACAAAAGCATCCCTACCCAAGTGGTCTATTAAACCCAAGGGAGAAAACCATCACCCCTGGGTTTCTTCATCCTTATGCCTACTTACCCTGAGTGCAGGCAATTGAGCTAACCTGCTGTTGTAGGAAGTACAAGGTACCTTTCCTCAGATCAGATGGGGTCTTCCCCACAACTCAATCTACCCTTTTTATATTCCTCCCTGACTGCCTCCCCAAAGTCTCCGCCTCCTCACCTTCATGATCCCTCTCCTTTCACCAACCTACCCCTCTCCAATAACCACCAAGAGGAGGGACAGAGCCATAAAAGGAAAAACTGATGGGCCCTTAGACTGTGTAACAATAACTGAACCTAGGGGACCACCCTCTCCTGGTTCCAGGCCATTCCCCCAAGCCTGGCCAGCCTCCTGAAGAAGCAGTCTTCCCCTGAGAAGGTATTTGTTTCTCTATCCAAGGACCCTGTTCATCATCTCCCCCAGCTTCCTCTCATAGTCAAAGGTCACAGGATTCAGGTGCAGGGGTTGGGGAGAAGAGTAAGAGTCCCCTAGTCTGCCCCTCTCAGGATGACTATAGATTTCCAACTGCTGAGTCACCATAAAAACATAGGCTATTTCTAGGGCCACCAACAGAAGCCATTGAACTCTTTGATTCCCTTCACCCTTAAGGGAGCAGAAATATTTTATGTATAAAAAGGGGAGAGGCAGGTTAAGGGAATGAGAAAGGAGAAGGGAAGAAAACAAGAAACCAAAAAGAGAATTTGGAAGAGAAAGAGAGGAAGACCCTCCCAGAGAGATGCCTTGAGGGCATCCCCAGTGTCTAATACTGTGCACAGACAATTCATACATGCTTCTGGAACTGAAGTGAATGAAAATTTCTGAACTCCAGGTCCTACCTGTGTCCCTGGAAACACAAAGTCCTGCAATATCCAAAGTCTACCACTAAGGGGAGATCTAACCCAAAGCTAACTGCCCAAGCAAAGTCAGCCTGAAGCCTAGAGACAAGCAGACAGGCAAAAAGACCTGGAGCTGTATGGGCTTGAACAAGGAGGGGTCCCAAGTGAGGGTCAGAGCCCCAGTTGAAAAGATTAGTGACTCATATAAGGTTTTGAGTCAATCCTTAGAAAATGTCTGGGGGGCAGCTAGGTGGCACAGTGGATATAGAGCACTGGTCCTGGAGTCAGGAGTACCTGAGTTCAAATTCAGCCTCAGACACTTAATAATTACCTAGCTGTGTGGCCTTGGGCAAGCCACTTAACCCCATTTGCCTTGCAAAAACCTAAAAAAAAAAAAAATGTCTGGGATTCAGGACAAAAGAGAAGACATTATTCAAAGGGAAAGACCTGGTTGGAGGCAATATAAAGTTGTTTTTGAAGAAAATGACCCCAACCTCTAGGTCCAGTTGGGTGGCAAAGTGGGGAAGGGGAAGAAAATAAGCATTTATTAAGAGCCCACTATGTGTGACACACTGTGCTAAGTTCTTTACAGATATCCCACTGAATCCTCACAACTGGGAAGTACTATTATCATCATCCTTGTTTTATAGTTAGAGAAACTGAGGCAGGAAGAAGTTAACTAATTTGTCCAGTGTCACATAGTAAGTGTCTAATGTTATATTTGAACTTAGTCTTCCTTACTCCAGGTCCAGAGACTCCCTATACACTATGACACCTGGTTATGGTAGATGGATAGGGCACTCAACCTGATGTAAAGAAGATCTGAGTTCAAATATTGAGTAACTAGCTGTATGACCCTGAGCAAATCTCTTCTGTCTATCTCAATTTCCTCATCTGAAAAAAGAGTATAAAATGACACCTGCATCTCAGAATTGTTGTGAGAATAAATTAAGATACTTTTTCAAAGAACTTTACAAATCTTACTGCACTTATATAAATCTAACTATTGTTATTCATACTTTATATTATATATATAATTTAAGTTATATGTTATATATTAAGTACTTGATATATAATTTATATTATAAAATAGTTAATATAAGAATTATTCTCCTATGGACTTTTCAGACTTCTCATTGAAAAGGTACCCTACCCAATCTAGTAGAATGACAAACTGCTCAAACATGAGCCAATGCAAATGTTGGCCTACATAAACTTGAAATTGTATCTTAAAACTCTATTTCAGCTTCTGTCTTAGATTGCTTTCCTGAATATAAGTGACAAAATATAAATTGGAGAGATTGGGTCTTAGAATAGTGGATTATAGGCAGCAACACAACTAAACTCTCAAAAATTCCCTCCATACAACTTTAAAATAATTTCTTTGCATCATTCATTTCATTTCTGATTTTTTCCTCTATAACTCTTACTTTTCTTTAACTCTTCCAGGAATTTTTGTTTGGCTTGTGTCCAGTTAAATTTTTCTTTGAGGCTTTATTATTTTATTATTAGAGCTGTTTTTATGTTAGTGTCATCATTTAAGTGTGTATCAGATTTTGAAATGACAGTGCCAAAAAAAGGTCAGAGTGGATTTTTTTTTAGCCTAGGAAAACTAGCCTCCAGAAGATGTTTGTGATTCCAGGATGAAGACTTTTCCAGAGTGCAAACACCCCATGTCAGCAACAGTAGAAGTGCTGGGAGGTCTCAACCCAGAGATGGTAAGAGAGTCAGACAATGATTCATAAAGATTATGGGGGTGGGGCAGCTAG
Source organism: Macrotis lagotis (assembly GCF_037893015.1). Lineage (NCBI taxonomy): Eukaryota > Metazoa > Chordata > Mammalia > Peramelemorphia > Peramelidae > Macrotis > Macrotis lagotis. The sequence goes on from NC_133659.1 coordinate 195,304,634, forward strand.
GTGGCATAGTGGATAAAGCACTGGCCCTGGAGTCAGGAATACCTGGGTTCAAATCTGGTCTCAGACACTTAATAATAATTACCTAGCTGTGTGGCCTTGGGCAAGCCACTTAACCCCATTTGCCTTGCAAAAAAAAAAAAAAAAAGATTATGGGGAATCTATTGCTGACCCTGGATAAAGCTAGCACTGAGTGCCCTCTAATGAGTTGTAGTTCCAGAGTAGAGAGGAGTACTTCTGGTCAGTCACAAGGGAGTAGGGGACCTCTGTCACAATAAAGAACCAAACATAAGTTAGCCTATAGCTTCAAGGAGGAAGGAACTTTTTTTAGGTAAAGACCAGAATGCAGATCAGAACAACAGGGATCACACTGCTCCTTAGATTACAACACTAACTTGAAAGCACTAAAAACTTACAGACTACCAGAACAGACTCTGAAAAGAACAACATAAAAAACACATGAAGCATGGGAAAGTATCTCCCCACCTTCAGGTAAACAGAGTCTAACTTTTAAATAAAGTTGAAAAATCAAGAAAAAGGCTAGAAAATTTAGCAAAAAAAAAAAAATGACTTTTAAAAAAAGATGACACACATAAAAGCAGCTACAATCAAAGCATCAAAAGAAAAAATTTAACTGAACACAAGTTCAATAATAATTCCTGGAAGAGTTAAAGAGAGAAATAAGAATGAAAGAAGAAAAATTAGGAAAAGAAATGAGTGATGCAAGAAAATTTAGAAAAGAGAATAAACAGCTAGGCAAAAGAGATGCAAAAAATATTGAAGAAAATAGCTACTAACAGTAAAAGAGACACAAAAATTCATTGAAGAAAATAACTCCTTAAGAACCAGAATTGTCCAGGTATATAATCAAAATGCAAAAAACAATTCACTGAAGAAAATAATTCCCTAATTCTAAAAATTAGAATTGGACAAGAAAAAACCAATAACTCTATGATATACCAAAAGTCAAAGAAGAAACTGAAATATCTCATCAGAAAAACAAATGACCTGAAAAACAGATCATTTCAAGAATTATTGAACTACCAATCAATCATGGATTTTAAAAAAGAACCTAGAAATGATATTTCAAAAAAATTATTAAGGAAGACTGTCCTGATATCTAAAATCTAGAGAGTAAAAAAGAAACTAAAGGAATCTACCAATCACTTCTTGAAAGAGATAAAAAAATGAAACCTCCCAGGAATAGTATAACTATTGCTAGAGCTAGAGCTCCCAGATCAAAGAGAAAATGTTGCAAGAAGCAAAGAATCAATTCAAATATTCTGGAGCCACAGTCAGGATCACACAAGATTTAGTACCTTCCACATTAAAGGAGCAGAGGTTTAGAATACGATATTCCAGAAGGCAAAAGAGGTAGGAATACAACCAAAAATAATCTACCCAGCAAAATTTTTTTGGGGGGGGGATGGATATTTAATGAAGTAGAAGACTTTCAAACATTCTTGATGAAAAGAGCAGAATTCATAGAAAATTTGTCATTCAAATACAAGACAAATATGAAAGAGAAATCAGAAGGGATTCAATAAGATAAAACTGTTTACATTTGTGTAATTCCTAAGAATTTTATCATTATTAGAGCAATTAAGAGAAACCTATATGGATATAGGGCACTGGTGTATCAATTTATTGGAATGGTCTCCAAAAAAAGATGAAAGAATGAGAAAGAGGAGTGGACTAGGAGAAGACAGCAGGAAGAAGTAGAGTAAGGAAATTTTTCCTACATAAAAGAAACAGTCAAGAAAGAGTTTTTATAAAAAAGAGGAAAATGGGGGAGGGGTGGTACAGGCTAATACTTGAACCTCACCCTCATTAGAAGTATTCAAAGAGGTAAGTATATATATATATATATATATATATATAGATAGATAGATATATAGATATATATATAGATATATATATATATATTCAGTTGTTTATAGAAATATATCTTATACAATAAGGAAATGGAAGGGAAAGGGGATAAGAGAAAATGCTGGAGGAAATGATTTAAAAAGATGGTAAATTAAGAGAGGTAGTGATCAGAAGCAAAACAGACTTTGAGGTGAAATGAAAAAAAGAGAAAAGATAGACAGCAGAAAATAGGATGGACAGAAATATACATACAAGTATAACTGCAAATATGATTGAGATGAGCTCACCTATAAAAGAGAAGCATTTGGCAGAATGAACTGTGAGAACAATTTAACAATATGTTATTACAAGAGACACACTTGAAATAAAAAGACATACAAAATTTAAATAAAAAGGACTGGAGCAGAATCTATTATGCTTCAGTTGAAATAAAAAAGACAGAAGTAGGAATCATGATCTCAGACAAAGAAGAGATAATCAAGGAAACTACATTTTGCTAAAAATGTACCACAGACATTGAAGTAATATCAAAAAGGTTTATACAAAGTTCCTCTGCTTAAAGGTCTCATTTTACATAAATATTAATGAAGGAGTCAAAATAAGAGCCATTCTCCAACTGATTAAGAGTCTCCCCCATTTTTCTCTTTTTTTTTATAAAAACTCTTTCTTGCATGTTTCTTTTATGTAGTTCAATGGGCAAAGGCTGAGTGAGACAAAATAACTAGCCCAGGGTCACATATTGAATTCAAACCTAAATTTTTGAAACTCCAAGACTAAAATGTTATCCATTATTATTCATTTCATACTTAGAGGACTAAAAAGACTCTTCTAGCATCCAGCATTTTACAGAGTCTTTGATAGGCTCTGAATCTGGAAATGATCTGGAAGCCTCACCACATGAGAGAGCATTATCCAAGCCTAAGAATATGCTCCACAGGCAGGCAAGAGGGCAGGGAGGGAGGGAGGGAGAAAAATTGTGAAACTCAAAACCTTACAAAAAACAAGATTGTTAAAAGCACTATTACATGTAGTTGGAAAACAAATAAAATATATAAATTTTTTAAAAAAGAATATGCTCCACAGACTCTCAGAATGTGAAACTCAAAAATTTTTGATGAATGTTAAATATTTTTACATAATTGATAATTATTTAATGAAATAAATAAACTTTTTTAAAATTTAATTTTAATTAAAATTTAAATTTCTATATATTTATATTTAAATAAAGTAAATTTTTAAAAATTTTTAAAAGAAATTTTATCTTATAGCAGGACTCAAAACAAGAGATATGAGAAAACATTCTTACTTTCCCCCTTCCAACTTAGCCCTTTGTGGAGTTGTAATCCCTCAAAAGATACATTGCAGGTATTTTGAGACTTTTTTGATGTATTAATCAATCATGCTGTTTTTTTTTCCACTTTTTACTTCTTTTTTTTCCTGTCTTTAAAGGGTACCACTTGTTAAATTGGATGACTCAGAGAGGAAGAAGGAAGAGTAATGGGAAAAACTAAGGTAATATAAAAAAACAGTAATAAAAATCTATTGTTTTAGAGATCTTTGTTTTCTGTTGTAAGGTTCCTTTCAAATCCAACATTCTAAAGTTCAAGGATTCCAAGACTCCTTCAGTAATACTTAGTAGAAAGATTCCTGAACCAGGAATTAGGAGATCTGAGTTGGGGGTTCTGACCTCCCATGCAAGAGGAGAAATGATACCAACAGGACTAAAGATGGACTACTCTTTCTGGATTTTTAAGGCTCCCTTTGCACTCTAGTCCCTTCCTAGAAGTTGAAGGGGACTCCTTTGCCCCTCATCAGGGATGGTTTTCTGAATGCTAGACTGCTTCTTCACTGTTTACATCAGGTACATCACACTCATTCTCACCTCGTTTCCTTTGCCTTCTCTCCCCAACAACCTTTTCCCTCTCTTCAGTCTAAGCCAAATTCTTTTTTTTTTTTTTTAGATTTTTTGCAAGGCAATGGGGTTAAGTGGCTTGCCTAAGGCCACACGGCTAGGTAATTATTAAGTGTCTGAGGTCGGATTTGAACTCAGATACTCCTGACTCCTGTGCCTGTGTTCTATCCATTGCTCCACCCTATAAGCCAAATTCTATCTATCCTTCAAGGTCATCTGGAGTCCCAACTCTTCCATGGTGGAAGTCTCTACTAATCCCCAAATTATTAGTAGCCTTTCTCCCAAACTACCTCATATTAAACAATTTTCTATTTCTCTTAATTCTCTTTATATTTACTTGGTAAATATAAATATATGCCCATTTTTTCCTCCTTCCATATAAAGGAATATCAAATCTTTCCTAATAGAAGGAATTATGCAGACCACTGAGTTTTGAACCTCACTGCCTAGTCCAGTGCTGGGAAGTGTTTAATAAAGAGTTCATGATTGTTTAATTTATTGAAAGGACCCTTAAAACATAGAAAATATGAGCTGGAAGGTATCTTAGAACCTAAAATGTTATGACTGGAAGAAACATTAACTAGAATATCAGGGAGGTAAGGACTCTAAGAGACTAATCCCTCCATTTTCTTGGATTTTTTTTAAACATTTATTTATTTTGAATTAAATACAAAAAAAAGACAAAAAGGAAAATATTTCCATGTTCACAACATACTATAAAAAGAGGATTCAATATAAAACAATGAATTTCCATTTCACAGTGTTTACTTTTTTTGTTAAAACTATGTATCCTTTTCAAAGCTATCCTACTTTTCTGTGCTTCCAACTAAGTTTTCTTTGTTGTCTACTATGCATTTTTCCTCCCTTCCCCACCCTGCCCTAGAGAAGGCCACAATTAGGCACAAAAATGTATATTTATATAAAAGCATACTATATATATACCTCTGTTGATCATTTCTTTCTCTGGATATGGGAAAGTATTTTTATTCATAGGTCCTTTGTAGTTGATATGAGTAATTATCTCAAAATAACTTATTCAAAGTTGTTCTTAGAACAGTACAATTGTTACTGTGCACAATGTTCTCTTAATTCTGCTCATTTCATTTTTCATTATTTCATATAAATCTTTCCTTTTTTTCTAAAGTCAACCAGTTCATTATTTCTTATAGCACAGGTCTTTTCCTAATTCCTCCTTATTCAAAGAAAGAAAGTAGTTCTGTGATGCAGGGCAAGAGGCATTCTTGAAACTATTTTATGGTATATGGGTCCTACTGGTTAGTTGCAATGGGCAGATGCTCCTCAGAACTGTTGCTGAATATCTCATACTGATGATGAGTTTGTAAGTGATTCACTTCTTGGTAACAATTCTTGTTCTTGTTTGTCTTCATTCTCAAAGAGGACTTTAACAGTCTCCCAGGATCATTTAAGTTAAAAATAGCTGTGAAGTGTATTATTCCTCCTGCAGGAGGGAACTTCATTATTTGCTCACATTGCTCACTGAATAAATCTTCCTCTCCCCCCACACCCGGCTCCCCGTAATCTACTGCCACTTCCTTTCCTCCTCCTCCTAGTCCCATAGCTCTTACTCCATAGCTCCTTTCATTCTGTTTCTCTCACTAGACATTCTATTGTCCATCCCCCATGCCCTCCAAGTCTTCATAAAGCTCTTCCCCATAGGGGCTAAAGCACTCAGAATTTCTCTCTTCCATCCTCCCTCCAGGTAGGTTCTCTAACTCTATTTCCATTTGTCCTACCTTTAATCCCTTCCCCATTCCCCCAGCCTTGATTTCCAGAATTTTAGTTTACTTGAGTGTGTCCTTATCTCTCATTCCCTGAGATCTGGGTATATGGCTTCTCTGTGAAACTATGAGAACTCTTAGAAGGAAAAAAAAAAATAATGTTTGTATCCATTAGAGTGGGAGCTTGGAAGAAGGATGGCAGGAATAGTTACAGTATCTGCTCTTATAATACCAGACAGATCTATCTCCCCTTTACACAAATTTTTCTTCCTCCTTTCCCCTTGAAGAGTCAGTTCAATATCACTGATCAGCTGACTGACTGAGGGCAATCTCAATTTTCTCTCACTGAAACCCTGTCCCCACTCCCTCAACCTGCTTCAACCTGCTTTAGTGAGGCTTCTCTGACATTTATCTCCTCCAACATGGGGAGCATGGGGACCAGGCAAGGACTAATGCCAAGCACTAAAAGGAGACAGACACAATGTTTTCATGAAACTTGCTTTTTATTAAGGAGCCAGGAAGCAGTCAACTAGAGCTCTTCTGCAGGTCCAAAGGTACAGGACTTAGAGCTCGCCAAACTGGAAGCCCCCAGATGCTGTCTCCAAGAGTGGCAAGGTGAGAGGCTCAGCAGAGCAGGATGTCCTGGCATGAGGGAAGTTCTCTGTATGCAAAAGAGATCACTGAGAAGATGGGACTTTCACCAGGCATGAGGCTCTTCTGACCTGGAGGGGAGGACTGAAAGGGAGGATATTTCCCAGCTAGAATTAAGGATTGGATGTATGACCTGAGAAGGAGGGGAAGACTCCTAAATAGGGGGTTGATCTGATCAGAGATAAAGTTTTGATTATTATCTGAGACTGGTCAAAGAAAAGACTGGGGGACTGGGAGGGGTTAGGAGGTGTGGGAAGCCAGCACTGCAGAAATACAGAATCCTAGTCTTGGGGAAAGGAAAAATGAAGAAAAATGGTAAGGTTCAGGAGGTGGAGGCACGGGATTGACCCTTCTAATTCCTAGAAGTCAGGGACCATATCTCTATTGCTTAGACGAGACCATTCCACAATACAGTTACTTAATGATTGCTCCTAAAATAGATGAATGAATTGTCTAGACCCTGAAAGAGTCCTTCAGAGGAAAACGGGGAAAGGGGGCAGTAGGTTTTCGCCAAATCTACAAAAAGTCTGTCCTGTGCATAGTCCTGCGTTTAAGCACCAAAGAGAACTGGACAAGTCCCTGCCTTCAAGAAACTTCCAATGGTGAGAGGGGAGGGGGAAATAGAATGGGGGGAGGATTCACCCAGACTTGTCCTTCTGGTTTCTGCTGCTCTCGGGAAAGAGACTCTCAACTAGCCCGGCTTCAATAATATCCCTCTTCCCATACCTGGAGGCAGAGCAAAAAGAGACAGATGATGGGAGGGGCTCAGAGCTTGTTCCCCCACCCCCCACCTCCCTTGTCCTTTTCTTCACAGGGAGAGTCTTGGTGGTGCTGTCCTGGATGGTGTGATTTGGGGGGACGATCGTTGGCCAAGAACCCGACAGTGATGGGTGAGAGTTGACAAAAATGAGGAGATATTGGGGGGGGGGGGGGCCTCAAAGTATGTCCCTCCCGGATCCTGTCCGATTCGTTTAGTGTTCTCTCAACCGTGCAAGGTATAGATTGCATCCGTGGGAGTGTAACACACACACACACACACACACACACACACACACACACACATACACATACACACACACACACACACACACACACACACACACACACACACACCGCTCCCGGGTACACAGCTTCGGACCCTCACCGCTGCCTGGTGACCAAATTGAGATAATGCCGAAGGGAAGCGTAGTAGCGACTGAGTTCCTCCGGGGAGGCGTCCCCACTCGGGGCCTTGGGCTTGGAGGGGTAGCCCTCCACCAGAGCCCCTAGGCTGACCAGCAGAGCCAGAAGCGCTGCAGTCGAGATCGTTCTTGACTTCCGAATAGTCATCATCTGCAGAGGGAGATGTTGACTCAGTCTCCCCACCACGTATCTCCTCCCTCACCTTCCCAACTCCCTTCCCCATTCCCCCGCTGACACTCGCCCCTCCAGGACAGGTCAAAGGATTTTAGGATCATAAGAGTCCAACCCTCCAATTGGTCCTAGGTCATACTGGTAACAACAAACACTTGTGGAGTCATTGAAACAGACACCTTAATACACATACCCCTCTTCGCTGTTTTCCCAATCACAGCAGGGACAATTGTGGGGTGTAGCAGCTGACTTACCTGCCCACCTCCCCATCACTGCCCTGGCTCTTCCTTACCCTCCCCCTACAGAATCCTTGTTATAAAAAGGAATGAGAGGACCTTATGAGAAAATAACCTGTCAGAGATTGGCTAGGACATTCTTTGGCCAACCTTACCACAACTTTGGCAGCCTCTGATACATCTTCATTTCCCTCTCAGACCAGACATGGCAAGACTCCCAGATTCAGGGGCTACAATAGGATCATCTAGATCCATTCTATCCCCTGAATACCCTGTCCTCTATTAAGGTCTTCCGTCCTCTTGGCTCTGACTAATAGTGGAGTCTTAGACCTGGATCCCTCCCTCTCATTACTCTCCTAATCTCTCAGGACTAAGTGCCCCCCCTTAGTTCCTTGCCACCCACCCTCAATTTTCTTTGGAGATAGTGGTCTCCTTTGGCCACCTCTGCCACTACCTCCAAACCCTCCCTTATTTATGCCTTCTTTAAGTACTCACTATATTAATATAGGAGTTTGGGATCAAGAGGGAGATAAAGCAAGAATGGAGCCAGTGAAGGGTTTTAGCTCTTTGCTGGGTCCAGCTGCCTCCCTCCTGGATTCTGTCCTCCTGGGGTTTATATTACTGTCTAGGAAATTAGAGGGGAGGGGAAAGGAGAGGGTGATTAAGAGAGAGGGAGGGGAAAAAGGGGGGTAATAAAGAGAGGAGGAGGTCCCTCACTCCCCATCTAACAGGATCAGTCACCTGACTTCTTCACCAACACTGAGAAAGGTAGAGTGACAGATACAAGGACAAAGATCCCTCTGGAGAGGAGCCCCTATTCTCATCCTAGCTGCTCCATTCAGGTGAACAAAGAAAGGCCCAGGTGTAGTTAGGCTTTAGCATCTAGAGGGTGAGGGCCCTGATATGCATCCATCCCTGCCAAACCTGCCTCCCCCACCAGAGGTGTCCATCTAGACTTTACTTTCAGCTGATCAGAAATAATTCCCTACCCAGAAAGATTTCACCGGGTCAGAGGAGGAAAAGGGACCAACCTAGGAGGCTTCTAAGGTCTCATTCCATCATTTATTGAGTGCCCTGGAGTCCAGGGAAAGGAGAAAGAATAGAACTCTCTGGGGTTGGGACTAGGAGAGGTGGGAGACATCACTGAAGCCCTTTACACTGAGGGTGGCCTCATGACATCATGTGGAAAAGAGGAAGTGCTTGAAGGAGGCTCTCCAAAAGGAAACAAGTATTTATTAAACCCTGATCAGGCACTGTGGTAAGTGCATCACAAATACTATTAACTGATGTCCATGAGGGAAATAAGCATTGTTATTACCCCCATTTTACAATTAAAGAAACTGAGACAAAAAGAATTTAAATCACTTTCCCAGTTAGTAAAAGTCTGAAGTTACATTTGAACTTAGTTTTCCCTGACTCCAGATCTAGCGTTCTATTCACTGTGTCATGTAGTCTCCTCTACCTCTCCCTCTCCATCTACTAAGATATATACAGTGCGCAATAATCAACTTTACAAGTTTCTCAGAAACAGCTGCCACTCAGGTTCAAGTCAGAGAAGGGGAACAAAGAGGCTGTCAATGATTGGAATGCTGTCTGACTAGTCATTCTGATGGAATGTACCCCAACTCCAATTCCCTGACTTCCCCATAGGACCCCATTAGAAGAGAATAGCAAACATGCCTTGTCCTAACTCCTATTTAGAAAACAGCACAAAATGACAAAAAAAAAGGAAATGATCAATATTGGAGAGGATGTAGGACAATGGACTGTTGGTGGAGTTGAAAACTGTTCCAACCATTCTGGAGAACAATCTGGCATTATGTCCAAAGAACAATTAAACTGATCATACCCTTTGACCAAGCCATTTCAATACTAGGACTATATCCAAAAGAAATTATTAAAAAATGGGAAAATAATGTTCAAAAATATTTTAGCAGTCTTTTTGTAGTGGCAAAGAATTGGAAATTGAGGGAGTGCCCATCAGTTGGAGAATGGCTAAACAAGTTATGGTATATGTATGTTTTGGAGTACTATAAGAAACCATGACTAGTCAGACTTTAGAGAAGTGGGGGCAGCTAGGTGGTACAGTGGATAGAGCACTGACCTTGTAGTCAGGAGTACCTGAGTTCAAATCTGGCCTCAGACAATTAATAATTACCTAGCTGTGTAGCCTTGGGCAAACCACTTAACCCCATTGCCTTACAAAAACCTAAAAAAAAAAAAAAGACTTTAAAGAAGCATGGAAAGAATTACATGAACTGATGCTGAGTGAAGGAAGCAGAGCCAAGAGAACATTGTACAAATTAACAACATTGTGAGTTAATCAACTATGATGGATGCAGCTCCTCTCAGAAGTTCAGAGATCAAAGACAACCCTGGGAGACCCTTTATGGATGATGCCATTCAGATCCAGAAGGGAAAAAACACCACAGAATCTGAATGAATACTTTGTTCATTTTTTAAAAACTTCTCTTATGTTTTTCCTTTCTATTTTTTCTTTCTTTTCCCTTAGTCCTAATTCCACTTACACACAATGACTAATGTGTAAATATGTTAAACAGAAATGTACAAGTATAATATACTGTTCACCACCAAGGGCAGGGTGGTAGAAAAATGTTTAATTTATAAATTTACAAATGAATGAATGAATGTTGAAAAACTACCAAATCATGTAATTGAAAAAATAAAATAAAATCTCAATTAAAAAATTAGAAAACAGTGGAATTTGGACCCAGAACCCTGGACCATAAATCATAGAAGAGACTTTCCCTAGAACAGCACATGGGCACTAACTTTCTTTGCTGTCCTTTGGTGAAAATATGACAAAATCTAGCTAAATATAATATCATTATCATACATTAATATCCAGTAAATGGGCTTTTCTGAATAACTGGATAAATGCACTGTTCCATCAAAGCTATATAGAACTCTCCTGGACTACCTTTGAAAACAATACCTTTTGGTCATTTAAAAACCCTTGTCTTGCTTCACTTTCACTAAGTTGCTATCTTCTCATGGGAGGAGTCTAATTGTCTGATTGTTAATAAATGTCATTGCTTCCTCCCAGAGAAGATTTGAGTCTTAATTGTTTAGAGATGAAGACAAACTCTCAAAGCTCATCAATTCAACACTACATTTCTAATGAATGGCAAGAGGAACCAAGAATATTTCCCTTTTCAAGGGAAGAATGCTTTCTATCTAAGATTCAAATACATCAGTGGAGACAGAGTTAAGTACTCAGATACTTGGGATATCCCCCGAGTCTTATGAAGAATAAGAGATGGCTCTCTCCACTTCCTCACTTCACTTCTCAATTTATCCCAACTTACATTAGGGTGAAAACAAGAATTACATCAGAAATGTTTATGAGATCATGCCACCATTCAATCAGTGGCATCACACTAACAGAAGTCTGAAACCTTTTCTCCTAGTTTCTAAGTAAGAAAATCCCACTTATGTGGAGAAGCCAGATGGCAAATTCAGCATCTGCTATGGAACCATGGAAGATTTGAACAAGGTGGGGTGACATAAAGAGACCATAGGTGTGTATCTATCTGACACCAAAGCAGCCATTGAATTCCTAGAAAGTATAATAATTATATTAAAATAATTGTTTTCCATTTTCCATTTTGCTAGGACTTCCTGTGTATAGAACCAGACTCCTAGCTGATAGAAAGGGACAGAGCTAGAGTTAATAGATTGAGAGAGATCAAGATAAAGACAGAAAGTGAGAGAAAGACACAGCCAGATAGAAAAAATGAACAGAACTAATAAACTAAGAGAAATGGAGAGCAGAAACCAAGTATCTGTCAATCAGTAGAGAAATGGAGAAAGAGATAAGGATTTCAATAGAATTAACAGACAACCAGATTTTTAAAAATAAAAAAAATGAAACAGATCAGAAGCAAGAAGACATACTGAAGATAGGTATTACACACACACACACACACACACACACACACACACACACACACACAAGCACACACACATAGAAAGAGAAACAGTGACTGAGATGAGATATAGAATCATATCTGGAACAAAAATCATAAAGATAGAATTGGAGGAAAATCCACAAGAGTGAAAGGGAAGGACAGTCTACTTCAAGAGAGTAAATGAGCAGAGGATTTGGAGCAAACAAAAGCTCCTTTACTTCCAATCCTTTGATTGAGTAGCAAAGTTGCCCTATCCACTCAGAACACATTCTTAATTAAACATGACTGAGAAGATGGAACTGTTTGTTGACATCTAATCTCCTATTCTGGGAAAAGAAAGAGATTTTAGGAAGTCTTTAGTCCTCTAAGTAAAGGGTTCTTAACTTTTTTGGATATCATGGATCCCCCTGGTATTGTGGTGAAGTTTATCCTATGAACTCTTCTCAGAATAATATTTTTAAATACATAAAATACATGGATCTCTTAAAGAAACTAATTACACTGAAATAAAGTTATCAAAAAATAATTGTTAAAGCTAATTCATGATACAATCGGCCCCTAGGGAGAAATGTTGGAAATAATTAGGATTGTATTGTACAGCTCTCTGTCCCTAGGCAAGTTTGTGACTACAACATCCAAGACACATGACTGTTGGTGGTCCTATTTTTAAAACTTTTCAGCAATGGCAATCCTACAACTCCTTTCAATTATCTGTTTCCAAGTCAAATCACTCTGATTCTCTGGAAATTATTCTTTATCAGTGAGTTGTGTCATATGGATTAAACACATCTACCATGCACAGTCCAGTACTAGTATCTGAACTGTGATAAAGGAACCCACCTGCAGGGGGCTGCCAGTCAGGACAGACACTGTCACTGAAATAAGAGCAGACCGACTATTAACTGTGTATGCCAGGGTTGGAAATGATGAGGAAAAAGTGACAAGACCAGGCAAGGTTAATTAGGGAAGGGATCCTGAAGTGTAATAGGACAAAATGAAGCAAGGATTGGAAGAAGAGGGAACACAGAAAATCCCCCCCCACAAACAAAATGATAATATACCTAAAGGCAACTTCTGTTCATGTCCTGACTCACTTGCTAGAAGACAGAATCAATATTCAAAGGTTCCATGATTTCCCCAGTCTGGGACCTCCTCCTATCAGTGTAGATACTTGCTTATAACTTTCAAAAAGGTGTTTAAAATAAATAATAATAATAGCAAGCACTTATATGAATACCTTCCAATGTACCAAGTGCTTTACAAATATTATCTCATATTATTATTTTCCAGGTGAGAAAACAAGAGGTTAAGTGACTTGTTTAAGGTCTCACAACTAGTAAGCATCTGAAATCAGATTTTAACTCAGGTCTTCCTAACTCTAGGCCTAGTGCTCTGTCCACTGTGTCACCAATCTGCCAGATCAAAAGGGATCAGGGATCAAATCAAAAAGTGATACAGTTAAAAAATTTTAATAACAGTAGTAAAATAAGTTTCCATCTATTCTGTATTTATGTTCAAATTTTTTATATATTATCACCTCCAATATTCATTAGAATCTTAAGTTACTGAGAGCAGGAATTTTTTTTCTTTTTTTTAATCTCTTGGTACTTAGTATAGTGCCAGAGCATTTAATAAATTATTTTATTGATTGTCAAAAATAACTTAGTAATTAAGACCCAGAGAAGGTTCAGTGATTCACCCTGGTCACATAGCTAATAAATGTCAGAGTGGGATTTCCTGATTTCCAGGCTAGCACACTAAGTCATTCTGTACCTTAAAAATGGACTGGGGGGGTCTCCACTCTTTCTTAAGTTATAGTTGGCCTTGGTGGGATTCCCCTTTACATACAGCTGTGTACCATTGAGGACATTATATAAGGTAGAAGGAGGACCTGGACCAGATGAATAAGCAGTTTCTCTTGGACAGAACTATGAAAGGAGCTATTAGGTTTCTATTTTTTGTAAAAATAAGGGCAGGCAGGTGGTGAGAGGGCACTATGTAGGTGGCAACTGACACAATGTACAGCAAAAGATATGAGGGGGGACAGAACAGAGGAGAGAATATTCTGTATTCTTGAGTCTGAAGTCAGGAAAAAGGGACATCCCTGGAAAGCTTTGCTAATTACCTGGAAAAGGCAGATAGAGATTGAATAAGAAAGAAATTGGCTCCGCCAGAAGCCAGAAAGCAGAAATGGCAGTGGGAGGTTACAAAACATGGTGGCAAAAAATAGAAGATAAATTATGTGGTCAAGATCCTAGTAAAAAGAAAAAGAAAAATGATCCATAGATGTGATTCATCAGCCTCCACTCATTCCAATTGGTAACACACAGCCTGAGGCATTGGAGAGTTAAGTGATATGTCTATGTTGACATACCTAGTTTGTCTTGGAACCTAGATCTTCCCAAGTCCAAGATCATGTTGCCTCTGAAGACCTTCACAGTATATCAGAGGCTTTACATACACTACACTGAGATGGATACTACAGGTGGCACCAAAGAGTAGCTAGTACTGCACCATCTAGGTCTTCCTTGACTCCAGATCTGGAATCCTATTGTCCTGGAGCAAATACATGGCTCAGTGGATAGAAAGCAGGACCTGGAGTCAAGAAGATTGGAGTTCCAGCAGTTCAGAAATCAAGGACAACCCTAAGAGACTTGCAATGGACAAAGCCATTCATCCACATCCAGAGGAAAAAAAATACAAAGTCTGAATGTATATACTATGTTCACTTTTTGAAATTTTCTTTTATGTTTTTCCTTCCTTTCTCATGGTTTTTCTTTCCCCTTAGTTCTAATTCCTCTTTCACAATATGACCAACTTGTAAATATGTTAAACACAAATGTTCATGTACAACTTTTGTCAGCATACTTGTAACCATGGAGAGGGTGGTAGAAAAATGTAGAATTCATAAATTTGTAAATGTATGAATGTTTAAAAATTGCCAATGAATATAATTGGAAAAATAAAATAAAATTTCAATCCAAAAAAAAAGATCTGAGTTCAAATTTGACCTCAAATACCTATAGACTCTGTGACCTCAGGAAAGTCACTTAACCCTATTTGCCTCAGTTTCTTCATTTGTAAAATGAGTTGGAGAAGGAAATGGTAAACTACTCCAATATCTTTGCCAAGAAAATCCCAACTGGGGTCATGAATCAGATACAACTAAACAACAACAAAAATGGATTTAAAATTTGAGGTTTTGGGCAGCTAGGTGGCACAGTGGATAAAGCACCGGCCTTGGAGTCAGGAGTACCTGGGTTCAAATCCAGTCTCAGACACGTAATAATTACCTAGCCCTGAGGCCTTGGGCAAGCCCCTTAACCCCATTTACCTTGCAAAAACCTAAAAAAAAAAAATTTGAGGTTTCAAAAGTAGGTTCAAAGAAAATGTGGTGAGAACAATATCCCAATCTCTCCTCCATGAAAGATGACCAGTTTTTTTTTGCTGTTTTCTTGTTTTTGTTTTTCCTAAAAGGCAGCAAAATTGTTCCCAGAACTTCATTAGTCCAGGGAGCTAAGAGTTGAGCTGTGCTCCCCTGATGCAGGTCTCTGAGCATATTGTCTTTGTTACTGTTCTGACAGGGCACAAAAAGACCCACCCACATAGTTGAGTTCCTTTGGACTTGAGAAATTGTCCCAAGACTCCACAAGTCCTAAGTCCCTATCCTGTTGACCAAATGTGCTTCCATATGGAGGAGGAGGGAGGCCAGATTCTACCCAGACTCAATGCTGAATATTTATATTGAATATCCTTTTTATGCTATGGCTTAGTGAACCTCCTTTGGTTGATTTTCAAATGATTTAGGAATGCCTCATTTTATCCCAATGGGCCTGAACTAACAAGGTACTTACCTAAATCAGGCCCATTCCTAATAGTTAGGACCTTAAAGCCTTCAAATTTGATTCCTTCATTTTGTCTTTTTCATTTAGTCATTTCAGAGTATCTAACTTTTTGTGATGTAATTTTGACGTATTCTTAGCAAAGATATTGGAGTGGTGTGCCATTTCCTTCTCTAGCTCATTTTACAGATGAGGAAACTGAGACAAACTGGGTGAAATGACTTGCCCAATATTATGTAATTAGTAGGTATCTGGGGTCAGATTTGAACTTTTCTTCCCTTCATTTTACAGATGAAGATGTTAAGTGATTTGCCCAGTACCATTCAATAATTAAGGGAAGACAACAAACATTCACATTACATCCACTATAAGCCAGACACGGCAAAGTGGTGTTTCCCCCGCCAACAAATAGTATTTTATCTCTTGCAAGATAGATGCTATTATCTCCATTTTACAGTTGAGAAAACTGAACAAAGGGACTTGCCTGGGCTCATACAGCTGATAAGTATCTAAAGAGACATTTGAATTTAGGTCTTCCTGACTTAAGGTCCAATTCTCTATCAGCTATACAACAAGCTGCCTCATATGACTGAAGCAAAGTAGAATTTGAACTTAAAATTCCCAATTCTAAATATCAGAACTTATTCACTACCTGTTCTAAGCTGCTTCTCACTGTGGAAGTTACCTCTTAAAAGTTAGTAATTGCTGAATTTTAGTAGAGTTCTCTAGAAACTTTCAAATGCAATAATCAGGTCACTTTACCTAAAAATCCAAAGAAAGGAATTGTCTACCAAAGGAAACTGAACTGTAATGAGAACTCCAGTGGATTGGTCCTCTGTGATGGCCATGGTGTGAGCCAGTCAACTGATCCTAAGCAAAAGTCATAGAGAGTACAGTCATCTGGACCTCCCCTATATTTAGTATATATGCCCTGAATTTTCTCATATTGGAGCTATTTACTTAATAATACATAAGGTATTCTATCAGTTATTGACCAACACCAATGTATCAACAATATTAAATAATTATGCTTAATGTAGCCCTTAAATTATATGTGCCTACAATATATATATATATATATATTCATTTATGTATATCTGTATATACACATGTACGTGTATGTGTGTGTGTGTGTGTGTGTGTGTGTGTGTGTGTGTGTATGTTTTGTGTCTGGATAATAGCTTGGGAACTTGTGCCATACACTAAACATCCATTCCTTAGCATTTCTGATTCCTTAAAGCATATTCATTTTTATGCTTGGACAGGTAAAATCAATTTGTCTGAATTGATTGTTATTAAACTATATATTATGGACAAAGTGGGTAGATGACCTAAAGATAAGAAGACTCATCTTCCTGAATTCTAATCTGGCCTCAGATACTTTACTAGTTGTTTCCTCAATTTCTACACTTATGAGCAAGCAAAGGAAATAGCAAACCATTCTTCTGTTTTACCAAGAAAACCACAAATGGGGTCCTGAAGAATCAGACATAGCTAAACATGATTAAACAATAATAAAATTATAGCTTTTTAAAGAATAAACTGGCCATTTAGGAACATGTCATATAATTTTACTTTATAATGATAAATTATATCTTTTAAATTTTTAACTATTCTTTAATTGCAAAAGATTAAATGCCCTACTTCCCTAAAAAATTTTTTCAAAGCATTCCTAATTGTTTTCTTTTGGTTTTCAAATAACTAAGATCTCATGCTCAGAAATTAGTACAGTGTCTGAGACAGAATAGGAACTTAACAAATGTTTGTTGACAAATATAAAAACTTTAACATTCTAGTAAAAAACAAAAAGAAGGTGCATTTTATGGATTGTTATTCAGTCATGTCTAACTCATCATAACCACATTCGGAGTTTTCTTGGCAGATATGGGAGCAATCAGAGTCAGAAGCTACTGAAATGAATGACCAACAACAAATGACTGCCCAGGGAACGCCATGACAGCCATATATTCTTTGGTCTGTGCGGTCTGAGTAGAGACCTCCTGAACCTCATGTGCTGGGATAGCCTTTTACCTTCAGAACTGGCAGCATTTAGACTAGTGGTGGAATAGTAAGAGTATTTAGGGCTGGCTAGGTGGCGCAGTGGATAAAACACTAGCCCTGGAGTCCGGAGCCCTCCTGTCTCAAATACTTAATAATTACCTAGCTGTGTGGCCTTGGGCAAGCCACTTAACCCCATCTGCCTTGCAAAAAACCTAAAAAGAAAAAAAGATTATCTATACAGCAGGAAGGGAGTCATCCAATAACTAATAAATAGTTTATGCTGTTTGAAGCAGTTTTTTGCTTTTTTTTTCAAATGAGCCCTTCTCTAGACTTAGCTAGGTGAAGTAGGGAAAAGGAAATGAATAAGCATTTATTAAGACTCTACTGTGTGTCAGTATCTGAGTCTGAATTTGAACTCAGGTCCTCCTGACTCTGATATCATGAAGAGTCAGATATGACTGAAATCTTTGACCAACAACAATATAAGACAAAAAATAGATGTCTAATACTTTTTTAAAAGTTTGAAAAAAAAAAAAGGAAATGCAAAGAGGCCAGTGTCACTGGATTACAGAATGTATAGAAAAGAAATTGTTAGATTGTTTTTTAGGGTTTTTTTTTGCAAGGCAATGGGGTTAAGTGGCTTGCCCAAGGTCACACAGCTAGGTAATTATTAAGTGTCTGAGGCCTGATTTGAACTCAGGTATTTCTGACTCCAGGGCTGGTGCTTTATCCACTGTGCCACCTAGCTGCCCCTAGATTTTTTTTTTAAAGAAAGATTTTATTTATTTTGAGTTTTACAATTTTACCCCTATTCTTGCTTCCCTCCCCCCACCCCCATAGTCTGTTAGTCTTTACATAGATCTTTTTTTCAGAGAGAAGCAGTGATATCACCAGATGATGTCTTGACTTGCTCTTGGATTTAAGTGAGGCAGAACACAAAATTAGCACTCTCTCTTCCTGAGTCGTCAAAGTCAAGTAACAGGACAAGTCAACATGACCAGGATACAGTGGATGACCTTGGTGTCTGTGATGTTTGACCAAGCTCTAAAAGACAAATCCACTTCAGCCATCTTCTTGGAACAAATTCTTCTCATTCACCTATTTTATCTGGGGAAGTCTTCACATGCTCTAATTCACTGATGGGTCTGAGGCTTGTCCATTACCCTCAATCTTGTTTAGCCCATCTGCTGAAAGTTTATCAGTGTGTGACCACTGAGCATGTTACAGTTTCTTGGTGTCACAGTTGAGTTAGGAGAAGGTAGACATCCAAAATGAACAAGCTAGGGGGTAGCTAGGTGGTACAGTGGCTAGATTGCTGGCCCTGGAGTCAGGAAGACCTGAATCCAGCTTCAGACACTTAATAATTACCTAGCTGTGTGACCTTGGGCAAGTCATTTAACTCCATTGCCTTGCAGTAACCTGAAAAAAAAATGAATGAACATCAAGCCCTCCCACTAGAAGTGCTAATGTTTCTGAACACTCTATATGCCTCAGCATAATGTATAAGAAGGCTGGAAAGGTAAGAGGATTTTCTGCTTGATCCTGGAGGCAATAAGGAACCCCTGGAGTTTACTGAATGGGGGGAAGGAGAACATGTGTTGTGACATGGTCAGACTTTGGTCCAAGCCTCAGCAGCTAAACCAATCAAAAAAAAAACATCCCAGCTATCTAGAAGATATTATTAATCCCCTCCTCAAGGTTGTCATGGGCAGGTACCACACCCTCAATAGAAAGGTATAATCAAGTCCCCAAACAAAGACTTATAGTCTAGGTCATTAATGACAAAGGTCATTATGTTTATCAGTCTTCTTTTGATCTTTTGCCCCTTCCCTTCTGTTTTTAGTGAAAATTCAAAAGTGCAAGTCTATTTAGGATTGAATTCATAATCTCTTATTATCCAAGTATGTATATATGAAAAGTCTTTTCAATCACTATCCTTACAAGCTTAACACCCATGAAGGGATGTTCAATCATTTTCAGTTGTGTCTTTGTGACCCCATATGGTGTTTTTCTAGAGAAGCTTTACCATTTCCTTCTCATTTTACATATGAGGAAACCGAGGCAAATGGGGTTAAGGGACTTGCCCAGGGTCACACAGCTAGTAAATATCTGAGGCTATATTTGAGCTCAGGTTATCCAAATTCTAGGGTTAGCACTCTTTCCCCTGAGCCACAGATGCCCCTTACTGGGAAGGGAAGAGAGGGAAAAGAATGCATAGGAAAGTATTGTTATTATAGAAATGAAAAGTTTTGGGTTTGCTTGGGTTTTTTCCCCAGAAGTTGATATATTTCTGGGATCAAAAATAGCTGAGCCCTTATGAAACTGAAGCCTAAAACTCTTACATTGGAGACCACAGGGAAGGGTACAGAAGGTCTCAGTTCATAAGTCATGGTATGATGGGTTGGTTTCAGGCCACATAACTTTGTCCTTGTTCATGAGACATCTGACTGAGGAGCTTAGGTTAGGATTCTGTATCTTAATTCTGTAACTTATTATTTCCAAAACTTTCAGTGATGTTATCAATGGTTTGTAATTGTAAATAATTAGTCCAGAGTGATTAAAATAGCTTTTATTAATAAACTCTGCAAAGGGCCCGCTCTCCTAGTGAGAAAAGGCCCCAAACTATCACAACGTACAATCTTATATGCAGTTTGAAAGGCTTGTTCCTCCCTTTTATGCCAATCATTGGTCAGGGTCACAATCTAATTGACACATTTACTCCTATGTTTTACTTGCCCTGCTCATTATACTAATGAACCCTGGGGAGTGTACAGTGATATGTATGAACTTCATTGAATAGGCAAAAAGAACGAGGACACTAGATCAATCCTGGCTAGTTGAAGCTAGTTTTGACCTCCCCCTGGGTTAAGGAGGCTTAATGTTGGGAGGAGACTTTACTCAGCTCAATGATTGGTCAGGGTCATTTCTTTTGTCTTACACTCACATACCTGCACTAGTCTCCAGTCTTTGTAATGTAAACTAACAATTTCCCCTTACATTCTGTGGAAGTCAAACACCCCACATTCCATACATGTGATAATGTCCTGAAAAAATATTCAGCTGTTTTCAAGAAGTACAACCAGCTGGGTACTAAAAACTATATCCCAAGCTAATGTTGAGTCATCATTGATAATCTATGAAACTTTATGGAAAATGGATAAAACAGAGGAGCTACAGGACTGAAGAGGAGCAAAATTATGATTTTCAAATAAAAAGGGAAAAGTGTAGTTTGAGTTACAAAATTCTAGAACATACTATTAAAAGGATGATTCATTAGTATACAGAAAAAAGATTCTTATTTGGTCATTTTTCAGTCATGTTTGTCTCTTTAAAATTTATTTATTTAAGGCAGTGGGGGTTAAATGACTTGCCCAAGGTCACACAGCTAGGTAATTATTAAGTGTCTGAGGTCACATTTGAATTCAGGTCCTCCTGATTCCTGGGCAAGTACTCAATCTCCACCACCTAACTGCCCCACATTTGTCTCTTCATGATCCATTTGGTGTTTTCTTGGCAGAGATTCTGGAGTAGTTTGCCATTTTTCTTTTCCAGCTCATTTTAAAGAGGAAGAAATTGAGAGATTAAGTAACTCATTGGATTTGAACTCAGGAAAAATAGTCTTCTTGATGGCAGGACCAGCACTCTATCCATGTCATGGGGTGGCTAGATGGTGCAGTGGATAGAGCACTGGTCTTAGAGTCAGGAGTACCTGAGTTCAAATCCAACCTCAGACACTTAACAATTACCTAGCTTGTGTAGCCTTGGGCAAGCCACTTAACCTTGCAAAAAACTAAAAAAAAAAAAAAAAGAATGGGTCATGCCAGATTAGCTATATTTCCTATCCTTTGTTTTTGATGCATTTACTAGACTTGACGATCAAGAAAATGACAAAAACATAATATATCTCTGAAAGGAGAGCTAAAATTGGAGATATTTAGCTTAATAAGAAACTCCCTCTCACTGACCCCCATTCTGGGGGGGGAGGTGAAGAGAAGGGATGGTACTTTTTCCTCTCTTTAGGCACAACTCTCTCTAAAGCACACCCTGGACTTCATGGTAAAGGAGAGAGAGTATTCTCTAAACCATCAAGGGAAATGGGACAATAAGAAGGAAAAAGTAGCAGAAAAGAAGAAACTTCAGAAGAAAGAACAAACCATCAGGATGGTTTTGAAAGTAACATTTAGAATTTAGTATATACTTTTGTATTAAAAAAAATAAACCATTTGATATAGAGACACACAGTTTCATATAGAATTCGCTTATCTTGTGCTGTGCATATGACAAAGCCCTTTTTTGGTGTTTAAGTTTGATTAATTTGTTAAATAGGAAACACAATTGGGGAGGTTTGAGCACTAGAACTGTGAGTAATAGAAGTGTATGCCCTAAGACATTGACAGTGAACTGCACCATTTTGCAACCCCTCTAGGAATCCCAGATCTGCCAACATGAGTTCAGGTTAAAGAGTGAGTTACTCCAGAAAGAGAAAAGAGGAGAAATTTAGTTCCTTGTATCTTCACACCCTTGTCCACTAGCTTCTTGATCCTCTCTCCATAATGTGGGGAAAGGAATTCCTCTTCTGTGAATATTGAGATAAATGCTAGATGGAATAACTAAATGTGTCTTTTCCAAATGTTAACAGTCAATGGATAATCAAGGAACTAGAATAATTGGCCTGCAGGGCACATGATGAAGGGGAATTTAGATATATAAAGATTTAGAAAAAGAGTCCTCTCTCTGAAGACCAGGTTACTCAAGCAAGCTGGGAAGCACCGAGGAATGAGTCCTGGAACTCTATTTCTCCTGGGACAAGAAGGAGTGGTCCGGGAAACTGTAATTCCGCTGAGATAGGAGGTAGAAATATTGAGACAAGAAAAGAATATAGATATCATATTTGCAAATCACATGTTGAATGTTATTTCCCAGAGGGCAAATACTATGTTTTTTGCCTTTTCTTATGCCCTCAGGACCTAACACAGGATCTGGTGCTTCATGAATGCCTGCTGATAGAGAAATCATAAAAAGGGGAGAGTACCTACATGTGAAAAATATTTGTGGCAGCTCTTTTTGTAGTGGCAAAGAATTGGAAATTGAGATGCTCATCAATTGGAGAATGGCTGAATAAGTTGTGGTATATGAATGGAATGGAATACTATTGTTCTATAAGAAATGACAAACAGGCTGATTTCAGAAAAACCTGGAAACACTTACTGCTGAGCAAAGTAAGCAGAACCAAGAGAACATTGTACACATTAAAAGCAACATTGTGGAATAAAGAACAATGATACAACAATCAATGTTAATTCTAAAAAACTTGTGATGGAAAATGACATCCACAGCCAGAAAAGTAGATCATTCTGAAAGTAGATCAAAGAATACCATTTTTTAATTTTTGATTTTTCTTTCTTGTAGCTTTTTCCTTTTGTTCTGCTTCTTCATTCATAACATGACTACTATGGAAATACTTAACATGATTGTGCATGTACAACTTATATTAGTATGCTTGCTCTTTGGGGGAGGGGGAAAAGGAAGGGAGGGAAGGAGAAAATTTTACAGAAATGAATGTTGAAAACTATCTCTACTTATAATTGAGAAAAAATAAAATTATAAAATTATAATATATATAGCCTTCTGATGGCTTTCAAAGCAGAAAGAAAAAATGTCCTAGCAGGGAGCAGGCTGGACTCAGATGACCATTCAGCAGTATCCTGGGGCTTTCAGAGATTCCTAATCCTTATCTCTTCAGATGGATGAAGCCAGACTCTATTTCTCTGTGAAGTGATTGCCATCCTGCTTTTGCTCTAAGTCCTCAAGCATCTGCCTACCCATGGTTAAGTAGGTTTTATTGACCAAAAAGAATCTGGCTCAAGAATGCTGACTTATTGATCTGTTGCTGCTGAGGTGAAGAGATAAGATGGACATGAATCAGAGCAGCAACATGACAAGAAAACAGGAAGATAGACACATCCTTACAATCTTTCTTCTGATCTACCTCCTCATCCTCCTTTCTTCCTACCTCTGGTTCTTTCCTTTCTGTCTCCACTTTTCTATTTTTCCATTTTTCTTCTCAATCTCTTTCTCTTCTCACTTTCTCCTTAATTTCCTTCCATCTCTTCCCATTTCTTCTCATCTCCTCCAATTATATCTTTCTCCATCTCTTCTCTCTTCACCATCTCTCCCCATTTCTTATCTCTTCTTATCTCTCTCCTCCATTTCTCTGTCCTTACCTCTTACCTTTCTTCTCCATTTGTTTCTTATCTCTTCTCCATTTCTCTTCCTATTTCTCTCTTCATCTCTTACCCTTACCTTTCTCTAGATTTCTCTAATCTTGGGAAGAAATGTACTAGTAGTAAAGTATAAAGAGTTCCAGATTGATAGTCAGAGGACTTGGGTTACAATTCCACCTCTGCCACTTATAGGAAAATTCATTTAGCTTTTCTAGAACTTCAGTTGCTTCATCTGTTAAATGAGAGGGCTGGATCAGATGGCCTATAAAACCACCCCTTCCAAGTCTAGATCCCTGATTCTAAGATGTTTCCTAATCACCCTCTCCATGTCTTTTCTCTTTCCCAATTTTGCTCCTCATCTCTCTCCCTCTCCCTCTTTCCCTCTCCTGTCTATAACCCCTGTAGCTATTCCCCATCCATCTGCCTCCCTGCCCTCCACCCTTTTCTCTACCTGCTTCCCCACAGAAGATAAAATCTCCTGGAGCAGGATATGAATATGTGTTGGGAGAGGGAGGAGGAGATTAAAACCACTTCATTTCATTTACTCTTTTCCTCGTTAGCATCTCCATTAGTTCTGACTCCCCCTGGGAAAAGTCATTAGTCCTGACTATATATCAGATCAGATTCATCCATCAGCAACTGGAAATCAGGGAAGGGGGTGGGGGTGGGGGTGGGGGGAGAGAAATAAAAGCACAATTGCCTGCCATCTGCATCATGGCTGGCTGCCCAGGATAAATATGACAGTGACATCTGGGAAGGGAACAGAGGGCCTCCAGGTTTGCCAGGTTGTTAATCATGACACCTGAACCCCTCCCTAACTCTCCTCTTCAACCTCATTATCCTCATGTGCTTGCTGGCAAGGGAATGGAGAAAAGATTGGTGTGGGAGAAGAAAAGTCAGAGGATATTCTCAGGACGCACCTGACTGTCAACAACTCTGAGACTTCAGCCGCCAGATACTCAGAGTCTGGGGGGAAGAAACAGTGGTCCCTGTTCATTTTCTCTCAGGCTTTCTATACATACCTCTCCTCTGGGACAGAAGCCAGGCAACCCTCCCCCTCACCTCCAGAAGCCTAGTCCCAGATCCCATCCCTCTGGAGGTTGGGGAAGGCCTCTCTGGTGGGCATAACAGAGAAGGAAATTGATGCCTCTCGTATCCAAGAGATTCCATGCTAGATGTATCCTAGGAAAACAGGAGGTCAGACCCCAGTAATTCAAACAACAATTGGAGCATCTAGGCTTCAGGCATGTACTATCTTTCATACAAACCATTTCCTGAGCAGTTTTATATGATTAAATAAACTCATACTAACCTATGGGCACAAACACACTCATACTGTCCCACATATATATATAACCACCCAAATTCTCTCTTTTCTGTGTGTGTGTGTGTGTGTGTGTGTGTGTGTCTTTGTCTGTCTCTGTCTGTCTCTGGAAGAAGAGTCTGGTCTAAGTATAATTCTCTGTCCCCAAAGCCCTTACCCCAATATTCAATGGGGCCTCTTCCAAGATATTTACCACTATTGAAAACCTATTTAATCAAGGATATCTATCTCTGACCAGGATGGGGAATGGAGGGTGGAAGAGGAAATAGACGTCTCCTGTGCAAATCCCATGGAGCCCCTGAACTTCTTGAGGTGAGAGGAATATGTTTGCCAAGGTAAGTGGTATCTGTGTACAGAGCTGAACCAGAGATATACCCATCCTGGCCTTATCTCCCTCAAACACCCACTTGCCTTCCGTCTTGCTGTTCCCCACACCTGGAATGGTTTCATAGATGGCTCTCAATGTTCTCATTAACCCCCCAGTCCGGAAAATCCTTATCTTAGCCACCCCATCAGAGATAACAGGCTAGTTGACCAAATTGGGTAGGATAGAGGAACTGGGAGTGACCTAGAATTCCTACTGTGGGACCAATACCATCACCACCCCTGATACTCCCTGCCCATGAGGATCTGAGTTACCCAGACAGGAATCTTGGAGGGAGGGGAAAAATGAGCATATCAGAGAAAATGACAGACTCTAAGGAAAATGTCATCCAACAGAAAAAGAAATTGAGACCCAGAGAAATAATTATTTGAGCAATATCACCCAGCTGCTTAGCAGTGAAGTTGAATAATCTAAAACCCAAATTTGCTGATTGAAAGCTCCTTCCATTTCACTACTATCTGCCCATTCCATGATTAGAGATCTGAGATCAGTCAAAAAGATAGCTACCTCCCCACTGCCCTATGCTACAGGCCTTCTTATTTAAGTCAAATTCTCAATGTTTCAGTTTCTTTTTGTTTTGTTTTTTCAAGGCAATGGGGTTAAGTGACTTGCCCAAGGTGATACAGCTAGGTAATTATTAAGTGCCTGAAACCAAATTTGAACTCAGGTCCTCCTGACTCCAGGGCCAGTGATCTATCCACTGTGCCACCTAGCCACCTCTCAGTTTCTTAATAGAAATCTGAATGTGAGAGATTTAGACTAGCCAGTCTCTGAGTTCCTTTCCTACTCTGGAAGTCTGTTCTAGGATTCTTAGGAATTAGTAGTACTCCACACTCCACTCCCACCACACACATATGTATTCTACCCTGCCAGTTCACCATCCCTTTCTCCAGCTCATTGATATGGAATTGAGTTCACAGAATAGGGATAAGCATTAAGTAAAATTTAAGACAGTCATGTCTAATTATAACAGTTACAAGGCAAGCTAGGTGATGGATACAGTGGGTAGAGAATTGGACTGAGAAATCAGGAAGACTTGAATTTAAATGGATTCAGACATCAGCTATCTGTGTGACCATGGGTAAGTCACTTTTGTTCCCTATTTTTCCCACCTGTAAAATGGGGATAATGAAGTTATCTCAGGGTGGTTGTGAGAATCAAATAAAATAATTGCAAGAGAGCCTTTCACAATGTCTGACACATGTTATATATTATGTATATAATATATGCTATTTAAATGTTAGCTATTATAAGAAGTTAGCTAGGAGAATAATATAATTGTTATCAAATGGGGACAAAAATTAGGCAAGACTTAAGACAGACATATACTCAAATATAACAGCAAAACTGAGATAGCTAGGGGATGCAATGCATAGAGTATGGTACTTAAACTCAGAAAGACCTGAGTTCAAATCCTGTATCAGATATTTACTAGCTGTGTGAGCCTGGGCAAGTCACTTAACCACATCCATCTCAGTTTCCTAATCTGTAAAATGAAAATAAAAACAGTGCCTATCTGCCAAGGTTGTTGTGAGGCTAAAATGAAATGATATTTCAAACCTTAAAATATTACATAAAAATATCATTACAATCATTACAAACCAGAGCTGTAACCAAGATATTTTCACCTGGTACAAAAGTAGAAGAAGTGGCAAGTGACTTTAGTTTTATGCAGGATTATAGTCTTTAAAAGCACCTCAGGATAAAAGGTGAGAATGGCAGACACCTTAAGAAAGAACTTGTCCCTGCAGGGAAGAGTATGACCCACCTTGTCAGGCAATAAATGTAAAAGTATTAATCAGGGGAGGCTAGGTGGCGCAGTGGATAGAGTGGATAGGAGTCAGGAGGACCTGAGTTCAAATCTGACTTCAGACACTTAATAATTGCCTAGCTGTGTGACCGTGGGCAAGTCACTTAACCCCATTTACCTTGCAAAAATAAAAACAGCATTAATCAGTCACTGTGTATAGAAACAGAAAATTAAAATAGTCTCTGCTTTCGAGGATCTCATTTTTTAAGGAGGAAGACCAAATATATTAGATGTTTCAGCTGTAAGTCATATGGAAAGGTCCCCTGATTCTTCGAGTGTGGCAGCAAAGCTGGTGGTAACATCTCTATCAAGTCATCTCTACCGCTAAGATCATAGCAGTGTGACAGAAAAAAGTTTAAGAGACAGTTTCTAGGTCAGAGAGAGAGAGAGAGAGAGAGAGAGAGAGCGCAAAGAGGGAATTCACTTCTACTCCAGATCTGTTGGAGTAAACACAATGAAGAGGAATTCTCCCACAAGCCTAAACTTAGAGTTTCTTTTACTGTCTGATTATATTTCCCACACTGGTTGATGAAGAAGTAGAAAAGCCAGAAAACCTTGGTCTTGATTTAATAATTAGTTATAAATACAAGATAGAAATAATCCTTTCCCTAAGCAGTTTCTGGCATTTAAACATTTGACAGAGGCAAGAACTTTGTTTTCTATCTCTTCAGTAACAGTTTTCAATCTATGATCTCCAAAAGGAATGCTTCTTGGGATAATCGCTTTAGGAAGTGGACTAGAAGACATGGTGAGAAAGAAGTTTCAGCTGTAAGTCATATGGAAATGTCCCCTGGTTTTTCAAATGTGACAGCAAAGCTGGCGGCAATACCTCCTCTATCAAGTCATCTCTACTAATATCATAGCAGTGTTCAGGGCTCTAGGCTATCTCCAACTGGATCTGAGGGAAGGTAATAGTCAAGGTGATAGTGGTTTGGCCTCCATCTCTCCCTTGGGGTGCTTCAGTCTGACTGACTTGCCTCCCCTTATAGGTGACAGGCAAATGATCAACAGTTTTGGGGGATAATTGATGCTTTAATCAGGGTCCATTGCCTAGGTCACACTTCAATTCCAAGGGCTCTTGGATAGGCTGCCTATCTTCATCAAGATACAAATAGAACAGGGGTGGTTAGGTGGCACAGTGGATATAGTACCAGCCCTGGAGTCAGGAGTACCTGAGTTCAAATCCCCATTTGCCTTGCAAAAACATAAAAAAAAAGATATGAATAGAAGCTATCATGGAGGTAGTAGAAATGGAGATTTGATTCCCCTGGCAAATAAGATTTCCTGTTTCTCTTTTGGGGTGCCAAGTGCTTACTTGCCCCTTAGTCATGGCTCTGCTATTGCCATCCATGCTTAATGCTTTTCCTAGCATAAAGAAAGGAATACCATATGTATTGTCATATTTCCCAAATCAAAATTTGGGACATGTGGCAAGCAGCTTGGTGGTGCAGTAGATAGAATTCCAAGTCAGAAGTCAGGAAGACTTGAGTTCAAATATTTATTAGCTGTGTGATCCTGGGCAAATCACTTGAACTATTTAAAAGTCAGTATTCTCAGTTGTATAATGGCTATATTAGCACTTACATCATATTAGGGCAGCTGAGGATGCTGTAGGGCACAGAGTGCTGGGTCTATGTGAGGAAGACTCAACTTGCTGAGTTCAAATTCAGCCTCAGACACTTACTAGCTGTGTCCCTGGGCAAGTCACTTAATCCTATTTGCCTCAGTTTCCTCATCTCTAAAATGAGCTAGAGAAGGAAATGATGAATTACTCCAGTATCTTGGCCAAGAAAATCCCAAATGGGTTCTTGAAGAATCAGATATGGCTGAAACAACCAAACAGGACAGAAAATTAAGGTTGTCTTCATCTAAACATGTGTCTCTTTTTCTGGGTTACCTAATATTTCTCTGATTGAGCATTTCCTATGGCTCCTAAAAAGCTGAAAAGTATCCAAAGAAATCACAGCAGTCATCAAGTAGCTGAAGTCTATCATGTCCTGTTTGTCCCCATAAATCCCCAGAAGCAAGGAGTAGGAAGTGCAAAGAGATAGATTAAGATTTGATGTCCAGAAAATGGGGAAGGGAACACACATTTATAGAGCATTTCTATTTGTTAAGCAATTTATAATTATATTCTGATTTGATTCTCACAACAACCCTGGGATGTAGGTATTATTATGCCTATTTTACAATTAAGGAACCAAGGCAGACAAAGGCTAAGTGGCTTACCTAATGTCACAAAGCTACTAAGTACCTGAAACTGGTTTTGAACTCAGGCCTTCCCCAATCCAGTTGCAATATTCTGGTTTAACCATTTTCAGTCATGTCTAACTCTTTGTGACTTCATTTTGGGGTTTCCTAGAAAACATACTGAAGTAGGTTTTGATTTTCTTCTCCAAATCTCGAGTGCACTGTACCACCTGCCTTGTCCCTGGAAGTACCTCTGTATTCCAAAGCCCACATCTATGCGGTTATGTAACCAATTCAATGAAAGCCCAGCCTTTATCCATTTCTACCTTCGGTGTCCTTGTGACTCTCCTCACTGGATGTATTTCTATACCTCTATAGTCATGTACACATAAATAATGCCCTCAATTTGAAATCAGGAGACCTAAGTTTGAATACCACTTCTGCCATTTTTTTTAAACTGTGTGATTTTAGGTATTTGGTTTTCCCTCTTTAGGACTCTGTTTTCTCATCAGTAAACTAAAAAGAGACAGCTAAGAGGCACACTGGATAGAGTTGGGGCCCTGAAATCAGGAGAACCTGGATTCAAATCCAACTTCAGATACTTCTTAGCTTTGGGACAATGGCAAACCACCACAGAATTTCTGCCAAGAAAAACCCAAATAGGATCATGAAGAATCAGACACAAAACTAAACAACAATAAAAATAAGAGGGTTGTACAAGATAATACCTTAGTTCAGTGCCTTAAGGGTCCTTTGGACTCCTAACTAGGTATTCCTGCATTCCCCTCCAGTTGTCTATCTGTCTTGTATCTTCCTGAGTCCCTTTATCTATATGCCTATCTACATGACCATGTACATCTAGTTACATTTCGGTTGCATGGAACCAATTTCACCAGGAATGAGACAATCATTAAGACCTTTTGTCCCAACAGCTCTCTTGTTTAATTACTCATCATTGGTGCTGTAATAAATGACTCCAGGCTCTTGGGATAGAAAACTTCATTAGGAGTAGCTATAGTCTATGGAACTCACAGAGCCAGCCCCCACTGTCCTGGTTCCTATCCTTTGAGGCCACACTGTCCTGACTCACAAAGAAGAATTAGGAAAGAGGTTTATGAAAAAGGCAAAATTCTCAGGACCTCTTTCTGGAAAAATGTTGTGACTCCTTCCCTTCTGACTCCCCCTGCATCACTCACTCTCCCCCACCATTTCTGTGTTCTATGCCCTCTTATATGAAGCAGCCTCAGACAGGGTATATGATGCTTAAATTAACCTGGCCATAGAACACTTTGGAGTATGAAATATGTTGATGAAATCTGTGATGCTAGGCCCAGAGGAAGGGGATAATATGGAAACAGAATGCTACTTGGGTCAAAGTTCCTTTGAGAAAATTTTGCAGCAACATAAAGAAAATTAATCCTATTTCTCATACTGAAAAAATTCCCACACATTATGTATTTTTCTTCTTTTAAAGTTTTTGAGATTTGCTATTTCTTACACAGAGTGTCCCATCTATCCTTTCCTCTCCACTCCCTGAGAGATATCCCATAGACAAATAGCTTTTTTTAGAGAGGAAAAAAATCAGCACAAATGATCAATTCATTGAAAAATTCCAAAAACATTGTAATGTGTAACTTCTCACCTCCATAAAGAGGTAGGTTTGGGAAGCTTCCTATCTTTTCATTCATATCCTGCTTTCATCTTGATAATTTTGATACAATTACTTTACTTTTTGGTGTCACTTTATCTTTCCATCTACATTGCTGTGGTTACTGTTAAAGTTGTTTTCTTGTCTCTCATTCAGCATTCATTGGTCCAAATAGATTTTCCCTGCTGCTTTACACTATTGTCTCATCAAAGGATCCTCATTGAGTTCTTTCTCAATTTTTTAAAATAATTTTTGAAGTATATATACTAACTCTTCTTTAAAAATTTAATAGGATTATCCTGCAAATCAATCCATCAGGTTCAAGAGTTTATTTCCTTGCTAGTTCCTTTATTTTTATCTTGATGTTTTAATTTTTTCCCAATGGCATATAAAAACATTCTTCTTTTTTTATTTTGAGTTCCAAATTCTCCCTTCCTTCCCCCTTTCCTGAGAGGATAAGCATATTAAGTATTTTTAATAGAAACAAAAGATTCAATGTCATCTTTTTGTGCAACTTTTTGTGCAACAAGTTTAATGTTTTGCCTAGAAATGCTCTCATGGAATCTCTACTCACAATAATGCAACAAATTAAGTTTGAGGAAATATTATGTAATAAAGACTTGAACTACATAATAGGAATGTGCTAGATTTGAATCTCAACTCTGATTCTAAGTCAGTGACCATGGGCATGTCCCTTTCTTCTCTGGGTCTCAGTTTCTTCATTTGTAAACTAGGAATGATAACACTCACCCTGCCTATCTCCAGTTCTTGTAAAGCCAGATGACATAATAGATATGAAAATATTTTAGAAACTTTAAAACACAATTTAGACAAAGAACAATAAGAATTCACTTTTCTTCAGCAAAGCACTCTTCACAATAAAGGAAAGAGTGAAAGATTATTCCCATTTAACAGTAAAGGACAACAAAGGTCATGGAAGTTATGGTTTCACTGATATCTCACAGCTAGTATATGGAAGACCCAGGATTTGAACCCAATCTCCTCAGTATCCAGAGCTCTTTCTACTCCATCACAAGGTTCCATAGAAAAACATTTCTCTTCTTTTTATTAGACTGTATCCTTACTTACTGCCTGCCTACTCTTTTATACAACAGTTAACTGGTGAAGTGGACAGAGCATCACAACTGAAGTCTCTTCTTTGTGAGTTCAAATCCAGCCTTAGATACTTACTGTGTGACCCTGGAAGAGGCACTTAACTGGAAAAGATATTTTGTCTGTTTCCTCATCTGTAAAATGAGCTGGAGAAAGAAGTTGGCAAATACTCTAATAACTTTGTCAAGAAAACCACAAATGGGGGCAGCTAGGTGGCGTAGTGGATAAAGCACCAACCCTGAAGTCAGGAGGAGGACCTGAGTTCAAATCAGACCTCAGACACTTAATAATTACCTAACTGTGTCTCCTTGGGCAAGCCACTTAACCCCATTGCCTTGCAAAAACTAAAAAAAAAACAAAAAACAAAAAAACCCACAAATGAGGTCATAAAGAGTTGGACACAACTGAAAAACAATTCCTTTATAATCTTCAAGATTATAAGAATAGTAATGAATACACAGTCACATTTGAATGGTGTCCACAGCAATGGACAGTTAGGTAGAATAGGCTGTCCCCGATATGTGGAATCCATTTCCTTCCACAAGTCTACCTTGGCTTATTCCAAGTCCTTCTAAAGTCCAGCCTTCCTAAGTTTCCTCATCTCCTGTCATTAGTGTTCACTCCTTCAAATTGCCTCTGTTTACTTATCCATGTACCCAGACGGCTCCTTTCTCTAGGATGTAAGTTCCAGGAGGGCAAATGCTGTTTAAGGATTATTTTCTTTGTATCCCTAGCTCCTAGTTCAAAGTTTTGTACAACCTTAATGAATTGTATAAAATGAAATTAATTTTGAGTGAGAGGAAAATTCTCTTTTATATATATTTAATTCTTGGTCTCTCCCTTTATCCAGGTTCTCTTACTCCCAGTTCTACACACATTGTCTCTCCTTGCTACAGGACTTAGTAAATTCAACCAATATTTAATGGACTCTTACTATGTCTGTCTTATGCATATCTCAACTTGTCTCTGGATTTCCTGGAGACAGAGAGAGGGAGAGAGAGAGGGGGAGAGAGAGAGAGGAAAATGTATGTGTATGTGTGTGTGTGTGTGTGTGTGTGCGCGCGCGCACGTGTGTGTACTCATGGGTGTGCAAACATCCTTTTAGGTAGATGGACAAGAGCCATTTAACTGAAGCCCTTTTTACTTAGGAAGATGGAAACTCAGGCACCTATATCTTTCCCTAACCCTCTACTGGCTCTGGGCTCATTTGTCAACAATCTACTTGCTCAGGATCCCTCTAATTCTAGTACCTCTAGAGTTAGATTGAAGAACTGATCTTGGTCCCAAAAAGGAGAGAATGGCACTGACTCCATATTATGACTCAATTCTGGAGCTAGCTTAGTTCCCTTTCTATTCAATTATGGGTCTAGTTCTTCTGTCTTCTGAGAAAACTTTATTCATTTATGGGAATAGTGAGAAAACTTTATTGCATTATTTGAACCTAGCCCCGTGTGCCAAGGAAGCTGGACCACCTCTATCAGTTATGCTGACCAGAAACTCAGATTCAAAGATTGATGCAAAAAAATTTCCTCACAATTATACATCTCAAGCACTCAAGCAACCCACCTGTCTTATCTGAAAACTTGCCCATACTGGTCAATCAGTTACTTTTTCCTTGTTCAGTTGATTGGACACAGATACTTGGAAGAGATCTCTTTTTCTGATTTCTGATTTGCACTTGTTGCTCTGTCCTTTCCCAACTATGGAAATTCACTCATCCTTTCCCAACTTGGAAAGCCCCTAATCTTTCCTCTAATTACCTCATCTTGTATCCTGGTTTAAATCTTATTAGTTGATTTTTTTAATGCATTAAAAAAAAACTTGTATTCAGAGTCCAGTGCCAAACTAAAAAGACCTGGTCTTGATTTGTTATGCAATTTGCATGCATTGCTTAATAAATCAATACACTAGAAGCCTGAACCTTTGCTTCCTCAGTTCTTTTAGATTTCATCCATCACAGTGAGTAGGCAAGGAAGATGAAAAATAGGAAATGATAGGGGATAGTTAGGAGAATCCTAAGAATTGAAGGGACAAGAGAATGAAGGACAAGGCTCCCTAAAAAACAGCCTTGGATGATTTTATCCAAGGTTATCATTTTATCATCATTTATAAGCTCATGATTTGAAGGCATGTCTTGGGGACTAAATGTTGGAATAGTATAAAAATAGAGTAATGAAAGGAAAGTTTCACTCATCCTGGACCTGGGAAGGAAGCCTGGTTTGTCCAACTCTGGGCTAGCATTGCCCCCATGTGACCAGATTGGGTAATAACAACCCCTAGTCCATTGGCAACAGAAAACTAATATCTCAATAAAAATTAAGCATTTTCCTTAAAAAAAATTATTAAGAATAATAATTGTTTATTGACTTCATATCCCCAGAGTCTATCATTGTTCCTGGTTCTTAGTAAGGCTTGATAAATCCTTATTCTTACGAATTTAATATATAAATATATTACTAATCTCTTCTGTGGGATGGATACATATCGCATCCCTCAAAATATAAAGACAATTCTTCAATTCAAAACATACACAGAAAAGCACCATTTCTCTCTACACATCACTCTTTGCTGGTCCTGAAGTTAGAAAGATTTGTATTCAAATTTCTGCTCAGACACTAGCTGTGTGGTCCTGAACAAGTCATCTATGCCTCTCTCTGCCTCAGTTTCCTCACCTGCAAAATAGAGATAAGGGCAAATCAGGTGTCACGGGGATAGAGTGCTAGACCTAGAGTCAGGAAGTCTCCTCTTCCTGAATTCAAGTCTAGCCTCAGACACTTAGTAGCTATGTGACCCTGTGCAATTCACTTAATCCTATTTGCCTCAGTTTCCTTATCTGTAAAATGAGGTAGAGAAGAAAATGACAAACTAGTCCAGTATTTCTTCCAAGAAAACCCCAAAAGGAGTTACAAAAAGTCAAATACTCCTGCCAAATAACTAAACAACAAAAACAGCACCTATTTCATAGGGTTCTTCTAAGGAACAAATGAAATAATATTTATAGAGCATAGCACAGTGCCTAGCATATAACTGGCACTTAATAAATGCTTATTTCCTTCCTTTCCCCCCCTCCAAAGAGTCTTATTCCATCCATCATTCTATTTTCAACATCCTTGACTTCTCTCTCCAGTAGCTTCTTCTTGACTTTCTTCAATAAAATTCAGGGTTCCTTTTTGAAATAGCATCCCTATACTTTGGACTTCTAGCAACCCATCTTGTATCTTCAACCTTCTATACACCAAATTCCTCCAAAGTTCACTTCTTCCATGTCCATTACTGCCCAAGGTGCCCTTCCATCAGCCTCCAGTCATCTGACTCCCAGACCTACTCTTAAGCTACAATTACACTGTACTAAAGTCACCATAGAATTCCTTATTCCCAGAGGTAGTGATTTTTTCCTTTGTGCAGCATCTGGCAGTGGTGGCAACCTTCCTCTTTTCCTTTAATATAGGATCACAGATTGAAAGTTGTCACTTTAGAGGGCCATCTAATTCAATTCCTTTACAGATAAGGAAATTGAGGCACAAAGAGATCAACTTGTCCAAAGTTACACAGGTAAGAAATAGCAGAACCAGGATTTGAACCACATCCTCTGATGCCCAATATACACTCTTTCCATTGTACCATTGTCTCTCCCCTGCTGCAAGACTCAATAAATTCAGCTGATATTTAATGCAGTCCTACTGTGTATGTTTATGCATGTCTTGTCTGGTTTTACCGGAGAGACAGAGACAGAGAATATGAATGTATGTGTGTGTGTGTGTGTGTGTGTGTGTGTGTGTGTGTGTGTCCTGTTAGATGAACTAACATCCTGTTAGATGTCTTGTCAGTGTCTCCACACACTCCCCCTCTCCCCACTGTTCTCTGGGGTCTTAATCTGTTCCAATTTACTCCCCCTTTCCCCAGGATTGAACAATAGCACCTTTCTATAACAATTCTCATTCCAAATCCTTATGGTGGTTGGGGGTGAGGTGTGTGTGATGTACCTCAGTCCTTCTAGCTCTCAGACTCTGAACTATAGTAAGCACCCCTGCTTTAAGACTCTGTATAACTAAGACCCTACACTCGGTTCAAAGGAAAACTGCGTTGTGGTTTATATTTATTGAAAACCAACTGTACTACCTTGGGAAGCAATCTATCTTTCAGGCTTTGGAGTGAGAATCCCACTAAAGTTCACTAACCCTGCTCACGTTTTCCTTGGCAACTAGAAAAATTGCCCCTTTGTCTATCCCCCACCTACCCACCCACCAATTGAG
Organism: Macrotis lagotis; assembly: GCF_037893015.1. NCBI lineage: Eukaryota > Metazoa > Chordata > Mammalia > Peramelemorphia > Peramelidae > Macrotis > Macrotis lagotis. Next base: position 195,341,116 of record NC_133659.1, read on the forward strand.
TAAGAAGGACCCCTAAGGCCAACAAGCTCTGCCCCTCCCCCTAAAGGAAAAAATATTGTGAGGGGAAGCATGCTTTGGATCTATGAGCTTAGAAAACTGCCCAGGGTTAATCATTGATTCTGGAACCATCCTTATCTCCCATTGGCTACCCAAGGGCACAACCCTCTTGGCTGAGGCCTAGACCCTGTGCCTGGGGACACTAAGGGGCCATCCCACTGAGGGACATGATAGAGATCAATACCAGAGGCGCTTCAGGGTCATTTTTGGAGGATGGAGGTACAGAAGCAATATGCACTCATTGGGGTAAGGGCACAGCAGGAAAAGGCCCCTTAATGAGCATTTTCTCCCTTAGAAAATTCTTTGGCAGTCACTGGGTACTGATCCAGAAGAAGGAATTCAATTAAACCCAAGAAAATAAGTTTATGAAAGTGTAGAGTGTACAGTGGAAAGACCCCTGATCTTGGAGCCAGATGACATAGGTTCAAGGGCCCACTTGGATATTTGTTAGCTTTGTTTGTGGACAAGTTATTAGATCTAAGGATCAGTTTCATCATCTGTATAATAATACTTATCCTACATTACCAAACAATAGTGAAGAAAGTGCTTAACAAACATCAAATTTCCTTGTAGTTTCCAGTCTGACAGAGATGTAGCCTCTACCCTCAAGAAACTCTTATTTTGAGAGGGGAGATATCTTTGTTCTGGTGGAGTTCCAATCTGGTAAGAGAGACAGCTGTAGCCCAGTCCAAGGAAATAGGCATTATTAGTCCTTTTAGAGAAGCCATTCTCTGCCTTCAGTAAACTCCTGGCTGAGAGGGAGGGGATAGCTCCTGGTCCCAAGGAGTTTGTATTGGGTGAGGGAAAATAATGACCTCTCCCTTCATTTTTGAATATAGGTAAACAATCCCAGACCTCAGAGTGAAGATGGAAGCACGGTCCCTGCCCTAAGGGTGCTCCTTGTCTGAAAGGGAAAATTGGATTCCTGCTCTGGACAGACCTAGGCACAAAGACAAGAGTCGACCTTCTAGAGTGGGTTGACCCCTTTTACCTTGAACCAGACCCAAGTTTCTCCCATACTTAAAAAAAAAAAAAAGACTACACCTTTCCATTCCCTCAAGCTATTTCTCCTCCCTCTCTCAGGCAAACTTTAGAAGATGTATAAATTTGTGTCTGCCATTTTTCTTCTTCCTCCATTTATTTCCCAATCCTTGATGATCTGGATTCTCTCCTCAGCATTCAACTGAAGCTGATTGCTCAATTTCAAAACCTGGTCTTTGCTCAATGGTCATCCTCCTTGACTAAACATTTTACATTTGTAATCAATCATTTGCTTCTTACCCCAGCCCCTAACTACAAGTATCCTTTGGAACCCTCTTCTCTCTCTACACTCTCAGTGACCTCATGGGTGTTTATCTCAGAATGCAAATGAATGTTCATATCTTTTGACCACCTTTCAATTGGGGAATGACTCAAATTATAATTTGACAAAGTTCTTTATAGATGAGATAGGTGACCTTTGAGAAACTGCCTATATATATATATATATTTTCCCTAAATCTCTGTTTTCCACATGGCCTTGGCCACATTTGTTTTATTTGAACAAAATATTTTTGTAATTAATTTATGTTAATGTAATTGAAATTATCCATTTTATACTTCACATTGCTATTTCTTATTTATTCATAAATTGTTCACTTACACATAAATCTGTTAGGTAAGTAGTGGTTATAGGTTCCATTTTCTTCAAATTTTCTTGTAATATCTCTATATCTAGGTCATGTATCCATGTTGATCTTTTCTTGTTAAATAGTGAAAGATATTGGTCCATGCCCAATTTCTTCCACATTGTTTTCTAGCTTTCCAAATAATCTTTATCAAATAATGAATTTTTATTACCCTAACTTGTTTTTACACTTGTCAAACACAAGGTTAGTATAGTCATTTGCTGCTATAAATTGTATGTTTATGATGTTCCACTGAGCTACCTTTCTATTTCTTAGCCAGTACCATAGAGTTTTAATTTTTATTTTTTAGGTTTTTGCAAGGCAAATGGGGTTAAGTGGCTTGCCCAAGGCCACACAGCTAGGTAATTATTAAGTGTCTGAGCTCAGATTTGAACTCAGGTACTCCTGACTCCAGGGCTGGTGCTCTATCCACTGAGCCACCTAGGTGCCCCAGTACCATAGAGTTTTGATAATTACTGCCTTATAATATAGTGTAAGATCTGGTACCACTAAACGTTCTTTTACATTTTTATTAGTTCTTTTAATATTCTTAACCTTTTGTTCTTTCAAATGAATTTTATTATTTTTTGACTCAGTAAAATATTGGTCCTCTACCCATATACAATATTTCCATATTATTATACAGGTGATGAAATTGATCCTTAGGTTTGTTTTGGCAGGTAAACTCCCAGGTATTTTAAATTATCTAAAGCAAATGATGAACAGCTCTAAATAACCCATTCACACCCCAGAATTTCAGTCTGGAATCATGAAACTGCCCAAAGGATATTTCAAACTGATATCCAAAGACATTTCAAAGGCAACATGTCCAAAATAGAATTTATTAGTCCCCCACTTCCAAACTTTCCCATTTCTGTTGAAAGAACACCATTGTTACAGTCTTGAGGTCCCTAACCTTAATAGTGTCAAACTCAAATACAAATGAAGTCACTAATCCATATATTAGGACCCTGTCAGACACATGTTGACTTCATTTTAAAATGTAATTTTTTCTCATTTTATCTTGTTTTTATTTATTGCATTAAATATTTCCCAATTTCATTTTAACCTGGTTCCACAGTAATTGGGAATGTTAGTGTTTGATACTTCTGCCTAATCTAGATTTCTCACACTGGGCCTAAAGTCAGGAAGTTCATATCTGGTCTCCAGCTTTGTGATCCTGAGCAAGTCATTAACTTCTGTCTACCTCCATTTGTTCAAATATAAAATGGAAATAACAGCATCCTACTTCCAAGGTTGTTGTGAAGATCAAATGAGATATCTGAAAGTACTCAGTGCCTAGAATATTAGTCATTTAATAAATGTTTCCTTCCTTCTTTTCCTCTGCTCAACAGCTCTCACATCCAACCCCATTTCTTTACTCTTCCAGCTACTTAGTTCAAGCCCTATCACTTCTCACTAGACCAGGCATTGACCTCCTAAGCAGTCTTCCTTCAACTTTCATTACACCAGTCTTTCCTCTGCCCAGCTGCAAAAGTGATTTTCCTCAAGCATAGATTTGTATATGTTAATGTCCTACTCAATAAACCCAGTGGCTGCTTATTAAGATCAAAGATTTCCTCCTGAAATCCTTAATAACCTGACCCCAAAATGTACTTTTCCAACCTCATTACACAATACTTCCCTTGGTCTTCTCTCTCTTTTTCTCATACAAATCACTCCATCATTCATCTCTAAGCCTTTATCTTCCTCCATAGATTTGAAATTTCCCTTACTCCCCTCCCCAATTGAATTCCTCACTTTTTTTTTTAAATGAAGCTCAACAGGCAAATTTCAGAAATAAACTTGTAAGATTTAAACTGATGCAAATTGAAGTGGAACCAGAACATTGTATACAGCAACAGTAACATTGTACAATGATCAACTGTGAATGATTTAGCTCTTCTCAGCAATACAACAATCCAATACAATTCCAAAATACTCATGATGGAAAGTGCTATCCCACATCCAGAGGAAGAACTGATGGAATCTGAATGCAGATTGAAGCACACCATTTATCACTTTCTTTATTTGGTGTGTTTTTTTCCCTTTATAAATTGTTTCCTCTTTCATGACTAATATGGAAATGTGTGTTATATGTGTGACACACACACACACATATAAATAAAATTGCTTACTGTCTTGGTGAGGGAATAAAGGGAAAATTTGGAACACAAATTTTAAGAAAAATGAATGTTAAAAATTATCTTTACATGTAATTGGAAAAAAGTAAAATATTATTTTAAAAAAGAGGAAGTTCAAGTACCACCTTCTATGAAAAGCCTTTCCAGATTACAAATACTAGTGCTTCCATTCCTTTTTACTTAACAACCTTCTATTTATTTTCATTTATTTTAATAATAGTAATTGGGCAGCTAGATGGCACAGTGGATAGAATCAGGAGGACAGGAGTTTGAATCCAGCCTCTGACACTTACTAGCTGTGTGGCCTTGGGCAAATCACTTAACCCTGATTGCATCGAATCCAGGTCCACCTCCAGTCATCCTGATTCATATCTGGCCACTGGACCCAGATGGCTCTGGAGGAAAAAGTGAAGCTAGTGACTTAGCACAGCAGCCCCTCACTCAAATCCAATTCATATGCTTCTCATGTTATTACCTTCCTGATGTCATGGTCTTCTTCTCAAACATTAGTAATTAGGAAAATAAATGATTATTTAAAAAATAATAATAGTTAATACTCACATGGCATCAAATATCTGCCATACATTGTGCTGAACACTTTACAGAGATATGTTTTGTTATTAACTCTACTTTGCAGTTTAAGAAACTGAGGCAAATAGGCTAAGTGACTAGCTAGTAAATATCTGAGGCTATATTTGAACTCAGGACTTTCTGACTCCAAACTCAGTACTCTGTCCACTGCATCACCTAGCTTCTTTTTATAGTTATCTTGCACATATGTGTGCATAGATGAGTATGAATATATATATGTAGATATAATCTAAGTGTGTATGCATGTATATATGTGTATTCAATCATTTTTAATTGCCTGATTATTCATGACCTCATTTGAGATTTTACTGGCAAAGATACTAGAGTGTTTGCTATTGCCTTCTCCAACTCATTGATGAGGAAACTGAGACAAAACAGGGTAAAGTGATTTGCCCAGGGTCACTCAGCTAGTAAGTATCTGGGTTATATTTGATCTCAGGAAGATGAGTCCTGCCTTCAGACCCAGTACTCTCCATTGCCCCACCTAGCTGCCCATAGATACAGACATAAATACTTGTGTCTCTGTTAGAACATAAGCTATTTAAGAATATAAATGGTTTCAACCTTTGTATTTGTGTCCCCGAAGTTTAGCACACTGGTTGCCACATGGTAGGTATTTAATAAAGTCTTGGCAATTGACTGACATCAGTCAATAAATATATTAAGCAAAATATAAATACATACACATGCATTAGATGTACAAATATACACATTTGTGTATGTATGTTTATATATGTATATATCTAGATATATCCAGGTACTGTCCTAAACCCTGGAGATACAAAGAAAGGCAAAAGGTAGACTCGTTCTCAAAGGAGTTCACTAATGGGGGAGACAACAAGCAATTAGGTATGAACAAGTCATGTACATAGACTATAGTTATATACATAGAATAAAATCAACAAAAGTATTAGAATTAAGGATTGGGAAAGGCCTCATGTAGAAAGAGGGAAGAATTTTAGCTGGGAATTAAAGGAAGCCAAGGCTTCCTGGAAGTGGAGAGAAAGAGGGAGAGTCTTCAAAGCATGAGGAACTGCAAAGAATTCCTGTCAAGGGGAGAAGAGGAAAGAAAGGAGGGTTTAGGGATTCAAGAATGGCTTTCTGAAGGTGATTATATTTCTGGGAGACTCAGGACTCTGGGGAAAAGGGGGAGAAGAGGATCCTGATACAGTGGAATACCTGATGCCAAAACTCTCAAAAAGAAGACTAGTCTAAGTTTTCAGACCAGCTGGGTGGGGTTTGTCAGGCAGGGGAAGGGAATAAATCAGACTGTGCCTCTAAGACAAGGGGGAAATAGCTGCAGGAGGTGGCCAGGGCTAAGGAAGGGGCAAAATTGTCAGTATTATGGGTGTCTGGGTCAGGAGCAAGTTGATTCTAAGTATATTGGGGGCCAGGATGGGGCAGAAAGGAGGGAGAAAGAAAAAGGGAGAGAGAATGAGTAGAATGGGAACAAACCATTAACAGCTAAATCCTTGATGATTTACTCAACTCCCTGAATTCTCAAGCAGGAAATAGGAAAAATCAAATCCAGTTAATTAGAAGTACCACATGGTTCTTCCTCCTCTCCCTCCCTTTCCCTAAACTCCAGGTGAGGACAGCAAGTGATAGAAATACAAACTGGAACCTATGTTTACCAGGGGAAGGCAGGGAGATTTAGGAAATGACTCGTGTCATTGTTCTAGTAGCCACTCAGCCTTTGAGAGTAGGACCTGGGGGGCCGTCCCACAGCCAGACAATTCGGACTTCCAGGGAAGAGTGGAGGCCCACAGAACTTTGGAGAGAGTTGATCTTTGAATCCCCCCCACCCCCGCCCCGCCATTCTCCTCTGGTCCGCTCCTCATTCCCTGTGTTCCACATCCTTTTCCCTTCTCCCCTCCCTATCCTTGATTCCTGTCCTAATCCTTGTCCCAGTCCTCTGCTCTCTGCACTCTGCTCCCCTCCCCCCGGTCCACAGGAACAGGTGAGTCCTCAATTCCCAGTCTCCCCTTAATCTTCTCTAATTGTGAAATTCTCCCTTAACCCCTTCGACCCCCAGCTCCTCTCGCACCTGTCCTCAATCTCCTCTCCCTCGACCCCACCCCGCCGCCAGGCTTTTCTGACCCAGTCTCCCTTCCGGTTCAGTTCCTGGAACCGACTCTGGCAGCGGATCAAAGGCAGCCCCGGTCCCCCGCCTTATCTCAGGGGCCACATGACTTAGGACTTGGTTGTGTGTTGCCTCGGGGGGAGGGGCGCCGGGGATGGGACACCCGCGTGGCCCCTCTCCCGGCCCCGCCTCCTGACCTCGCCCCAAATAGGTCACCGGAGCTGGATCGGCGCTCCGCCTTTCACCCCAACTCAGCAGAGAACCCCGCCTTCCAGGTACTCCAGACCTGAACCCCGCCCCCTTGAGGATTAAGAGTCCCCTGGGAGCCGGTACCGGGTCCATACTGTGGCAAGCTGGGGGGGACAAAGGGGTTGCTATGGCGACAGCTCCGGGGACTCGGACCCTGGCCGGAGTAGCAGCGGCTGCGGTGATAGGAGCAGGGGCCGGGCCAAGTGCGCGACTCCGGCTTCTGGGGGGTGCCCGCGGGTTCAACAGTAGCGCCAGGCGCCGGGGATCCGGGGGCGCCAGCCCCGGGCGCCGCCTCAGTACCGCCCGGGTTCGGACCCAGCTGCCGCGAGAGGAGGCCGAGCGCGGTTCCGGAGGGGCGATAGGGGACAAGGGCCCTCCTCCGGGGGTGGGTCCGCCTGCCGCCCCCACGCTCCGAGGCCCAGCGGCCCGCGCCGCCGCCCGCCGTGAGCCCGCCGCCCGCCGTGAGCCCGCCGCCGCGCTCCAGCCGCTCGCTGGTCCAGCGGGACATCCAGGCGTTCCTGAGCGAGTGCGGGGCCAGCCCCGGGGAGGCGAGGCACTGGCTCACCCAGTTTCAGACCACCCACGACTCGGCGGACAAACCTTTTGCCATCATCGAGGTGAGAAGGAGCCGACATTGGCGTTTGGCGACAGGAAACCCTGGCTTCTCTCTGCTTGGGGCCAACAGGGCAAAACTGATGGGGCTTATGCTGGAAGAGGGAAGGAGGCTGTCCCCTAACAGGCTATTTGGAGACAACAGTCGCCATGGGGCATTAGTGCAGTCACCTGAGTGCAGGGCACCTTTGGCCCCTGCAAACGGGCCGAGTGAGGGAGGTAGAAAAGTATCCCAGCTGCAGGTCCGTCTTGAGAGATCTCTTTGGCCGACCACTGACTGTTAGGGTAGTGATGGAGGGAGAAGTAAGGCAGCAGGTAAGTACTAGAGGACACCATGTGAGAAACACAGAAACCAGTGGTGTTGGGAAGGAGCTGGAAAGGGGTTGGATTCAGAGGCACTGGCAATTGAGAAAGGAAAAACAGGACAGAACAACAGTCTGCCTGCCCTTGGCCCACCCCCAACCAGTGCCCCACCTACTCTGCCCTATGGGGTCCAAGGCCACCTCTAAAGGGGGAGGGGAATGTTGAAGGAACAGGAGGATGAGATTGGGGGGTGGGGAGACCGAAGGGCAGAGCAGCAGTTCAGGAATGAAGTGCAAGACTAATCAGAGCCCTGGGGACTGGCATATGGTCTGGGAGGAGGAAAAGGGAAGAATTCTGGAAGATGCAGCTGAAACCTCCAGAGACTTAGGGATATACTAAGGGGACCCAATGGCTATAGTATGGGCTGGGGGGAGGATAGAACTCCAAGGAGAGACACCAAGGACTGGGGACAGGACAAAGAGGTATAGATGGCAATGGACAACTTGACAGACAGCAGCAGAGGAGAGAATGTAGGTATGAGGATGCTGGTGTATAGACATCTGGAGAAATGAGGATGTTGGAATTACACAGTGAAAGGTTCAGACATCAAGGATCCCAAAAGCAGTAGCAACACTGGGTCTCATAAGAGTGAGAATGGATGGGAGGGGGCATCTTCAAAGCTCTCATCACCTCCTCCTCTAAAGGTGGATGAAGCTGTGTTCAGGTGTACAGAGGCGGTTCTAAGCCTGGCCTTCGCCCTGGCATTCTTGCAACGGATGGACATGAAGCCACTTGTGGTCCTTGGACTCCCAGCACCCACTGCACCCTCTGGCTGCCTTTCCTTCTGGGAGGCCAAGGCCCAGATGGCTCAGAGCTGCAAGGTCCTTGTGGATTCCCTGCGCCACAACGCAGCCACGGCTGTGCCCTTTTTTGGGGCAGGGTCTGTGCTGAGCGCTGCTGAACCTGCCCCCCAGGCCACGTAAGGACCTTTCATTTCCACACCCACTGCTCCCCAGGCACCTTCAAGCTTCCTTCCTACTAGCCAGCACTAATGACTCTGTACCAAAGATATAGTCCCCACCCTCTGAGGTCCATGGATGCTGGGTCTCTCCCCTATCAGTTATCACTCTCTAGCTCTACTTTGCAAAGCCATACCAGGTAACTAGGACCCTCCCTTCCTAAGCCCACATACCTGCCAGCCTGCCATTTCCCCACACACCAGAGGAGCTTGATCTTTTTCCCATCTGTGCTTCCTGCTCCCAGAGTCATGGAACCCCAGACAGCTGAGCCCCTACTGCAACTCTTACCTGCAGCTATGGTGGCATTGTCTCTGTGGAGACAGACCTGCTAAAATGGTGTCTGGAGTCGGGTAGCATCCCCATCCTGTGTCCTATTGGCGAGACAGGTGCCCGTCGCTCTGTGCTGCTCAACTCCTTGGAGGTCACTGCTGCTCTAGCCAAGGTTCTCTTGCCTACCAAGATCATCTTCCTCAACACTGCCGGGGGCCTCCGGGATGCCAATCAGAAGGTAGATTGCAGCCATCTTGCCAAATCTCCATTCTTCTATCTTTTCACCCCACCTCAACTTCAGGAACTTGGGTCTTGATCCCCAGCTCAGAGCTGTTCACCAAAGTGAACAACTTATTTGGATTGTTCCTTGTCTAGCCCCTTTTGCTTACTTCCCATGTCTCACCTTGCACTTGTTTCCTATGGGTTCAGGGATGCCCAGAACCCCACCCTGAGTCAGGTTGACATGTAGAAAACTTAAGATCAGACCAGCCTCTAAATTTTTTTAAAGTTATTCATTGCTTTTTGTTTTTATGCTAGTCATTTTCTTTAACATCCTATATTATGTCCCCATCAAACCTTTCTATATAACAAAGAAAAAAAAGCATGTTAATTGAACCGACAAGACAACCATGTCTCATAACGAAGGGAAATGCTTTACCCAAGACCAAAGTCCCCAACATGTCCAGTCTTTCATTAGTATGTAAATGGTTCTTTTGGTTCTGTTCTAGTTGTCATATCATGTGACTAGCCTTGAATGGGGGGGGGGTACACCATGGAAAAAGGAATCAATAAGATGACTGGGAAATCACTTGGAGGGATCAATGTGGAAAGTTCCTGAGAAAGATTGGAGCTCAGAGAAAGGAGCTAGCGATAGGGTCGTTGTCATGCTCTCTCCGGACACTAGGTTCTGAGTAATGTGAACCTGCCGGCTGACCTGGACTTAGTGACAAACGCCCAGTGGGTGAGCAGCAAGGAGAGGCAGCAAATTCGGCTTATTGTGGATGTGCTGGGCCGGCTATCCCACGACTCCTCAGCTGTTATAACATCTGCCAATACCTTGCTCACAGAACTCTTCAGCAACAAGGGTAAGCCTAGCTAGGGAGGAAAGATCTACCAAATATGGGTATGAGGGGAAGCTAGGTGGCACAGTGGATAGAGCACCGGCCTTGGAGTCAGGAGTACCTGGGTTCAAATCCTGTCTCAGACAATAATTACCTAGCTGTGTGGCCTTGGGCAAGCCACTGAACCCCATTTGCCTTGCAAAAACCTAAAAAAACAAAAATAAATAAAAATAAAAAACAAATATGGGTATGAGTGATACTTACAGAATTCCAGTGGTCACATAAGACGGGCAAACAATGATGAATAGCAACACACCAGGCAGAACTCCTTTGGTCACTAACTTCCCACTCTAGTTAATTCCTATGAACCCAAGGGGGGGGGGGGGAAGCAGTGACTAGCATGAGGAGATCCTGTAATGGGAAGATAAGCTGTACTAAAATGGAAATGGGGTTAAGGAGAGATGCTTTTTCAGGCTATATCAGCATCATATTCCATTTGCTTGCTGGAGGAGTTAGGAAAAATCAGTAGTCCATTGAGTAGATAACAGAGCAAGGGGAGCAGCCTTGGAGGAAGAGGGGGAAGTAGGCAGTTTAATTGCCCCTGTCATCTCCTTGTTCCAGGGTCAGGGACCCTCTTTAAGAATGCTGACCGGATGCTTCGAGTAGAAAGCCTAGAGAAGCTGGATCAGAAACGACTGGTAGATCTTGTAAATGCAAGTTTTGGCAAGAAGCTTCGGGATGACTATTTGGCCTCTCTTCGACCACGGCTGCACTCCATTTACTATTCTGAAGGGTGAGCCAAGGCAGTCATGCTATGCCTAGATTCTGGGCTCCTGAAGGTATTGGAAAGGGGCTGAGGCAAAAGAGAATGAGCGGAAAGATAGAGGACTGTCTTTGTAAAGAATCTGATCTGAGGAAGCCTGGGAAATGTTGACAAGCCTCACAGGCCAATAAAAGGAGCGCACCAAGAAGCTCTGATGAGGTTGAGGTTGATAAGGATAGAAAGTCTGACTTTGTCTCACTCACCCTGGCCCCAGGTACAATGCTGCAGCCATCCTGACCACTGAACCTGTTCTGGGAGGCACCCCATACCTGGACAAGTTTGTGGTGAATTCAAGTCGAAAGGGCCAGGGCTCAGGCCAAATGTTATGGGAGTGCATGCGGCAGGACTTGCAGCGACTTTTCTGGCGATCCCGTGTCACCAATCCCATCAACCCCTGGTAGGCACTGTTTATATTTAAACTCTTAAATGAGACACTAGATGGATCAATTAGTCCAGATTCATTATTTGACCAACAAGAACTCCAAAATACCAGAAAACCATTGTCACACAGCAAGTTAGTGACAAGGAATTAGAATCAATTTCCTGCCTCTGGGCCTAATGCATTAAGATTATACTATATTATATATGGGTGATACCATGGGCTACTGTACCCATAATAGTTCCTCCAGGTTCAAGCAGCAGATACTATTGCCATCAGAGAACTGGCAAGCCTCTCAGATTGACCCTATGGCCTGGACTTCCTTCATCCCTTCCAGGTACCCCAATGTCATTTCTGTATGCCAAGAGAGGCATCCTTATTGCAGTTCCAGAGCTCAAGGGTTCTCCAGAGATCATAGCATCTACCCATCCCCTTTCTTTTCACATCCCTATTGGAAAGGAACAACATATTCATAGACTTATCTAGAAATGACATTTCTTAAGGGCCAGACTCTAAAGTGATTGGTGCTTACAAGATAGTTACAAAATTCAGTTTCATGTAGCAAAAGGGAAAATATTCACTGTGATGCCTTATGCCTAGAAACCTATATTTAGGCACTTTGGCAGCCTGTTCCCAGCTTGATCTCTGGATTCTGAAGTCTGGATTCTGCTCCTGGCCCCTCTCAGCTAAACTTTTCCTGAACACTACACTCACCCTCTCAGAAAGCAACCAAGTGCCTCTGATTCCCCAGGTCCTACTCCTTCCTACCTTAAGCCCAACTGTGATACTCACTCTCCTACTTAATAAACTCTAGCTCTATTCAAAGCTTTTGCCTCTAGGAAGCATACTATATATGTATGGTACTGGAATACACACACGCGTGCGTGTGTGTGGCTGAATAGCAGATGCACAAACTTGCAGCATCTGAGAGATTTTTTAATACTAATTCAACGATTTCCTCCACCAAATAAGATTCCTTTCCATCCTTCTAGACCAGGTCTGTGTATTCTTTAACAGATTTACTTTGTAATCCAATATACTGCATTTTATGAATTTAAAAACATGATTCTAAAGAGTCAAGAGGTTTACCCAGACTGTTACTGACAGGATCAGTCTATAGCACCAAAAATGGTTAAGAATTCCTACCCTAATCTTGCTTCTACCTGGCTCTGCCCTGCCCCTCGCTCCTGGCTGTGTTCTGCTAGATTCTTTCTCACATGCAAGAAGCAAGAGAATTATTGTTCAAGGGAACAACCTGCCTAGATAGGAGGGAGGCACTGAGGCTAAACCAAGATATTGAGGGGGCATTAGTATTTCAAAACAAAAACCCAGCTCCTAGTTGAAGCATGGCACTAGCCTGAATGAGAGCAGTGACCCTATTCACTGACATGTCCAACCACTACTCCTTTACCACCCCAGGTATTTTAAGAATTGTGATGGCAGCTTCTCCAACAAACAGTGGATCTTCTTCTGGTTTGGCCTGTCTGATATCCGGGACTCCTACGAGCTTGTTAACCATGCCAAGGGCCTGCCCGATTCCTTCTGCAAACCTGCCTCTGACCCAGGCAGCTGACAGGACTCGTCAGCCCTTTGGCGCAGCCCAACTGAGTGTGCAGCCAAGAGCCAAGCTGAAGCGGTGGTCCCAGGGAAGTTAGGAGGCAGGCCCAGACTTGCTGGCAGAGAAACTGGCCAGAAATCTGCCAGAAATTCCAAACCAAGTAGTATCTATTTTTTTCCATCTTCTCTGGGAACCGTGATCCTGTTGGGACTTCTACCCAAGGACAACCAATGTGTGGGTAAAAAAATGACCATCTCCATGTGTGATGAGGTTTCCTGTCCCCAGATATTAGTCTCGCCTCTCACTCCTAAAATTCACACTTAAGATTCGTTTCTTTAGCTCTAGTTTTTTTTTCTTGAGACTTATTTAAATGTTGGGCTTATTCAGCTCTTGGATTGGCATTAGGAAGTTGGGGAGGGGGAGGGAGATGACAAGACAGAACAAAATCCTGAGAGAAAAGGATCCAAAAAAAGCTCCTGGAGTTGGGGAGAAAAATAGCAAACTGGGAGTATTTTCAAAGTTAAACTCTGCTGACCACTGGAAGATTCCACTCCTGCCCTCTCTCTAAGCATTGTAATAAAGAAAACAAAATCCTAATGGAAAAAGGAAGAGCAGAAGTGATCCTCTCTACAGTTCCTAGTGACTTCAGGCCAAAAAACAGTCACTGCCCAATCAGGACAGTAGCAGGTCCTACTCTTTCTAAAGCTCAAGATCTATACCACCCTTCCAGAGCAATTAACATTTACCCTTTAAGAAGGGTTAAGGTAACATCAACTTCCAATATCAGCTGAAAGAGAAAGGAAAAGGCAGATCCATCTACTCAAATGACAGGCTGGATTTTGGTTTTTTGAGGATGGGACTATTTGTCAACAGCAAATAGACACTGAGGAGGCAAGGGCCATGAGTCCATCCCTGGCACTGTCAACCTTCCTTTCCTGCACATCTGGATGGAAATAAGTCCCTAACTCTTTGTTTACACAAGAAATCAGGTATCCATATATTCTTTCATAAATTTTTTAATGGTTATTTTTTAAAAAGGCTGGAAAATGTGGGGTGGGGGAATTAATTTGAATTGTAGGAGAAAAAAACAAAGTGGCCCATCAGGAAGAACTTAACTACAGAACAAGAATGGATTAGAACCAAAAGTTGTAAGCAGAGGTATCTTAGCATGCAATCTCTAAAAAAAGAGGGCAAAGTGGGAGGCTAATGCTAGAAGAGATAATCTAAGGTATAAAATCAGTACATCATATCAAAGGCGCCTGCAGGAAAACTAGAAAAGCAAACCCATAAATGTGTATAGAGTATTTATTTCTGGAAGGTGTGTGCTGACTGGGAAGCAAGGACAATGAAAGGGAGAAAGGTGCTCTTGCCCCGAGGGTACCCACCTCAAAATTTGGAACAAAGATGTGGTGGAACCTGAAAAAGGCTTCAATTAAAGTGGAAATAATAGGTTGGAAAACAGCCATGCTCTGAATCACCTTACCCAGCCCGGTCAAGAAGAAACGTTAAGCGAATTGGTGAAGGGGAGTGATAGAAACAGTTTTCTCCAGAAATCCAGAGAACACAAATAAAACTTAAAACTGGGCTGGATCAGTCTCCTTGGCTATTCTTGAGTCTGGTCCATGCTGTTCCACCCCTACCTCCACCCCCCACAAATACCATTATCAAAATGCTTTCTTCAAGAGCTTAACTATACTGGATATTGTATAAAAAGAAATATATACATCTGGTTCTTATCTTCTTCTGTGTCTCTGCTTCTCTTCTGGTCTGCTTCTGCCCCATCTAGCTTCTCCCTTCCTCTACCCACCTCCCCTGCCAGAATCCTTTCCTGATCTTCCCAGAGGTTCCTCTCCAGAAATAAATACTCCCTTCCTGGGTCACCCCATTCCAACTGCAAGGGCTTCTTCCTTTCTCTTAAAGTGCATTTCCTAGGGGGTCAAGGTAAAGACCCTTTTTATACCAATCATCACAAAAGGATTTTTGGTTTTGGTTTTTTTTTTAAAGCATAAATAAACAGCCTGTAGAAGAAAATTCCCTGTACCCCCCCCCCAAAAAAAATCTGCCCTTCTCACCCCATCCCTAATGAGTACCATTCAGCCATCTGTGGCCAGGATCACTGCAGCCCCAAAGATGCCCACATTCTCGCCAATGAGCTTCATCTGATTCCAGAACTCAACTCGCCGAGTGTTGTGCCAATAGATGATGTTTCCATCAATGAGGAGGATGATGAGAGGTAGCAGCACAGCCAGCATCTGAGCAGCCAGGGCCACATAGTAGCCAGAGAGGAAGGCCAACGCCAGGACACCATAAAGAATGAAGAGCAGCTGAAGTGTAAGCTCCCCTCCTGGGATGTGATTCAGATATGCCAGGCGATCTTCTTTGCTGTGCTGGAGGGAGTAAGCCTGGGGCGAGGGCAGGGGGAGGTCAGTAGTCTCTGAGACACAATATTACCCCTAACTGGAATACTATCCCCTCTATATCAAATTCAACTACTGATCACCCCTTTAGAGAGTCACTGATTCTTGTTGTCTTAAAATCTCTCCTCCTTTTCACCAACAAACCTCAAAAAAAAAAAAAAGTCTAAATTTACTTGAATTCTTCACTCCCCCATTATCCACTTAACTCCTTGCAACTGGAGTTCCCTCTTCCCTATTCTTTCCAAAACTATTTTCTTAGGGTCACTAATAATCTCCTAATTGCCAAATTAAATAGCAACCTGTCTTCATCCTCGACATCTCTAAAACATGACTTTACAGAAAACCACCCTTAATGAGTACCTTGTAAGTACTAGGTTTTCTCCTGGTTGCTACACACAAAACTCATTCTCTCTCATTCATTCATTCTCTCTCATTCATTCATTCATTCTCTCTCATTCATTCTCTCTCTCTCATTCATTCTCTCTCTCTCTCTCTCTTTTAATTTAAAGCAATGGAGTTAGGGGTGACTAGGTGGTGAAGTGGATAAAGCACCAGCCCTGGAGTCAGGAGTACCTGGGTTCAAATCCAGTCTCAGACACTTAATAATTACCTAGCTGTGTGGCCTTGGGCAAGCCACTTAACCTCATTTGCCTTGCAAAAACCTAAAAAAAAAAATAAAGCAATGGGGTTAAGTGACTTGCCCAAAGTCACACAGCTAGGCAATTATTAAGTGTCTAAAGTGGGATCTGAACTCAGGGACTCCTGACTTCAGGGCCGGTGCTCTATCCACTGTGCCACCTAGCTGCCCCAAAACTCATATACTCTTGACACTTTCTCTCCCACAATCCAGATATCAAGTGATAGTCACTTAACAGATATCTATCTTTACCTCTAGTGTCTGTCTCCTTCAATCTATCTTACCTGCCCCTGCCATAGGAATCAACCTCATGTACAAAACTGACATGACTTGCTGCCCAAAAAACCTTAGTGATTTCCACTGGCAAGTGCATCAAGCCCAACCTTCTGAGGCTGGTATTTGAGACCCCTTCTTTTTTATATATATTTCAATTCAATTCAACAAACATGTAATAAGTGTTTACTATGAAGACAAAAAGACAAAAACTAAATAGTTCCTGCCCAAAAGAAGTTTACATCCTCCTTGGATGAGGGAATCCTGCATGTACCCAGATATGTCAATACAAAGTATAAAAAAGGAATGCGCAGTCATTTTAAGAGGCAGAAAGTGCTAAACAAGAAAAGGTGTCTTGCAGAAGATGAACACTGAGCTGTTCCCTCAAGGAAATCAGAGGATCATAGTGAGGCATCTGAGTATGCATTCCAAGAATCATGGCAAAGGCATAGAGGCAAGAGATGGCACTAAATACATACTTTGTCTTTTAAACCAGACCTGTGTGTACAAAGATCATATAGCTTTTGGAGATTTTGAGGAATGAGTGTAAGTGGTTATTTTGCCTCTTCATTGTTCAAAGTGATAACTGTTAGCTATTGTACCTGATGCTTTTGTGGTTTGTCTTTATCATGTTTCTTTCAACTGTTTCATTTTAAGCTGACTTTACATAAAATAAAAATGGAAAGCAAAAAAATAAAAAAAAAAAACCAGACCTGTGGCTCCAACAATTGGAGGAGTATCTCAAGAAGGGGATTTCCCAATCAATGTCAATCAGTACATTCTCTGAAACTCGGTCTTAAACAGCTCAAAGAATCAGAAAATCTTGTAAAAAAGGCTGCATGATAAAAATAATGCTCTCATTATCCAGAGAAAGAACTGATAGTCAGAATACAAATCAAAGCATGCTATTTTTCGTTTTTTTATCTATTTCTTCTTTTAAAACATGAACAATATGGAAATTTTTACATGATTACACATATGTAATCTATTTCAAAGTGCTTATTGTCTTAGGGAGAGAGAAAATTTGGAACTCAATTTTTTAAATGAATGTTAAAAATTATTTTTACATGTAATTGGGGGGAAAAATACTATTTAAAAACAAAATCTTGGAAAATCACAGAAACATCCCAAAAAGGAGGCCTTCACAAGCCTGGGGATGGATGGTCATGGAACTGCCTAACTAAATATGAAGAAACCCATCCTATGAAGAATACAAGGATGAATCTTTCTTCCAGAGACTGGATAATACTTTCTGCTAGGCCACAGAGGAGTGACTGCAGATCAGAAGAAGCAGTAAACTAATCACTAGTTAAATCAGACGTCCCTGAAGCATGGCTAGTTGTTCCGTTGTTTGTGCCTTATCACTAAACCAAACTGTACATTCAACAAAAACAGGAGTAATGTCTTATACAAAATTTGATGTCAGCTAACAAAAATATAAAAGTGGAGAGAAAACGAGGAAGACTTGGTTTTTCAAGTCTTGATTTTGATCTCTATTAGCTCTGTGTCCTATACATTCACTATAGCTATAATTTACAAGTGTTGGTAATCTGTATAGGTAGAGGGAATCTCCACACCAAGAATTTCTTTTGCTGATGAAATCACAGGTCTGGACTCCTCCAAAAATATTTCAACACAGTTGTTTGACTCTAATATATGCCATGCCTTCCCATCTCCACCCCTGTGCCTTCTCATTATGCCCAATACAAACAATTCTTCCCACCACCATCCCTCAACCCCAGTAGAGTCTAGAACGCCCTCTCCCATCTGTGCTCTTGATAAATCACCCTTACCTTCAAGGCTTAGCTAGAGGGTGTCTACCCCTCAATGAAGCTTTTCTTGACCCACCCACTCTAAAGCTTTTTTTATGTACCTTATAGTGTTTTATGTTTTGTCTCCTTCCTAGGTCATAAGGTTCAGGTCATTAGGGACCAGGTTTTCTTTCTTTTTTTCTTTTTTGGTGTCTATTGCAGGGCATTTCATAGAGTAAGTCCTTAATAAATGTTTATTGAATATTCCAACTTTCCTGAGTAAAAGGTGTAGAATTCTGAGGCTGACCCATCAGCAGTAATTGCCCCAGAGAATAATCAGTCTGGAATTACCCCACTTACAACCTCATATAAGTCAGTCCATATGTGGGTCCCTGAACTGAATTAAAATTCTCTATAGCACAATCTAAGCTCAGGCTGGGATGAGGATAAGAAGCAACTTTTTAAAGCAAACTTAGGGTTGGCATCAACTTTTTTTCTGCAGTCAATGCAGATCTAAAAGAAATCCCTCAACAGTCAGTCTGATCCCAGGAACAAAGAGAGCCAAGCAAGCAGGAACATTTTTGCCTGAATCACTTAAAAAGCTGACTAAAAGGCCAAGCTGCTGAAGAGAGAGGATTCAAGGGTTTAGGATGTTCTGTCCTCTCCTAGAATAGGACAATATGCCAACTACCCTCCAGAAATTCAGGCAAAGCTCCACTAAAATGTGGAGAAGCCCCAACCCTGGTCACCTAACTGGAATTCCCTCTCCAAAGACTGGATATTGATGGAAAGATCCATCCCAACCCTTTTGACCTACCACACAGATGAGGTAGATGCCCAAGAACACTTGGCCTGTGGACTGCAGAGAGCGGCTCCGTGGTTTCTGGCGATAGAGCTCCCCCGCCCCGCTAGCCAACACCAGAAAACCACCAATAATGGCGATGGTTCTGGAATACATTCGGACCTGGAAACAGAAGAGAAACCTTATCAGAACTAGCTTATCCAAAGAAGACTCTCCAGGGCAAAGCTCCACTTTTGTCCTTCCCAAGACAGTCGATTTCTCCGATTTCTCCTCTCCAACACACGTCTTCCTCCCTGGGAAGTCTTTCCCCTTCCCCATCCCTCTTCCCACTTCTCCCAGCATGATTCCTAAAGCCATCTTCCCTTCTACTGAACACCACTGAGGGGGCTGACTATAGATACCAAATGTGCCCCTGCTCGATTCCCAAGGGCCCTAGCATGGGTCCCACAGGGACTGACTGAGCACCGCGCCCACTCACCTAGGTCCCAGAAGGGGCTGCTTCTGCCCACTGCCCTCAGGAGGAGGGCACCACTCACCTTAAGCCAGTCTCCGTAGTGAACATAGCCCCCTATGTAGGCCGCATAGGTGCTGACAGCCAGCTGGAGGGCAGCTCCCAGCGCAAACCAGCGGCGCTTCACCCCGAAGGACATGAAGCTGGCACAGAGCACGGCGGCCCCCATGTCAAAGTACAGGTAGGGCACTGGGATGTCCGGCTTCCTGAAGGGCAAGCAGAGCAGTAACGCGGGGTCCTGCGAGATGCCCAGCCGGCAGTTCCTGTGCCAGGCTTCTGCCGGGCACCACGGCCCCGCCCATCCAACAGGGGTCCCTGCGCGCCCGGGGAGGCCGCGGCCGAGGGGGCCGGGCAGACGCGCAGGGAGGCCCCCCGCTTGCGAGCAGGACCCTCCATCCGGGCGGGTCCCGGGCCCGCGGGCCCCGGCACACGCGTGCCCCCGGCGGCGGTTGGGTCTCCGCCCGCCCCCGCCCCCGCCCCCGCCCCCCGCACCGCCCCCTCCCTCCCTCCCCGCCCGCACGCCCGCCTACGGTGGCCGAGCGGGCTCGCTCACCGGCGCGCGTCGGCCCGCTCAGCGTACAACATGAGCTGGCTGAAGCAGCCCCAGAAGGGACACCGCGTGAGCAGCACCGTACCAAACTGCATGAGGAGCTGCAACAGTCGCCGCCGGCGGCCCGGCCTGGCTGCCATCTTGGGGAAGGAGTGTCGGGGGCGGCCTGGGCTTCGGCCTCGCTCCAGAGCCGGGAGAGGGGGGTGGGCGGGAAAGGGTGACGGGGGAGCGCGGAGGGACGCTTCCGGGCCGCTTCCGGGCCTCCGGCTTCTCCCTTCCGACAGGAAACTGATTCCGGCCCCGACCACACCGGGCGACACGTGGTTCCGGCTGCGCAGGAAGGCGCGTCGGGACGCCCGTGTGCGGGGATGAGGCTCGGCGCTGCGGCGCTGGCTGCGGCTTCTTTCAGTCATTTTAAATCCAGATTCAGAAATGCAAACGGATTCCGCATTGCACACTGGACGGAGATGTGCCCGGGACTTCTCTGAGCTTCAGCTTCCCCATCTGCAAAATGAGGAGTGTGGGGGCAGAGGGCCCCTCGGGCCCGTGCGCCTCCAGATGCCCAGAGCCTGCTGTCAAATTCCCCACTCGGCCGGCATCTTTTTGAAAATTTAATAAGCATGCAGGACGGTGGGGTGAGGCAACCGCGCTGTTTGCTCCTCGGGCCCCGTCTAATGACTGAGGTTCAAGGCGACCCCCAGGTCCCTCCCTGCAAGCAGCACCGACTCCCACAAGGCCACGGGAGAATCTCCGGGGACAGGCCCCTTTTCCTACGTTTGCTTAGTTCATCTTGCCTAGCCTAATCCTGCCTCCAGGCCTCCCACAAGTCACTTGTTTGGGGTTCTGTTAAGGTCCAAAGTTGGCAGTAGAATGGACCCTTCTCTGGCTAGGAGATACTCCGTGGAAGAGATTGGTTTTATGTTGGGTCTCAAAGGACAGATAGTACTGAAACAGGCAAAGCTGGAAAAGGACTTGCAGCCCCTCCCATTCTCCAACTGCTGTGCCACTCCACACTCCACCTACTCTAGCACCTTTCTTCATCGATTATAGTGATGTTTGTCCTTCGTGCTCAAAGAAGAGCATAACATCAAAGAGGTGATGCCATAACATGGAGTGTCACGCCACATGAACTGGGGGGGGGGGGGGGGGGGGGCTGCTGTGCTAAGTCACCTGCCTCCCTTTCTCCTCCAAGCCATCTGGGTCCAGTAACCAGTTATGAATCAGGAGACTGGAGATGGCCCTGGATTCGAGGCAATCAGTGACTTGCCCAAGGTCACACAGCTAGTAAGTGTCAGAGGCTGGATTCAAACTCCTGTCCTAACTCCAAGGCCAGTGCTCTATCTACTGTGCCACCTAGTTACCCAATAAATTATAGTTCTTAATTGTGAAAAGACAAGCTTGAATTGCTAGTGAATCTGCAAATTAGCTCAACCACTCAAGAAAGTACTTTGGAATATGCTAAGAATGACCAAAATGTCTTTACCTACTGACATATCCACATGCCACTTACTAGGGACTTACCCCAGGATATCAGACAGGTTCAAATATACACCAATATTTTGGAACAAGTAATAAAAAAACTGGAAATAAGTTAGGTGCTCATCAATTGAGGAACAGGTAAAATTGATACAGGAATATAAGGGATTATTACTGCTCCATAAAAAAGGATGACTATGAAAACTAAAGCATGTCAATGATGCAGTCAAATAAGCAGAACCAGGGAAGCAACATGCACAATAACCATAACTATACAAATATATACCAATATAAAAGTGAAAGAAAAAAAACAAACAGTTACAGGGACCCATGCATGATTCTGAAGGGATATGTCAAAGAAACTCCTCTTTTTAAAGGTAGGGTACTGTAAGAAATTTGCATATACTGTTGTATTCAGTTGAAGTGGTTCATTTTGTCCATAAGTTTTTAGCCTCTGGAAGGGGGAAGAAATATTGGAAAATGAAAGTGATTTCCTAGCATCCCTATCTCAGAACATTTGCTAGCTCTTTCCCACTAACATTTTCAGATTTTCCCCTATTTAGACTTTATTTTTTTTTAAGTTTTTGCAAGGCAAATGGAGTTAAGTGGCTTTCCCAAGGCCACAGCTAGGTAATTATTAATTGTCTGAGACTGGATTTGAACCCAGGTACTTCTGACTCCAAGGCCGGTGCTTTATCCACTACAACACCTAGCCATCCCTTAGAATCAATTTTTAAAGAGATTTTTTAAAAAACACTTTGGGGGGTAGCTTGGTGCTGCAATAAATAGAGCCCAAGCCCTACAGTCAGGAGGACATGAGTTCTAATTTGATCTTAACAATTACCTACCTGTGTGACCTTGGACAAACCACTTGACCCCATTGTCTTCCAAAAAAAAAAAGGAATACTTCAGGTTTCTCACCAACCTTTACTTAACCCCCTCACAACAATCTGCCTTCTTTCTACTCACAAGTTTTCTCAACAGTAGTTATCTGTTGAGTTCAGGGCATCTCACCTCTCCTCCTAGTCTCCTTGCCTCCAGTCCACCCAACAGTTGCAAGATGGATCAGAGGCACAGTGCAGTGGAAAAGGATTGTATTTGGAATCCCTAGATATAAGATCCATTTAACTGCCTCTTTGGGACAACTCAACCTATCTGGGCTTCAGAGGTTTCCATGTAAAATGAGACTGAACTAGATAACCTCTAGTATGATCTTATAGAGCTTCCTAAACAAAGTTCTCTTCACATTGTTTCCTTGCTTAAAAATCTTCACTGGTCACTGTTAGCCCATCATTCATCTTTTTTTTTTTAATTTTACTAATGCTTTATTTTTCCAATTATATGTAAAGACAAATCTCCCCCTCCCCAAGACAGTAAACAAATTTTATTTAAGTTATATACACAGCACTCATCTTTCAAGTTCATCTCCCTTTGTATGTCCCAGGCTTCTGTCAAATTGTATTCACTGTTCTTGTCCCCAAGATTTCCTGCTATCTTTACCCCTAATGTTCCCCTTCTACCTTTATCATGGCACTTAGATCTTACTTCTATCTCTTTAAATGTCTTATCTCCCCAGGGTTGCAAGATATAAAAGGGCAATGACTCCATTTTTTCTTTTGTATTCCTCTAAGTTTCTTTACAGTCTAGTACAGTAGACCATCAGATGGACAATAAGCTGTAATTTTTATCTAATCACTAGCTTATAGTTTGGACACTTGAGGTATTGAAGTATGACCAAGACAAACAACTAAAGATGTAGGGGGATAGGGAAAGATGGTGGGGGACTAACTGCTGGTGATGACAGATAACAAGCACTTCCCAAACTCAGAATTCCCTTCTCTCCCCCCCACCTCAACTAAAAAAGGCACAACAAAAAGAAACCATTCTCCAACAAGTTTATTTCTCCTGAACCCCACACCCAATTCAGATTTGGAGGACAAAACCACAGATGGAAACACTTAAGTCATTAACTTGCTAGTCAAGATAGAGCTTAAAACTCTTGTTCTTTGGATATCATCTCAGCTCAGGCTGGCCCCCAAATCCTAGGGTCCTTAATGGAGGTCAAGGAACTGTAACCAATTAAAGCCTAGGATTTGCAGGGTTATAGTGGGGAGTACAGGCTTTTTGATACTCTATGCCAAATTTGCTGCATGCCATATCCAACTCTCTTCTGCCCCCTTCACCACATCCCCAGAAGAGGAAACCCAGTCTTGGGGAATTTTCCAAAACTGGGACAGATTTTGACATCTTATACTAGTCATAACACTGGGTCACAATTAAAGACTGAGTAAGGGAAGGGATTGAGGAAGTCATTTATTAAACCAATGCTCTTAGATTACAAATGGAAAAGTTCAGAATTCTTTCTACCACTCTTATCCTTTCCTGCTTTCCCCTTGATGCTAGTCCGTTCTTGTTATTCTCTTGAATATCTCTCATTAGACTAGATGCCAGAGCATGGGCTGTCTTGCCTTTTTTTGGAGCCCAACACTTGGCATAGTCACCTGGCACAGAATAAATGCTTAGTGATTACTGACTGACAGCCACTAGAACTGAACTGGAGGAGGGTTAAAGAGGGTCATACCTCTGACACATCTTTCTACATATTCCTTAGTCCTGCTGACTCTCAGACCAAAAACCTCAAAGACCCATCAGTATTGATCTTACCAGAGGGTCAAGGCCCCAATAAGCTAGTTACCTAAAATGTGCTATTTGCAACTGTAGACCAGCATCCCAGGCACTCTTTACCAAAATCACATTTATATAATCAGGGATTACTTGCAGATGCCTGTGATAGGTATCCACCTCTTTTCTGAAATGGAGCAGTCCAGCTAGTTCAGGGAAAGTAGTAAAAGCACATAGCCCATTCTCCTAAAAGTGCCCTGCTCCAGGACAACCAACTGGTTATGGCTCAGGTCCAGAATTTCAGGGTTTTTAATTATCATACACTTAATTCAGGGCTCTAAGAAGACTGCATGCAAAGCCCAACTGTTTTCAAAAAAGCCCTCAAAATCAAAGTCAGGTGGAAGATAGATGAGCCAGTTGTAGCTGAGGAGCTGATCCAAGAAGCCTAAGCCAGAAGCCTCTGGGGCTGGATGCTACAGAGCACTGGGGGGGGGGGGGGGGGGGCAGTACCTCAAGGTTCCAGTCCCTCAAAGGATCTCCCGATCAGGTTGTTGAAAGTTGTTTGGGCTCAGCTTCAAGTGCCAGGACACATCAGAGTGACTCTGGGGGAAGGGCTAAGGAAGTCACATCCCTGGCAATTTCACAGCAGTCCTAGGAGCTTGGTAAGAGTTGAGAACAGGCTGCTACTAGAGCCTTTAGTAAAATAGCCACCCCCCAACATGGGGTTTTCTGCCACACCAAGAAGAAAGCTCATCACCATGGCAATACCAGCCTCCAAGCCCACTGAGGAAGGGGAAAGAAATAGGGTTGACCAGATGGTTATCAATATTGCCTGGGACTTGGAAGGAACCTTAACATCTCACCCATCCATCCTGGCCCTCAAAATGTTTGTTGACACTAGGGAGCAAAAAAAAAGAGATTATCATCAATAATAAACTAGGGTCCATATTCCAAACCACTCTCCCTAACAACCCCACTAATCACCTAGGACAATAATAACAACAATGATGATGATAGCTAGCATTTATATGAACACTTATTACATACCAGGTTCTGAGAGCTAAGCACTTTACAAATCTTCATTTGAGCTTCATAACATTGGGAGATAGATGCTATTACTAACCTCATTTTAGAGATGAGGAAACTGAAGAGGTTAAGTGACTTGTCCAGAATCATTCTAATTAGTAAGAGTAATCTAAAAATGTCAGAGACCAAATTTGAACTCAAGTCTTCCTGACTTTAGCCCCAAAGTTCAACCTATATACCACTTTGCTGCCAAAGCTACATTTGTATAAGCAGGAATGTAGCTTTGCAAACAGGAGCCAGATGTCTATAGTAGATGTCCACCTGTTTTTTTTTTAAATGGAGCATCTAGGAAAGGAGTAAAAGTATTCAGCCCATTCTCCTAAAAGTGCCCCATTCCAGTACAACCAACTGGTTATGGTCCAGAAGTTCCAGGATTACTTATTTCCATCCTCTGAAGATTCTGCTAGTTTGTTGGTCCCAATAGTGTTCTGAGATGAAGGGAAAGAAAGGAATCAACAAATCTTTCCTAAATCTGCTCCTCCACTTATAGCCCCAATGATCTGATGCTAGTCAAATTTCCAGAGAAAATTGGCAACATTTTCCCCTCAACTTCCCAAGGTTCAAAGAGACAAAATTGAAAGATTCTTTAATGCTGAAGTTCTCTCTGAGTCATCCCTGGTGCCACTACCTTTACCTGGTTCAGGCTCCAATAACAGCACCTTTTCCATCACTTTACTGATAGCCCACTTCAAGGAGAAAAGTAGAACAGTAGCTTTTATTACCACCAGCCTAGTTGGACTTTAGTAAGATTCCCCACCTCCTGGCAGGAACAATTGATTACACAGGCAAAGAGAGGAATTCAGTAAGGACAGAACAAAATTCAAAAAAGAGATTAGGACAAACCAATAAGCTAAAAATGTCTTCCACTGTCCATCACAGAAACAAAGATTGAGAATTGGAATGGTATTCATGAGATTATAAAACCCTCCCCCTCATTTTCAGAGGGAAACTGAAGCACTGAGAGGCAGTGAGTTAACCAAAGTAACAAAGTAATAAGCACCTAAATGTAGCACACTTTCCATTTCTATGAAAGTCAATTGTAGCAATTTAAAAAGTGAATTTTGGATTTGGAAAGCCTGGACTTCATCTCATACCATCTGTGTAATCCTAAATCATCACTTAATGTTTTCTGCACAAAATTCATCATGTAAAATACTCTCAATATTCTCATCAATCCTTTTCCTGAAAGCCTAAGTCTCACCTGACATTCAAATCAAAAGACATGTATCACAGGACAGACATGTATTGCCAAGGAAGGCCAACTGACCAGTTCACTTGAGCTCATTGAAGTTACCAAAGTCAACACCAACTCAACTTGCCATAGATCATGATGAGGGTAGCAGGGAAAGGAACTCAGGTAATGAAAGGATTGTTCTGTCCCCTTGTTTTTTTCAGGACCAAAAAGTAAGCCAGCTATCTTCAATTGGAATAGTCTCTTGTTAAATGGGAAGGTCTGATTCCTTAAGCTTTAAGTGGGCAAACTCCTATACCTTATCCTGGGAGAAAAATCTGTTTGCTTCCCTTATATCTTCTTTATATCTCCCCTTTTTTCTTTTTGCAAGGCAATGGGGTTAAGTGGCTTGCCCAAGGTCACTAACTAGGTAATTAAGTGTCAGAGGCTGGATTTGAACCCAGGTACTCCTGACTACAGGGCCAGTGCTCTGTTCACTGCGCCACCTAGCCGCCCCTATATCTCCCCTTTTCTAAATTTATTTTCCTATCCTTTGATGGTTCATTCAGTTTAGAATAGATTTCTCAAAATAGCTAAAAATCCCTCACAACCCCAACCTATTGAATATCCTCAAGGAACTTCACATCCCTCACCAACCAGGGAAAAAAGCAAAACAGGGGAGTTTACTGTTATATAAACTGCCTTCTGTGGAAGACCCAGACTCTAGCACAAAGAATTTCTGAAGTAGGGAAAAGAGAACTGTTACTAGCTAATGCCCAAAAAGACATTTTATGAGGATTAAGCATCTGTGGAGATATCTGATTGTAAAATGGATATGGAGTTAGAAGATCTGGGTTCTAAATCTGGCTCTACTTATTATAACCTACCTTCTGAATCTCTTTCCTCTGAGTTCCAACAGTGAAATAAGAGAATTGAATTAGATGATCTTCAAAGTATCTTCTAATTTCAAATTTCAAGTACTATGATCCTATGAGTCTGAGGGAGCCTGAAGTTACAGAAAAGACAGTAAAAGGGCACCTTACCCCTTTCAATTA
Organism: Macrotis lagotis; assembly: GCF_037893015.1. Taxonomy (NCBI): domain Eukaryota; kingdom Metazoa; phylum Chordata; class Mammalia; order Peramelemorphia; family Peramelidae; genus Macrotis; species Macrotis lagotis. The sequence goes on from NC_133659.1 coordinate 195,368,283, forward strand.
GTACAGATCCTGAAGACCAAGACAAATACATTGTAGAGTATTAGGAAAACCTGTAGATATGATGGGTAAACCAACATCTTTGAAGCAGGGTAGGAAGGTGCTAGAAGATGAGAAGTAAATGTCCTTTTCAAAACATGAGCAAAGAATGATTTTGGACATTTAAAAACTAGAGTGTAACAATGCTTGGGAAATTTACAGACTATTCAATGTATAATACCACATAAACCACATAAAGAGAATCACTTAAGATCCCAGCATGGATTTGCTAGGAACAAGTCAAGTTAAAACTAACATCATTTCTTTTTCTGAGAGTTCCTATCAGATAAGTAAAATGGGAATGCCACTGATATAATGCCTCAATTTCAGCAAAGCAATTTGACTACTCTTATCCCTGCAAGTCTGCATGACAGGAATCAAGTAGTCTTAACTTGATAAACTGTACCCAAAAGTAGTATATTATATCTTTATTTTTATCAATATTTTTATCAATAAAGTAGATTAAAGTGGACTATTCATCAAATTTACAAATGACAAATACAGAATTTGTCAAACAAATAAAGGATTCCATAAAACAGCAAAAAATACTAGAAAAAAAAAGATTGAAAAAATTAGGGGGAAAAAAAAGGAATTACCAGATTTTTAAAAAATGACCTGCAAACTAGGTCCAAGGAGATAAAATAAGAATCACCAGACTCTCTGAAAACAATAATTTTTTAAAAGCTTAGACACATTTTGAGAATTCATAAATGAAAACTACCCAGATTAGAACCAGGGAGCAAAGTTGTGACAGAAAGAATTTACTTATCACTTCTTGAAGGAAGCAACAAAAGGAAAAATCTCAGGAAGATCACAGCCAAAATTAACAATTCCCATGTCAAATAAAAAATGGTGTAAGCACACAGCAAGAAGCAATTCCCATGGGGCGGCTAGGTGGCATAGTGGATAAAGCACCGGCCTTGGAGTCAGGAGTACCTGGGTTCAAATCCGGTCTCAGACACTTAATAATTACCTAGCTGTGTGGCCTTGGGCAAGCCACTTAACCCCATTTGCCTTGCAAGAAAAAAAAAACCTAAGAAGCAATTCCCAATACAAATAACCAGTTAAGTTCACCAAAAAACTAGAGATCCTAGAATACAGTATTTGAAAAGGCAAACAATTACAGTCTTACAACTAAGAACAACTTACCCAATCCTACATAGGGAGAAAATGAATCTTTAATAGATCAGAGGACTTTTAAGCCTTTGACGAAAAGACCAGAAATGAAAAGTACTTTGAAACACATAGAATTAGTGAGAAACTTAGAAAAACAAATTTAGCTGAGCATTTGGAAAGAGTTGTATAATAATAGTTATAACATTTTAATGAGAGAAAAGGAACAAGTATTCTTTCACAATTTTAATGTCTTCAAAAGATAGGAACTTAAAGAAAATCAGAAAACTTGAGGATGAATTGACTCCGTTTTTAGAGTTTTAAAGAAATAAGAATGTGGGGAAAAGAAGTAAAAAGGGCTCAAAACTGTTATTTCTCATAAATGGAAAGTATGAGAAAAGAAAACAAACATGGAGGAAAGGGTAAGGGGAGGTAACATTAGATGAACTTCATTCTTATCTGAAACGGACAAAGAATGTCGAACACATGCATGCACAGAGTATGGTACAGAAATATATCAAATTCAGCAGGGAGAAAAACTGACAAGAAAATATTGGGGATAAGGGGGAAAGGAAAGAGGGTAATACTAGAGAGGAAATAGTTGAAAGGAAAATAAATATCATGATATTAGAAGGAAATTAAAATGCCAAAAGCAAAGAACAATTATTAATTAAAAGCTATCAATTAACTTAAGTAATTAAGGATTATTAAGCTATAAGCAATGATAAAAGAAGTGACTTCAGAGAATTCTGGAAAGAATGACCCCATGCAAAACAGAAATAGAATAAATTGTACAAGCAAAACAACATTGTAAAGAAAAACAACTTTCAAAGACTTAAGAATTCTGATCAAGTAACATCCAACCAAGTGAATAGATGACTTACAATGAAGTCTTACTCAGTGCATAAAATGACATACATTTTTGAACATGGCAACTTCAAGGAAATGTATTTTGTTCGACTCTGCTTATTTGTTACAAGATTTTTTTCCTCTCTACTTTTAACTGGGGGGGGATCAAATGGGGTGGCAATAATACCACCAAAAAATAGGGTGCTTGAAATATTTTTTGAAATTCATAGAGGCAAAGGAAGTTTATAAGGAAGCACAGATAAGAGAGTTTAGAAAGTTAGCCAAGTGGAATTTTTTACATCCTGTAAAAAAAAGAAGCAAGCAGATTTGCTGATAATATGATTTACTTAGAAAATCCTATGGAATAAGTAAAGAAATTACTTGAGAAAAAGCAAGTAGGACAAAATGGAGATTTATTTCATGGTTTATTTATAACATTTATGGCATTGCACATATGAAAATACTTTTTGAATGTATGTTTAGAAATTTTTAATTTTAAAGACAGGAGCTTAGGGTGATAAACTTCTTCTTTTAACGATTAGTCAATAAATAACTCTGGGTCCTGTTCCTTTCCAAGGACTGTGGTCTCTGGCTTTCAATGAATTTTCCTAGGACTTTCAAGAGAAAAAGTCAAGGACATAACGTTCTCAACCTCATTTCTGTTATAAGTGCCTGTGATCATACAGATCAGTGATATACATTTGTACAGTCTTTAGACAAGTCATTTTATCTCAATAGGAATCTCAGCCTTTTTTGGTAAAACAAGGGGTTAGACTAGAAAATTTCTAGGATCTCTTATAGGTCAAACTCTTTTAAGAAGCAATCAGATGATGACCATTCAGGTAGAGGAAAAACTAAGGAAATCTGAGATGTTTATTCTCAGGCTTAGAAAAATTATACTTTTTGTAGCATTTTATAACAAGGAATTAGAAATAAAATGAGTGCTCATCAATTTTATGGCTAAAAAAATTTAGGGTGTATGAATATAACTGGATTGTATTGAGCCATAAGACATGACAAATATGAAGAATTAAAAGAAACCTGCAAATATATGTATGAGTAAATGTTGAATGAAGTAAGAACTAGGAAAAAACTTATAAGATGACCAGAAGAGTATAAAGACTACAACTTTGAAAGAGTTCAAAACTCTTTCAAAAATCAATGTAGTGACCAATGATCAATCAGTTAAGACTTCAGGATACTGAAGATCAAACATTATCTCCCTTACTTGGTAAAGATAGACTCTAGAGGGACAGAACAAGACACTTATTTGGATCAACTATATTTATGTTATTAAAGTTCATAGGGGGACATAATTAGGGAAATTTTTCTTACTATGTTAAATGCAACATACTTTTGAAAAAACAAACTTCATAACTAAGTTCACAGTTCCTGTTTTACTCTTATTTGTATAGTGGAATATTTGTGTTTGTTTAGGAGGGGAGAGGGACTGGACCTGTGATTTCATAAGACTTGTCAGATGAGTCTTTAAAGGTTACCTAGAGCATTGAGATGTTAAGCAACTTACCCAGCATCATACAACCATTTTGTTTCAGAGATAAAACTTGAACCTAGGTCTTCCTGGCTTGAAGGCCAGTTTTGTATCCTCTACACAGGTCATAAAATGAATAAAATTTTAAACCTAAGATACAACTATCTACAACTATATGGAGAGTTCTCATGTGGAAGAGGAAATAAAATCGAAGGTAAAACCTGACCACTAATTCCACTTTCTTCTTTTATAAATGAGGAAAGGCCAAGATTCCACAATTATTTTAGAGTGGTCAAAATCAGAAATCAAGACTCCAATCTAAATTTTTCTACTATGTTTCCCAGACTTGTAGTCAATATGTATTGCTGGGTTCTCCAATTCTCTACCTATGTGATCTTGGACCAGTATTCCAGTACTTTTATCTCTGAAACTTTTTTTTTCTTAAATTGGGGTGGGGGGGTAAGGGACAAACATAGGGGTTGAACTATATAACCTCTAAGGTCTTTTTTTTTTAGGTTTTTGCAAGGCAAACGGGGTTAAGTGGCTTGCCCAAGGCCACACAGCTAGGTAATTATTAACTGCCTGAGGCCGGATTTGAACTCAGGTACTCCTGACTCCAGGGCTGGTGCTCTATCCACTGCGCCACCTAGCTGCCCATCTAAAGTCTTTTGCAACTAAAAATCTATCAAAACTGCCTCTCCAGTTATTGGCAAGAAGCTACACTGAAGCTTTCAGGAAACCAACTGTCCATTCATGCCATTGATCAGTTGGCTCATGTAAACTAAAATTGTAGCACTTTCTTCCTTTGAGCTGATGTCTGTTCAGCATCTGAACATCTTCCTTCAAACTTTTTATAATCAGAACTAAGATTTATTCCTCTTAAAAGTTCACCTTATTCAGTCAGGGTCCTATCATTCTGGACTTTTTCAGATTCTTTTGGACCTGGTACTGACATTCACCACTTTGAGCAACAAATAGAAGAGCCCTCTCTACCTGTGTCTGTCACTGATTATAAATACAGATGAACAAAATAGAATCAAGAATAGACAGGTTCCTAGGTGGACACCTAGCCAATAATTACTCTTCAGATTTGATGATAGTGCACATTTCTTGTCTTGTCCACAAAGACATCTTAAAAAATGTCCATCATACTAAAATCCATGTATTTATGAAATGAAATGGAATCACTGAAGTTCAGTATGGACCTGGAGCAAGTCACCTCTCCTCTCTGGATCTGTTTCTTCATCTGCAAAATGAAGAGATTAAACCAGTTGACCTTTTACGTCCCCTCTAGTTCTAAATCTATTATCTTATGAACAGCCAGTCAATCCATTCTGTAACAAAAGGAAATTTGATTATGACTTAAGGAACCCATGCCAGTTGTCAATTACTATTCTTCCTTAGTTGTCATAAACTAGCTTTTAAGTCTATCTAAAATTTCTGCAGAATAAGCATCAAACTCAAAATATGCTAAATCTAGTAAGCCTTAGTCTCCAATGATGCTTCCTGATATTGAGGAGAGGTTCAAAATCACAGTACCTTCAGCATCCTAGGAGGGAATCCATAAGAATCACAGATGCAATGATTCAAATACATTTAAAGTAGCTGGGTGTCTTGTTTTCACTTCACTTACCTTGGTTTTTAAGAACCAACTCATTGTTTATTTTTACCTTTTCTAGTTTGCAAGTGAGTTCCTTAACAAAAACACAATATCCCCATTATAAAATACTTCATCTTCTGCCCCAAGAAGTAGACTTATCCCTCTCTTGACCTTCATGACTATAATACAGCCTTATTTATTAGCCTCAAATCATCCTGGTCTTACTAAATCTTAATTATGTGCTTTTGTCTTTGTACATGTTAAAATTCCAAGAGCTCCCTGTGCAGCCACTTCAGTTTCTTTGTTTGTCCTTTTCTTTTTTCATCAGGACCATTCATGACTGCAATCAACAAAGTTTTATTTGCAAATATCTCACACCTATCTCCAGCTTTCTTCCTTTTTCAAATCTTCAGTCACAAGTTCACATTCTCTGAACTTCTAAAATTTTGCAGGGGGACATTAACTACATCTAACATTTTGTTCCTTTTCTGTTCTGTTACAATCTCCAAGATGATAATCATATTATCCCAAGGTTCCCATAAATTTTGTTTCACCAACCAATTCTCCTCAATGTTTTTTCTACCTTCTGAGAAGTGATTTCAAAAATCATTCTGCAGCATCATACATCATGAGAAAGGCGTCAAATAACCATTTCTCATTATGATGGTCTTGGATTTATCCTTTGCCCAGTACAGGTGTCAGATTACCGGAAAGAGAGAGAAATTGGGGTGAAGGTGAAGAGGTAAAGAATGAGTTGGGAAAATTCAAGGTCAAATAGATAGAAGGATATCTTCATCTTATGGTTGCGTTTAAGATCAAAAACAAGAGCTTCTCTAATTCAATCCTTTTGATTTGGGAGGGAGGGGAAAGTAATCGCAGGCAGGTTACTATATGTAATTCCTGCCACTTCCCAGAACCTAAAATCAGATGTTCCTCATTTCCATCTCCTCCTTACAAATCCTCACTGTGTACATTCCCTAAACTTCCATCTTTAATTCTTGGCTTTTCCCTGTTCCTTTCAATACTGATAGTTACAAATTTATTTTCATAGTCTCATTTTATAACCTGAATTTTAATCCCTTAGCTTCATAGAAATTGACATATGCAAAGGATCTTATTAAGACCTCAAATTTCTACAAGTACATAATGTTCCCATCCAAATTTTGCCTTATGATTTTGTCCATGGTGAAGGATGTTCTCAGTCACTGAAGCTTAAAAACTCCCAAGTGTTTGAATTCTGCTTTTCTCTCACCCTCTAAATCCAAAGAAAGTTATAATCAGGTCTCATCCACTTTTCCCTATTAATATCTTTCAAATATGTCTTTTCCTAGTTGACAATACCTGATTTTTTCCCCCATTAATCTCCTACTCTATAGCAAACTTGATTCAAGTTTGTGTAAACTTTCTTCCTTCTCTTGCATACTGTATATTGCTTACTGAACCAAGAAAATACCTAGGACAACAATGTAAATGAAAACCAGATTTAAAAAACTTAGAATGCAGATTAAATGCAAGGACAAATCTCAGTTGCACAGAATCAATGATGAAAAATACCTCTCCTCCCTTCCCCCTAACCTACATAAAGAGGTGGGGACTATAGTTGCAGAATGGTACAAAAACTGTCAAATTTAGTCAATGTGACTATAGTTTGCTTAACAATTTATTTGTTGCGAGAGGAATGGTAGGGGAAGTGTAGGGAAGGACAGTGGGAAGTGATAGTGGCACAGAAAACCTTTCACTCCCCTACAAAGTAACTGCCACTGTTGGATCAATTCCAAATTCTTCTGTGCAATATCTAAACATCTTGAGAATCTAGAATCCAAACATACTTTATCTTCCCTCCCAATCAAGATTCACCTCCTGATTCCTCATTCAGGACTTAAATATTCATGATTTTTATGTGGATATTCCCTCCTCCAAAGCAAAGCAAAACTACTCTACAAGGCAGCAGATGATCTTAGGGTGATTATAGCCAAAGATTTAATTATCTGTGGCTAGTCTGCTAATGAGCCCCTCTGAGCTTGAATTGGTCCTTGAATCACATAATAGGACCAAAATTTGCAAGCTCTGGAGCCCCGAAAGTCTACTAGGCCTTCTAATTCAAGAGTATAGCTACACTTCCAAGGCCCCATGGCCACCACATTTTCTCTTCTACTCCAACCAAAGATTATCCAAATTCCAAGCCCAGCACAAGTACCATCTGAATTTCTCCTCTTCCTCATCAAGTACAAATGGTAATGTGTTCCATTATTTTTATTAACTCATAATATACTATATTAAAATCTGGTTTTGTCTTATCTCCCTAATGTAATCTAAGATGGTTCTTTTTTTGTTTTTGGGGGGGACAGGAAGAAGTTTGAGGGGGGTAAAAAACTCACTTCTCTCGTTGCTTCCAGAGTATAATAATGATAGATTAAAAAAATACCATAATATTTGAGTGAAAAAAAAAAACATTCTTTGTTAAGAAAGAACTAAGAGAGTAAATAAAAGCACCAAATTCCTTCCATTCTTTCTAAATTTTTAAAGGATCATGGTTGAAAAATTCTAACAGCCTCAAATTATTCCCCTGAAATATTCCAGCCCTATTTTCCAGATCTCTCACCCTTCCTGATTACAATTCCACCATTCCAAACAGAAAAGTTGTAAATGATTACTTACCTCAGGCTAAACCTATCTGGAAGCCCAATCTTTGTCTTTAGAAAAAGTATGTACTAAACCATCATAGGAGGAGCTATAATCCTTAACAAGAAAGATCCCACATCTTTGGTCACTTCTAATGTCAAATATAACCCTGGGAAAGGTTTTTTCTGAGTTCAACCCTAAATCTTTCTTGTTGAACAATTCTTTACACATACGTTCAGCCTCAATGAAAATAAAGAAAAACTAGTTAGTTCTTACTCTCCTAAAAAGCTTAAGGAAAAAACCTTCCTGAAAAATCTCTAATTTTATTTCTCAGGACTAAATTTTCCTATTACCCTTTTACTCTCTTTTACTGGATTTTCTAGCCTTCCCATCAACTTTTCAAGTTTCTATTGTGGAATTCAAAATGGAGGATCCAAGCGCTTAAATACCTATCAGCAAATATACTTGGAAGACTATTTTTGGTTCTTATAAAGACAGATACAACCCTTTGTTAAATAACTTAAGCAAAACACAGTTATACATGTGGGTATATATACCTAGTAAACTTATGAATCACCCTCAAATCACTTTCTCCTTATAATCATACATTATGCATGGAACATCCAAAAGATTCTGGGAAGCTAGGAGATTATTCTACCTTGTTAAATCACATCCCCTTCACTCCAATTCCCTCCCTTACCCATGGCACACGCAAACCCACTGAGACATAGCTGATGGTTAAAAAATTTGGGTTTTATTGTTTTTGCTAAACAATACTAAAAAAAATTATTTTTGAAGGCAGGGCTTGAATTATTTAGTTTTGATCCATTTAAAAAAAAAAAGAGGGAGAAGAGGGGAAGAGATCATGGCCAAATTTTTTTTTTAAACTTGTTTTACCCCCAGACTCTAGCCAGTTTCCTGGATGCCATACACAGCCCACTCCAAGCCTGATGGAAGAATGAAGACACACTCTAGCCAATCTCACTGCCCTAAGGCACATGAGGAAGGGAATGATGGTTAGCTCTCAGCAGATTATCCGAAGCCAGCCAAACTGATGGATTAAGTTCCAGAAACACCTAGGTTTTTAATAACCTACAGACTGTCATCAGCTAGAAAAGGGAAGGGAAAAGAGAGGGAGTCTGGAGATTACTCAAGATTTGCCTGGACCAGAATTTGGGTACAAAGTCAGGAAAAGAAAAACCAGAGGGATAGGGATAAATCTAGTGTAGAATGAGATAGGGACAAGAATCTCTTATCCCAGGTCACTTGGAAGAGAGAGCTTGTCAATCAAGCAGGAGATGAAATATGCCATGCAAGGTGATTCTTGCAGAGGACAAGAGTATCAACAGTTGTATCTCCAGTCTACCAGGGAATGTTGGAAATTTATTTCTAGTACCATGAAGTGGGATAAAGGGAAAGAACTCTAGAGATTCAGGATACATGAGAAATTCCAGCCCAAGGAAGCAGCTAGAACACAATCTTAAAAAGGTACTTATATTATGAGTCCTCCTTCCCTCGAACCCTGCATTCCATCTAAACACACCTGACTCTCCAAAGGCTGGCAAGAGATTCCGGGATTAGGCCAAGTTGGTTGTTTTCCTAAGGACTTTTTTTTTTGGGGGGGGGGAGTAGAGATGGGTTGGGCCATGATCTAATATAGAGACCTGCAAGAAGCAGAAAATATTTAGAGAACATTTTAATATATATTTTCATATATATATTTAAAGATAAGAAAAATAAAACTAATTCAAGCCATGCCCTGTGCAAAAAAAAAAAATTAAAGTGAGGCACCTATTTGCTGTTCCGGCCTCAACACAAATATCACAGTCAGCTTGTTACTTTTATTTCAGAACGGAAGATGTCAAAGTTTCTCCCATTTGCTCAGAAGGCAAGTATAACCACTTATAAAAACTGAATGGCAGGGAACAGAGTAGGAGAAGAAAGTGAAGGGTGAAAGGACAAAGAGGGAAGGGTACAGAGTATTTTCAAAAATAAAATTAACAAGATGACTGTTCCAGGAGAGAAAAAAGAAAAAAACATGGTAGACAAAACAAGTCTGTTAGTCAAGTAATGATTCAACTTTTAAATTATTCTCTCGTTTCTTTTGTTGTTTTTGTTCAAGTCTAAGGTTTGGAATTGTTAGCCCTTCATTAAAAGAGCTAACGGGAAATAAAGGAATTCCCTCCCCTCCCCCGGCCTGCCTCCGATGAAGACGCCAATGTCGCCTCCCTCCTCTGTTGGATGTTGAAAGAGTCCCCCAAGTGTGCGGGGTGTGGGGACTCAGGATGACAGAGCGGCCTCCTTCTGTGTCTGCTGTGCTTGTGAACGCTGCATTACCTTTTGGCTTTCCACATCTCTAAAATGTTTCTCAACCTGCAAGAAACCAGCAATAAGGAAGGGGATGGAAAGAGGCAACACCTCCCACAGATGCAATTTAAATACTGTCACTGTCCATATTGAACTGGTCAGCAACTCCTTAATCAGATAACCTTTAACCCAAAGGTGAGCAGCACAGAGGTAAAACATTCAGGGCAATTCCAATAAGCAATTTCATGGAAGAACTTGAATCCATAAAGTTACTGAAATTTGAGGAGATCATTTCCCAAATGGGAGATACATGCTCTCATTGCCACTATTATTACTATAGATTTCCAAGAGTTAAGCAGTATCTTATATTTCTATCATGCTTTTTATAGCCAACATTTCATTTGCCCTTCTAAGGACAGAATTTTTTGATAAACAGCACAACTACAGTCGGAGAAGTTGGGCAGACTTGTCCTAAGTCACAGTAACTAAAACTTCATACTGCCAATCCAGGTCTTCTCAATATTCTGTACCCACCCCCACACCAAAGTATCAGTTTCAGAAAGCAAAGAACATGACTTAGAACACTGTTCAATTCAATTCAATAGACAATTCTTTTGTAGGTAACTCTGTGCAAGGCTCTGTGTTAGACACTGACAAATATTGGTTTCTTTGCAGTGCATTCTCTATAGCACAGAAGACAACGGATAGACAAACCACTAGAATACAGACTAGATGGGGTAATATTTAAGTACAGAAGAGAAGAACAAAATGCTATGAGAGAACTGAGGAGGAAAAAATTATTTCCACTGGAATATGGGACAGGAGAAGTATTTACAAGGGAAACAGTAGCCCAATTTGAATCAAGTAAAGAGCATTTTCAAGAATACTTAAGAGATGAAGCTAAAAAGTCTTAAATAGAAGACTAAGTAGTTTGATCTTCATTTAATGGTAATGGAAAGCCACTGAAATTTTTGAGAAAGTGATCTATTAGAAAAATTACACTGGCAACAGAATTGAGTTTTAATTGGAAGGTAGGGGAAGGGACAAGCAGTTAGAACACTAATATGATAGCATGTGGGAGAGTTAATCTAATATCAAGGAGTATCAACTAATACTGATCATTCTAGATAAATAAAAGACAGAGACAGCTATTTGCCTTAGTCCAAAAGGGCTAAAAGTCTTACTCAGTCAACAAGGATTTATTAAGCATTTACTTTATGCCAGGCACTGTATTAAGCACTAAAAATACTGAGATATAAAGGTAAAAAAGGACCCTGAACTCAAGGAACTTATATTCCAATGAGGAAGACAATATGCAAATACCTACATACATACAGGATAAATACAATATAAATGAAAGGGACCATAAAAAGTTGCAGAACAAGATTTCAGCCCAAGTTCTCAAGGATACCAAGGAAGCCTGGAGAAGAGGTGAAGGTTCCAGTTAAAAAGGCACAGAGTCAAGAAATGAAATGCTACAGATGAGCAAATGCAAGAAGACTATTGTACAGTCAGTTCTGCTATGATTTGTCATATACTCCCAAAAAGCAGTGAGTTATGAAAAACTAAGTAATAAAAACTACAGGGCTTATGGGAAAAAATGGTTTTAAGGGTATAATACTCAAAAACACTTATCAGTGATCCACAATAAAATAATAGAAATCTAATAAAAATGGTAGTACAGTTTGAGATATATTAAATAAGAAATACTACAATAAATAGTGGTAGCACCAATGGTCTCCAGCTGTCCTTCACCTCCAGCTGCTGCTACATGATCCATTCCTACAAGACATACAAGGTAAACATGGAGGGTAGGGAGATATGACTCTGATATCATGGCAGCAGACTGAGGTATGGGTAATTGAGGAGCAGTCCTTCTCCACCCACAGTTCCTAGTGCACCAAAAAACATAAAATAATTATACTTTAACTTGAAAAAAGTCTGAGATTTTTTGGGCATTGTGTATTTGGAAGTGGGCACTGGAAAGGTTGTAGCTTATAAGTAAATGTGAAGTGGTACAATTTTCTTCATTCTTGTAATTTCTACATATAAAAACCTTGAAATCTGAGTTATGCTCAAAATGTTTCCTAATGTTATCAGTTATACTGGAACAAATTCAAATTTTCAAAACAAGTATTATAAGTAGATTGAGGTAACCAAATCATATAAACGGTAGAAAGGCATAAGGTATAAGGAAAATAGGAAGTGGTCATGTTATGTAGGGCTTTAAAAGTCAAACAGTGGATTTTATATTTGATCCAGAGGGTAAAAGGGAAAGATTGGAGTTTATTACAAAAGGCACTGATATGGTCACACTTTGGCAGCTAAAAGGGAATGAAGAAATTTGAAGCAGGGCACTTGACTACCCAGGAGGTGATAGAGATTGACAGAAGGGTGAGAGTTGCATGAGTGGAGAAAGGGAAATATATAAGAGATGTGCAGGGAGAAACAACAACACGTGGCAATAGATGACATATGTACAGATTGATTATACAACAAGCATCCAGGACAACAATGAGGTGGCAAGCCTGGGGGACTCAAGACTTCCTCGAGGCCTGCTCACCAAGGCTTCCCTGACTTTCCCAGCTGGCCATCAGTTCCTGAATTCCTGCAGCACTTTATTCAAACTCTAATTTTACTGTTTTTGTCTTACAGGCTGACCTCCCCTACTAAGCAGTAAGCTTTGTAAAGAAAGTTAAGAGAAGGATTTCCCTTCTGCATCTCTAAACATACAGAGCTAGCACAGAGCATTGCACATAGCAGCCACTACACACTGAATAAATGAATGCATGAAGAGAGAGAGGCTGGATGGCAGATGGTCTGATCCCAGTTCCTCCCAACAGTAGGTACCACAAAACCAGTAATGGAGACAAAGAATGCTCTTTCACAGGTTCTCATTGAACCCCTTGAGAGTTGCTAATCACCTTGGACTTTTACAAAGAACTTGTGGCATGAAAGTAAAAGGCTTAACAAGTTGGTCCTAAGCAGCAGAACATGCTGGAAAACATGCAGAAGCAGCGGCTGGTGTTTCCCTTCATGGATTCTGCCAGGAAGCAGGAAGATGAAGGCTGAGGAACCTCCTCCACCCAGGGCCGAATTTCTCGTACTTACTATTTTTCGTACGTGGCTCAGTGCACTCCCTTCTTTGCCTTTACAGTTTTCCACTTGATAGGGAGGTGCAATAACAACTTCTTCCATTACTACAATGTTTTTTTCTTGCCATTTACAGTCCTTAATGCTGAGAGAGGGGAGAAGAGAAAAGGTGAAATCCCACTTCATCGTCAAGCCTACCACAATCTCAACTCCCAAGGACAGCACCTCAAAGGAATGGGCCCAAGAGAAGCCAGAATATCAGCAAAAAATATGTATCAAGGGATAACTATTGAACATTTGCTCATCACTAATACATTCAGATTCCTTTTACAGGAAATATACACTTAAAATGAACAAAGGAAAAACCAAACAAACAAAAGTGAGGCTCAGGGGAGTCACTCTTCAGTCAGAGTGACATATAGAATGTTAGAAAATTGTGTTCCCCAGAGAGACTCACTTGCCTGATGGTTGTAGACTCAGAATTCCAAACCAAACTCATGTTCAAACAAAAGCTAGACTTGAGCTGCTGGATCCAACTTAGCAGTCCAGGAGTCCTGAAGGGAGACAATTCCTCTCATAGCAAAAGAGCCATAACTCATACCTTGATAACTATAGATGTTTTGGTCATCTGCCCTGTGACCTGTCCCTCTTATGTATCAGATGGCTAGACAACACACCAGGACTATATGAGAATCCTAACAGAGGCTCCTTCACATACCTGTAAATGCTCAGATTCTAAAAGCTTGGCCTCATGACAACAGTGATACTAGTTGCCATCTGTGAGTTCAAGCCCTGGCATTTAAAAGGGGCAGGTGAAGATAGCATGAAAGGAGAAGGCATGATATATTTCATCTTTTCAACAGTTAATGGACCCAGTAGAATGCCAAATGACTTGTGCTGTAGCAAAAGGTCTTGTTGGAGCAGTAATAAGGAAATATTCCCCTTGATGGAACAATTATAGTAAAATCCATACTCCTCTACTCCTGGCTCATTATAAGAGAGTAATAATGAGGGGGGGTTATTTTGATTTAAAAAAGAAAACTGGGGCAGCTAGGGTGCACAATGGATAGACCATGATCCTGGAGTCAGGAGGACCTGAGTTCAAATACAGACTCAGACATTTAAATAATTAAATAATCCACTTAGCTGTGTGACCTTGGGCAAGTCACTTAACCCCACTGCCTGGCAAACCCCACCCCACCACCCAAAGGAAAAAGAAAAAGAAAACTAAGAGCTTCTTTTATTCTTTTGGGAAAAGGTACCATTGAGATTAGAGAAGAAAAATTCAAATCCCTAGACCCTGTCTTTTAAGATCAGGATAACCTAAAAATCTATAAAGAAAATTTTAAGAATTTTCAGTATTTGACAATTATCACCTCTGGGAAAGAATAAAGAAATAGAGAAGACAACCAGTCTCCACCCACTCCCCTCCAGCAACTACTTACGTCTTATGAATGGTCTGGAAAAGCTGTTGTCCCTCCAGAGAGACACCAGCACTAATTGCATAGGCCTGGCTCAGCTTCTCTTCTTTCTCTGTTCGAGCTTTGCTGGCAAGCTGAGAGATAGAAAGAACAGAAAATTTTAGGAGGACATGGTCCAGTTCTTTCCACTAGAGACAAGTAACATGCAGAAATAAGTTGTAACTAGACTAAAGAAGAGAAGCTTAGAAAGATTGGCTTAGGAGTTGTAGTTCCCCCAAAATAAAAAACCAAAGCAGGCAATCTTGCAAAGAAGAAAAACAAAAAACTTCATGCTTAAGCCAAAAATATTAGTTGCTTTTCAGTTTTGATCCTTAAAGTTGTGTTTTAACAATATTTTAACAATATAGTAATCTTCAAATATAAAAATTAAGGCCTACAAGGTCCCCCCCCCCTTTCTAGCCAACTCCATAACTTAGGTTCACATGAAGAGGCCCAATTCCATGAAACCCTTACTCACCACCTGCATTCAGAAATGCTAGTCTATAAGACAAAAATCCTTCACCAATAAAATATAGTTCACTATTTCTGTATCTTATCTGAAGAAACAGAACTAGAGAAGAAACAACCTCTTAAGACAGTTCTATCTATATGTAAACTGTCCATATTTTCAATCCAAGGATATCTCCCTAAACACGAAAAACATTTTTGTTCCCACGGCCATACTATCAGCTAGTATAGTAAAAGTTTCAAAGGGGTAAAATCTCATTTTAATATGTCAAAACAGATCTGGAAGGTTAGTCCACTGAGAAAAAGCATGTTTTTAAAAACAAATATTACTAGATTATTTCTAATTATGTATTACTTCCCTCCCTGCTGCCCTTTATATTTTACAGTATTCAGTGGCATGTAATAGGTATTCAATAATATGGCTAAGCAATAGCTAACTATACTGTAACTAGTCAGCCTACTAGGTATACAAAAATTATTCTTCTCATCTTCAGAATGTCAACTTCTTGAAGACAAGGGGATGCTGTATCTGTACTGTGCACCCAGTGCGCCTCAGAGATTAGAATCTCCAAATATCACAAGGTATAACTTGGGAAAACAATTTCATTATTGAAGTCAATCTTTCTTCAAAAGTACAACTCTGACACAATCACAGAAGAGTAAAAAAAAATTTAACTTAAATATCTAATTTCTTAATAGCAAAGCAAAAATTTAGTGGTAATAATATGTTATGGTTGGATAGAAATCCCTAAAGAAAACAGTCACCCTCAGGTTTCAAGATTCAAAGGCAATTTATTACAATCTAGAGCAAGGGAAGAAGTCTGACAAAATATTTTAAACTACTTCTTGCCTTGTCAATTTGGGTACACATATGACATTCCAAGTTGAAAGAAATAGATGAGGAAAAAAAAGGAGGACAAATACTACAGAAGTACTACTGGCTTTTCACAACTAGTAGTCAAAGACTTGGCAATAGTGTGCTACATATCTTTTCAACTTCTTTTGTGCTATTTTTGTCTCACTGGAAAGTAGCTTTAAACAAAGAAACAAGCAAACAAGGCAGATATCACTCCACAGGGTCTTGGCATAAACAGCAGCAAGAGAGGCTTATGGGCTCTAACAATTTCTAAGGAAGAGATGCTGGTAGAATATTTTAAGCAGCAGCAGTCAAAAGTAGTCATCAGTCACTAAGACAACCTTCTGCACAGACAGGGAGACTCATTCTGCTGGACTTTCCAACCAGCCTCTTGGAACCAGAAGACTTCAGGAAGGGAAAGAATAAAGACTTCGGGAAGGGTGAGAATAGAAAGACTGCAAAATAGAGTACCGAGGTGTTTCCATATGGTAACAAGACCCAGCTAGAAGAAGAAAGGGGGGATGGGGGGAGGGGGGAATGGGAAGGACAGTTATGCAGATGTTTGCCACATTAGCAAGCAGAATCAAGTCTCTCATTTTCAACATTCCAAACTTCTTTCAAAGATGATTACTGCAGGAAAACAAAATCATGCAATATCGGACCAGATGAGAGCTGTTTCTGACAAGATTATGCTGACTATATAATTTGAATGTTCAGACTAAAATAAAATGTATGTAAGGATGCAGAGATCAGTTAGCAGCTTGAAATCACTAGAACACAGCCTATTCAGAGATTCCATCCCAAGCAAGTTTAAGAACACTTAGCCAAAAATGTCTAATAATAAACTTCTGTCAATTTAGTCTAAAGAAGCAAAGGCTGGAGAAAGATAGTCTTCAAATATAAGATAGGATATTTTGGAGGTGAAATGGGGTGGCATAATGAGCTGCTTTTCTATTTCTACAAGGGAACGGATAAAATGAGTTTAAATCTCAAAAGAGTTTTAAATTAAACAATAATAGTACTCTGACAAACTAGGTGCATAGTCATATCTCCAGAGACTTTTAAAGAAAAATGCAAGTATCTGTAAGAGTTTAAGCAAAGCTCTGTCTAGAAACAAGAGACTAAAGATCTCTATTCAATTTTCTAGTCCTAGGATTTGAATTTATCCTAAATAGGTAGGTAATAGGGTCTTTGGAAGAACCATATGAAAACACCTCTGTAAGGGCTAAGTATTTGGCCTTATTTTTGTTTTCCCTTTCTCTGCTCTCCAGTAGACTGCTCCACCCATCTCTATTATTATGTATAAATACATTTAAAAAAAACCCTTCACTAGACTTTATGATTCCCTTCACTCTATTGCCCTATAACCTCTACTTCCTTTCAAATTCAAACTCCTACAAAGAGTTGTCTATACTCATTGGTCTCACTTCCTCTACGATTCTGTTCTCAACCCTGCTTCTGATTTGAGCAAACTTGTGAGCAGATGTGTCTCATTAGTAGACAGAATCAAATTTATTAATGGGTCATTTCTAAAATCACTACTGATCTTTTTTGCTCAATCTGATAGCTATTTTCTCAGTCCTTATTCTTCACCTTTCTGCAGTATTTGACATCAATGACCACATTCTCATCCTGGATATTCTTTCATGATTCTTTTCTAATTATCTAACTGCTTTTTCTCTCTGACATCAGCAACTCCCAGGTGTTTAATTATCACCTCTATGCAGATGACGCCCAGATCTATATATCCAACCCTCATCTCTCCCCTGAGCTATAATCTCATATCATCAAATAGATATCTCATGGGTGTCATTATCTTCCCTGCTAAATTCACTAAACTCAGTTTCCCTGTTTCTGCTAAGAGTATCACCAACCCTCCAGTCAGTCAGGCTCATCACCTCAGTATTTTCTTTGATTCCTCTGCTCAATAAACTCCAATGGATCTCTATTGTCCCAAGGATCAAATGAAAACTCCTGTTTTTATCCTTAAATCCTTTATAACCCCAACCTACCCCACAACATAATACTCCATTTCCCATCTATGCCCAACTTCTTCCTCACGTACATCTTGTCTCTTAGAATTCCCAATTTCCTTCAAAACTGTCCTCAGGGACCACCTTCTATATGAATGAAGATTTTATAATCAATCACTCACTTACCCACTCTTGCCCACTCCCTCCCCTCCATTCATTCATTCTTCCCTCCCTCCCTTCTCTGATGGGATGAAAACTCCCTGATGGTAGAGACTGTTTCATTTTTGTCTTTGAATCTCCAAACCAACATAATGCCTGGCATATAGTATGTACTAATTAAATGCTTATTGACTGATTATTTCTGGGGATGCATGTTCCTCATCAAAAAACTTCATTGGCTTTCAAGACACCTGGACTTATTCCAAATCCTAGTAAGAGCTGGAAGGATCTTGGAGGTGCTACTCTTGCCAACTATCTACTCTCTGACCTCACTTTATTTTATTTTTTGTTTTGTGAGGTAATGGGGTTAAGTGACTTGCCCAAGGCCCAAATAAATATTAAGTATCTGAGGCTGGATTTGAATTCTGGTCCTCCTGACTCTAAGGCTCATGTTCTTTCCACTGAACCACCTAGCTGCCCCTCTGACCTCATTTTATATAAAAGAAACTGAGACACCATGACTGAACATGAATCCCTTGAAGTATCCACAACTAAATGAAGACTAAAATCGGAAATGGTTTTTTTCACCTTTACAAATCAGTCCTTTTTCTGATCACCAGCTAAAATATGAGAAACAGGAGATTCAGATTTATTGCAAATTCAGAAATCCCCCAGCAGCCTGCTCAATAGTCTATTTTGATGGAAATCTGAAAAGCACAACTTGCTATATCATCAACCTCTTCCTTATAAAACTTCTAAGAAAACTATTAAATTCCCTGTCTTCTCCTCCTCCAAGATAAATGAGAGGAATCATCAGAAATACTGGTCTGGGAGAGTAAATTTCTAATATTTAGAGTTTCCTACTAATGATCAAAGGACAAGTTAATTCTCCATAGAGGAAAAAATAACATTGGATCCTGAGAATGAGACTATAAACTTTTATATAGTAATGTGTTCTTGAAAACTTATACCTGAACATTATGCCATAAGAAATGACAAAAGGAAGATTCAAAAAAACTTGTTAAGACTTCTGTGAACTGATAAAAACTGTAATCAACATTAAAAAAACTTTGAAAGATGTAATAGCTCTAATCAATACATCCAATTGGGACTACAGAAAACAGATGACTAACGATGCTTTCCACCTCTTGGCAGAGAAGTGATGGACAGAAGATGCAGAATGAAGCACATGATAACAGACACAGCTAATATAAAAATTTATATTGTGACTATACTGAAGGCTTTTATGAGGAAGGGAAGGGGTAATCGTGATTTAAAAAAAAAGAGTAAACTTAAAATTACAAAGAGGAAAGAAGAAAGTTCAGAAAGGGACAAAGATGAGCAAGAGAATGTTGGTACATTTACATTAAATTTTATATATATACATTTAAAAACCAAGTGGTATGCAATACATCCATAGTTTGATATGCAAACCTCTTTCTATTGGGGATTGTTTTTTGTATATGGTAAATTCTTCATGTGTTAATATCTATTAAGGCCATAACAAAAAAAATTTAATGTTAAAAAAAAGCTGTGCCTAAGTTGCATCTATAAACAAATCCTATTATAAAGCACTGCCTAATTTTTGTGGTTATACATTCAAGATTTTCCTAGGTTGAAATATACCGGGGCAGCTAGGTGGATAGAGTACCAGCCCTGGAGTCAGGAGGACCTAAGTTCAAATCCAGTCTCAGGCACTTATTACCTAGCTGTGTGACCTTGGGCAAGTCACTTAACCCCATTGCCTTGCCAAAATATATATATGTATATATGTATATACCCACATACCATATATCTACATGATTCCCTAAGTTCATTAGCTTAACTTAGATATAACTTCGTATATAGATATAGATATAGACATAGATATAGATATAGATATACTAGAAGGGACCTTGTAGTTGACCACCTTCATCTGACAAGTGAAGAGCCAAAAGCTCAAAAAGATTAAGTGACTTGCCAAAGTTCACACAGTATCAAAGCTGGGATTTGAACCCAGATCAGAGGATCAGAGATCTAGACCTGGAAGAGATCTGAAAAGTCATCCAGTGTAACCTCCTCATTTTATAATTGGGGAAACTCTCAAGATCCAATGTACTATATGTGTCAGGATTTTATGATAAATATTTGGCACAATTTTCAATGCCAACCTTCTGGCTTATGTCAATTCCTAAATAGCATCCACATAAAATGTACTGGCAACTTCAGAGAATGGGCACCATGGGACTAGCAACCTGAGAAATGTAAAGCAAAAATGTTTGTTACTGGCAGATTCACAGCTTAATTAGTGTTACTCCCTAAACATCTAGAGTTTAGTTTAACCTGAAGCTTCCTTTCATTTTGTAGGAGTCCCTAAGAAACTACTTAAGAATCTTCTGCCTTTTCTGCTAATCTGTCCTTTTTAGCAATGAGAGTGCAGGAATTTGATACCAAGGCATTTTTATATTAAAGATTCTTAGCCATATGCAGCCCTATAAAACTAGAAGATGAATAATCTCCTACTCCATTCAGTAACTGGGAGAAAGGAAAAATAAAACCCACTACATCAAGTTGGTTTAAAAGATGGTCATTGGGGTGGCTAGGTGGTACAAGTAGCTAGAGCACCGGCCCTGGAGTACCTGAGTTCAAATTCGACCTCAGACACTTAATAATTACCTAGCTGTGTGGCCTTGGGCAAGACACTTAACCCCATTTGCCTTGCAAAAAAAAAAAAAGATGGTCATTATTTAAGCAGTCCCAGAAGCAATGGGGAGGCAAATAATATGACTAAGTGGAAAGGGGCCTGAATTTGGGGGCAAAGTATCATGGTTCAAATCCTGGTCCTGATTCTTGTTCCCTGTATTGATTTGGAGGAATCCTTAATCTTCCTGGTTTCATTCTAAATGAAGTAACTGGCTTCTAAGGTCACAATCCCATTATGCTTCAAGAAAACCATAAGCCTCTCAGTTCAAGGGAAGGAGTAGCAATCCAAAAGGAAACCTGTTGAGTGTGATTTTCTCATCAAGAGAAGCAACTCAGCTCCTTCAATATATTCTGCAACCAGTTGTCCTCAGATAAAGGCACTAAGAATTACTATAACTCTCTAAGAACTGCTGCAACTCAGGGAAAAAAAACTTAGGGTGACTAAAGGGAGTAGCAGGACAGGGTTAACCTCAATTTCTAAATATGACCTGCCATTTCAATTCCAAAGAGAACACCGTGTCCCTTGTTCCAAGTTTACAATATTACAAGCCTCAAATGGGACTCTTGTCCATAGATATAAAAATCTCACAACCTTTTCAGACATTAAACTCTAATTTCATGAGCTTAGGGCTGTAGCTACTTGCTACTGCTCTGCTCTATTTTTTTTTTCTTTTTAAGTATCAGCTCTTCAATGAAGCTTTCACTTTCAATCATCTTTTGGCATTTCTCCCAATCTCATAAACTGGGAATATATCTACCTTTTAAATCAGTTTTTAATATTGCAACCTGTTTGATGAAAAAGGTAGTTCTAGTCTCACCAAAAAAATCTATTAGCAATTTTGTTAGTAATTTTCCTATTAATTATGTTAGCATTTAGGGTTTTCCTCTTCTTTCTATGCCTTAGCTTCATCCATAGAGGGGAATGCACTGGAATGCTGTGAGGGTAATAGATCATATTAACTACTATTAATTTACTATTCTTAGGGGGCGGCTAGGTGGCGCAGTGGATAAAGCACTGGCCCTGGAGTCAGGAGTACCTGGATTCAAAATCGGGCTCAGACACTTAATAATTACCTAGCTGTGTGGCCTTGGGCAAGCCACTTAACCCCATTTGCCTTGCAAAATACCTAAAAAAAAAAATTTTTTTTTTTAAATTTACTATTCTTAAATTAACTACACTAAGGGGAAAGGTATTCATTTGACTAAATTATTTCCTAATGATACCAGCTGGAAAAGGCCAAAGAGCTACATTGTGATGAGTTTAGTCAGAATATAGTGTTCGTTTCTATTTGTCTCTGAAATCCATATTGGACTACAGACACTTAAGCATTATAAAGTTCTTGACATCTCATTTGACCCTAAACACAACTCTGTGAGCTACTGCCATCCCTGATGTACAAAAGTCACAGAATGAGTGACATGCCTAGGATCTCAGAGTATGTTTCTGATTTGGGTCTTCTGGTGAAGTCCAGCCCAATATACACTGAGTCATTCATACTTACTGCCTCCCAGCAGACTAGTGTCTTAAAAGGAAAATTTTCTCATCCATGAAAGCTATATCCATGAAAAATTTTCTTTAATACCAAACACATGAGTCATAAAGGTGTCTGAGCTGTGGAGTCTACTGGCTAAAAGAACAAAACAATTCAACTCCAAAAAGCTTATCATGCTTGCTATAAAATAAATGGTTCCAGGGCATCTAGGTGGTGCAGTGGATAGAGCATTGGTCCTGGAGTCAGGAATTCAATTCCAACCTCAGACACTTAACAACTACTTAACTGTGTGGTCTTGGGCAGGCCACTTAACCCCATTGCCTTCCAAAAACTTAAAAAAAAAAATGGTTCCTATCCTCTAGGAGTTTATATTTTTCTTTGGGGGAATGGGGGGACAAGGGAGAGATTAAAAATGGCAAAGAAATAATGGTAAACATGATCATTTGAAGAATCATTAGGGAAGTGGTACATGAGCTTAATCTCAAAAAAGGCTAGGGATTCTAAGATGTAGTGATAAGGACAGAGTAAATTCCAGTAATAGCAGACAGCTTGGATAAAGGCAAAGAAAGAGTAGAGACAATCAATCAGCTTTATTAAGTACCTACTGTGTATGCCAGGTCCAGTAACAAATAAGGACTATTAGGGGGCAATAACATGCATCCATGTAAGTGGAAGTAACTATGGTAAAGAATTCCTATACTGATATAGATCAGAACTTTCTCTACAATTTAGCTTTAGGGAGGTGCCTAGAATGCTGAAAGATTAAGTCATCTGTCCAGTCTCTCTCAGTCAGGAAGCCCAGATCTTCCTAACTCTGAGACTAGGCTTGCTTTTCAACCACAATGCTATACAACAAAACAGATACAAAGTAAATACAAAGCAGGTTCAGGAAAAGGCACTAGATCCAAAGGGAACATGAAAGGCTTCATGAGTTCAAGATAGGATTTTAACTAAGCTTTCAATGAAGGGAGCTATTAATTCTAAGTGGAAGTAAAAAGCGTGCATTCCAGGCATGGGGACAGTCAGTCTGCAAAGGCATGCAGAGGACACAGAATACAGAGATTTGGGGCCACTCTAGCTGGTATATAGAATTTGAAAAGAGGAATAATATAAAATAAGGCTGAAAAGTTGCCAGCAATTGAGATCCATATTTTTAGATATGGTAAGTGTGTCAATATCTTTTGTATGTCTAAACTTCAGGTGGGAAGGGGAAAGATCAATGCTGAATTAGTGAGCAGTAAGAAATGTAAAATCAAAAAAAAAATCAATAAAACGTTAAAATACACAAAACAGAGACACAAACAGGGCGATTTTGATTTTACAGTGTAATTTAAAAATCAAACTGTTAATAGTTAAGAGCTTCATAAACAACTCTTTTTTGTTCTGTGAATACTGAAATATTTAATTGTTTAATTTCAAAATCGTCATCAATAAATAGACAAAAAAAGATTACAGTCAAATTAAAAAAGAGATTCAATGTCAAGTCAAGGCATCTTTTTTTAGCCTGGAAGTAATGTAGAAACAATGAAAGTTTGTAAGAGGGGAATTATATGGTCAGATTCATGTTTTATAGTAGTATTATTCTGGCAGTTATATAGATAATGTGTAGAGGTCAGATCTGAGAGGGATGAGACTGGAAAAAAAGAGCCTGAACAGAGATTGTTGAAAAAATACTGAAGAGAGGGGAAAAAGGATCTGAACTTTAAGGATCTGAAATTTAATTAGAGAGCTAGGAGTCAGGAAATTTGACTTGAGGACTGCCTCTACAACTAATCAGGATACTTTAAACAAGTCACTTAACTTCCCTAGGCCTTGTTTCTCTATCTACAAAAGAGGATCTCACTCACCTCTTCTTAGCCTCCCAGGAATGCTATGAAGAGAATATGCAAACATGAGTGCTTTGGGAATGAAAGATACTTTAAAATTCCAGGATACATAATCATTACCTCCCCCTCTAAAAACCAATCTTCAGATTTCCTATATGATAAGTATATCTAAATACTATCATATTTCCATAATGCAATAAACAACCAAATCCAAAATACAATCAGCCAGGCCACAAACATTTTATAAACAAAATTGCTTTTTCACATAGCTTAAAAGAAAAACCATGTTATAATTAGCTTTAAAAGCTTTGATTAGTGGTTAAACATAACTGTGCTATCAAATAAAAAGCTTTTGTACCTGATGTTGACAACATCTCATCTCTCTGCTTGAATTTATGAACCTGCTGTACACAAGGATCATTTCTTATTTCACCTACCATTGAAATCAAGCATTGCTCTGAAATCAATCATGTGAACCTGCAAGAGTGAAAACTAGGCTGGCAACCAAGTTGAAATTTTATTGTAAATCAACAAGCTGAAACTAAATCACACAAAAAAGATCAAAGGGTGGTTTTGTGTCAATTGAGGGGAATATACAAATGATTCACACCCACTTTTATCCAAAACACTGCTTTCTTCCCTATCAGTTTTAGCCAAATAATCTTATGTTAGTACTTTCCAAAGGTACTAAAATAAAAATGGAAATGATCAAGTTATGAAGGGACGGTAGGAGTGCTCATCAATCATATAGGATTTACATACAATGAAGCACAGCTTAAAAACCTCAAAAGATGTTAGCTGTGTCTAATGCTCTGAAGGCATACCCAGTTACATGCTTAGAGTGAGGGAGAAGAATAGCAACTCTGAATTATGAAGATGGACCAACCACATCATTTAATTCCCACCAACTAAGAGGAGAGAAGGGAAAAGGGAGAGCCACTTGGAGGGGTGGCTATAGTTTCTACCAACCTAATCAGACCTTTTCCTCTCCCCTTAAAAAAGACAGGACTTTAAAGATTATCTAATTCAGTGAGGAAGCTAGATTGGGTAGTGGATAGAGCACCGGCCCTGGAGTCAGGAGGACCTGAATTCAAATCTGACCTTAATTGCCTAGCTGTGGGACCTTGGACAAGTCACTTAATCCACTGCCTTAAATCAATTTTTAAAAATATATTTTTAAAAGATTATTTAATTCAAAAAATACCAAATGATCACATAGCAAGTAACCTGTGGAAAAAGTATGACTAAAATCCAAGTCTTCTGGCTTCCAGTCCAGTATTCTTTCCACAACAGCAAACAATAACTTTTATTTTAATTCTTAATCCTTACATTCTTCAGGCTAGAAACAAGTTCTTTCACTCTACAAGTCCACCTCAACCATACCTGTAGAGAGCCCACTACATTTTTCCATTCATCTGACCCTTATCCCATGGGGAACAATAAATAGGTTAAAACGTATATCCTTTTATATGCTATAACATTCTGAGTTACGTTCTGGCAATGGAGATGGAACAATCCAGTGTAGGGGAAAAGTGCTGGACTTGGACTAAAAGGACCTGGATTCAAATGTCAATTCCACTGTATATCTGACCTTGGGCAAGTCCCTCTCCCATCCAGTCTCAACTTCTTCATCCATAAAATAAGAAAATTTAACTAAATGGCACCTAAGGTCCCTTCTAGTTCCAAATATATAATCCAATGATTTTCAACCAGGCTCCTAGGATACTTAACTAGGATCCATTTGCCAATCTCTTAAAGGTCAAAGTTCTTTTTCATTGAATAAATCTGTCTCCATATAGAAAGTAAACCTTCAACTATCTACAATATATATATAACACTGGTTCTGACCAGTGTACAGGTGAGGTTAATTCCTAACAGTTGATTCCTAACAACTCCTATAACAAGATAATTAGTCAGGTATTATTATTTCAAAATTACAGTAAAAGTAAAACTGAGACTTAGAGAAGTTAAATGACTTGCCCATGATTACACAAATAATAGATTTTAAAGATATAATTTACAACCAAGTTTTTCTTCATTTCTTCTTTCTTAGTTTTCCTAAAGATATGCAAGATTTCTCAAAGTGAAGTCCAGGAAACTCTGGGGGTCCCCAAAAGCCATTCAATAAGTCTGTGAGGTTAAAACTAACAATACTAATACAATTCAATTTTTAATGAAATAATATCAATATAATCCACATAAAAAAATTTTGGAATGGTCTACAATCTTTTTTAAAAGTATAAAAGGGTCCTGAGACCAAAAAGTTTGAGAACCACAGCCCTAAGAGGGACCTTCACCCTGAGGATACTAATCCTGATTAGTATCTCTCCAAGACCACTATATTTCAGGAGAGCCCCAGCTACCATGCTTCACTTAATTCGCTCCTCCACATTACTACCAATTAATTATCTAGCTGTCTTTCAGATGCATCAATGTTCCTCTCTTTTTGTCCAAACCTCCCCACCCCACTTTCTTGCCCCCACTGCAATTCAGGAATTACAACCATTATAAAATCAATTCTGACAGTGATCCTGAATAAAATATGTCTATCTACTCCCCTATGGCACCACTAACCATCCCTCTAACTTTATGAACCAGAGTTTTTCTCTCTGGCTATCACTTCCAAAGTATGTTGTCTCTACCACTAAAATGAAAGCTTTTTTGTTTAGGTATGCCCTGCATTAGCTCACAATAATTACTCAATACTTCATTCCAGACTCTACATCTACCATTTTATCCACTAATTTTGTAGTAGGAAAATGAATTTAATTCAAACTAATTCTTATTTGACAAAAAATGTCATTTTATTGTAAATCTCACTCAGATAGGGACTGCCCCTTCCTCCCCTCCACCCCAATCCCCAAATGCACAAATTCCAGAGTACATGGTGACCACAACATTTTCAGAATACAGCGACAGTCCCTGGGGATGGGTGGCCAAGGTAGCTTAACTGGCTCATATGCCTCATATTGGTTTCACCAAAACAGAACTAAATGGGCATATACCACCCATCAAAATTCTGTAGCTTGGAAAACTTCAACTTTTAGAAGCACACTCAAATCTATAAATACCATAAATGGACTGAAACTATTTGCAATCTTCCATCTGTCTAAATTTTGAAAGTGGTGATCCTTAAACAATTAACTAAAGCCAACTTCTCAACTAAATGTGATCAGATATCATAATCAAGAGATGGACACAGAAATTAGCTCCTTTCAAAAATAAAATTTCTTTTACATTCCCTGTCAACTCAGTGTCATTTTTTAAGAGATGACTTAAGTGGCCCAGTGGATAGAGTACTGGCCCTGGAACTGGGATGGCCTGAGTTCAAATCTGATCTCAGGCTCTTAATAATTAGCTAGTTGTGTGACCTTGGGCAAGTCACTTTATCCTATGGCCTTGCAAAAAACAAAAACAAAAAAAAAGAGAGAAATAAGCAACTCCACTCTTTACACTGCCTCCTCACTTGAATGGACATATGAAATAAAATGGCCAAAGGGAACTAAGAGTAACAGAATAAAGTCAACTACTTGTTGGCAATCCCATTAAAATATATATATGACAAGAAATCCTTACTTAAGCTAAGTTTTTAGATTATCTATAGATTATGTCCATCTCCCCACAATAATCCAAATTTAACTTTACATATCTTCTTCCATTCTTTAAGAATTTAGTTTCTCACAATGTAAACACTTGACAAATTTCCTTGTGTGGAGGGTGGGGGAAGGGAAGTAAGATTAAGGGAAAAATTGTAAAACTCAAAATAAGTAAAATCTTTAATTTAAAAAAAAGAAAACAATCTGATAAAGGCTCTACATTTATAACCACTCAGCATCATTTCTTTCAGCACAATTATTCTCCATCACATTCACATACCATAACTTGTTCAGCGATTCCTTGATTGATTGGCAGTCCCTCAGTTTTCAATTCTTTGCACTACAAAAAGAGTTGCTGTTAAATTGCTATGTTTATTTGCTTTTATTTTTAGTTCTGACAAATTGGAAATTATGGGACATCTGTCAATTGGGGAACAACTTAACAAGTTGTTGTAGATAGTTGTGATGGAATATTTTTGTGCTGTAAGAAATGATGAGCAGAGTTCTCAGAAAAACCTGCAAAGATTTACATGAACTGATGAAAAGTGAAATGAACAGGATTAGGAGAATTTTTTAAATTAACATCAGTATTTTATGATGATCAGTTTTAAATGATTTAGTCGTTCTCAGCAACACAATGATCTATGACTGAAGAACATGTGATGAAAAATGTTATAAATTTCCAGAGAAACACTGCAGCTCACAGCATACCTGTTCTTTACCTTATTTTGAATTTTGTATGCATTTTCCTTTATTACATGACTAATATGTAAACATGGTTTGCATGACTGCACAAATACAACCTATGTCAGATAGCTTGCCTTTCTCAAGATGAAAGCGGACAAAGGGAAAGAGAGAATATGGAACTCAAATTATTTTAAATGTTAAAAATTGTTTTCTCATGCAACTGGGGAAAAAATATCTTTTAAAAAGCTGAAAAAAATAAAATAAAATATAATAAAAAAAGAATTTAGTTTCTCTAACTTTGGAAAATGGTTTAGTCATGCCTTTTCCAAATATATATACACTTATCTAAAGAGGTATACTATAAAGCAAGGATTGAACTAGCTAATCTTTTGTCCTTTTCCACTGTGACATCCAAAAAAATCTTTATAACTGTACCTTTCCAGATTTTTTAAATATTACTCCCTTCCAAATGCCTTTAGATCTGGCCAAACTGGGATTCTTGTTATTTTTTCACACATAAAGCTGTACCTTACTAGGCTTATATATCTGCATAAACTTCCATTCCTGAAAGGCACTCTCTTCTCACTTTCCACCTTTTAGAATCTCCAACTTGCAACATACCCTCTTTTTTATGCTCCCTGTTGTTAGTATCTATCCCCTCATATCAGCTTATAGTTACTTTATACTTTTATATATATAAATATATATATATATAGCTTTTTCAGTAGAACTGAAATTATGTAACGCTATCATTTATATCTTTGTATTTTAAGAACCTGCCACAAAGGTGCTTAAAATTTTTTTTTATGACTGATTCTTGTCACCAGAGGGTGTTGGAGGGCAACATTTGTTCTTTTTTTTAAATATATGAGGTATTTAATACCTAGCAAAATACAGGTATTTAATACCTAGCAAATACTCATTGTCATATCAATATATTAATAACAAATTCCTGGAATTTAAAAGTTTATTTTGTTATCCAAGATTGCAATGATATTACCAATACTTTCAGAATACATTTCTGACAATTCTCATAATACTTGGTTCATTATGAAGACCCAGAGTAATAATGGGTATAATTAATATTCAAGGAAAAAGTCTCATACCTGAGAAAGAGGTGGTATTAATATTTCCTGGTTTTCCCTGAGTTATTATTTGGTTATACACATTTAGCTCAGGCAAATATATTGAACACTCCTGCACTTGTTATTTTCACACACATACACACACAACATACACACACACACACCGAGAAACTATTAGGTTTTTCTAGCATTTTTTTTCATTTACCCTACTTGACTAAAATTTCTCCCTGCTAGGGAAAGTGTTTATTATCCTATGTTATCTACCAATTACTCAAGCTTTTCCTAACTACTGAAAAGAGACATGGATTAATTCCATTCATATGATTCAAAGCCAAAAGAGTAATGGACAATCCTTATTCCCCTTCCATGAAATATCTAGTCAATTCCAATAAAAGTGAAATTTTTACCAGTTCCCCATTCTAATCACAAGATCATAATTAGTTCATTAATGGCCTCAAGTAATGTATCAGTTTTCTTTTGAGTCCATTTTTAAATATGTACCAAAGAAACAACTCTAGACTAGAACATTGTAAAATCCAAGATCCATTTGGCTTTGGAATGTTTTCAGATTTTCATTTGAATGTCTTATGCTTGAAAAATTATTAGTAATTATTAGTAGCTGATTATGACGATCTGACTGGAAAAGTTAAAAAAAAAAAGGCTCCCCTTCCCTATTGTGTCTTCTCCTGTTTTCTCCTTCCCAAAACCAAGAATGGATGGCATTACTTTCAAAATATAAGGTACTACTCTAGAGAAAACTAGCTCACCCTTAAATGGTTGTAGGTAAATAACTTCTCTAGGGGTATTAGAAATAATTATTAAATATTTCTTTTTTAAAATACTTTTTTTCTCCATTTCCCGAATGGACTAGATAAACAAAGATCTTATTTCTGACAACAAAGGGTTTAATTTAAGCACAACAGCACAACTCTATTAGGCATCTTAAAGTATTTACCCTGGATACCCTCCTGTTTTGTCTATACATTTAAGAGTGTCCCAAGTTCATTAACCATAAATAAAACTGGTAATTTCATTACTGTTCTAGATGTTTGGAAACTCCAGTTGTGTTGCATAAAAAGAGTACCACTCTCCCCCCCCCATTCCATTCAAATAAAGGAAAAAAATCCAAAGTATCTTAAAAGTTACTTCCTAGCTAAATGACTGTTAAGAAGGGGAAATCTAAAATAATTTTCTGGACATGGTGAAGAATAAAAAGAACCCT
Organism: Macrotis lagotis; assembly: GCF_037893015.1. Lineage (NCBI taxonomy): Eukaryota > Metazoa > Chordata > Mammalia > Peramelemorphia > Peramelidae > Macrotis > Macrotis lagotis. Next base: position 195,398,902 of record NC_133659.1, read on the forward strand.
AAAGAACCTTCCAATCTCATTTTACCAATGAGTTTCAGCTGCCAGAAAAGCATGGGCCCTTTTGGGGATAACTCATCTTCTCACTCTGGGGAAGAGGAAGTAAAAAAAGTAAAGTCAAAAACAAAATTAGCAGAACCTAGTGGGACACCAATAAATCTGCAAATCTGCATAATAATTGTTCCCTGTTATTTTAGTACAATTAATTTTGAGAAAGGAACCTTCTCCTGACAGTATACTTTTACTTGCAGGAAATTTGAGAACAAGTTTCTCTAAATATTAGAACACTCTCCTAATATACACTTCAAACTTCCTAAAAAGGTCACAGAAATCTTGAGAATAAGATTTTATTTGGTTCTGTCAAATCTCATGAACTATGCAAGTAGAAAAAAGATACCTCAACTGCTAACTTCAGCAGGAGGTGCTAGGCTCCAAATGGTGCAGGGGCCCAAAGACTAGTTATATGAAACATTTTATCAGTACATGTAAATGACTATATGCAACTGTTGCATTAGCGCTGAAACTTCAGACCCTTCTGATCTGCAAATTCTTGTAGCATTTTGGTAGGACGAATGTTTCAAGTTGACTTCACCTCAAGGAAACTGTGGCTCAATTACAGAATACCTGGTTCAAGAGCTAAAGAGCTTCCTTGCTCTCGCCTCATTCCCTGGAGAAATAGTAGGATATACCTTACTGTGACTTGATATTAATAATCCAAGCGATTTAGAAGGAATGTAAAAATTACTTAGAAGAAAAAATGTTAAGTGGGCATGTTAGGTGGACACCCTGCTAATTAAATTAATTTTGGCCATAGAATTCATCCCTTCCTCACTTTTGCCTCATAAAGGAATTCCTTTTCCTTCAAGAGGCAGTTGAAGCACCACCTTCTAGATGAAGACTTTCCTGATCCCTCCAACTGTTAATGCCCTTCCTCTCACTACTAAATATAAGGTATTTAACTTCTACTTATTTTCTGTATACTTATTTATGTGTCCTTGTTATTTTCTCACATTCCTGGTGATCAGGAATTGTTTCATTTTTGGTATTCTGATGTCTATATCTGGCACACAGTAAATATTTAATATCTACTTGCTGACTAATTTGGTCAATTTATGGATCAAACAAATAATTTGGCAGCATTAAGAATTTACATGTATATAGGATTTTAAAGTGGACGATTAACAAAGCAAATTACACAATGAGGCAGTTAGTGGATAGTGCACTGTGGCATCCAGAAGACCTGATTAAAAATTAAATAATTCCTCTCTTTATGAAACTTATGTTCTGTAGATGGAAACAGCATGTATTAAAATAAGTAAATACAAAATATTCAAGGGAAAGGTACTAGGCAGTTAGGTGGACAGGCTCAGGAAAGGCACTTCAGATATAGTATGGCATGAAAAATACTTGAGGCAAGGAATGATTCCATTATGGTTTCATTTTGTGACAGTAATGGTCATTTATCTGTGCTTCTACTGACAGTAGGCTGACTCAGAATGGCTGACCTTGACCAGATGAACCCGGATTGGGCTGGTTTCCCCATCTTTAGTTCGCTGTCAGTGGAGTGCTGGATCTCTTGCACGTTGTTTCATTGCTCTCTTTTATTCTGTAGTTTTTAAGAACGGATATTACTCCAAGAAAACCTACAAAAGTCATTGCTCTTAAAGAGCTCACTTTCATGACTATGAGAAATATTGCAGCAGCTCTTGGTGTCAGGGAATCAAGAGTTTCAAGGATCATTCAATGATTTTATAATGAAACAAACTCAATCCCACCAAGGCACAAAAGTGCTTTTCAAAGTGCATCTGAAAACAAAAAGTGATGCCAAGAAATGGCTAACTATTCCTGTAAAACAGCTTAATTATTGCTCAGCAAACAATCAAAGACCTTTAGAGGGACCTGGCACAAAGAGGGGGCGCTGTTACCGATTTCTCTATAGTGAGGTAAAGTCTTCTTGAAACTAGGAAGAACAAGAGGACCAGCAAAAAGTAGCTAACTTTCTAATGAAGAAAAAAATGCTTGTCATGGGCAAGACATTGATTGTAGAATACCAAAGACTAGAAAAGAGGTTTGTTTTTTTTACTGATAACTAACATTTTCAATCAAGACAATACAAATTCACTGTCACTAAGAATCTAGATTAGATTCTGTAAGACCTTGGCATTTACTCCCAATGGGCCTAGAAATCTTATCCTCATTGAGGATAAACTCAGATAAATGTACTGATATACTGAAGAGCTGAACTACTTGAAATTACAGAAATTCACAAATGGAGATAGAATACTGCAAAACAATCTTACACTATGCCACATATCACATAAGGTTAAGAAATATATCTAAGGTTAAGAAATAATAAGAGATGGAGATAAATGTTTCCAAGAAATGGGAGCTGACTTATTTTAAACCTCATTGAAAATCTATGGACTATCATCAAGGATAGACTTGAAAAAATGGACTGTCTCTTCAATTGAATGTTTATTATTATTATTATTATTATTATTATTATTATTATTATTATTAGATAAAAGTGTAGTTTCAAGATGAAGAACTGTCAAAATCCTAAGAAGGATTCTATCCTAAAAAAAAGGATAGAATGCATATTAAAAATTGTTTTTAAAGATGCAAAAAAATTATAAGGTTCATCACCAGGCCAAAAAACTTAATTATTTTATTTTTTTCCAAGTATTAGTCCCTACACTAAGAGATAGATCTTAAGTTGAGATTTAAAGTACACTACAGATTCTAAGAGGCAAAGGTGAGAAGGGAGAAATTTCGGGGATGAGAAACAGTCTGTTCAAGGCATGGATGGAAATGTTCTCTGTAAAATACAGCCAAGAAGGTCAGTATGTGAAAAGGAGCAAAATAGGCAATAAGTCTGGAAAAGTAAATTAAGATAGGTTTTGAATGGTTTTAACATGGGTATTTAAAACTGATATCAGATTTTAAGCAGCCATAAATAAAACCGTCAAGAACCAATTAGAGGAGCAGCTAGACCGCACAATGGATAGAGCATCAGCCCCAGAATCAGGAAGACCTGAGTTCAAATCCAGCCTCAGACACTTAATTACCTAGCTGTGTGACCTTGGGCAAGTCATTTAACCCCACTACCTTGCAAAAACCAATTAAAAAAACAAATAGAATACCAAAAGAGATCATCCTGAGCTACTTACTTAAATCATGTAATATGCAACATAGCCAGAAAATTCATACTCCTGCTAAAATCAGTGAAGATTTAGAAACTTATGTTCCTTTTTGTGTGTGCGTGTGCACACGCGCCAATGGCCCAAGTTATTAAGGTTAATACAAGTCTCTAGACAATCTTTTCTAGGCATAGAAAAAGTCACTCAGCTTTTTCACAGTCAAAAAGTTAAGAGCCTCTAGGCTCTAGGGTAAAAGTATGGGATTCTGATATGAATTAGTCACCTTGAAGACAAGAGCAAAGGTGCTACAATGTTTATACCCTGTTACAAGCCATTCAGTCCAACAACCTGATTAAATTGTGCCCACAAAAATCTACACTTTCCTTTTCTGGTTTAGATATTTCTGGGAGAAGGATAGGATATACAGGTGCCCAATATTTGTACCCATTTAGCTCTATGAAAGGTGCCTTAATCTTTAAAGAAAGAAAAAATAAAAAGCACTAAAGCATGGCATAATAACCCTTAGACAAATACATACATTTTAAAGTAAATGTACACGGAGATAATCTAATATTTCTTGTACCCTGAATGCAACTTATACAAAATAATAGAATCTCAGGATTGAAAGAGATTCAGAAGCCATCTAACCCAACCAAGAATCCCTTTTATAACGCCTCCAAAAAGTGATGATCTAACCTTTGCCTGGAGACCTCTGGTGGACCACTTCACTCCCAAGGCAGAACATTCATTCCCCTTTTAGATTATTCTAATTGCTAACAGGTTTTTTTTTTCCTTATGTCAAGCCTAAATCTGCCTCTCAGTACACAGTGTTTGGCCTTAGAGGCCAAACAGAACAAAGCTAATCCCTCAGCTCCATGCATACTCTCTTCTATTTTAAACTGAATCTACATCTTGCCTCCCCAGTGAGACTAGAAACTCCATGAGGACAAGAAATTCCAGTCTTTGTATATCCCATAGCATCTAGAATACAATCGAGATTCAGTAACTCTTAAATGACTGCCTTGCACTAAAGATCTTTAATGTGACTGAGGGAATCCAGCTGTTCTCCCTTTAAGAAAGTCACCTCATCTGTTCCTATGCCTCAAAAACCCAGTCTGAGTTGAAACTCAAACCTAAAAACTCTATAGCAGGGAAATCCATACTGAATCTCCATGAAATAGCTGGCAAATTGATTGAGGGAAAATATCATACATTCAGTGTCTTTTAACTTTTCAGAGAAGGAAAAAAACTTAGAGCATCAACCCTCTTTGAAGGAAGGTTTTTGCTTTAGCTCTAAAATCATTCAGCAATTCAGAAGAAAAAAAAATAAACCTCTTAGAAGAGGAAAGAGACATGAATACAGGGGACTTGTTAATGGGGAAAAAACACAGTTGACAAGATTCAGAGACAAAAGTCTTTATGAGCAAACAGGAAAATATCTAACCCTTCCCGCTATTATATTGAGCCAGACTTGACCTATCATCCTTACCTTGCTAACATTGAGAGAAGCTAGGGGAGGAGGAGTTTCTGTGCGGTCATTAATTATTTCAATTTCCGAGACAAACTGTAGATTTATAAGCAGGATGTCTGCATGGTTAGGCTTTCCACTGGAAGAGGGGCATTCTAGAGGGAGAATAAAGTTAAGGAAAATAAGCAGGTAGAGGAATCAACAAATCCTGATGGAACTGGAAATCATGATTCAAAGCAGGCTCAGGGAACATGCACGCCAAAAGCCAACTGGTGAAGAGGCCTCACAAGAAACTTAGTAAGGAATCCAAAACCTCATTCTTCCCCTGCTTCATCCCAGACACCAAAGGATTTCAGGCTCTACAAATGACTATATTTGGGATCCCTGAGATGTCTTCATCATTCCTTCCCTGCTAATTTTTCAAGCAGAAATTAAGTGTACTTTTTAATGCACCATTTCTAGTTTGTCTTTAAACTATAAGACAGAACACCTTAGTTTCTATTCCAATGTAGTTTCTCACATAATAACCACTGTGTTAAAAGTATTTTTTATTTCTATAAAATACTCTCTTCATCTCATTTCTTATTTCATCATTGGGTTGAAGATAAAAGGGAGGTATTATCCTCAACTTGAAGGAGAGCACAATTGAATGTTCAAAAGAATGCCACCAGTTCATTCATTCACCTACCTAACAAGAATTCACTAGGCATCTATTTCATAGGTAATATTCTACTAAATGCAATGAAGAGTTCAAAATAAAAAGCTATTTGAGATATATTTGAGACTAGAGTCACTACCATCAATAATCAGTCAGATTTGCACCCCAGGTTTTTTGACTGAGTTGCAAATTTTACAAATCTTATTCTGTCTATGGCAGGATTTCATTTAGGAAAAAGTGACTATGCTATGGAAAGTAGTCTCAAATATCACCTTCCTATGCTAGAACTGTGAAACAAGTGGTTATTTTGATGAAGAATGCATGTAATATTAGTAGGAATTTAAACGTTTGCCACTCCAAATCAGCAGGCTCAGTTAGACTCAATGTGTACTTTCATTCTGGAGGACATCAAAAAAATGATCAAGAAAATAAGTGTGGAGTAAAGTGCTTACAAGGAAAAAATAAAATTCCCATACCTTAAAAAAACTAGGTATTTCAGACATGAGTAGAGGTGAAGACCCACATTCATATCTTAACTCAGTCACTAGCTATGCAACAGTGAATCACTTAACCTCTTCAGCCTCAGTTTCTTCTGCTGTGAAATGGGGCTATCATGACCTACCTCACAGAGCCGAGATCAAATAAAATATATGTACTTTTCAAACTTAAAATCATTATTTAAGTGTTCATTATTACCACAAAGAGGTACTTTCCCATTTTAACATCTCTGCTTAATATCAGCTCCCCTCCCTCAGAATAAAACTTTTGTTATTCCTAATCTGAGAGACTCAAAGAGCATACTCCCAAATTGGAAATTTTCTAGCTAGAATATCAGCCTCCCACAATCCTCGAACCCCAAGAATAAACATGCAAAACACTAAGTGAAGTCTCTTTCCAATGGTCAACCATAAAATTCATCCTCGGAGGCCTTACTTCAAGAAAGAATACCAACCATGGCCCTGAGTTTCATGTTCTGGTGCCCATGCCTCTCTCCTGGGGCTAAAACCCACACACAAACCTCCAAATTCAGGAGTCTCTCCCCTCGGGAATAAGCACTCCCCCCTAACCTACACACCCCCTCCCCACGTGACTGCGGCCCCCTCTTTCATCGGGACCCGCAGACCCTACCTTACAGCCCCTCCCTTCCTTTCACTAGCCCTTTCCTCAAACTGTGCCCCCTGCCCGGGGGGATTCGGCCAGAAAAGCCAACCGCGTGTCGAACCCTCTCCGCCCACCTCCCCTGCCCGCCTTCCTCCAGGCCCGGCACCCGCGAGGGCACTGAGACCCCCAAAGGGGAGAGGAAGGGGGGCGGCAGCAGGAGAGGGAAGAAGGAACTAGGGTTGACCACGCGCATGCGTCCTTGGCGCCGCGGTCGCCGGTCGCCCCTTAGGCCCCGGACCCGGCTCGGCCCGGCCCGGCCCCAGTCGCCGCCGCCCCCCCCCACCCGTGCCAGCCCGGCCTGGAGTCCCAGTCGGCCCTCGATGAAAAGGATACTGAGCGCCAGCATCTTGGACTGGTAGTCAAAGGCCACCACCTCTCCCTGCAGCCGCTGCTCTTGGCACGTTCGGCATGAAACCTGGCTCCCAACGCTGAAGTACTCGCCCGGAGGAGCCGCCATCTTGGGAGAGCAGCGGCGGGCGGCGGGGCAGCGGCGAAGCCGGCCCCCTCAGTGCGCCGGCACGCACGCGCGGCGTGATGGCGTCAGCAAGCCGGGGGCGGGGCCGCGGGGCCGACTGAGAGGGAGGGGCGCCGCGGTGCCGGGACACAGAAAGGAAAAGGCTAGAGGCGGCCGGCCCAGAGAGGTGAAGGTGCGCGCTCAGGAGCGGGGCTCGGGAACCCCACGAGAAACCTGACCCTGCCCACTGCGCCGGCGGTCTGCACCCACGTCTCCAGCCCTCCTCCCGCCTAGTAGCACAGATCCCGCCCAAATTTCAGTAGATCCTCTCCTTCAGTTCAACTTTTAAGTGGGTTTTTTGGTTTCAATACAACACCGAGTTGTATTTAAAATTCTCCCAAAATAACTTTTATCGAACACATTTGCTATTCTTTCCTTTCACAAAGTAAAAGGGGGAAAAACAGGATAAGGTGCGGACAAAAGCCGCTAAGGTTGAAAGAATCCAATTAAGTGAATAATAAGTTCCTTGAGGGCAGGGATTTTTTTTTTAATGTTTTTATGGCCCTGGTGACTGTCATTTCACATTACTTGATACAAATTTGGACATTTGGCCTTTTTTTGGTCTAAAACTCCTATCTCAAACTAATCCAGTCTTAGGTCTTCAGTCAAAAGCCAAGATCTGGTCTGAGTTTGTCTTTATTGACACTGAATAAACTCATTTAGATCAATGTTATTTTTTTTTAGGTTTTTGCAAGGCAAATGGGGTTAAGTGGCTTGCCCAAGGCCACACAGCTAGGTAATTATTAAGTGTCTGAGACCGGATTTGAACCCAGGTCGTCCTGACTCCAAGGCCGGTGTTTTATCCACTGTGCCACTTAGCAGCCCCCTAGATCAATGTTATTAGAAAAGAAGACAGGAAAAAAAGATATGATTCAGTCCTTAATATGAAAAAAAAGGAAGAAAAAAGCATTACTCTGGTCAAGCCAAGGATACAAATCTCCCCACCCTCTACAGCACCTTGGCAAAAGCAAAAATGGTAACTACCTAAATGTATAAACTATCTTTTGTAGTCTTTTCGTGTACATTTCTAATTTTTTTTCTCACTCCATTCTGGAAAAAGGTAAATTTAAGATGTTGCAACAAATTATTGGACCATATTTACTTGTGAGAATAGTCTTATCAAGCCCATGTCAACATACTGTCAGCAAGGTGGCAAAGTGGATAGAACACTGGCCCTGGAGTCTGGAGGACCTGTACTTCAAATTGGCCTCTAGACATTTGACTAACTGTGTGACCTCAGGCAAGACACTTAACCCTGATTACCTCACATCCAGGGCATCTCTAGTAGTCCTGATTCATATCTGCTCAGTGGACAGACCCAGATGGCTTCAGAGGAGAAAGTGAGGCTGGTGACTTGGCAGCACACCTTTCACTCAAATCCTGTTCCCTTGCTTATCACGGCATCACCTCCCTGATGCAAAGGCCTTCTTGGACAAACAACAACTGTCACTCTAGTCACTATATAAATTAGCAGTTTTATCACTTCGCTTTATAAATGAGCTATTGTTACCATTTTAGTATATAAATTTTCTGTTTCTTCATTAAACGGACTCCACTTTCCCAACCTCATTTCTTCCCCTCTTCCCAACAAAAATTCAATCAAGGACAAAAATATCTCGACTGGAAATGACATTAGGGGTTTACCCCAACGCTACCCTCCCCTTCAATGCCCTATGGACTAATCCTCTTCAAGATCATCATATTCTCAGTTTTCCATAATTGATTTCTTGAATTGTTTCAAATCTGGTAAACTGTTGAACTGAAGAGTGGGCACCAAACTTGGTTTCCCTCTAGCTCCCACCCACACCTACACGCAGAAACAACATAGTTGGATTCCCTAGATTACTTGGTAGGCTTCAGAGGCATAAATTTTATTATTTTAAAACTCGAAGTCTTTCCTCCACCCTCCCTAACTCCTCCCCATCCCCTCGGGCCATTCAAAACAAGAGAACCGGAACCAAGTCTTCCAAAGTGAGTATTTAATGTCTAACAATGTAGGGGGGAGGGGAGTCCGCTGAGGGCACGTGTAGGGACATATTCCAACAGGATTAACAATTCCACGCTCGAGAAGGTGGGGGAATGCCCACCAGAGGGTCAGACAGAATGCGGTCCTGGGGGGAGAGACGGGTGCGGGAGGGCGTGGCTGGGCGGGGGTGGGGGGTGTCACTGCTGGCCCCTTTCAGAACACACCTGGGTTCCTACGGCTTTTGTCCTGGAACTTGCCTGTGCCTACCTCCGGGAGAGACCGCGGCTCTCCAGAGCGGGCACTCAGCCTCCCGGAGCAGCGAGCCCCAAAGCCCGCCCCCTGCCCTCCGACCCTGGCCGCCTCCCCACGTCCGCTGCGGACCGGACGGAACTGGGGACACGTGGGTGCGGAGCAAACGCCCTCTCCAGAGGCTTGTCCGCTACGCTGACCCGTAGGCAGAAGCTCGCCGGGAGGCGCAGAGCGGCAGGCGGAAGGAAACAACGGACGGTATTCGGTGGGGCCGAGCTCGAGCGGAGGGGCCGGGGGGGGGGGGGGGGGGGGGGCGGGGCCTCGGGAGCGCGCGCGCGCGCGCGCGGCTTGGGGGCGGGGCCGCGGAGCGCGCGGGGTCTCCCCGGGAACGTGGGGGTTTGGTTTGGGGAGGGCGGAGGGGCGGGGCCGGGAGCCGAGCTGATGCCGCCGGTACCCGGGGCGGGGGGCGGCGTGTCTTCTCACCCCGGCCTCCCTGCAGAAGCCGGCCCCAACTGCCAGGCCGGGGCCTCCAGAGCCCGCCACTCCCCGGCATGGAGTCCACCCTGGGAGCAGGCATCGCGGTGGCCGAGACTCTGCAGAGGCAGCTGCCCTGGCTGGAGGACGTCTGGCTCTGGGTTACCTTCCTGGGTGACCCCAAGTGCATCTTCTTATTCTACTTCCCCTTGACCTTCTATGCCTGTCGCCATGTGGGCATTTCTGTGCTCTGGATCACCCTGATAACCGAGTGGCTCAACCTCCTCTCCAAGTGGTGAGACAAAAAACCCTTTCCATCCCTACTCCAAGGTTATTCTCATTACAAGCAAGAATTGATTAAAGGCCTGCCATGGGCCATTACTGTGCCGAGGGTAGAAAGGAAAAAAGCCAAACAGCCCCTGTCCTCAGGGAGCTTTTATTCTACCGGGAAATGCACACATATTGATTCCTCTGGTGGGATTATTCATATTATATGTATATAAGTAAATCTAAATACACCTGGGGGATTGGATTGGAAGGAGGGTGGCACCCTAAAGCAAGAAGGAAATTCAAGATGAGTGAGGCTGGTGGAAATATAATGAGCTATTTTAATGTTAATGAGTTGAGGTTTACCAGCCAGAAGACATTCAATTTGAAGTCTATCCACATGCCTCATCATAAAGACACAACAACTGTCCCCCTACACATTAACCCCGATTGTCACTCCTGAGGACATGCCAACACACACATGCACACACACACACACCACCAAAGAAACATACCAACGGTCATCCTATACACCAGCTCTTCACATCACTCCCATGAATGGTCATCCCCAATACCCAAGCCATAGATATCTAAACTACAGCTGCCCCATATTTACCCATAATCACTTACCACCTAGTATCACCCTTTGCTCTAAGTCATTATGTATCCCCATCCCATTCCCCACAAGTCAGTGCTTCCTAGACAAAGAAGAGAACCTCCAGAGTAGACCTATTTCCCCCTTCAAAGTAGAAGGTCCTTCCTTCCTTCCTCCTTCAGAATGAAAAGTCTAGGGTTGCAGGACAAAAGAAGTAAAGTATCACTCAAATTATATCCCAGAAATTCTCTATAGGTACTTTTTTTTAGGGTTTTTTTTTTTGCAAGGCAATGGGGTTAAGTGGCTTGCCCAAGGCCACACAAGGTAGGTAATCATTAAGTGTCTGAGGTTGGATTTGAACTCAGGTACTGCTGACTCCAGGGCCAGTGCTCTATCCACTGTACCACCTACCTCCCCTAAAGGTACTTTTTAAGACCCTTTCTCTGTGCAATCTGTTTTTCCTGTTTGATGCAGGAGAGCTGATCTATCTTTTCACTGGGCATTCAACCTTCTCCTCCTGATCATCTCACAAGAGGATAGCACATGCCCAGCTTGGGAGATAAGTAGATGGGGCAAGTGACTAAAAATGTTCACCACGAGGCAAAGAAAGTTATCTTGCTGGAGGATTAAGAAAAGTTGAAAAAGAGCTGCCTGGGTCCTTTAATCTCTCTCCCTTGACCTCTATCAGTGTGAACCATCACTGGAATCAGGAGGCAGGGTTTTCTGAAGTCTTTTACTGGAAGTACTGAGGGGGAAATGGATATTTTCAGGGAATTCCAGCACAATATTCATTGGAAACTTTGCTTTTTAGAACTAATCAAGGGGCGGCTAGGTGGCACAGTGGATAAAGCAATGGCCCTGGAGTCAGGAGTACCTGGGTTCAAATCCAGTCTCAGACACTTAATAATTACCTAGCTGTATGGCCTAGATGAAGTAGTTGAAACCCACCTGGGTCAAGTAGAGTCTCCCAGCTAGGGAATGTCTGAGGCCTCTTTCTGACTTCCAAGTTCAGCCTTCTATCCATTACAACATTTAACTCTTTCTTTCCTCTAACTCTTATCTCCATACCAATTCTGCTTTCCTTCCTCAATTCTGCTTGTACCAGCTGGACCACTCCCATACACCCACATTCTCAATCATTCTCTCTCTCTCCTTCATCTTCCCATCTTCCCCACTCAGCTCATTCAGTAATTCAACCAGCTTTTGTTTATCCCTTCCAGCCATAAGCAGGCCTTGGTGCAGTGGGTTCCTCCTTTTTACCATGTCTAAATGCTTACATAAGTCATCTGCCTACTTGAAGATCATTCTTCCTTTCAGAAATAAATCAATTCCTGGATCATCGTCTTCCTCTCTTTTTGGGTCTCTACTATGTCCGATTCTGTTCTTCTCTCTGCACTAGCTACCAATGGTCATGCTCACAATTTCACTTTTACCCCATGACTATATTATCTCCAGGTTTCAAAACACAGAAATTTCTCTTTTCAGTTCATTACAACTTCCTTTTTTCCACCCCATCTCTTTCCCTGCTTCATTCCTCCTAAATTAATTCTTCCTTCTTCCTGGGGCCCCCAGATCCTCCATTCCTCTCTGTTCCTCACACTCTATTGCCCTCAATCTAGTCTTACTTTCCTCCTCTCACCAAGACTAACCAATTCAACTATTTAACTTTTACCTTAGAATCTCTTGTCCTATTGTCCTATTACTACTTCTGCCATTAACTGACATTTACATAGTGCTTCACACAGTGTACATAACAAAGCACTCTACAAAATATCATCTCCTTCTTATCCTCTCAAGAACCCTGAGAGGGCTGTGGGATTATAATCCCCATTTTGCTGTTGAGAAAACAAAGGCCAATTGAAAGAGGTTAACTGATTTTTCAGCATCACACAGCTGGCAAGTGCCTGAGATTGGATTTGAATTCAATTTTTCCTCACTCCAAACGCAGCCCTCTGTCCATGGTATCTCCTCACTGCTGTCCTTATAACTACTCATGTCTTGCTGAATCCTCACCGAGTTGTGGAAGTCATCCAACCATGCGTCTCAGGTTCATTCAAAACCTGTATTATCTTCGTTAAACACCCCTCCCCCACCTTGCCTTTTTGTTAGTCTTTGATTTTAATTACTCTATATAGTTACTATTCAAAATATTTTCTTCCCTACCTAAATTAGCTATTTTGTTGTTGAGTGATGTCAATCATACCTGATTCTTCATGACCCATTTGGAGTTTTCTTGTCAAAGATACCAGTGTTCCATTTCCTTCTCTGGCTCATTTTGTAGATGAGGAACTGAGGCAAACAAGGTTAAGTGACTTGCCCAGGCTCAGCTAATAACTGTCTGAGATCACATTTGAACTCAGAAGGTGAGTCTTCCAGAAAACTGGTGCGCGATCTACCGTGCCAAGATATCTATAGCACCCCCTTTTCCTTTTTGTTCAGCAGGAGACCTTGCCTCCTAAAAACTAAGGAAATACAAGAAAATAGTCTCCCTGGCTCCACACCACAAAATTCCATATTATCCTGATTTGTTCTTCCTTTGCTCTGTTCTCTGAGAAAGAAGTGGGAGCTTTGGATGGAACAATGTTAGTTGAGTGATGAGGTCAGAAACCAGATTGTAAAGCATTGAGAATTACATTTAGAAAGATCTAAAGTCCCCTCCATTCCCCTACAAAAAAAAAAGTGTACATTTCCCTATTTTTCCAAAGAAGAGTTGAAGCATTATGTCCTCTACAAAATACACAAAGTGTTGTAACTGAAGCTGAAATAGAATCTGGGGTGTTGGGGTAGAATTAGAGGGAACCTCTCATTTGAAGAGTAACTCTTTTGCAAGCCTTCCCTGTCTTTCTTAGGTCCAAGGTGAGGGAGGGACAGCAGGAATGGAAAAATCTCACCACCTCATCTCCTCCTTCAGGTTTCTTTTTGGAGACAGGCCCTTTTGGTGGGTTCATGAATCTGGATACTATAATGAAGCACCTGCCCAGGTTCATCAGTTCCCTGTATCCTGTGAAACTGGGCCAGGTAGGTGATCCTCCTGACATATCCTCCTACATTATCCCTTTCCCTTTCCAGACACACTGATGATCTCAAAGCCCTTTCCAGTGTAGGACCTAGCACTTTTTTTCTCTCAGTTATAAAACTAGAGAGTAGAGAAGTGAAAGGCATTATTAGCTTGGTTGATATGTTGGTACTAACTGAAAGATACCCCATGCTAGTGTATCTAGTTTCCTGTTGGTCCTGTTGGTCCTGGGAGAAGATGAAGAAGACTGCATGTGAAGTTCCATCTGTGGTATTAAGTGAGAAAAAAGACCCAAAGAGTCAAATAATCCTTGCCTCTCTCCCTTGTGTTCAAACCCTTCTACCCTACCCTCCCTGTTCACTCACTTTCAGAAAGAGAAGCTGTAACTTCTAGAGGCAGGAGGAGCCTTGAAAGTACTACTATCTGAATCTGAATCTGAAAAGGAATCTGGCCCCCTAAACAACATGAATGCCCAAACTTTCCCCCAAAAACCCCAACTTCCAGCACCCACAGATATACCACCCACCACAAGTAGTTGTTATTTCCTGGCAGGTAGTCCCTCCGGTCACTGCATGATCACGGGAGCTGCCCTCTGGCCCATCATGATTGCCACCTCAGGCCAACTTGCAAAACAAAGTCGCAGGTAAGGCCAATAGGGCTCCTATGTAGAGAATTTCTCCTTATGGTCATGGGAGGGCATAGACTCCTCAGTTCAGTGTCCATATCATCATGGTGACTAGAAGCCAAATCACTGGTGTTCTTAGCTATCTAGTCATATAATGGAATGGAAATGATTGAACATTATATAATTTGAAATAATCTCTTCTACAACAACATCATCCCAATGGGGGATGTTGTAATTCATTCTTCACTTTAAAATCTCAAGTGGTGAACTCCTTATTTTCAGAGGCAGCCCATTCCATTTTGGGGTAACTAATTGTTAGGAAATCTTTTCATGTCAAGTCTGAAGGTTTAGCTTTATCTTTCAGCCATTACTCTTAATTCTGATTTCTTTGTCCAAACAGAACAAGTCTTACTATTTCTCTCATGTTGTAGTTATCATTATCTTTCCAAATCTTCTCTTGTTCAAAGTAAATAGGGTGCCCATCTTGACCCACTTGTCTTCTTTCTTCTCCAGCCGCTGGATTAAGTTGATGCCCAGCCTGGCTTATAGCACATTTCTCTTGGCAGTCGGACTCTCCCGGATCTTCATCCTTGCACACTTCCCCCACCAGGTGATAGGTGGCCTGATAGCTGGTGAGCCACTGAAGGGTGGGCAGAGACAGGAAACTTTGATTCCCTATCTCCTCATCTCTTCACCCCAAACTCTCCCTTGTGCCTTCTTTCCCACAGTTGCCCTTGGCCCACCCTAGCTCACACCTCTCCACTCCAAACCTTTGTCCCCTCTCTTTCAAGAACTTCACCCTCAAATATCTTAAAATTGTTGCCATACCCCTTCTCAATAGGTGCTCTACTGGGATGGTTGATGACTCCACGTGTCCCTGTTGATCGTCCAGTCAGCTTTTATGGGTTAACAGCACTGGCACTTCTGCTCGGTGCCAGCCTCATTTACTGGAGCCTCATCTCCCTGGGAATAGATCTGACTTGGTAAGTTTTTATTCCACTCTGACTCTCCTGAAGCAGGATGGGACCCTTCCAGACCCTAGCCATCGTCTCTAACCCCAAGGTCTCCTGAATACCAATAGACTAGTAGAAAGAAAGTGATAATGCTATGATATACAGTCCTGTCTGAGGTGGGAAAGGAACCCCAGAGGTGCCCCTATCTGAAGGAGAGTAACTTTTCTACAAGGTTTCCTGGTCTTTCTCAGGTCCATTCACCTGGCTTCCAAGTGGTGTGAGCGCCCAGAGTGGCTGCACATGGAAACAAGACCTTTCTCTTCCCTAAGTCGGGATTCTGGAGCTGCCCTAGGCCTGGGCATTGCTTTGCACTCACCCTTCTATGCTCAGATCAAGCGGGTACAGTTGGGAATCCTACAGCAAGCTGCTTGCCTGCTGTTGGTCCTAACTCTTTTGGGGCTCCTTAACTGGCTGGGTAACCCACCCCAGATCAGCCTCTTCTACATCTTTAACTTTCTCAAGTTTACCCTTTGGCCCTGCCTTGTCACTGCCTTAGTGCCCTGGCTGATCCTCTCCCTCAGTCCCCAAGAGGCCCCACCCATCAAATCCAAGTGACCTGACCTGACCTTCCCCCAACCAACACTCCCAATGATTTCTACCTCCCACTAAAGAGGCCTCATTCAAGAGACCTCTCCTATTCACTCCCCCCTCACCTCCACACCTTGCTGCCACTGTGACTGCTGCTTACCCCCTGCCCAAGATGAAGGCTTCCTTTCATAGACTCTTCTGTGCTCCCAACATGTCTATCCCGACCCCAATCATTTGAACTTAGCCTCAGAGAGGGGAATGTCTACCTGGAAGGGGACTTGGCCCTTTCCATCTTTCCCCTTTGTCAAAATCCTGACTCTCCCCCCCCCCCAAAAAAAATAAACTTTGAATTTTTTAAGAGACTGGAAATAAAAGGGACAAAAGAACTGCCAACACTGTGAGGGGCCAATCCCCAAAGGTCCCAATAAATTCTGGTGGCAATTTTTGTGCTTTTTTTTCTGCATTTATGAATTCATCAGCACAGTCAGATAGTATCTTGGGCCCTTGCTTCTGCTCTCCTGCTCCATGTGGAGAGGGAATGGCTGCCTGCCCACAGGCAAGACAGGGGAGGACTTTGGACTGAGAATGAGTTGTGTGGATTTACCCCTTTCCTCCTCTGCCATTAAAGAATAGTGAAATTAATTAAATTAAGGACTAATGAAAGCATCAGAGAGAATTACACTTCTTGATAATTCCCATGGCTCTGAGTTGAGCTCATCCATCTTCTTGCCCTTAAAACAGAAGTAGGGGCGGCTAGGTGGCGCAGTGGATAAAGCACCAGCCCTGGAGTCAGGAGTACCTGGGTTCAAATCCGGTCTCAGACACTTAATAATTACCTAGCTGTGTGGCCTTGGGCAAGCCACTTAACCCCATTTGCCTTGCAAAAAAAAAAAAACCAGTTAGAAGTAGAAGCAGAAAGGGAAACCTTTCTTGTTGCTCTCTAGGGTAGAAATGCTTTGATAGCTTTCAACTACCTGGCCAAGTATCTCACTCCTAAAAGATTATCATTCCCATCCAAACCTCTTTTTAAACTTCATGGAATAAAGACTTGTCAGAGACAGCCAGAAGTCAAAGATGGCATAGAACCTTTCTGTGACATCCTTTACTGTGTGATCTTGGAACAAGTCACTTATCTGCTACCTGCCTCAGTTTCCTCAACTGTAGAATGAGGATAATAACAGCATCTATTTTACAAGGTTGGTGTAAGACAATATTTATAAAAAGTTCTTAGCACTGTACCCAACATATATTAGGTGCTTATTTCCTTCTTCCTGACAAAGGGTTATATATTTTCTTCTGGAAAAGTTCCAATGATCAAAGAACTCACTACTTCTGAAGTTAGGCCATTATGGTTTGGAACAGCTCTTATTGTTCTAAATTCTAATTCCTGGGCCTTTGTCCAGTTTGTTAATACCCTTATCACTTTAAGCCCTTATCACTTTGAGTCTAGACTAACATCCAATCTCTGCTCATAGGACCACCAAATAATCTTCCCTAATGCATGTTCTGCCTCAAAAACAGTCTTCCTCTTTCATAGACTCAAAGGGCCTATGATTCTGTCAATTTTCTCACACTGCAGTTCATAACCTAAGTCATACTTTATGAGCTTCCAAACAAGCATTTATTAATTGCCTACTGCATTAGGAGCTGGGGATACATATAGACACAAAAGTGGACAGTCCTTGCCGTGAAATTTATAATTTAATCAGGGGAGATGATATATATGCACAGGCATGCATGTATTTCCAGATATGTGTGCATACAAAAAAGACAGTGATTTTGAGGGTGAGAAATCAGCAGCTGGGGCGGGTTAGGAGAAGCCTCATGTAGATGATGACACTGAGCTGAGAGACAGAAGAGGGAAGGGCATGCCTTCCCCAAATGAGGACCAATCTTGTTGGCCTGGAGCCCCTGGAATTCTCCTTTGATCATCACAACAGCCCTGTGATATAAATGCTATCATCTTCATTTCAGATAAAGAGATTGAGGTAGAGGTTGGGTGACTTTCCCAGAGTTGTGAAGTTAGTGCCTATGGTAGAATTTGAGTTCAAAAGATCTGAATTAGGAGCCATGTTGTGATTAGTGAGTCAAGGAGACCAAGAAGTAATCTGTTAGGTTAGGGGAAGCAAGAAAAAATAACCTCACCCAAAGAGGAGAGTATCCAGAGGAGACAAACTGTACAGACACTGTCACCCACTTCAGAGAAGACAAGGAGAACTGCAAAAAATATTTTTCACCTTAGAAAAGTAATTGATGACTTTGGAGAAAGTAATTTTAGTTGACTGATGAGGGTTGGAATCAGATTGTAAAGGAGTTAGAAGATAATGGGGTGGCTAGGTGGCGCAGTGGATAAAGCGCCGGCCTTGGAGTCAGGAGTACCTGGGTTCAAATCTGGTCTCAGACATTTAGTAATTACCTAGCTGTGTGGCCTTGGGCAAGCCACTTAACCCCATTTGCCTTGCAAAAACCTTAAAAAAAAAGAGAGATGAGGATGTGAAGGCAGTAAGTAAAAACAGTTTTTTCAAGAATTTGAGAAAATGAAAAAAAAATAGGCTCTTTTGAGGATGTTTAGAATTTTCTAAAGATGAAGTTTGGGGCATGGTGGTAGACAGCAAGTAAGTGACCAGTAGATAGAGGCTAAAGATGGGAGATGGATGTTGATGACATGGAGGTTAATATTTTGGAAAGACTCTCAGATAGTAAAGGATAGGTAGGATGAGAGAAGTTAGCATAGGATCAGGGGGTTGACCTTGACAATGAAAAAGGTCATCTCACTAAAGGCTTAAATAAAGGAGAAGTATGTGAAGAAATAGAAGGAAAAAGGGAATTCAAACCATCTCCCAGTTATTTTCTCAATAAAATGAATGGAGGCCTTCAACTTAGAAGTTTAGGAAGAGGAGGTGGTATGGAAGAAAATTCATCTGAACAGATGGTGTGTAAAATGGACTAGAGAATCAATTGTAGTAAAAATATTGCATTGCTCTAGTGTGGGCCCAGACCCCACTGGTGGGTGACTAGTAGAAGAAGTGAGAGGGTGGGAATAATCTAGGCCTGCCATTTGGCAGAACTTGAAAAGGCAGCGGTATTCAAGAATAGAGAATTGTACGGAATGAATAATGGTCAACTGCAAGATAGAAACTGGAAAAGGAGAAAAGGGAAGCCCGAGCAAGAATAGCTGATTGAGGCTTCTGTAAATTGACTTGCTTAGGGTCATAGGGCTAAAAAGCATCAGTTAGAAATTGTACTCAGGTGTTTATGATCTAAAACCCCTATTGACACTTTCCAACAAACCACACTACTACTTGGCACCTTGTGTACACTTTGTAACTTGGAATTTAACCTACCTTTTGAACTATATTTCATGTTACTCTATTTCATAAACTGCTCCAGAGAAAACAGACTCACTGCTCTTAGTTGTCTGGCCTTCCCACAACCTTTATTCAGTCTGACTCCCTACCTTTTTTAACTGTTGTCTTTGAAACTCATAGACTACTCTAATTTACTTCATATATTACATATATCCTCCCCTACTACCTCAACTCATTAAGGTCATTTTGTATCCATATATTCCCAGAATCTTGCACATTGTATCGAGTACTCTAAAAGTGTGTCAGATTAAAAATACCTTTCTAGAGTGTGACCTATTATTTATCTACCTCTTCCTCAACCCCCATCCCCTCTGGGTCTCTTAAGGCACCCAAGGGCTAGTCCAACTTCTACCTAAGCAAGTTTCCTGCACATCCAATAAGTGGTTATGGAAACCTATCTCCTGAGAGTCTCTTCCCACTACTTAATAGCTTTTTAGCACTTTCTGTTCAGCCTCTATGCTTGTAAGGTCTTAAGCCCTGCATCTTTTTAGGGATGTCTCTTTGACTATTACCTAAAGATAACTTTTCACATTCTGATTTCAATTTAGATTGAAACTTTATGTGCCTACTGGCTGCAAAACCATGTTTAGGCAAGACCATGGTCAAGATATTACGATACTCTCAAGATTCTAAGGGATCTTCTCTCCTCACTTATTTCCCAACTTGACTCCTTGTGCCAAGACCAGTCTCTCCCACCTAAGAGCTGAGCAACTAAGGGTGGCAAAGTACTGTACATACATTATCTCATTTGAACTTCATGAGAATTGGGGAGTGGGGATGAGATCCTGACTGCACTGTGTCACAAAGGTTATTAAGATGCACAGTCCACTTGGGTTTTTTTTTCCAAGTCCAGCACTCTATTGTAGAGATACATATTTTCCAGCACAGGCTGGGTTGGAGATGTAAAGGCCTCAACCCTTAGCTGGGAGCCCAGAGAACAAGAGACACAAGCCCCCAGGGGGCACTGCCAGAAACAAGTTTATTTACACAAGGACACACAGTGTAACAAGTTACAAAATACTCAACTGAAATCCATACCCAGAGAGAGAGAGAGAGAGAGAGAGACAGAGCAAGGGGCGGGGAGGGTTACACGAGAATCAGACAAGGTGGGGAAAGGGAAGAACCATCTTCGGGCTCATGGCTCTCCTACCTGTCATAAGAAGACCCTGTTATACTTAGGCTGGCCCACTCTCCCCTCAAAGGAAAGGCTTGAGTTGGGACCAACACCACATACAAACATACAAGTGGCAAGTTGAGCCAATTTGTAGGGATACCCCATCTTATATCCTCTGTCCCATTCCAGCCTCACTCTAAGGATAATAAATGTGTAAACAGATAGACGGGGTTCAAGAGGTGGGAAGGGCGAGAGAGAAACCCAGTCCCCAGGAACCACTCCCATTCTTTGGTTTCCTCCAGGCTGCAGGGCTTTCCCAGACACCTCAGGGATACTGGTCCCCCAAGTGCATACCTCCCCTGCCCCTATGTCTAGGGAGCTGAGAGGCCTGGGACCAAAGGTGGGAGGGTAGGAGGTGGGAACAGCTTCTCCAGCTCCTTTCCTGTTTTATCCACCTCGGGCCTGCCTACCAGCAGAGGGCAACATGAGGAAGAGATAACAGGCAGGAAGAGAGGCTGTCCTTTGTCCCCAGCAGCTGGTCTGGGCGGGGGTAGGGAGGAGCACTAGGATCAGACTTCTTCATTCTCACCTCAGTCTCTCCTCTCTCCCTTCCCAGCCATGCCTTCAATTCCAGAGTGCCTCCCCCAAATCCCAAAGAATAAATGCTCCATGAAAGGGAGGTCCACTGACCTAAAGCAGGCATGACGCTGCCTGGCACAGCCACTCTCAGAAACAAGCAGTAGAACAGTGTCCCACTTCATCTGACTTCCTGGACTAGCAGGGGCCCCTGCCCTGAGCAGCTGAGGCTCTCACCAGTCTGGGCCTCCCCAGTCCTCCCCAATCCCAAGCTGTGCCAGTCAGGAAGGCTGGAGGACCATGCCCTCTAGCTCAGGAAAGGCAGAGAAGGTTAGCGTACAAGTCTTTCCTTGGTTCCTCCCCTGGTTTCCCTAGGGAAATAGACACAAAGTCTAGGGCAGGTCAATCACAGAACCCAGGAGTCCAATTCCCAGCCGCCAAACACAGATCATTCTTCTATCCTCTAAATAGGTTTCCCTTTAGAGGGGAGTGAAGGCAGAAAGAGACACTAAGCAATATGGAGAATATAACTATTCCCTAGTCGTTCCCCCCCCCCCCCAGTTCTGGTGGTTGATTCTCCATCAGTGAAATGGAAAAAAAGGAGCAGAGGATACAGACGTATGTGCCTTTATAGAGAGATGGCAACACCAGAGAAATAAAAGTTGGAACCCCCGTCCTTCACCCTGAACTGTTTGGAGAAAAATTGTTAAGGGAGTGGGAAGGCATTCCAGGAAAACTTCCCTAATGCTGAAAAGGGAGAAGTAGGGGCACAGAGAAATTAAGGCATTGCCTCCCAAAATCTCCTGGATCCAAGGCACCAAACTCATTTCCACCTCCTTGCTCAGAGGCCCAGAGGGGCTGAGGATACTGCCCTAGTCCCAGGGTCCACCAGGCACAAGCCCCATAGTGGAGGAAAAGGACAGAAAAACAGGGAGTATGGGTTTACAAGATGGGAAGAGAACAGGCAAAACAACTTCTACTCATAAAGGGAGTTACTTCTGCTGGGAAAAGCAGGGTGTAGAAGGGAAGAAATCTGAGCCAACTTGGGGAAGTGAGAGGGTCGAGGCTGAGAGATGGACACAGCACACGATGTTAGATGTGTGACTTTTTGTTTTTAATAGAAAAAATAAACAAAATCACAATGATGAAACCCAGGGCCTGGGCATCACACGGCAGGTTCCTGCTCCATGGGCTCCTCCAGCGGCCTGTGGGGACAAGCACAGGGACACAGGCACATAAGTGCCCACCTAGGCAGGTGAGGGGAGAAAAAGCAAAGTTAGGAGGAAAAGGCTCACCTCGGGGTGTGGTTGGGGCCAGCCTGCTCCGCCCCCACTGACAGCAATGCCATAGCGCTCAGGGTCTCTGCCTCCTCTGCTTCTCCAGCCTGTGCTTCCTGAAGAGAGCGCCCCACACCAGCAGCGTTTCGCTGCACACAGCTCCAGTGTTTGCCTGCCGGCACAGTGGGGAGGTGGAGGGAAGAACCATCAAGGGTTCCCTCTGTACCATCTCCAAGTCCTGTTCAGGGCCACCCTGGGTTATCCCACTTCCCTCTGCTCTACCCCTTTCCTCTCCATTGGCTCTGGCTGTCTTGCAATGCAGGCCCTCTTCTTTAGTAATAATGCTCACTTACTCTGGATCTCAATGACTTTCTCCAGAGTGGCCACTGCATTCATATTGGGCTTTTGTTGTAAGATGGCCTCATCCAAGGGCTCGAGCTGTAGGGATGGTAAGTAATGGGATGAGAAAGAATGACACGAGACCCAGCAGACTCCAACCAGTGTACTGCACTTCATTTGTCACCATCATCCTCAAGAGAGGAAGCAGGACATAACTTCTCTAGGTCCCGGATGAGAAAAATCCTCTCTGACCTTTAGTAAGATATGGGAGGGAGGGAAGGACAGAAGGACAGATGGAAGGAAGACCGACCACATGCTCTGGCATCTCCCCTACCTCTAGTCTTCTAAAAACAATGGAAACCTTCCTCCTAAGATTCTATCTCATCCCAATCTGGGCTAGAATGGGGGAGCTCCATTCCACTTTAACTTGGGAAGGAGGGTCTAAAAGCCTCTTGGGCTGTGTGACTGAAATAGTCCTTTACATTCTAAGGAGTCCTCACCTCCACACTGAGCAAGGCGGAAACGCAGGCCTCAGAGGCATCACAGATGGCGGTGAGGTCATGGCCGCCCTCTAGAGCCAGCACTACTCGGCCCCCTGCCAACTTCATCAGCTGCCTGGTCAAGTGGCCAAAGCCTGCAGGGGTGAGAGCTTCCTACTCTGACCAAGAGGCATGGTCAGAGTTGCCCCTGACCTGCTTACTCCCTCAGGGACTAGCTGGATAGGACAGATGGATGAGAGAGTGGGAGGTTGCCAGGACCCCAAGGTTTGACACCTACCCCTTGGTTCTCTAGGTTTCTCCTATTCTTGTCCCTGTTCCACCACCTATTCTTCACTCCCCTCCCTATATTAGACCCCACAACTCTGATCCTCCACATTTCTCTGTCTCTTCATGCACTAGCCCAAATCCCTTCAAATTTCTAATCTATTTTCTTCCCACTCCCGAACTATGATTTACCACCCCAAACCTACCACCACCCATTTTCCTCTTTATTCCAAGTTCCTCATTCCTTAGCACTTCCCCCTCTTGCTCCCAACACCAAGCTCACATCTGGCAGTGACAGAGTAGCCACCCAGGGGGGAGAGATGCCCCTCAACAGCATCAAAGCCAGCAGACACTAGAACCACATCTGGACAGAACTCCTGGGCAATGGGCATCACAACCGTCCTGCCAGAGAAGAATGTACCAGGCTGATCCCCTCCCCTCTCCACCACCACCTCTCCATTCCCCTCCAGAAGCAGTATCTTCCCCACCCTTTCTATTCCACCCTCCAGTGTCCCCTTCTTAGTTCCCCCTACCCTAGGCCCCACCTGAATGCTGTCAAGTACTCCACGTCTCCGATAGGGGGGTCCACACCTCCTGTCCATGCCACATTCACATTGTACCCCACACCTGGTCCTCCACCAACCTGGCACCAGGGGAAGAGGCAGGGGATGATCCTCACTTCCTAAGGGATTCTAAACAATGCCCTCCCTCTCTAACCTCAATTCATTTATTTCCAGGCTTCTCAAGAGAGGGCCTATTGATGGCCTCTGCTCAGGGCCCATAACTCCAAGTCACCAGCACTGCAGGGTGCCTCAGTACATCTCCTGCTTTTGTTATTGACTGTGCTGCCCCTGGCTAGGACTTCTTACTGAAATTGGGGATCCTCACCTCCTCAGGGGCACCACTGCCTGGAAAAAAGTTCCCATTGTCATAACGATGCAAGGAGATATAAAGTACAGAGGGGTCACTGTAGAAGGCCTGCTGGGTACCATTGCCATGGTGAATATCCTGGGGTGGGGGAGAGAAAGAGAAGGGAAAGAGTCAAGGAGAAATGCAAACCACCTCACATGAGATGCAAAAACCCCACAATCCTCCCACTGCAGAAGGAGTTCCCAAGGGTAGGGCCTGCCACCCCAGACATTAGGGAACCTAGTATATTACAGTGTTCAGGTCCTAATGTTAAACCCAATGGGAATGATACAATCTGAAAGAAGGTGGGGATGAGAACAGGATGACCTAAAGGGCTTTGATGCAGAGGAAAGGAACCTATTATTCTTCATCCCAACTGATGACAGATGATGAGGAAATGAACTGACACTGCAGCAGGAGGGATTCAAGACAAGACATCAAGGAGGACTTCTCAAATCACTAGGTAAGAGATATGGGAATAAGAGAGTGAAGGAAGCTACTGACTCTGAAAGCCTGGAGAGTTTTCAGACCAGTACCCCTTTCAGGCTGGACTAGAACAGGCAGAGGTCCTGCCCCAAGACAAGTAAATGGATGGAATACCTCTAGGGAGAAGAAGCTCAGCTCTGTGACTGAGGTGAGAATTTCTCTCCCACCCCCACCTCCCTCTATTGATCCCTTCTGACCTTCAGGGAAGATGCACTTCCCCTCCCATGTTGCCTTGCCCCTTCCCCAGTCCTCCTCACCCAGTCCACAATGAGGACCTTGCCCACACTCAGCTTCTGTTGTAGGAGTTTGGCTGTGATGGCCACAGAGTTGAAGAAGCAAAATCCCCTGGGAGGCAAGGCAAGGATAAAAGGGGATATCAAGTTAGCTTAAATGTGTGTGACCAGGTCTGTTTTTAAAGTGTAAGCAGAGTCAGAAGAAAGAGGAGGCCCAAGGTTTGGCTCATCAGGATCTCCATTCTGGTGGTTAAGACACTCACATGGCTGTGGATTCCTCAGCATGGTGTCCAGGAGGTCGAATAATGGCAAATCCATTCTATAGAATGGAAAAAGAGACATAAGAGACAGACATGGACAAAGAAAAAGACAGAAGGAGGACCAGATTGGTACTGAAACTAGTCTAAGAAAGAACAATCAGGCAACCAGGAGATCCTTGTTTCTTCAAAGCTTGCTGGTTCTTTTCCTTTTGTTTCTGTTTTTGGGATCATCAACCCCTCCCTCCTGAATGAAAAGCCCTGAGATGCCAGAGAGAAGATAGACTGGATTCTAACTGAATCCCCTACAGCCCTAAGAAAAAAAGAAGACCCTAGGAGCAGCTTCCTCCCACTCCTGCTAACTCCACTCACCTTAAGCTCCCCTGAAGCTACCTTGAAGGCCAGCTCCACCAGGCAGCCTACAGCCATGCGCACGGCACTAGAAGAATGCATCTCATTCCACACTGTGTCACTGTCCACCTGGAGAAAAGGGAATAAGGGCATCAGGGTGCTTCTAAGGCCACTAGAGAAAGCATGGAGATACACTGGACTTGGGGGGAGAAATCTGGTAGGGAAAGGGAATAAAGAATGAAGGAGAGCGAGTTCTCACATCTCAAGGAATAAGTCTTGCCCCTTCCAGAGTCTACTTACCCCGATGCCCCCACAGGGCAGCACTGCATACATCTTCTGGCTGATTGGACCTGTAAGGGAAAAAAGAACTGCTTTGGACCATACAGGGACAGATACCTTGTCTGTGCCCAAGCAAAGGGACAAGGACATCTCTAAGTTCCTTTAGCTTGGTCAGGTAGCTGCTGGTCTTGTCTTCCAGCTTAGGACAGAGAGGAAAAACAAGATAGTGAGAGAAAGCTCAGCTTTCTTCACATCCCTTGGAAATAGAAATTCTCTTTGATCTCTACAATCTAAATTTCTTCATACCTCTGCAAAATGGGCAAACACCACTGGGAGCCCAGCAGGATGCCATCACTTTCACTACTCTTCTGTCCCTTATGAGGAGTGACTTAGTAGAAAGAAAGACTTAAATTGTGGTCCCAAACTCACCCAGCAGCTTCTTGCTGTCAAGCTTCTGCCGGTTGAGGGGACTGGTCCCATAGAGCAAGGTGTGGTGCTCCGAATGTACTGTCTGGATCTCATCCAGTGTAGCCTTACGCCCCCGAATTCGCTGAAAAGTAGAAGACAAGGAGAATATATGGATAGTGTGTTATACCCTTCCTCTCCCACTCCATCCCAGTCCACACCCTTCTACAAAGCTCCAGAGGGGAGGGGAGCCCCAATCCATACTGCCTAGAGATTCAAGACCAAAGAAATGATCTACTGCCACAAGACCCTGAGCACCCCTGCCCCACTCAGTGATGAGGCTATGGATGAGGACCAGGACTAGGACTCATAGAAGGTGGAAAAAAAGGGAATGACTTCTGTGAGTTATAGACAGGAAAAGTATTTAAGAGGCAACAAAACGGTAGACTGGGTCCCCAGGGAAAGAATGAAGGAGGACACTGTCAGATTAACAGCTAATTCAGAGGAAAGGAAAGGTCACTGAACAATACCCAAGACATACCCTTACCTCACACTTGCTGAGCAGACCTGTCTCTTGCAGCCTAGACCAAATGCTCTGGATACGGCCTGCATGCTCAGGGTGAATGTGGGTATTCCCACACATGCACTGGTGCTTCAGCATGAATGTGTCATAAACTACTCCTGGAAAGCAGAAAGGCTACTGAGTCTTCTGGTCTCTGTCCTTGACCTTCCCCTAATATGACCTACCAACTTGACTAACTGGGACCTACAGTAGGGAGGCCTCTTCTCTTTCAAGGAAGAGGAGGCTTGGAAGGGGATAGGCATGATAAAGAGAAGATTTAACAAAGGATATAAAGGGCATCCTTTTTCAGTCAAGGGATCTAAGTGTTTATGTCCCCTCCCTCACCTGTATCTGAAAGAATCTGTTATATGGGAAGCTGGGTCTGAGACAGAAAGTTCTTATTATCAAAGGATAAAAAGCTAGAAGGGCCCATCTCACTTTACAAAAAAAAAGAAACAAGTCCAAAAAGGCAAAGTGACTAAAGGGTAAGGGTCAGAGAACAAGAAATAGAAGCCAGGACTCAGGACTCTAAACTTAAAACTCTTCTCCCTACCTTAGCAAAGGTGGAAGGATACAATAATGTACAGGTGTTGAGTGAGATTTTTCTTTTTTCAGGAACCATCCCCTAAGGTAAGATCCAGGGATTATTTCTCCTCATGCCACAAGCAGGAATACACCCTTCACAGGTCTAGGGTCTCTTTGCCTTCTACATGAAAACAAAAGAATCTATCTCGGGTGTTAGGGCTCACCTGTTGTAAAGAGGTGTTTGGTGGGAAGTTCAGGGGCACTCTTCATGCCTAGAGGGGCAGCAGGTGAAGATTGGGTTCGGCCCAGGGCCTGATGGGGCACAGAAGCCAGGCTGAGAGGGGCCTGGTAAACTTGCAGGGACTGCAGCTGCTGAGCATCTGTGAACACCTAGTGAAGGACAGGAAAGAGTGAATGATCCCAAAAAAGGAAGGCTGCAGTAGGGAGGGCAAAATCAGTCTTACAGAGGTACCTAACAGGAATACCTAAAAGGTCTCTGGTCTGAAACCAGGAAACTCAATGCAGTGAACTGCAGGTTTGAGAAGGGGCTGGGGAGGTAGGAAACCTAGCCAAGTCCAGGCTTTGCTTTTTCACCCACCCACCACTCCAGCCCCACTCATCCTTGGGATGGGAGACACTTCTGCCTGCACCATCATCTTTTGAGATGAGGGAGGGGAGGAATAGGGGTCGATGAGTCATTTTAGGGGAATAGCATTGAGGTAAGAAGAAAAGGAGGGGGAAAAGGATGGCTTTGAGGGGGCGGAATGAGTCAGTCAGCTGAGGCAGCTCTGCAGCAGTCTACAATGAATGAAGCGCCCGGTGCAAGACAAGGAGTAGTAAGAGTGGGTGTGTATACACACAGGCCTGCACCCCCAGGGACAGACGCAGGGACAGATGCAGAGACATGCAGCCACATGCTGACAGACATGGGTGCAGGCAACCAGGCAGACAGAGACAGGGACATACAAGAAGCCAGACAGTCACAAGGATAAACACAGACCAAATCAAGGAGACTCTGGCTACCCTCTAACTCCTTTCTCACTCCCCTTTATCCTTTTGAACACTTGTAATAAATCTAATTTTCCACCCTTCTGGAGTGCTGGAGGCTGGATAAATGGCAGCAGGGCAGCAGACTATGGGAGACAGAGTGATGAGGAAGGCTGAGGGTCAGGATATACACAGCAAGGAAGGCGAGGATGGTCACCTGCTTGTAATCCCCACTGGACTCTTCAAGTAGAGGACTCTCATCCAAACCAATTTCACTGCCCTCGTCCTTGACCTGGATACAGTCGTCCTCCTCATCGTCCTCTTCTTCCTCCTCCTCCAGGTCCTCTTGTGGGCTCTCACTTTCTGTGGAGCAGTCCCCAGGTCCAGGCAGGGCTCCCTCTAGGAGCCCTTCCTGATGCTCTGTTAGCTCTTCTTCCGTCTCCTCAGGATGTGTGGTGGGCTGTCGGGATAACTCTCCTGTCTTGGTGAGGATCTAGGGGCAGATAGATAGAAAAGTAGGTCATCCATTATCTGCTAGTTCCTGAGGCAGATGTCTCCAAGAAGGGCACAAAGACTGGAGAGAAAGCAGATGAACTGGCAGACACCAGCACATGTCCTTGCCCTCTCAAGTTGATCCCAGGATAGCTGGGACACCCTCAGGGGCCTCACTTTGCTGCCAGCTACTCATCTTTCCCTTTTCCCAAGCCCACCTTGCCTAGCTGCAGCTGCTGTTGCTTCTGCTTTTCCAAAAACTGCTGGTGCTGCTGCTGCATCACAAGCTGCTGCAGGGCCTGGGGGCTCTGAGGCAATGGGGACGACTGCGTGCGGCTCAGCGGGCGGTGTCGGGGCAGCTTGCCTACCGTCCGCATGTTGGCAGCAATGCGCTCACCAGTCACCAATGGGGATTGGCCATGGAGTGGCACTGCTCAGGAGGGAAAGTTGGCATCAGTTCCTGCAAACCTTCTCTAAGCACCTCTTCACACAAAGGGAAAAACCCAGAAGTTGTTCCAAAAGACTGATCAACTTCCTCCGTCTGGCTACTCATCACCACACAAACTCATTGCTTCAATCTCTAATAACTTTACATTTCTATTGATTCTATAAATTTCCATCTCCCTCAAATTAGACAGATAAGAGTGCAGGGACTAAGGAGACCTCAAAAAGATAAAAAAGACAGGAAGCATGTGCACTCTTTTTTTCATTTCAAATACGGATTAAATACACATTGTTTCATAGGCCACTCTGCTTCATAACATGAAGATTTCTAGAGAATGAGCCCAGCAAAGCTTTAAGCCATGCCTCAGGAACCAACCTAGGCACCCTGCCTTTCTGTGTTTTTCCCACCTGGTTCCTTCCCACCCTGGGGAAAGCAGCCAACTTGTGCTGGCTCCAGGCTTCCATGGCTCACCAGCTATGAGGGTGCTCTGCTGCCGGGCCTGCTCCAGGAGCAGCACGTGCTGCAGCAGAGAGGCGTGCCCATGGGGGTTGACATCGCCCTCCAGCGCCACACCCAGCAGACAACCTGGGATCGAGGACGTACTCATGAACTTGCCGGTCAGTGCCCCTCCCTGCCGGAGGGACTGGATGGCCTGTCTCTCTGCCTCCTGCTGCGTTGACAGCTTCTGGGGGGCCTGGTGTGGGGAGGCCAGGAGGGTGAGGAGCTAACTTCATGCCTTTGGACCCTATTTGCCCCAACACCACCTAAATCCCAGCTGCCATCCCACAACTAACTCCACCCCCAACCTCCCCTTTAGTTCACCCCATTTTTTTCACCTAAGCCACACTGCTTAAGC
This sequence comes from Macrotis lagotis, assembly GCF_037893015.1. Classification (NCBI taxonomy): domain Eukaryota; kingdom Metazoa; phylum Chordata; class Mammalia; order Peramelemorphia; family Peramelidae; genus Macrotis; species Macrotis lagotis. The sequence continues at coordinate 195,428,798 of NC_133659.1, forward strand.
CTCTGTAAAAGCCCCTTGGAGACTGATACCCAGGACTCAGCTCATTGTGAATCTCAAGTCCAGGGACTTTGATCCCAAATACCCTCATCACTATGACTAATGGTGAACAGTACTTGGGGGAGTCCTAAAAAGAAAAGGGTAGGTGTCTACACCCCATACTCACAGTAAGGTGCGAATTGGTGACTGTGACTGTGGCCTGTAGTCCTAAGGAAATGTTGGGCAGGGAGGGGGATGTGTAGAGACTGAACTGGTTAGGGGAATTGTCCAAAGTAAGAGTACGGTGCTGAGGGAGCATCTAGAAGGCAGTCAGAAAAAAGAAATAAGTACAGTAGTAAGTAATGGGGCCAAGAAGGAGAAAATCTAGCTGAGATAGCAATCACAGGACTATGCTTTTCATGGAAAAACTGAGGTGCTAGGAAGAAGTCCAAGGGAAGCTAGAGGATCCCACTATTGTAGAGGCAAGGGGATTGAATCTTTTAATGGAAAAGTGATGGAGAGGTGCACCCTATCCCAGAGGACAACTGAACATCAGCCTGAGTATCTAGGTAGAACAAGGGAAAATGACCTTTGTTTTGTACTTTTTTAAGGGGGAAAAAATAGGACAAGAATTGGTTTTGATTCTTGGAAACACTGTTCAACAGCCTACAATCATAAGGATTAATTCATCCCAACTCATCTGTCTGGGTGGCCCATACCTCAGTGGGGATGTTGGGGACAGAGCCGGTGAAGCCATTCTCGGCAATGGTGCTGTTGGAGCTGTTGGGGGAACTGGGGCCGGAGCCTGGGGCACTGTTACACACTGATGACACTGTACAAAGGACAGAGGTATCAGCCTGTGGTCAGTGTTCACCCCCACTAGCAGTCCCAGGCTCCAGACTCCATTGACCCCTTATGGAGACAAGGATACCCTCCAGCCTCCACCAGCCCTAGGCACCTGTGATCTCGATAGCTCTCTTCTTAAAAGTGCTGATGACAGTCCCATCCTTTCTTCGCAGGAGGGGGCTGCTTCTCCGCTCAGCCACCTTCTGCTTTAGCCTGGAACGCACCTTCAAATTGGGTTCCGAGGCTATGGGAAAGGGAATATGGTTCAGGTATTCCAAATCATCCACACTCCTAGCCTCACTGACCCTCCCAGCAGAATTCTAAGCAAGTGACCAGGCTGCAGCAATTGTGGTTTCTAGTAGCATCCCTGCTTCACTCTGGGACTGCTATTCCCAGAAATTGAGCACTAAGGGCTAATGTAGAATGCACAGATCCAAAGGGAGGGATGGGATGAGCTTACCTGTTTTTCGAAGCGGGAAATCATCCCGGCTATCATACGGCCCAAGCAAAGGAAGCTTGTAGGAGGGCGGTGTCCCAGGGGGGCCACTCTGGGGAGGGGAACTCTGGTCCAATGAAGCATGATGGGCTCCCCTAGAAAGGGAAAGGAAAGGAAAGAATTAGGAAAAGAAAGAGGTAGAATTAGTGAGTCACTAGTAAAGCCTACTGTTTTTAAGAGGAGAACCCTGGAATGGATATAAATAAGAAGATCCCCACTGACAGAAAGTCCTCAGTCTCAAAGAAGGGAACATTAGACTCTGAGTTTTGGCTTAGCTTTAGAAAATATACAAAGCAACCCAAACATGTGACCTAAAACTTTTGGGACACCTGTACCACTTAGGGACATTTGCAGAACCAAATCCAAAAAAGTTCAAGGCAACACAATATTAATATAGCTCCATAGCTGGGTATCCTAGCTTCATATCCAGGGATCTCCTTCATTCTTCTCATAAGTGGCTATTATTTTGGGAGGACCTGTCTGTGAAACATCTGCACTACTTATATACATGCATGCACATACACCACTACCTCCATGATACATCCTTTCACATACTTTCCCTACTCTGCCACCTACCAGCATTTGGGGTGCTGCGGGAGGGAATGGTTGAGACTGCCTGGCGTTGGCTCCTTTGATTTGCTCAAGAGAAACTCTTGGAGCTTCAATTTTACCTCAGTGCTGGCAATGGCACCTGTAGGACAGGAGAGAAGTAGTAGCTATCATCAATCATTGAGGCCAAGGTACCCCAAAATGGCTGCCTTGACCCCAACTCCCTTCCCTGTGGGTTCTAGGACTGAACATCAGCATAGCACAAAGAAGCCAGGACACACATGGACACTAGAAGTGATTATTTAGAGGAGATGGAGAAGCAAGTGTGTCAAGCAGGTGGGATTTGGAAGGAAACAGGCACCGAAGCCAAAGCCAGAGGCCCTGGGCACTAGGAGGGGGAAAGGGACCCTCACTCTCTTTGCTTTTCTCTTTGTTTCGTAGGATGAGCAGCTGCTGTTCGAGCCTCTGCTTCTCCAGTTCCTCTTGCCGTTGCTGCTCCCGCTTACGCTGCTGTTCCAGCTCCTGCTGCCTCTTGGCAGCCAGCATCTCCTGCTGCTGCTACAGAGGGGAGAGGGTATCATCACATCAGCTAAAAGGAGTAGAGAAGGCCAGAAGAAGTTAAACAACAAGACAGATGTCCACAGACTACAGTTCTTCACTCTCTGGTTCTAACTGGCTGACTTCAGAGTTCAGAAAGAGCCTTGATCACAGAAGAATAGAAGATGAGAAAAGAACAGAAAAGATGGGAAGGACCGGGGTCTCAATAGATGAATGGAGCAAAAAGTAAAATAGGTGGTGAAGTGGACAGAGTGCCAGCCCTGGAATCAGGAGGACCTGAGTTCAAATTTGACCTCAAACACTTAATAATTACCTAGGCAAGTCACTTAACCCCATTGCCTTGCAAAAATCCAAAATTAAAAACTGTAAAGAAACAGTCAAGATGAAAAACAATTGCCTCTTCCACTGTAAGGAAAGGGAATATTTTTGTCACCTTTATGCATGAACTGCTTATTAATTACTCTGACTGTCAAGATAGTAAAAACATTATACATATCTCCTACTATGATTTTTGCTTGATCAGGAGAAAGCTAGCCAGTATCAGTGGAACATCTCCCAAATTCACCAGGAAAGCTAGCTTCTTGAATGGCTTAAAGGAGTCTGTGGCTCCCAAACCCAGCTGACCAAACCCTCAATAGGGAAAGGGGTGTTTCTAGGCAGAAGATGTTACTTCTAATGGGGCCACAAGGGGGCATATTGTCCAGGGAGTCATGGCCAGGAAGCTGACCTTAGAACCTTAAGGCAGCAGCATTGGCATACTCTCTTTGCCCTTGCAAAGGGTTTGTTTGGTTTTTTGCTTAGGACATACAATTTTACCAGTATAGGGAACTCCTAATGTGGAAACTCCATCCACCAATGAAAAGCAATCATTTAATTATAATTTTGAGCCTCTAACTGCCTGGGACTCACTGGTAGCCAAACAGCTGTCCAAGGCCAGCACTCGAGTCACTAATCATCATTCTGCCCTCGTAAATCTGTTTTTGTATTGGGCTTGTGATTATATCAGAACAGGAACTCCCTCTGCCAATGCAAGCTTGCACCTGCTCTACAACTGTAAAGGGAGTAGCCTGGGTATTGCTCATCCAGAACAGCACAGCCAGGGCACCTCGGCATAAGCAAGAATGGAAGCCATGGCTTCCTGACTCCTCATCCAGCTCTCTAACCAGCATACCATACTGCTTCCTGCATGGCCCCAGAAAATTAACCCTAGAAAATCCACTGCCATGATATGGAGAAAAGGCATAGGGCATAGAGAGGGCAGAGGGAAGAGGTGCTAGCCTTAAGCCCCATGGTGACAACAGCAAAAGAGAGAGATGGGTCCCTGGGTCCCCAAGGTGACCCAGTCTCTGAATCCAGAACCAAGCAGGCTCAGGGGCCAGGGTGATCCAGAAAGTCTAGTGCCTGGGCTGGGAATTCAGGGATCAGGCACATTTAAATGAAAAGATTAAAGACAGTCCTCCAGCCTACTTCTCAGAAAGAGCTGGTAAGCAGGTTTAGGGAGACCCAAGCCCAAAGTAGAAAGCCCCAGAGTGATGCTCCCAGTTGCAGCTTCCCCTGCATATTCTGGGGCAAGCAGTGGGAAGGTGACAGAAAGAAGGCTCTCACCTTCAGATGCTTCTGCAGCTGGACCTCATGTTGCCGGGTCAGGTGGTCATGCTGTTTCTGGAACTCAGCGAAGAGTAGTTGCTTTTGGAGCTGCTGCTGCTGCTTCAGGGCCAGGAGCTCTTGCTGCAGCTGCTGCTCTCGAAGCACGGGGTCGATAGCAGCGGGGCCCACTCCCCGAAGCTCTGTCGGACCAGGACTGCCTCCACCCCTGCCGCCCCCAACAGAGCCTGGCATGGCCCCACACAGCACCGGCTTCACCTCCACTGCTTAAGGGAATGGGAGAAGAGGAGGAGAAAGAATCAACAGCAAGCACAGATAATGGATGAATATCCAGCTTCTATTCAACCTCACACTTCAGTCCTGTTTAAGGGCTGTGGAGTAGAGAGAACACTGAATGAGGGAGTCAGGACCTGGGTTGGAAGAATTATATGATCTGAGTCAAGTCACTTCCCTGCTCTTGATCTTGATTTCTCCCTCCATAAAATGGAAGGATTGTTGGCTCTAAATCTATGATATCAACCAGGGGATTTTCTCAGCATCCCCACTATTGAAAATTCTGGTGTGTAGCCAGCCTCAGGAAAGTACAGCACCCCTTAAGTCTCCAGGGGGCTCCACAGTGCTTTGAGTCCCTTTCCTCTGGGCTAGCCCATCTATCCCAGTGGAAGAGAAAGAAACTAAAATGGACAAGTCCATTTATAGATTCTCTACCTCACAAATTTTAAGGTACTTATAGTCCTCTCTTAATAGTCATCTGTACTCAAAAAAACTGAAATACAATCTCTAAAGGGTCAGGGCAAGGCATATGCCATATTCAAGCCACCAAAAGCAGTCTGGCACATTTCATCAGCCTGGGCTCTCCAGACTCTGTATGGATTGTCAAAAGAGAAGGTTGAGCTTCAAGAACTATCTAAATCTCAACCAAAACTCCCAGGGAGCCCTGATATCTCATTTCCCTAGATTATCTGAATTACTTTTGCTTAAATCAAAGTGGGAGGAGTAGGAGGATACAGGGACACTAAATAAATGAAGAAGACCCCTCCTCACAACAATTCCAGAGAGTTACAAAATAGAATGGAAACAGGGAAGAATAGAATTGGAGGCAATGGGGAGGCAGTGGTGCTGGGCTGGGCCTGTCTGGAAGGGGAGGGCTGAGTTTGGGAGCCAAAGTCTGCTTCCTTTGCTGGATTATCTCCTTTCAACAGTTTTATTGTAATTACCCTGAAAATGCCGCTATATATAGAGTAAGCCAAACAGCAGCTGTGCAGAGAGAAGGAAAGGAAAGAAGGGCGAGGGGGGAGGAGGGAGGATGAGAGAATAGAAGGGAAGGCAGAAGAAGGAAGGTGGGAGGAGAGACAGGGAAAGAAAAGGGATGAAACAGGATGGTACAGAGAAGGTGGAGTTAAGGTTCAGAGAATAGACACCCAGCTATGTAGGTACACCTGGAGAAAAGAGAAGGAGGAGGTGGGAGGGTCCATTTGATAAATGTCAGGGCTAAGTCCTACAGTTAACAGTGGGCCCAGATGGCCCCCAAGGGGAGAAATATATGGTTCCAATAGTTCTACTAGAGAAAGCTTATGAACCCCCTCCTGCCCCCATGTGTCCTAAAATGGTCATTTCATCCACTTCTGGTGCCTTGGAAATCATGAGAACATGAATGGGAATAGGCAGGCAGGTGTGCCCCAGCATACTTGCACAGGAACACACCCAAAACCCAGTCTATACTCCTAGAAGGCTGCCACAGTCAGAAGTCAGGATCTACCCTCATCTCCTTTCTTTGCTTGGCTCCTTTCTCCATAGTTCTCAAAGCACTTAAATAGACTGTATTTTTTTCCCTGTTCAGAAAGGGAGGCTGGGAGCTAGGGAGATTACAGACCCTCCCCTCTGCTCCAATTTCCTTCTTCCTCTACTCCATAGTCCAGTCTCTCCTTAGTCAAAGCAAAAGCAGAATAGTGACTAAACCAGAGCAGGAACAGAGGGACAGCAGAATATAGGGTCTTCCCCCTCCCCACCTCAGCAGGCCATCCCTTTGTTGCCCTGGGGGTCTCTGCACTCTTCTGGAGGAGAGTGACAGAGTTCTAAGGCCAATCCCCAATTTACTCCCTCCCCCAATAGGCACATTCCTTAGCGGCTGCCACACTGACGACTTAGCGGCCACAACTCAAGAGCCACATCTGCAGTAAAGGCCAGATGTGGCTAAGAGGGTGGGGTTACAAATTCTCATTCTCTCTCTTCTCTCTCTCTCTCTCTCTCTCTCTCTCTCTCTCCCCCATCCCCCAACTCTCCTTCACTCTCCTTCTTCTTAACCACATTCCCCCTCAGCTTCAGCCTTCCTTGGCACTGCTTGATATAGTCTCTATTAGAATCCTTAAGAGTTCAGGAGCAGAGAATGTCTTGTTTGCTGCCCCCAATTCTAAATGAGTTGGAAGGCAAGGGGCACACTGGATCATGAGGGGTGGCTAGGCCAACCTACAAACCCCCCTTGGCTCTTCAAGCTCTTGGCAAAGTGAGAGCCAACCCAGAGAAGGAACTCCACCTCTTCCAGACTCCTAGTCCAAGTCAGAGCCTCTCTGTTCTTCTGAAGGTCTTGCACTGCCAAAGGGTGGCTAGGACTTAGGTCCAAGTTGCTACTCCCAATGGAACACCAATCCTAGCTGCTTCCCAAAACAATGAATGGGTACCAAGGACAGGAGATGTGGAAAGGCTAGCTCTCAGCTGATTCCCTGGGTCTAGGGCACCAAACTGACTGAAGTCAAGAGCAGCACATTAGGAATGGTGGAGGGAAAATCTCCTATTCAGGCCTGTGTTAGGAGGCAAAAGGCCCCACTGGTATGCAAGCAATAGTGGCCTGCCCAAGTCTCCACACATAACCTTGTTCTTATATAAACAGGAAATGGAAGGACCAGAAAATACAAATTCCAGAAGCCAGACTCCTATGGACAAGGAAAGAAAAAATTCAACCTTAAGAAAAGGTCCCCCTTCCCCAGTTCTGTAAACCTCTGACAAGCTACCCTGAAGAGATGGGAAAGGTTCTGGAGCCTGCTTTCTACAGGATATTCTGCCCCACCTGGGTAGTAGAGTCAGAGGAAAAAGAGGTAGAAAAGGTTCTACTGCCTCTCAGACATAAACCACTTAGTGCCCAGTTCACCCCAACCCCAAAGTCCATCCTCTACCCCGTCTACTATAAAAGGAAAGAAGATGACAGCATCCCATTGCCCTGGAAGGGGAGCCTTTTACCCTACCACCTACACAAGATAAAAGGGGAGGCTCAGACAGTCCTACAGAATGGAAACTAGGGTGTGAGTAAAATCACTGCTCTCCAACATGGCCAGATTGAAGGCCCACAGTTATGAAAGGGGAGGGGGGAGGGAAGGGTCTTCTAGGACTCAAATGTAAGATGGATCCAAGAGGCAGCCTGGCCTCAATATCCCAAGACTTTTACTCTGTTCAGAAAAAATACATGTGGTAAACAGAAGACCCCCAACAGTTTGGGTTCAATTTCCTCTTCTCTTAGCTTTGTCTCTTCCAGGTCGTCTCAGAGAAAGGAAGACATTAAGCAGTGAACAACTCCTGACACATTTTTCTCTTGCTCCTATACTTTCTTTTCTTCTCCCCAAGGTTTCTCCCCCTTTTCCCCAGGAGAAACTAGGCAGTGGAAGCTTCTGTAACACTTCAGGGAACTCTATTCTGCTCCCGAGAGCTTGCTGTCTGTGGCAAGGCCCAGAACAAGATACCTAATAGGGAGGGAATAGAACAAGGTGGATGAAGCCATGCAAACTGGGCCTGAGAACTCCTGAATCCTTCACAGCTCATGATCCCCACTCATATTCTATGACTTTGCCTAGTCCCTCTAATAAACCTATGTGGAAGGTACTGGGATAGACCCTAGGGATACAAAGATAAAATAAGGAACTTGCAGCCTAGTAGAGTACAGTGAGACAAGAAACTACAAGTTAGAAATTAACTGAAGGGCGGATAGGTGGCACAGTGGATAAAGCACCGGCCCTGGAGTCAGGAATATCTGGGTTCAAATCGGTCTCAGACACTTAATAATTATCTAGCTGTATGGCCTTGGGCAAGCCACTTAACCCCATTTGCCCTGCAAAAACCTAAAAAAAACAAAACTGAGCATATGAGAGAGAACAAATTGGGGTCCAAAAAAGATAGGAGGGAGAGAGCCCTTCTAACTAGGGGGGTGAAGTGGGCTTAAGCCAGGCCTTGGAGAAAGCACAGCTGGGGAAGTAGTATGTGAAGCACTGAGTGTATATGAAAGGAGTTAGAAGACACAAGGCTGAAATCAGGGAATGGTGATGAGTCTTAGCATGACTACAGAATAAAGTAAAGGCTGCTAAGTAAGGTATGTTGAAGCCAGATAACAAAAGGCTCCCAATGGCAGGCTTTCAGAAGCTGGGGTTTTTTAATGGAAGTCAGATGGGAGCTATTATCCCCCATTTTACAGAAGAAAAAACTGAGTCAGAAAGAGGTTAATTGACTTGTTCCAGACCACCCATCTAGTCAGTGGTTGAGACAGGAGTCAACCTCAGGTCTTCCTAACTCCAGGACTATCCTCTGCAATACAATACCTATGGCAAGATCTGACAAGTATGGTTTCTAGGATGACAACAGGAATAGAAGGAGCATGAGATAGATGCCAGAGATATCCTAGAGTTAGAATCAACAGAACTTGGTAAATGATAGTGTCTCTTAATGATAGAGATTTGTGACAGGGCTTGAGGGCACCCTTCTATCCAGTCAATACTCTATGAACAATTCCTAACTTCTTGCTTCATCTCCATATCCATAGGTCCTGACTCCAAAGAGCATCTTTTTGATGTTAGAAATTCTGAGGGGAGTCAGAAAGTAAGCTACAATAGCAACCCCCAAAAAGAGGGAAATGGAGACTCTGACAGATGACCACCTCTTTGGCCTCAGTCAACATTAACAGAATTTTGCTAAAGATTGGGTGGAGGGGCGGCTAGGTGGCACAGTGGATAAAGCACCAGCCCTGGAGTCAGGAGTACCTGGGTTCAAAACCCGTCTCAAACACTTAATAATTACCTAGCTGTGTGGCCTTGGGCAAGCCACTTAACCCCATTTGCCTTGCAAAAACCTAAAAAATAATAAAATAAAATAAAATAAAATAAAGATTGAGTGGACAAGGGGAGTTGTTCAGGGAAAAGAATACTAGAGCCAGATAGGCACAGAACTATGAAGTGTGAGAAATACTAAACCTAAAAGGACCTCTGCCTAAGCAAGACCAAAGCTTTCTCTTCTCCCTATAAGCACAATAAACCAAGGAATCCTAGTCCCAAGATCCTTTTTCAGGATGTACCACTACCAAGCCTTGAAATCTTATGATCCAGGGCAGCTAGGTGGCACAGTGGATAGAGCACTGGCTCTGGAGGCAGGAGTACCTGAGTTCAAATCCAGCCTCAGACACTTAATTACCTAGCTGTGTGGCCTTGAGCAAGCCACTTAACCCCAATGCCTTGCAAAAAAAGAAATCTAATGATCCATTGCTGCTAGAAGTAGTCTAGGAAATGGATTGGCATGGAAAAAGGGTCAATCTGGAAGCATTAATCAGTTTAGCACCTGGCTCTAAAAATACCCAGTTCCAAGGAGCCAGCAGTCAGAAAAACTTGGGAGTTGGTGGGACTAAGGGACAGGAAGGGCTGGAAAGTATAAGCACTAGGGGGAAGGAGAGAATGGAGTAATAAGAATACAAGAGATTTTTGTAGTGCTTGAAAATTAGAGATACAAAAAAATGAACCCTTTGGCAAAAAAAAATTACCAAATCTTGACTACTACCTTGAAAGAAGATATGGAATCTTTTGATTTACAGATGAAAAGACTGAGATCCAGAAAAGTCAGTGAGGCAGTAACAAACTCAGGACTAAAATCTAGGGTAGGGCATGATGTAGTTATCCCAGTTCTGATTTTTGTCTGTATCCCAAACACTTGTACACAAGATCTGCTTAATACTTGACTGATGACCAATTTAGAGTTAGAAGGTACCTTACTATATATATATTTGGCAAGGCAATAGGGTTAAGTGGCTTGCCCAAGGCCACACAACTAGGTAATTAGTAATTGTCTGAAGCCTGATTTGAACTCAGGTACTCCTGACTACAGGGCCATGCTCTATGCACTGCGCCACCTAGCTACCCATAAAAGGTAGCTTAGAAATCATCTACTTTATTTTACAGATGAATAAATTGAGGCCCAAAGAGAAGTAATCTGCCCACATTCACAGCCAGATAACAGGTGAGTCAGCATTCCCATCTGGTTCCTCTGCCATGAAATCACTGCTTTCTACTTTCTACCATGTAACACTAGAGCAACAATCCATCTTATCCCCACACTAGATTAAGATATGGGCAACTTTGCTAAAGAGAGGTAGTCCACCCTTACAAGGGACATGGGAGCTTTCAAGGGAAAGGAAGGTGGTAATGAGTCAAAGAAAATGAGTATGCAATGCATAGAAATTTCCTAAGAGTTTCTTTTGCCAGAATGAAGTGTTGGTATCATCTAAGCAAAATGGCCCTAGCTGTTTCAGTTACCTGGAAAATTACAAGTAATGGCCCTTCCTTGCACTGAAGAAGGTTGGGAGGGAAAAGTGTTGAACCAAGAACATTGGTTTGAATTCCCTAGATGAAAAAAACACTAAACCATCCCCTAAGGCGTAAAACGATTCTCTCCACTGTCTGTTTCTGTGTTCTTACGGGAATTCACTACACGTGTGACCAATAAGAATCACACAGTTCCTAGGCCTCAGCATTGTCCCCTGTGAAATAAGGGTTGGACTAGAGTAGCTCTGAGTCCCTCTGACTAAATAAAGACCAATCTGGATCTATTTCTCTCTCAGATAGATGTAAGGAATCTGAGAGAAGGAAGCTAAGAGCAAAGCAAGGAAGGAAACTATTCTCAAAAGTCCTGCTACTTCTTCTGTAAGGCACTGATCTTGCTTCCTATCTACAGGACTGTTCCTTTCCCCTCCCCTCATCAACCCAAACTAATGGGGATCTCCACTGATCTTCAGTGTATTAACAAAAGAGGTCATGGTGTTTCTGGCACCCTGCTTGACTCTTTTTTTTTTTTAGGTTTTTGCAAGGCAAATAGAGTTAAGTGACTTACCCAAGGCCACACAGCTAGGTCATTATTAAGTGTCTGAGAGGGTATTTGAACCCAGGTACTCCTGACTCCAGGGCTGGTGCTCTATCCACTGTGCCACCTAGCTGCCCCTTTGACTCCCTTTTACATCACTTATTCCTCTATGATGTCTCCAACACTCACTTGATCCTACTGCAATCAATTCCTATAGAGCTAGGAGATCACCTGGTCTCCTTCATTGACATATGAAGAAACTGAGGTTCAGACTCAGAAAAGGTTGTTTGTAATGCAGGACTGGGACTCCAAAGTAGGTGTTCTGGTGCTTTACCACTGTACCCTTCATGGCAGCTGGATCACAAATGCTCATATACTAGTGAAAAGAACCTTGGGAGACTTAAAGCCTCCCTTTTCTCCAGCAAAGAGAAAAGTAAAACAAACTAATCTAAAGGATAAAATGATGAGGGAATTTCCCAGTACAAGGGAAGGAAAGGAATTGTTTCAACTTTAAGGATGCAAGGATCCCTGATCAGAAAATAAAAGCAGGAGAATCAGGTGGTGGAGCTGGAGATGAGAGAAAGAGAGAGAGAGAGAGAGAGAGAGAGAGAGAGAGAGAGAGAGATACCTCTCAAGTAAGGTTAGAGACCTTATAATCTCATATATAAGGATTTAGAGGGGAAAATCTGAAAGGATGGAAAAAGGAAGCAGAGAATATAGGCTTTCCCAATTTGGAGTAGAAGATACTGTGGATGAGAGAGAGTCATGAATTAAGCCTTTCTTCTCCCAAACCACTTCCAAGAAACTCTTAAACATAAAGGCTATCAGGCATCATGGTAGTGCTCTATCATGTGGTCACAACACTTCAGTTTGCATCCTGGTTTCACATTAGTTGTAAATGATGAATGAGTCACCTAACTTCTCTGAGCCTCCATTTCCCCATCTGTAAAATGGGGATAATAGCACTTGTATTACCTACTTGCTATGGGAAAAAATATACAAACCTTAATGAGTTATATAACCATAAATCTATATAAAATTTTATATAAATATAATATATAAAAATAAATATAAAATTATAATAATTAGTCTAAAGTCTTGACTCAGATATTAAAGGATCATTAACCATTATAAGTTTATAGCTATGTCACTAGAAATTGCTCTCTACACCAGGGGATCAAAAATTGTCTACATCATGATCCCAAGCTGTCCTCTGGCTAGTTATGTTAATACTGTGGATGACTTTCCAACCAGCTACCTAGCCTGAACCATATCTCCCTTTCCTGCTCAATGCTGCTCATTTCTAATCACCTGGATTCTTCCAACAATTCAGGCCCTTGACAATGCTACCTATCTCTTAGTTGAAGCTACACTGTTCCCTCCCTATTCTCCTTCAAGCAAAAGATAATTCCCTCTGAAGTCTCAGGAGACTATAACCTAATGCACTTTAGAACTAACCTAAATGCCACCCAATACAACTGTTATCCCCTTGGCAGGATGATCTTTTCAACCCCTATCTCCCCATCCTATCCCAATTCCTACGCCAGCATAGTGACCCTAGGCTACCCCCACTGTCTTCTACTAGTGACCAGACAGCTGTTCCAGCTGTGTGGACACAGTTAATCTGATTTCCGGTCTGGCAGATGCCAAACTGGGTAGGGAACAGCTGAGAGCTACAAACACAAGAGGAGGTTACTGAGATGGGGAGTGGGAGGGTAAAAGTGTTAGCGCTCAGCTTCCTTCTTGGATCATCCCCTCAGAGGCAGAGTCCCTCAACAGAAGCTCCCAGTAGAAGATGAATGTCTTTATCAAACCTAAGTGGTGACTGAGGATTTGTAAATACAAAATAAAATCTTTCAATACACTAATATGTACTTCCACCCTTTTCCTTATTCCCTCCCTCCTCCCTCCCCACCTATACCTACTCAATCATGCATCTGCATGCCCAAACATAGACACAGACAAATAGACAGATACAGATGCACAGAAACACACACACACACACACAGACACACACACACACACACACACACACACACACACACACACACCACCCATCCCCACTGGACACATGTAGCTTAGCAGTTTACAGTTTCAGGGAATACACAAAAGCCCAGAAGCCCAGGGGATTCCAACCAACATTTTCCAATCCCCTGGGTTCTCATTCCCATATGTACACACTCGAACCATGGGGAGAAGGCAAATGACATGCCATGCCTTATTCCTTCATAGATCATGACGCATTTTCATAAACAACTACATTTTAATAATATCCCAGTCCCTTTTTAAAATACCATATATCTCCTACATTCCTTCAGACCAGGAGGACTGGTACTTCCCTCTATACAGAGAGGAGAAACTGAGAGTCACAAAGGAGAAGAGGTTCCAAACCCCAATGTGGCTTTGGGTTAGACCTCAGTAGCAACATGCAATTCTTAGATCTTAAGCCTCCCCAATGCCCAAGCTAAGATGTGAACATACTAGGAGCTCCAGATCCAGAGCAATGATAGTTATGAAGAAAAATTACCTGTTGTGGGAGGGTCAGAGATGTCTCTGTCTAAGAAGACAAAGCTACTTCATAAACACTAGCAGAAGTAGAACCAGGGACAGGCAGAATAGGTAGGCGAGAACAAGGGACACTTACATCTGAAGTGCTTCTAAATACACAAATCACTGTACTGTAAAGTCTCCTCTCTATGGTGCACAGATATTTGACAAATCATGTAAGAGAGAAGGATCAAAGCTTCTAGAGGACAGCAATGAACATCCTATTTTAAAAGATTAAATTGTACTTATAATTTCTCTGATGGCAAAAGTGGGGGGGGGGAGGCAAACATCTGTTGTGGGCAATTTTGAAGCCTTGATTCGGGTGCCCAAATCTCTTGTCCTGACTTGAAGCCAACACTTACTAGTTTCACTCCTTCCCCCCCACCCCATGTGAGCTATACACTGCTAAGGACCTCTTACCACTTGCCTGCCTCTCCTATCCACCTGAGACTCAAGTCAGAAATGAGTCTCTCTCTAACGGGACAAGCAGACCAAAAAAATCTGTAGAATCATCAAAGTCAGTGAGCTAGAATCAAGTCCTGCTGCCAAGAGGGGAAGCCAACAGCTAGCTAGCTCTGAAAAGTCTGGGGAGACAGAAAACTATCATTCTCAAGGGGCAAGGAAAGGGAAAGCCCTGAAGAGGCTGCCTCAATAAAGCTCCCCAACCTCTTTCAAATTAAGCCTTTTTTGTTTGGAGGCACACTGAAGGATCTGGGGGGAGGGGAAGGGGAAGGGGACTTGGTGGGAGAAGGAAGAGAACACCAGGCTCTTGCAGACCCATGTTTATCTGGAGTGCAGTCTTTTTTTTTCAAACTTGAAGGTTAAAGCGTTTCTATTTGAAACATCTGTTTACATTCCAGAGTCCAAAAAAAAAAAAAAAAATCCAAGCTCCAGTCCTATATCCGTCCCCAGCCCACGTCACAGCGACAACACCAGAGCCTTGCAGGGGGAACATTCTTAACCCTCTCCCTGGGTTGCTGAGGTGACTCACACCTCCGGACTGCCAACACGTGGACCACACTTTTAAGGAGCCAGGAGAAATGAAGTAACTAAAGTACAGAACTAGCAACAGGGGCTCGATAAACCAAGCAACTTTCTCTTCAAGGAGAAGGGGAAAAGGGTCAGCCAATACAATGGGGATTTCCTAGGAAACTAAGGGTATAGATCGACATTTTTAAATAACTTTTAAATAACCCAAGACCAACTGAGGGAAGAAGACTTGAGAGGTATCTGACTTAGTTATTACTTTCTAGGTGGCAAAGGAAGACACAGCAGCAAAGACATCAGAGTGGTCTGCCCCAGACCAAGTGATTTATGTGGTCAGTCCTTTACCTGCTATAGGGAGCAAGCTCTCAAAGAGCTGCTTCTAAAACAGAGAGCTTTAGAAAACCCATCTAGGTTGCCAGCAATCGATGAATCCCTGCACACCCAGCTGTACTTACCAGAAGCAGGGATGGTAACATCTGGTATTTCTGGGTTCCCAATTAGGACCACATATGTGGGCTTCCTTATCTTGGCAGAAGGCAGTTCTGTGCCATGACTTTTCCCCAACAACTCCTCAACAAACCCTCTCTCCCACACTCCACAACAAAGATGACTGCAAGGCCCCAGGTTTCCCTCTTCCAGAGGCCGTTCCCAAGAACAACTCAATTCCAGACACATAGGCACAGGTTCTGACCACCTCTAGGATGCTCTTCTCAAAACACATAAATCCAAACATAAGGACGCACTCCCATCCCTCTCATTCATACACACACACACACACACACACACACACACACACACACAAACTCATTCCCATTCTCTCTCTCTCTCTCTCTCTCTCTCTCTCTCTCTCTCTCTCTCGCTAAGCCACTGCCAGGAGGGGTGGGGTAGGCATTTTGCCAGAAAAGCCACTCCCTGAAGGAAGCATCTTGTGGTGCCGGCCTGGTAAGAAGACGGTGCCAGGCAGGCCCCAGATACTGCCAACTGGTACCTAAGAATTAGGGAGGGAGTGGGCAGAATCAAAGACAATATAATTTTCTGATGCTAAAATGTACTTAGATGGCAAGACTATCTATGAAACCTCCACAAATCACACATGTAATCAACAAATACCTATTTCATTCTCTAGTCCCTAAAGAGAAAGAAACTAGAGATGGCAGCATCCTGAGTCTAACACTGAGCCAGCACAGAACACAGAAACCACCTAAACTGCTGAGCCTCCCTCCCCCTGCCAGACACACCACATGCTCACCTGTACCCATCTACAGAAGAGCTAAGTGACAACAACTGGGAGCAGGGTCCCATTTTCCCAAAACACAAACATTAACTCTCTCTCTCTCTCTCTCTCTCTCTCTCTCTCTCTCTCTCTCTCTCTCTCTCACTCTCTCTCCCTCTCAATCCTAGGGGAAAGAGCAACCTACTAGTAGATGGTGTCAGCTGGACTTAGGCTCTTCCACTGATCCAGTCTCCCCCAGGATATTACAGACCCTAGAAAGCTGTGGGGAAGGGAACAGATCAGGAGATACAACCACCTCATTTATACAAGTGCTTTAAGGCTTCACACTAACTCTGTGAAGTGATCAGTACAAGTCTCGTGAAGAGGAAACTGAAACCCAGAGAAATTGAAAAACTTGCCCAAGATTCCCAAGATCAATCAGTTCCAGAACCAGATGGTAACCCAAATCCAGGACTCTATGCAATTTTGTTCCCCTCACCTTGCACTGGAACAAGAAAGAGTGAGCAGCTGAAAGACTCAAACAAATACAAAGACAAAAAACCAAATCCAGGAGAAACTGGTTTACAGGACTCTACCACCCTTCACCCAAATGTCTGCCAAGAAGAAACTGAGGTCCACATAGCTACTCTCCCCAAGGTCAGATACAAAACTGAGGCAGGCATGGAAGTGACAAGCCTATGCTATCTGCCTGGAACAACAAGACAGTTGGGCAAGCTATGGAGCTTACCTGCCACAGGGATGCTGTGGAGAGGAGTCCGCGACAGGATTTCCAAGGACTGCTCCCGGCCCGACATCCCATCTGAAGAGAAACAGGATTCCGTCTCATATATGGTCTGCAGCATCTTGATCAGTCCCTGGGCCTTGGGCATCAGCAGCATGCCAAGGTTGTGGGGAGGGGGAAGCAGTAGGCTAGAAAACGGGCCAAACTAAGGCCCTCACTGCTCCACAGTTCCTTTGGTCCTCTAGTTCCTTCACCACATCCAGCCTGGGCACACTCTGGCAGAAGTCAGGAAGCTCCAGATCCTGCCAGCCTAACTCAAAACTAGGAATCTAACCCAGCCTAACTAACCCTTTTTTAGACTCTGAGAATGGATCTTAGAGAGAGAAATGCAGAGGACAATCAGTCACTCCCAAGCCTAGAGAACAGGAATATCATAGGCTGGAGGGCCAAAAGCTTAAGGCAAGGAGGGGAGCTCAGGGGCTGGGATCTCTTCATGCCCAGTCCCCGGGTGACAGTTCTGGGCCCGGCTCCCCGGCTCCCCCGCTCCTTCCCAAATGAACCGGCAGCTGGCAGAAGACTGAAATAGCAATGGGGGAGGGCCCAAGCTATAAATAGGTGGAGCATGCTCAGGGAGCCTCAGGCCGGCTGCCAGGAGCCTGGGCCTGGCGGAGGCCCCAAGGGGGGGAGGGGGAAGGGAGGCGTTCCACTCTGGGAGGAAGCACCAAATGGGGGGAGGGTAGAGAGCCTTGTGCTGATGGCTAAGTCCACAAAGAGCTTGGCTGAGAGGGTGGGCTAGAGATGGGGAAGAAATGAGTGCGGAGTATGTGTCTATTCAAGTCTGGCTCCCTGTCTGGCTCCCTGGGTAGGAGGAGTAAAGACATAGACAATGAAGCCAGATTTGATCTACCATTTTTACTTCAACCCACCTCCCCATCCCAAATGGAACAGGTAAGGAAACTGGAAGTCTGGAGAAAGGGTAGTAGGCAGGGACAGTTCAGTTCAGGAACACAAAGCTTCCCTGGAGACAGCACAGAACATCTGGAACAAGTACTCGAATTTCCAACTGCTGGGAGACTGCCTAGATTAGATCTGTTGGGTTTTTCATTGTCCTTCAGGGCTCAGTGGCTCCCCCTCCCCCAATTCATTTAAGATGTAAGAGACAAGAGAAGAAAGCTGATGAGAATCCTAAGAAATATGGGGTCATCTTCTCCAGGTCCTCTCAGGGTTTTCTTCTGAAAGAATATTCCAGTACTATGAACCCTAAGGTCCCCATCCCAAAGAAAACACTAAATACATTCCCTGAGGGCACAAACCTACTAACTTGCTCTAAGGGTTTCTAGCAAAAGTCCAGAAGAACAAAAATTACCATTCATTCCCTCACTTCCAAGAAAGGACCCAAATGATATAGCCGAGATACTTCAGTTTGATCCCTTGATGTGCCTGGCAACAAAGGGATCAGTTTCCCCTCCAAGAACATAGCCAAGAGGTTCTCAGGCAAAAAGTCCACTTCCCTAGCTTGGAATACTAGCCACATCCAGCAGGGCAAAGTGTAGGCAAGAGCAGAGTCTACTATTCTGCTGTGCCAGTCATAGATAAATGTAAATAGCTGGCCAAGTGTTGAGATGGCAGGGTCAAGGAGCAAGGTCAGAAATGGTTCTTGTCAACCACCCCTTCCCATCAATTTTTGCCTTCAAGTGTGTCCAGTCTGTCCCCCTGACCTCGATGAGGCCTTTTAATAGCTAGATTATTTCTGGGCTACCTCCTCCCCCTACCTGATGTCACTGTTGCTATTTTAAGCCCTCTCCCAACTTGGGCACAGGGCCAGTGACACCCGTCCTCTCTGTTGGACAGGATGACCTCATGCTCATGTCAAGGGCCAGGATGGGGAACTCGCCAACCAAGGAAAAAGGATAAATCCCAAGGGTCCACCCACTCTATACTACCTATAAATTCCTTCTTCCAGAATTCATCATATAAAGAATTCAAAGCACCTGATTGCCATTAGAATGGAATTGGGATACAGGATGGAGAAAGAGGATCAAGAAAGGAAATTGAGGCATGAGATGAGATAGAAGTCAATTTCCCTGGTCTCCAGATGAGTTGGAAGTTGGTTCTGGTCTTTGGCTTTTGCAGATTTAGGGGAAGAATTAATCTAAAGTCTCCTAAACAGGGAAGAGGCAGCAATGGAGAAGGAAAAAGATACCAAGCATTCTATTTTCATTACCCATTTTCTATATTCTACCTTCAAAGTTTATCCTAACACAAAATCTTCCTCATTGGACAAGAGGGAGGACAGCTAATGTCCTCCTATATGAGGAACCAGAAGAAGGAAGAGTTAACTATAGGTCACTTAGCAAGACCTGAATACAAAAGTCCTGCCTCCCAGCCCAGGACTCCACCCACCCAAGCTGGGAACAACCAGAAGGGCCGGCTCTCCCCTGCCCTGCCTCTGGAGCAAGGAAAAGTTGGGTGCTGCATGCAAAGGAAAAGAAATTTCCAAGTGGGAATCCCTACTACATCAGAGGAATGGTGAATAGGAGAGTTGAATGTTTCCATATCTCCAAAGGTATGCCAAACCACCCAGTTCTCATTCCACTATCTCACTGCAACTTCGTCCAGCTTATAGTCAAGAGTGAGAGAACTCCCATATTAAGGAGGAGAGAACTGCTCCAACAATAGTCATTGGTCTACTCTCAACAGCATGGTCACTAAATAAAGCAGTAAGATTCAAAGGTCTAGGTTAGTGCCCCTGATGCTTTCTATGTCAGGGAAAAGTGTATCCTACTTAAACCAAATATAGCTCCCTAGATTCTTAAGTTGGGACAACCTTAAGGAGGTCATTATCCTTCCACCTCCTTTCAGGGGGCAAATCTAATCCAATTCAGACATTTGAGTGGACAAAGCTCTTTTTCAGGGACTTCCAAGGAAAGCTGAAGTTCTTCATGTCTAACATCACCCTTTCATCACCTATGTAGTATTTTATCTTTTTTTTCTTGACATAGAAGCCTTCCTATCTCCCACTCAAGAATCTACACATACTGACTCCACCCTCCCAGACAGAAAAACTTTGCTCTAGTCCCCCTCACCTAGGGTTCTGGCATCACCAGCCCCTCCACTTTGGAATGTAGATTGGAATAATCCACAGCCTAATTCTCCAAGGATTTTTAGTTTTCAAATTCCTGGGGTAAAAAAATTACAGAGGAGAGAATGGTACTAAGGAAGGCCAGTATGCAACACATCCTAAACTTCAAAGACAATCAAATCACAATTTTGTTTCACAAAAATAATCAAAATTCTTCTCTGCCACTCCCATCCCCCCCCATACACAGTTCCAGGTGGGGGGGGGGGGCTGGGAGATTTCACCTATTCCTGAAATCAGGTTTCTTTTAGAAATTCTGAGGTAGTCAACATTCTACCTCATTATATCATCTGCTTTTCACCAACATCATGGCCAATACCTAGGCTTAACATTTCCTTAACATCATGTGATATTAAGGAAAAATAATGAGATTTGAAAGTTTAGTTCATTCCAAAGATGCTAATATAAGAGGCAAAACACACACACCCCCACACCACACACACACACACACACACACACACACACACACACACACACACACACAAACAGTGTATGGTCTCATAGCCTCTGAATAGTTTAGAAGTTAAAGAAGGGAAAGGAAGACTGAGGTCTAATCTAATCTTCTGTGAACACCAAAAAAATGTTAGAACCTAATGATCAACACAAAGAGTCAGAATCCCAGACCCCTGCTCAAACACAATGCCAACCCACTTTCTACTTCTGCCATCCAATTGACTTCCTTTTCAGGAGAGGCATCAAGGTCTAATAAGCAGAGCCTGAGGCAGGAAAGCCAGATTCTTAGGTTCTCTATTCCACCCCATCTTCATGCCCCAGTTTCTCCTGCTGTACAAAAAAGAAGAGGGGAATATTGTTCCCTCCCTAACTCCTGGGAGGAGGGAGAGAAAGTGTGCAGTGATTAAGGATCTTGCATAAACACAAGGTGTTGCTGTGATGCCTGTCTCCTGCCTCCTCAAAAAGCCATGTCCACCTCCCTCCCAAGTTCCTAGTTCTAGGGCAGATTCACATTACAAAGGCCTGGGCAATGGCAGAGGGAAAAGGGCAGAAGTTGGAACCAATCTGAGTTAAGTACTCAGTTCCACTGACCCTAAGTTCCTCAACTTTGCTAGTATTCAAGATCAAAACCAGTACAGCAGGGGAGCTAGTATACTGAGCTTAGAATCTCAGCTTCAATAACAAGCTGAAACTGTCAAAAGAGAGTTCAACCCTAGATCTCTGACTGCCCAAGGCAGCCATGTGCTCCCCAAGGGAAGGAGACATTAAGCAGTGGGCCTCCTGAAAGGGGCATGTATGGCTTCATTTGCTGCCCCTCATTCAGGTCCAGTGGGGAAATAAAATTGAGACCCTGTTTATATTAGGATCCAAAGGTTAAAAAAAAAATTATTTCCAAATGCTCTAGGGGAGGTAATCAAAACAGAAAACTTCACAATCAATGTCTCTCTAAGTTCAACAAAGGCCTTGCTCTTATAAAGTTCATATACTCCTTAAGGCAGGGATCAAATCCAAGCTTGCTCTTTTAACAGCCCATCCTCTCATGTCCATTCCCCCTTCTAAATGCTCAGCACAATTAAGGTCATCTCAAAGCTCAACTCAAATTAATGTCCTCATGAGGTCTCTCTCCTGGATATCTCTTACCCTATACTCTCTCAACTATTAGCACCTCCCTTGATAGAACATAAGCTGTTTCATTTTGTCTTTGTATCCTTGGTGCCTGGTAAAGAGTAGACAATAGGGGGCAGCTAAATGGCAACAGTGGATAGAGGACCAGCCCTGGAATCAGGAGTACCCAGAGTTCAAATACCTAGCTGTGTGACCTTGAGCAAGTCACCTAGCCACACTGCCTTGCAAAAAAAAAACTTGAAAAAGAATATTTAATAAATACCTGTTGATTACTTGATTACTCTTCAGGAAACCCTATAACTGAAAACTTTAATACATGGGAAATGTTTAATAAATGCATATGTAAATGTTTATGTATTTGTTTAATAAAATCTAAATGGGGGCAAATAGAAAAGGAGGCACTGAGAAAACTGAAATAACTGAAGGATCTCATTTTACTTCTATGAAATCAAGAACCACAGAATGCCTGGAAGGGACCTTAAAGATCCTCTCATCCAGTCTTCTTATTTAAAAGATGAGAAACCTGAGACCTGAATTCCTTGATATGTCAGAAAATGGGCATTAATGGCTTACTCACAAAATGCCCAAGGAGGTTCTGATAAGAGTCAGGTTTTCAGAAAGGCAGAGAGGCTGGGAGATTCTCTGCTAGGCCAGAGCAATTCATCACAGCCATTGGGCCCCATGTCTAGGGACCATTAAAAAACTTTAACCCAAAGATTCTTGTGGGAATTAAAGGGAGATTTTTTTTTATTAAGATTTTCTGTCCACTCGGAAAGTCTCTCACAGATTCTACCTGAAACCTCACAATTTTCACATTGGCAGGCCCTTATCCCACCCTGAGAAAAAAATTGATCTTCTCCTCCCCTACCCAGGAAGGGAAGAAGTAAAAGGCCAGCTGACTAGAACCACCAGTTGATTTCATAGCCCCACCTTCAGGGAATCCAGTTTTGACAGAAGAAGGCCAAGAGGCCGTCAAAAACGTTAGACACTGTGGGTCTGCTAGGTGGCACAGTGGATAGAGCACCAGCCCTGGAGTCAGGAGGACTATCTCAGACACTTAATAATTTCCTAGCTGTATGTCATTGGGCAAGTCACTTAATCCTATTTTAAATAATTTTTTTAAAATGTTAGACATGGAGGAGGTTCCATATCTCACCAGGAAATGAAACTACTACAATCTCTCCTTATCTTGGAGTACTCAGGTCCAAGACCCAAATATCCCAAGAAGAGGAAGGCAGGCATCACTACTGCCTCTACTCCCAATGATTCTAGTGCATTCCTGCCATAAACAATTTACTACCTCATCCAACATGCTATTAGCTCTCTAATAATGGACGGAATCCCACCAACATACTACCATTTTCCCAGAGCCTCTGAACATCTCTTGGCACCTTTCTGGAAGCTGCCTCATATACAAGTCTTCACCTCCCTTTTCTTAGACTAAACTAGAACTATGAAACCAGAGGAAGAAGAAAGAAAATTACTGCTGGATTCACTCCTAAATTTAGCTCTGCAAAACTATAAGCAAAAGACTTCACATCTAGGCCTGGCACACAGGAAATGGAATCTCCATTCTCCACAGGGAAAAGGAAGTCAGAAAAACAAGGGAGAAGCTGAGCAAGATTCTTAAAAGCTTTAGATTTCTACAGACGGCACAGGGGACAGCCAAGGAATGATTGTAGTTATGATTCTGACCACAGTGAAACATAACCCTTCTGAGAAACTTCTAGGGGACCAGCCCAGACCACATGGCTACACACCCACAAACATGCACACAGACCCACGGATACATGTGGACACACCCAGGCTCCCACAGGTGAAAGGAGCCAAACCATGGTGATCTGGGATGGGGGCAGGGAGTACCAGGAAACCTCAGTAACACAGTCCCCAAATCAGGAATCCAACCTCTTCCGGAGGCTGGAGTAGGGGAGTTAATTGTGGTGAAGAAGCAAAAAGAATACAATATTGGTTGGTGTCTACTACCTTCTTCAAATTTGTCTGAGGCTCTGGGCTCTGTAGCTAGACATGGGGGGTAAGGAGACTACTCTAGACACACACACACACACACACACACACACACACACACACACACGACAGTACAGGACTAGAGGCAGAGATTGGTGACATTGGTAATTCTTAGCTGGACAAAGATTAAACTAATTGAGTGACAGTTCTATATCTAAGACCTGATCATAAAGATGGTCAAATTTATAATTCAGTTGAATTCTTATGTTCCCCTTCCTCCACATTCCCTGCCCTATCATTCCTCTTCCCACCCCAAATCCCAATTACCTGGTAGCTGAAAATTGCTCAGCTTGGCTCAGAAATCAATCTATCCCATAAGATAGAGATAATTCTAAAGATTCCCACCCCCATCCCCACCATCCTACAAGGAATACAGCCTCTTACCAGACTCATTAGGAGAGTTCATGCCGGCTCTAAGCCCCGTGGGAAGCTGGCACTAGGGGCTGGTGGCTGGGGCAAAGGGGGGGGAGGGATGGGGAGCTGTAGAAGTGTCAAAAGAGATGGACAGACGGAGCCCAGGACTTCTACAACTCTACCGCCCGTCCGCAGCCATCCTTCAGGGTGAAGCAGTCAGGCACTCAGAGTAGCATCCCTGGTGAAAGAGATGAAGGTGGGGTTAGCCAACCCTCCACCCAGTTAATAGATTCATAGAATGTTGGGTCTGAAAAGGACCCAAGAAATTAGCTCAATTTCCTCATTTTCTGATGAGGAGACTGAGGCCCAGAGAGGGGCAGTGACTTGCCCCAAATCCCAAAGCAAGTTAGTGGCAAATCAGGACTAGAATTCAGGTCTGCCTCAATTCCATGGGTTATATCCTAAAAGCTTCCATCAGGATTGCCCTCAAACAAATTCAATTGTAAGTAACATAATCTTTGGATATAAGGAAGAATGGAAAATGTAGTGATTAGACCAGCAGGGGACCCAGATCAGCTGCTGGAATTGAGTAAATGAGTAGTATGACCAGTCTCAAGTCAAATTCCACCTTCTGCAGGAGTTCCCTCATCTGGTGGGGCCTTCCCCTCTAGAAGTAACTTCCATTACTCACCATATACCTTCCATATCCATAGCTATTCACATGTTGTCCCCCCCCCATCAAAATGTATCTCCTCAAGGACAGAACAGTTTTCTGACTGTACCTAGCACAGTGCTTGTTATCCAGTGAGTGATTAATAAATGCTTGTTGACTGACCAAGGAATCAAGATTCCACACTAAGCAGGGTTTCCATGTGGTAGCTGACATTCTGGCACCAGTCAGGAATTAAAGAACAAATGAGTTAGCACAGCTCACCTATGGAAAGCTACATCAGTATATGAAGACAGAGAACTACTTTTCTCCTCACATTTTCCAGTCCTAGTTCTTCCACTAGGCAGCTACTTGGCCTTGAGCTGATCATTTCACCTGTCTGTCAATTTCTTCATGTGAAGGAAAAGGGATTTGGGATAGATAGACCTTAAAGATCTTTTAATGAGCAAAAAAGTCTATGTTGAGCCTGGAGCCATCAACTCTAATGGCAGGTACATATTCTGAGTTACATACAAAAGTACAAAAGTATAACATGCCCTTGACATGACTTCCTAAATTCAAAACAGGATGAGGGTAAGAAGGGACCATTTTCTTAACTAAGACACACGTTGCTATCACTGAGTAACAAGCAAATTGTCTTATAACACTGACTTTTCTGTTATCTAGAATTTAATACCCCTACCTTGGCTGGTCCTCCCACTACTGTTCACCCAAACCCATCCCAGATTTAGTCACATTCCTTCTCCTCCAAAACAAAACAGATGCTCCAATACCAGAGAAACCAAGGCAATGAGTGGCAAAGAAATCAAGCTAAAGTCAGAAGAAAAGTTAGAGAGATAACTCAATGAATTTAAGTTCCAATCTCATTCTCCAAAACTAAACAAAGAAATTCACTCCATTCTTTAGATATCCCTTACCTCTTAGTAGTGTTATTTTAAAATAAATTTTATTTTAAAATAAAACAATGATTTCTTTTCAGGGATTATCTAAGGTGAAAAATACCTGGAGAAAATAGAAAAGAAGCCCTGGGGGCATCTGACAGAGCTATCCTGAATGTGCACAGAGAAGCTAAGACTACATGAAAAAGACCTAGCCTGCTCTACTCTCACCCTTTATACTTTACTTCCTTAAGAATTTTGGGTCCTTCACTAATACATTGTTGGTGGAGCTGTGAACTCATCCAACCTTTCTGGAGAGCAGTCTGGAACTATACCCAAAGGGCAACGAAAACGTGCATACCCTTTGACCCAGCAATACCACTACTAGGTCTATACCCTGAAAAGATTATGAAAAAGGGTTAAAACATCACTTGGACAAAAATATTCATAGCAGCCCTGTTTGTGGTGGCAAAGAATTGGAAATTAAGTGAATATCCTTCAATTGGGGAATGGCTTAACAAACTGTGGCACATGTATGTCATGAAACACTATTGTTCTATTAGAAACCAGGAAGGATGGGAATTCAGGGAAGCCTGGAAGGATTTGCATGAACTGATACTGAGCAAGATGAGCAGAACCAGAAGAACATTGTACACCCTAACAGCGACATGGGGGTGATGATTAACCTTGATGGACTTGCTCATCCCATCAGTGTAACAACCAGGGACAAATTTGGGATATCTGCAATGGAGAATATCATCTGTATCCAGAGAAAGAATTATGGACTTTGAACAAAGACCAAAGACTATTACCCTCAAATTAGGAAAAAACCCATTATACTGTTATGTAATTTTACTATCCTATACTTTATTTTTCTTCCTTAAGGATATGATTTCTCTGTCATCACATTCAGATGAGATCAATGTATAACATGGAACCAATGTAAAGACTAACAGAATGCCTTCTGGGGGGGGTAGGGGGAGGGAAACAAGAATGGGGGAAAATTGTAGAACTCAAAATAAATAAAATCTTTCTAAAATAAAATAAATGTTAAAAAAAAAAAAGAATTTTGGGTCCTTAAGGAAAAATAACACTGCATCTAAGGAAGAGATAATGAGGAAAGGGAATGGACAAAGACATTAAATTGCTATTAGAATGAATGGGAAAAGACCATAAAGGAATAAACAAGGATTGGGGAAAAGCTGTAGGAATGCTACAGGTAGGGCAGCTGGTACACGGGCAGAGGCTTGTGTGGGAAGGCGGCACAGCCTCTACCCACACAAGGACTGGCATCCTGTCCTGCTCACACCCTTTCCCGTGGGCTGAGGAACCTAAGTTCAGAAATTCCCACGATCCTCAGCCACCTCACATACCAAGCTCCCTCCTCCCTTAAAAGAACATCCAAAGGCCATGAAGACAGGAAGATGGGAGATGCTAAAGACTCAGTGCTTCCATAAACTAGATGTGGACCTAATACCATGCACACTGTCAGCCACCCCTAAGGACCTTAGCCCTGGTCTCACTCCCACCCCTCTATTCCCTAGAGTGCACCCTGAACCAGGTCTACCTACTGATGGTGGATCTATTCCTTTAGTGTTAGGCTGGGCAGCACCAACACTGTTTCTGATTTTTCCCCCAAGCCAACACTAAAATCATTCCCCCATCTAACAGCTGGCACATGCACTTGTGAGAGAAAATTTTGGTTTCATATATTTTTTTTCAGGGCCCCCTCAGTTTTGGAGAAATAAGTCTATTGTCTTATACTTTCTTCACCCTTGTGTGCTGCTGCTTTGTTTGAGCCAACACCACATAGCATCAAAAAAACAAATCAAAAACTTTTAAGTCAGAAGTCTGGATCTAAGTTCTGATACCACTTATCAGGTCTATGATCATGGGTCAATCAACTTCACCTCGTCTATTCCTCAGTTTCCTCATCTGCAAAACCAGAACTATATTTACACTACCAATCTCATGGGGCAGTTAAGAGAAAAATACTTTGTAACCTGGCAAAGCAATATATGAACTACTATTACTATTTACCAAAAAAATGGTAACATATTGACCCCCTCCCACACACAGCTCTTTATCACTCAATATCAAATCTCCATAATGAATAAGGGCCACTGGCCAGAGCCTCACTTGGGAAATAGGTAATTTTCCTGGCTGAATCAAAGTGGAGATTCCTGTCTAGGGTGAGGCAACAAAGGGTAGGAAGACTGCCTGATGGTTAGGGCCTTTGCTAGTTTCAAACCCCATCTTCTGGGGAAATTATGCCAACCTTTGCTGGAAAGGGAGAAAACAGGACTAGCAGCCTGCCTGAACCTTCATAATAGCCAACTAATTGGAACCCAACATTCAGACACAAAACCATATGGGGTAAGACTCTTTCTGAGACTTAAGTCAGTGGATGTACAGAACCCCAGAATCCTGCCTCCCACTACAGCCCTAGACTAAGAATATGCATATTCCCTGACATAATCTCAGCTCTAGGCTTCAACACATGAGCATCAGAGAGGATAACTCATCAATAGAGATTCCTGCTCTCTGTTGGGGAGAGGGGGAGGGATGGGATATCTTAGAATAAAGCCCAACATATACAATGACAACTCTAGGAGAAGGTAGGAAGGAAAAAAAACAGAAAAATAAAAATAGAAGCATTTGCAGTGGATTTTTTCCCATTAAACAATAAACCCTGGATTTAGGAGGAGACAGGTTTTCCCAATGAAAGCCCCTAAATCTATTCTGGTCTCCATCATTAGACCTTTACCTAGCACCAAGCTGTACAGGCTTCCCTTTCCTTTTCCCTCCCAATCCTTCTAAGCCATCAACTAAGGACTCTGCTCTCAGAAGATTTCAAAGTACTTCCTGAGGGTTGGGGTGTCATTCATAATGGGAAAGAGACACAAATAATAACCTGGGTCCAACACAGGATTGCATAGAGAAAGCTAAACCAGAATCAATATGTTCCTCTGCCCAGTCTGGGCTTCCTTCCCACCTCCTCAAAGCTTAAGATTGAATACCTTAGGTAGTCTACCTTAGGTACCCAAAATTTACCCTAAGAAAGCCATAATCTCAGATGTTCTAATTCCAGGGGCATCTGTGGACCTCTCCTCCCTGTAATAGGAGCAGACATTCTTCTTGTCCCTCCACTTGCCCTGGTATTGAGACTGTTCAGAGTCTTTCATCAAACTATAGGAAACAACAGATATGGCATAATCCCTCCCATCTTGGGGTGGGGGAAGGGAAAGTGGCACACAGGAAAAGATAAAAAGAAGGCACCAGGCTGACAAGTTCATTTTTTCAACAAGCCTGTTTCTATTTGTCTGCTGAAAAGCAGATCCAGGCATCTACATGGGCCAGATGGAGGAGGCTGCTATTTCTAGAGGGAAAAAGGGGGGGGGGGGTGTTAAGGGAGGGGGAAGAAGGAGGGAGTAAGGCTGGATCTTTTTGCCTAAAATAGCTTGGAAAATACCCTTTCTTTTTCACCTTCTTCCCATACATATATATGTATGTATGTGTGTGTATATATATATATAAAACAATTAAGGATCAATTTGTGGGGGGGGGATTGAAAAAGCATCAAAAGTTTAATTAGTCAAAGTCAGCCCAACAGGCACCCAGTCTAGGCTTTAGTGAATGACTTGGGAGCAAGGAACATGGTTCCAAAACTGCCAGAAATCACCTACCCCAATGCTTTCCAACATTTTCTGTCTCTTCCCTCTACCAAGGACCATTTCTAGCTCCACTATCTTCCCACCCCACCCCAGCCCTCAGCAAGAAGTGTATCCTCTACCAAGCTGGCTGCTCCCATTGCAGTGTTCCAGACATCCCGCCTCAAAAGGATGTGAGTAGGAAGAATTAATTATTAAAGAGCAGCTGGTACTTCAGTGATGAGCTTCTTCACCCCATCCTTCAAACCCCTCCCCCACCACACATGAATTATCCTCACCCCACTCCACCCCTCTCATTTTCTAAATGCACGACTAACAAATCCCCTATTGGGCAGGAAAAGCAAACCTTTGTCTCAGCAGCAACACAGCTCATGGAATCTTTCCTCTTTCCCTCTTCCCTTACCAAAACCAAAAAGGTGAACCAAAGGCAAGAACCTAAGGAGAATCTAGTTAAAGCCTCTTCCCACTCCCACTTGAGCCTATCCATTTTCCCTAAGAGGTGTTCCACCAGACATGGGTTTCCTTGTTCTCTGTGATGATTCAAGGAAGGTGACATAGTGAAGAGATGAGCCCCCCCACCCATTTCCCGTCTCCCCAAGCTGGTTTAGCAGCTGAAGCACATAGACAACCCAAACCAGTTCCATGGGAAAAGTAGGTCCAAGAGATAGGTCAAAAAATTAAGAGGCTGGGCTTCTCCCCAAGGCTAGGTGCCTTTGGAGATACGGAGGGGGAGGAATATAATTTCTAACAGGAGAATGGGGAACCAGTAAAGAGGGAGATAAACTCAGCCCCTAAAAACCCTCTTCTCAATTCCACCCTTTTGACCTCTTACTGTCCCCTCTCCACCTCTTTCAACAGATTTTTTTTTCTGCTAGACTGAACTCAAGTTGCCCAAGCTGACAGGGTCCCCAAGAATATCGTCCTCTTATCTCTCACATCCTACAAAGACCTCTTATCCCCCCACCTGCACATATGGAAGGTAATGGCCTTCTTTCATACAAAGATCCTCAGAACTCCCATCCCAGAGTCTTATTCCAGGGTTCCAAGTACGATTCTACCTCCTTGATGCCTCCATCATACCTATTCAGCCCTACAGTCTCCCAGAATGCTTCAGATCAAATTCTGGCTCTATAGAAGGTAGAATAGGGATAGGGAAAAGAAGAGCAGTAATAATCCTAGTGTAGCTCCAGAGCCCAATACCCTTCCCCTTAAATAAAACCATTACACCTCCCTTCAAGAAGTAGATTTACTCAAGCCCCAGTTGCCTCCTCCTCTTCCCCAACCCCACCTCCTCTAACTACACTAGCTGTTTTCTGCTAGTAGGGCTAGTAGGACCTTTTGGGAGGAAAGTTGTCTCGTTTCCCGACAACTCTAGACAACCCTGGGGCTAACCGACTGCATTCTCTGGATTCAGGATGAAGCACGAAGGGGACTACGAAGGTGGAAACTACCCAATCCAGACTGGGAGGCGGGTGTCTACCTTTCGACCCAACTCCTAGAAGCGGCAGGATGGGAAGTGAGAATGGAGACTACCACTTTCCCCAAGTTGGAGATGGAGGAGTAGATGGGGGGGGGGGGGGTCAACAACCATTTATTAAGCACTGGGCCAAGGACTGGGGAGTCCAAGAAAGGCAAAGGACGGTCCAGCTCTAAAGCGGCCGAGGCTAAAGGAGAGGCTGGGTTCCACGTTCAGGTTCAAGGAGGGCCAAGACCTGGTGGGGGTAGGAAGGGGGGGCAGGAGAGGCTGCGCCCCAGGACCCCCCAGTCTACCGGGCAGCGGCGGCTCCCGCACAGCAGCCGGGGGCCACGGAGCCGGCGGGGGCGGGGATGCTGCGGGCCTGGGGCGGGGGTCCGCGAGGGGCGGGGCGGCCCTCCCTTACCTGCAGGGGCGTCGGCTGCGGAAGGGCGGGGCGGGGCGCGCGCCCCAGGGGAGGCCCCCTCGCTCCGCTCCGGCCCCGGGCCGGGCCGCCTCGCGCCCGCAGGAGGGGCCGGGCCGGGCCGGGCCGGGCCGGGAGCCAGGGCCCAGCGCGTCTCGCGCCCGGGAAGCTGGGGGAGGAGGAGGGGGATGGGGAGGGGAGAGGTGGCCCGGCTGCCCCGAGCGGGGCGGGAAGAAGGGGCGCGCTCACCCCCGGGGGCAGACGCTCCGGCTCCTCGGGCGGTGGCAGCGGCGGCGGCAGCAGCGGCAGCGGCAGCAGCGGCGGCAGCAGCGACGGCGGCGGCTCCTCCTCGACGGCTCCTCCATCTTTGCGGCGGCTCCTCCGGCTCCGCTCGCCGCCGCCGCCGCCACCAACAACAACATTCGGAGACGTCACCCCCGTCACGTGACCTGGCCCCGAGCTAAAAATAGAGCCGCTCTCCTTTCCGCGCTCCTCCCCCTCCCCCCCGCCGGCGGGCGGGGCCCGGGCGCCCCCGGGACGGCTTCTTAAAGGCCCCGGAGCCCGGCCGCCCCCCGAGGCACCGCGGGGCCCCCGCCGGGGGAAGCTCGGCCTCGCCTAGCGAATGAGGGCGCGGGGCCTCCAGCCGCCCCCGCCCCCTCTGCCCCGCAGCGCGCCCCTTCCCAGGCCCAGAAGGCCGGGGCTCCCGGGGCTCCCGGGGCTCCCGGGGCTCCCGGGGCCAAGGCCACGGCCGCGGCGTCAGAGGGCACGGCCGGGCGGTGCAGGGGCCAGGCGGGAGGGAGGAAGATTGCCGCCCAGTTTGTCCACGCTGCCACCCAGGCCCCAGCAAGGGCTGAAATCCCACTCCCCACCCTCCCAGGGAGGCCTAACCAGAGGGAAGGTCGAGGTTGCCAGCCCAAGGGCTCGGGCTTTCAAGGAAGCCCAATACTACAGAAAGGGTGGCTTGGAGTCAAGCTTTATCCCTTTCCACAGAGCACAGAAAAAAAAAAAAAAAGGGAGAAGGGATGTGAGGAAGAGAACCCAGGAAAAACATTTCCCCGGGAGGATGGGACGCTAAGTTCTTATAGCAATCAAAGTTATCTTATATCACAGAACAGCCCTGTGTGTAAGGGCAATCCCATTTTACAGATGAAGAAACTAGTGTATTAGTTTCCTGCTCCTCCATGAAGCCTTCACAGTTCACTTCAGATATAATTAAAGGTCAGCTTTGCATCTAGCTTTTATTGTCCGTGCTAAGGATTCTGTAAGACACTAGTGTGGTGCCCCTGGTCATGTTACTTAACCTCAGTCTGCCTCAGTTGTTCCCTGTGAAATAATACTATCTTCAACTGTGTTGTTGGGAGGATCAAATGAGAGTTTGCAAACTAAAATACCATATAAATGCTAGCTATTATTTTTTTTTTTAGGTTTTTGCAAGGCAGATGGGGTTAAGTGGCTTGCCCAAGGCCACACAGCTGGGTAATTATTAAGTGTCTGAGACTGGATTTGAACCCAGGTACTCCTGACTCCAGGGCTGGTGCTTTATCCACTGCGCCACCTAGCCGCCCCGCTATTATTTTTTTTTTTAATTCAGCTTTAGATTAGTTTCAGTTCTGAATTATATCTCTCCTTCTAAATCATATTATGACCCTACTCCTTGAGAAGTCAAGAAAAATAAAATCCATTATAAATATGTATTTTCATGCAAAATAAATTGCCACATTAAGCATGTCCAAAAAAAAGAAAGGAAAGAAACTATGTTTCATTCTGGGATTTGAGTCCTTAAACTGAGTGTTTCAGAGTCGTTGCATTATTTCACATCTCTACCTGTTTTGCCACAGGCCCTCCAGCATTTGTCATTTTTCATTTTTGTCATCTCAGACAATCTGATGGGTATAAAGTAGTAGCTCAGAGTTATTTTAATTTGCATTTCCCTATTTGTCCTTTAGAGCATTTTTTTCAAATACACCTAGCTTTTGAACTGTCTTATGATCATCTCCTGTCATATCAGTCCCCACTCCCCACAACTTCTAGTAGAATGTAAGCCTATTTTATGTCAGAATAGCATAGATTTATTAAAGGAGGGGAATCTTAAGAGTTTTACAGATGAAGAAACTGAGACCCAGAATGACTAAGTGGCTTCTCCAAAGTTACAAAGTCACTTCCTCTGACTTTCTATAAGACTCTGCATCTTTAATAAAAGTTTCAGTCTCCTTATTCTAAGCCAGAGGTTCTTTTTTTTAAATTCAGTTTCAGATTAGTTTCAGTTCTGAATTATATCTCTCCTTCTAAATCATATTATGACCCCATTCCTTGAGAAGTCAAGAAAAATAAAATCCATTACAAATATGTATTGTCATGCAAAATAAATTCCCACATTAAGCATGTCCAAAAAAAGAAAGGAAAGAAACTATGTTTCATTCTGGGATTTGAGTCCTTAAACTAGCTGTAGGTATTTCATCATGAGACCTTTGGAACTGATTGACCATTATGTTGATCAAGGTTACTAAATCAAAGTAGATTATCCTTACAATTTTGTTATTATTGCACAGATTGTTCTGGTTTTTAATCCTTTCATTTTGTATCAGTTTATAAAGTCTTTCCAGGTTTTTCATCATTTCTTACAGCACAATGGTATTCCATCACATTCATTTACCATAATTTGTTTAACCATTCCCCAGTGTATGGGCTTTCCCTCTGTTTTCAGTTCTTTGCCACTACCAAAAAAAATCTGCTACAAATATTTTTCTATATCTGACTCCTTTCTTTTTTTTTGGGGGGGGGGGGAGATGTATAAACCTCTTAGCAGAATTGCTGGTCAAAGGATATGCACAGTTTAATAGCCTTTTGGGCATAGTTCCAAGATGCTTTTCAGAGTGGTTGGATTATTTCACATCTCTACCTGTTTTGCCACAGTTCCTCCAGCATTTGTCATTTTTTCATTTTTGTCATAGACAATCCAATGGGTATGAAGTAGTAGCTCAGAGTTATTTTAATTTGCATTTCTCCATTAGTCCTTTAGAGCATTTTTTCAAATTCACCTAAGAATCTCTTCCTCCAAATATTCTAAGGCAAGGGTAATTAACATTTTTGCATCATAGGGTCCTTTATCAGTCTGAAGACACTTCTCAAAATAATGTTTTTAATACATAAAATAAAATACATAGGAAATCAATCATACTGAAATACAAACTATTTAAAAAACATTCAGAGACCCCCAGGTTAAGAATCCCTGCCTCTAAAGGCAAGAACAACAGAATGAGTTAGATGTTTGGTTAGAGAATTTCTGACATCGGGAATTAATAGATGAATTTGGCCCTTTGTGACCTGCTAGACTCTGGGGAAAAGAGGTAGGGAAGAAGAACAACATTCTCTGAAGATTCTATCTGGTGGCCTACACCTGGAAGGATGAAAACTTTTTTTCTGAGCAATATTGAGGTAGGGGAGAAGGAGCAGAGAGAATCATTCAATGATGAATTGTCAATCAGAACTTATAGCTGTCCCCACCCAAGGAATACAACCCAAGATCATCTTTGGGTTAGAAGCAGAGACACATCAGCTCTGCCATTTCACTGAACGATGCTGTTCCTGCTTCTCTTCAACTAGTTGGAAATCTTCCCCTTCAGCTATTTCCCAGGAGTAAGAACCTACAGGGCAAAAAGGAAAGGGAGTAGAGTATAATAACACAGCACTGGCCTGGCGCAGGGGGGAAGGGCATCAGAGGATTTCCAGTCTTGATTTATCACCTTTGGAAATTCCTGTCTCTGGGCCTCAGTTTCTTCTCTTAAAAACAAGGAAATTGAACTGTAACAGGTATTTTTTCAACCCTTTTTTGCATGCTATGGACCCTTTTGAAATCTATGGACCTCTTCTCAGAAGAATGTTTTTAAATACAAGAGATAAAATATAATAAATTACAAAGGAATTCAAGGATGTCATTTCCCACAACCCCATCCAAGTTTAAGTATCCCTGGACTCCAGGTTAAGACCTCTCTTATTAGATGGTCCCTCCCATCTCTATGTGGGATTAAAGATTACAAATGAAAGTGGGCCAGGAGCAGTAACCTTCACCCAGGTCCTTTACTCCCCAATCTGCTGAATTTATCCAAGTTTATCTGCCTTACTTCCATTCATATCCCAGAGATGGAGGGGAGGTTGCTATTCAACTGGAATTCCAGAAATATTTGTGAATTTGATTAAAAGTAAAATCCAGGGGCAGCTAGGTGGAGCAGTGGAAGGCCCTGGAGTCAGGAGTACCTGGGTTCAAATCCAGTCTCAGACACTTAATAATTACCTAGCTGTGTGGCCTTGGGCAAGCCACTTAACCCCTTTGCCTTGCAAAAAAAAAACAACCCCAAAAACGTAAAATCTAGGGCAGCTAGGTGGTGTAGTGGATAGAGCACCCGCCCTGAAGTCAGGAGGACCCGAATTTAAATCCAGCCTCAAAAGCTTAAAAATTACCTAGCTGTGTGACTGTGGGCAAGTCACAACCCCACTGCCTTGCAAAAACCAAAAAAATAAAATAAATAAATCCATTCTAGACCTGAATACT
This sequence comes from Macrotis lagotis, assembly GCF_037893015.1. Taxonomy (NCBI): domain Eukaryota; kingdom Metazoa; phylum Chordata; class Mammalia; order Peramelemorphia; family Peramelidae; genus Macrotis; species Macrotis lagotis. The sequence continues at coordinate 195,464,159 of NC_133659.1, forward strand.
CAGAATAACTTTAAAAAAAAACTGAACATTACCCCACTCACATACACACATACACCTCAGCAAATAGGATGATCCAAAGGTCTTAAGGTATTAAAGCTGAAAGCTTCACTAAGACTTTTTGGGACATGAGATATATATATATATAATATATATAATATATTTACTTATTCTAAAATACCAATATGAATAATGTATATTATAAAAATGTACATAAAATAGACATTTTAAAAGGATTTTAGAAACATGAAATAACATTTGATCATAGAGTTGGTAGAGAGTCATTGGAGTTTATTGAGTTGAAAAGAGATATGGGGGTGGCTAGGTGATGCAGTGGATAGAGCACCAGCCCTGGAGTCAGGAATATCTGAGTTCAAATCCAGCCTCAGACACTTAGTAATTACCTAGCTGTGTGGCCTTGGGCAAGTCACTTAACCCCATCACCTTGCAAAACCTAAAAAAAAACACACAAAAAAACATGTGGTCAGCCCCTGTGTTTAGAGTTTCAATTTGTCAGTGTTAAAGAGGATGGATTGAAAAGGGGAAAGACTTGAAGCAGGGAAAATAGAAATATTCCAGCAATATGGGGGGGGGGGGGTGGAGGGAAGGGGTTTGATACAAAGAGGTATGGAAGGTAGCTAGGTAGCACAGTGATTAGAGCATCAGTCCTGGTGCTGTGTGACCATGGGCACAGCCTCAGACACTAATTACCTAGCTGTGTGACTTTGGGCAAGTCACTTAACCCCACTGCCTTGCTTAAAACAAAAAACAAAAAAAAAAAGTATGGAAATAGAATCAACTGTAAAGATAATACTGAGAGGGGTGGCTAGGTGGCGCAGTGGATAAAGCACTAGCCCTGGAGTCAGGAGTACCTGGGTTCAAATTCAGTCTGAGACACTTAATAATTACCTGTGTGGCCTTGGGCAAGCCACTTAACCCCATTTGTCCTGCAAAAAACCTAAAAAAAAAAAAAAAAAAAAAAAAAAAGATAATACTGAGATATGAAACTTAACAAAATGGAAGAATGAGGATGCCAAAAAAAATCTGAGTTTGAAGGGGGAAAGACATGCTCAGAGAATTCTGAAGCACATAATATCCCTTCCTTAGCTATTCATTCTGGGCTTGTCCAAGCACTCTTGACCCACCAAAAATGGAAAGATATAGGGGTGGTTCAAGGCTCTTACTCATCAGCTGTTGCTTAAACCTACTGAGGGATAATTGATGCCTTCACTAAGAGATAAGGAGGGGGTACAGGGGCAATAGTGAAGAATTCTGGGAATTTTTGACTTGTAATTGCTGCAGGTATCTGTAAAGATAAGTCATAATTGCCCTTAAGGGATCAGAGCAGAAAGGGAGAGTTTTGACAGTCTGATCAGCCATTCATTAGAGGTCAATGACAGGAGAAAATGAAATGTGAAAGTTTGGGAAGATAATGTCCAAAGGGTAAGTGGAGTTGTATTGGTCTAATGGATACAATTGGCTAGCATGGAGAGGGTAGGATGGGACACATCCTATTCTCTGATTGGTTCCTCTGGAGTCATGCCATTGTCCACTAACGGTCTGAGTGCCTCCACTTTAGAGACTACTGAACTAAAGAACCTCTAAGCTCCCTTACAGCTTTAAATCTTTGATCCTAATGTCAATTATTATTATTATTATTATTACCTGAATAGCCTTATAAGTTAACTTCTCTCTCTAGACCTCAACTTTCTCCTCTTGAAAATGAGGAATTAAGCTAAATCAGTCATTTGCAACATTTTTTCAAACCCCTTCAAAATTTTATGCACATAATTTCAGGTTGGAAATAAGTTGGCAAAGCTGGAGATCAATAAAGTTTGTAGCAGTCAGGATAATATTAATATTCATTAATTGAGTAAAAGCATAATGACAAGAAGTTACTATGAATTCAATAATTTTTAAATGAATTCACCAAATCTGTTAATCCCCCAAACATTTATATACATTTGAAAATTCATAATCACAAATGAATAAGGCAAATTAATTATTAGCTTCATAGAAAGCAGATTTGTACATTTGTTTTTTATTTTCCCAACAGTACTTATGATTGCATTGGCACAAGAAACATCAAATGAGGAACTTCCTCTCCCAAAGCAGATCAGCACCTTCTCTACAATTTATAGTCTTGCAGGAGAGGGTAAGTGCCTTCCTTGCTTGGGTTTATAAAGAGTCAGGAATTTCATTCAGGTTTTCCTGAGTTCAAAGGTAACTCTTTATCCATTAAACCAAGCAGCCTCTTCCAATATAACATTTGTTATATTGAGCCATTCTCTAAGTCAAATCTAGAAGAATACATTAAATGCTTATTATGTGTCAGGCTATGTAAGCACTGAGAATACAAATATAAGTAAACAAAAAAACAATCCCTGACATTGAATAGTTTACATTCTAATAGATAAAAATAACTCATAAAAGAAATTTCAAAAGCTAAGGAGAGATGGATTCACAGGTAAGAAAGAACTGGTAGATTAGGAACGAATCCCAAAGCATGGCTGGCCTAGGTACTTCCTTAAAAGAGGTTTTGGGCATCATTTGTACAAAAATATTCATAGTGGCCCTGTTTGTAGTGGCAAAGAATTGGAAATTAAGTGAATGTCCTTCAATTGGAGAATGGCTTAATGAACTGTGATGTATGTATGACATGGGACACCATTGTTCCATTAGAAACCAGAAAGAATGGGAATTCAGGGACACATGGAAGGATTTGCATGAACTGATGCTGAGCAAGATGAGCAGAACCAGAGAAACACTGTACACCCTAACAGTAACATGGGGGTGACGATCAACTTTGATGGACTTGCTCATTCCATCAGTGCAAAAATCAGGGACAATTTTGAGCTATCTGTGATGGAGAATACCATCTGTATCCAGAGAAAGAAATGTGGAGTTTAAACAAAGACCAAAGATTATTACCTTCAATTTGGGGAAAAAAAGACCATTATCTCATTATGTAATTTTGCTAATTTTTATACTTTATCCTTAAGCATGTGATTTCTCTCTCATCACATTTAACTTAGATCAATGTATACCATGGAAACAATGTGAAGACTAACAGACTGCCTTCTGTGGGGGGGAGGGAAGTAAGAATAGGGAAAAAATTGTAAAACTCAAAATAAATAAAATCTTTCTTAAAAGAGAGAGAGAGAGAGAGAGAGAGAGAGAGAGAGAGAGAGAGAGAGAGAGATTTTTGGGAGGAAATGACCAAGAAGAGTAGGAGCTTATGGAAGAGGGACCTTTTAGGGTGAAGAGGCAATTGTGATATGATGAAGAAAGAAGACCAGAAAGTCAGATCAGAGTCCAGAAAGGAAATAAATGCCACTTGCCATATATAAAATTTCTCCTGCAGATCACCTTTAATTGCTAGTGTATATGTAAAAATTCCCTTCATCCTCACCTTATACTTCAGAAGGAACACAAGATATAATCAAAAGAAGAGAGAAGAGAGACAGATAAGGAGCAGAGCTGGGTAGTACTATGGATATAGCAGCATCTCTGGAGTCAGGAGGACCTGAGTTTTCAATTCAAATCTGGTCTTAGATACTTAATAGCTGTGTGACCCTAAACAAGTCACAACTCCAATTGTCTCCCACCCTATCTACCCCCAAAAATGAGAAAGTGAAAGAGAGAAAACTTACACTGGTTTGTTTTATAGTGAAAAAGACTGTGAAGAGAGACTTCCATTCTTTCTTTCTTTTCTTTTTTTTTTAGGTTTTTTATTTTTTTAGGTTTTTTTGTAAAGCAAATGGGGTTAAGTGGCTTGCCCAAGGCCACACAGCTAGGTAATTATTAAGTGTTTGAGACGGGTTTTGAACCCAGGTACTCCTGGCTCCAGGGCTGGTGCTCTGTCCACTAGGCCACCTAGCTGCCCCTGAATTCCATTCTTTCAAAAAGTTCACCCCCCCGCCCCCCCCCCCCATTCAAAGTCACCAATCATCTTGGAAGCAGCCCCAGTAACTGGTAAAGAATTAGAAGAGTTTCCTATGTCCTCTAAGTATTTTGACTGTATATGTCTCCTTCCTTGGAAGAAGCTCCCCAGATGTCCCCAGGCATAGTTCATGCCCTATAATCTTATCAAGTAGACTTAGGAATTTCATCAAGTTCATCATAGACTTAATTATGTGTGTGCTGGTCAGTGTTTAAGAATTGACTCTCTCAGGGGAAATGTAAGGCATGACATACTTTTAGTTTGCCCTATTAACATTTTCTCTACCACTTTCTTAAGTCTAAATAATGAACAAAACAATAAATCAGTAGCATTTTGCCAAAGTGTACATGCTCACACTGAAAATTTAATATCAGCTTTCAAAAACAGGTTCTAAGATAGAATTGAACTTAATCTCCCTTATGTATTACTTATATAAAATACTTACTTATATAAAATTACTTATATAAAACAAACCTAATGATTGAAGTAGGGGGACCAGGAATAGTAACTGGGGAAATCAGGAAAATCTTTTTTCAGGAGGAGTATCAGGTCTAAGTAATGCATACATAGGGGCAGTGGCAAGAGGTGAGATGCTTCTAACTGAAATATGAGTGAGAAAGATAAATAGACAATCAGCCTGAAAAAATAGGTTAGATTTCAAAAATATAGCTGATGGAAATTGACTCTTTCTTACTTCAAGCCTAGATCACTAACCATTGTACCACCTAGTAATGAGACTATTGTAGTAGTACAAATGCAAGCATTTATACCCTTTTTTTTTGTGCCATAGATGCCTTGAGCAGTCTGGTAAAGCCAATAGGCTTCTTTTAAAGCAATATCTTTTTTTTCTTTGGTCTTTTTTTTTTTTAAGGTTTTTGCAAGGCAAACGGGGTTAAGTGGCTTGCCCAAAGCCACACAGCTAGGTAATTATTAAGTGTCTGGGACCAGATTTGAACCCAGGTACTCCTGACTCCAGGGCCGGTGCTTTATCCACTACGCCACCTAGCCACCCCCTAAAGTAATATCTTTAAATGCCTAAAATAAAATAAACGTCACAAAGGAAATCAAGTGTAACGAAAATATATACTTTTTTCCCATTCAAATTCATAGACCTCATGAAATCTATCCACAGACTTCTAGATTAAGACCCTAGATTAAGAACCTTGATCTAAGTGAGATTTTGAGAAAGTGAGTCTGGTGATTTAGCATAGCCCCACCTCATTGAAGGAGAATAGTAGCCTTGTAGAGAAAAAAGATTAAATGTGAGAGATTTGGAGAAGATGGAAATCTTGGCAACTGACTCTGGGAGAATCTTTAGATTCTCTCTCACTTTCTAATCTTCTTCTGTCGTATCTCCTTCTCTGTAATCATAGTTACACACACACACACACACACACACACACACACACACACACAGTCAACCAATGAGTATTGAGCACCCATAAGGCTTTGTCCTAGATTCTCCTTTTAATTCCTTTGCAACCCCTCTACTCAGGAACTCATTTCTTCTTAGATACAATATTGTAATAGGCTCTTACTTGGTCTTTCATCTAATTCATCTCTTCTCCAATCCATCCTTTATACAGTACTTGCCTAAGTAATCTTCCTAATTCAGGTCATTAGTGATGTGAGTCCTCTACTGAGTAAACTTCATTGACTCCCCATTACCCACTTCTTTTTTTTAAGAAAATATTGATTAATTTTAAACTTAAATGCAAAAAGATAAAAAAGAGAATATTTTCATATATACAATGCAGCATAAGAAAATGACTCAATATAAAGCCATCCATTTCCATTTCATGCTATTTACTTTTTTTGAAAAAACCATGTAATGCTAGATATCATTTTCAAAGCTACATTGCTTTCTGTGCTGCTTTCTGTTTTCTTTGGTTCTCTGCTGGGCACAATAATTTTCCCTTCTTCACTTCTCCCTAGAGAAAGTTAGCATTAGACACACTCACATATGTAAAAACCATACTATGTCCATTTACCAGCTCTTTCTGAGAAAATGGATGTATCTTCCTTCATAAGTACTTTGTAGTTGATTATTTATAATACTCAAAATGACTTACTCATTAAAGTTGTTCTTAAAACAACATTGCTGGAGGGGCAGCTAGGTGGCAAAGTAGATAGAGCACCGGCCCTGTAGTCAGGAGTACCTGAGTTCAAATTCAGCCTCAGACACTTAATAATTACCTAGCTGTGTGGCTTTGGGCAAGCCACTTAACCCCCTTGCCTTGCAAAAACTAAAAACTAAAAAAACAAAAACAAAAACAAAAACCATTGCTGTTACCATGTACAATGTTCTCTTGGTTCTGCTTATTTCAATCTTCATTATTTCATGCAAGTCTTTCCATGTTTTTCTAAAATCAACCAGCTCATCATTTCTTATGGCACAGTAGTAGTACATCACAATCAAATACTCCAACTTGTTTAGCCATTCCCCAATTAAAAGACATTCCTTCAATTCAATATAAACTTTCTGATCAAGTAGAAAATAGGTAGTAAGAAGCAGCTCAAATACAAATCCAGATCTCCTAACTCCATATTCAGAGCAAATAGAAAATATTACACCTGAATCAAGGGGGTAGAATTAATTTGATGTTTTTAAAGAGGGTTTTTGTTTTGTTTTTATTTATTTGATTTTTGTCTCCCTATCTCATTCATCTAGACTGGAAGTACAGCATCCATTCAGAGCCTGGTCCCAATACAGATAAGAAAAGAAGTTTTAAACTAGTCTATTATTTTGATGGGTTCACCCTTTTCTAGGCAGCCCCCTGCTCCCAGTAATTCCCCCTATGGAGACCAGAGACTGTAGCTTCCCAATCAGCTTTAACTCTATATAGTAGCTCAGAACTCCTACCAATTCAAATGATCTGCCAGTTTCAGCTTCCTTAATACTAGGAACTAAAGAGAGAATTCCTTTCATAATGGCAGTTGGAGTAAGGCAGCTAGGTGTGGAAGTGAATGGGGTAAGGTATTTCTGATCTTCAATCTCTTCTATATTTTGTCATTCTTTCAAGGGACAGTTATATTTCTTGCTATCTTTATGAGCTTCTTGAGGGCAAGGACTTTTGTGTGTATTTGGAGGACTGGAGTTCAAATCCAGCCTCAGACATTTGACACTTAGTAACTGTGTGATTTTGGGCAAGTCACTTAATCCTGATTCCATCCAGTCTTCCTGATCTGGCCATTGTATCAGAAGGCTCCCCAGGAGAAAGTAAGGCTGGTGATTTAGCATAGCCCCACCTCACTCAAATTCAGTTCTTGTGCATATCATTCTTATCACCTCCCTGATGTCCTGGTCTTCTTTGACAATGAAATACAAACATAAAAAAATGAAATAAAATAAGAGTACTTAGAGCAATGACTCAGGAAGGGAAGGAAGCATGTGCCAAGAAGTGTGCCAAGTGTTATACATAATATGTTTTAATTAATATATGTAATATTCATTTGATCTTCACAACAACCCTGTGGGGTAGGTGATTGAAGCAGGCAGAGATTAAGTGACTTGCCCAGAGTCACAAAGCCAGTGTCTAATTTAGGATTTGAATTCAGGTATTCCTGATTCTAGGCCCAACCCACTGTGTACCACCTAGGATAGAGGTGAGGGGATGGGGTCTTACATATCCAAAAGAGAAAATTTATATGAGCCTACAGCCAAGCCAGTGCCAAATCAGGGCAGGACCTCCCAATGTCTTTCCAATTTAGGCTATAAAATGTGGTCAAGGCACCTTTTCTATATTCCTTTTCTACCCAAGAATAATAGATCATAGGGACTTAGGAATTCTTATAGCAGCCAAAAGATATGTTCCTATTGGGGCTCCCCATTCTCCATAAGCAAATTACAACTTAATGAAAGAAATCAAAGGGAATAGGCAGAAGAATTAGGCAAAAAGACAAGAATTTATTTTTGGCTGAAGTGGCTAGTTCTCAGGACTAATACTGAAAACAAAATGCTCTCATTATAGCCTGAGTCCTAAACACTTAAAAGTAATCACTGAAAACGTTTCTTGTTTCCTTTCCTTCTCTTGCTACATCAAGCACCTTGGCTTCCCCAATGTTTGGACCAGGCTTAACTTAGTCCAAGCTGGTAGTTCAGGTTTAGGTTTGGAGTGAAATAAAATACTTGAAGACCCAATAACAATTTACAAAAGGAACTTTATTTGACAAGAGCATGAAAAGGATAGTTTTTTAGAATATACAATTGCTTCAGTTTGAAATAAATCCCCTCCACTATATATAGAGACATAACCCATCAGATGTGTTGACTAGAATGGCAGCAAGAAGTCCATTAAGCCTAGGACCTCTTACTTCTCTTTTGATGGGCTTTTTAATGTGTTAGATTACTTAAAAAAAAAGGCTCAATAGTTCAGGTTTAGTACTCTGAAGCAAATAAGTTTCACGGACAGAGAAAAATTGAGCTTAGACTACATGTAGAAACTTCCAGCTCTTAGTATTTATTGTTCCTACACATTCCACTCCTTGGTGGCAAGGTCCCATAGGTCTTTAAGGAAATTTTCTACCACTTAAATGGCCTTAAGGGCAATACTGAAGAATCGGGCTTCAAGTATTTTAGAATCCTGGTTGAGACAGCACTGGAGAAGAAGAAAAACATATAGATACACACAAAAGTCCTTGCCCTCAAGGAGCTCATAAAGATAGCAAGAAATAAAACTATCCCTTGAAAGAATGACAAAATATAGAAGAGATTGAAGATCAGAAATACCTTACCCCAATTTTAATTCTGTCCTGGTGGCATTGTGGAATTGAAAAGTGTCTGTGGTCTCCATCCTCATCCAGGTACACCTGGACCTTCATATTAACTCCTTTACTTAAACTAATCTGATAAACCAATGTGCATTATTTCATAAGATTAATATATGTATATGTTTCATATCTTCCTACTACACTGTAAATTCCTTGAGGACAGGGATTACTTCAGTTTTGGATATCTTATAGGACCTAACACAGTGCTCCATACACAATATAGTTTAATGAATATTTGATTAATTAAAGTACTAACTATAAATGGAACAGATATTCAGAATAAGAATATATCACTATAGGCAGTTAAGAAATTCTTTTTTTTTTTGTTTTTGCAAGGTAATGGGGTTAAGTGGCTTGCACAAGGCTACACAGCTAGGTAATTATTAAGTGTCTTAGGCTGGATTTGAACTCAGGTACTCCTGACTTCAGGGCGGGTGCTCCATCTACTGCGCTACCCAGCTGCCCCCCAGTTAAGAAATTCTTCACAGACTTTAAAATATTGGATAGCAAAACATGTCTCTTACCCCTTATCAGAGATGTGGAATAAGCCAGCGCACAAATTATGCAGAATCACAGATTTAGAACTGCCAGAAAGAAACAAGCATCTATAAAGCACTTTCTATATACCAATTACTGTACTAAGGACTTTCCCAATATTATCTCATTTGGAAGAAGTGTTAAAGGTTGATCAGTCTAGTCCTTTCATCATGAAGATGAGTAAACTAAACTAGTAAAGATTCAAATTAAGTCTTCCCAAGTTTGAATCTAACACTCTATTCCCTATCCCTCCTAAAATGGTCTCATTATTCAAATTCACACTGTTCCAATGACTATACTTTCCATAATTATAATTTCAAATTAGTGTGAATTTAAATTTTAATTCAGAGGGGGGAAATATCTAAAATAAAGGCTTCCCAAAAAATGGCAAAGACTTTACAACCTTTGAGGTAAGATTTGAACTAGGCCCTGAAGAAGGCAGGATTTGAATATATAGAAGGGAAGGAAGAATTATTATAGCCTAAAGAAATGAAAACAAGGGGAAGCTGGGTGGCATGGGAGTAGAGCACCAGCCCTGGAGTCAGGAGGACAAGAGTTCAGATCAAAGCCTCAGACACTTAATAATTACCTAGCTGTGTGACCTTGGGCAAGTCACTTAACCCCATTGCCTGGCCAAAAAAAAACCCCAAAACACACAAACAATTTAAAAAAATGAAGGCAAAGGCCTTATGCTAGTCCTCCATTGATTTAGTCTCTTCCCCAAAATTTCTCATTTTCTCCAAGGAGCAAAGGTAGCAGGTACTGACACTTGATCCACAGTCAGAAAACAGGAAAAGAAGCAACCAAGGGGTACCTGATTGAGGCAGTGAAGTAATAGTGGAAAGAATTTTGGACCTGAAACCAAGATAACTAGATTCATATCCCAGCTCCAATACTTGACAGCTGTGTGATCTTTAAAAAGTCAAATCTCTGGATTTGTTTCCTCATCTGTGAAATGGGAATAGTAATATTTGTTCTATCTGCTAGGTAGTGCAATGGATTGAATTCCAGTCCTGGATTCAGGAAGACTCACCTTCCTGAGTTCAAATCCAGTCTGGGATACTTACTAGTGGGGGACACTGAGCAAGTCACTTAATCCTGTTTTGCCTCAGATTTCTTATCTGTAAAATGAAAGAAATGGCAAACTACTGTAGTATTTTTGCCATGAAAACCCCAAATAAGGTCACAAAAAGTTAGAAATGTTGATTATATATTATATTATGTTGATATAAGGAAAGTACGTTATTTTTGTAAGCCAGTCAGTATTTTACTTAGTGTTTTAACTATGTAAACACTGAGGATACAATGGAAGGCAAAAACATGGGATCACGAATCTAGAGGTGCAGAAAAATATCTGAGGTCAATGAATCCAATCCTCTCACTTTACAGAAAAGAAAAATGAGGCATGAAAAGGGTTGGGAGTTTGGCTTGGTTTAAGCCCAGGGTCATCCAGCTAGCTTGTTTCTGAGAAAGGATTTGAATGAGGACCTTTCTGACTCTAGGCCTTATCCTCTGTGCCATCTGAACCTCAGTCCTACCTTCAAGGAGCTTCCATAAATAGCAAATGATAACTATTAATAATCTGGAGCCATGTGTCAGAGCTCCCTAAGCTTACTGCAATACAAAGGAAAGTTGTTTTAGGAAGCTCCCAGACTGTCCATTCTTATCACCCAGCAACAGTGGGTATGTGTGGGAGAACCCTATGACTCCCTCCTTGGCAGAGCCACTCAACCTCAGCTCCTCTCTACTGCCCCAGTATGTCCCCTTGATCTGCTTTTTACAAGCCCAAGGCCCTCCTACTGAAGGTCTAGCTTGTATCAACTTGCCCCTTAACCCCTACCCCTATCCCTTTAATAGTTCCAAGCTGAACTGCTGCCTTCTTTCCCAACAATTCAGCTCCCAATCCTAATCAGGGCATAGAGTCTTCAAGAACCCAGTCAACCATGCTTGCCATTCCCCCTCCCTCCTCCCAACTTCCTGGCTGCAATGAAGACTTTGTTAGCGCTCCCTCCCCGCCTGCCGGGGGAGAAAAGAGCTGAGGGAGACAAGTTGGATGTCTCCATCTTTCAGTGGGCTGAGGGAGATGACTCATGTGCATTGATGCCTCCGTGGATTGAGGGGCTAGAGAGATGAATGGGATGCAAGGCAGAGGGAGGAGCTGAACATGGTGCTGGGGGAGGATTGTTTGGTGCCTTTATTCTCCCTGTGGCAGTTTCTTCAGCAACATCTGCAATGCGTGGGGTAGAGTGATTCCATGGGCTGGCAGGCAGAGCTGACGGTGTCGGGTGCTGACGTTGGATTTCTGCCTGCCGGCCTGGCCCCAAGATTCAGAAGTGTTCATGAATGACTCACCTGCTTATCGGGGTGATTCATTCCTCTGTCGGGGATTGGGGAGCAGCGTCTCTGTGGGCACACATACACGCAACTACACATCAACAACTTGAGTAAAACCTGTTCACAGCTAGTGTCAGGGACAAGGGCAGCATCTGTTCTATAGGCTTCCTGTGTGTTTGAGATGGAGAAATGCACATTACTACATAAGTGATTTCACATGATTAGATTGAAGTAGATCCATGCACCGGTATTTGACTATGCACATGAGGAAAAACACAACATAATAATATATACAACAGGATAGATAGGCACATATGCTACCGGGGTATAACTAGTAGACTGTAAGTGCCCCAGGGAACTATCCTTGGGGGAAAGAAGAGAAGTGATTACCCCTATGGGGTTTCTTCCTTTGTGTCCATCAGTACTCTGGGGGGCGGGTATTCCTGTTCTGGTACAACTATGCTGAGAGTAACACTAACTTCTCTACCTGACCTTCAGAAAATTAATTTATCTCCTCACAACTTCAGCTAGCTCCAACTCAGATAAAGTGTGTGTTTTGGACTGAATTGGTGCTTTCATTGGTAAGAAAATTCTATCAATGCAAATCAGCATTGACTCTGAAATTTAAGAAATGCCAGAGCACAAAGTGGAGGTGACTTACCCAAGGTCACACAGTCAGTGTTTTAGAGGTCTTCCTGACTCACTGACTAGTTCTCTATCTACTATTTCACACTGCCACACAAATCCATATACCACACAAAAACACACTCTACATACCTAGTCCAACATCGGCAAAATTACATAAATGGCATATGAATGTATATGAAATGTCACAGCATAGTCTTGGATCCATAGTCAAGACACACACATTAATGAGGCTGACTCACTGAACCACATTAGTATAAGTGTGTACATATATAGATACCACCACAGGCACTGGATACACATACATGTGTGCATACACATACATTCACATAATAAAAACAGAAAAAGCTCTACTCTCAACAAAAGCACATGAAAATACATTGAAATAGATTTAAAATGCCACCACTGTAACCATATGACATGGATAGATACAAACACAAACTTAGTAGATACAAAGACAAGTATTAAAATGTAACATATAAATTACTTTATTACATGAAAATGATGTTATTGACCCAATATTAAGTATGTCTCATGATCCTCATCTTCCTCCATTTCAACACTGGACTCTAGGGGCAGCAAGGTGGCACAGTGGATAGAGCACTGGCCCTGGAGTCAGGAGGACTTGAGTCCAAATTTGGCTTCAGACACGTATAATTGCCCAGCTGTGTGACCTTGGGCAAATCACTTAACCCCATTGCCTTGCAAAAACTAAAAAACAAACAAACAAACCAAAAGAAACACAAAACACTGGACTCTGACCTTGCATACCTTGGCAGAGGTAGGTAGCATTCAACTTATATCGCCATGGACTAGGTCAGGCTGATCAGCCATTTCTGCTACCACATGGATACTAACTACCTCCTCCTTTCTGAAAGATTTTGTCTTCTTTCTTTAAAATGTAAGCTCCTTACATGATCTGATGCTGAGTGAACTAAGTAGAATCAGGGTACCTTAATACACATTAACTGCAACAATGTATGATGATCAACTATGATAAACTTAATCTCCTTTCAGCAATCAAAGACAATTCTAAAAACCTTGTGATGATAAATGCCATTCATGTCCAGAGAAAAATGCTATGGAGTCTGAATGCAGATGGAAGCAATTTTGATTTTTTTACTTTTTTATTTTGTCCTTTGTTTTTTCTTTCTTATGGTTTTCCCCTTTTGTTCTGATTCTTCTCTCACAATATGACTGAAATAGAAATATTTATACTATGACTGTACATGTATAACCTATATCAACTTGCTTGTTGTCTTGGGGAGGGAGGGAGGAAAGGGAGGGAAGGAGAAAAATGTGGAACTCACATCTTACAAAAATGAATGTTGAAACTATCCTTACATATAATTGAAAAAATAAAATACTATTAAGTGAAAACTAAATAAAATGTAAGTCCCTTGAGTGTGGAAGTATCCTGCTTGGCTGGTTGGCACTTAGAGTTCAGCATAGAATAAGTGCTTGAAAAATATTTATTCAGCCATCCATCATGGATATCTATGTTCTCAGGTGTAATATCTCCAGTGGTAGTGATGGATTGTACTAATTCATTCACACTCTATTGTCTCATTGTCTCAGTGAGTATAACACTAACACCCTGTAAGGCTTACAAAGCTCTTTCTTCACAATAACCCTGTGCTCAGCATGGTGGTTGGTATATAAATGACTGAATGAATGAACCCCATGACTTTAGTAATACATGTCCTGTCATAGCATCCTCAGGCTCTTGGTGTCCAGTCTGGGGCCTGCTGCACAACACCACACAACAGCACCCTTGTTGGTGAGCAAGCTGGTCATTATTAGGTGGTGGGGCCAGAGCAATACTAACTTGCTCGTATTAGGTAGACTCCCAAACCCTAGCTTAGTTACTTAACTTGTGGTCTTCAAGGCTTCAAGCACTTACCTCGTGCTTGATTGTGGGCAATAGATTCCTCTAGTCCTCATTTTCCTCATCTTCAATATGAGGGGACTGGAGTAAAAAAAAAATCTCTAAATTTCTATTCAGTTGTGACTAACTATATTTGTATAGCAAAACATTAATCAAGTAAGCAAGTATTTATCAAGTGCCCACAAGGAGTTTACATATGTGTGAGAAAGTATGAACAAAGCACATAGAGGTAAATATCACACATATAAACATTCACTCCTTTCTTTTCTCCCCTTCCCCATTTCCCCACATAGCAGTATCACAGAAGCTCAAAGTTTGAAAGAATTTCAGAAGTCCTGAATAGGAATCCCCTATACAATATACATGATGAGTATCATCCAGCCTTTGCTTGAAGATCTTTTTTAGGTTTTTGCAAGGCAATGGGGTTAAGTGGCTTGCCTAAGGCCACACAGCTAGGTAATTATTAAGTGTCTGAGACCGGATTTGAACCCAGGTACTCCTGACTCCAGGGCCGGTGCTTTATCCACTACACCATCTAGCCGCCCCTGAAGATCTTAAATGAAGTGAGAACTCATTACTTCCTAAGGGATATCATTCCACTCTAATTGTTAGGAAATTTGTCCTTTAATTAAGTCTAACTGTGCCTCTTTTCAACTTCTATCTTTAATTACAATTTTGCCCTCTCTGGCCAAACTTAATCTCTTTACCACAGCACATTACACTCTCTTCTGAACTCTCTGGTCCAGCCCAAATGGCCCTCTCTCCCTGACTCACGAAGATTACTCTAACTCCTGTATTGCATTGGCCATCCCTTACACTTATAATTCACTCCCTTTTCACTTCTAGCTCACAGAATTCCCCTCTTCCTCCCCACCCCTCCATCTCAAGTATCATTTACATCAAGCTTTTTCTCATCACCCCAGTAATTCTGCTCTATATACCTGTTCATGTATATGCTATCTCTCTGAATAGAAAGAATGGCAACTCCTTGAGAGTAGGCATTGTTTCATTCATTTTCCCAGCACCTAGCACAGAGCCTGACACATAATTGATTTGTCTCTACAGCCTTATGCTTACAGTTTTTTGTTTTTGAATTATTGTTTTTCCCTGGGATCAGGAATGTGTGTGAGAGAAAGAGAGAGAGAGAGCAGAGACAGAAGATAAGACAAATAAAGAGAGAAAAAGAGAGGAGAGAGGCAGAAGCCTTTCCTCAGGATTGTTTGAGTTATTTCCTTTTAACTTTATCATATATATATATATATATATATATATATATATATATATATATACACTAAGCTATGTTATTACAACATTCTAAGTTTGCTTAGCTTCTGAATCTGAAAAATGCAAGAGTCTGTGAAGAAGAAAGCTCAGATGAATAGTTAGATTCAGAAGCATAAGTTATAGCTTGCTATTTGAGCAATATTATATTAATTATATTATATTGTATTATATCATGTCATATCATATCACATCACATCATATCATATCACATCACATCACATCATATCATATTATATTATAATTAATTTTAGACTAGCAATTGAGGGTTAATCCAGATTGATTAGCATTGCCAGGGAAGTAAGGGCTTGACAGAGAGAGAGAAAAACTAAGCCTTTGCAGCCTAAGTGCTGTCTGGTGGCTAATAGGGATTCTTCAGGCTCTTAGAAGGCTCTCCTGCTTATGCACTGGACAGAAATCTAAAAAGTCACTGACCTTAATGGCTCAAGAAAAGCATTACTTGTTGGGCAATTCTGTTACTGCATTTTCTTGCTGGATAATTAATACAGTAACATATTGTCTCTCTATAGGCTTAAAGAGGGCTATAGTTAAGGCGCACAATCCAAGGGCCCCATGTAAGGAGGCCAGGATCATCAGTATCACATCCCATTAAATTTCATTAGATTTTGCCAAATATTTTAGTCTGGAAAGGTCTTTTGAAATTATGATTATGTCATTCAGCACAATTTAGCTATTCCTCCTAGTTTGGGGTTATTTGAAGTTTCATTATCATTATTAGCATTACCATTTCCATAGCACATTAAGGCTTGCAAGGCCTTCTATAAATATTATCTCATTTGACCCTCAATACAACCCTACTATTATGACTTCCATTTTAAGAAACCAAAGTTGAAAAAGATAAAGTGACTGTCCAGAATCACACAGCTAATAAATGTCTCAGGCTGGATTTAAATAGACATTAGACAGCAGAGAGCCAAGTACTTGTATACTTCCTGTATCATCCTAGATTGGGTTTTAGGATTTCTTGATGTCTACTACTTCTGGTTAAGTCCCAGATAGTTTTTCCTACCCTTTCCCTTTTCCCTTGGATACCCACCTCCTTTTATTTTGGTTCATGTCTCCTGATACCTTCCAAGTCTTGGTCACCTGTTTTCCCTAGGAGAGCTTACAGTTTCTCAGAGGAAGACAACTGAATTGAAAGGACAGAATCATTTTAACGAGGACCCCTCCCCAATCCTAAACTCAGATGCATTTCCCTATTTGCTTTCTGCTATATCCCTAAAATTTTTCAAATCTAAAATTTCCATTTTTTTATTTACTCTATAAGCCACCAATTTAGGTCAGATTCTTAACACTTCTCACCTAGATTATTCCAGTGGTCTTCTAATTGGTCTCTCTCAATATTACATAGCTGCCAAAGTGATATTCCATAAGCACAGACCTGATATTATTATCATTTCCCCTACTCAGTAAACTTTATTAGCTGCCTGTTGTCTTTAGCATTAAATATAAACTTCTCTGTTTAGCTTTTAAAGTCCTTTATAATCTGACTTCCCACCTGTTTTTCCAAGCTCATTGCATATTACTCCCACACCTACATTTTGTGATTCAACCAAACTGTCTTCTCTTTGTTCCTTATATTGTTTTTGTTTGTCCTTCCTTTTGAAGAGGACCCCAATAACATCACAGAATGCATTTAAGTGAGCCTGAGTTGCACAAAGTTGGCAGTCTCTCTCTCTCTCTCTTTTCTGGAGACATGAAGTCCAGTGGCAAAACAAAAGTCAAGATGACTGACATGGCCTGGGATACAATGGATGACCTTGTGGTCTTTGATTCATAACTAAACTCTGAAAACTTATGCCACAATGCCTGGCTTCAAAGGTCTTTATGACTATTGGAACAAATTGTTCTCATCCATCCATTCCATCAGGGGAAGTCTTTACATGCTTGAGGCAGACATTTTCCTAAATCACTGCTGGATTTGAGACCTGTCAGTTACCATCAATTTGATTTAACTCACCTGCTATGACCATTTCACTACTTGTTATATCTTCTTGGAATCATAGATGAGAGCTGAGTCCCAAGTAGACACAAAAAGTAGATAAACAATCCTGAAAAGGACTCTGCCCTCATATTAAAGATTCTAATGCTTTTGGAATACAATCCATTTCCTTATATACAAAGCAATCTATCTCCTATTTCAAATTTGTACTGATAGTCTACCATGCATGGAATGCATTCCTTTCTCCACTCTGCATCTTGGAATCCTTGACTTCTTCCAAAAGAGCTCATAGATCACTTTCTGAATGAAGTTTTTGCTGTTTCCCCCACCTACTAAAGCCTTCCCCTCACTAACCTACGCTGTATTTAACTTATTGTTGTTGTTCAGTTATTTTAGTCATGAACAACTCTTCCTGACCTCATTTGGAATTTTCTTGTTAAAGATATAGAAGTATTTTGCTAACCAATAAGGTTAAGTGACTTTTCCAGGGTCACATAGCTAGTTAGTGTCCAAGGCCAAATTTGAATTCTGGAAAATGAGTCTTCTTGCACCATGGCACCTCCTAGCTGCTCCAGAAGTGGTTCAATAAGTGTTAAATAAATGCTTTTTTGTTCATTAATTCATAATTCAGTTGAATGATAATGAGGAACTAAACTACCTCCATAAGATTCTATTACATTACTACACTAAAACATGTTTAGCCACTCCCCTAACTGGAGGGAAACCTATTTTCCTCCTGAGTTTGTTGTTGCTTACTACAAAAATTCCTGCTACAAATATTGTTGTATATATGGGAACTTTTCCTCTACCTTTGACTTCATTGGTACTTTATGCCTCATTTTAAAATTTCTAAGTCAAAGGATATTAGTGACATTTTAAGTATAATTCTAATTATTTTCCTGAATGATTGGATCTATTCACAGCTCTATTGACATTAGTGTTTCCAAGTAATCCAATCCAATTACCTTATCTGATTTGCTGGAGACCTATCAATCAGAAAAACTCAACAAACATTTATTCAAAAAACATAAGAACCTATCAAAATGGGGTCCTACAGAGTCAAACACACTGAAATGACTCAACAATGACAAAGCACTTCTAGTTGCCAAACACTGATGATGTTGTTGTTCAGTTGTTTCAATTCAGTCTGATTTTTCATGACCCCATTTGGAATTTCTTGGCAAAGATACTACAGTGGTTTGCCATTTTCTCATCCAGTTCATTTTACAGATGAGGAAACTGAGATAAACAGGACCCTGCCCAGGGTTACCCAGCTAATAAATTTGAACTCACTAAGAGGAGTTTTCTTAACTCCAAATTTGGTACTCTGTTCATTGTGCCATCTTAGCTGCCCCTAATCCCCAAGAAAAAGAAAAAAGCTCTCAAAGAAATTATATTCTAATAGAGGGAGGATAGGACAACAAAGGCTTGGAACTGGTCCATTTGGTGCTGGACAGTTTCTGGGTAGCTAGGTGGTGCAGTAGATAAAACACCAGCCCTGGAGTCAGGAGGGCCCAAGTTCAAATATGACCTCAGGCACTTGATACTTACTGTGTGACCTGTAAGTGGATAGACACTTCTCATTCAGGGGAGTAGGTTGACCTATCCCATCCAGGAACAATGGCAGAGTTGATTTGATCTGGGTTTATCATTCCAAAACTAAAGAAGGTAGAAAGCAAGAGAGCCTCACAAAGCTGAGGAGAGGGGGACAGACAGAATATGGTCTCTAGTGTTTTTGGCAGCTAGGATGCTAGTGGGAAGGCTACAGTAACCTAATTGATCTTTGTCTCTCCCTTCCAGAGTATATTCTCCATGAGACTGCCAGGCTATTATTCTTAAAGCACATAGGTCTAGCCACATCTTCCCTGCTCAAGAAGCTCCAGTGGTTCCTTGATTCCAAAGGATAAAATACAAACTCTTCTATTTCACTTTTAAAGCTCTTATTAATCTGATACCTTCCAGGTTTATTTTATGTATTACTCTCCTTTATGAACTCTATGTTCCATCAAAGATGTCCTTTGCTGCGTGTTGTTTCCCATACCTACGTTCTGTCTCCCATTGTGCCTCTGCACAGACTGTTCCCCATACCAAGAATACACTCTCTTCTCATCCCCATCTTTTAGAATCCTTAATTTCCTTCAAAGCTTAGTTCAATTGCCATCTCCTACAGGAAGCCTCTCCTATTCTCAACCTCATGCCCCAGCTGCCAGTACTCTGCCTCCTAAAAAATGACTTTGTTTATATTTTTAACTTCTGCAGACAGATTTTTCCATGAAGACTCTAAGAAGCTCCTTGAGTAGAGGTTATTTCAGTTCTGTTTTTAATGTTTCCCAGCAGCTAACACAATGTTTGGCATATAGTAGGTGCTTAATAAGTGTGTATTGATGTGAATTGAAATGGTAACACCCTGATCAAAGTCCTGGTCAATCTACCCTGCTTTTGGCTCTGGTGGTGGCTATGTGAATGGAGGGAAGGGAGAAGAATTGGAGAAGTGTTATTGCTAGAGATATAAATTGCAGTTTGTAGGGATAAATGGTAAGCCCTACTTTGACCACTGGGTTCTTTGTGTGATTGGGCAAGTCCCTTTACATTGGGACTTATAATGGTACCTACCTCCCAGGTTTGTTGAGAAGATAAAAAAAAAAAGAGCAGCTATGTGACATAATAGATAGGAATCAGGAAAAGTTACTCATGTGCTCAAATTCAGACACTTAGCTGGGCAGTCACTTCATTGGTTTATTTCAGTTTCCTCAGGTGGAGAAAGAAATGGCAAAAAACTCCAGTATATCTGCCAAGAAAACCCCAGATGGGTTCACAAAGAATAGGACAGAACTGAATAACAGCACTCAATATATGTTTATTATTACTATTATTCCACCCAGATTGATAAGAGGAAAAATAATCCTCTGTCAGGAGGGATCAGAACTGGTTTGGGAAGGTCCACAGGGAAGGAACTTGCCATAACCTACAGGCTTCTTGTATAGTGGGTTCAGGTCCAGGTCCAGGGCATCCCCATTATAAAACACAGGAGTACATGACAGATCTCTAAGCAATCATCTGTTACTTTTTCCCCCAAAGGGCCTTTGAGATAAGTAGATTTTGCTGCCTCTCTGGTTTCTTTTTTTTTTTAGGTTTTTTTTGCAAGGGTTAAGTGGCTTGCCCAAGGCCACACAGCTAGGTAATTATTAAGTGTCTGAGACCGGATTTGAACCCAGGTACTCCTGACTCCAAGGCCGGTGCTTTATCCACTACGCCACCTAGCCGCCCCAGCCTCTCTGGTTTCTAAAGATAAAATGAAGTAAGAAAGGGTGGGGAAAATAGAAATTTCTCACCTGTTATTGCTGTTAATGTAGCAAAGAATTCTCTACTGTGCTTTTTTTTTTTTTTTTTTTTTTTTAGTTTTTGCAAGGCAAATGGGGTTAAGGGGCTTGCCCAAGGCCACACAGCTAGGTAAAGTGCCTGAAGCCGCATTCGAACTCAGGCCCCGACTGACTCCAGGGCCGGCGCTCTATCCACTGCGCCACCTAGCCGCCCTCTACTGTGCTTTTGATGAGGGGGGCTCCCAGAAACGGGGGCGCTGTTCCTAGGCCTGGGCACCTTCTCCTTTGGCCCGGCTCTCTGTCCTGGGCTGGGCGATGGCCCCCTCTAGTGCCCGCTCTCCGGCCGCCCCCGGGCTGGCTCTGGGACCCGCCGCACTTCAGCAGCCTCCGGCAAAGGCCGAGCAAAGCGCCCGCCGGGCTCAGCCGGGCTCAGCCGGGCCCAGCCGGGGAGGGCCGGGAGCGCCGGCCTCAGAGTCTTCCCGCGTGGCACGGGCGCGGGGCTTGGCCGGCTCCCCTGAAGCGAGAACCCGGGGCACGCAGCTTCTCCCGACCCGGCCGCTGCGGGGCAGCAGAGAGCTCCCAGCGTTGCCTTTAAATTTGGAAAGGAAGGGGAGGAGTTTGCGTCCTCCGGCAGCAACCCGGACTGCCCCGCCTCTCTCCCGGCCGCTCCTTTAAGACGTCGGTGACGTAATCGGGTGACGCAAGCGAGTGGCGGCGGCTTCGAATCCGGACCCCGGGAACTGCGCTTCCGCAGCCGCCGGGCCTGGAGCCCTTCGCGCCAGCCTCAGCCGGGCCGCCCCTGCCGGAGCCCGGGCCTAGCCGGGCTCGCCCCGCGCCGCGTCGGGCCCGGGGCCCAGCTCGAGTCCATGGCGGAGGATGAAAGGGAGACCCCCCGCTATTACCATGGTAATTCCAATGGCCGCCGGGCCCCCCCTCCTCTGCGCCCCACGTGGTCAAGGAGCGAGCGCGCGCCCTGCCCGCCCCTCCCCCGGCTTCCCTCGTGACCCCGCCCCCGGAGAAGCGCCCGCTGCGGGGGGGGGGCTCCCTCCCCGCCTACCCGAGCCACGCCCTTTGACCTTTCCTGCGGGGCGCTCACCCCCTACTCCACCTCGGGATTGGGGTCGCCCAGATTATCCGAATCCAATTCCAATCCCATCCAATAAATACAAATGCGAGGTTTGTCTTTTCAAGCTCGCCTGGCCCAGATCTCGGGGGGACTAGGTGCTTGAGCCTTTGAAAGGCTGAGAGAAGGTTCTAGTACTGACCCCCTCCTTTTGAGGGTGATTCTAGGACTCGGCCTGAGGAATTCTGCACATAAAAAGCCCTTTGTTCCCGGTTTTGACTTTGGAGTGAAAATAACCTGGTTCGATAACCTGTCAAAACGATTCGGGATAAGTGATGTTTTGGGGAGGAAGGCTTCTGACACTTGAAAAAATCTGCCTCTTGCCCTTCTCTGATGATAATCTTCCTCCTAAAGTTCCAGCAAAAAAAAAAAAAGCAAAAACAACAAAAATTAATAAAAAAAACACCAAGGTCCTGACAGTTTTGTTAGGTCATTAGAAGTGGGAAGAGAAATGATGAGGACGAAATGTACTTGTAAATAGTAACTTTCTCACTCACATACCTCTTCTCTCCTCCTCCCCCAAATTGTTTTCTTTTCTTTGCAGGCTTGTAGTTTGCAGAATCTATTTGCTGTGGAAGATGAATTTGAAGATGAGGTGAGGAAGCATTTGTGATCTGAGATGAAAGAGAGATGTTCTCACTTAGGTTGTAAACATCTTGGCCTAGAACATATTCACCTGACTCTAGTCCCTTTAGGTGACTTTTATGTTATATTTCCCCAGTCTTAGAGAAAAGTCTTTTGAGAAAAATGGAGGAAAAAGTTAAATGTCTAGTTATGTGTTTTGAAAATAAGCCCCTCAGAAGGTGGTTTACTGCTTGAAATCTCAATGTCATTCCATAATTAGTGTATCCTTATGCTATACTTGAGTTAGGAAAGGAACATTTTTATAAGCTTTTTTGAGAGGCAGCATGGTGCAATTTCTACCAGAGATCCCATGCGCTTAGGAGTTTTAAATTGTCTAGCCAATGTCTCTACTAAATTCATTATCAATATTAAGGTGGGATTAAAGGGCTCAGGCTGCCAATGAAGGGGTGAAGTGACTCAGGTTGGAAACAGAATAGGTTAAAGCTCCTTTATTGATCAGTAGTCTTTATACTCCTAGCTTAGGCAAGATGGGGAGAGCCAGTCTTTTTAAGAGGGAGGAAAGAAAGGAGGAAGGGAGTAATGGAGAAGGAATCATTGAGAGGGTGAAGGAAGGGAAAAGGAGAGAAAGAGAGAAAAGGGCAGAAGATGGGGAAAGCATTGGGAAAAAGTCAAAAGATCAGGTTTCTAGTTCAGGCTTTGCTATTAAATGAGTGTCTTATGATTAGCAAACTACTTCTACCTCTCTGGACATCAATTTTTTTTTTTGTCTGTAAATAGACTATACGATTTCTAACTTCCCACTTTCAGATTCTGAGAGTATAGATTTTTATTAGCTTGTGCAACTTTGAGAAGTTAACTTATTTATTCAAGGTCATGATTCTGATAAAGCCCAGGACTGGCTTCAACATCTCTTGATTGAGGTCAAGACTTTTAATCTTTGTAATCTTCGTTTCTTGGTCCTGAACTATGATCTCATCTCTGCAGAAAACTGGTATGGAAACTTATATCCAATCCAGGCTATCAATTCACCTATAATTTAAAGTCTTAGAACTGCCTGAGGTGGTTAAAGGACTTGTTTAAGGTGACACAAGCAGAGTGAAAAGCACTTCTAAGGGGCAGCTAGATGGTGCAGAGTACCAGCTCTGGAGTCAGAAGGACCTGAGTTCAAATCTAGACTCAGACACTTAATAATGATCTAGCTGTGTGATGTTGGGCAAGTCATTTAACCCCATTGCCTTGCCAAAAAAATAACTCTACCAACAAGCATTTCTGTACTAGAATATCCATATATAGGATACATGTCAGACTAGACTCTTCTAACTCAAAAACCAGGGCCCTGCCAACATAAATGGAGCTTAGTCTTTCTTCAAGGAATGAACAGTGGTCTCATTCATCAGCTCTTGTCTTCATAGTACTTAATGTGATAATATGCTTTTTCTCTTTCTCTAGCATCAAAATGCTTTTACATGCATTATTTTATAGCACTGTGATAGATTTTGTAGGAAGGCTATGTAAAGATACCCCTTATTCACTAGGCTCAGAATTTACATGGTTTTTTTCCAAAACCCTTTGAGAGAGGATGAAATAGAGTCACAGAGAGAATAGGGACTTAGTCAGTAAGTATTTATTAAGGTCCTAGGTCACCTGCTTCAAAACTGGATTCTTTGGGTTGTTTCAATGGTATGGGAACTCCAAGTTTCTTGTTTTCTCAACTATGAAATCAGAACTGTCAGGTTTTCTTGAACAGAAGGTTTGCTCTTGCCTTGTCTCTCAGCTTTGGAGAGGTGTGATCACAGGCTAAAAAAAAAAGACTGTTGAAAATAACCCCTTTTTTAGTCTTGCCAGGTGACAGCAGAACCTTCCAGTTGCAAATTGGGGACAGCTCTGAGGCCTCAAGGTTGGATTGTGGGGAGGTGGAGTCTATGATTAAGGATTCATATTTCTCCATCCATTTTTGGAAATGGCCTCATGCCTAGGAAAGTGATCTTAGGAAGGCAGGAGATCCATAATCATTAGGCTTTATTGTAAAAGTTGATCTTTTATGATACTTCTTACTCCTGACCTAAACCTTCTGGAAATCACTGTCTATTGTGATAACATGCAAGAGAACATCCTCTTCTGGACCTCCTGCCAACAGTTTGCTATAACTGTATGTACCTGTGTAGAATTGGTGAGGTCCACATTTGTCAATAGGAGGATAGAGGGTAGAGTCAGGAACCAGAGATCTATTTGCAGCTCTTTCTGTCCATGGAAATGCTCTGTGGGCCTTGGACAGTTCACTTCTGGGTCTTTGTTCTTTTAATCCCTTAATTGCTTCCCAACAACAAGAATAATAAGATGACTTTTCTAAGGTACTTTGAGATTCTTGGGTAAGGACTTGATTGCAATGAAACATTGTGACCCCTTGTTTCAGGCTACATCAACTCAGCTCAGTGATTATTAGATTGCATTGACATTTCCATCCACATCGGTTATTATTCTTCATGTTTTAACATCATTCATTGAAAAGGACATAACACTCAGTTCAGGATTGTATAGGATTAGGCTCAAAATGAAAGGAGGTGAGAACGCTATGGCTTTCTTATGCCTTCTTTTCTGTCTATATTGGTACTTGTATCTGGAAGAATATGCACAAGAATACTGTTCTTTTAATTCTGTCAACTGTCCCAAATGCTATAACCTGATTCCTCTGATCCTATTTGCAGGATTTCTTGTCAGCTGTAGTGGACACTGAAAACAAGTTCTCCAATTCATTCTCTATAAATCCAGGATGCCTGAAACCTGTGTGTTCCAAGCCCAAAGTTGCCAAACAGGCACCAACAACTTCCTGTCCTACTCTTCTGCAAGGGACTTCGAACCTGCCAGCCCAGGGTCTCAGACTCCCCATCTCTAGTATGCCCAGGGCAGGAGGAGTTTCTCCTTCTAAGATGTCAACATTGCTAGGACTATCCCCTTCTCCCAACTTAGCTGGGGGAACTAGAGATCTAGGCCGAGTGACCCCAGAAGGAGTGACCACAGAATCTCATGGACCTTTCTCTTTTGAGAACCATCATCCAGTGGCTGGTACCACTGTGACAAGTAAACAGGATGAATTCAGTATGCTATCGGATGTGGAGCTGAGGCAGGGAAATTCAAATGGGCCTATGAAAAGCCTGTTTCCCAGGCAGAAGGAGAACCGTGGGCAAGTCAAAAGGCCACGAATGTCTGAACTGAGAGAATCTTGTTGTCAAGGGTCAGTAGTCATCAGACTGACTGAGCCCCTATTCTCAGATCCTACCACCCACCAAGGGGCTCCATCATTCAGGATGAAACCTGGTGCTTCCAGTAGCTTTACTTTCCCATCTGGTTTACGAGATCCCACTCAACCTGTCCCCTGGCAAGCTGGTCCTAGGGGCAGTCATCTCCATGTGCCTCAGTCTCACCAAGTTGCTAAATGTTATGCTCAGAACAGTTCTCAAAATAGTTCCCTAATCCCTCGACCATTCCAATCCCCAGGTTCCTGGGAAAGTGGAAAACCTAGAGTCCTAGGGCCTGCTATTCCCAATTCAAACTCTTCTCTTTTCCAAGTGACTAACTCTGTTCAGAAATCCTTGGAGTCCCGAACTGGAGTCTCTTCTGTTGAATCTCTTGTCTCTACCCCATCTACTTCCTGTTCTTCCCTGGCAGCCTCAGGGATTCTTCAGACCCCTGTAGTCACCAACCATCTTGTACAGCTAGTTACTGCTACCAATCGGACACCTGGGATGCCTGCTTCTATGCCCACACGGGCCAGAACACGTCGCTTTCCTGGACCAGCTGGCATCTTGCCTCACCAGGTAAATCATATTCAAGAAGTAGACTGGAATTTTCAGAAAGTTTGAGGGGATAGAAAGGTTCAGTGACAAATGTCCTGGCAACATTCAATCTGATTGGTTAAGAAATAGCATCCCTACCACGGGAAAAAAAGAAGAAAACAAAAATGGTGCTACTAGTCTAGTGTAAAGGGGCAAAAGGAGGTAGGAAAATGCTGTCACTTTTCCTAATTCTCTAAGCAGAAGAGACATGATAGTAGTAAGAAGGAAGGGAATTATATCTGAAGGATTTGACAGTCACATTAGATTTAGGAACCTGGATCAGTTGAGATGCTTTGAGCTAGTCCAGAGGCAGCAGAAACAACTGTTAGGAGAATCTGATTCCCAAACAACATTGACTAATTGTTTAGTTGACTTGCATTTTGAGGAATGTCTGAGTAGACCCCACTTCCTAATAGGGAGATGGGAATGGATTTGGAAAAGGAATTTATTTAATTCTAGAGTCCACTGAAGTGTTTAATTGGGAGCTACTGCTCCCAATTGTGAGAGAATCACTTTAGGGGAAGATCTTTGATCTTGAGAATAGTCAACTGGCCTGAAAAATGGGAAGCAGTAGTATTCTTCTGCTCTTCTAGAATTACTGGGATGGGAAAGTGGGGTGTTATCAGTTAGCTGACCCTAACAAAGGAATCTTTTCAACCTCTTGGGCCAGTTGCAAATTCATTATATTCCTCCAGAAATTCCCAGAGGCATATTTTAAAGCTTGTTAGTAAGGCTCCTGAGACACAGAAAAATGTAATGTGTCCCTTATAGTTTTCCTGAACACATTATGTAACCCAGATGGAAAGCTGTTCTAGTAAATAACAGCTGCTAAGTTTGTTCTCATTTGAACTTCATTCTTTCTCCTTCCTTTTAGCACAGTGGAAAAAATCTGGAGGAGATCATGATTTCAACTCCTCAGACTCCAGCTCATGGTGCACTAGCTAAGTTCCGGACAGAGGTAACTTGCTTAGTGGCCATTGTTCATTTGCCAGAATCAGAACTGGTTTTCAACCATTTATTGAGATGGTCATCTGGGAAAAAGCAATCCCTGCCACTGATTTGAGAGTAGATTCTCAATAATGTAACAGTTGAGCTTCTTCAGGGACATTGTGGAATCAATGGGGCATTTCAAATTGGATACTATTGGGAGATCGTCACAAAAGGTCCCATTGGATAGGATCCTATTTAATCAGCCAGACTTCAAATTGATCTCCTTCCAACAAGGTTAGGGGTAAGAGATAATGATTTGTTAAATCATGAAAAATGACTGATTGGGTGACAAGAGCTTTTTTTGCCAGTAAATTCTGTGTAAATGGTGGGTAAATCATTTAACCTCTATTTTCATATCTATAAAATAAGATAGAGAGGTTCTAGGAGCAGATTTGGACTAGATGGTCTCTAATATATCTTCTAGTTATAATCCTTAATAAGTTTCCTCTAGCCAGATCCCTGAGTTTATGTTCCTGCCATCCACTCTAAATTCTGACTTTAATTAGCTATCCTTTCACTTGGAGGCTTTTTTTGTCATTAGTTTTAATGTTTTTATAAAGTTTTATTCATCTCTTGAGTTCTCTATTACAGTAAATTATAATCTAAGTTCAAAGCACTCATGAGATGACTTAATCAGCTTTACAGAACTTAAACCAGAGGTTCACTTATAGTAGAGCTAGGTAAGAAAAGGAGCATGTGTCATTTTGTTTTTCAAGTAACAAATATCTTTGAGAGCTGAAATCCCTGTTGTACCCAAAGCTCCTTCTGTGCATATCCACACCAGAGATTAAAAAATTTTGCTTCTTTAAAATCAAGACCATCCAAGCGGATTTGCTAACATTTACCTGAACTGTTATTGAAAGTACTTTATCTCAAAATTTTGGCATGAATAGGAAGAAAAGGATTTTATCTGGGAAAGAGATCTCTCCTTTCTGCCACCTACTTCTAAGCCAGAGGAAGTTTAGTGGGATGGAAACTCATTTACCTGGGTGCCTCTTCCCACCCTGCTCCAGGAAATACCTAGTTCCCAGTCCTCAGAGGAGGATTTTGAGCATGGCCCCTGGCTGACTATGAAAACTGAACTGGGCCTAGATGATCAAGACCCTTCCTGCTTCCTCCACATGTACAGTATCGTTATGGTATTACGGAAGGTAAGAAGGAAACTGTTCCATCTCCTCCTTTTCCTATCTGCCCATGGTGGGAAAGGCTTCTCTTTGCTTTCTTCAAACCCATCCCTAAACCATTGACTCTATCCACTCCTGCATATTCCTAACCATGAAGAGCCTAGTCATTGCCCATCTCTGGGATATCTCTAAGCACCAGAATGAGTTTAGTGGGATAATAGGAGTAGGTTATCTTTCAGAGGTGGGACTGGATAAAGTAGCCTGCTTTGTATAGGGTATATTTTAGTCAACTATGTGTCAACATGTATGTTAGGGTACCTTCTAACAGAATAATTATACAGATATTAAAAGAAAAGAAGATAGAGAAGTGGAAGATTAGTCAGCCTATAGGTAGTATGGTAGTATGGGGAGATGAGAGTTGAGAGCTCCACTTAGATTAATTATCCTTAGGTCAGAAAGCAATTTCACTTGGGTTGATGCAAAGAGCATCTCCCACTTACAGATCATGCTCCCCACCAGCAGCCTTCCATGCTCTCTTCTGGTCCTTTTAAATAGGCTGCCTTGAAACAACTTCCCAGGAACAAAGTGCCCACCATGGCCGTGATGATCAAATCCCTGAGCCGAAATACAGTAGATGCCAGTGTGGTGTTCAAAGATCCTACAGGTGAGGAGGAGAACCTTGGGGCCCAGCTGGTCTCTGAGGAGGGTTTCCAATGACCTCAGGGCCCACAGTAACAGGTGATCCTTAGTTCTTTAGAGATGTACTAGAATCTTAGAAGCAAGGAACTGGAAGGGACTTTGGAAGCCAGGGATCTCAGTAGCACATCTAGTTTGTTTATGATCTGCTTGGAACACTTGTTGCAACAGGGAGCTTACTGTATCACAAGGCAGTCTATTACATTGCTCAGTAATTCCTAATTTTTAGAACATTCCTTCATTTTGAACCAGGCTGCCTGAGTGACTTTTATTTACTGGTTCATATTCTCTGCTACACAAAATCCAGTTTCTCTTCTAGATCTCACATATATATGAAAATTGTTTTTTTTATGTTCTCCCTACTAGCTTTTGCCTCAAATGCTCCTTTTCTCCAAGCAAAAGATTTTGTGATATAATAGAAAAAGTTCTGACCCTGGAAACAGTCCCTAGGTTCACTGCCCATCTCTGGCACTAACTGCATTATCTTAAATAACTTTCCCTCTGACACCTCAGTATCCTCATCTATAAATTGAGGGGGTTGGATGAAATGAACTCTTATGGCCCATCCTGGCTATGGATTAATGGTTCTACTTAAATAGAGCTATGGTCTGTGTTCCTGGCATCCACCCCAAATTCTGACTTTAATTAGCACTTGGAGGTTTTTTTTGTCATTGGTTTAAATATTTTTATATAGCTTTATTCATCTCTTGACCTCCCCATTACAGTAAATTATAAACTAAGTTTAAAAGCATTCATGAGATGACTTTGGCCCTTAATCAGTTTTACAGAACTTAAAGCAGAGGGTCATTATAGAAGAGCTAGTTAGAAAAGGAGCATGTGCCATTTTTCAAGTAGTAAATATTTTTGAGAGCTGAAATCCCTGTTGTACCCAAAGCTCCTTCTGAGCATATCCACATCAGAGATTAAAAAATTTTGCTTCTTTAAAATCAAGTACCTGTGGGGCAGCCAGGTGGCACAGTGGATAGAGCACTGGCCCTGGAGTCAGGAGGATCTGAGTACAAATATGCTCTCAGACACTTAATAATTATCTAACTGTAATGGACAAGTCACTTAACCCTATTGTCTTGTAAACAAAAAAATCAAGTACCTGTTGGGTAGACCTTCTAAAGGTAAAATCACAATATGCATTCTCATCCTGTGCAACTTTTGTCTATGTCCTCCTGGAAATCTTCCTTAGGAGATTTATATAAAGTGCCAAGATTCTTCTTGGTATCTTAGGTACCAATGTGGCATGAGGGCTGTCTGTTATTTCTTGCTCATTCTATTTGACCAAATTGATTTCTTGTGCAGTCTTACATGTCTATGATGATATCTTTTAATTTCATTTTTAAAACATGCATTTCATCTTGAGTGAGGTAATGCAACCTATTTATTCCTACCAAGAATCTTCTGTTATATGTTGGATGACTTGCAATTTATTTCTTGAAAATAGGTTGGGCAATGGATAGAACACCAGTTCTGGAGTCAAAAGGACCTGATACTTGACATTTGCTAGCTGGGTGACCTTGGGCAAATCTCTTAACCCTTATTGGCCTCACATCCAGGGCTATCTCCAGTTGTCTTGATTCATATCCGGCCACTGGACCCAGAGAGCTCCAGAGGAGAAAGTGAGATTGGTGACTTAGCACAGCACCCCCCTCACTCAAATTCAGTTTCCTTGCTTGTCATGGTAACACCTCCTTGTGATATCATGATCTTCTTTGAGAATAAAGGAAAAATGTCATCATCAATCATCTTGGAGATAATGGTATTTTACAGTTCATAGCCATATAGCATCACCATAAAAATGTTTGTGTTGGCAGCTAGGTGGCGTAGTGGATAAAGCACTGGCCTTGGAGTCAGGAGTACCTGGGTTCAAATCTGGTCTAAGACACTTAATAAGTACCTAGCTGTGTGGCCTTGGGCAAGCCATTTAACCCCATTTGCCTTGCAAAAACCTTAAAAAAAAAGTTAGGTTATTTTAGAGGAGAGATTAGGCTCATTTAAAAATATTAATTTGGACCTTACTCTATCTCCTATGCAGTTCTAGGTCCAGGTCATTATTCATCTGTAGTATCTAGTTAATGTTTGTGTATTGAAGGACCAACTCTATAAGCTGTCCATTCAACTGCAGATCATAAGCTAGATGATAGGCATTCTTCATCCACTTGGTGTTGCCTCTGTGGGCAACTAACTCTTGACATGTTTCAAAATTTTCATTTAGAAGATTCTTCAATGTTCTGTGAAGTCAGCATGGAACATAGCTTGTAGAAAAATCTTAAAAGATAGTATCAAATCAGATTTCTTTTGTAGTCCACAAACAGTGCAATGGGATTTTATATTTGTTCCTTTTGGACAATTTTGTGAATGTAAAGCTATTGTCTGTTATAGAATAATATTTGTAAAAGCTTATCAGTTTGCTTCCCATATATCAGGAGTGTACTTGACACATGTATATATATTTTCAGAAAGATCCCCCCCACTCCTTACTTCCATCTCTTCCCTTCCTCTTCACTCTGTCTACTCAGGGCTGGGGTAGGAACTTTTTCCTACCCTTGGGCCCTTTGAATATTTATAACATCATTTGCAGTCTATATGTGGCCAAATGTTTAATTCATCCACCCTTAAAAAGCTGTTAGATTTATTGAATTTCTTTTTTTTTTTTCTTTTTTTTTTTTTTTGCAAGGCAGTGGGGTTAAGTGGCTTGCTCAAGGCCACACAGCTAGGTAATTATGAAATGTCTGAGGCCAGATTTGAACTCAGGACTCCTGACTCCAGGGCCAGTGCTCTGTCCATTGCGCCACCTAGCCACCCCCTGCACCACCAATGCGATTTATTGAATTGCAAGTCCCTACCTGTTGTTGCCTTAGCTACACCAGTGTGACCTGCTGACTGGAGGTTCCCCATCCCTGACCAAGGGTAGACCTGCAGGTTGCTCTGCCCAAAGAAATGTAAATTTTGATTGCTGAAACCTGGCAAAATATCTTGGGGTTTACAGTCCTGGGATTCTTCTGGCACTCCTGTCTGTCAACAATAGGCCCCAGGCCAAGCCCACTTGGTCATTGAGTCCTGATTGGCTCAGAATGAAAACAGATAGCAGTCTTTTCTGTTTTGGACAGGAACCCTGAAGGTTTTCCTATTCTAGATTGATTTTTTTTTTACTAGATTAAAGAGGCTAATTTCTATCTCATTTCTTTCTTCTTTAACCTTAATCATTGAATAGGCATAGTCTCTGTCAAATACCTGAGCTTAAAAAGGCCAAGCTCTCCCCCTGCATCAGGGCCATCTCCAGTTGTCCTGATCCATATCTGGCCACTGGACCCAGATGGCTCTGGAGGAGAAAGTGAGACTGGTGACCTAGGACAGCCCCTCCCTCACTCAAATCCAGTTCATGTGTTTGTCATGACATCACCTCCCTAATGTCATGATTGTCTTCCAGAACAAAGAACAAACAACAAGAGATTTGAAAGTAAGCAGATGGGTTTGCATGAAGGTGTATTAGTAAGTGTCAGTAGCTTATGCTTTAACAGTATCAGTATAAGAAAGCATAGATAGGGTCAAGGAGGATTGTTTTGGTCATTGAGAGTTCAGTCATGGGACAGTGAATTGAAACATCCTTTCCAGGAGTTTGATTCTTGATCCCAGAGTAAGAGGTGGACTTGGTGAGAGCATGAAAGCTGACCTGCTAGAGCTCAGTGTGGTGGTCTGGACCAGCTGGGACATCCAGGGTGAGCCCTCATTGAGGGTGATGGAGAGCCAGGGTAGAGGTGGAAGGTGAATCAGCAGTAGCGGCTTGGCCGCATAAGAGTAAATAGTTACTGATATTTCCTCAATTACCTTTTCTTTTTAGTAAAAATAATTCATTAAAAAATTTTTTTAATGTATTTAGTACTTAATTTTTCTACAATGCATTTAAAAATAATTAACATTTGTTTTTAAAACTTTGAGCTCCAAATTCTCTCTTCTTCCTTCCACAATTCCATCATTAAGATGGCAAGAAATTCAATATAGCTTATACCCATAGTATGCTTCAGGGGTAGCTAGGTGGTACAGTGGATAGAGCACTGGCCCTGGAGTCAGGGAGTACCTGAGTTCAAATTTGGTCTCAGGCTTTTTTTTTTTTTGCAAGGCTAATGGGGTTAAGTGGCTTGCCCAAGGTCACACAGCTAGGTAATTTAAATGTCTGAGACCAGATTTGAACCCAGGTACTCCTGACTCCAGGGCCAGTGCTTTATCCACTGCACTACCTATCCGCCCCCATCAATTCTTTCTTTAGGGATGGATAATATTTTTCATCATAAGCCCTTCAGAGTTGTCTTAGATCATTGTATTGCTAAGAAAAGTTAATTCATTCACAGCTGATCATCTTACAGCAATTGCACTTACTTTATACACAGTATATTTCACTGTAGATTAGCTC
This sequence comes from Macrotis lagotis, assembly GCF_037893015.1. Taxonomy (NCBI): domain Eukaryota; kingdom Metazoa; phylum Chordata; class Mammalia; order Peramelemorphia; family Peramelidae; genus Macrotis; species Macrotis lagotis. Next base: position 195,497,608 of record NC_133659.1, read on the forward strand.
ATGTAAGTCTTTGCAGGCTTTTTTCAGAGCATGCTGCTCATCATTTTTCTTTAAGAATTATAGTATTTCATCACAATTACATAACACAATTAATTTGCTTACCCATTCCCCAGTTGATGGGTATTCTTCCAATTTCCAACTCTCTGCCAACAGAAAATAGCTGCTATAGATATTTCTGTACATATAGGTCCTTTTTTTTGTAAATTTCTTTTTGAATAAAGACCTTGTGGCATTGTTAGGTCAAATGTTATACCCAATTTTATAGCCTTTTAAACACAGCTCTAGATTGCTCTAAAGGTTGGTTGAATCACTTTACAACTCTACCAGTAGTACATTAATGTTTCATTTTTCCCATATCCCCTCCAACATTTTTCATTCTTCTCTGTCATGTTAGACAGTCTAATAGGTGTGAGGTAGTATCCCAAAATTGTTTCAATTTGCATTCCTCCAATCAATAGCAATTTAGAGCACCTTCTCATATAACTTTAAATAGCTTTGATAACTTCATCAGAAAACTTCATGTCAGTTGGGGAATGGTTCCTACTTTTATAAATTTGATTCAGTTCTCTATTTATCAGAGAAACTTGTTTCAAATTTTTTTTCTCAGTTATGATGGCTAAGAGTCTTTCCCTTCTTCCTATCACCCCAATTTATTCTGTTATCTTTCTTTCACCCTGTTCTTTATCAAAAATGTTTTGCTTTTGTCTACCACCTCCCCCAATTGCCCTCCCTATCAGCCCTTTCCCTTTTTTCATCCCCTTCCTCTCCTACTTCCCTGTAGGTGTAAAATAGATTTCTATATCCAATTGAGTGTATATATTATTCCCTTTTTAAGCCAAAAATAAACTTCTTATAACCTCTCACCTCCCTATCTTCCTCTCCACTGTGAAACCTTTTTTTGCCTGTTTTATATGAGATAATTATCCCCATTCTACTTCTCCCTTTTCCTTTCTCCCAGTACATTCTTCTTTCTCACCTCTTTATTTTTTTTTTAAGATTGCATCCCTTCATATTCAACTCATACCTGTGCCCTCTGTCTGTACATACTCTTAACTGCCTTAATAATGAGAATGTTTTTATGAATTAAAAGTATATCTTTCCATGTAGGAATGTAAATAGTTTAAGCTTATTTAAGTTCCTTATGATTTTCCTTTCCTATTTACTTTTCATCAAGAATGCTTGAAAGGGGCAGCTAGGTGACACAATGCACCAACCCTGGAGTCAGGAGGACCTGAGTTCAAATGTGACCTTGAACACTTAATAACTATCTAGCTTCCTGACATTGGGCAAATCAGTTAACCCCATTGCCTTGCAAAAAAACAAACCAAACAAAAAGAATGCTTGCAAGTCCTCTGTTTAGAGAAGCCACTAAATCTTGTGTTATCCTGACTGTGTGTCCACAGTTGTTGAATTGTTTCTTTGTTGCTACTTGCAGTAATCTCTCCTTGACTTGAGAGTTCTGGAATTTGACTATATTATTCCTTGGGTGTTTTCATTTTGGTATCTTTTCCAGAAGGTAATTAATGAATTCTTTCCATTTCTGCTTTACCCTCTGGTTCTAGAATATGAGGGCTATTTTCCTTATTTATTTTTGGAAAGATGAGGTCCAATTTTTTTTTTTTTGTTTGTTTGTTTTTGGGTTTTTTCTAGGCAGTGAGTTTAAGTGGCTTGCCCAAGGCCACGCAGCTAGGTAATTATTAAGTGACTGAGGCCAGATTTGAACTCGGGTACACCTTACCCCAGGGCCAGTGCCCTATCTACTGTGCCACCTAGCTACCCCCTAAGTTCTTTTTTTAATCATGGCTTTCAGGAAGTACAGAAATTTTTAAATTATTTCTCCAAGATCTGTTTTCCAGTGAGTTACTTGATATAGCCTTTTATTTTTTATTTGGTTTGGTTTGTTATTTCTTGTTTTCTCCTGGAGTCATTAGCTTCCATTTGGTCAATTCCAATTTTTAAGTAATTATTTTCTTCAGTGAGCTTTGGTGCTTCCTTTTTCATTTGACCAATTCTATTTTTTTTTTAAGGTTTTTGCAAGGCAGTAGGTTTAATGACTTTCCCAAGGCCACACAGCTAGGTAATTATTAAGTGTCTGAGGCCAGATTTGAACTCAGGTACTCCTGACTCCAGGGCTGGTGCTCTATCCACTGCACCACCTGGCTGCCGCCCCCCATTCTACTTTTTAAAGGAGCTTTTTTTCTTCAGTGAATTTTTGTGCCTCGTTTTCCATTTGACCAATTCTGCTTTTCTCCTCATTGGCTTTTTATACCTTGTTTGTCATTTGGCCTACTCTACTTTTTTTATTTTAGTTTTTTGGGTTTTTTTGCAAGGCAGTGGGGTTAAGTAGCTTACTCATGGCCACACAGCTAGGTAATTATCAAGTGTCTGAGGCCAGATTTGAACTCAGGTACTCCTGACTCCAGATCCAGTGCTCTATCCATTGTGCCACCTAACCACCCCTCTATTTTTTAAAAAGTATTTTCTTCAGTATTTTTGGTGTCTTTTTTACTAAGTTATTGACTCTTTTTTCATGATTTTCTTGCGTCACTCTCATTTCTCTTCCCTTTTTTTTTTAACTCTCTCTTATTTGATTTTCCAAATTCCTTTTTGAGTTTTTCCATGCCCTGAAACCAATTCATATTTTTCTTAAAAGCTTTGGATGAAGGAGCTTTGACTTTGTTATCTTCTTCTGAGTATGTTTTGATTTTCCTTGTCACCATATTAACTTTCTATAGTCAGAATCCTTTCTAGTCAATTTCTTGACTTTTTTAACTCTTTTCTAAAGTGGAACTTGTCTTCTAGGGTGAAAGACATACTGTCCCAAGCCTCAGGGTGCTATTTTCAAAGATATTTCCAGGAACCTATAAGTTTTTGATTCTTTCAAATTTCAATATTATCTAAGGAGAGTTGCGTTTACTACTCTCTTGGCCTGCACTCTGGTCTATGAGTGACTGACCACAACCACTCTTTTCTGCCTTGAAATTGTGAGGAACTTCCTGTTCTACTGGGACGTGGAAACCCTAATATGCTAGTGTTCTTCCTCACCCTGGGACTGCTACCCAGATCTAAGTATGAGTAAAGCAGCAGAACCCTGCTCCCAGTGCCTTTCAGTCTTAGTTAAAGAGACTTATCTATCACCCATCTAGGGTAATCCAGACAAAAGGGAGAATCTCTAGTTTTCCAGATCTGTCTGGGTAGACAAACCATCAGTTTATCTAAACTAAAAATTTTTTTTTCCTTTTGAACAGATCTGAGTTCTCTCTCTCATTAACAACTCTGTTTTTCAAAGGCTGCCTGCATAACCTACAGGGTCTGATTTCTGAATGAGGAAGTAGAAAAAGGGGGGGAAACCTTGAATCTAATTCAACAAATGGTTATTAATAGAAGAAAGAAATAATCATTTCTTCGTCATTAGATTTTGTAAATCAGTCAGAAAAGAAGCATTTTCAGACATCATATAGAGTCCTAAGAATTCAAAAACAAAGTTTAAACAGTCTACCCTATGGAATTTACATTGTATATAAATAATTGGTGCAATATACTAACAATAAATTAATAGCAAGAGGCATCAGAAAAGATATTGTGAGGAGTATTTGAGTTGAGACTAGAAGGAAACCAAGGATTTGAAGAGAGGCAGAAGTGAGGAGCAGAGTTGTTCCAGGTATAAGGGGGCATGTGGTATGGAGCAGAGAGTAAGTAGATTGCTTAAGAATAAAACGACAGGAAATGGTTAAGTGGTGAAGCACTGTCAAATGTCAAAACAGTAGTTTATATTTAGACATCAAGAGAGTAAGGGGAGATGAAATTGTTGAGAGAGAAGTTTTAAATGTCTCCTGAGGAAATCTGGCTAGAGAATCAATTGCAGATGAATGGAAGGATTGCCTGACTAGTAAAAGCCCAGCTAAGATTTGAAAACATAAATTTGTAATGGACCCAGTTGATAAGATTCTGATCCTTCCTCAGGATTCTGATACTGCATAAGAATGTAGAAGGTAGATGGTGGGAATAATCCAGGTTTGGGATTTGGAAGCTGAATAAATTAGCAACGGATTCAAGAGTAGAGGACTTCGTAGATTTGAATTGTTTCACTAAGGAGCTGAGACTGAGAAGAGTATGTTGGCTGAACAAAGTAATGGCCTGGCAAAACAGTGAAGTATAGATTTAGGGGAGTAAAGGTAAGGCGAGAAATAGAATAATAGGAAATTTTGATCAAATAAAAGAAGCTAACTGTTCCTGAATTTGGGAGAGGTAATTTAGGCAAGATGGCAAGATCAAATATATTTGTTTTGCTGGGATGGAATGGAGAAGGAAGCGCACCATTTTTTTTTCTAAAAATAAGTTTTTATTGATGTTTTTTAATTTCTTGAATCATCATAGCTACCTCAAGTATCTTTCCCCTCCCTCCTCCTCCCAGTGAACTGTCTTTTACAAGAATAGTATTTTTTAGGGGCAGCTAGGTGGTACAGTGGATAGAGTACCAGCTCTGGAGTCAGGAATACCTGAGTTCAAATCCGGCCTCAGACACTTAATAATTACCCAGCTGTGTGGTCTTGGGCAAACCACTTAACCCCATTTGCCTTGTAAAAATATAAAAAACAAAGAAAAGAATAATATTTTTTAGAGAGGAAAAGATGCATATAACTGCCTGTGGGCTTCCCATATCCACAAAGGAATGGTTTGGGAGAACCCTCTCATATCTCTTCATTAAACTCCAGCTTGATCTTTATGGCATTCACTTTTGAGTTTTTTAGTGTGCAGTTCTGTCTTTGTACATAGTTGAAGTGATCATGTTTATTATTTTCTTGATTCTGCTTACTTTGTTCAAATAAATTTTTCTATGATTCTCAGTATTCATCACACTCATTTCTTTTTTTTATTAAAGATTTATTTATTTTGAGTTTTACAATTTTCCTCCTAATCTTACTTCCCTTCCCCCACCCCCACAGAAGGCAATTTGTCAGTCTTTACAGTATTTCCATGGTATATATTGATCCAAATTAAGTGTGATGAAAGAGAAATCTTATCCTTAATGAAGAAAAATAAAGTATAAGAAATAGCAAGATCAGACAATAAGATATCAGTTTTTTCCCCCCAAATTAAAGTTAATAGTCCTTGGTCTTTGTTCAAACTCTACAGTTCTTTCTCTGGATACAGATGGTAATCTCCATTGCAGACAGCCCCAAATTGTCCCTGATTATTGCACTGATGGAATGAACGAGTCCATCAAGGTTGATCATTGCCCCCATGTAGCTGTTAGGGTGTACAGTGTTTTTCTGGTTCTGCTCATCTCACTCAGCATCAGTTTATGCAAATCTCTTCAGGCTTGCCTGAATTCCCATCCCTCCTGGTTTCTAATAGAACAATAGTGTTCCATGACATACATATACCACAGTTTGCTAAGCCATTCCCCAATTGAAGGATGTTTACTTGATTTCCAATTCTTTGTCACCACAAACAGGGCTGCTATATTTTTGTACAAGTGATGTTTTTACCCTTTTTCATCATCTCTTCAGGGTATAGACCCAGTAGAAGCCCACCATTTCTTAAAGAAGTGCATTCTATTTTGGGGCAGCTCTAATTGTTAGGAAAATGAGGCATCTTATATTTATAAGAGTTATAAATTAGGGGCGGATAGGTGGCACAGTGGATAAAGCACCGGCCCTGGAGTCAGGAGTACCTGAGTTCAAATCCGACCTCAGACACTTAATAATTACCTAGCCGTGTGGCCTTGGGCAAGCCACTTAATCCCATTTGCCTTGCAAAAAAAAAGCCTAAAGAGTTATAAATTATCTGGAAAACAATTGAGGAGAAAAATGTATTCTTTGGACTACCAGAATATCATGACCAAAAAACCTAAACATCATGTTTCAAAAAATCTCAAAAGAAAAATGCCCAGATCTCTTTGAACCAGAGAGCATAGTTGAGATAGAAGAAAATATCCAGTCATCTTCTGAAAGAAACTTCAAACTGAAAAGTCTCAGGAACATTATAGCAAAATCCAGTCAAAGAAAAGTTGCTGCAAATAGAAAAAATTAACTACTGAAGAACCACTGTCTAATTTACATATGATTTAGCAACCACCACTATTAAAGGAGCATAGAGATTTGAATGTTATTCTGCTAAATAAAGGATATAAATCTTCAATCAAGCACTACTCACCCAGAAAAATTAAGTATAATTCAATAGAGGGAAAAATAGATCTTTAATGAACAGAAGACTTCCATGTGTTCCTGATGAAAAAGATCAGAGTTCAGAGATATTTTGAAATTCACAAGAATTAAGAGAAACAAAAAAAGATAAACTTGAAGGAATAGTGATAAAGGACTAATAAATGACATTCTAATGGATTGGGAATGCATAGAGGGAGTCTAATTAGATAAGACTTGGAAATAATTCTATTACATCTTTTTTTTTCTTTTTTGCAAGGCAAACAGGGTTAAGTGGTTTGCCCCAAGGCCACACGGCTAGGTAGGTGCTTTATCCACTACGCCACCTAGCCACCCCAAAATGTAAGTACTTTCTCAGTGTATAGTTCTTCTAATTGTTCCAAAGTATTTTCCTGTGTTTTTCTTTTTTTTTCTTTTTTCTTTTTTTTTAGATTTTTCAAGGCAGGGAGTTAAGTGGCTTGCCCAAGGCCACATGGCTAGGTAATTATTAAGTGTCTGAGGTTGGATTTGAACCCAGGTACTCCTGACTCCAGCACTCTATTCACTGTGCAGCCTAGCTGCCCCTTATATCTTTTTTGTTTGTTTGTTTTTGAAAGGGGTTAGGTGACTCCACCAAGGTCATGGTTAAGTAAGTTTTACATGTCTGAGGTCAAATTTGAACTCTTCCTGACTCCAGGACCTGGGCTGTATTCAGCACTACCTAGCTTACCCTATTATGTCTTGATTATCTTAAGAACTGGATAGAAAAAGGGGAAAGGGAAAAGAAAGTTAGAGAAAAATCATCCCAGGTTAATTGACAAACAGGGAGGAGGAGTTGAGGTGGAGTGGCTGAAACTCATTGAAGGAGGGAAGAGTAAAGACAGTTGGGTATAGAAATATACTTTCCTCAACAGGAAAATAGGGGAAAGAGAGAAGAGAGAATTGGAGGATAGATTAAGGAAGGAATTAGTCTTAAAGTTTTCCAAAAATATTTATACCTCTTTTTGAGGTAGCAAATGATGAGAGTGAGGGGATTTCCATAAATTGGAAAATGGCTGAACAAGTTTTGGTGTATAAATGTGATGTAATTATGGAATATAAACTGCTGCGTAAGAAATGATGAAGGGGATGGTTCTAGAGGAAAAAAAACCTGGAAAGACTTGTTTGAACTGAGACAGAGTGAAGTGAACTGAGCCAGGAGACAACAGAATGATAAGATTATAATAGCTAATGACTTTAAAAGAATTTGAAAGTTTGAGCAGTCTATTGACCAACCAGGGAATCATGATGAAACCCTCCTAATGGAGAGGTGAAGGACTTATAGTGCAGAGGACTCACTACACACACACACACACACACACACACACACACAAACACACACGATTTAGAAATGCAGAAATTTATTTTACCTATACATGATTATAACAGACTTTTAATTTTTCTTTTGTTTTAATTGTGGGATAAAGGGGAACTGAGGTGAGAAGGAGGGAAGACTTATTTTTGCTGATTGAAAAAATACATAATTTCAAAATAAATAAGACCTACATCCTTCTTAATTTAGCCCAAGATCACATTCACTTTTTTGGCTGCTATATCACACTGCTGACTCTTAGCTTACAGTCCACAAAACCCCCTAGATCCTTTCAGAACAACTGCTTTTAACCAATTTCTCCTATCTTATACCTGTAAAGTTATGTTAATTCCTTTTAAATTTCATTTTATTAGATTCAACCCCAAAATTCTGTCATGGGGAGATCTTGTTAAATCCCGACTCTAACGTAGTTTGTTAGAAATCTCTCTCCACTTTGGGTTATCACAAATTTGAGGAACATACCATATCTGCTTTTATATTATATCATTGATAAGAATGTTAAATAGCACAGGTTGAAGCACAGATCCCTGGGTTCCTCTTGCAACTATTCATTGAGTGAAACCATCCAACCAGTTCTAAATTTGTCTGATTGCATATTTAATCCCTATTCTTCTCTGTAAGATTTAGTATATGTTACTATACCTAGTCAAATGTTTTGTTAAAATCTAGGTTAAACTATGACTGTAGCATTTCCCTTCATTCTTCTAGTTTGTAATCCTGTCAAAAAATGAAAAGGTTAATCTGATGTTATAACTTGTTCTTTTTATTTTCATCTATATGTCTAATTTCACCCCTCCCCAATTACATGTAAAAGCAATTTTTTTTTAGTTTAGTTTAGTTTTTTTTTTTTTTTTTTTTTTTGCAAGGCAAATGGGGTTAAGTGGCTTGCCCAAGGCCACACAGCTAGGTAATTATTAATTGTCTGAGGCTGGATTTGAACTCAGGTACTCCTGACTCCAGGGCTGGTGCTCTTATCTACTGGGCCACCTAGCCGCCCCTGTGAAAGCAATTTTTACATTTGTTGGTATTTTTAAAAAAGTTTTTGAGTTCCAAATTCTATTTCTCTTTCTCTACCTTCCCCTTCTCTTAGACAGTAGGAAATTTCATATAAGTTATATTTCTGCAGTCATGTTAAAGCATGAAGGAAACAAAATGAAATAAATGAAAACAAATGAGCTCTTTATAATCTCCATTTCCCTTTTTAGATTTTTTGTCAATCATCCTTTTCATGATCTATGCTAGAATTTTCCTGAAATAAATGATAGCCAAACATACTGGCCTATATTTTTCAGACTCTTTTCTCTTCCCTTCTCAAAATTGGATCAACATTTGCCCTTTTTAAACCTTGAGTACTTCTATTTTCTGTGATCTTTCAGGTGTCATTGACCCTGGCTCAGCAATCCCATTAGCCAATTCTTTCCGGTCCTGAAGATGTCATTTACCTGGGCTAGGTGACTTGAATCTATAGAGGCATTTTCTTCTTGTCTCCTCATTTTCCTTAGACATCACCACCCTGTTAGTCCCTCTTGTCTTTTCATTTTCTGTATATGAGATTCATTCTCATTTGCAGAGAAGATAGAAATGAAGTAAGAAACAACTGGGGCAGCTAGATGGCGTAGTGGTTAGAGCACTGGCCCTGGAGTCAAGAGGACCTGAGTTCAAATGTGACCTCAGACGCTTAGTTGTGTGACCTTTGTCAAGTCACTTAACCCCATTGCCTTGCAAAAATAAAAAAAAAGAAACAGGCAGCTTTGCCTTCTCTTTCTTGTCACATATCCTAGCTGCTCCAAGCAAAGCTCCTATCTCTTCCATGATTCTCCTTTTCTTCCCAATTGTTTTTTTTAAGTTTGCTGGGTTTTGGGGTTTTTTTTTTTTTGATGTCTGTACTTTAGCAGACAGGCTTCTAAAATGGGAGGGGCAGCAGTGGAGGCAATGAGGCAATTAAGGGATAGATGGATGGATGGGTGGATGGGTGGGTGGGTGGATGGATGGATGCTATGGTAAGGAAGGCAAGGTGGTCTTGGTGTAGAATGTCTTTCATTTTGCTGGCCATTCTTTATAACCCAGGCTTGGTACTTATTCAGTGTCTCCTCTTGAGGTATACTTGATCTTATTGCTAGTTTTCATCCAAATCCACTGGGGAATGGGATGATTCTGCTTCTGTTTCTTGGCCAGGAACCTCTTGATTTTGGATGTTTTATGAGAGGACATGACGATGAGATGACAGCCAAGCTTCCACCATGATGGCTGGATGGGTGAAAAAGCTAATTTTTTTTTAACCTTTTTTTTGTTCCCAGCTTTCCTCCCTGGCTTCAAATCATTATTGTTAAAGCACTGTCCTATAATCCTGTATTCATCCTGTTACTTGGCTTTGTTTCCATATTCTGTACGTTTTTCTTAAATTTAAGTTGATTGGTGAGTTCCATGTACATCCTCATCATCTCTTCAAACAAATTCCACTTTTTTCCTTGTGGTTTCACAATTTCCTTCTTTTTTTTTTTTTTTGCTCTTAATAGAACTTTTTTCCAATTATACACAAAAATAGTTTCAGCATTCATCTTTTTTGTTAGCTTTTGAATTCCACATTTTCCTACCTTCTTCACCTCTCTCCATGACAATAAGTAATCTGATATAGGTTATACTTGTTCAATCACGTTTTAACATATTTCCATATTAGTCATGTTATTGTAAAAGAAGAATCAGAACTAAAGGGAAGAAAAACATGAGAAAGATTTAAAGTTTAAAAGGGAAAATAGTATGGTTGATCTGCATTTAGACTCTAGTTCTTTTTCTGGATGTAAATGATGTTTACCATCACAAATCTTTTAGAATTGTCTTCAATCTCAGTATTACTGAGAAGAGCTAAGTCTATCATAGTTGATCATCATACAGTGTTGCTATTAATCTGTACAATGTTATCCTGGTTCTGCTCACATCAATCAACATCAATAGTATTCATTTTTTTAATGCTATTTTATTTTTTTTTCAATTACATGCAAAGTTTTCAACATTCATCTTTTTGTAAGCTTTTGAGTTCCACATTTTTCTACCCCTCTCCCTTCCCACTCCTTTCCCCAAGACTACTGAGTAATCTGATATAGGTTATTTTTGTAAAATCAACATTTTATAAGATTTTGAGTTCCACATTTTTCTCTCTCCCTCCCCCCAAGATAGTAGGCAATCTGATATAGGTTATATGTGTATCATATACAAGCATCAGAATTTCATTCTTAAGCATCTCACATCCCTCCTGTGATGACTGCCCCTGAAACATTTTGCTCTATAGAATCCTCTCTTCTTTACCAATAGTTTCCATTAGAGAAGATTATAGGAGAAAGAGTAGGAGAGAAGGACTTTTAGCCAAATAATGAGAAGGAAATACTATAGATGACTTGTGGGGGTTTTGGATTAGTGAAGCAGGTTAGAGATTGAACTGTGAGGGGGGAAATTTGACGGAAATTGAAGAAAATTTGAAATCATACAATTTGTAGACCCAATTACTAGTCAGGGTTCTACTTCTGGGATGTAAGGGAAGCAGAATGAAAGAAAAAATAGGATTAGGAAGTAAATGGGTGACACAAGTGAAAAAGAAAAGATAACTTAGAAGATTAATCAAATTAATAGAATAGTGGATAAAGCAAATTGGGGAAGCACATAGGAGATTTGTAAGGTTAGGAGTTTTTCTTGGGTGGTTTGAGATTACACTGGGAAAGGAAAATGAAAGAGGGTGCTAATTTGCTCATCATAGGGGACATGAGTCCTGGTAAAGTGTCAGTGGATGAGAACAGCCTAGTGAGCCTACTCACATGGCGATTCTCTTTAGTCTCACTTTGTGGTATCCCTTTATACAGGTAAGGGTCCCTGACAAAGGTGCATACACCTGCTGTACCACAATAATTACCCCTATCAGATGATCATTGATGTCATTTCAAAATTTCTAATTGCCTTGATCAACCTCATAGTTTCTCCAGTGTCTCAAAATTGGGCACCCAAAGCTGAATATTCTACTCTAAATATGGTGCTACTCTATTCAGTGTCACATTGATCCTAGGAGGTTAGCAAAAGGAGGTGGGGGTGGGGAGCATTGGGCTCTGGTTATGACTAGGTCTAAGTGACCTGTTTTTGTCTTCTTATCTCTGCTCTTGTCACAGGAGAGATGCAAGGCACAGTGCACCGACTGCTGTTGGAAGAGAGACAGAATGAGCTGAGGACTGGCTCTGTTCTGCTGCTGAAGCAGGTAAAAGAGGCAGAGCAGGAAGAACCATTTATTTCTTATTTTTTTTTTAGAAAGATTTTATTTATTTTGAGTTTTAGAATTTTTCCCCCATTCTTGATTCCCTTCCCTTACCCCCCACAGAAGGTATTCTGTTAGTCTTTACATTGGTTCCATGTTATACATTGATCTCAGTTGAATGTGATGACAGAGAAATCATATCCTTAAGGAAGAAAAATAAAGTATGAGATAGAAAAATTATATAATAAGATAATTTTTTTTTCTAATTTGAAGGTAATAATCTTTGGTCTTTAGAACCGTTTATTTCAAACCAAGCTAGTTTTGGTGATCTTCCGGAATCACAAGAGTACACTGATATAGGGGCGGCTAGGTGGCACAATGGATAGAGCATCAGCCCTGGAGTCAGGAGTACCTGGGTTTCAATCCGGCCTCAGACACTGAATAATTACCTAGCTGTGTGGCCTTGAGCAAGCCACTTAACCCCATTGCCTTGCAAAAAACTTTAAAAGAAAAAAGTACATTGATTATAGGGCTTTAAAGCTTTTTTTTTTTTTTTTTTTTTTTTAGGTTTTTGCAAGGCAAATGGGGTTAAGTGGCTTGCCCAAGGCCACACAGCTAGGCAATTATTCAGTGTCTGAGACCGGATTTGAACCCAGGTACTCCTGACTCCAAGGCCGGTGCTTTATCCACTAGGCCACCTAGCCGCCCCTGGGCTTAAAAGCTTAAAAGGTATATCACCTATATTCTTCTGTCCTAGGGCTGTGACTCCCACATAATTCCTTTCCTGGTTGCATTTTCTCCCAGAACCCAAAGCAGAGAGATGACAGTTCTGTGGCCAGACTTTGAGCACTTGTTCTGGAGCTTTGGTCCACTTAGTGTGTAAGGTTGTTACAAGAGCTGACCTTGATAAAGTACTTTGAGGGTTTGCAAAGTGCTGTCCATCCATTATCTCATATGTTGGCCTGTTTTTACAGAACTAGCTCCTATTCCTTTTGTGTTGGCAGGAAGATTGAACTTGGGTCAAGGTGTAGACTCGATTTCAGGTGACTTTGGTATAGGGCAGTTAAAATCTTAGGTCCAATTGGGGGCTACTCAGGTTTTAGCTTTGAGTATCTGTGGGACTGTGACCCTCTCTTTCCCATGTTCTCCAGATTGGAGTATTCTCCCCCTCACTCCGAAATCACTACCTCAATGTGACACCCAACAACCTGGTCCAGATTTACAACCCAGATTCAGGAGATGGGAGAGTTGCCAGGAGCTGTCTTGCCAAGGTAAGGGCCTTTAAATACTGAGAAGTTGGATCCCTTCTTTTTTAACCTTTCCTCTCATTTCCTTTCATTTTGTCTTCTAACCTGTTCTTCTTTAGTATCTTTGCTTCCCAAAGAGGCCATCACTCATGTTAAGGGAACTCCTCTTTTCCCAGTTCCCCATTGCTGGCAAGGTAGTAAGGTGAGCATAGTGAATGTTACATGAACAGGTCAGGTTCCCAGTGATCTTCAAGCATCTTATTGAAGAGTTCAGAGTTTGAGGTGGTGAGAATCACTGTAAATTTAACAAAGGATAGGGGTCCCCAGGGTGGAAAAGATTCTGGAGAGCCACAGAGCTTTCCCAATCTGCAATAAGATAAAACTGTTGTCTTGGAGAAGAGGGAAGGTGTGGGACTCAGAGGACTTTGGGATTAAGAATGAAGAAATTGGCTGTGCTAAGAGCAATGTGCTTGGGATGCCATGGGGCCTGTTCTACACACTGTATTCAAACCCTTCTTGCTTCTTATCCTAAGTTTGTGTTGAGTTCAACAGTATACTTCTCTGGCAGCACCCCATTGTCTTTGGACTTGTCTTGGTGTGGTGGGTTGAGGGTCAGAAGACTTGAGTTCTAGTTCTTTCATTGCCACTGACAGGCCTGAATTCCAAGCTCAGCAATGTTTTATCCACTGAGCCACTTCTTTCAGGGCTCTGTCAGCTCTGACACTCTATCTGTGGTTTTATCTCAGTTTTTCTGACCTTTCTCAAAGAACCAAAGCACCTACTCTTCATTTACTGTGTATAGAAAATATGTATGTATGAGCCACATCTTTTTTTTTCTATTTTTTTTTGAGCCACTTCTTACTTTATTTACCACTAATGTTTTGGAAATTTTTTATTGATGTTTTATTTGTAAACTCTTTCCACATTTCCCATCTAACAAAGTACATTCTCTTAAAGGGAAAGTAAACCTGTCTGATGATATGATTTGCTTGACTACTTATTATCCCTAGTCAGTTTTTTTCAGACGTGTGCCATCAGTATGTGGTCAGGGTATTCAGATATCTTTAAAATCAACCCATTCAGACAGAATTGGAAAGGGGAGTTTGATATACAATAGTCATAGACATTTCAACGTGAAACAAATGACTTTTTGGATTATTGGATGTTTTGGGAAATTTTTTGCTATGCTTGTTTCCATTAATAATATGACCAAACTTGACTGTATTTGCTTGAGGTTAAAAGCCCCTTTGGACAAGTGTGCCCCCTGACTCCCACATTCCCCCATCTTGATGAAGCAGAAACCTTCCAGATACTCTTTTCAGTTCCTTGGGGCATTTTCAGATTCCCAGACCTGTCCAGTTACAATCTTTATCTGAGTCTCCTGCCCCTGAGAGCTCCTCTGGTGCTCTTCATTGTGATGGGAAACCAGGAGAGCAACACAGGACAACCAGAGTGGAAGCAACCTCCAGAGAAGAGCTTCCTGAAGCAGGTAAGAAAGAGCCTCTGTCCAGGAAAAGAGATGTTTATTACTTTTTTTTTTTCCATAAAGAACCCAGCCAGCCTCTTAACTATTGCTAGTTTTGTTCTTCTGTCTTTGGATCTTCAGATTCTCCAAAATTCTACCTGGTTGAGTCTTGTTTGCTAACCACCTGTCTGAAGTGGATAGATCCCCCAGATGGGGAAGGGAGTGTTGTGATTATTGGGTTATGTAAGGCAGTGATTCCACCTCTAACTTTATTGGCAGTATGCATATAAGTCTTATCAGTGTGACCATAGATGTGTTATTTAACCTTTCAAACTCTCACTTTCCCCAGCTATATGGTGGGCTTAATAATATCTTCATTATCTAACCCATGATGGTTAGTGAGAAAGTGCTTTATAAAACTTAAAGGCTTATAGGAATGTGTGGTGGTGTTTAGTGTGTGCATGCATGTACTGGGGAAAGATGCTTTAAATTTTATGGCATTATTTCTTTGAAGCCCACAAAAAAGGGAAACGTACAAAGAAGGAAAGGAATGCCCCAGGACTAGGGGTGGGATACTTCTACAAAAGAAGCTACGTACATCTAAAGGCCAGTCAACTGCAGTGTCTGGAGTCACCTTCTTCCAGTACCATAAAAGGACAATTGTGTAGCTTTCCCCATTAATAGGGTATCAGAAAATGGGGACAAGTAATCCTAGATTCAAACCCCCAGTGTCTGTGGACTGAGCTAACTACTCTCACCCTTTCCTTTTGTGCTGTGCAGATGATCTAGATGGACTTCTAGGTGAACTGCCTGAGGAATTCTTCTCTGAGGACAGTGGCTGGTGAGGAGGGACCCCTAAGGAGCTGGAATTGCCTTGTTTGTTGCATATCAGGCATGGACGTGTCTAATCTTAGGAAGGAGTG
Organism: Macrotis lagotis; assembly: GCF_037893015.1. Taxonomy (NCBI): domain Eukaryota; kingdom Metazoa; phylum Chordata; class Mammalia; order Peramelemorphia; family Peramelidae; genus Macrotis; species Macrotis lagotis. Next base: position 195,512,995 of record NC_133659.1, read on the forward strand.
AATGAAGGCAGGCCTGTGTTCCTGCCTTAGCAGATAACCTTGTGAGCATGTCAACTGCCCCTCATCTTCCAGGTCAGATTATCTCCTTCTTTATGATTTTTGTCCTTGGAGACAATGGAGATCTGACCTAGAATCCAGCCTGGCCACAGAAAGCATCGGTTTCTGTCACAAACATGTTTTCTTGGGTATCTTATCACTTTGGTCCCTATTCTTTGGATAGTTGGAAAGATAGGAACAAATAGGGACATGATTCCCTTTAATCTTAGAACTGCTATTTGCCTTCATCACCTCACCACCTTGGGCTAAATTATCAGTTCATTTTCCCCTCAGAACCATGTCTTCTGCTACCCTCATCCTACCCCTGTAAAACTATTTCACTTATATCTGAATTATTTCCCCCAAAACAAGGTCTATGCTGAAATTACAGTTTGTTTAACTTGTAGAGAAGATTATCAGTTTTAGAGTCAAGGAAATAGGGTATTCTCCTTGAACTTTTCTGCTGTTCTTTTGACCTCAGTCTTCTTGGTTTCTAGTTTATGTTCTAACCATGTTGATCTTGGGCACCATAATGTCATAAGGAAGGGCTGAGTACTCTGAGCCCAGAGAACCTTCTCAGAAGAGGACACTGTTAGTCTCCTACTATAGTGATTACAGTGCTTTACTCCCACATCAGGGACCAGTCAAGGAGGAGGATGGAACACAGTTCTTTTTACTTGTCCCAGCCCTAAAATGTTTTAGAATTAATTAATGCATTTTTTGCTGCTTAATACCAGAAAAGGAAAGGCATTCTGTGGTTAGGTTTGAATTGCCAACTCATTCTCAAGGACCACTTTATTCAGGCATGGGGCCTCACTCTAAAATGACACCTTCCCTTTCCTAAGAAATATCTCCATTGTGAGGCTAAAGAGGGAAAAGGAAAGACTGGAGGGATAGAAGGGCAATCAATCATTCTATAAGCATTTTTGGCCACTGTACTAAACAATAAAGACTCAAACCACCCTATCTCAAACAATTCCTAACGTTCTAAGATGGGATACTGTAAAGTGTATATGTGTGTGTGTGTGTGTGTGTGTCTATGCAGAATAAAAAGAAAATTAATATAACTAAATGTAAGGTTGCTTGGGAGGGAAGACACTAGGAGTTAGAGATATTAAGAAAGGTTTCATGTAGAAGTTTGTGCTTGAGCTGGGTGTTCAAGGAAGTGGGAGATTCTAGGAATCAGAGGTGAGGAAAATGGACACTTGAGTCATCATGAACTGACCCTGATGTACCTTTTTAGCATGAATACTGTTACTAAACTGGACCTCTTCCATCCTTCAGAGGCATATACAACTAACCACTCTTAACATTTACTTTTGTCTGAGATGTCCCTCTCCTTCCTCCTGCTCTAATCCCTTCTCTGCCTGTCACACTCCCACCCATCTTTTTCAAGACCTAGAGCAGTCTTGTCTCCCTTAAAGTCCACAGTTCTTTTCTGAACTCTATTTAATTTATAGTTTAATAGACATAGAGATGAAAAAAATAGTATAGAGTTTAGAACTAGGAAGGATTGTAGAAATGTTCTTAGTGTACAAAGGAAGAAACTTAGATCCAAGGACTTGTCATCAGTCATACTGCTACATAGCTTTAGGATTCAAATCCATTGCTATTTTTCCTATACTATAAATGCATTCTCAGAGGACACTTGACTACAGTTACTGGTATTTTGTATCTAGGCCTTTCAATTACATTGTAAATTTGTGGAAAACAGTGTTTGTATCCTTTGTATCTCACAAAGCCCCTTGCACAGAATCTGTGCTCAATAAATATTGAATGAAGCAGCTCCTGCATGTTCATAGTATTATGGGGAATATAAAAGAAAACCCTGTTCAATATGAGGAGCTTAGCTACTTGAAGAACATAAGAGATGGCAAAGATGTTCTACAGACACCATGGTAAGGCTACCCTTCAGTTTGGTTCTCTACCAGTCAGGGATGGCGAAGATGCCAAGAATAGATCTGGAAGGTTTGGGCACTGGTCCTGTTCCTTTCCCTACAAGATTCCCACCCCCCCATCCACAATTCACCTGTGAATATTCTGTGCCCCTTCAAGAGTGTGCATACTACCCATCTTGGCTGCCTCATCCCCACCCTACTCTGCTGATCTCCAGCTATGGGGAATTTGACTGTGGGTTGCTAACTGCTGCAACTAGGCAGTTGGCAGTTTAATTATACAATAATGAGTTCCAATAGGGTTAATCGTAGCTGACTTTTTAGAGGCACCTTTCTCTGATAATCTCCAAGAACTTTTTAGTTATGATCTCATTCCTGTCCAAAGCATCTCTGATAGAGGAAAGGGGAAGGGTCCCTTACCCACCCACCCTCCTACTTCCTTAACTATCTACCCCTATCTATGTGGGACAGGTGGAACTAGAAGAGGGTGAGCTGGTGAGTGGGCTGGTTTAGGAAAATAGTAAGATGGTAGAGCCAAAACAGCCTCAAGTGCACAAATGTTTAAACCAAAGTGTGCCCCGAGTACCCTTAAGTAGGGCTGGTGGTAGGGGTGGGAAGGATGGACAGCTGTACTATCTCTGAAAACAATGGAGGCCTCTAATCCACTGGGCACAAGCATAGCTTGGTATATCAGGAGGGAAATGGTGCTCAAGTACTGAGAGCTTTCCACCAGTTGGATTGTCCTGGGGTCATAGCAGGCTCCTGCTAGATCTTGGGACAACTGTGAAAGACGCCTTTCTCACCTTAGGAGAGCTGGCAGCAACTGGGTTGCTGTTTCTTAGCCACATTCCCCCCTCTAGAGGTGTCTAAGTAGAGCTGCCATACCCCAGGGGAGAGATGAGTTAGCTGGACCACTTCCTTGAATCTTGGTATCAGAAAGAAACCAAGTCCAATTCAAGCAGGAGCCCATCTAAACTAGCTCCCCAGCAAGTGGTCATCCAGTGTCTGCCTGAAAACCTTCTGTTTTCTTTGTGGACAGTTTTCTACTTTCCTGTAACTTCATAGAGGAGGGGATCTAACTTGCCAATTTGTGGGGAGAAGCTTGACTAAGAGAAGAGAAGAATGGGCTGCCCTTTGGCCCTTTTCAGCCTCTTATTCTCTGGTTTTATTATCTGGGCTAGAAGGAGAATCGAAGAGAGAGAGATAAGGTGTGGACAGCAGCTAACTGCTGGCTCTCACCTTGAAGTCCCTGTGATGAAGGAAACCTCTCTAGGTTTTGTATTCTTGTCCTGTGTGGAAGCTGGAAGCACACCTCTTGCTAATTTTGGTGACTGATTCCATCTCCCTTTATTTCCTGGGTTGTCAGTCATTCAAACAACTGATGATTGAAGTCTTTTCTAACTAGGAAGACCCAGGCTACTTGCTTCCTTTATGCTGCACCCAAACTTGGCTTACCCTGGACCTTACCACTGGGATCCAGAGGTTTAGTCTCAGCTGGGACCTATTGAACATCCCAGTCTGGAAGTAAACATGCTAATAAGAGCTTGGCCTCTGGAGGGGGCTCAGGCCCAAGTTTTTCTCTACTGGGACCATGACACTGCACTAAACCTGTTGATCAGATTGCCAGGGAGGCCTATTTATAGCCTCAGCTGCTTCTGAACAAACAGCTTTGGCAAAGGGGGCTTTCCCAGAGCAGAGATGGTCGTGTAGTGTGAGCTCAATATTGCCTGGGCACAGGCTGTCATATATTAGGCCCACTACAAGCATGGCAAGGGAGACTTTCCCCTTCACTTCTTCCACTCTACGCTCACTTCGCCTGCAACAAGAGTGGTTAGAATGGGAAGATAGGCGCCGGGCAGCTGCCTGGCAACGATACAGCCGGAGGTGCCCCCCAAGCACCCGGACTCAACTTTCCCGGACCCCTTGCTATTGCCGGGATCCAGCTGTCCATAATGCCCTGTTTGTGGGAGATCTACAACGAATTCAGGTCGTGTTCCAGGATGAAACAACAGCCAACATGATTGTGGAGACTGTCAGTGACCAGTTGGCATGGTCGGCTGAACTGGGTAAGGGACATCAAGAAGGCATTTAATTGGGTAGAAAGAAGAGAATGAAAAGAATGTCATTGGGTAAAAATTTAGATTCCATCCCTTATCCACTGGTGGTATTGACACAGGATGGGACCTCCTCCTTCCTCCCTCCCAGTGGAGAATTTTCCCCAAGTTCTTAGGAATTTGTCCAGCTTATCTCACCTCACTTTTTGGGGGGTAAAAGAACAACAGTGACCTGTGACAACCTGATGAATGTTCAGTGTTTCAACTGGTATCTTGAAGATTTTTCTATCTTGGAAGAAGATACTCCATCCTATTCATTCCATAGTCCTTCTGGTCCATCCCTTTCCTGCCCCTCCCAATTTTATCCTCTTCTGCTCACGATCCTTTTTAATGGTAGGTATAACTTGCTCCCGTTTCCCAGGCCTCTGGGTGCTGACCCCAAGGACCAAGCAGACGACCCCATTACAAATTCTGGCAGCCCGAGGCTACACCACCTGTGTCCGCCACCTGATCCTCCAGGGTGCTGATTTGGATGCCCGAATTGGGGGGCGGGCAGCCTTGCATGAAGCCTGTGCCCAGGCCCAGCCAGATTGTGTGAGGTTGCTGCTTGACTTTGGAGCCAATGCTAATGTGCTGTCAGAGGAAGGCATGGCCCCCCTCCATCTCTGCACTACCCCTGAATCTTTACGGTAGGTTCCCTTTGGGTTGTCACTTGGCATAGAGTAGATGGATAGTCATTCATGTATGTTTTTATTAATTTGATTCCTGGGGCAACTAGGTGGTGCAGTGAATAGAGCACTGGCCCTAGAGTCAGGTGGACTCCTCAGACACTTAATTGCCTAGCTGTTGTAGATCTACAAACAGGGCATTATGGACAGCTGGATCCCGGCAATAGCAGGGGGTCTGGGAAAGTCACTGAACTCCATTGCCTTAGGTATTTTTACCTAAATTTGATTCCCCTGTGAACCTGAGACTCCCTGTGGGAAGAGGCCCAGGTCCCTCATCTTTGTATACCCATCCCAGTGTCTTGCAGAAAAGAAGGCAAGTTCTCTTGCCCAGCAGAGCTCTAAATAACCATAGGATGGGAAAGGAATGCTGACTAAGGGAAATTCCTGAAATATGTCTAGAGTAGACTTGAGAAGCTGGCCAAGGTATAAAAGGATGCTGATGAATTTGTATGTCCACCATATTTTATAAGCTCTAAAGACTCAAACTAGTTGAATCTTTCCTTTATCCTGAGAGGTGGGAGAGGACAGGTTCAAGGGGCTTAGGACCTCAGATAAGGGTGTTAACTCCGGTTTCCCCTGTCACCCCTCTAGATGTGCCAAATTACTGCTGGAAATGGGAGCATCTGTGAACCTGGCCTCAAGGGAAAGTAAGGTCACACCCTTGCATGTGGCAGCTGGTCGGGGCTTGGAAGAACACGTTGCTCTGTACCTGCAACATGGAGCTGATGTGACCCTGCGTACAGGCCAAGGCGAAACTGCCCTCAACTCAGCCTGTGCTGGGGCTGAAGGACCAGGACGCCAACATGAGGGTGTGGTCCAGCAGCTCCTGGAGGCGGGGGCAGATCCCCAGGCAGCAGGCCGAAAGCGCCACACGCCACTCCACAATGCCTGTGTCAATGGTTGTGAGCGTCTGGCGGAACTGCTGCTGTACCATGGGGCAAAGGCTGATGCTCCCAACGGGGCTGGACACACACCCATGGACTGTGCTCTACAGGCAGCTGAGGATGCCCATGACGGGAAGCCAGAGGTCCTCATCACTGCCCTGCTGGACTATGGGGCTCAGCCCATCCGCCCAGAGGTGATGGAAGGCAAAGGCACAGGATAGGTTGGGAGGACAAGATGCAAAGTGGGGAAGACCGGGGCTGGGGGTGCAGGTTATACTGCTAGGGCTGGATTGGGACTAATAAATGCCAGGTGATATTGTCAAGGGAAGGACAAAAGAGAAGAGATCCTAGAGATGGCCCCTCCCTGGGTCTTTTCCAACTCCTAATATTTATGTACTGAATTTGAGTGGAATGAAGGGGTAGGAACTGAATTGTCTGGGGAATGCAGCTGGGAACTAAGGAACATGGTTTAATGAAAAAGTAAACAGCTTCCCCACGTAGTCTGTCAAAACAAGGGGTGATCTCACCCACCTGGAACTTAGGCCAGGGGGAGAGTACAAATAATGCTTCCTACCTTGTATGTCACTGTCTTCCCACAGATGCTGAAGCTGTGTGCTTCATCTCCACAAGCCCTGGAAGTACTACTCAATGCCTACCCTTGTGTCCCACCTAGTGAAACCTGGGCTGAGGCTGTGCCCCCAGAGCTGTGGCAGGTATGTTTCTCTTATGGATGGAGATGCAGATCTCACCTCCAGAGGCACCCCCCCACCCCCCAAGAAGTGACATAGAAGGATCTGGATAGAGGTTTGATCATCAGTGAGGAGAGGAGAGCTAGCAAGTAGTGTTTTCCTATTGTAGGAGGGAATTGTGGAGGTGTGTTGCAGAAGGACCTGGTCAGAAAGAAGTATTAAGAACTGCTTACATGAGGGGTGGCTAGGTGGTGCAGTGGATAGAGCACCGGCCCTGGAGTCTGGAGTGCCCTGGAGTTCAAATCTGGCCTCAGACACTTAATAATTACCTAGCTGTGTGGCCTTGGGCAAGCCACTTAACCCCCATTGCCTTATAAAAAACAAAAAACTTTCTCTACTGGCTTAGGAGCATGAAGCCTTCTACAATTCTGCCTTCCGAATGGCGAATCAGCCCCGTCGGCTACAGCACCTGGCAAGGCATGCCCTCCGCAGCTACCTCAGGAATCGATGTCGCCTGGCTGTATCCCAACTTCCACTGCCCCCTGCCCTCAAGAACTACATGCTCCTTCAGATTGAGGGGTGCATTCAGTGAGCTTGAGTTGGGGAAGGTGCTGGATACCCAGATCTAGACAGCAGTGGTTCTCAGCCTTTAGAGTCCATTGGGCCACTCAAATAGAGCAAAGGACATTTTAGAAAATTTTCTTCCTTCTCTCCCTTCCCCCCCATAAAAAAGGATGCTCAACAGGAGTTTTTATTAAACACGAGCAAATAGCATATATGACAAACCATTCGTATGTTGTCATAACAAACACCACGAGTCCCCCTCACATTACCTGGAAGATCCTCAAAGATGACTGTTAAGCAGAACCGGTACCGGGAGGCACCTAGTACCAAGGAGAAGTGGGGGGTGGGGCTATCAGGGCTTGCTTCTTCTGTGGGCTACCACTACGGAGAAGCTAGTACTCAGATCTTTCCCTGGCCCATCGCCGGACAGAATGAACAAAGGAGTAACCAGTGTCATTTGCTCTTCAGCCTTGCTGCCTCCGTGTCCTTTCACGCTTCTCCCTGCGCCTCTAGATCCCAATCCAGGCCGGTTCCAGACGCCCTGGTTACTATCTCATGCCCATCCAGAACCTGAGTTTCTTCATCTGGAATTCTACTCCTTGCGGTTCTGTGGAGAAAAGAGGTCCCAGAAACCCCTCAAAGGGAGCGACAAAGCCGGGGGCTGCCCATGGCCCGCTCTCCTCCCGAGCGCTGCTTGGCTTTCTCATTTCTTGCCACTCCCGGGTAGAGGCGCTGACAGACGGCCCGGGCCTGGTCCGTGTGAGGTCAGCGGCCGGAGCTCCGCGTCCGTCCTGACGGGGCGCCGGGCGGGCCTCGGGCCCACCCTCAGGGAGGCGACCTCCAACTCCGGGGAGGGTACACGCGGGCGTCATCCGGCCCTCGAGTGAACCAAGGCTCCGGGCACCCGGGGGTGGGGCGGGAGAGCGGCGGCCGCGGGCGCCTCCGCTCCTCACCCCGCGGGCCCGCCCCCTGCGGCTGGCCACGCCCCCGGAGGGCCCGCCCCTCCCCGGAAGTCGGCTTTTCAAATGGCCCCTGCTTCGGAAGCTTCACCCCGCGGGAACGGCGGCGAGGAAGGGGCGGAGGTGGGACTTCCGGTCTCGTGTCCACGTAGCTTCCGGCGGGAGCCGGAAGACCCGGTCCTGCAAGGAATCCGGGGCTGCTGCTGCCCCCCCCGCCCCGCCTCCCCCGGACGGGCAGGTGAGACCCGGGGCCGTCCCGGTGCATACAGGACGCCCGGACGGGTTAGGGGAGGGCCCCCGGGGAGCCGCCGGCCGGCCGGCCCCCGCCCCGCTGCCAGGCGTCCCCGCTCCCTTCTCCAGCCCGTCCTCTCCGTTTCCCAGGACCCCCCGCGGCCGCCCCTCGGCCCCTCCCTCCGCGCCGTGGCCCCGCCCCCGGCCGAACCTGCGGGGAGGGGGCGTGACCTCTGACCTGCTTGGGCGCGGGGAGGGGGCCGTGCCCGAGCTGCCGCCCCCGAAGGGGCCGAGTCCGAGCCCCGCGGTGGGAGGAGTGGGCGAGGGGCGCCCCCGGCCCCCGAGCAGGTGTTCAGCCTCCCCTTGGGGCCCGCGCGGGGAGGCCTGCCCGAGGGGAGCTGCCCGGATGCCCACCCCGGCGGAGGGGGCGGGCCCCGGGAGTGGGTCTGGGGTCCGCGCCCCCCGAGCGCTCGCACACTCGTCACTGAAATCCGAGGAGGCGGAAAAGTGGGTGCGGGGGCCACGGGGGGCCAGGCCCGGAGTGCCCCCCCATGGCGGGTCACTCGGGCAGACCCCACCCTCGGCGTGTCGGGGCAGCAGAGACCGCAGGTGCCCTCCCCGCGCTAACACTCTCCTCCTTGTGCCCCGCAGCCCAGACCCAGGGAGAACGCCAGCCATGGAGCCGCCCGATGCCACCCTCATTGAAGGCGTGGGCAACGAGGTGACGGTGGTGCTGGGTGTGGTGGTGCTGGTGCTGGCCCTCGTGCTGGCCTGGCTCTCCACCTACGTGGCAGACGCTGGCAGCAGCCAGCTCCTGGGCACCATTGTGGCGGCCGGTGACGCTTCCGTGCTCCGTCTTGGTCACGTGGAACACCTGGTTGGGGGGCCGGGCGCCTCGGAGCCGGCCGAGCCCACCCACCTTGAAGAGGGTCCTGAGGAGAAAGCTGAGGAGGAAGGTGGGGGGGACTCGGCAGGTGAGCCCGGTGCTGGGGGTGGGCTTGAACCGGGTCTGGACCGCCTGCTTGACATCCGGGGGCTGCCTAATCGGGCGGCTGGTGGCGAGAGCGGCAGTCCAGAAGCTTCTCTGAGGCCTGAGGGTGGCACTCACCTTCTGCCCAACCCTGGCCTCATCAATGTCCGGCTCAAATTCCTCAATGACACAGAGGAGCTGGCTGTGGCCAGGCCCGAGGACACCGTGGGCACCCTCAAGAGGTGAGCGAGGGAAGAAGGGTTCCTGACCTTTAGGTGGAAAAGTTGGCACAAAACCAGCAGCCATAAGGGGTCCCTGGGAATGTGCTATTTAAGCTACTCTCCCTTCCTGAATTTGTCTCTCTATTTTTTCTGTCCAACTATGTTCAGGATTCTGACTCTTGTCTCCTGTTTTCATAGCAAATACTTTCCGGGGCAGGAGAGTCAGATGAAACTGATTTACCAAGGCCGCCTGCTGCAGGATCCAGCTCGAACCCTGCGCTCCCTAAATATCACCGACAACTGCGTAATCCATTGTCACCGATCACCCACGGGGCCGGCAGCCTCTGGCTCCTCTGCGCTGCCCACCTCTCCAACCACAGAGCCACCAGGCCTCAGCGTCAATGTGGGCAGCCTCATGGTGCCCGTATTTGTAGTGCTGCTGGGTGTAGTCTGGTACTTTCGTATCAACTATCGACAGTTCTTCACAGCACCTGCCACTGTCTCTTTGGTAGGGGTCACTGTCTTCTTCAGCTTCCTGGTTTTTGGGATGTATGGACGATAAAGACACCTGGGGGTGGGAAGAAGAGTCATGGTCTTCCTTCCCCTCCATGTTTCCCTGCCCAGAGTTGGGTGCCAAGGACCCCAGGGCTAGTGGTGGTCAGTAAAAGGGATGTGGGCCCTCCATGGGAGGTAGGCATGTGACCTCTTCTCCATGCCCTCAGTTCTGCTCCCAAGCAGGGTGACCATGTCCTTTCCCCTGCCCATTAACAACTCTCAGGTAGAAATGAGGACCCCCCCCCAAAAGACACATACCCGAGGCCAGAGTGATTGTCCTCTGCGTGGGTGGGCTCTGTGTGGATGGCCCCACTTAGTGGAGGTGCAGGCTCTTAGGTGATCCTAGAATATAGAGGGGGCTCCCTGTCAGCCACCCCCATCTCTTTTGTGTGCCACCAGCTTTGCACGCACTGAAGCTCCTGGCCTGTCCAGCTTCCTGCATGGCTGCTCTCTGTATTGGGCAGCCAGCTAGGGGGGCATAGCAGTATCCACAGCATGCTTCTGCCAGGGGCAACAGGGCCCCATGCCTAGTCATCAGCCAACCACCTCTCATTTCTATGGTAGTTTCTTTATAAGATGACCAAATCTAGTATGTTTCAGGAAAGGGGGGTGGGGCAGGCAGGGCCAAGGAACCTCCTTGGACCAGCTCCTCTCTAGCCCCATGGCCCCCAAGTAGTGACAGTAGGATGGTTCTCATGTTCTGGAATTTCCAAGGTTCTCCCCTTTTCTAGAGCACTTTGCTTGCGTTTTTTTTTTTGTTTTTTTTTTTACAAAACCCTTTACAGTTGTGACAACTCTTGGGAGTCAGAGGCGAGGCCCTAGGATCAAGAAATGCAGGAATAGGGCTAGGACTGCTACTGCCTCAAATCCAAGGCCAGGACACCATGAAGAAATGTCTGCACTATCATGCCCTCTAAGGTTGAAATAACTTTGCCCTTGGGATAGAGAGACTTCTACCCCTGTGGCTCCTGACTCAATGGCCACTGCCTGTGATTGAATAAAGTTTTACTCTTTTGTGGCCGATTTTGGTCACTCAATATTGCTTCTCAACTTTCATTCTGTTGACAACTGGATCAAACTCCAGCCCTTTTCCCCAGAGAGACTGGAGGATGAACAAGCATAGTTTTAACAACAGGAAAATGCAATTTATTTACACCAGCAGCCATGGGGGATGAGGAGTACACAGCGTATACAAAGTTAGCTACCTGTACAAGATGGATTACATATGCAAAAATAAAATTTCAAAACCACAGGACAACACCACCCCCTCCCTCCCAATGGCCCCAGCATGCATTAATGCCAGGTAGGTGGCCTCTGGGCATGCAGGGGGGGGAGTGATGCATGGAAGGAAAAAAGCCACCGGCCACAAAAAAAAAAATCGATACAGAACCCCCACACACTTAAGACACATGATAGGCTACAGGGTGGACAATACATCTAGCTGGGAACTGGGGGAAGGATGGGAAGCAAAATCCACATAGCCTGTTACTAGAGAAGGGAGGGGAGAGACCTGGGAAGCTCCTAACCCAGCAATTAAGGGCAATAAGCCTTCTTTCCCCAAAGGGAAAGAAATTGTTCCCTAAAGATCCCAGCTAGACCAGGCTCATCTCGTATAGCCCAGCAGGGAATGGGGCTGTGGCCCTGAGAGGTGAACTGAAATTGGGCAAGTCAACATTGGAAAATCTCCCAAACGGCTTCTTAACTCTCCTGCTTTAGATAAGGGGAAGGTAGGAACCATCTGGGCCTCAGTAAGGAAGAGCTACAGCCATCCCTCACAGAAGCCGAGGGTTCCATGCCCCTCTGCCCACCCCTCCCCAACAAGCGTAAGTTTGCCCCTTCTCCAATGCCAACCTTCTTCCAAGACATGATTTGGAAGGGTTCCCGGGCACTGAATTCCCTCCTATAGAGAATATGGTAAATAATGGGCAGGGATTGCCCTGGGCCCAGCCTGTACTCTAGCTCACACTCCAGTTTGGCTTTATTTTTCCTTTAAAAAAAAAAAAAACAAGTCTTGGGTTAAAATACAGATTGGTAACCAGGCCCAGCCAGGGGTTTGGAGATGATGGGTAGGAATTGAGGGCAGGGAGTAGGTCCCAATCTACTATTTCTGCTAGCTCTCCAGGACCCACCCAAATTTCAGCCAGTCCTGAGCACTAATGCTATTAACTTTTGTAGGTCAGATAGTGATGGATACCCCCTCCCCCAATCTCGGGAGCAAAGGCTATCTGCCTACCCCAATAAGGTTGCTCAGGATAGTCCTATTCAAGTCTAGTATTCCCAACTTTCAAAACTGATTAGCACTTCGACACCCCCCCCCCAGTCCTGGCAGTTTAGGTCTGGGTGGTGGGGTGGGAAGAGAAGGGAATGCTTTCATCCCAACTTTGCAGGATGTAATGGGCACTACCTGATCTAACGTTGTAGCTTTTCTCCTCTGGTACAAACCTACCAGCACCCTGGTCTGCCCTCTTCCCACCTAGTATGAAGATCAGGACTCGCCTCAGAGTGTCAGACTACAAGTTCAGAATAAATAACTTGGGGGGGGGGAGCTAAGGAGGAAGGGAAAGAGATGAACTAAAGCACATAGGAGTAAAAGAGGGCAGCAAGCAGCAAATAAGGACCTGGGGGAGTCCTATCAGGACAAAAGGGTAAGGGGGGGAGGAACTTGGGGCCACCCTCAGGGTGGGGCTGGGCCCTTTCCCAGGGCAGGGGATGAGGTAAGAAAACATTTCAAATAAAGCAGCACCGTTCCCACTCACTTTGGGGTCCTGTCCTCCCCAAGGGTTCTGAGGTTCAAGGAAGGAGGGAAAGGAAAATTCTGATAAGCAGTTTCCCCCGTCTTCCCCTCTCCCTTGCCATTCCCTGAAGTCAGAGGTTTCTGGCAGCCCCTCTTGGCTCTCCAAAGGAGGAGCAGCTCCCACAGCCCAGGTGGCCCTAAGATACTGAGGAGAAAGGTGGAGAGGGCGGCCAGTGTGAACTGCCCCAAGGGAATACTCTGTGCCTACCCACCCACTCCAGGAAGAGGGGTCCACTGGACAGGACTCTGGAAACGGGCAGCAGAGTAGCTGTCAGCCACAAGCACCAGACCATTCACATTGCAGAAGGCAGACAGGGGCCTCTTTGGGGCTCAGTTCCCAATGCACAGCCCCCCTGGATAGCCACAATGTGCCTTCCACGGGATTTCATTCAATCCCTGGGGTGACGGGCAGGCAGTGTATGCACCCTAGCATGGTATCCAAGTCTGGCCCCTTTTCCTCTCAATCCCAGCTGGACATCCAGGAAATCACAGAATAAATAGAAAAACTCTTCCCCCAAAAAACTTGTTCAAGGCAGAGTATGTTCAGGTCTGAGTCCAGCATGCCTGAGTGTCATGCACAGTCAATAGGATTCTGCCATCATGTTGTGGTTCAAACCAGGGTCAAAACTGGCATGACCCCCCCCCAATACTTCACAACCCCAAATCCCCAGCCTTTACTCAAGGCTGCCACCTGTCAACCAGAATTGGGGAAGGGGGGCAGAAATTGGCCCAGACAAGGGAACAGCCTCCAAGCCTCTGATCAATTGATGTCATCATAGATGCTCGGTGTGGGGGGTGCAGGGGGCTTTGGCTTCTTCTTCTTGTTGGAGCTGAGGCCTGGAGCAGCCCCCACCAGACTCAGGTGGGGTTTCTTTTTCTTGGTCTTCCTTGATTCGGAGTTATTAGTGCCTGAGGGGAAAGGCACAGGGAATGACTCTGGGGAAAGCTGCTTGAGATTGTCCCATATCTAATCCATAGGGCAGACATTCTACCTTCTACTCCCCTAAGCAATACTCAACTCTTTGAAGTTTTATTTTTTGAAAGTGTGCTGGGCACATGGAAACTAAAAATTCTTTCCTGCCCCCCAACCAGTTTCTCCCACCCCCAGCCCGGTTCTCACTCGTCTTGGAAGAAGCAGAGTCAGAGGGTGAGAGATCAGAGGAGCCATCCCACTGTAGCCGGCTCATCAGGGCCTGGCTCTCGGCCACATCAAAGCTGTCGTTCTCTACAGAGCCCTCTGCCTCAGGCAAAGGGCTGGAGGTGAGAGGGATATTAGGGACACTGGTCATCACCCAAGGTCACTCCCCACCCCCACCCTAATCTCAATGTCCTTTACTATTGCTGCTTACGCTGAGGGGCCCAGGAAGTAGACACGCACAGCCCGTCTCTGCTCATCTGTATGCTGGGGGCAGCGAAGGGACCTGTGAGGCAAAACATCTGTGACAACCCAATCCTGACTAGGAAACCCAGATGCCTACAATCAATTGGGCCTCGCTGAACTTGCCCTCCCTTGATAAAGAAAGTAGAGAAAGCTCTAGTCCCCATATTGTGCACTGAAGTATGGACAGTAAGATTTTATCTACAACAGCAGAGTCTATCTAGGGTATCTCCTCTGTGATAGGGACAAGTGCATCTGAAATCCATAGCCCATCACAAGGATTAGGAGAAAAGCTAATGCTATTTAGCTTGGCACTCCTTGGAACGGTAGAGAACAAGTGCTCCACACTTCCCATAGTTCACACACTCACCCCCAGTCTCCTATTTACCTTGTGCACATCTTCTTTGTATGTTCAGATATCACTCCACATTGCTGTAAAGAGAAACACGAAGCTGAGGTGAGAACAAAACAATGAATCTACATCATATCATTAACTACTTCTGCCTCCCTCAGTTCTAGATCCCACATCTCAAAATGACAGCATCCCCACTGGCTTCTTCACTCAACCCCTAGAAGGAACTATTAGCAAAGGGGTATCTTGCCAATACCTTGACCTCTTCCACAATTTTTCTCTCACTTTACACCTTCCCAGACCCAGATACCTCCCCTTCCTAGGGTCTCACTGTGGTAAGCAGGGTTCGAAGTTCCTCAGGACCTAGGGTTTCATAATTGATCCCAGAAGAGTTGCTATACTGTGAAAAGATTAGAGAAAATCAGTGACAGGGAAGATGAAAAAAAGGAGTTGATGAACCACTAGTGGGCATATAACATCTCTTAAGTTGCAAGGGTTTATGATCACAATTTTTGAAGTGAACCCTTTCAGCAGTACATAAGAGAAAACCAGGTAGAAGGAGGCTCCCAAACCATTCACTGTTTCTGGCTGTTAGACCATCAAGCAATTTGCCATAACTCAATGGAGAAATTCACACATACCCTTAACCCCCACAACCAAGATGAAAAAATGTAGAGAAACTATCAGAAATGAACTGGAACTAGCCCTACTCACCTTAAAAGGATCTGAGTTGCTGCTAAGTTCCCCTAAAGAATAAAAAAAAAAGAATGGGAATTAGATGCAGAGGTACTGAAAGATGGGTCATAAACCAGAGGATGTAGAAGGGACAGAAGGATCACTGACTCTTCCTAGATGGTTTCCCCAGTCTCTTAGCCCCCCAGTCATAGCCACGTCCCCTGGACTCACCATTTTTGTGTTTTAATGACTTGGACCTTCGAGGGGAATTGGGGTTCTAGAAAGAGAAGAAAGTATTAGGGGGAAATAGAGCAAAGAAGCAGAAAAGGCAAAGGGGGCTGACAAAAGAACAAAGCCTCCACTCCACTCCCCCAATTCCCCTCCTCTCTCTGCCCTAGGACTTAGTGACCCTGCTTCCAGGCCTTAGCCTGAAGCCCATAAAGGCTCACTGAGGGCCCAGAGGATAGCATATCTTCTCTATGTACTCCCCACTCCACTATTCCTCTGTGTGCCCATCTCTCACCTTGTCTGATTTTCTCTTCTTTGCTATGAGGAGAAAAGGAAGATGATTGCAATTACCTGAAGTTTCCAAATCTAAGGTCCCACAAGGAAAAGCACAATATCCCCACAACAAGAAGCATCAACTGGGTAGTGTCCCCCTATACCCCCCACCCGCCCCGTCTCAAGATTTCCCCAGGAAGATCTACACTACCTTTCTTCTCCGAGCCATAGAACCAATCATTGTCGTTGATATCATCATTGTCTTCCTGGTCACTCTCAGACTTGTTCATGTTGTTGCTACTGGCAATGCTGTCCAGAAGAGGTGGGGAGGTGGTTATGGGAACATCTTCAGGATCTGTCCCCCCTCCTTACCCCAGTTCCCCTTGGGCCACTTTCTTTGCCCACTCACCGACGGTTGGCAATACGGCTGCTATTCCGGCCCATGCCCAGACACTTCTCCAGGTGGGGAGCAAAGCGGGAGGCAGCAATGCTGCGGCTGCAGTTGGGGCAAACACATTCCTTGTTTTTCCACTGATTGTACACTTGCCCAAAGATATCCACTCCAGGTTGGTCTACAATCTCTGGGGAGGTGAGGGTCAGAGGTCAGGGTAAGCAGGAGGAGTCTTTAGGCACCTTCAGGAATCAGCCCTAAATTCACACACAATTTCCCCCCCTTGAGCTGTGGCATACAGCTTCTCATGAGAAATGGAGATGGGCCTGCTTTGCAGGTCATGATTGTATCCAACAAAGGACAGAGGCAGGAAAAGCCCCCTCCCCACCCCCAGCTACCACATCCACCTTCCCAACCCCACAAGCCAGAAAGTCAAGGCTGTTTTTTAAAGCATTTGATCTTTTCACTCTCCTCTCAGTTCCTAGCCCAGGAGTCCATAAGATCCAGCCCCAAACCACAATTAACTATAAGAACCTCATGCTACAAAGCAGGGGAAACAACTCTCCCCAAGACCAAAGTACACAGTCTGTGGAGACAGAAAATGTTATTCCACATCTTAGTCTCACCAAAGTCCTTCATGCTGTCAGGATCTGTGTCATCCAAGAAGAAGTAGCCACACTTTACAGCCCGGTGCACCTCAAAGCAGAGTCCCAGACAAGCATCTTCCACCAGGTCCGTATAAATCTCATGTGCAATGGCCTGAGCCCCACAGAAGAACAAGAATGAGTACAGGGGTCCTTGTTACTTGGGTCTTATTCCCTAAAGTCATCTACAGATGCCACATATCCAGGTAAGGTACAAGATGCCTAGTCCTTATCCTGAACTGCTTTTTTTCTTTGACCTACTTCTCAAGGCTCTCAGTTATTCCTTTGCCCAAAAAACCAGTCATCCCAAGTTCCTAGACCTTAAAACTAAGAGCTGAAAAGGACTTCAGAGATTATCTAGTCTACTCTCAGAACGTTTAATTAAACCGCTTCATTTTTCAGAGAAAGAAATGTAGTTATGGAAAGTTGATGTGACCTGCCCAAAGTCAGAGAAGTAGAAAATGGCTAAGGCAGGATTTGAACCCAAGCCTTTTCTGACTTCAAATCCTTCAGTGCCCTTTCGACCATAGCATCACGCATGCAGCAATCTTTGCTGAAGATATCAAATACAGATTCCCAGAGAACAAAGATGAGAGTAACAGGTGAGAGAGTCCTCACCTCCAGCTTGCTGTTATCCAGGCCAGACAAAGACATTTCCTCCATTTTCATTTGCAAACTCTCCTGGAGAAGGCGTTCGGACTGCTCATAGCACACAGCAGGTGGCAACACAGCTGTACATATTGGGGAGGGGGAGGCAGCTGAAGTCAGGGGCTCTGCGAGTCTGCCCCAACAATTCACTGATTCCTGGGTCTCCCACCTTGTTTGAGAACAGGCTTCCATGGGCTGGAAACCTGGAGTGATTTCCGCTCTCCCTTGGAGAGGGGCCAGAAAACTACCCAATTGGCTGAGTTGTAGCCCAGCAGCATGGCACATGCATCTCCTCCCAGAGTGGCCTGTTTGGCCTCGGGGCAACAGAAAGCCTGCAGAGGGCACTTTGGCTAACTCCCTGTCCCAGACTTTCACTTTAGCCTTGCAGAAACTCAGTGGAAAAAGGTATTTTAGGGATTATCGAGCCCAACCAATTCACTTTACTCATGAATAAACGCGGAAGGGCTACACGACTTACCCAAAGTCATAGTACCTAGCAGGACCCTGGATCTCTCCTCATGAAACAAAAACCAAAGCGAGCCAAAGGAAGGAGGGTGACTTCGCACAAGGCTCGGGGGGCGGGGGCCGGGCCGGGGCTCTGCTCTCCGATCCGGAGCCCCGCGCTCGTGACCTTGGGCGGGTCACCTGCCCCCTAACCTGCGGCCTCCCTCGGGGCACTCGGGGGCCTTCCCTGCTCTAGCTCTGCTGCCCTCCGCACACGGATCGGGGCCCGGGGGGCCGAGCACGCCCCTGGGCGGGCGGCGGGGGCCCGGGGGTCAGGCGCGGCTCGGAGGCGGCATCACCCCGCCGGGGGAGGGGCTGCGGCCACGGCGCTGCCCGGCCCGGGGACACGCGCGCCCCCCGCCCCCCCCCGGCTGCCGCGCTCCGGGCCGCTATTGTCCCAGCCCCCCCCGGGCCGGCCGGGTCCTCCCCCTCAGACAAAGGGCGGCCCCCGCCCGGCCGCCGCAGCCTCCCGCACCGCGGCCCGAGCCGGCGGGGAAGGAGGGGAGGAGGCCCCGCCACACCCCGGGGCCGAGCAACACCCACAGCTTCCGGGGCTGGGGGGAGGGGCGGGGAGAGAACGCGGGCCCGGCGACGGCGGGTCAGAGGGCGCGAGGGTCAAGGGTCAGGGGGCGGAGGCACGGACCCCAGGCCCCTCCCCTCCCCCTCACTCACCCCGCCCGGGGGGGGGGGCCGCGCCGGGGCCCCGGGGCCTCTCAGGGCCGCGTCCTCCGGCGGCGGCGACGGCGGCGGCTGCTGCTGCTGCTGCTGCTACTCCTTCGGGGACCCATGTCCGTCCGTCCGTCCGCCCTCGCCTCGCCTCCCCGAGCTGGGGGTCGAGCCGCCTCCTCCCCCCCGCCGCCGCCTCAGCGGGCGGCCATGGCCCCTTCCTTCCCCTCCCTCCCGGCCTCGCTGCCTCGTCACCGCCTCCTGCTCGCCTCACCCCGCCCCTCCCCCTCCAACCTCCCCCCCGCCCCGGGACGATCCAGCCCGCCTCTCCCGGGCGGGGGGCGCGGCGCGAGGAGCCCGGAGCGCGCGCGCGCGAGGCCAGTCGGGCGCGCGCGCCACCCCGCCCCGCGCTCGGCCTGCCCGCGGCGGCCTCGGCCCTCGGGCCCCTCCCCTTCTCCCGCTGTCCCCTCCCTCACTTCCTGTCCTCCAGCTCTCCCTTCCGCGCGCGCAGCGGCCGCTCGGGCTAGCGGGGTCCCGGCGCGTGCGTCCGCCCCGCGGGCCGCCGCTCGGCAGCATTGGCTAGGGGGGGCGGGGACGGGGCGGGAGAAGCCGAGGGAGCCGAGCGCGGAGGAGGGGCGCCGCGCCGCGGCCGGACGTCCCGACGGCAGGACCTCCCCGGAGAGCGTGCGGGAGGGGGCGGGGCCTCGATTGTCCTCTGTGCGCCAATAGGAAGCCCTCCTCTCCGCCGCCGGGCCAATGGGGCCGCGCGGGGCGGGGGGGGGGGCGCCGTTTAAAGCGCGGTGCGCGCCGGCGGGGAGGTGGCTACTTTGTAGCGATCCCAGCCCGCCCCCTGGGCGGGGAGCGGCTGGGCGT
Organism: Macrotis lagotis; assembly: GCF_037893015.1. Taxonomy (NCBI): domain Eukaryota; kingdom Metazoa; phylum Chordata; class Mammalia; order Peramelemorphia; family Peramelidae; genus Macrotis; species Macrotis lagotis. Next base: position 195,532,207 of record NC_133659.1, read on the forward strand.
TGCACTCGGGCCCCGGCTCCCCCCGCCCCGGGGCCGCCTCCGGGCCCAGTCCCCGCCTTTTCCCCGGGGAAGCTCCGCCTTCCGCACTGAAGGCGGAGTGTTCTGGAGAACGTGGCCTATGGAAGGCCGCTGGCATTTTGCTGGCTAGGGCTTTCCCTGGGTACCTTGGTGGGTCTTTCCTCCTGGTGCGAGCCCACCCCACCCAAGGGTGACAAGAGTGCCACTTCTTCCTCCGCTCCGCCACCCAGCGGAACTCCTTATCTAAGCCAGTTTTAGGCTTTTCAGTTTAAAAAATAAATAATTTAATTTTCTTCTTCCCACAAAACTGGAAAAAGAAAAGGAAATATAAGGCCCTTGCACAGCCAAGGAAAACAAATTCTCTTACTGCCATTTCCAAAAAACTGTTGTGATCTGCCTCCTGACTCCATCAACATTCTGGGAGGTGGGTAGCATGCTTCATCACGGGTCTTCTGGAACCCTTGTTGGTCAGTGCCGGTTACTAAGTTTGAAAGTTATTTGTCTTTAAATTTTTTTTTAATTAAAGACCTTTTTTCTGAAAAGAAAAAGAAACTTCTTTTAACATCTATGTATTGTCGGGGCAGCTAGGTGGCACAGGCAGAGTCAGAAAGGCCTGAGTTGAAATCCACTCTCAGACTCTTAAATTACCTGTGTGACCTTGGGCAAGTCACTTAACCCACACTGCCTTGCAAAAAAAAAACAACATATATGTATTGTCAAGCAAAACATTCTCTTGTGTGTAAAAAAAAAAAGTACCTCAATTTGCATCCTGAATTCATCACCATTGTCTCAGGAGATGTCTCAGCAGGTTTCATGTTTGGATCCTCTGAAAATGTGGCTGATGATTCCATGATCAAAATTCTCATATCTTTCAAAGTTGTTTGTCCTTACAAATTTGTTATTAATCATATAAATTATTCTCCTGGTTCTGCTCACTTCACTCTCCATCCATTCATTTGTTTTCCCATGAGTTTCTGTGACAGGCTCCCTTCATCATTTCATTTGGAATAATAAAATGCTACTACATTCATATTTCATAATTTGTTCAAACATTCTTCAACTGAAGGACACTCCCTTTGTTTCCAGTTCTTTTCAGTCACAAAAGAAAAAAAAAACTGCTGTAACTATTTTTGCAGATCAGTACTTTTTCTTTGATCTTTCTGTGATATAGTTTTGGTCACAGGATCTAGTAATGTGGGCTTAGTTGTGGTATTTCTAGAACAATGATAGTTTAGTATCTTTGAAGACACAAGTTCCAAAATTGCTTTCTAGAATGATTGGACCAATTCATAGCTCCATTAACAGGGCATTGATGTGTTTTTCCCCCCTACAACCCTCAAATATTTGTTTTTTCTTTTATGTACCTCTTTGCCAGTCTCTTAGCCTTTTCTCAACGAACTCAGGAGAGGTTCTTCTCTATTACCAAACCCAATTTTCATATCTGGGGATTTCAAGATAAATGGCAATATTTCCTGAAACACCTAGAGATCACAGTTTAATTGCTTCAGTTCCCATGTAGTCCATCTTTTCTTTCCCCTCAGCTGCCCAGCAGTTCTCAGATAATCAGATCATCACCTGTAATGTAATTATTCCATATCCATCCAATTCTCTATTCTTATCTCCACTACCTAGCCCCTCCTAAATCTATTTTTTATCCTCATGATGGTCTCCAGTCCTTCTATCCCTCTGTTTTGTTCTCAGTCCTCCTTTCCATGCCTTCCTGGCTTTGACTAGTTTAGCCCCATACTATGAGCTACTGAGTTCCCCCCCCCCACCTCCTCCAGATTTACCTTCTTCTCTCTTCAGCTATTTCTTGCCAAACTTCTGGGTTACTACCACCATCTGCTCATAAGCCACAGAAGTCCTTTGGGGGAAGTCAGACAGCATGAATAAAATCAATGTAGCTGGATTTAGAAGAGAAGCAGTTAATTGGGGAAATCCCACTTCTAACACTCCTTATATGATCTTGAACATATTATTTAATTTACCTTGGTCTAAGTTTCCTTCTCAGTAAAGTGAGAGGGAAAGGTGGAGCCTTTCATTTTTTTTTAAGGTTTTTGCAAGGCAAACAAGGTTAAGTGGCTCGCCCAAGGCCACACAGCTAGGTAATTATTCAGTGTCTGAGATCGGATTTGAACCCAGGTACTCCTGACTCCAGGGCAGGTGCTTTATCCACTAGGCCACTTAGCCGCCCCCTGCAGTACTTCTTGTGTTAATAGCAAACAGCTGGAAGGAAAAGGAATGACCATTCACTGGGAGAATGACTGAACAATATTGGTATATGAATAAGATAAAACTATACCTTATGAAATTAGCTCTGAATATGAAGAAATCAGAGAAACTTGGAAGCTTATATGAACTGATTCAAAGCAAAGCAGCCAGAATCAGAAGAATAATTTATGTAATAACCACAATTATGTAAAACTTAACAACTCTGATCTATGCAGTAATCAATTATGATTTGGGGCAGATAGGTGCTACAATGGCTAGAGCTCTTGGCCTGAGCTTAAATCTGATCTTAATACTTAGCCAGGTGACCCATGGCAAGCTCCTTAACCCTGCTTACCTCAGTTTCCTCAGCTGTAAAATGAACTGGAGAAGGAAATGGCAAACAACTCTAGTATCTTTGTCAAGAAAATCCCAAATGGGTTAGGGGCGGCTAGGTGGCCTAGTGGATAAAGCACCTGCCCTGGAGTCAGGAGTACCTGGGTTCAAATCCGATCTCAGACACTTAATTATTACCTAGCTGTGTGGCCTTAGGTGAGTCACTTAACCCCGTTTGCCTTGCAAAATCCTAAAAAAAAAATCCCAAATGGGCTCACAAAGAATCAGAAACTGAACAACAAATATAATTTTAGAGAATTTAATGGTGAAACCTGTCTCCCTCCTTTCTGCAGAGAGGTGGCACTCAAAGGTATGGAATGGAGCATACATTCTAAGGTTGAGATCATTAGGGAGATTTGTTTTACTCAATTATAAATATATATATATATATATATATATATATATTTTTTTTTTAAGGGTTCTATGGGACTGGGGGAATTAATGAGATGTGTTAAGGATGAGAGAAAAAAACAACCAATAAAACTTTAACAAAAGGAAAAAAGAGGCCAAATAACCACATTGTCTGGGTTTTACCATAGTTTTCAGTAATCTAATCTTATCTAGGCTTTTACAACACAACAATTCTCTCATTTTATCTTGATTGACTTTTTTTTAGGCTTTTTTCAAGGCAATAGGGTTAAGTGGCTTGCCCAAGGCCACTCAGCTAGGTAATCATGAAGTGTCTGAGGTCCGATTTGAACTCAGGTACTCCTGACTTCAGAGCTGGTGCTCTATCCACTGTGCCCCTAGCTACCCCCTTGATTGACTCTTGATTACAGCCTTCTCTCCCCAAACTTCTGTCATTTCCTCCCTTTCCCTTATAAGGGAGGACTTCTCCTACTAAGGAAAAAGGAGGACATCCTTATTAGTATTATGGGTTGGTGCCAGAAGGAGCCATATTGTTGTTTGGTCATGTTCAACACTTCATGACCTCATTTGAGGTTTTCTTGGCAAAGAAACTGTAGTGGTTTGCCATTTCTTCCTCCACTCCATTTTACAGATGAGGAAACTGAAGTACACAGGGTTAAGTGACTTCCCTGGGATTATACAATTAATAAGTGTCTGAGGTTGGATTTGAACCTATATCTTCTGACTATCCTCTACACAACCTTGCTGCTTCAGAAGGGACCATGGAAGTCATTTAATCCAATTGATTTAATTTTACAATGAAGGAGGAAACTGAGGCTTCTTGAGGAAGGGACATAGCCAAAGCTTCAGAGACTGCAAGTTCCAGAGCTTTGGAACTTTGACTCCAAATGTACTATTCTTTCTTTCTATTTTTTTGATTGTTGCAAGGCAATGGGGGGGGCGATAATTGACTTGGCCCAAGGTCACACAGTTAGATAATTATTAAATATCTGAGGCTGAATTTGAACTCAGCTCCTCCTGACTCCATGGCCTGTACTCTATCTACTGTGCCACTTAGCTGCCCCCCAAATGTAATATTCTTTCATTTGACCCACTCTGTCTTCTCCATCATTCTATAGTTCAGATCTCTTCATTATTCCCTCATTTTTCTCCCTTTGCTTCATTCTCTGATGAACAAGTGAGCAGGTCACTTCTCTATGCCAAAGCCAACCCCTCCACTTGCACTGTGACAACTGGTAAAGAAGTAGATAGAGGCTGCACTGTGCCTGGAGTGGGGAAGACTTGAGTTCAAATTCAGCCTCAGATGTTTACTGACCCATAGCAAGTCACTTAACCTCATTTACCTCAGTTTCCTCAGTATAAAATGGAAATGATAAGAACAGAGAGCCTTGTTTCACAGAGTTGTGGAGAACAATGAAATAATATTTGTAAAAAGTGTTCAGCATATCACTAGGTAGTAGGAGGTACCTGATTAATGCTTAGTCTTTTCCCTTTCCTCCATGGATACCATCACCTCCCAAGCTTGCCCCTTTAGTCACTCCCTTACCCACCCCTCATCTCCAGTCTTTCTATATGCACTGATTCTTTACACATTTAAATATCTCCAAATCCCCCTTCATTTGTGGACTTGAAGTACCATGGAAAGAGCATTGAGCCCAGGAGTCAGAAGATGTGGGTTCAAATCCTAGTTCTGCTATTGATTACCTGTGAGACCTCAGGTATGCTAAATAGCCTCTTCAGGCCTCAATTTCTTTACCTGTAAAATGAGAGTGCAGTACTCCCCTAAGGTCTAGACTCCTCCTCAGTTCTAGATCTCTGATCCTATGATCCTATCTACATTTTCACCTATATATCAACTCCCACTCACTTGTTAACTCTTAGTAATCTGGTTTCAGATTCTAATGTTTGAATGAAACTACTCTCTTGGGGCGGAGCCAAGATGGCAGTGTGAAGGCAGCATTTCCCAGGAACTCCTTGACCCCAAAACTCAAAAATTTACAGAGGTAGAACTCACAAAAAGACTGAGTGATATATTTTACCAGTCCAAGATAACTTAGAAACTCCATGTGTTTCATCAGGACCAGGAGTTGCAAAAAAGCCCCAGCCACAGCATGGCACAGCACAGCACAGATCAACAGCAGCATCTTGAAGGGGGGATGAGAGGACTCTGCTACACCAGAATGAATGTGGAGTGAGGAGCACCAGAGGCAGAACCTGCAGTGAGAATGTGGAGAAAGCAGCCTGCACCTCCGGAGAACAGCCCACAGATGGTAAGGGGGTCAGGGGAGACTGCAGAAATCTCTCTGCTCTCCCTGGGAAGGTCTCCGCTGTTTACCCACACTCAGATCCAGCTTGTAATTTGGCCTTCCATACTAAGATAGCAGGGTTCCTCCTCACAGTTCCAGGACAGAGGGAAGTGCCTGTGGTCATCTACATATCAAAGCACAGGCAAAAGAGCATGAGACCTTGGAGGAATAAAGGTCCTAGTGGGGTATCCCCACCAAAAAATCCAAAGTCTTGGAAGTGCTGTAAATTAGTCTCAGACTGAGGAAATGAGTAAACAACAGAAAAAGAAGAATCTGGGACAGCTAGGTGGAGCAGTGGATAGAGCACCAGTCCTGGGTCAAGAGTACCTGAGTAGAAATTCGGCCTCAGTCACTTAATGACTTAATGATTATCTAATTGTGTGGCCTTGGGCAAGGCACTTAACCCCATTTGCCTTGCAAAAAAGAAAAAAACAAAAACCTTTCTAGATTCAAATAGCATTTTCTTTTATTTATTTTTATTATTTATTTTTTAGGTTTTTGCAAGTGCCACTTAACCCCATTTGCCTTTCAAAAACCAAAATAAATAAATAAATAAAAGAATCTGACCATAGAAAATTACTTTACTCCTATGGAAGATCAAAACACATACTCAGATGATGACAAAATTGAAACTTCCATATCCAAAACCTCTAAGAGAAATAGAAAATGGGTTCAGACTATAGATGAGCTCAAAAAAGATTTTGAAAAGCAATTAAGGGAGGTGGAGGAAAAATTGGGAAGAGAAATGAGAGCAATGCAGAAAAATCATGAAAATCAAATCAGCAGCTTGGTGAAAGATACACAAAAAAATATTGAAGAAAATAATATGTTAAAAACCAGTTTAGGCCAAATGGAAAAAAAGCAAAACAAAAGGCAAATGAGGAGAAGAATGCCTTAAAAAGCGGAATTGGCCAGCTGGAAAAGGAGATAAAAACATTCTTTGAAGAAAATAACTCCTTCAAATGCAGAATGGAACTAAAAAGGAAAGCTGATGACTTTGCAAGAAATCAGGAAAAAATAAAACTCTTCCAAAAAAGCCAAAAATTAGAAGAAAATGTGAAATATCTCATTGGAAAAACAACTGACCTCAAAAACAGTTCCAGAAGAAATAATTTCCAAATTATTGGACTACCTGAAAGTCATGACCAGGAAAAGAGCCTAAACTTCATTTTTCAAGAAATAATACAGCAAAATTGTCCTGAGATCCTAGGAGCAGAGGGTAAAATAGAAATCGAGAGAATTCATCAGTCACCTCCTGAAAGAGATTCCAAAAGAAAAACTTCCAGGAATATTATAGCCAAATTCCAAAACTCCCAAGTCAAAGAGAAAATTCTAAAAGCTGCCAGAAACAAACAATTCAACTACTAAGGCTCCATAGTCAGCATTACACAGGATCTGGCAGCATCTACATTAAGGGCTCATAGGGATTGGAATATGATATTCCATAAAACAAAAGATCTTAGTTTACAACCAAGAATCAACTACCCAGCAAAACTGAACATCCTTTTTCTTTTTTTTTTAAAAACAACTCTTTTTTTTTTAGGTTTTAGCAAGGCAAATGGGGTTAAGTGGCTTGCCCAAGGCCATACAGCTAGGTAATTATTAAGTGTCTGAAGCCAGATTTGAACTCAGGTACTCCTGACTCCAGGGCTGGTACTCTATCTACTGTGCCACCTAGCCACCCTTGAACATCCTGTTTCAGGGGAAAAGATGAACTTTCAATGAAACAGGGACTTTCATACTTCCCTATTGAAACAACCAGAACTGAACAGAAAGTTTGATTTTCAAGTACAGGACTCTGGTGAACCATAGAAGGGGTGGACAAGAAAGACTAATATGAGGGACTTAATGATATCGAACTGTTTGCATTCCTGCATGGGAAGAAGCTATTGATAACTCATATGAACTTTCTCATTTTTAAAAACTGTTAGAAGGAGCACATATAGACAGGGCACAGGAAGGAGCAGAATATAATGGTATAATATATTAAAAAGATGGAATCAATGGGTGATAAAGGGAAGTACTGGGAGGAAGAGAAAGGAGAGGAAGAAGGAGCTATGAAATTTCACATAAGAGTCAAGAAAAAGCTTTTTCAATAGAGTGGAATGGGGAAAGGCAAGGCAGAATGAGTGAGCCTTCATTTTCATCAGAAATGGCTCAGAGAGGAAATAACATACACACTTAATAGGGTGAGGACATCTGTCTTACTCTAGAGAAAAATGAGAAGAAAGGGATGGGATAAGGGGGAATGGGGGAAGGGAAGGGGGTAATAGATGATAGAAGAGAGGGAAGATTGTGGGAGAGGGTACTCAGATACAACACACTTTTGGACAGGACCAGGATGAAAGGAGAGAGAGAGAATAGAATAAATGAGAGCGGGGAGGAATAGAGTGGAGGGAAATACAGCTAGTAATAGCAACTGTGGGAAAAATATTGAAGCAGCTTCTCTGGTGGATAAAGAAGGCAACTCACTCCAGAGACAGAGCCATTGGAATCTGAACATAGACTGAAGTACATTTTTTCCCTCTCTCTCACACTATTCTTGAAGTTTCTCATATTCTTGGGGGAGGGGGGGTTTATGTATACTCTTATAACGAAATTATTGTAATAATATAAAATAAAAAAAAGATAAAGTTCTTGAGAGAGAGAGAGAGAGAAAGAGAGAGAGAGAGAGAAGAAACTACTCCCTCCAAGGACAGTGATCTCTTTACTGTTGAATCCAATTAACTTTTCTCTTTATTTTCTCTGTGACTTTTTTTTGAATTATAAAGATTTTATTTGAGTTTTACACTTTTCCCCCAATCTTACTTCCCTCCCCCCACCCTCCCACAGAAGTCAATTTACCAGTCTTTACATTGTTTCCTTGGTATCCATTGATCCAAATTAAATGTGATGAGAGAGAAATCATATCCTTAAGGAAGAAACATAAAGTATAAGAGATAGCAAGATCAGACAATGAGATATCAGGTTTTTTTTTCTAAATTAAAGGTAATACTCCTTGGTCTTTGCTCAAACTCCACAGTTCTTTCTCTGGATACAGATGGTATTCTCCATTGCAGACAGTCCCAAATTGTCCCTGATCGTTGCACTGATGGAATGAGCAAGTCCATCAAGGTCGGATCATCGCCCCGATGTTGCTGTTAGGGTGTACAGTGTTTCTCTGGTTCTGCTCATCTCGCTCAGCATCAGTTCATGCAGATCCCTCTAGGCTTCCCTGAATTCCCATATCTCCTGGTTTCTAATAGAACAATAGTGTTCCGTGACATACATATACCATTTGCTAAGCTGTTCTCCAATTGAAGGACATTTACTTGATTTCCAGTTCTTTGCCACCACAAACAGGGCTGCTATGAATATTTTTGTACAAGTGATGTTTTTACCCTTTTTCGTCATCTCTTCAGAGTATAAAGCCATTAGTGGTATTGCTGGATCAAAGGGTATGCACATTTTTGTTGCCCTTTGGGTGTAGTTCCAAATTGTTCTCCAGAAAGGTTAGATGAGTTCACAGTTCTCACCAACAATGTAATAGTGCCCCATATTTCCCACAATCCTTCCAACAATGATCATTAACCTTTCTGGTTATATTGGCCAGGCTGTCTCTGTGACCTTTTTTTTTTTTAGATTTTTTCAAGGCAATGGGGTTAAGTGGCTTGCCCAAGGCCACACAGCTAGGTAATTATTAAGTGTCTGAGGTCGGATTTGAACCCAGGTACTAATGACTCCAAGGTGCCACCTAGCCACCCCATTCACTTTGCCACCTAGCTGCCCCTGTCTCTGTGACTTTTGACACAGTCAGCCTCCCCTATATCCTGGATAGTTTCTCTTCCCTTGCCTTCTTGTGAAGGTATTCTCTTTTGCTTGATCATTATCTTCCTCCAAAGTGTGGGCATCCCCCAAGCCTCTGTCCTGGTTTTTCTGTCTCTCTCTGTCTCTCAGTCCCTCTTTCCCTCTTTCTTTTTTTTTTCTTATTTATTTATTTGTATTTTTTCTTCCTGGTACATGCAAAAACAAGTTTCAAAATGCACTTCCAAAATCTTGAGTTCCAAATTGTCTACCATCCTACCCCTCTCATTGAGAAAACAAGTTACTTGATATAGGTTAAAAATATGTAGTCATGTTGTAAAAATAAACATAACCCCTCCAAAAAAAGAGATACTCAAGAAAAATAAAGTGAAAAAAAAAGTATGCTTCAATCTGTATTCAGACACCATCAGCTCTGTCTTTGGAATAGATAGTGTTCTTTCAGAAGACCTTCAGTGTTCTCATCATAGCATTGCTCTCTCTCTCTCTCTCTCTCTCTCTCTCTCTCTCTCTCTCTCTCTCTCTCTCTCTCTCCCCCATCTCTAGCTTTCTCTGTGCATCTCTGACTCTCTGGGTCTCAGTGTGTCTGTGTATCAGTCTCTGTTTTTCTCTCTCTCCCTCACTCTCTCTCTGTCCCTCTCAATCTCTGTGGCTCTGTCTCTGTCTCTCCAGATGATTCACAGATCCCTAAATCCAGTCTTAAACAGTGTCTTGAATTTTAGTAACCATTTAGTACCAACTACCTGGTAGACATCGCCCCCTAGATGTCCTTGTAAACACATCAAATGTAATATGTTTAAAACCTAAGTGGTTTATTTTTCCCCAAATCCATCCTTTCTTTAAATTTGTCCATTTTTATAAAGGACAACCACCATTGTTCTAGCTACCCGTGTATGCAATCTTGGTGTCATCTTCAATTCAATTCTCCCTCTTTCTTGTTTTCTAATCAAATCTCTTTGATTCTATTTCCTTACTTTTGCATTTGTCCCTTTTTTCTCCTCTTATGTGACTACCACTCTACTTCAGACCCTCATCACCTTGTACCTGTACTATTGCAATGGCATCTCACTAATAATTCCTTGATTTAAGTCTCTCTCCTCCTTAGTCTGTCCTTCACAGAGTTGGCAAATTGATACTCTTAAAACAAATGCAGTGGGTTGCTGCGACAGCATTTCATTTCTATCTCTTTCTGTCCCTCTCTCTGCCTCTGTCTCTCTCTGCCTATCTATCTCTGTTCTCAGAAAAATTCTCAAAGGCAAAACAGATTTGGGAGATTTTAGTGATTAGATATGTGTATGGGTATTCAGATTTTAGAGTTCCCCATTCCTTTTTTCCTTAAGAGGATCTTCCTGATCAAAATGCAGGCATAGGGAACAAGAAATCATAGGAGCAAAAAGAATTTGAGGCTTAGACCCCTTCATGCTTGTCTCCTCCATTTGATTGTAAACTCCTTGAGGGGAGGAGTTTACAAAAAACTCCTTGTTTTTTTTTCCTCTTTTTGTATCTCTAGTACTTAACACCCTGCCTGGAACAGAGTAGGCCCTTAATAAATGTCTATTAAATTGTCCTCTTCCAGGGAAAAAGATGGACTTTCAGTGAACCAGGGGAATTTCAAATGTTCCTGTTGGAATGGCCAGAGCTGAACAGAAGGTTTGATCTTCAGATACAGGACTCAGGTGAAGCATAGAGATTGGAGGAGAAGGGGAAATTATGAGGGACTTAATGATGATGAACTGCATGTATTCCTGCATAGAAAAATGACACTGAAAATACTCATATGAACCTTCTCAGTTAATAGAGCAGGTAGAGGGCGCTTTTATAGTTGAAGCACAGGAGAAAGCCGAATTGGAAGATAAAATATGGTGCAAAAATGGAGTCAATAGAAAAAAAAGGAAATGTAATGGGAGAAAGAAAAAGGAGAGAGGGAATAGGCCAAGATATCTCATATAATAAGTTTTTTCTTTATTACAATGAGCTATTGCAATGATGTGGAAGGGGGAAGACAAGGGGGAATGAGGGAATCTTCATTCTCATCAGAGGTGGTTAGGAGAGGAAACAGCATATATATACTCAATGGGGTATAAGCATCTGGAGTAAGAAGGGGGGGACAGGGGGAAGGGGGGGATGTGAGTGATGGAAGAGAGGATGGACCATAGGGGGAGAATGGTCAGATATAACACATTTTCTTTTTTACTTCTTGCAAGGGGCTGGGATTGGAAGGCCTGTCCGGGACCATAGGGCCAAGTGGATGCTGGGCCTAAAGGGTGGTAGGGGGCTCCGGGCCTCTTGGCCTCAGGGCCGGGGATCTATCTGCTGCACCACTCAGCTACCCTACAGCAGAGTCAGAGTGAAAGGAGAGAGAAAATATAGTACATGGTAGTGGAGAAATATGAAAGGAGGGAGTTGCGATTAGCAATGACAACAGTGGAAAAATATGGAAGTAACTTTTGTGATGGGCTTACCATAAAGAATGTGACAGAGTTGTTGGTATGGGAACAAAGACTGAAGCACATTTTTTATTATTATTATTTTGGGGGGGGGTGCGGGGTAAATGGGGCTGGGTGGCCTGCCTGGGGCTGCATAGCAGGGTGATCTTTGGGTGTCTTAGGCCTGATTTGGACCCGGGTGCTCCTGGCTCAAGGGCCAATGATCTGTCCACCACCCAGTCACCCCTACTATTATTACCATTTTATTTTGTTATGGCTCTCTTTTTTCTTTTTTTTTGGTTTATGCAGGGCATTGGGGTTGGGGTGGCTTGCATGACACACGGCTGGGTGATTTTTGGGTGTATGGGGCTGGATATGGGCTTGGGTACTCCTGGCTCCAGGGCTGGTGCTTCGTCCATTGTGCCACTTGGCCATACCTATAATTATTACTATTATTTTTTTTAATTTTAATTTTAGTTTTTTCTCTCCCCTTTGCTTTATCATTCAAGCGAGTCTATATTTTGTGGGGGGGAGGGGGTATTCTGTTTACTCTTAAACAAGAATATTTTATTAATGTATAAAAATATTATTTGTACAAAAAAGAGAATAAATATAAAATAAAGAAATAAAAAAATAAATGTCTATTGATAATAGGGCTAAGACTTTGGGGTGAAATGAGGTCCTTGGTGATGGTTTGAGTAGAGAGTGATATGATAAACAACTTGGATATTATGTTTCCTCACTGAAAAATAAAATCTATAATGCCATATTGACTTTCTAAAGGCTTAAGTAACAGTGGTATGGGTTGAGATAAAAAGGTGGGCCCCTACATAGAATACTGGGTCTGGAATTCAAATTCTAATTTATTAGCTGGGTGATCTTGGGCAAGTTACTTAAGCATTGTCTATCTTAGTTTCTTCATCTGTAAAAAAGACATAATATATCTTTCAGGGTAATGGTGAGAATCAAATGAGATAAGACATGTAAAGTGCCTTACAAATCTTAAAATGCTATTATTATCAAAGGCAGCTGATTTGGGCTACTTATACCTTTTGAAATGGTGATATACTAACACTTAGTGACCATGACCACAGATGTGACACATAGATCTAACAATCTCCCCACATTAGAAAATCTTCAATGACTTCCAATTGCCTCTAGGATTAAAAAATCAAAATCTCAGCCACAACTAATAAAGAGATATGTTAAATTTCATTGTACATGTATTATCTATATGAGATTACTTGCTGTCAAGGGGAGGGGAAGAAAAGGGAGGTTGAAAAATGTGGAATTCAAAAGTTTACAAAAAGATGAATGTTGAAAGATATTTTTGCATGTAATTAATAAAATAACATTTAAAAAAGTGTTTATCTTTGACATTGTATGCCTAGTGCATAGCATAGTTGGTTAATTGTATCTTTGTGAACCCATTTGGGGTTTTGTTGGCAAGGATCCTGAATTGATTTGCCTTTTCCTTTTCCAACTGAGGCATACGGGATTAAATGACTTGCCTAAGTGTCTGAGGCCAAATTTTTTTTTTTTTTAGTTCTTTGCAAGGCAAATGGGATTAAGTGGCTTGCCCAAGGCCACACAGCTTGGTAGTTATTAAGTGTCTGAGGCCAGGATTTGGACTCAGGTATTCCTGACTCCAGGGTCGGTGCTCTACCCATTGGGCCACCTAGCTGCCCCTGAGGCCAAATTTCAACTCTGGAAGATGAGTCTATGATTTGAATGCATATGGGCCAGGCACATCTAGTCTATCATTCAGCTTCAGACACTTGCTGTATGACCCTGGACAGGTTACTTAACCTTTTTTCCCAGTTTCTTCAATTGTAAAACAGTGATAATAATAGTTGTGGTAAGGATCAAATGAAGTAAAGCACTTTACAAGCTTTAAAGCATTATATAAATGGGAGCTATCATCATCATCATCATCAGCTCCCCCTGTGTTTTATTTATATGCTCTGATCTGGAAAGTCCACCAGCTTTGTAGCCTTCCCCCTTGGGTGGCTTCCTTTTTTTAAAAAAAAATTTATTTTATTTTATTTTTTTTTTATTTATTCTCATTTTGTACAAATAATGTTTTTTATACATTAATAAAATATTCATGTTTAAGAGTAAACAAAATACCCTCTCCCCCAAAAAAATATAGACTCGCTTGAGCGATAAAGTAAAGGGGGAGAGGAAAAAAATTAAAATTAACGCAGTGGATAAAGCACTGGCCCTGGAGTCAGGAGTACCTGGGTTCAAATCCGGTCTCAGACACTTAATAATTACCTAGCTGTGTGGCCTTGGGCAAGCCACTTAACCCTGTTTGCCTTACAAAAAAAAAAAATTAAAAAAATTAAAATTAAAATAAAAAAAATAATAGTAAGAATTGTAGGTATGGCCAGGTGGTGCAGTGGACAGAGCACCAACCCTGGAGCCAGGAGCACCCGAGCCCATATCCGGCCCCATTTACCCAACAATCACCCAGTTGTGTGACATGCAAGCCAGCCCAACCCCACTGCCCGGCAAAAAAACCAAAAAAAAGAAAAAAAGACCCAAAATAAAATAAAATAGTAATAATAGTAGGGGCGGCTGGGTGGCAGATAGAGCTCTGTCCCTTGAGCCAGGAGCACCCGGGTCCAAATCAGGCCTAAGACACCCAACGATCACCCTGCTTTGTGGCCCCAGGCAGGCCACCCAGCCCCATTTGCCCTGTACCCCCCCAAAATAATAATAATAAAAAATGTGCTTGAGTCTGTGTTCCAATACCACCAACTCTGCCGCGGGTGGATCACATTCTTTATGATAAGTCCATCACAAAAGTTACTTCCATATTTTTCCACTGTTGCCATTGCTGATCGCAACTCCCTCCTTTCATATTTCTCCACTACCATGTACTATATTTTCTCTCTCCTTTCACTCTGACTCTGCTGTAGGGTAGCTGAGTGACACAGCAGACAGATCCCCAGCTCTGGGGCCAAAAGGCCCCGAGCCCCTATACCACCCCTTAGGCCCAGCATCCACCTAGCCCTATGGTCCCAGACAGGCCATCCAATCCCAGCCCCTTGCAAGAAGTAAAAAAGAAAATGTGTTATATCTGACCGCTCTCCCACCATGGCCCATCCTCTCCTCCATCATTCACATCCCCCCCTTCCCCCTGTCCTCCCCCTCTCCATCTTACTCCAGATGTTTATACACCATTGAGTATATATGCTTTCCTCTCCTAGGGTGGCTTCCCTTTCAATGCTGGGTAGGTCAGAATGGTGTGGGATGAGTGGATGAGTGTCAACCACTAGGTGGAGTTTTCAGAAATTGGCAAATGAATTAGAAAGGGGTGATGTCATGCCGGAGTTTCCAGGCTTTTTTAGGTCTTGGATCCCTTGGCTTTCAGCACACCTTCCTGAACCCCCCAATCAATATGAAAAGAAATAAATGCTAGCTTTTACTATGCAAATGCACAGAGGAAAACCTTCCAGCACCCTCTATTCAATATGAAAGGAAATGCATTCCAGTACACGTAAGAAACAAAACAAAGAAATGACCCACTATGGACTTGGACTAGGGGTCCCTTCCAGCTCTAATTCAGATCCATCTTCCCTTGTGCAACAAGTGAATTGGAACCTGGAACCTATTCCTCTGTAAGAGCTATGGATGCAGTACAGCCTATGGAGAGAACACTGCATTTGACAGTTAAGAGAGACCTGGACTCTTATTAGCTATATGACCACAGGTTTAACTTTCCATAAAATGGGAATGCCACCTGGAATACCTTCCTCACAAGGTGGTAATGAGAAGCAAGGGAGAGAATACCTTAAAGTCCTCTTCAAATGCCTATTTATTTATAGGTATTATTATTTGATGGAGGGGAAAGCTGTTTCCACTGGCACTCCCCTGCTCCATTCTCCTCTGCTCTACCTAGCTGAACCTGGAAGTTGGTGGGTCTGGACTAGGGGATTCCTCAGGAGAAGATCTACTCATTCATTGACTTTTCAGTATCAATACACCAGAGCTTCAAGAATCAAGTGTTATAGCAAGTCCAGGTTAAGGAATTACAAGACAAAGGAATTGTGGTTCCTGGAATCCTATTTGATTGTTTGAAACCTATGAAGTAATGATCCCATATGACCAGGGACCAGGATATTCTTCATTGGTTGATTTTCCAGATAACTGAGGGTTATCCTTTCAAACAGCATGAGATTTTGTTTTAGCTATTTTAAAAAATGTAAATATAAGACCTTAGTCCAAATTGTCTTAACTTGTCTGCCTGTTTCATTTATATAATACAGTACTTACCCTTCCATGATTGTCATAATCTGAGATCTGTACATTTTGAGTAATCTGATGTTACATATGTACAATCATGTTTAACAGATTTCCATATTAGTCATATTGTGAAAGAATCAAAAGGGGAAAAAACCATGAGAAAGGAAAAAAAATTAAACCAGTTTAAAAAAGTGAAATTAGTATGCTTTGGTCTGCATTGACTCACTTCTTTTTCAATCTGGATGTGGATAGCACTTCCCATCCCAAATTCTTTAGAATTCTTTGTTCAATGAATTCTTGATAGGAGCCAAGTCTATCATAATTGATCGTTACTGTTGATGTGTACAATGTTCTGGTTCTGCTCAGATTTATGCCTTTTTAATAATTTGATGACTATTTCAATGTAATTGGGTTTTTTTTTTTAGGTTTTTGCAAGGCAAATGGGGTTAAGTGGCTTGCCCAAGGCCACACAGCTGGTAATTATTAAGTGTCCGAGACCAGATTGGAACCCAGGTACTCCTGACTTCAGGGCCCGTGCTTTATCCATGTAATTGGTTTCTTTTGTAATTCTGATCTATTTAAAAATCAATATTCCAAGAAAGGATCTGTAGATTTCAGATTGCCCAAGGGGCCATGATAAAAAAAAAAGTAAGAATCCTTTGGAGAGAAATATTTGCATTTTTAGAATTTAGCAAAATATTTTAAATAGTAGGTAGTTAGGAAAGACTGTCTTAAAACATTTAAGGGGTGGATGGAAAAGCCATTCATCCACTCAGAAGCTGTTTCCCCCTCACCAGATTTGAGTTGAGCTATTACTTGGTGTAGAGAAACCAATAGTGCTAGGAGGGAGTCTCCACTGAATGGGAAGTGAATTAGAAATCTAGAAGCCCTAGAGGTAAGTACTTCCCAGTATCAGATTATAGAGTAAAAGCACCCCTCTCTCTTTCTCTCCCAGTTACCACCCCCAACCTTTCTCTTTTCAACATCATCCAATTTTCCCAGATCTTCACTTTTGTCCTGGTACCATGTTATTTTTTCCTTCTTCCCAAGCTTAATCCTTAGAAACCAAATGGGAACATCTAGCAAGAGACTGTCTTCTTATAGTAGACAATTAAGATCTTAATCAAAGGGGACAACCTAGACAACTTGTTAGTACAAAATTACTGAAAAGCAATAGGGATGCTGTGGACATTACTTAGAGGGTAATCATTTAAACTCAGGGGCCTCTCATCACAATCACTTCACACTGCTGGGGCAGAAAAAGTTGGATCTGTAACTAAGGGCCAGGGAAAAACCATCTCGAGGTCATTCATTGCATTCCAAATTTATTCTTTCACCAACACCACTCTGTCCCTAAGCCATTCCCAGTGATGAGACATCAGCCAAACCTTTTTTCACTTTATTATACAAAAAAGGGGGGAGGGGGGAACAAAACTTCCAAAGTTGGCCGAAGCCAGACATCTCTAGCCATCCCACCCTCAACACCCCCTCCCCCCTTTTCCCAGTGATAGAAATCCAAGTTGTGGCCATAATTGTTGAAACCTACAAAACACTCTTTAAATATTAGAAAAAAAAACCGGGGGGGCCTCCAGAACCCTCCCTTAGGCTCTCCCCTCAAAAAGGAAAAAAAACCCAAAACCCACCCTACCAACTTGTCCCAGTGCAAAAATGCACTTAGTGTGACCTCTTACAGTACCAACACCCCCCACCCCCCCCATCTTCCATCTTGTCCGCACTGTAAGAATTTTTCAATACAGGGGGAAAAAAGTCCCAGGTTTGGTTTTTTTGTTGTTTTTTTTTTTATACTAAAACATAGTCCACTTGAAACACAACAGTGGTTAGGGCCAGTCAACTAAGGGCAGGAAGTGGGATTGATTTCCTGCTGGGTCTTAGGGGATGGAGACTGACAGGCAAACACAGTCAAGTGGCAAACAGATGAACCCCTTCACCATCTCCAGGTGCAGCACAATGGGCTGGGGAGAATGCCCCCTCCCCCTGCTTCACCCCTAAGCATCTGGGTTTTCCTGAGGTCAGGGCATAGATTGTCTGGCTACCTTTGGGAGAGTCTACCAATCACTCAAGACTGGGTCTGTCAAATTTCTCCTAATCCCACCCAGCATCAATTTCCAGTTTCCCTCAGTCCCTTAGTTTTCCCATCATGGAAGATAAAATTAAATGGAAAGCCTAAATAAGTCACTGACATGATTTTTGTTTTTTTTTTAAATCCAAATTTAGTCAAACATCTAAAAAATGATATTCACAGAAATAAATCCAAAGTGGCTTGGGGGAGTTAGGTAGGCTAAGGAAATGGGGGGGTGGGGGAGAGGTCAGCTGCATCCAGCAGCCATTAGCAAAACGAAACATTGCAATAAAAACTAGGCTGGACATAGGAGCCCAGCCCAAGCGATCAGAAGGTAGTTGGGGGGAGTGAAGGCTGAAATATGCAAACTTTAGTTCTCAACCCCCACCTCCCAGATTCTCAGATCCTGAGGTGGGGTGCATATTGCCAGCCTCTACTCCTCAGCCTTGCTAAACCAGAACCAAGTCTGCAGTCCCTCCCCAGAAACAAAACACCCTAGGGCCTAAGATACCCTGCAACCTCATGCCATCTAGGTCAGAGAATCATTACCCCCCCCAAAGAAACCAAAACCCCACATACACACACACACACACACATACACAATCTCACACACACATACACAAATCTGAGGGAACAAGCTTTCCTATCTCCTTCCCCTCCAAACAAAGTATCTACCAGGCAAGAATTTGGAATTTTTGAGATTGGGGACCTGTCTCTTTCCCTTGGGGGGGCAGGATAGGATAGACAAGACAGGGGAGCCTCCAGTATGCTTCCCATTTCCCTTCTTTTTACCTTAAAGGCCCAAGAGATCAGGCCTCATTCCTCTCTGTCTCACATACACACACAAACATGCGCACTCACACACGCTATATACAGGCCACAGTCACACTTTCACACTTGACAATTTTTTTTTAAAAATGACAACCCCCCCAGTCCCCCCTAACCCCCAAACGACAGAACAGACAGAGACAGTAGCGGAGATCGGTAGGAAACATCTCGTTGACAGCTCAGAGCTTAAAAAAAATTATATACACATATATAAAAAAGACTGCCGCCCTGAAGGGCAGGGGGCTAGCCAGGGCAGGAGGACTCAGGACCACCCCCATCTTCTTAAAGGACCCCCTGCAAATGTCTCCGTACCCCCAGCTCCAACGCAGTGGTCAAGGCAACCAGTCACACAGGGGAGGCCGAGGGTGGGCAGGGGCACAGCTTCAGAAGACTCTCCCCGAATGGGGTGAGTGGGGAATAAGAAGAGCCACACTCCACCCTTCAAGGCCTCCCCACTTCAACACCATATGCACCCCTCCTTCCCCCCAGCCCCATTCCAATGTCCATGCTAGAAGCTGAAAGTGCAGTGAGATCCATGGTCCAGGGTGGGCAACTAGGGGCTGGGGAACTGGGAGTGGGGTAGAGGAAGAAGGAAGGGTAGACACTGGCTCAGTCTGATGGTCATTCCCCCTGGAGGCTTCCCCAGGGCTAATATCTCTCTAAGGTTGCAGAGTCCTAGCCTGGGTTCCCCCTCCCTCCCCCCTCCCCCCATGCATTTTGCTTTAAAAAAAATGGGGGTGGGTGGGAGCAGAACTAGAGGGGTGAAAAAAAAATAGGAGTCACAGAGGGGACTCTCCCTTCAACCCCTCCCTACCCCACCAGAGCCCTCCTCAGCCCCCCACAGGCTTTCCTAGGCCCCTGGGGGTGCAGAGGCAGGCCTGACCTCCCCCCCAGGGTTCAGTTGGAGTCTGACTCAGATGAGTCTCCCGAGGAGGATGAGCTGGAGCTGCTCCCCTCTGACTCATTGTCTTCATCTTCATCCTCATCCTCGTCCTCATCGTCATCCTCTTCATCATCATCATTCTAAAAGGGATAAAGAAAAGCACCATGATTTTAGGGAAGGGTAACACAATCGTAATCTCAACAACCATTAGAACATACCCTGGAAGGAGCCTCCTTCATCTTTGGCCCACTCCCCACATAATGAGCTCTTACCTCATCCCCATCCTCGCTCTCATCCTCACTGCTAGATTCAGAAGAATCACCCCCCTCATCTGAGGAGTCCCCATTTTCATCATCATCATCATCCTCTTCATCTTCTTCCTCTTCCTCATCATCGTCATCATCTTCCTCTGACTCCTGGGGACAGGAGGGAGGAACTATGATGCCCACTGGGAGTTCCTCCCTGGACCTGAAGCAATCATTTCCTCCTTCCAGAATCCCTTTACTTTCCCCTCTTTCCCACTCACCGACTTGGACTGCATGGTGGGTTTAGATTTAGGATTTGGGCCCCGCAGCTTGGTCATGCTCTTGCGTTTCTGTCAGTGAGGTGATGGGAAGGGCAACAGAAGAAACAGTGCTGAATTTCAAACCATGTTAGTTCTGGGACAATTTCCTTTCAGTTCAACTGAATCTTTCTGCCTGGGCCTTCCCTCTACCACCAACCCTAGCTCCTCACCCCACCCCCCCAAGACTCACATTGGAGATGTATTCTTTGTAAGCAGCACGGTCCTGGGGTGACAGACTCTGGAGGACAAGAAGAAAGAGTGAGAGGCAGCAGGAAAATGGGGAAAAATTTCCTTTGTGGAAATGTGGATGATCCCTCTCCCAAAACAAACAAAACACAAAAATTTCTGCAAAGGGTTTAGAGGAGGAGCTGAGTAATATTAGGAATGGCAGAAGGGTTATCTCTCATTTATATATACCCCTTTCCCACAAGCTTCCAACATCTGACCCTTTGAAGTGTGGCCTCATAGAGTCTAACCACCCATCCGCCACTTGCACAGATGCCTTCCATGTTTCTAAGGGGGTACAGGCCTCTTGTTCTGGTTCTGGGTGGAATCCTGGCTTCTCTTTGTGCAAGTGTCTTTTTCCCCCCCTTCTCTCAATTACTCTCTTTCTCCTTCCATGATGGGAAGAGGCAGTGGCGACAGACACGGTTAACACATTTGTTCGATTTAGAGTCAGGAGACCCACACTGTAATCCTGTGTTAGACACCGACTAGCCATGCCATGACCACGGCCAAGTTTCCCCAAACCCCTGAGGAGTTTCTTCATCTGTACAAGAGCGTGCCAGCAGCAGCAGCAGCACAGTCGGCCCCGTGGGTTGCTTTGATGGCAAAGGTGAGGGCGGCCCTCTGCAAGCCTAAAGCTCTATTCAACCGTCAGCTGCTAGTACTGAAGCACTGGAATCCCAGCTGAATGTGACTAATGACACAGCTGAATCTGAGCAAACCCATCCATTCTGGATACTGGATGCCTTCAAACTCCACTATTTACTATGTTCTACCTCCCTCACTAGACTCTGATAATAATTAAAATAATGCTAACAACAGCTAGCATTTATATAGGGCTTTATGATGTGCAAAATACTTTTACCATATTTCGTTCAATACTCACAGCACCTTGGGAGATTGGTGTCATTATTGCTCCATTTTACAGAGGGGGAAACTGAGGTTAGGCAACTTGCCCAGAACTGTAGAGCTATAAAGTTTGTGAGAGGCTTACTGACTCCAAGCATGGTGCTCTGGCACCACCTAGCCGCTGCCTTTTGTGCTGTTTTTGCTACCAGCCAAGGTAGGTATGTGTTCTTTTCTGTTTGTGATGGAGCCAAGATATCTGTCTTCTACAATTGGCTTCCAACAGGGAAGGGACAAACAGCAAGATTCTACTCATTTCTCTGTAAACTGATGGAAATGAGGTCCAAGGCCACACATAGGAAATCCATCCAATACCAGACCTAGAGCCCAGGTAGACCTTGATCACCTGGGCCAGAGAAGAACTTCCCCTGAGATTGCCCCTCCTTAGGTAGCATTGGTGCAGTGGAAAGAACATTAATGTGTGACAATAGGGGACCTTGGGTTCAAATTTCAATTTTAGCCTCCACCAAGGAGTGGAGTAATCTAGAGTCCTGGATCTAGGGTCAAGAAGACTCAGGTGCAAATCCTGAGTCTCATTAGCTGTGTGATTTTTGGGCAAATTGTTTAACTTCTATTTCATCATCTATAAAAAGTGGGGCTGAACTATAATGCCTCTAAGTCTATGACCCTATTAATGTCTCTGTGCCTGAGTTTCCTCATCTGAACAGTAGAAGAGTTGGTCCCTTTTGGCTCCACCTCTACAATCCTATGAATTTTTCTATTTTGAGTTTCCTTGCCTGTGAATCAGAGAGAATAACACTTGAATTTACCTATCCTCTATGAGACTGCTATTGTGAGGAGAGCACTTTGTAAAGTGAGATGGGAAGGTGATTAATTTTGTGGGATCTATTCCCCCCCTTCCTCTGTACCCCAGCTCTCACCTTGACCCAAAGGTCCAAGTGCACCTTGTATTGCTTTTGTTGTTCTTCTGCCAGTTTCTTATAATGCTCCTTCTGACCTTGGGAAATCCGTTGCCACCGGCTGCCAATCTCCACCATCCTCTCTTTCAGGGGCAGGTGGTTCAGTTCCCCATTGGACAGCAGCTCCTGGGAGAACTTCTGGTAACCGTTCCTAAGGAGGCAGAGGTCCTGGTCGTAAGTATGGCCCAGGAGCCTTCTTGGTTGGAGGAATTCCACCCCCAACTGTTCTGCTGGCATACTCCTTGTATGGATGAGGAAACACCTCAGGGGTTTGGATGACAGAGACACCCCACCCCCAAGCCCAAGTCATGACTCACATGGGAGGCTTTTTGGGCTCCCCCTGAAACTTCATCTTCTTGGATGAGTTGGCAGTTGCTGGGGGAGCCCGCATCTCACTCAGCTCTCTCTACAGGAAGAAGAGGGGGAAATGCTTGCATCAGTAGACAGATCATCCAGCCAATTACCCACTCCAGCCCTCCAAGACATGCTGTAGCTCCTTAACCTGACCCATTTAGAGCATGCCAGGTTACCATGCAACTCAATTCTAGAAACCTTTACTGAGCATCTACTTGGCGGGGGGGAGGGGGGCAGCCTAGAGAAGAGCTTTCCACCCTAACAACCATCCTGGCCCTCCCTCTGTACCTCGTATCTCTTCTGGTCCTCAGCTGCCTTCTTAATCCACATGAGCTTCTCCTTCTTTTCCATATTGTTCCAGGTCACTTCCATAGCCTTCAGGGCTTTCACCCGATCATTCTGGCCAAGGAAAAGACAGTCAGAGGTAGGGAGGGTCCTGGGGAGTGACTGAGAAAGTAGGCCTGCTCATTTAGACTCTAGGAAGACTCCCCCCCCCCCCCCCCGACAACTCAATAGCCCCATTCCCCTTAACCCATCTTCCAACCTTAAAACGGGCCAGATAGTCCCCAATGACACTCTGCTGCCAAATCTCCTCTGCAGTCTTGGGTGACTCAGGCAGCTTTCCGCGCTCCTCCCGCTCTGTCCCCGGTTTCCTCTCGGACTGTGCCTTCAGAGCCGCCTCTCTAGCCTTGTACTTGGCCTGGGGGTGGGGAAGGTCAGAGGCAGTCAGGGGCAAGGTTGTCTCCAGGGGACCCCTGGCTCCTGCAGGTCCACTCCTTCCACCCTCAGGCAGCCTTCTCAGAATATGAGGACAGAAAGAGAGAGATGTTTCCTGTCTCCAGGCACCTGCTAGCTCTGTGATACTGGTAAAGTAGCAGACCTCTACATGCTTGTTTTCCTCTTTAAAATGAACGAGTTGTTCTCCATCATCGGTGAAATCCTTTCTAACTCTAAATCTACGATCCTTCGATCTAAGCTTCTCCAGTTGCCCATGTAACCTGGTTGGGTCATTATATTAGTAATAATAGTAATAATGATGAACATACAGCACTTACTATAGGCTAGTGCTAAGCACAAGGTACTATGTTATAAGCATTTGACAAAATATTACCTTCTTATAGATCTTCACAACATCAGGAGGTTAATGCTATTATTAAGCTCATTTTATAGAGGAAGAAACTGAGGCAATCAGAGGTGAAGTGACTTGTCCAAGGTCACAGAGGTAGTGAATGTCTGAGACTAGATTTGAAGTTGTCTTCCTGACTCTAGGCCCAGTGTTCCATTTGCTGCACTACCAAATCCCATCCAACAACTAGGCTCAAAAAGCTGGTTTAGGAGAGAAGAGCTGCTGATTAATGGAACCAATGTGGGAGAGAAGCAGCTAGATTCCTCTTTAGATTCTTCAAAGAGCCAGATGCTCTTTTATGACTTTCTCCTGCCCCAAAGGCAGCTCTAAGTAATGATCCTACTAGCTTCTCCAGGTCTCAGTTTCCCCATGTGTTAAATGAGGGGGTTAGACTTGGTGGCTTCTAAGGTTCCTGTCTTTCCTGGCAGGCGCTAGAAAAGGGGGGGGAGGTACTCTATGATCCCCCCAACCTTCTTCTTCTCGGACAGGTCATTCCACATGCGGGCCAGGAGCCGGGTCAGCTCGCTCTCTGACAGCTCAGGCCGCTCCTCCTGCAGTTGGCGTCGCTTTTCCTCTGAGAAGATGAACATGGCGGAGACAGGCCGCTTGGGTTTCTCGGAGCCACCCTGGCAAAGACAGGGACCTTAGAGGCCATCCAAAGCTCAGGGCACCGAGCAACTCTTTGAGGTTTCCAGCGGCAGGGAGCCTCCACGAGGAGGTGGGGCAGGTCTGGTTGGAGGCCAGGGTCGCTCCCCTCGGCACATCCTTACCTTGCTCCCATCTGGAGATGGCTTCTTGGAGGCCGGGCTGGTGGCTCGCTTCCTGTTGATGCCCAGCATCTTCTCCTCTCCCAAGACACGTTGCTGTTCTTCCTCAGGTAGGCTCTGAGGGGGTGGGAGAGGACAGGAGCTATGGGGGAGCTGCTCTTTTTTTGTCTGAGTCCCTCGGAGGGGGAATCAGGAATCTCTTAAGTGTCCACCTAAGCCCCACCCTAGAGTCACAGGGATCACAGATCCATAGTGGTGCCTCAGAGGCCAAGTTCCTCTTTTTATTTTTACAGGTGAGGAAACTGAGGCTCAGAGATCAGAAGTGGCTCCTCCAAGGACACCCAGTATGCTAAGTGCCAGAGTTGGGGTCTGAACTCAAGCAAGTCCTTGGACTTGAGAGCTAGGGTTCTAGGAAGGGGGAATAAAATGATAATTTTAAATTTTATAAATTTATAAAAACTTAAGTTTTATAAAAACTATAATTAACATTTGTATAGCACCCACTAAGAATCAGGAACAATGCTAAATATAATAATGATGATAACAGTTAACATTTATATAGTGTTATGTTCCAGGCCCAGTGCTACATGTTAATAATACTAGTATTAACAGCTGACATCTGTAAAGCTCCCATTGTGTGCCACGCACAGCACTGTGCTACAATAAGAATATTGATGAAAATGAAAATTAACATAAACATCTACATAGTACCTTTTCTATGCCAGATACAGTGCAAATGCTAATAATAATAGTATTAATAGCTGACATTTATAAAGTACCCTATGGTGTGCTAGGCACAATCCTAAGTGCTATAATAATAACAATAATAATGAAAATAAAAATAAAAATAAACTCCTCTATGGCATTTCCTGTATGCCAAGCATGATGCCACATGCTAATAATAAATAGTATTAAGTTAACATTTATATAGCACCTACTGTGTGTCATGGATGCTAGGGCTATAATAATACTAATAAAAATGAAAATAAAAAATAAAAACACTTATATAGCAACTTCTCTATGGGACTACCATGACTTTGGGGGGGGGGGTATGTGAGCAAGGCAATGGGGTTAAATGACTTGCCCAAGGTCACACAGCTAAGGTAATTATTAAGTATCTGAGGCTGCATTTGAACTCAGATCCTTCTGACTCCAGGGCCAGAGTTTCATCCACTGCACCATCTAGCTGCCCCACCTTCTCTATGCCAGGCATAGTGTTACATGGTAATAACAGTATTAATAGCTAACATTTATAAAGTCCCTATCGTGTGCAGACATTAGGCTAAGTGCTTTATAATTCTCTCATTTGACCTTTACAACCACCCTGGGAAGAGAGTGCTCCAAGTATCCCTATTTTACAGATGGGGAAACAGAGGCAGAGAAGATACAGTGCTCTGCCCAGGATCACACAGCTGGGAAGCATCAGAAGAGAGCTTTGGCCTGTGGCCCTCTATCTGCTGCGCCCCCTCACAGATGAACCATTCCTGCCTACTAGCAAACCTCCAGGTTTGGTTAGTATAAGTAAGACTACAATTCTGTGTGACTTGTTGGCTAGGAGTCTGTCTCTGTATTATCCTACACCTAGCTGACCCAGGCCCCATCCTCTGAATCCTTTACTGTGAGATTCTCCCTCCCATCCCTCCTCTCCCAGGGGCTGCCCATTCCCAAACTCACCTCTAGGAAGCGTAGGAGTTCAATCTCATAATCTTTCTTTTTCTGGGGAAGCAGGGAGGAGAGTTAGTCATTGGAAGCCTGCTTTTTTCAGTCTTTTTGGGGAGAGATGACTGTACAAGTCCAGCATTAGGTCAAGGAAGGCCTGTCCACTATAGAAATGACTTATTCTTTTCTAAACTTCTAAAGCTTCCCCCCAGAGTCTACAAACACCACTTATATGGGGGAATGGAAGCAAGGAAGAGATCAGTGGGAAGTAGGTTAGAAAGGAGCAGTCACAGCATAGGTTTGAAGAGCAAACCTCGTAATAACAAAGTTCCTGACCAGGAAAGAACCTCAAAATCCCATGTTCTGAAGCACAATAGCCCTTGCAGGAGAGAGCCAAGACTTCTGGGTTCTGCTACTATTTTAGATATGATGAGTGGGTGAGTGGGATAAGGAGGAAGGAGGATGAGGAGGGAAATAAACAAACCACACCAGCAGTTCTCAAAGTGTGGTCCAGCCCTGACGCTTCTGTAGACACTTTCAGAGTGTCCACCTATTTTACAGTCAAAACTATTTTTCATAATTCAACTGTTTTAATTTCCAATATGGTAAAATCACAGTAGTTATATATCCTACCTAAAGAAAAGCTCTTTAGGGGTTCCTCAATAACTTTTAAGAACATCGCACCCAACTCATTTGGTCACTGGTAAGTCCAAGGAAATCAATAGACTCCTCAGAAGAATGTTTTTGAATAAATGATACATTGCAATTAGAGATTAATGGGGGAAAAAAAGATGTAATATTTTTTCTCATCTAAATTCAGGGGCTCCTCCCTTGTACAGAGTCTGAAGAATCCCTGGATTAAGTCATCCATCCCTTGAAGAAAAGGCATGGAGAGAGGCAAATAGCCTTGGTGATCAGCAGTGATCTAAAAAAAATCACCAGAGGTGGCTGGTCTTCTTATCCTCTCTCCTCCCACTGCCCACAGCCTTTTCTTCCCTCCTCAAAAACTATGCTCACCTGGTCACACTTCTTGTGATAGGCATCTTTCTCCTTCTGGGAAAGGAGCTTCCATTGCTGGCTACAAAGCACCATTCTTTCTGTGCTTGGTACATCCTTCATGTTGGCCATCAGCTCCGCACAGTAGAGGGAATAACTATTTCTGGAGGAGGGTGTATACATGGGAGTCATTAACCAAAAAGTGTCCATTCTTTAGAGTCCCAGCAAAGATAGGGTCTCTACGCCTAACTCTCCCAAACCCCAGGCCACTCACATCAGGTCACTCTAGTAGAGGCCATGTGGAAGTTCCCAGTCTCCCCCTAGCTCCTCCCAGTTCCCCCCCTTCCCATCCTGGGGAAAACTCTTACGGAGGTGGCTTGGTAGGTCGTCCATCAAATTTGTCCTTGAGTTGACGCTCTGCCTTTGTAAGGGTGGACTTGGTGATGCCTTCCTCGCTGATGTTGAGCTCGGGGTGCTTCTGGATGTAGTCCCTCATGATCTCCTGCAGAGTCAGGGGTAGGGTGGAGGGAGGGCGAATGGGGGCAAGGGGTTAGCAGGGATAGGTTGTGGTAGGCCAGCCGCTTCTGGGCAGAAAGGGGAAGAAGAAAGAAGCTGGGAGGATGGGAGCAGCCAGCTCTCTGGCCATACCCTTACCCCCGGCAAAAGGGGGTCGGGGTGGGTCGGTTTAAAAGCGCCCTGCCCTGCCCTGCTCTAGCCTGAGCCTTTAAGAGGGGTCAAGGGTAGGATGAGGGAGAGGAAAGGGGGCCACAACGGCCCCTCCCTCTATTGGGGCCAGGGATTAAACACCTCCCTTCACTCAGTTTGGAAGTAACTTCCCAAAAACAGAGCGAGGTGGCCATGGAGTAGTGGGTGAGGGTAGAGGGGTGAGGGGGCCCTCTGGGGGTTCCCTGCCCCGCCCCAAGTCATGAAGAGCTGGGGTGAGGGGCTGGGGGGCCCAGTGGTGGAATGCAGCGGAAGCCTGACCTCATACTCCTTCCGCTGCTCCAGGGCCTTATGAATCCATTTCAGCCTCTTTTTGTCCGAGAGCTGAGACCACTGCTTCCCCAGGGAGTCCTTCACCTCCTTCGTAGTGGCCTGGAAACCAAAAGCCGTCAGACACACACAGGCAGCCCGGGCAGGGGGAGGGGGGCAGAGAGACCCCCTCCCCCAAGAAGGGGGGACAGGAAGCCACGGGAGGACACATCAGCGTCCTCCACGGGCTGGAAGGGAAGGGATGGAGAGGAGGGTCCAAGGAAGGCCCCCCTCTCTCCCTCTCTCAGGGTAGCAAGCGTGCGCAGACACTCTCACACACGCACACTGTCCAGCCCCCGGCCTTGTCCATGCAATCCACCCCCTGCCCATGGGCTCTCCTTTCCTGCTCCCCGGCGCCGTACACGGTCCCTCCTGGCGCAGTTTCCCAACCCTCCCTACCCCTAACCCTCCCAAAACCCAGGCCACTCACATCAGGGCGAAGTTTCAGAAACACCTTCTTTTCATGGGTGTACCACAGCTGCTGGGGGGTTTTGGGTTTCTCAGGCACATCCGACTTCTTGGCATTCTGGATTAGGTCAGGGTGATCCTCCCTAGCCAGACAGTACCAGTAAGTGGGTGCTGAGACACGAACCCCAAGCCAACTACTGTGCCCCCTCCCCAACCCTTTAAGGACCGAAGTCCTAAGGGCCAATTTGGTCTCGGACTGTGACCACCTCCCAAGTCTCCCCTTCACCAGCAGCAGTCTGCATCTAAAGTGAACACGCAGTCCTAAGCTGGTTGCCTTCTCATGAGTTCTTGAAGCCCCTTCTCCAATTCTACTTCCTTACCTGAATCGTGCCAGATTCCGTTCAAATTCCTGTTTCTCTCTCTGGAAGTCTTGAATGTACTTCATCTGGGGAAGGGGAGGAGGGGTTACCCAGCAGGCAAGGTTTGCCTTTCCCTGCACCACTTAAAAGTCCCAGATTCACCCCAATAGGAGACTGATGTAAACCAGGAGACAGAGCTTAGGGAAGGAAGATGTCAGGCTGGCCAGAGAGGGGTGGTCTGCTTGCCTTTAACAGCAAGGGCAGCGGTGGGAGGCTCAGGGGCACTAGGGCAGAACAGCCTAGTCATTCTTTCCTATCATACATCCACTCTTTACATCCACTCTTCTATCCTTTTTTATCTGAGCAGTAGCTCCAAATCTCACTTGTCACCATCTGTGACAGATAAGATTGCCTCTCATGATCCTTTCTGGCTCTAGAACAATGATCCTATAATCTTTTTCTATGCTCCAGTTTTTACCTGCCTTACTCTCCTGGTGGGACTGATGGCATCAGGACAGAGAAAAAAAGTACAATGAATATGAATCTGGGTTCAAAGTCCTATTCTAAAACTTCCAGCAGTGTGACATTGGCCAAGTAACTCATCTTTTTTTTTTTTTACAACCTCAACTCTCAATTTCCACAAAACTGAAAAGAGCCTTAGATGACAGGGAATGTAAAGCATCTGGTAAACTCTAATGCATCAAGTCAACATGAGCTAGTCCCACTTCACTTTATAGGACTAACCTGTTCCTGAAGATGGCTGAAAATGGGGTATTTTTAAAACCATCAAGAATCACTTGCTTATTTATCAAATTTTGAATTGCTTTTCTTGTCATGTCCTAATTGAGCTGCCTTACACATTTAGACTTTTGGTCATCAAGTTTTCTCCAGGGTCATACCTTAGGGTGTTGCTATCCTTTCTCTCACTGCCCTTCCCCACTCCGATTTCTTTTCTCCTTAATAATCTATATTCTACCTTCCAATTCCATTTTATCTGCTCTCTAATCTTTCCTCCTCCCATATATAATCCTCATTTATAATCACATTTCTTTACTCTATAGTTTTTCCCTTCCTATCTCTAATCTTAAGATTTAGGGCTAGTGGGACAATTATGAGATCATGTAAACAAAACCCTATTTTACAGAGACACAAAATTTATGGAATGTATCCAAGGCCACAGAGGAAGATTCAGAATTTGCTTATCTCTTCCCCACCTCCCACTGATTTTCTCAATCTTCTCCCCTAATGCTAAATATTCCCATTTCTTTTAAAAAATTATCCCTTATTCCTTTACGTTTTCCCCCTCACTGAATAATTCTAACATTTTGATACCTCCTCTTCACTTGTATCAAGCCCTCCATTTTATCCTCACCAACTTTTTTCCCCTTTCAGTCTGGGCTATATTTCTATCCTCTCTCCCAAGATACTTTTAATTCCTTTCCCTTAGAGAATAAAAAAAGGATCATGATGGTAAAGCCCTCATTTCAAAGGCAAAGGAAACTGAGGCAGCATAGGGAGGATTGGCGATAAGATTCTCACAAGGATTCACTAAATATGTGCAAAGCCAAGTGATCTGACTCCCAGGTTTATGGTTCTTTCCATGAAACCATGCCGCTTCTTCCTCTCCTTTTATGTTGTTTGCCTACCTCTCTATGTGAAGATTTATGTAGCAATGTATATACATGCATAAGCACAGTTATGAAATCACTTCTTGCTCTTCTGGTCAAACCAGGGTAGGAAGCAATGACTTAAAGGGATGGGGTTCCCATTTGACTTTGAAATACATTTACAACTATTTTTAAATTACAAATTTACCTTCCTCATTGTTTGACTCAGATTGATGCTCTTCCCTATGTATAACTTGGCCTTATCTCCTATTCTCTTCCTGCCTCCATTTTTCTTTGTCACTCTTCTTCCTTTCCCGATTTCTGCTTCTCTGTCTCCTTTACCTGTCCTATCTATCCTAATTGAAGCCACTTATGTCCACCTCTTTCTTCTCCCCAATTTTTTTCTTTCATCCTTAACCACATGGTTATGTTAAGGTGTTTTTATATATGACTAGTTGGATGTGGAAGTTCCCATATAAAAGCCTTCAATCGTTGACCCATTTCTATCTCTGTGTGATTTGGTCAGTCCCAGCTCATGGCTGGCTTCCTGCCTACTAGTCTTCCTGAAACTTAAATCTTAATCCATGAGTGGGTGCCCCCACTTCCACCAAGCTATCAATATGTCTTTAAGAGAATATGCCTTTATCTGTGTCTGTGTAAGCAGGAAAGTATTTGTAACTATGGATTCAAGTTTCAGATAAAGTATATGCCTGGCTGCCAAGTGTCTGGGGATAAATGTAAGGGAGGGAACATTTGTACAAAACCAAGTGCTTATGGGATATGATGTGTGTGTGTACCTAGGTGTACATATACCTGTATTAAGCCTTCTTAAGAGAACATACGGTCTTGTATAAGAATGCGAGTTTATCCCTAATGGAGTTCACTTAAGTGAGATGGAGACTGTGAGTGACTGGGTACATCCAGGCCCTTCTCTAGAAAGAGTGAGTGAGAGAGTGAGTGAGTGAGTGAGAGAGAGAGAGAGAGAGAGAGAGAGAGAGAGAGAGAGAGTGTGTGTGTGTGTGTGTGTGTGTGTGTGTGTGTGTATATACGTACACCCACCATAACAAAGCAGAACCATCCCTCCCTCTTCATTTGTCCCCCTCCCCCCACCTTCTTCTTCTCGGGAAGCTCCTTATACTTCTTAGATAAGATCTTCGTCAGATCCAAGTTGCTCATTTCTGGGTGAAGTTTTGCATACTTAGCCCGTTTCTCCATAAAAAATCGGAAATAAGGGGTCAGAGGCTTCTTGGGGAAGTCCGGATGTTTCTGGAAAAAGAGAGGCCAAAGTGATAGTCAAACTCAACCTTCTCCTCCCTGAACCCCAAACCATTTTTTTCCCTCTGTATTCATCAAGTCTCAAAGAAACCTACCTTGAGTTTTTTGCCTTTGTAAGGATTCTTGACATGCTCCTGGGCATCCAGAATAAGTTCAGTCAATGTTCGGAACTTCCTTACCTTAGGGAGGACAGAAAATGACATTAGAGATGCCAAAGCTGGGGATACCTGCTCAAGAAGACCTCATTTTCTTAGGTCATAACCATGTTATCAGACTAAAAAGCAAAGCCCCAAACTAGGTAACAGGCACTCCTAGCCAACAGTAAAAGACAGAAAAAGGGATGCAGAGAAATGAGGATGGAAGAGATGAAGAACTAGGGAGAGAGGGCCACATTTATAGATAAGAAGAAGCATCTTCCACACTCATTTATTCAAGAAAAGTTAAGTCATACTCTTTGCAAAGACAACAAAACATACACATCAATAAGTAGGTAAGGAGACTCCTAAGAAACAAATTATGGCAGACTGCCTGGGGAGAGACTAAAGCAGGGTTCCAAAGAGATGGTTACCTCATTGGAGATCTCAACCCATTTGAGCTTGCACATATCCCCAGAAAAGTCCTTAAAGGCAACTTTCTCCCAGTCCATGTGTGATTCTGTGGTTTTGAACTTGGAGCTGTCATTAGAAGGCAGGTTGTTCTTCATGCATTCCAACAAGGTCAGCATATCTTCCTGGGACCAGCGGTCTGTTGGGAAGGGAGGCAATTAGATGTGACTATTATAAAATAAGATTATGGGGACGGCTAGGTGGTGTAGTGGATAAAGCACCAGCCCTGGAGTCAGGAGTACCTGGGTTCAAATCCGGTCTCAGACACTTAATAATTAATTACCTAGCTTGGGCAAGCCACTTAACCCCATTGCCTAGCAAAAATCTAAAAAAATCAAAATAAAAAAAGATTATGCATGGGATCCAACCCAATGAAATCCTGAAGACAGGGGCTATTTCATTTTTTTGGGGGGGGGAGAAGAGGAGAGGATGTCTTTATATTCCCGTTGCTTTGTTAGATACATCTAGCACCTGAGTGTTTTCGTAACTATTTCTCTGCTGAATTACATTGACCTCCAAAGCCCAGCTTCCTTCAGGACCCAATTTGTCTTCCTGAGGAATACATGGCAGAAAGCTCATACAAGAGGCAAGCTGAGGCCAGCTTCAATTTGCTGTCCTTAGGAACCCTTTGCTTTCTGTCTCCCACCATCTCTGAGATGGCAAAGTAGCATCGAGTGACCAAGAACCCAAGTGACAGTCAAGATAACACCTTGGGCAGGGACATTAGGTATCATCTTTTCTAACCCTCTTATGTTGTAGAAAAGCAAATAGAAACTCAGAGAGGGCGTGAATTGCCTAAGGTCACATAGTAACAAGTGGCAGAGATGGAATTTGATTAGTCTCTCTCCACTGGGGACTGAGTACTAGAACCTTTGCCTATAATACTTAGTATCAAAAAAGAAGCTGAAATCATATGGGAAGAGACCTCCCCTAGACTGAGGAACACAACTTCAGCTAACAAAAGGAGGGAGCTTTATAATTTGAGGCCCTTTTGGGAGGGATGGAGAGAAATGACTTTCTATCTATTCAAAGGGAGAAGGAAGAAGCAAAAGCTTGCAGGGACACAGAGGATGCCCTTCCCAATGGGGCCGGATGTAGGGACTGCTGCACAGCCCACTGAGTTCAGCTGCCTTCTCTGAGAGGGGAGGAAGCGGGGGAGGCAACATATGGTAACAGCTGCCAAGTTGTAGCTAAGGCTTAACACCCTGGCTGTGGATGTGGGAGAGACCCTGAGAAACTCACACAGATGTTTTTTCGATCACATCTCAAAACCAGAGGATAAAGGAGGGATCTCTTCAATGCCCCATATCCCACAAGAAACGAGTGCAGAGAAATTTTTATAGGGGTGGGTAAAGTGGAATTGAAATTAGAGTGGGTGGGAGGATAGAAGAACTGGAAAGGAAGGTGGACTGCTAGGAATCTGAAAAAGCCATAGTCCCAAGCAGAAGGGCAGTATTCCCTGGGGAGAGAAAGAAGAAAGTTGGGTGCTTTGGGAAAGAAAACCCAGCCTTCTTGGCTCAACTCTTCAAGAAACCAAAGATGGGGATTTGAAACAGCTGTTCCAAACAAATCCAAGTTCAGATCCAAAGCAAGCATCTGGGTTTCTTTTTTTTTGCACTATATCTGTATTGTTGTTAGGGATGGGGGGGGTGAGCATGGGTGGAGGAATTGTTAAGCAGCTGTCCCAGAGAACAAAATCAAAATGGCTTTTTTCATTTACCTTTCTTTTTTCATTTACATTTTTATACAGTAAAGTAACCTGCAACAGAGAGAGGTCCTTCCTACCAGGTCACAGGGACCCATAATCCTCTCAGGGCAATGCCAGATGCTCCAATCCCTATCCCCCTCCCTCCACCCCTCTCTTTCCTCTGACCAGGACTTCTTCAGTATTCCAAGAGAAAAAAGGAGTTTTAATTCTGTTATTGAATATAGGCTAAGAGGTAAAATAAACACAATGAATCCACCCCCCACCCCGAAAATCATGTCACTTTAATAAAACTGATGACTCCTCTTCCAAAAAACCCCAGTCCTCTGCTTCATACCCAAATCCTGACCCCTCCAATCCCAAAGTAAGAGGTGAATTCTGTCTATAGTCCCACATCCCATGGCCATCCCCCTCACCCCACAGCTGGCTGGAGGCCAAGAGAAATGGGGCACTTTGTTCTCTGAAGGTGGAATACTTAAGCAACTTCTTTCTCATTCCTAAACATCAGGATGGAAAAAGGGGATTTATTCAATGTGAGGAGGTGGGGGAGCAGGGGATATTTTCTGAAATGGAGGACAAAACTTAGATCTGATCAGTTTTGTAGGAGCAGAGAGGAGCAGGTGTGCTTTAGAGTGTCTGGAGATTAGTAATGTCTTCATTCAACAAATATTTATTGGGCACCTATTGTGTGCAGAGCATTCTGAGGGACACAGAGATAAATAAAACAGATTGCTTGCCCTCAAGGAGCTTCCAAAGTTTTAATTTTGGAGCTTTATTCAAGACTTCTTTCAAGACACCCCCCCCCACAACCCCAGGATGGTTTTGCTCAAAGTATATGTAATGTATACTCGGTGGTGCTGAAGGCAGGACACATAATTTGGTGTGGGAGTGAAAAGCACATGCTACCCCCAGGCTTAAAGACCTCAGTGTTCAATGTGCGAGGAGGCGGTGTTGGTGAGAAACTGAGGCTAGGGAAGGGACAGCTTCCTCCAATGACAGTGGGGGGGGGGGTTTGGGGTGAGGGTAAGGGGTCTCCCACCTTGGCCTTTGGGTACGGCCATCTCCAGGTCGGTGGGGCAGTCAGCTTCTCCGTTCATTGTCCAGCTGTCCAGCTTCTACTTCTGTCCTGTTGAGCCAGCCCGGGAGTGAAAGGCGTTTCACCCTGGAGAGAGCACACACCCATTCCCCAATTCAGCCAGGCTGGGAGCAGCAGGGGGTTTCCCCCCCTCCACTTCTCCCCCCAAAAGAAAGGGGGCAGTCTTCACACTCCCCACCCACCCTCGGAGCCGGCGGAGGTCCCCACCCCCGCTTCTCTGCCCCCTCCCCTTCCCTCCCCTCCCCTCCCCCTCCCCCTGCAGCAGGGCTCTGCCTAGGGGCGGCGGGCAGGCTTGCAGGGGGCGCCCAGGCCCCCACGTGTGTGGTTGCTCGGGGCTCCAGGGTGCAGCGAGCTCCACCCCGAGGAAAAAAACAAAACTCTCTCCACGCGCGGGGGAGGGGGTGGCCGGAGGAGGGGGGGAGGAGAAGGGCGGGTAAAGGGCGCGCGCCGCCGCGGGAACCAGGGCGCGCGCGCCAGTCTCCTCCTCCTCCGCCCCCCTCCAGCCCCGCTCCCCCCCGCCTCCGCAGCCCGGCGGGGACCCGGACGCTGCGCAGCACCGCCAGCCCCGGAGCGCCGCGGCCGCGCCGCCCCCGGGGACCCGGATCCGGATTCCCGCCGCCCCCCCCCCCCCGCCCCGGCCCGAGCAGCCGGAGCCCTCCCCGCCCCCCCCCCACCACCACCCGGGGCGGGCTCGGCAGGAGCCGCGGCCGGGGCCGGCGTCAGCACCTCCCGGGCCCCCCGGGCCCCGCGGCCCAGCCCGGGCGGCGCCCCGGCCCCGGCCCCCGGGGAGCCGAGCCAAGGCCGAGAGGGAGGGCGGCCGCCAGGCGGGGAGGCGGGGGCGGACGGGACTCGCCGTCCCCGCCGCCCCCTCCGGCGATCCGGGAGAACTGCGGCTCCCGCCCCGGGAGGAACGCGGGCTCCCCCGCCCCGCGGCCGGGCTCGGCCTGGGCCGGCCCGCGCGTCCTCCCCCCACCCCCGGCCCGCGCCGCCGCCGCCGGCCGCCCCCGGGGCGGGATCTCCCCCCGGGCGCTCGGGGCCCCTCGCGCGGCCTCCGCGGCCGTCCTCGCCCTCCCGCTCCGGCGCCCTCGGCCCCAGCCCACGTTCTCCGGCCCTTTCTCCCGCTCCCGGCGCGCCGGGCCCCGCGGCCCCCGCGGCCCCGCGCCCGTCCTTCCCTCCCCCGGCGCGAGCTCCCGCTCCTCCCCGCCGGCCCGCGCCCCATTACCCGGCGCAGCTCCGCGTCCGGGCGCCCCGTCCCCGCGGCTCCCTCCTCCCCCGCTCCGCCGGGCACAGCCGCAGCTCCCTCCCGCGGCAGCTCCTCCTCCTCCTCCTCCGAGCGCGGCTGGGGCGGCGGCTGCTGCTGCTGCTGCTGCTGCTGCCGCCGCTGGGGCGGCGGTGGCTGCGGCGGCGGCGGCTCCTCGCGGCGTCAAGCACAAAGCACAGCGCCCTCCGCCCGCAGGCAGCCCGCCCGCCCGCCGGCCGGCCCCGGGCTCTGCGAGCACACCCCCCGCCGCCGCCGCAGCCTCCGCCGCCGGAGCGGGAAGGAGGAGGGAGAAGGGAGGAGGAGCAGCGGGAGGGGGGGGGGCGGGAGAAGCGGGGCAGCGAGCGCGTCCTTCCCCGTAGAGCGCACACCGACCCCCGGGGAGCGAGCGCCCGCCCGCCCGCCCGCCCCGAAGGCTCCGCTCCCTCCCACAGCCCAGCCCGGGCGGGCTCCACGGGGGGCAGCTGGGAGGAGGGGCGGGGAGCTGGGGGGGACCCGGGCGGCCGAGGCGGAGGGAAGGAAGGGGGGGGGAGATGGCGGCGGCGGCGGCGGCTGGTGGCGGCTGGTGGGGGGGCCGAGGCCAAGAGACACGCAGCCGCCCGGATGGCGGCGGAGGTCGGGGCCGGGGCGGCGGAGCGCGCGGCGGCGAGAGCGGCCTCCCCAGCCCCGAGGGAGCCCCGGCGGCCCGAGGCCCGGGCCCACGAGAGGGGCGACCCCGGCCCTGGAATGTCCTCCGCGGAGGTCCGCGGCTGCTGCGGGCTCGCTCCCCGCCTGCGGGCAGGACCCGAGCCCTCCCCCTGCCAGCGCCCTCCCTTCGCCCCCCACTCGGGCGCCGCGGGGTCGGGGCCCGGACTGGCCGCCTCTCCCCTTTTCTCTCCGAACCGCGTTCTTCCCAGAAAAAGCACAACTCTGAAATCTTGTTTAAAAAAGAATCGCCACAACCCTCGTGTCCCCCCCCGCTCCCACGCCAGAAAAAAAAAATGTCCATTCGTCCGTCCACCCCGGAAAACGGCGCGGGAGCGGGGCCGGAGCGGCGCCTCCGGGGAGCGGGCTCGGCGCGGCGCGGCGCGGCTGGGCTCGGGCCTGCCCCGGGCGCGTGGAGGGCCGCCTCCCGCAGCTCCTCTTCCCGGCCGCCCTGTTCCCCCCAAACACGGCGCCGCGGGGGCTTCCTTACCCGGCTTCGTGTGCCCAGGCGGGGGTGCGCGAGCCGCGGGGATCCGGGGCGCGGCGGCCGGGCGAGGGAGCGGGCGCTGGGGCCGATCCGCAGCTCCCGCCGCAGCCGACGCCGGGGCAGCCAGTCGCCAGACAAAGCCCGCGATGGCGAAGCGGAGGGACGGCTAATGGCGAGCCACACGCGCGGCGCTCCGCCCGCCCCGCTCCGTCCGCCCGCCCCGGCGCAGCGCAGCGGCGCTCCGAGCGCTCGCCCTGTCAGTGCCCCAGCCCCGCCGCCGCCGCCGCCTCCCAGGCCTTCCCCGGCCTCTCCTTTCCCCCTCCTCTTCGGCCGAGCTCCCTCAGTCTCCCCCCACCGACCCCTCCCCTCCCGCTGGGGGGCTGGAAAAGGAAGAAAAAACACACTTTCCCCCCCTGGTTTTTGGCTTCTCTCCTTGCTCCTCGCACTCACCTGCGGAGCCGCCGGGAGGGCCGGGGGTGGGGGGCGAGTGGGGCTGGTGCCGGGGAGCGCTGGTTGAAAGCTAGCCAAGCTCTGCAGCGCCCGACCCGGGCGTGGACTCCGCCGCCAGTCCCCGCAGAGAAATCGTCCTCCTACCCCCGCCTCCATCGCTCTGCTTTTTTCTTCCAATCAGCCGGGCGCTTGGCGGCTCCTCCATCCTCCAGCCAAGCTCCACGGCCCTACGGCGGGCTCCACTCCTCCATCTGCTCTCTCCGGCTCCTCTCTTCCCTACCCGGGGCTGGAGACGAGGGGAGGGGGATGGGGGAGAGAGACGGAGGTGGATTTATTAGGGAACCTGCTTCTTTCCCCTCCCTCCCTTCTCCTCTCTTCTCTCCCTTCTCGCGACTGGGGTGCCGTGTGTGTCTCTGTGTCTGTGTGCGCGTTTTTTTTTTATTGCTCTTTGCTTTTGCAACACTGAAGCCAAAAGAAGAGGAGGAGGAGGAGGAGAGAGAGAGAAGGGGGGGAATGAGATGTCAAAATTCTCTTCTTATATTTCCAGAAAAACAAAAAGGTCCCCCCCCCCCCCGGTTCCATCTCTGCTCCCTTTAGGGCCTTCTTTTTTTTTACGGCCCTCCGTGGAATTCGTAACACGCGTGATTTTCTCCAAAAGTTCTCCCCTAGGGTGGGCGACGACGCTGAAGAGGGAGCCTGGCACCAACCGGAGAGAAGACTCCCACCCCTCGGGGACACACACACACACACACACACACACACACACACACACACGAGAAGGGACATGGAGGCGCGAGGCGGGGCTGCGGGAGCCGGGCTCGGGAGCACAGCCGGATCGGCCTCCCTCCCTCCCCGCTCCTCTCCTCTCCTCTGCCGCCGGCTCCTTTCGCCCCAGCGAGATCCCCCTTCATTCTTTTTCTCCCCTTTAATCTAATTTCTTCCAACTCCACCTTTGTTGTGAGGGGCGTCACGGCGCGGCCAGCCAATCCCCACCCCGGGATCGGCTGGCCTGTCAGCAGGGCCCGGGCCGGGAGCCGTCTCCCCGCGGCGGCCCCGGCCCCGGGCCCGGGCCCGGCCGCCCTGCCCTCGCTCCCCCCGGGCCGCCGCCTCCCCGTGAGGCCCGCGCCCGGGCCGCGGAGGGAAGAGGGAGGCCTTTTTTCAGCCGTAACCGCCCCCCTGGGTCGTGGGGAGCTGGGGGGGGTGGGGGGCCCTTCTCCCCCGGGAGGTTTACGTTGGCCGGCGGTTTCCGTCCCCTCCACAGAGGAAGGGGCGCGTCCAGCCCGGGAGCCCGAGGGGCCTCAGCGGAGACGGCCCGGCCGGGCCGGCCCTAGAGCCGGGGGGAGGGGCGCCCCCACGGCCGCGCCATCTTCCCCCGGGCGGAGAGGGCCGCCCTCGCGGCCCGCCAGGCCTGTGTCTGGGGGACGGCCAGGCGCCCCGGCATTCTTTCCCTCCCGTGTCCAGGGAGGATTCAAAACCCTTTCCGAGGCTGCCCCCCCCCCCCCGCGGCCGCCTCCTTCCAGAACGGGGTGGGGGCGGGGGCGCCTCGGGAGGGGAGGGGGCCCACTGGCGGCCCCGCGCCCCACGGGCCTCGGGGGGCACAGCGCGGCGGCCAAGTGACTGGGACCGGGCAGGAATGGCCGGCATCGAGGCTTTACTCTGCCTGGCAAGGCGGGCGCCCAGGGTCCTGAGGGCTGCCAGGACGGGAGCCCGGCCGGCCCTTCTTCCCCAGCAATCCCGGCCTCCTCCCGACCCTCCCCATCCCGCCTTCAAAGCCTGCGCAGCGGCAGCCCAGAGTGGCAGCGATGCCGCTTTCCTAGCTTGGACTTTTGACTGGGTATGAACCTGGTTAAAAATTAGCCAAATGGCTCCCTGTCCTCTCAAACACAATAGCCCCGGACTTCTTCTGTGGTCTAATAGTTAAAAATAAACAGCTGAACGACAGATGAGCTTCAAAAGCACCTAGAGGCCATCAAGTCCCACTTTCCCATGTTAAAATGAGGAAAATGAAGCCCAGAGAAGTTAAGGCCATAGAGCAATTACATCCCTGAAGCCACATTTGAACTCTGGCTTTCCTGACTACCCACTCTAGCTGCATTGAAGACTGATTAAGATTATTATTATTTTTTTTTTGCAAGGCAAGGGTTAAGTGACTAGGTAATTAGTGTCTGAGGTTAAATTTGAACTCAAGTCCTCCTGACTCCAGGGCAGATGCTCTATTTACAGTCCCACCAAGCTGACCTGATTTAAGATTCTTTGTGGAGTAGTGGTAGGGAAAACTAGACGTTTTTTTTGAATGGCACAACCCTTTACCCTCTTGGAATCTGTATTCTGCTGGAGAAGATTGGTGCTGCTGTGACAAGGTAGGGGGTCAGAATATGATGATTATTTTCTTCTCTTTTAAATTAATTTCTTCCATTTCCATTTTTGTCATTATGGGCATGACAGTCTGGCCAGTCAATCCCTACTACAGGATTGACTTGCTTACCTGGGGGCAAAGGAGAAATGCAGGCAAAATGTACTCTAGAAAATATTCTAGCAAAATTTGTGTATTTTTGAAAATTAATTTTTTTCATTGTCTTAAATATCAAAAAAGTGAGTTTCCACATACATAGCAGAACACAAAAAATGTTAGTATATGAAACTGTGAATCTCTATTTCATACTGTTTTTAAAAATACCTAATAAATTCCACATTAATTTCAAAACTGGCTGGTCTGTGCTTTCTTATGAACTTCCTCCCCCCACACACATTTAAAAAAGTTTCAATGGCTCTTTTAAAAAAATTGCTAGGTTTTCTTGCTCTCATAACAGTTCTATCCCCAACCCTAATTAAAAACAGAGAGAAAAAAATTCCTTAATGAACAAGCACAGTTAAGCAAACCGATTCCACATGGTGGCCATATCCAAAGAAAGTATGCCTTTGCATAATTTAGTCTATTATCTTTATCAGGAGGTTGGTAACATGCTTATATAAGAGACCGCTGGGCTTTGCCTTAATCAGTTACTGTCTTTCAAAGTTGTTTTCCTTTATAACATTATTTTACTTGTACAAATCATTCTCTTGGCTCCCTATCAGTTCGTGCTGTCCAGATTTCTCTAAAATTGTTTTTGTCACTTTTTTTGACAGTAATGATAGTTTAGTAAGTTATTCCCCAATTGCTGGACACACCCTTAGATTCTACTTCTTTGCTCCTTTCCCCTTTTAATGCTTGATTTGGATCAGGAAACTAGTTTTGTTTGTAACTGTTGCCTCCCTGCTATTATCCTTCCTCTTAACCTTAAATTATATACCAACCTCTCCCCCACCCATATTTCTGTATTGAGTTTAATGTATTTCCTCAAAAAACTGTTATTTGTTCAATTCTCCTTTGTTTCAAATAAAAGTAAGGTTTAGGTGGTACCCACTCCTCTTACCCCTTACTCCAAGTTTGTGTGTGCTCTTTAAATGCATACCAATGATAAGAAATATCAGATTCCAGTCTTCTACACTAGTTTGTATGCCTTTTATTCTACTATTTCTTTTCCTTCTAAAAACTTTAAGAACACAACCAATCTACCACCAATTCCTGCTTTTCTAATTTGGCTTCTACTATATCCTCCAAAGATATTAATTTCTGAAGGGATACTAGTTTCTTCTATTGAATCATTAAGTACCTTATCACTATGCAACTCCTTTTACTTACTGAACTAAATTTAGTTTTCTAGGTTTCTCTGGACTCTGATGGTGACATAACAATACTCCTACTTGGTTTTGGTCTTTTCATCAGAAATACTTGAAGCATGAGGGAAAAAACCCATCCCCCCATGGGATTAAAGCCCATTTTGGGGGAAATATTGTTTTTCAAGATTTTTCATATATCATAGAAGCTACCAGGTCTTATGTGATCCTGTTTTTTGTGGTTCTTTTGGTGTTCAAACTTCCTTTTAGGATGCTTGCAATATTTTTTCTTTGATATTGGAGCTCTGGATTTTGGATGTGGAACACCTGGGATTTATCCTTTTAATTTTTTTTCCCAGGAAATGATTGGTGGGGTTTTTTTCCCTTCACTTTGTTCTTCTTTTAATAAATCTGAACAGTTTTCATTTATGGTTTCTTGAAATTTAGTGTCTAAGTTTTTGGGGAAAATGATTTTTAGGAAGTTCAGGGACTTTTTTCCAGGTCAGTTGTTTTGGATATCAACTTACATTTTTCTCAGATTTTTCAATACTTTGATTTTGTTCTAATATTTCTTGTCTTTTGGAGACATTGACTTCTGGTCCATTCTAGTTTTCAGGGAGTAAGTTCATTACTTTTAACTTTTA
This sequence comes from Macrotis lagotis, assembly GCF_037893015.1. NCBI lineage: Eukaryota > Metazoa > Chordata > Mammalia > Peramelemorphia > Peramelidae > Macrotis > Macrotis lagotis. The sequence continues at coordinate 195,574,558 of NC_133659.1, forward strand.
ATCTATTAATTCACCTTCCAATTCTTCCCTCCAGAGATTTAATTTAATTTTTAAAATTTATTAATTTGATATTATTAATTTAATTTATTAATTATTTTAGATCTTCTTGGTGTCCTTGTGGAAAATCCATTTTTTCTTTGGAGTTTCTGCTCGAAGTTCTTATGGAGTTACTTTCCTGGGTTATATTTGTGGCTATATCTAGATCTACCATAAGTTTTTTTTTTATAGGTTTGGGGTTTTTTTGCAAGGCAAATGGGGTTAATGGCTTGCCGAAGGCCACACAGCTAGGTAATTATTAAGTGTCTGAGACGGAATTTGAACCCAGGTACTCCTGACTCCAGGGCCGGCGCTTTATCCACTGTGCCACCTAGCCACTCCTACCATAAGTTTTTAATATTAATTTGTATCTCCCTTTGTTGTTTTCCTCATTTCTTCAGTTTTGGTTCTTGCACTTTCTGACAAGGTCTGGGCTCTGCATCTTGTGCTTTTTTGCAGTGAGGTGATTGACACTAGCTTGACCTCCTTCTGGGTTGTTGCTCCTGCCTCAGTCCCTTACTTCCAAGGGTTAGGCTCTCCTGATAGTTGGAAGTGCAGAGTAATGGATCTTCAGGACCTCCTATGTTATCTCAGGACTAAGGGCTGGGGAGCTTGAAGCCCCAGGACACCTGATTTACCTGGGCTGAAAACTATATTACCAGACTGTTGCTCCCCACATCTTCCAAGGCCATTTATTCTTTTTTAAATTTTCTTTTCTTTCTTTTCTTTCTTTCTTTCTTTTCTTTTTTCCTTCCTTCTTTCCTTTTTCTCTTTTCTCTTCCTTTTTTTCTCCTTCCTTTCTTTTCCTTTTCTCTTCCTTTCCTCTTCCTTCCTACCTTCTTTCTTTCTTCCCCTCCTTTTCTCCCTTCCTTCCTTCTTTTTTTCTTCTTCTTTCCTTTCTTCTTGTTCTTTCTTTTTCCTTCCCTCCTCCCAACATCCCCTCCCTTCCTTCCTAATAATCCCCCCTGGTACTTTCTTGTAGTATCCTCTAAACACAGAAAACTGATGTCTACTCACATCTTGGGCCTATTTGTGGTCAAGCTTAAAAGGATTACCAAAAGATTATTTCCCTGAGCTAGCATTTATTTTGTTGGCAACCTTTCCCCTATCTTCTGTCCTGAAATAACATAGGAGGTCCTGAAGGTCCTGCACTTCCAAGAATCAGGAGAGTCTAACCCTAGGAAGTAAGAATTGACACAGGAGCAACAACCCAGAAGGAGACCAAGCTAGTGCCAATCACCTCACTACATTTTGAAGGTGGAAGAAATAATTTCCTGTACCTTCTCCTTGGATTACTTGATCATTATTCTAACTGGTACAGGTTTCAAATTTTAACTGGAGCAGATATATGAGAATTAGGTTGTCTACCTCTTTCCAAGCAACTACCTTGGCTAGAAGAACTCTAGGCAAATTGGGAGGAACACTTAGTGTGAGAATTCAAATGTCCCCTGTCTGATTTGGGACAGACCAGTCAGTTGGCCTGGAGAGCAGTTTCCTCTTAGTGAGGGATCACCACTACAAGTTTCCAACTTGATTGAGGCTTCAAATCTTGGAGTATTCCTTTTGATTGTCTTGCTGACCTTCTCCCTTCTAAGACTAGGACCTTTCCTCATCAGCTTCCTATCAAAATGTCCTCAGTAGTGCTTGAATTAGATGGGCAGCTCAGAGACTTTCTGACTTTCTTCCTCCCCCCACACATACTTAAAGCAGACATCAACTGGTTCCCTTCCTATTTCAAATATTCATCTTCCCCATCCTCAAAAAATTAAATGAAAAATTATTTATTAGGCTCTACTTGCCTAGACTACTCCTCCAGCTATCATTTTATATTTCTCTTTTCTTTCTCAAACTCCTTTGAAAATGTCGTCTACCTCACTATTTCATTTCGTCTCCATTTGGTCACTTCTTAATCCTTTGCATTCTGACTTTTGACCTTACCACTCAACTGAAATTGCTCTTTCCAAAGTTATCTGCGTTATTAATTACCAAATATGATGGTCTTTTTTCTTAGTGCTAAGCATACCCAACCTATCTGTTTCTGACCACCTAACTACATTCAATATTGTTGGCCACTCTCTCTTCCTGGATACTCTCTGCTCTGGGTTTTTGAGATAACACTCTCTCTCCTGATTTGACTCCTAAATCTGACCACATCCTAATCTCCTTTGCTGGCTCAACATCCATATCATATCCCTTATTTGAGGGGATTTCTTAAGGTTCTGTCCTGGGCCCTCTCCTTTTCTTCTTTTATACTCTCTTTGTTGGCAAAATCACCAATTCTCAAAGGTTTAACTGTCATCTCAGTGAAGATGACTCAGATCTTTATATCTAACCTCAGTTTCCCTTCCATGACTCAATCTTCTATCACCAATCATCTGTTGATATTTCAAATCTGATGTTCCAGAGACCTCTTATACCCCAAATAGCTAGAACTGAACTCATCTTTCCTCTCAAATCCACCACTTTTCCGATATCCCTATTTTTCTTGAAGGCATCACTATCTTTCCAGTACTCCAGGTATATAATTCTTATTCTCCTGCATTTCACAGTTGTCAAATCTTGCTGTTTCAACGTTCATAGTATTTCTCCTATCCTGCCCTTTCTCTCTATTCATGCTTCATCTTCCCTTTCTATTCATGCTTCTGCCTCCCTAGTTCACAACTTCATTATTGTTGTTGTTCATTCCTTGGCATTTTCTTGGCCTTTTCCTTCTCCAGCTCATTTTACAGCTGAGGAAACTAAGACAAACAGGGTTAAGTGACTTATCAAGGGTCATCTAGTCACTAAGCATCTGAGATCATATTTGAACTCAAAATGATGAGTCTTCCAGAACTGGTACCACCTAGCTGTCCCATTGTTATAGGAACATATAATCATATAATAAATCATATTTAATCTATGTGATGTATAATTATAATGTACAATATATTATTATATATAACACATCATCTACAAAATAGATATAAAACAATAGAACAAATATATATTATTTTTAATACTGTTATGTGTTAATTATATAAATGTAATAAATATAATTATTAACTTTATATTCATTGCATATATATTTTATATGCATTTATCATTTCCTCCAAAGGTGCTTGGCACATAGTAGGTACTTAATAAATACTTGTTAACTAACTGATTGATTGGTTCCTCTTCTTAGCCAGTTAAAGCCAAAGATGGTGTTAAGAATGAGTCCTATTGGAGAAGAAGCACACTATCCTTGATAGAAAATTCATGAGGTATTACTAAGAGAGCTCCAACTTACACAACTACAATTTCCTTCTTGGAATTCATGAGAGACTGAAATAGATAAAATCATTGATTTAAACCTTACTATATATTATGCATGATACTAAGTGCTAGTGATACAGTTACAAACAAAAAGAAAGCCAGGGCATACATTCTAATGGAAGAAAGACAGCACATAAACAGGAGCTGAAAAGTGTAGGGGGTGAATAGGAGAGGTATCTGAGGTTTAAGTTGGAGTGTTGGTCTGGGAGAACAGGAGATGAGCTCTTGTTCAGTTGTTTCAGTCACATCCCAGTTCTTTGTGACCCATTTGAGGGTTTTCATGCCATTTAATTTTTTCAGTTCATTTTACAGATGAGGAAACTGAGGCAGACTTAAATGACTTGCTCAGGGTCACACAGCTGGTGTCTGAAGGCCATGTAAACTCAAATCTTCCTAATTTTAAGTCCAGTTTTCTATCCACTTTGTTACTTAGTTTACAAGATGCTAAGGAGAAAGGCCATGAAAATTCCTCATTAAATGGGAGGTGGGGGTAATTAAAATCCCTGGTAAGAAGAATAGACCTAATGATATGCTACATTTCTGTTTTTAGAGGACTAGACAAACTTTCATTAGTAGTCTGGCTCAAAGACCCTCTACTGTGATACAGAGGGGTTACCAACTGAAGAAATTACAAATTAAAATTAAATGTGACTAGTAGGTTCATCATTGGTGACAATGGATTACTTAATATTCTGTAGTTTTTTTAAAAAAATGGATTTTTCTTCAGATATTAGTTGAGCAAAAGGCCTGTGAAGTCCCTTCCAGACGAGGTTTTCTGGTTCCATGGATAAAGTAGGTGACCTCTAAGTGAATCTTCCAGAGAGAAGTTTTAAGGCTTACCTTCTGAGAAGGAACACATTTCAGGTGTGGAGGACAGCCTGTAGGGAGTCAGGGAGAGGCACAATGAGTTTGGGATATAACTGCTAGTCCAGTTTGGTTGAAACACACAATTTGAATATACAAGAAACAAGAGTAGAAGTGTAGGTTTGACCAGATCATCAAGCAAAAGATTTGTAAAGAGGGCATTGTAGAAATATTCCCACTAAGGTCTTATGTCTTTTAGGAAGTTTTAAGAAATGATATTACAGCATCCTAGGTTAGTCACTGGTCCCACCTGAATGAAAAACCTTATCAAGGCCTAATCAGTGTCAAAGAGACAAAGTTTCACTGGAATCTAAGCCTAATCAGTTTCTAAGGGAAGACTGATTCAGGTTCAGAGAGATCTGGATTCCCTGAGAGCAGGAGACTCAATATTGTTTACTAAAGAGGGATTGATTTCTTATTAAATTCAAGCAAGAGAGGTTTCTTGTGAGTTTAACTTTGACCAGATTGAAAGAAGAATCTGAAAGAAAGAAAGAAAAAGAAAGGAAGGAAGGAAAAAGACAATTTTAAAATGGCATTCACTCAAAATGAGGCCTAGTGAATAGAATGAGAAGCATCTGTGTTCATTCCTGTTTCTAACCCATACCAGTCGACCAAAAAACTCAGTAATTCAAAATGTCCTAAAGTTACTTTTTTTATTTTTTAGATTTTTTTTCAAGGCAATGGGGTTAAGTGTCTTGCCCAAGGCTACAATAGCTAGGTAATTATTAAGTGTCTGAGGTCGGATTTGAACTCCAGGTACTCCTGACTCCAGGGCCAGTGCTCTATCCACTGTGCCACCTAGCTGCCCTCCTAAAGTTACTTTTAAATAAATTTTATTTTATTCTGAGTTTGACCAAAACCAACAAATAGAAGATTTTTTTTTATATACCCAGGAAAAACAGAGATTTTATAAGAATTGTTTACTTTAAAAAATGAAGCCAATATGTCATTTTCAAAACTGTCTGACTTGTCTGTGTCTGCTTTTGAAGCTCATTTCTGTTTTGTGTGTGCTTTTTTAAATGCTACAATGACTTTAATACAATACTTTTCATGTCTTCTTATTTTGGCATATTATTACCAGTCTTTCTCTTATCTAAAGCCTCATTTAAACAACAAACTTTATTGCAAATAAACATAGTCAAAATAAATTCACATATTGGTCATGTCTGAGAATGTATATTTTAATCTAGACTTCAAGGTCTCCACCTTTCTACCTTTCTGTAAAATGATGGTTATGAGGTTTCATTGTCAATATTCTGAAATTGTGGCTGATCATTAATAAGAATTCATACATCTTTTTTTTTTTTTAAAGATTTTTCAAGGCAATGGGGTTAAGTGGCTTGCCCAAGGCCACACAGCTAGGTAATTATTAAGTGTTTGAGACCTGTTTTGAACCCAGGTACTCCTGACTTCAGCGCCGGTGCTTTATCCACTAGCACCACCTAGTTGCCCCTCCACCCAATCTTTAATAAAATTATGTTAATGTTGACTGAGGCCAAAGAGGTGGTCATCTGTCAGAGTCTCCATTTCCCTCTTTTTGGGGGTTGCTATTATAGCTTACTTTCTGACTCCCCTCAGAATTTCTAGCATCAAAAAGATGCTCTTTGGGGTCAGGACCTATGGAGATGAAGCAAGAAGTTAGGAATTGTTCATAGAGTATTGACTGGATAGAACGGGTACCCTCAAGCCCTGTCACAAATCTCTATCATTAAGAGACACTATCATTTACCAAGTTCTGTTGATTCTAACTCTAGGATATCTCTGGCATCTATCTCATGCTCCTTCTATTCCTGTTGTCATCCTAGAAACCACACTTGTCAGATCTTGCCATAGGCTATTGTATTGCAGAGGATAGAGTGCTAGTCCTGGAGTTAGGAAGACCTGAGGTTGACTCCTGTCTCAACCACTGACTAGATGGGTGGTCTGGAACAAGTCAATTAACCTCTTTCTGACTCAGTTTTTTCTTCTGTAAAATGGGGGATAATAGCTCCCATCTGACTTCCATTAAAAAAAACCCAGCTTCTGAAAGCCTGCCATTGGGAGCCTTTTGTTATCTGGCTTCAACATACCTTACTTAGCAGCCTTTACTTTATTCTGTAGTCATGCTAAGACTCATCACCATTCCCTGATTTCAGCCTTGTGTCTTCTAACTCCTTTCATATACACTCAGTGCTTCACATACTACTTCCCCAGCTGTGCTTTCTCCAAGGCCTGGCTTAAGCCCACTTCACCCCCCCCTAGTTAGAAGGGCTCTCTCCCTCCTATCTTTTTTGGACCCCAATTTGTTCTCTCTCTCATATGCTCAGGTTTTTTTTTTTTTTTAGGTTTTTGCAAGGCAAATGGGGTTAAGTGGCTTGCCCAAGACCACACAGCTAGGTAATTATTAAGTGTCTGAGACTGGATTTGAACCCAGGTCCTCCTGACTCCAGGGCTGGTGTTTTATCCACTGTGCCACCTAGCCGCCCCCCAATAAGTCTTTCCAGGTTTTTCTGAATGCATCCCTTCCATAATTTTAAATTCCATATTAATATTACATTATGTTCCTATACTATATTTAAATTTTCCCCCAATTATGTGTAAAAATTTAGCATATTTTAAAAAATTTGAGTTCCAAATACTCTTCCTTCCTCCCACCCTTTCTTCTCAGAAGGCAAGCAATTTGATGCAAGTTGTATATGTGTAATCATATAAAATATTTCCATTTTAATCATTTTTGTGAAAGAAATTACAGAACCTCAGCCCCCCCAAAAAAACCCCAAGAAAAGTAAAGTTAAAAAATATAAACTTTGATCTTCATCCAGACTCCATCAGTTTTTTTTCCTGAAGATTAAATTTTTCATCATGAATCTTTCAGAATTATCTTAGATCTATAATGATATTGCTGAGAATAGCTGTCATTCACAATTCTTCATTGAACAATAATGCTATTCCAGTGTACAATGTTGTGCTCACTTCACTTTGTCTTTCCAGGTTTTTCTGAAAGAATCCTGCTCATCATTTCTTACAACACAATAATATTCCAGCACAATCATATTCTACAACTTGTTCAGTCATTCCCCAATTGATGGACATCCTCTCAATTTATATTTCTTTATCATCACAAAAAGAGATACTAAAAATATTTTTGTACAAATAGGTCCTTTCCCCACTCCCATTTTTAAAAAAATCTCTTTAAGATACAGACCTAGTATTAGATCTTGCTAGATCAAAGGGTATGCACAGTTTTATAGTCTTTTGGGCACAGTTCCAAATTGCTCTCCAAAATGTTTGGATCAATTCACAACTTTGTCAACAAAACATTAGTGTACCAATTTTTTCCCATCCTGTCCAACATTAGTAATTTCCTTTTTTCTGTCATATTTGCTAATTAAATAAGTATAACATGGAATTGTTTTAATTTGTACGTCTCTAAGCAGTAGTGATTTAGCTCTTTTTTTATATGACCACAGATAGCTTTGGTTTCTTCATCAGAAAACAGCCTGTTTATCTATTGGGGAATGACCTGTATTCTTTTTTTATTTTTATTTATTTATTTGTTTGTTTATTAATTTCATATTTTGTGAGGGAATGGAATTAAGTGACTTACCCAAGGTCACACAGCTAATTATTGTTTGAGGTCAAATTTGAACTCAGGTTCTTCTGACTCCAGGGATAGTACTCTATCTACTATGCCACCCTGTATTCCTTTTATTTTTTTTTAATTGTATTAATCAATTTTTCCAATTATATGTAAAGATAGTTTTCAGCATTTATTTTTGTAAAGTTTTTTTCCCTCTTGCTGTTCCTTCCCTCTGTTCTAAGATAGCAAGTAATCTGATACAGGTTATGCACGTACAATGGTACAATATTTCTGTATTAGTCAAGCTGTGGAAGAAGAATCACAATAAAAGGGGAAAACCATGAGAAAGAAAAAAACAAAAAAAATTAAAAAGTGAAAATAGTTTGCTTTGATCTGCATTCAGACTCCATAGTTCTTTGGATGTGGATGGCATTTTTTCATCACAATTCTTTTAGAATTGAAAGACTTATATTATAAATTTGACTCAGCTCTCTCATATACCATAACTTTTGCAGCTATTGTCCAGCTGATAGGCCACTTCTTAGTTTCCAATTTTTTTTTGCTACAAGAAATGCCACTGTAAATATTTTTGTATGTATAAGTCCTTTCCCTCTTTCTATGGTCTCTTTAGGCATCTGCCCAGTAGTAGGATTGCCAAGTTATAGGATATACAAACAATTTAATGACTTTGGGGTTATAGTTCCAATTCTTAACTAAATCAATTTACAGCTCCACCAATAGTACATTTATATATTTATCATCCAACAGATGTAAATTTCCATTTTTCTTTACCAATCCAAACCTCGGAGTTGTTTTAATTTGCATTTTTCTCTTTATTGGTGATTTGGAGCTTTTTAAAAATATACTTATTGATAGCTTGCCTTTCTTTGAAAATTGTTCATATTTTTAAATACATATAGATTGATAGATAAAATATTTATTAAGTGCTGGGATACAATGCAAGAAAACAAACAAGTCCCTATTTTCAGGAAGTTTCCATTCTTACAAGAGAAGTCAAAATCTAATGGGACTTGAAAGATATGAGAATGGGAGAGTTGCAAGATAGCTGGCAGAGGGATGAACTGAGGTGCAAGTGAAGTGAGTCTCCTGAAGAAATGATGAAACAATAGGGGCTTACCCTATCAAGGAACAGGTGTCATTTGTCTTTGATCACTCATGTATTTGGTATGATTTTGTTCCAATTTATATGAATCAGTTCTTATATAACTCAGATATCAGACCTTTATTAGACAAATTTGCTGCAAAGATTTTTTTTCCCCAGGGGTGGCTAAGGTGGTGCAGTGGATAGAGCACCTGAGTACCTGAGTTCAAATCCAGCCAAATCCTGCCTTGGACACTTAATAATTATCTAGCTGTGTGGCCTTGGGCAAGTCACTTAACCCCATTGCCTTGCAAAAACTAAAAAAAAAAAAAAGAACTGAAAGAATATTTTCCCCCCAAGTTAACTGTTTTCCTTCTAATTTTTTATACATGTATCTGTGCAGAAGATTTCAATTTTAAATAAGCAAAATTGCTTATTTTATCTTGTGACCCTCTCTATCCACTATTTAGTCATGGACTCCTTAATTGATCCTTAATTAAGTTTTTATACCTGGGCCATGGGCTAATTTGAACATTACTGGAGCATATGGTGTGAAATGTTGATTTGACTCAATTTCCGCAACATAGAATTTCCAGTTTTTTCTAGTAGTATTTTTGAAGTCTTTGCATTTTCTACACACCATAATCATTGGCTTCCATATTCTATGTGTCTAATCTGTTCCACTGATCAAATTGTTGTTCAGTCATTTCAGTCATGTTCAACTCTGTGACCCCACTTGGTATTTTCTTGGCAAAGATATTGGAGTAGTTTGCCATCTCCTTCTCCAGCTCATTTTATGGAAGAGGAAACTGAGACAAACCGTATTAAATGATTTGCCCAAGGTTACACAGCTAGCCAGTGTCTGAAGTTGGATTTGAATTTAGGTCTTCCTGACTCTGAGCCCGGCACTCAATTCACTGTGCTACCTAGCTCCCTGTTTTTAACTAGCATCAAATGATTATTGCTTTGTAGCTTAGTTTGTGACTGCATAATATTGGGGTTCCTTCCTTTACATTTCCTTTCCATTCTTTCCCTTGAGATTCTTGACCTTTGGTTCTCTGAATTAATTTTTTTTCCTAGGTCTGAAAAGGGAATGCTTAGAAGGAGTGGTTAAAGAGTATTAATTAGTTTGAAGGAAAGTATTTCTTCAAGGCTGTGCCAACACTGACATCACTATTATTCCTTTTCTTTTTCTTCAGGTTTTTGCAAAGGCAATGGGATTAAGTGGCTTGCTCACACAGCTAGGTAATTATTAAGTGTCTGAGTCAAATTTGAACTCAGGTACTCCTGACTCCTGGGCTGGTGATCTATCCACTGCGCCACCTGCTGCCCTCCTATTATTCCTTTTAAGCAAATAAAAAATTCTGAACATAAACTTTGTACTGTAGGTGTAGCACCCTATCTACTGTAATACCTAGCTGCTTCTAAGAGGAAGAGATCATTTAAAGAAATTAATCAATTAACTTTTATTTTCCAATGAATAAAAGTTGATTTTCACTTCCCCTAAATAGGGGGAAAAACCCAGAGTCTTATAACAAATGTGAACAGACAAGCAAAACAAATTCCTGTATTGGCAATTGTCTAAGTCATTTGAATTCAGATCTTTCTAAGTTAAGGAATCAAGATTCAAAAGTTGAAGGCAATTGTGGAAGCTGACTTCAGAGACTTTACTGGGGGTAGCATGGGGGTGAGAGTGTTGTTTTAAAATTAAATTTTATTTTATTTTATTTTTCCAAATAGTAAGAATTTATTTTCTTTTCCCCCTCCCACCTAGGAAAAGAAGAAAAACAAAACCAAAACCCTTGTAAATAATATGCACTATCAAGCAAAAAAATTCTTTCATTGGCCATGTCCAAAAACATAAACCTTATTCTGTATATTTAGTCTATCACTTCTGTTAGATAGTAAGAGTTCTCTGGAATCATAGTCTGTCATTAATTTTTTTTTTTTTTTAGGTTTTGCAAGGCAAATGGGGTTAAGTGGCTTGCCTAAGGCCACACAGCTAGGTAATTATTATTAAGTGTCTGAGGCCAGATTTGAACCCAGGTACTCCTGACTCCAGGTCCGGTGCTCTATCCACTGCACCACCTAGCCACCCCTTCTGTCATTAATTTAATGAGTTTTTAAGTCTTTTAAAATCCATTCATTTTTACAATGTTGCTGGCATATAAATTGTTCTGGATTTGTTGTCTTCATTCTGTATCAGTTGATACAAGTCTTTTCAAGTTTCTTTGAGACTGTTGCTTTCATCATTTCACATAACTCAGTAGGATTCTATTATTTCTTTGAATGAAATGTCATTCATCATTCAATCATTCCTCAACAATGGATATCTTCTTAGTTTCTGTTCTTTGCCAATACAAAAAAGGGCTGCTATAAATATTTCTGTACATATGGGTCCTTGTCCTCTTTTAGTGATCTCTTGAGGTATATAGGCTTAGTATTGCTGGGTCAAATTGTACTCTTCATTTTTTTTTTTAAATTTACTTTTTTTTGAATTTTTATTTAAGGCTTAAGGGTTAAGAATGACTTGCCCAAGGTCACACAGCTAGGCAATTATTAAGTATCTGAGATCGAATTTGAATTCAGGTCCTTCTGACTGCAAGGTGCTCTATCCACTGTGTCCCCTAGCTGTCACTCAAGTTGTACTCTTTAGGATTGGGCATAGTTCTAGATTTCCAGAAGTTCTATCCCAATTCATAACTCTACCAACAGTGCATTAATGAGACTATTTTCCGAAAGTCCCTTCTTTTCTGCCTCCTTTCCCTTTTTTTTTTCCTTTTAAGATCATGGAAACATAACAAAACCCAACTTAGGCCCTCTGATTTATTTGACTTATGACTCTTAGTGACATTAGGTTTTTGAAAGAAAACTTGTATCATTCCTCCCCCTTATACTGTAAACAGTCCATCCTTATTAAGTTCTTAACAATTAATTATATTTACCTTTTTAATCTTTCTCTTGAGTTCTATGTTTATGTTTCAAAATTTCTAGCAGATCTGGTCTTTTTTGTAAGGAATAATTAGAAGTCCTCTATTTCATTGAAGACCCATTTCCCCTCCTATATATTATACTCCATTTTTCCTATTTTCCTGGTTTTAATTCTACATTGTTTTGCCTTTTAGGATATTGTATTCCCCATACTCTACTCCATTTACAATGATAGCTGTTAAATACTGTGTGATCCTGAGAGGGATTCTCATATATTTGTTTTCATCTTATCTTGGTATTGGGTGTGAGATGGAGGTTTAAATATAATTTCTGTTGGACAACTTTTTGATTTTTTCAAAAGTTTTTGTTGATTAGTGAGGCCTTACATCAGGAGCTAGTTGGTGCAGGGGAAAGCGGCCTGGAGTCATTTCCCCTGGGAAAGTCTTCCAGATCAGTTCTTTCCTTTTACAGATGAGAAAACACAAAGATAAGTGTATAAGTATCATGTTTATCAAATTTGCAAATTCAGTTTCATACCCATTCTTAAAGTAAAATAATTGGGGATATAAAGACAAAAAAGAAACAATTCTTGCCTTCCAGCTTCTCTTCTACTGGGAATCTACAAGTATACCTCCTTCGATTATGCTTGGCTTTATTGCTCTTGGTAGATATTGTGAGTTTTTTCACTTCCAAGGTTTGTTTTAACTGACAAGCAAGTGTATCAGTGCTGCCATTTTTCCATCAGCATGCTCACATTGTGAATGTAACACATTTTGACAATTCTTTTAATACTTCCAGCTTTTTCATTGTTATATCTATTATGGTGATCTGTGATCAGTGATCTTTGTGGTTAGTATTGTTATTGTAGTTGTTTTGGGGCACCATGAACCATGTCCATATAGGATGATGAACTTAATTGATAAATGCTATTACATAACTCTCTACTCAGGCCTCCCTATTTCTTGAGACAAAATAACATTGAAATTAAGTCATTTATAACTCTATGATGGCCACTAAGTATTAAAATGAAAGGAAGAGTCAATTCAATGTGACAAACTTCATTGTTGTCTTATTTTAAAAAACTGCCATAGCCACCCCAATCTTCAACAACCACTACTGCTGATCAGTCAGCAGCCATTAATGTAGAGGCAAAACCCTCCAACAGCAAAAATATTATGACTTATTAAAGGCTCAGATTCTGGTTAGCATTTTTTTAAGGTGATAAAGTTTGTTTTTTTTTTTAGGTTTTTTGCAAGGAAAATGGGGTTAAAGTGGCTTGCCCAAGGCCACACAGCTAGGTAATTATTAAGTGTCTGAGACCAGATTTGAACCCAGGTACTCCTGACTCCAAGGCCAGTGCTTTATCCACTACGCCACCTAGCCGCCCTGCAATATTGGTTATTAATGTGTAAAATATTCTCCTGGTTCTGCTCACTTCGCTCAGTATAAGTTCATGCAAATCTTGCCAGGCTTTTCTGAAGTCTGGTAGCTCATGATTTCTTACAAAACAATAGGACTCCATCATATTCATATTCCACAATTTGTTCAGCCATTCCCCAATTGATGGGCATCTCCTCAATTTCCAATTTTTTGCAATTACAAAAAGAGCTGTGATAAATATTTTTGAACATGTGTTTTTTTTTCCCTCTCCTTTTATAATTTATTTGGGATACAGACCTACTAGTGGTATTGCTGGATCAAAGGATTTGCACAGTTTTATTGTCTTTTGGGCATAGTTCCAACTTGCTCTTGGGAAATCAATTGGATCAATTCACAAGTCCACCTCTCTGACATTGACCATTTCGCTTTTGTGTCATATTGGCTAATCTAATAGGTGTGAGTTGGTACCTCACAGTTGGTACCTCAATAATTATTTAGAACATTTTTTTCCAAAAGACCATAGATAATTCTAATTTCTTCATCAGAGAACCACCTGTTCATATTCTTTCCCCATTTCTCAAGTGAGGATTGAGATAGAATTCTTTCTCAATCATCAACCATTCCCCAATTGATGGGCATAAATCCAAGGTAATTTGAATAATTCCTTCCAGTTTCCTTTTGTGGAAGAATGGAGATAGAAAGGGAGTCAGATACTTTTCTGAACCCCAAAAGCCTCAGTGGGAGGTGCTGACATAAGGCATGAAATCCAAAGAACTTGAAGAGGAAAGAGATAAATAGCTGTAGAATCAACATGACCCAATCTAGACTAGAAAACAAAGCCTCATTTGAGTCACTGGAGAAAGACAGCCAAATAAAGGGCTTCTTTGTAAGGAGGGACATAACCTATAGGATCAGGGTAGAAAACAATAGAAGTTTTAAAGGGCCAAATAAAGGGTCCCTTTATAAGTAGGGACATAACCTATATGATCAGGGTAGAAAACAGTAGAAGTTTTAAAGGAGCCAGAGGCACTACTCTGGGCTTTTGATTATGAAGAAGCTGCAACATTGGTGGCTGAAGCTCTAACACTTCACAGAGTGGATTTTGGGGCTGCCCTAGAAATAAGCTAATACTATCAATGACCAGAGAATCAATATCATGAGGCAGGGCAACAGAGACGATGATGGAGACATCATGAGGCCTCCAGGGAGTTCTGGATAGCATTGCGAAGTACCTGTGTCCCTTGCCAAGGATGGAGGATGTTAAACAACTGATCATTGTTAGAGAAGAGTGACTGGTAAAGACCTGCCAACAATGAAGGAGCTTCAGAGAAATACAGAGGGGAGATTGCTCATGTCCTTGGGTAAGGGCTGTCTACTGGACGAGGGTAGGTCTCAGTTCTATATGCATTGGGGATATGACTCATTTCTCTTATGGCCTATATAAGGGGAGAAGGTAGTTGGGGAATCCTTCATCCATTTAATGAATTCTTTAATCAATTGGATAAGATTGGAAGGTAGAACCTTTGTTTGAAATTATATTTATTATGAATGAAGTAATGGGGTTGATCATAATGTGAATTGTAATGCGAATTTCTTCTCAGCTCATTTAATGAAATTATAGAAGGTATCAGACATATCATAGAAACTAGTAGATATTAAAGTTGGTTGGGTTTTTTTAAGGTATAAGACTGCCAGAAACCATTTTTTTAAATTAAACTGGATTATATAAATCTATATATTTTAGAATAGAAAGGACCAAGAACAGGAAGAATTAGCCTGTGTTTGAAAATCTCTCTTTTCTTTAAAGTCTTAAAAGAAATGTAAAGAAGTTCATAAATCATACTTTATTATTTCAAACACCAATCAAATTATTCATTATTATTATTATTATTATTATTATTATTGTAATCCAGCTGTATTCTGAGGAGTTGAGAGAGAGTTGATCCTAGCAAACTAGAACTGAGCTGCTGGAGAGTGGATAACTGGAGAGATGATATTGGAGAGAGAATTGGTAAGATTGTAAACTATAGGCTATTGGGGGTGGTGAGGGAGAATGAAGAGTCAAAGGATTGTGAAGAATTTATGATATTCTTAAAATAAATGGGAAGGCTTGGGAAAAGGGTGAATGTTGGTGGGAGCAAAATGATGAGTTCCATTTGGGATATGTTGAGATTAGATATAGTGATAGGACATCTTGGCCACCAGGCAGCTGAATGATTCAAGACTGGAGATAAAGAGTGGAGTTAAATATATAGACTTGGGGATCATCCACATAGAGATGATAACTGAATACAGAAGAATTAAAAAGATCAACAAAAAAAAACCAGAGAGAAAGAAGAGAAGAAGGTCTAGGATGAGTGCTGGGGACCATGTACAACTGGAGACAGAAAATGGATGATGATTATTCTGCATTACATCTATGATCCTATGACATAGGAGAGAGAGCGCAATATTTTAAATGGGGTAGCTAGGTAAAGAGCATGAGGCAGGGAGTCAGAAAGACTCCTCTTCCTGTGTTCAAATCTGTGTCATACAGTTATTGACTATGTGATCCTGAGCAAGTCATTTCATCCTGTTTGCCTCAGTTTCCTCATCTGTAAACTGAGCTGGAGAAGAAAATGGCAAACTACTCCAATATCTTTGCCAAGAAACTCCAAGTGATTCATGAAGAGTTGGACATGACTGAAATAATAACAGCAAACTATTTACTTCTTTGGGCTATATAATAATAATAATAATAATAAGGCAGTATGACATGGTAGAAAGAGAACTGGTCTCAAAACTAGGAAAGCCTGGATTCAAGTCCTGCCTTTGAAACATTGTGACTGTGTGACCCTGAGTAAGTCTTTTAACCTCTCAATACTCTAGGAAATTTTCTAAGCCTAGATTGCAGAGAAACTACCAACATGCTAAGGTGCCAGCCTGTACTGGTGAATGTAATTTTCTTACCAAGAAGTTCTTTTATGAATGAAACTATAAATCTAGTTCATAGCATATAATAATAAATAATTATAATGATATTAACAACACATGCCCCACTATGGAGCCTTCTGGACTACTGGGTCATTTCATGTGTCCACGGAATCCTCCTATATGTCTCTCTTTCCTTATTGGAATGGAAGATCTGTGACAGTCAAGACTATCTCATTTTTCTGGTTATATATTCAGCACTATGGCATGATTAAGTCCTTAGTGAATGGCTTTTGTTTCATTCATTCATATATAAGTGCAAAATATAAGTGCGTATATAAGTGCAAAATGCTGAAATATATTGTATAATCATCATTAATTCTATTATTTAAATCCAAATTGTTAATCCTGACCTTTCCTTATCCTCTTTAATCAAAAGGGGCATAGAGTTGTTCTAGTCTGTTCTAGCATTTTAGGATTTAATGGAAGGTTTTACAAATAAGCCAGGTCAGAAATTCACAAAGTAATGTCTTTACTATAGCATATTATTCCCCAAGCCTAAAATAAGATATTTAGGGAGCAAGAGATAACCTCAGGGAGTGGGGTAACAGGAATAATAATGTTTGTCCTTCATTTTCTCTTTAGGTTTTTTTTTTCCGCAAGGTAAATGAGGTTAAGTGGCTTGCCCAAGGCCACACAGCTAGGTCATTATTAAGTGTCTGAGGTTGGATTTGAACTCAAGTACTCCTGACTCCAGGGCTGGTGCTCTATCCACTGTGACCACCTAGCTGCCCCTGTCCTTCATTTTCGAAAAGGAAAGGTATACTGAGTGAAATCACTGAACCTTTGGACATGGTACTGTTCAGGTAATAACAGGAGGACAAAAAAGAGATCAGTGGAAGGCCACTCGAGGGGTTGCTTTTTGGCTACTTGCCATCACTATTACAAACTGATATGGGGATGATTGTGGTCCTATCATCTCCACAACAGGGTAACTTGCACGGGCAGATTATGGGTTTTACAGGGAGAAGATAGGCTCTTAGTCACATCTGGTTAGTTCTCATCTTTGATATCATCGGGAGGGAGATGGTGACCTGGAGAACTGAGTAGGGAAAATAAGTATAATACAGTTTATATGTAGAGACAGAGTTAAATGACTTGCCCAGAGTCATGTTGCTAATAATGTGTGAGAGTGGATTTGAAGTCAGGTCTTTCTGATTTCAGGTCCAGGTCTCTATCCATTTCTTTCTGCTCATTTCACAGATGAGGATACTGAGGTAGAGTTAAATGACTTGCTCAGGGTTACACAGCTAGCAAATGTTTGAGAATGGATTTGAACTTGGGAAGAGCAGTCTCCCCAACTCCAGGAGGGGATTCTACCTATTGGAAAGGTCAGAAGTTAAAAAAAAAAAAACAACCAAAAACCAAAAAACCTGAAACTTCGGAGGGTTGATCATAAAAGGGAGATTGAAAAGAGATAAGTAGAAGAATCAAAGATTGTTGTTTGAACTTGGTGAAGTGTAGAGGGAGAGAGGAGTAGGAATGGAATATTTTAATTATAGATTACTTATTTTGGTCAGATTCCTTTTCTTTTTCCCTCACCCGATGCTATTGCAGCTACTATGTTGAAGAACCATAAGTCTAGGAATACTATATTTTGTAGTGCAAAAGAGCTGGATGACTTATCCAGCTCAGTTAGTATAATTCTGAATGAAAAAAAAAAGAACATTAATTAGCTGAAAGACTTTCAGGTTTTTTGTGACAAAACCCACACAACTTAAGAGAAAATTCATCTAGGAGAAATAAAGCTCTCAATAAGGTCTCAATAAAGGTCTCAATAAGGTCAAATTGCTTACTAAGTATATGTGAAAATATTAGTACTACTCTTATGACTGTCATATTATTTGGGTTGTTTGAAAGAAAGACTTGGACTGAGCTGAGTATGATGGGATGATTCTAAAAAATAAAACTATGCAAAGAGAAATAAAAATGAGCAATCTCATGCAATTGAGCTATAAAAGGAAAAATTGATATAGAAAAAGATAGTACAGTGAAAGTAGGTAGTGCTACAACTTTACTCTCATCATGAATAGGAAAAAGAAGGGAAATGTATGTATATGTGTATGTATAAATATACATATGTATGATATTCTAAATTCTGAAATAAATAAGAAAGCAAGGGGATAGGGTTGGGGGAGAGGATAAAGGAAGGACTTTTAGAGGGGTGGGTGGGTTAGGGAACAGGAGGACAAAGTAGTGAATAGGTACAAATAGGAATGAGAAGAGATTGGGTGAATGGGATGAAAAGTGAGGAAAAATAGGAAGGATAAAAATGCACAAGTATTTATAGCTTAAATGTAAATAGGACAAATTTACCCATAAAATGGAAATAGCAGATTAAAATTTTGAATTCAATAATATATTACTTTCATGAAACATTATAAAAATGAGAGCTATACACAAGATAAAATAAAGGACAGCAGAAGAATTTATTATGAAAAAAAGCAGGGATAGTAATTATGATCTCAGAAAAAGTTAAAGTTAAAATAGATTTAATCAAAAGTGAGATTGTACTATATGCCATCAATATTATTCAATATTCTTTTAGACTATTTAAAATGCTTAAATAGTTTAAAATACCTGAGCATATAACTGCCGACACAGACTTAGGAACTATATGCACGTAAACATAGAACACTTTTTATACAAATAAATTCAGATCTAAATAACTGAAGTAATGTTTGTTATCCATGGGTAGGTAAAGCCAATATAGTTTTTAAAATAACAACTTTACCTACCTAATTTATTTATTTGATGTCATTCCAATTATATTGTTTTATTGTGAGAAAAATACTGTGAGTGAGAAAAAATAATTAAAAAAGTTCTTTTGAAAGAGTAAAAGATCAGGAACTTCAAAGAAATCAGGAAAAAAGAAGCAGATTCAGCAGTTTCAGACCTTAAACTGTTTTGTAAGGGAGAGGAAAAAATATAATAAAAAATACATAGCAAAGAACAAAAGGAAACCAACAAAGAATCAAAGAAATGCTGGCAGCTTTGAAAACAATGTGTAGTATTTAGTACATTGTTTTTTTGGTAATGGAAATTTGTTTTATATTTCATCCTCTCTTATAGCTTGCTTTGAACATGGCAATTGTTTTCTTTTCTCATTTTCTATTTAAGTTTAAAATTTTAAAAATTTACAAAAAAAAAGAAACAAACTTAAAACACAAAGACATTTATAGAATTAAAATGAAGGACCAGAATGGAATTTATTCTCATTTTTTAAAAAGGAAGAGCAGCAATTATGATCACAGACAAAGCAACAGTAAAAACATAATTAAAAGGATGAGCCATGAAATTATATTTTGATTAAAGACACCATAGATAATGAAATAATGTCAATTTTTTAACATCTGTATCTATCCCCATATATCAGATGGTATATTATCTAAATACTTTTTTTTTTTTAGGTTTTAACAAGGCAGTGGGGTTAAGTGGCTTGTCCAAGGCCACACAGCTAGGTAATTATTAAGTGTCTGAGGACGGATTTGAATTCAGGTACTCCTGACTCCAGGGCCAGTGATCTACCCACTGTGCCACCTAGCCAACCCCTCATCTAAACTTGAAGGAAAAAAATTAATCATTGTATGGACAGAAATTGATAGCAAAACTTTAATACATGGGGGCCTTGTGTTTTTCCCAGAGCTAGACAAATCTAATAAGATAAATTTTTAAAAGTTATGATCTGGTATAAAATTTTGGAAAAGTTATAAATGACAATCTAGCAATTACTGAATGGGAATAGAAAGGCATATACCTATTCTAGGTTGGAATAACATGTTCAATTGCAAAAATCGACCATGTTAAAGCAAAAAAACCTTATAAGCAAATGTAGAAAAGGACTATTAAATACATCTTGTATCAAGCACAATGCAATAAAAATCATGATAACTTATACAATAATAGTTGCATTATAAAGACAAATTATTTTGAAAAATCTAATAACCCTGATCAATGCAATAATCAACTACATTTCCAAAATATACCTGTTGAAACACCACCTCCTGACAAAAAGATGATGGGCACCAGTGATGGATTAAGTTATGTACTTTTTGGACTAGGCCAATATCAAAATTAACTATGTTTAACTAGGCATATTTGTTATAAGAGTAACATTTTTCTTTTTTTTTTAATTGTGAAAAGGGAGAGAAAATAAATTTTTGCTATTAAAAAATTTAATTTTAGAAAGAAAAGAGCATCAATGGATCATTAAACATAGGTAGAAGAGAATAGGGTGGCTAGGTGGCATAGTGGATAGAGCACCGGCCCTGGAGTCAGGAGTACCTGAGTTCAAATCTGATCTCAAACAAGTAATAATTAACTAGCTGTGTGGCCTCAGGCAAGTCACTTAACTCTATTTGCCTTGCAAAAACCTAAAAAAAGAAGAACAGATTAGAGGGAAGTACAGTGCAGGATAATGACATGCACGGCAGTGTTGTAAGTATATATTAAATCTGAAATATTAAAAAACTGCCTAAAAATCCTTAGAATTAATCTAATTAGGGGTGGCTAGGTGATGCAGTGGATAAAGCACCGGCCCTGAAGTCAGGAGTACCTGGGTTCAAATTCTGTCTCAGACACTTGATAATTGCCTAGAGGTGTGGCCTTGGGTAAGCCACTTAACCCCATTTGCCTTGCAAAAACCTAAAAAAAAAAGAATTAATCTAATTAACAGAAGTGTCCCTTTGTTTATTATCATTGGCCTTAGTGAAAGGAGACTCTTTAGGGCACATAATTTGTTTTGAAAAGAGATTTTCTCCTAGAGTGTGTGGTATTAACATTACTGCTCTATTTGGTAAATCAAAACCCGAAATTCAGCTAGGTGTAGTTTTACCTAGGTAGCCCTAAATTTAGTTCTGGGTCTTCCTTGACTGGACAATGTCACTCAGATTGCTCCTTGTTTGGTTCCTCACCAAATTTAGCTGCTGTGGCTGCCAGCAGTCTCTATTACCTGAACTTACTGGACTTCTAATGGTTCTTCTAGCCTTTCAAAGCTCAAAAAGTCATACTCTTGTCTGTTTTCTCTCCAGATATTTACTCACATAAGACATGGTGAATGAAGATAAATTTTTTTTTTGGGGGGGGGGGGTCATGGTCTCCTTTTGTAGTCTAGTAAAGCCTGTGGATGTATTTTTGTAATAATGGTTTTTTAAAAAATTTATTTAAGGCAACAGGTTAAGTGACTTGCCTGAGGTCACACAGCTAGGTAATTATCATGTATCTGAGGTCAGATTTGAACCCAGGTACTCCTGACTCCAGGGTCAGTGCTCTATCCACTGCACCACCTAGCTGCCCGATACTGTTTTTAAAGTAAAAATTCAAATACATATGATTATAAAGAAAATCAATTATATTAAAATTGTCATAAAGTTATTTTTAAAAATTAAATTCATAAAACTCTTGGTTTTCTGTGGATCCCACTTGTCCTAATATCAGGGAAAAATAAACACAAGAGACAAAGGAAAGTGAGGCACTATGCATTCATTGCTGTATTGCTGCCAAGTGGGACAGGGATCCCACAATATGGAATTTCACCATAATTCTTGCTTTGCTGCCATGAGAAGAACAGGAGAGAGTCTGCTTGGAGCTTTTTTTTTCTTTTTTAATTTAAATTTATTTTTATTAAAGATATTATTTGAGTTTTACATTTCCCCCCAATCTTGCTTCCCTCCCCCCTCCCCCCTCAGAGAGCACTCTGTCAGTCTTTACTTTGTTTCCATGTTGTACCTTGATCCAAATTGGGTGTGATAAGAGAGAAATCATATCCTTAAGGAGAAGAGAAGTCTAAGAGGTAACAAGATCAGACAATAAGCTATCTGTTTTTTTTTTTTCTAAATTAAAGGGAATAGTCCTTGCACTTTGTTCAAACTCCACAGCTCCTTATCTGGATACAGATGGTATTCTCCTTTGCAGACAGGCCAAAATTGTTCCTGATTGTTGCCCTGATGGAATGAGCAAGTCCTTCAAGGTTGAACATCACTCCCATGTTGCTGTTAGGGTGTACGGTGTTTTTCTGGTTCTGCTCATCTCACTCAGCATCAGTTCATGCAAATCCCTCCAGGTTTCCCTGAAATCCCATCCCTCCTGGTTTCTAATAGAACAATAGTGTTCCATGACATACATATACCACAGTTTGCTAAGCCATTCCCCAATTGAAGGACATTTACTGGATTTCCAGTTCTTTGCCACCACAAACAGGGCTGCTATAAATATTTTTGTACAAGTAATGTTTTTACCCTTTTTCCTCATATCTTTGCTTGGAGCTTTTGTAGACACTCTCAGTTCTGACTCAATAGCCAACTAAAACCAATTTTTCACCATGCACTAAGAATACAGAAAAAGTCAGAAATATCTTCACCAGGCTTACCAAGCCTTCATATAACAAAGAAAAATTGTACAAATCCTAAGGATTGAGTCCTCATTGATTGATCAGTCTTTAGCAAGTGTAACTTTCTTTTACTTGGCTGGATAATTTCATTTTGTGATACAATTCCTATAAATTACAAGTTGGAAGTTCCTTGGGAAAGAAGGTATCCTAATTTAGGGATTGCACACTGCCTATTTGCATCTCCTTTAAGCAAAAACTGACTGACAGATTTTTGCAAAGACAGAGTTTTAATTGCTTTTCCCCACAACATTTGCCAACAAATTTAAAATATCCAGATAAACATAATTGGAAATAATATCCTGAACCTAAAATCAGAAAGACAAATAGAGAAAGACATGAATGAATCACCAAAAGGGAAAAAAAATTTTAGGTGAATTTATGGGTGAATTTTAGTAAATCCTTAAAGAGCAATTAATCCTTGTGTTACATAAATTGTTATAAAAATTAAAGAAAGAAGGCACTCTACTACATTACTCTTATGGGATAAATATAGTTCTGAATTCTAAACAATGGAATGATAGAGCGGATAATGAAGGCAATAATATTAATTAATTTTAATATAGAAATTTTATATAAAATTTTGGAATAGTGACTATAGCAATATAAAAATATTCATTATGATTAAGTTAAATTTATATCAGGATAGCAATCAAGATTCAATGTTAAGAAAACAATTATCATAATGTAAATAATAAATTCTACAGAACCCATGATTAACATGGCTTAGATAAAATCAAATCCTCATATATGATAAATATACTAAAAATATAAACATGGAAGGATTCTTTAATCTGATCAAAAGAATATATATATATATATATATATTTCTTTTTTTTTTTTTTTTAGATTTTTCAAGGCAATAGGGTTAAGTGGCTTGCCCAAGGCCACAACAGCTAGGTAATTATTAAGTGTCTGAGGCCTGATTTGACCTCAGGTACTCCTGACTCCAAGGCCAGTGCTCTTATCCACTGCACCACCTAGCCGCCCCCAAGAATACATATTCTGAAAGCATAAACTAGCATTATTTGCATTGGAGGAGCAATAGAAGCTAACCCAGTAAATTTTTTTATTTAATTGTGTTCAATTTTTTATGATTCCTTTTGGGGTCCAGAGATATTGGAGTGATTTGCCATTTTCTTCTCCAGTTCATTTTATAGATGAGGAAACTGAAGCAAACAAGGCTAAGTGAATTGTTCAGGGTATTATGTCTAAGACCAAATTTGAAGTCAGGAAAATGAGTTTTTCTAACTTCATGCCAGGTGCTCTATTCACTGCTCCAACTACCTATCCTCCAGCAAGTTGAGCCATAGATCAGTTTTACACTATTATTTGATGCAGTGTCAGAAATACTGGTTGTATCAATAGCACAAGACAAGGAATTGGAAGAAATAACTATTAGTCAAGAGAAAGCAAAATTATCCTTATCCTCATAGAAAAAGTTGTTTACTTAGAGATTCCTTGAATCAGTGAAGAAAGTCATCATGGAGATTAATAACTTTAAGAAAGTAGTATCAGGGTACAAAATAAGTCCATAAAATCATGAATATTTCTATATGTTACTATCAAAATCCAGAAAGAATTGATGGGAAAAGTAACTGCTTTAAATATAAGTACAAATTGCATGAAATTAGCCTATCAAGGGAATTAGCCTATCAAGGCAATCATAGGCAAACGCTCTTCACAAAAATAAAAGAAGACCTACATAGTTGGAGAGATATTCAGCATTCAAGTATGAAGTACACAGAATGAAATAAACCAGGACCAGGAAAACAATATGTTATAACAATGTATATGGAAATAATCCCAAACTGAGTTCTATGCAATTATATTGGCTGACCTTGACTCCAGTAGAGAGCTGAGAGTATATACTTCATCCCTTAGGATTCTCAACAAAGAAGGAAAGGGGATAATCAGAAAAGATAAAATAGATAATATTGAGTATGTAGGAGATAAATTCTGAGAGACCAACTTCGAAGCATCAATTTATTAGTTGGGCTAGCAGTAACCAATAAATTGGGTCAATGGTCTCTCTCTTTGATGACCAAAGATCTGGTGATGGCTGACAGTCTTTTATTTTTTAGGTTTTTTTTTTTTTTGCAAGGCAAATGGGGTTAAGTGGCTTGCCCAAGGCCACACAGCTAGGTAATTATTAAGTGTCTGAGGCCAGATTTGAACTCAGGTCCTCCTGATTTTAGGGCTGGTACTCCATCTACTTCACCACCTAGTTGCCCTTGACAGTCTTTTATTAAGCAAGATGGCAGAGCAAATTCTCTAGCAACATGGGCGTCTTCTTCTGATAAGCTAATAATGACATAGTCAGAATTGAAATTATATCATTTGGATACACACTACTGAAACCTTCTTAATGACAGTCAAGACTTTTGATTCTAGTCACAAGGCAAAAGGGGCATTTAGGTAGTACAATATATAGAGTGACAGGTCTAGAGTCAGCAAGATCCAAATTCAAATCTGGCCTCAGTTACCTTACTAGTTATGTGACCCTGGGCAAGTAACTTATCCTCATTTGACTCAGTCCTTATCTTTAAATAAACTGAAGAAGGAAATGGTAAGCCACTCCAGTATCTTTGCCAAGAAATCCCCAAAACAGGTCACAAAGAGTTGGACAGGATAAAATAACAAACACAAAAAAAGGTTCTCAGGGGATGTGAGTAGCTGCTAAAATAGTTTAAAATAATGAGATTTGACTTTTTTTTAGATTGATCAAATTTCTATGGAAAGTGTAATTGGAGGAGGTTGTAAAGATGAAATTAATTAAAGGTGGTATCGAGCATTAGCCCTGGACCTCAGATACTGGAAACTTATTAATTGTGTGACCTTGGCCAAGTCACTTAATCCTGACTGTCTCACCTCCAGGGCCATTTCCAGTCACCCTGATCCACATCTGGCCACTGGACCCAGATAGCTCTGGAGGAGAAAGTGAGGCTGGTAATTTAGCACAGCCCTGCCCCCCCACCCCAATCCAATTCATATGCTTATCATGGCATCATCTCCCTGATATCATGGTTTCCTTGAGAATGAATGACAAACAATAAATACAAAAGAAAAGTTTGACTTTAGGCAAGTTTCTCTGGGATTGGGTGGTAGGTGAAGTTTACAAGGGAAACTATGACTTAGAATATTAAATCTATCTTCATTACAGTCTTAGGAAAATAGAATTAAAATCAATTTTCAATTTTACAGTAATGTGAAATTTAAAGGGTTTTTATTAATAAAAAGCAATTAGTTTATGAAAAGGAAAGTTGTTGATTGAGTAAAACATTCACATGAAAAAATCTCTGATAAAAGACTGATATCCAGGATAAAGTGAGAGCTAATGTGTTACATAAAACTAAGAGTCATTTCAATGAATAATTGGTCAAAAGATATTTAAAAAAAGAGTGCTCAAAAGTTCCTTTTCTTATCAGTCCTATGAGAGATTATTCCAAAGTGCTAATGATAAAATAAATTAAAATCAAAATAATTCTGAAGTTTCACCTTGTCAAAGGAGATTATGATTTTCATACCGATTGATATGAATAATGAATTTACTAATAGTTTAGCTTTAGAGATCCATTTTCGCAGAAGACTCTGGCTTGAGAGTCAGAGTACAATTCAGCTTGAAGTAATTTGTCAAGTCTGACAGGCCTGCATATTTTCTGAGACTGCCTGTGCTAAGTCAAATGAATCAGAGAATTGTATAACCTACTTTGTGCCCAAGCAAAATAAAAAAAAAATTACCCCCAACATTAAACAATCAACTTAATGAGGTTACCTGTTTTGTCTTAAACTCATGAACTTTCCTGAGAAACCACTCAAGCCTTAGAAGTGATTGTGTTGTAATCCACCTTCCCCCTCCCTTCCCACTTGTCATTCACACATATAATCTGCCTTTACTACATCAAGGAACATCAATCAGAAGAAATCCTGATTTTCAAATTTGTTCCTTTCAGTGAAACTAATGAATTAAACAGATACTTGGTTTTTGGCACCATCTCTTTGTCTTGCTCTGTTTCTTCCAGTTTAGAGACTGACTCAGTAAAATTCTGTTAATGATCTCTTACCCAGAAAATTGAAAAAAGATAGAAATAGTCAGTGTTGGAAGAACTATAGAAAGACCAGTACACTAATACATTATTAATGAAGCTATGGATTGACCCAACCATTTTGGAAAGGAATTTGGAATTATGATACAATTATGATACAAAAATGGCTAATAACTGTTGACACACAGTTTTTACTTCTGGACAAATCATGTAATCTAAAGGAGGTCAGAAATGGAATGAAGAGTCTCGAATATACCACAAAGCTTATAGCATCACTTTTTATGTACTGAGGTGGAACCAAAGGAGATACCTATGGATTGGGAATGGTTAAGCAAATTGTGGTTTATGAATATATGGGAATATTACTATGAAACTATATAAGAAAAAAAGAAACTAAGAAATTCAGAGAAGCATTGGAATACTTATATGAAATGATTCAGAATAAAGCAAATAGAACTAAAAAGACAGTATATACAATTTTAACTCGATGTAAATGAGAATAAAAATTCTCCCAAATTCTTATGTGTGGAAAAGCTTGACCTCAAGGAATAGTGGAGAGTATATACTTTCCTACCTTCTTTTCAGAGATGGGGAAACTATGGGTTTGGAATATAGAATATAATGTCAGACATCATTGATGTATTTTAATTATTCATATTTATATCATTCTCTGGTTTTTTGATCATCTTATGTGTACTTGTCATTTCTTCCCAACTAGACTATAAGCTTCTTAAGGTTACAGACGATATCTCATACTTCAGTCAAGATATTAGGAGACACCGTTTTCCAGAGCTAAGGCCCAGCAAAATAAGCTGTGTCCTAAATTTGCATAACTACAATCATTTGTGCTCATTTTCTAAATGATCTCACTCTTGGGTAAAATCACATAATTTTTGTATTTCTTTGACCAGCACTAGGTGTTCTCTGAGCTCAGACAAGCACTGGATAAGTACCCTTGTTCTGGTCATGAAGTTCTGCTATGAATCACTTGTCTCATTGTTACTGTTACCCCTCATTGTCTGGGTTAGGGTTCTTTGCATTGAGATCTCTCCACACTGCCTCGGGTCTACTCACGGGGGGTGGGGTGGGGGGGGTGGCTAGCACAGGTGTCTTTGCTCGTAAGTCATTTCTCTCTGAAATCAAACTTCTATTTGATTCCTCACTCTCCTGGCTCTAGCCTGCTCTGTTCAGCTTTAGCCATCCATAGGATAGAGGTTGGTTTGGTTCAGTTGACACCAGAGTGCTAAGAATAATGTGGAGGTATATACTAATGGTACTAAAAGTGGGGTCACTCCATAAATGCTTTTTAAAAAAATTTTTTGGACAATATGAAAGAGACTTTTCTTACTTCTCTTCTTTCTTCTCTACCTTCATCCCCAAGAAACCTTGAGGATCTTAGCCTCCCAGCTTAATTTTTTTTTCAAGTGGCCATTTTTGTATACTTTTTCATATCTTTTCCTCTTACCTAACCTTAATCATTGAATGGGAGTTGCCTCCGTCAAATTGTGACCTGGGAAAGACCTTGCTTTAAAAGGTCCAGGGCTCCCCTTGTATCCAGAGTCATCTCCAGTCATACTGTTCCACATTTGGCCACTGAACCCAAATGGCTCTGGAGGAGAAAGTGAGGCTGGTGACTTTGTACAGTATTCCCTCTCATAAATCCAATTCACTTGTGTGTCAGGGCATTACCTCCCTGACATCATGATCTTTGGGAACAAATTTGGACTAGAATGAGCAGGGCAGGAAAGGTGAGGAAAAAGCATGGGTAGATGGTAGAGGGGCTAGTATTTCTAAGGCTGGAGAGTATGAGGCAGAGATAATGGAAAAGCTTGTTCAGCTAGGTTCAACCAAATCATAGAAGTCCCAAGAGTAGTTTCTGTTGGGATTCCTGGGAAAGATACTGGTTGACAAGGAAATCAAGAGAGAGTGAGAATCTGGGAGCAAAGATATAATTCATGTCAGCATGTAATATTGTCCTATGACCTAACAGATCTAGGTCCAAGTTCCAGTTCCAGGGACTATGGCAGATCACTAACTTAACCTGAGTCCTACCTACAAAATGGTATAATAATATTGCCATTAAGGATCATATGAGATATTATGAAGATCAAATGAGATAATATATGTAACTTTTCCTTAAAACAAACTCTTGTTTTGAATGGCAATGGAATTGAGGAGAATTGGGTTGGTCCTAGAAACTCTGAGGATCAACCTGAGAATACAGTGTTTTTCTAAAGACTATATTAGGATAAGGGTCATAGAATTTGTATGAGCTTTGCAGTGGTGGAAAATTCATTTAACATTAATTCTAATTGGGTAGATGTTCTTCTGGCATTCTCAGTAGGGAAAATTTCTTGAGGTAGATATAGTGAGCAAAAATCAATGGTAGTGACATTGTTTCCTAGCTTGTCAACTCTGAGTGAAAGTAAATTGAATAGGTAGCATAGTTCAAACTTATACCATTCATTTGAACTGATATGTCCTTTCCCCTCCATGTTAAGGATGTGGGGAAACTGAGTGGGAGGGGCAGTATCACTTTGCTATACTATTTCCTTAAATATATTTTTGCTCTGAATTTCTATATCACTTCAACTTTATGAGTTCAAAGACTCAGCTAGCTGTGTGACCCTGGTCAAGTCATATGTTCCTGTTTGCCTCAATTTCCTCATCTGTAAAATGGCAAACCACTACAGTATCTCTACCAAGATAACCCTAAATGGGGTCACTGAAGAGTCAGATACAATTGAAAAAGATGTGTCACCTGACTTAATATGGCAGACATTGGATAGAAGATTATAACACTGAATGCAAAAAAATGACAACCCTAAACAGGAATTGTACATGAGAAAGAGTAATGTGGAGAGACATACATACTGATGCTATGTAGCCCATGTGTGGTAAGAGCATTAGTCCAACCTATGCAACCTAGGCTAATTTTTCATGAATAGATATGGAAAAATGTTCTTTATATTTGATTGGCTTAGAGTATAGGAGGGGAACATCCAGCTCTTATACAATTTGTGAAATCATTTGGTTTGATCTGCCATGGCAACAGCAGGTTGCATTCAATAAATCTTAGAGTTTTGGGGTGAATTAATTAAAATGTTTGACCAAATATAGCAGGATAATTTTTTGTTTTGCTTTGTTTTTTAGTCTAATTTTTAATTTCATAATTTTATGTGGCCTGATATTCAAATGACCTTGGTAGAAAAAAGTTTCCCCACCCCTGGCTTAGAGACTTGTGCCTCTAAGCTTGATATAGCTTAGATACAAAACATCTGTACACAAGGGGTTGGGACTCTTCCCTAAGGCTTTAGAGTTTAGACCTTAGAACATCAGCATGAACAATACTGGCAAGTTATGCTCAATTGAATCGATGATTTTTCTTGGATTAACATTCCTTTCCCTGTTTTGAATGTCTTCTTCCTGCTATGACTATGTAAACCTCCTTTTGTTAGTTGTTAGTTTATGAGTTTCTCATTTTGTTCCAGTTTTAGACTTAAACCACCAGGGATTTACTTGAGTCAGACCTAGTCCATTACGTCATGCTTTTCTAATGAATGGAGAAGTAGATACATATACTTTTCCAGGAGTGGGTGAGGGAGAGATAATAAATTTGGGGTGTCTCAGAAATTGTGTTCAGAAAAATTCTTTAGAATAGTCCATGTGAAAATCTCTTTGATTGTCTCAGGAGTTTTAAAAACATCAAAACTAGATATACATTTCACTTAGACTCTTCACTGTCCAAACAAATCCCTCCATGCTTATGGCTTCTTGCAAATCTGATCAGGGTTTCTTAGTGGTCATCTTCTTCTATAAAGAAATTCTCCTTGCTGGCAGTCAGATTCAGCTGAGGAATCTAGCATCCCCAATTTTCTTAAATCCATGAGGTGTTTTGTTGGACTGGTGCTACTTTCCTTCTACACCTCCACCCCTCTTCAGTTTCCTAGTAAAAGCAAAGTAATTTTTCTAAGTCAGAAGCTTGGCACCTGTGTTTATTTTTTCCTCTTAGGTGAATGAGCCAAAACTGAGTATATGAGTATACTCAAGTATTTGAGTGTCAAAATGGTTGGAAGAACCCTCAGAGGTCCAGCAACTGGAGTTGGTAACAGTCATTTTTGGTGATGAGCCATTGTTGAATCAAACTTGCCAGCCATGACATGATGTTTGTGAGCTAGGAAGTGACTGTCCTATTGGCTTCACCACACCCAGAAGTGTAATTGGTAAGGACTCTGTGAAAGAAGTAAAGGATTCCCAGGGCCAGAATGTACTCCCATACTGGGGAGGGAGGATTGTTTTGTAGCAATCACTTTAAATTTGAGACTGCTCTCCCCTAGGATTGAATGAGTTTGTTGAGCAAAATATTTACCTTCCAGTTTGGTTATTTCTATTGTTTTGTTGTTTGTCCTTCATTTTCAAAGATGACAGGGTAGGGTCTTAACTCACATATGAATTGAAGTGATGCAGAGTTGCACTAAGTAGTCAACTTCACTTTTTCTTCCATAGTTAGCAAAGTTCAATGGCAGAACAAACATCAAGATTACTGGCAATGGCCCAGGCTGCAATGAATGTCCTTGACTTCTTTTATATCTGACCAAGCCCTAAGTGCTCCACAGCAGTTACTTCAGCCCCACATTCAGAACTGTTGGACAAATTGTGTCACCTTTAATTAACTTCACCTTTATAATCCCCTCCATCACCTACTTTCCAAAGAAGATTGATCAGCCTAAAAAGTCAAATCTCGTTCATTTAAACTATTATTGCAACTACTTTTATCCTTTCTTCTTCTCCTCAATTGAATAACTATTTGAAAAACATTAAGCTAAGTATAGTGGGTGAGTAATGAAGGACAAGCTATATTGTTCTCATCAAAATGTTATTACATTTCATTTTTTCAATTACATGCAAAGAATGTTTGAAAACTATGAGTTCCATATTTTTCTACCACAAGCTCTCCCCATCCTCCCCAAATAGCAAGTAATCTACTATAGGTTTTATACACACACACACACACACACACACACACACACACACACACACACACACATACATTAATGTTTAACATATTTCCATATTAGCCATGTTATGAAAGAAGAATCAGATCTAAAGGGGGGGAAGCCATGAGAAAAATTTAAAAACCCCATAAAACAAGTATTAAAAAGTGAAAATAGTGCTTTGATCTGTATTCAAATAGTTTTTCCTCTGGATTTGGTTGGCATTTTCCATTACAAATCTTTCTTTTAGAATTATTCCTGATCACTGACCTGCTGAGAGGAGTTAAATCCATCATAATTAACTATCATACAATGTTACTGTTAATGTGAACAATGTTCCCCTGGTTCTGCTCACTTCACTCAGCAACAATTCTTGGAGTCTTTCCAGACTTTTCTAGTTTGCCTACTCATGATTTCTTTTTATTTTTCTTTCTTTTTTTTTTTTTTTGGCAAGGCCATTGGGGTTAAGTGACTTGCCCAGAGTCCCACAGCTAAAAAATTTCAAGTGTCAGAGAATTTGAACTCTGGTACTCCTGATTCCAGGGCCCCATAGCTTCCCCTCATTCATGATTTCTTGTAGAACAATAGTACTCCATCACATTCATATAACAGTTTGTTCAACTATTCTCTAATTGATGAGCATTCCCCTAATTTCCAGGTGGTGCAGTGGATAGAGCACTGACTTTGGATTTGGGAAGATGGGAGTTTGAATCCAGCCTCAGACACTTGCCACTTACTAGCTGTATGACCTTGGACAAGTCACTTAACCCTGATTGCCTCACATACAGGGCCAACTCCAGTCATCCTGATTCATATCTGGTCCCTGACTCAGATGGCTCTGGAGGCAAAAGTGAGACTGATGACTTAGTATAGCACCCCCTTGCTCAAATCCAATTTATGTGCTTGTCATGACATCACTTCCCTGGAGTCATTTTCTTTGAAAATAAAGGACAGGGGGCGGCTAGGTGGCGTAGTGGATAAAGCACTGGCCTTGGAGTCAGGAGTACCTGGGTTCAAATCCGGTCTCAGACACTTAATACTTACCTAGCTGTGTGGCCTTGGGCAAGCCACTTAACCCCATTTGCCTTGCAAAGAAACCTAAAAATAAAATAAAATAAAAAAAAAGGACAGGGTGGCTAGGTGGCACAGTGGATAGAGCAACAGCTCTGGAGTCAGGAGTATCTGAGTTCAAATCTGATCTCAGACACTTAATAATTACCTAGCTGTGTAGCCTTGGGCAGCCACTTTAATCCCATTTGCCTTGCAAAAACCTTAAAAAAAATAAAAAGAAAATGAAGGACAAACATTAGGTTAGTTCTTTGCCACTACAAAAAGAGCTGCTATAAATGTTTTTGTACATGTGAGTCTTTTTCCCTTTGTTATGTCTTATACACAATTTCTTCTCAGAAAGGTGAGATTAGTTCCCAACTCAACCATGTATTAGTGTCCCAATTTCTCATATCTCCTTCAACATTGATCATTTTCCTTTTTTGTTTATTTTAATCATTCTGATAGATATGATGTGGTATCTCAGAATTGCTTTAATTGCCTTTCTCTAATCAATAATTAAGAGCATTTTTTTGCTACAGCATCATTTATTTTTTTTAATTTAAATTTATTTTTATTAAAGATATTATTTGAGTTTTACATTTTCCCCCAATCTTGCTTCCCTCCCCCCCCGCCACAGAGAGCACTCTGTCAGTCTTTACTTTGTTTCCATGTTGTACCTTGATCCAAATTGGGTATGATGAGAGAGAAATCATATCCTTAAAGAGAAGAGAAGTCTAAGAGGTAACAAGATCAGACAATAAGCTATCTTTTTTTTTTCTAAATTAAAGGGAATAGTCCTTGCACTTTGTTCAAACTCCACAGCTTCTTATCTGGATACAGATGGTACTCTCCTTTGCAGACTGCCCAAAATTGTTCCTGATTGTTGCCCTGATGGAATGAGCAAGTCCTTCAAGTTTGAGCATCACTCCCATGTTGCTGTTAGGGTGTACGGTGTTTTTCTGGTTCTGCTCATCTCACTCAGCATCAGTTCCTGCAAATCCCTCCAGGTTTCCCTGAAATCCCATCCCTCCTGGTTTCTAATAGAACAATAGTGTTCCATGACATACATATACCACAGTTTGCTAAGCCATTCCCCAGTTGAAGGACATTTACTGGATTTCCAATTCTTTGCCACCACAAACAGGGCTGCTATAAATATTTTTGTACAAGTAATGTTTTTACCCTTTTTCCTCATCTCTTCAGGGTATAGACCCAGTAGTGGTATTTCTGGGTCAAAGGGTATGCACATTTTTGTTGCCCTTTGGGCATAGTTCCAAATAGCTCTCCAGAAGGGTTGGATGAGTTCACAGCTCCACCAACAGTGTCATAGTGTCCCAGATTTCCCACATCCCTTCCAACAATGATCATTATCCTTCCTGGTCATACTGGCCAATCCGAGAGGTGTGAGGTGGTACCTCAGAGAAGCTTTAATTTGCATTTCTCTAATAATTAATGATTTAGAGCATTTTTTCATATGGCTATAGATTACTTTGATCTCCTCATGTGTAAATTGCCTTCGCATATCCTTTGACCATTTGTCAATTGGGGAATGGCTTTTTGTTTTAAAAATATGGCGCAGTTCTCTGTATATTTTAGAAATGAGTCCTTTTTCAGAATCATTAGTTGTAAAGATTGTTTCCCAATTTACTACATTTCTTTTGATCTTGGTTACATTGGTTTTATCTGTGCAAAAACTTTTTAATTTAATATAATCGAAATCATCTAATTGGATTTTGGTGATGTTCTCCAACTCTTCCTTAGTCATAAACTGTTCCCCTTTCCATAGATCTGACAGGTAGACTAGTCCTTGATCTTCTAATTTGCTTATGGTATTGTTTTTTATGTCTATGTCCTGTAACCATTTGGATCTTATCTTGGTAAAGGGTGTGAGGTGTTGGTCTAATTTAAGTTACTAATTTCCAATTTTCCCAGCAATTTTTATCAAAGAGGGAGTTTTTATCCCAATGGCCAGACTCTTTGGGTTTATCAAACAGCAGCTTACTATAATCATCTCCTGCTTTTACACCTAGTCTATTCCACTGGTCCACCACTCTATTTCTTAACCAATACCAAACAGTTTTGATGACTGATGCTTTATAATATAATTTTAGATCGGGTAGGTCTAAGCCACCTTCTTTTGCACTTTTTTTCATTAAGCTCCTGGCAATTCTTGACTTTTTATTTCTCCATATGAATTTACTTACAATTTTTTCTAACTCATTAAAGTAATTTTTTGGAATTTTGATTGGTAAGGAACTAAACAGATAGTTTAGTTTTGGTAGAATTGTCATTTTTATTATATTAGCTCTACCTATCCATGAGCAGTTGATATTTGCCCAGTTATTTAAATCTAATTTAATTTGTGTGAGTAGTGTTTTATAATTGTTTTCAAAAAGATTGTGAGTCTGTCTTGGCAAATAGACTCCCAAATATTTTATATTGTCTGAGGTTACTTTGAAAATTAAGAGCATTTTTATATGACTATAGTTAACTTTAATTTCTTTATTTGAAAACTGCTTGCTCATATCATTTGATCATTTATCAATTGAGAATACAATTGTATTCTTATGAATTTGACTCAGCTCTCTATATTTTAGAAATGAGTCCTTTATCAGAAATGCTAGCCTTGAAAATTGTTTCCCAGCTTTCTGTGTTCCTTCTAATCTTGGTTGCATTTGTGCAAAACATTTTTAATTTAATGTAATCAAAATTATCCAATTTTCATTTTATAATATTCTCTATCTCTGGTTATAAACTCCTCCCTTCTCCATAGATCATACAGATAACTATTCCTAGGACAAATTGTCTTATCCTTCCAAGATCTTTATACTCTAATCAGAGCAGATAAGACAAAATGACAATTATATAAAGGAGTATGACCCAAAATAAAGATGCAAAATCAAAAAGGGTTTTAGATCTTGGGCTACTTTAAGAAAAGAAGAATGTTCAGAATTAAGGAGGGACCTCTATTTTGGAGAAAGGTTCACATTGACCAAGTTTCATTTCCCTCCTGGTTCTCTGAACTTTGACACCATTTCCCTTACCTAGGGTACTTTACCTCTCCCCACTTCCTTTTCTGTATTATTCTCCCCCATAAGAATATAAGTTTCTGAGGGCAGGGGCTGTCTTTCCTTTTGCTTCTATTTGTATTTTCAGTGCTTAACAGGTTTTGGAAGTGCTGAATAAAACACTTGTTTCTTTGATGACTAGATATGTATTTCTTGGTCCCAAAGAGCAGAACCAGGGGCCAATCAATGCCCATTTCAGGGGAGTCAATTTTTACCAGGCAAAAGAAAAAAACAACTAATAATTAGAATTATCCATCAATCCAAAATCCACTGCCCCAGGAAGGAGTGGACACCCTATCGCTGAATAACTTCAAGCAGAATTGAGAGACTGCTTGTCAAGGATGTTTTAGAGAAGAAACCTGTTTAGAGAGGAGTTAGACAAAGTGGTCCTTGGGGACCCTCCTGGCCCTCAGATTCAGTGATTCCCTATAAGTACTAACTTCCAGAGGTCAGTTTTGGTGATTAAATAATTCAATTCAACAAACCCTTCTTAGGCCTTAATACATGTTGAATTGAATGGAACACGAGTCATGATAGGGGATGCAAAAGCGAAAGGGTAAGAGAGGCAGAGTTTTTTCCCTTAAACTAGTAGGGGGATGGGATGTGTGTAGATGTAGCCAGATATTCTGCCAGCTAGGCTGTGATAAGTGCATAGGAGAAATCAGACCACAGGGAGAGAGGTTCAGGAAAAGAAGCAATCCCTTTAAGGTGGGCAGTCCAAGAAAGCTTCATGGAAGTGATAGCACTCCATTCAATTCAGTAAACATTTATTATACCCCTTTCATGTATCAGAAACTGTGGCCAGCACTGGAGATACAATTTAAAATTGAACCCAAACCCAAAGTCCATTATTGGTGGAGGCCCATGCTCCAAACTTGCATGGGGGCTTGGACAGAATTGGCAAGAGTAGGAGAAAGAGAGCTCTTCAGTCTTTTTTTTTTTTTTAAGTTTTTTAATCATTGCGTCTTTTCGTATTTAGTGCACTTCTGGCTTCCAACTTTGAAATAAAAATGGAAGAATGCCAATCCCACTTCAGGTAATTGAGGGAAAAGACTCCAGGAAGAAGCTGACATGAGAGAAGCTGACATTCTCCATCATGTCCTTATCCCCAGCTTGCTACCCCAGAGATTTTGGGGAATTTCCTCTTGGTTGAGATCCAAGACTCTGTCCTTTGGTTCAGCTGAGTTACCCTGCTTCCAATGGCAGAGATTATTATTCTCTATTGTTTGGTATATTCTCCTATGTATACTATGTATATAATTTCTGTTTTGCTATCAAAGGAAATAAACAGGTTTCTTTGATAACTGCTATATATGTTCACTGTAGAACTGGTATTTGGTGGGAATAGAATAAAACCTTGGATATAAATCTTGGGGTCCTGCTTCCCATTAAGAAACAATGATCAGAAATTAACTTGAATCTGAAAAATTACATTTTCTAGACTATTTAAGGGAGTAGATGGATATAATTCTAGCCTGGTACTTCCTCTCTGAGGAGAGAAGTGTAACTTCTAGCCCTAACCTCCTGCTTCCACTTCTGGCAAGAATTCATCCCCCTTGGAGAAAGATCAGGAGAGAAGAGGCTAAAGATATCTATTCTACCTCCCTCCAAGCCACACAATGACACCACCATGCTACATGTTGGGGACAGCCCTTGCCATAAAAATAAAGTTTCTGCCCTTAAGGAGCTTATATTCTACTGGGAAGGATTCTCATTGTAAAATCATGGTATCACCAGTCAATCAATAATTTATTAAGTGTCTAGTATTTGTTAGTCACTATGCTAAGCACTGGGAATAGAAAAAGAGGCAAAAGACATTCCCTATCTTTAAAGAGCTTACAGTCTTAAGGGGAGACAACATGCAAACAAATATATACAAAAATAGAGGACAAATAGAAAATAATTAAAACAGGAAATGCACTGGAATTAAGAGTTGTTGGGAAGACCTTGTAGAAGGTGAGCTTTTAGTTGGGACTTAAGGAAGCCAGGGACTGGAGCAGTGAGAAGGGCCCTTGGAAACTATCTACACTAATCTCTTTATTTTACAAATGAGGAATCTGAGACCCTGGAAGCTAAGTGATCTGCCCATAGTTACACAGTCAATGATAGAGGCAAGATTTGAATACAAGTTCCTTGACTCTCCTGTCAGAGCAAGTGCTCTTAGATGAATACCAAGCTACAGGATCCTGAAAGGGTAAGGAAGAATTTGCCAGGCAGGGAAGGTGGGAAAGATGTCCCAGAAAAAGCAAAGTCAGCAAAGATAAGAAAGTGAGGAGTTTGTATCAGGTATAGCAAATATTCCAATCTGACTATAAGGAAGGGTAGTTGAGATGATAACTAAAGCTTGAAAAGTAGCTTAAGTTCATATGGTTCTCATTTCCTCCTCCAACCTGGATTCCTAGCTCTTTGGGGTTTGTACTGTGAACAAATGGTTCAGGGAGACATCTGAGGGCTTAGTCTCTTCAGTTTTTCCCTTCATAATCCCCTTTATTCACACTACTCCTGGTTATTTCTTTTGGGGTCCTCTTCTATAGGACAGCCTTACAAATGCTCGAAGAAATGTCTTCTATCCCTCTCTCACCAGGCAAAGACAGGAAAGCCTGTCTTTGAGTTATAAGGAAACATGAGTTTCTCCCAGGTTGGGAAAAAGTGGGCTTTTTTCCCCTTACTCATAACAAATATTTGTTTAATTGACTTGAACTTAGGACTGGAAGAGACCTTAGAAGTTGTGTTTGAGGAGTTTTTTTTAGGTTTTTGCAAGGCAAATGACTTGCCCAAGGCCACACAGCTAGGTAATTATTAAGTGTCTGAGACTGGATTTGAACCCAGGTACTCCTGACTCCAGGGCCGGTGCTTTATCCACTGCACCACCTAACTGCCCTTGTTGAGGAGCTCTTAAACAGGAGATTGTGAATTTAAAACATTTTTATGAAAACTAAATTTTTCAACATCTCTGATTTTCTTTTGGAATCCTATGCATTTTATTTTATGCATCTACCAACATTCTTCTGAGAAGGGTATTAGGATAAATTAGTCAGCCATTTAAATAAATAGGAAAAGACACATGACTAAGATGTATAAACAGAACAATATGTGGTATACTGATCACCTTTTGTTCCACAAAATCATTTTCATTTTGGAGTCAGTAAGATCTTGCCAAATACCTTGCCTTGGGAAAATTTCTGTTCACAGTACATAGAATAGATGGAAACTGCTTGGATGGAAATTGTTTAATTGATTTGAATTTAGGGCTAGAAGAGACCTTAGAAACAGTCTAATGAGAATTCTTAAGCAGGAGATTGTGAATTAAAATAATTTTTTTGATAATCATATTTCAACCTCTCTGGTTTTCTTTTGGAATCCTATGTATTTTATGTACTTACCAACATTCTTCTGAGAAGGGGTCCATATATTTCCACCAGATTGTCACAGAGTTCCAGCATGTAAATAAAAGGTTAAGAACTTCTGAGGTGTTCAACTTCTTTATTTTACAAATGAAAAAAAAATGGAGCCCATAGAGATGCAACAACTTGTCTAAACAAGTTATAATATATTCTGAAGTAATGGCCTGAAGCCCATGAAATTCAGAATTATCATTTTGCTCTGCTTTGCTATGGGACTTTGGCTAGGAGAACTGGGAAAGGGTAGGGGGATGGGGAGTTTGTTTCCCAAGAAAGCCACCTACCCGACCTTCCTAGGTATCCACAGGGCCTGATTCTTGAAGGTATCTGTGCTCTTTCATGGATTCATATTATCTTAGAAATAGAAGAAGCCTTAGAGATTGTCTATTCAAGTTTCTTATGTTATAGATAAGGAAACTGAGATTCCGACAGAGGAAGTGATAGGGGAGGAGGATGGGGATCATAATGACCTGAAGCCCTTGATGGACACTCTGTTGTCCGTCCTAGCAGAGCTGGATGGAATTATACTTAAGTGTGTGACTGGGGGGGGGGGGGGCAGGGGGAGGCGAATGCAGGTCCAGATGGGAAGGAGCAGCTGCAGGAGCAGAGAGAAGCCAGAGAACTATAGTCTTGCAAGCTGCATCTGGCTCTCCCAGACCCCTTGGCAGAAGGCCCTAGCTAGGGAGGGGTCAGTTGGGGACAAAAACAGCTGGTAAATATAGATGGGAGGAAAGGAAGCCAAGCAGCCACAGCCTTGTCCTGGGTTTTTCTGCAGGAAGGGAGGGGAGGGTTGGTGCAGGGGGAAGGAGGATTGGGTGGGGAGGATATTAAACTGGTGTCCCTGCTCTCTCATTCAGGAGAACAGGACTACGCAGAGTCTAACTGCTCTTGGGAATTCTGTTTGCTAGCCAGAGGTATAGGCACCTTCCCTTATTAGAATCCACAGTGACATGACATGGAAAGAATCCTGGAGCAAGAGTCAAGAGACCAGGGTTCGATTCCCAGATCTGACAGTGCCTTACTCTGTAAACAACCTCAAGTGGCAGCTAGATGGCACAGTGGACAGAGCACCAGCCTTGGAGTCAGGTGTACTTGAGTTCAAATCCGACCTCAGACACTTAAAAATTATCTAGCTTGTGTGGTCTTGGGCAAGCCACTTAATCCCATTTGCCTTGCAAAAACCTAAAAACAAAACAACCTCAAGCTGGTCATTTTCCTTTTTTTGGACCTCAGCTTTCCTATATGTAAAAT
The DNA here is from genome assembly GCF_037893015.1 of Macrotis lagotis. NCBI lineage: Eukaryota > Metazoa > Chordata > Mammalia > Peramelemorphia > Peramelidae > Macrotis > Macrotis lagotis. Next base: position 195,614,889 of record NC_133659.1, read on the forward strand.
GAAAGAGATGGACTAGACTATAGTCTTTAATGCCCTTCCTCTCTTTCACATTTTGTGAAATCTGGTTTAAGGAAAAGGAGGAATCTGATTAAAAAGAGATTAGGGTATTGAAGCTGGAGACATGGTGGTGTTAGTTGCATCTTGGCTTCTTTCAACTGGGTCTCATTTAGATCTCTGCTCCAGCTTCCTTTCTCACTCTCCCCGTTTTCAAGGGACTCTGTCCTACATTTGCTCTATGCCTTCCTCAACAGTGGAAGCAGAGTCCAACCTCAGTCCCAAAGCCCCATGTCCCAAGCAGCTAGTGCTGCCTGCATTGGCACCTAAGAAGCAGTTAAAAATGGATTTATTGTCAAAACAAATTCACAAACAATGAGAATAGCTTTTTTTTGGGGGGGGTCCTTTCATTACCTTTTCCTAGAAGTAGCAGGGAAAGGGAAAAAGAAGGAAAACTCAATTTCCAGGAATGGGAGCCAAATGGATCATCCTCATTCCCAGGTCATCATGTCTTTTTTTTTTTTTTGGAGTGGCCCTTCCCCCCAATTACAGGTTCTTCTGATTCTTTTTATATTTTTGTTTTGTAAAAAAAAAAATAGACTTGTCCCATCCTACTTCTTGGGGGCATTCCTACCCTCTCAGCACCCAATTCTTTGTCTCCTCAGAGTCTGTGCTGAGAAAAATGGAATAAATCCCCGATTACCTGGGTACTAAAACTAAAATGTGATTAAATTTTTTCTTAGAAAATATGCAATAAATTACAAACCCTACTTCTGCCCTTTACTGTTCTTTCTGATCATTTATTCCCTATTTCTGGCCAAAATGTTCTTTCATTCCAAAGATCAAATCTTTGTACCTTGAATCCTCCTCTTCCTATCCCCCCACTCCTACCCACAACACACACACACACACACACACACACACACACACACACACACACACACACACAAACACACATGTTTTAAAACTAAGGCTATTTAGAAGAGGCTCAGTTGATTTTTGTTGGAGTGTGTTCAGGTAAGTGATAAAATCATTCTAAATTCCTGCCCTGATCGCTCCTCCTATCTTCCCCATCCCCAGACACAGGGCAAAGCATTTTTAGCATCAAGTTCATCAGATGGGATGGACAGCCAGGAGATCTCTAGTCGGTGGGAAGGGATGCATAGGATTGGGGAATGAGGATACAGGCAGTCCAAGATTTCCCTTTTACCCAACTCCTATCTGGTCCCAGGTCACAGAGAGATTGGTGGTAGATTGTGAAGACGTTCCACAGTGTACAATTGGAGTCTGGCAATTATAGTGGACAAAGTTCTGGTCTGGTTCTTCCATTAACTAGCTATTAGTACTTCTTTCTGGGCTCAGTTTCCTCCTCTAAAAAATTAGAGAATTCAATGAAATAATATCTAAGGTCCCTTCCAGTTCTAATAGTCCATATTTTTATAATGATATGAATGTGTGAGAGAATGTAGATCTGTGTGTGTGTGTGTATGTGTCTGTGTGATAGTGATATACATGTGTGTATGTGACACAAACTGAAGATCCCAGGACTAAGAGCTGGAAGGAATCTGAGAGGTTATCTAGTCTGATACCCCTTTGTTACAGATGGGGAAACTGAGGGCCAGAAAGGTTCCTATTGCTCTTAATTCCTTGAGGCACAATATAATACAAGTTACAAAACAAACCTATAAATAATAGTTTTTCCTAATGGTTCCTCCTTACCCCCTCCCACACCTTCAACTGCCTACTCTAACAATGGGTAGTGGTCCTAGGCCCAGGGGAATGCCTTGCCAGTTCAGAATTTCCATTTACCATTCAGAGTAGGTGTGGACTTCCCTAACACCGGAGACAATGAAATGTCCATGTTCTGAGAGAATATGGGAGAATGTTGGGGGCAGTCTTGGATCCAGCTTCATCTGCCTGGCTCACATAGGCATAGGTACTTCATCATACACATCTCTGCCTTCTTCTTCATCAAAGGTGACCTCAGCATCATCAGCATCAAGCTGGAGTCAAAGGAGATGAGAGAGGGGAAAAAACTCTCTGAAGAGTAGCAGGAAACTAGGGTCCTTATTCTCTCTACCATACTTTAGCCCCCTTCCCATGGTAACACCCATCCATTCTCAGAAATAATAATATACACATCTATAGTACTTTGCAAATTTTTTTCTCACAACAATTCATTGTGATAGGTAAGTGAAAAAAATATTATCTTCATTTTATAGTGGTAATGGAGGTCCAGAAGGATGACTTATCCATGGCAGCAAAGCTGGTAAATATTGGAAGTGGAATTTGAACCCAGGTCTCAGGATTCTAAAACCAACATTGTTCACTAGACTATACTACCTTAGGAAGGAAGGAAATTCTTTCCTCTTCAACTCTTACCTCCAACTCTCACAAATTTGATCTGACTCTCCTCTCGTTCATTCCTCCCCTTAGCTCACCAGGATCAGCAGAAGAAATCTGAAGACTAACCTTTCATCCTAACCCACAGTCTTACTTACACATTGGAGCTCCAAGTTTCGAAAGATGAGGGGCAGCAGAAATCGGCGCAGGGGCACGGTGAGAATTAGGATAAAGGGCAATGCCAGGGAGGCAGGCGTTGATTTTACCACCCAAAGCACCACCAAGCAGATAATCTGGATGCCAGTGAACAGGTGCATCCGCCAAGTCTTCACCTGGAAGGATTTGGTAAGGCAAGAGAACAGCTTATTCAGGGTCCTGGAGATCCTCTTCCCAAAGACACTCAGTATCTTTCCTCATGCCCTCCTCCCCTTCTCCCGCCCTGCAGATTGTCATCTGTCATCTTTCCCCATTCATACTCGCTTAACGTAGGGCTCATCAGGATGGTATTTGGGAGGCTTCAGCAGGAGTAGAATTCGGTCAAAAAGCTGGATGCCACTTAATGATGTGACTCCCATATAGAGGAAAATACCAAAAAGAACAGCCAGGGGGATCTTTGACAGAATGGGTTCCATGAAGATGGAGATACCTGAAGAGGGATGAAAGAATGGGAGAAAAGATCTATTGACCAGGAGAATTGCACAGTTTTATGGTTCATGGTCTTGATATTATATACCAAACTTTTCTAATGGTTATTCTCTATGCCTAGACTGTCCTCTCAGCCTCCTCCCATTAGCTTCCCCATTATTATTATTATTCAGTCATTTTTCAGTCATGTCCAACCTTTTGTGACCCTATTTGGGGATTTTCTTGGAGTGATTTGCCATTTCCTTAAATGAAGAAACTGAGGCAAGCAGGGTTAAGTGACTTTCCTAGTTTCACATAGCTAGTAAGTGTCTAGGGCTGGATATGAACTCAGAAAGATGAATCTTCTGATTCCAGATCTGGTGCTTACCTTCAAGACAGTTCAGAGGCCATTTTCCCTGGACTATCCCCTATTTCTTCTCTGAGCTTATGTTCCATCTACCCTTTTAACATCTTGAAAATACTGAGATAGGTAGTGTTGTATTCCTCTTTAGAAGGTAAGCTTTTTTTTAATGACTTTTTATTTATTTATCTATTTAAGGCAATGGGATTAAGTGACTTGCCCAAGGCCACACAGCTAGGCAATTATTATGCATCTGAGGCTGCATTTGAACTCAGGTCCTCCTGACTCCAGGGCCTGTACTCTATCCACTATGCCACCTAGCTGCCCCTGGAATGTAAGCTTCTTAAGGATAGTGGCTGTTTTTGTCTATCTTTGCATCCCTGGTGTCTGGCACAATATATGGACTTCATAAATATTTGTCCTTCACTCTCCTCTTCCTTAATCTCCCTCATCCTCAATGCTTTCTCCCTCTTCTGAGTTTATCATAGCCCTTACTATCTGTACTATCCTTTTAGTATCCAATAACATAACACCCCATATAATTAGCTGACTTTTTATGTGGGCCCATTCTATCTTCCTAATCTCCCTGTGGTCAGGAACCCCATCTGATAATTTGCAAGGTTTGAGTCAATGCTGTGTCAAGAGACCAGACAGAAACAAAGAAGTGAGTCAAAAGGCTCAGAAAAGCAGTCTGGTGCAGTGGTTAGCATCCCTTAGAATCATGAAGACTTGGTTTTGAATTTTGCTTCTGACACTCAGAGTACCCTTAGTGTTTTGAAGATGGTGATGAAGTTTAAATAAGATAATATATGTAAAGTGTTTTTTGAACATTAAATGCATTCTATATGAATCAGTTAGGGGTTGAACTAGATAATAACAGCTAATACATTACTAAATATATATTAAATAATTCTTATTTAATGAGATTTAATAAAATATAACAGTTTAATAATGTGATTTAATCTTATTAATAATTATTTGATTTAATAAAATAATAAAGTATTTAGTAATATGTTACTAAATATTTTGCTAAGTATTATTTAATCTTTTTACAGGTGATTTACAGTTGAAGACACTGAGCTCAGAAAGTGGAAATGATTAGTCTGAGTAAGTATCAGAATCAGAGTTGGAAGCTAGGTTTCACGATGCATAGTCAGTAACTCAGTCAGCAAAGAGATATTAAGCGTTTACTAAGTTCTTGGCACTGTACTAAGGGTTTGAGTTACAAAGAAAGGCAAATTCCATAGTTTCAGGCAGGCTACTTAACAGAGCAGGAGCTGTAGGAATTCTTGAATGGGTGGAATGATATTAGAGGTGGGAAGAGGTGCAGGGAACCGGATGGAGAGTAGAGGACAAAGGAATAGTAGGATAAAGGTCGAGATCTTAGGAGGAAGTTGCCCTTGGACTTATTGCTCACCAACAAGCACTGAGACCAGGAGTCCACTGAGTCTTTGCTCCTTTACTTCTTGGACTTGAGCCCGATCGCCAGGAGCACTGGCCTTGCTCATGATGGTGAGGGCATTGGCATGGGTCACACTTCTCACAGTGGTGGCACTGAGCCAGGGCATCCCAAACAGGGCCCCCAAACCACCCATGCCCACGATCAGCAGCAGGTCCAAGTGGAAACCCGAGCCTTTGATCAGCTTCCGCTCTGGCTTACTGACAATGAGCCTGAGAAGGGGATCAGGGAATGAATGAATGAGTGGAGTCTGTGAGCCTCTCCCTATAGCTCTGCTAACCCCTTCTAAACCTGCCTCTTCCCTCTCTCTCATCACTAATTTCTTTATCTTCCTGCACCCTCTCCTTCCTTCTTTCTTGACTCTCTATCTTTGTATCTCTCTGTCTTCCTTTCTGATCCTTCTGGGTCCATCTTTCTCTTCTCTGTGTGTGTCTCTGTCTCCATGTTATCTCTCTCTACTACTTTCTCCTGAATCACATTGCAAGTCTTTCAGACTCTCCTTTTTTTTTTTCTATCCCTAACCAGGCCTCCTCTTCATTTTTTACTCTCTGTCACCCATATTTCTCTCCCTATTTCCTTAGCTTTAACTTTTTAGAAGTGAAGAAAGTAAAGACTTTAGAGCTCACCTCTAATGGTTATAGTCCAATCTAATTACTCTAATTGATTATAGTCCAATACGTTCATTTTAAAAAAAAGTATCTTTTTTTTAAAAAAAGTTTTTGCAAGGCAATGGGTTTAAGTGATTTGCCCAAGATCACACAGCTAGGTAATTATTAAGTGTCTGAGGTCAGATCTGAAGTCAGGTCCTCCTGACTCCAGGACCCGTGCTCTGTCCACTGTGCCACCTAACTGCCCCTGTCTTTTTTCAATTAACAAAAAATTTCTTTCACCCTCTTGTAAAAAACCAAAATCCTAGTTACCAATATGCATAACCAAATGAGACAAAGTCCTTTATTGGCCCTATTAAAAAATATGTCTCATTTTTCCCCTTCAAGCTCTCTCCTCTCTGTGAAGAAATGCCCATGTCTTCATTTTAGAGGAAAATTGAAGCTTCATAGGATTAGAGGCCACTAGATGGCATATTGGAGTTGATAAGTTGTCACTTGAATTCAGCCTCACAGATTCATCACTAGCTGGGTGACTGAGCAAATCACTTAACCTCAGCTTCCTCTTCTGTAAAATGGGCATAATAATAGCCTTACCTCCTTGTTATTGTGAGGCTCACATGAGAGATTATGCATAAAGTGCTTTGAAATTCTTGAAACACTGTAAAGTTGTTAGCTATTTAGTTATTCTCATAGCTCCAAATGTGGAATAGACCTTATACTCTTAGCCCTCTAGTCCATTTTCCCTTCCCTTCATTTTACAGTTGAGGAAATGGAGGAACCTATTAAATGATTGATATAAGAAAAATGATTTGCCAATGTAATAGAATAAGCTAGTGGCAGAAGCTGTAAGTCTAGTACCCAGATTTCTTGATTCTTGGTCCAGGTTTCTTAAGAATCCATCTTTGTTTCTTTTCTTTCCCCTTTACTCTGTCCACATGTCCTCCTTTCTTTAGCTTCCCTGCTAGAGGTCAGTCTAAGACCCTATCTCAGTCCTAAACCCATGTCCCTAGCCTAGTCTCTGCCCCTGACCTCTGCCCCAGGCCCAAGCCCTGCCCCAGCCCTAGGCTCAGCCCCTACACAGGGGCAGGAAACCTCTGGCCCACACTGTTAAAAAGCCTATAAAATCATTTGGTCTGGCATTGTCAAGATAACTGCAGATGAGATTCAAAACTCAATAAATCTAGGAGCTTTGTGGGATTAGGATTTTTTAAAATGATAATTTGTATGTCCTGCTAGTGAAGTTATAAATATCCAAATGACTCTTAGCAGAAAAAAGGTTCCCCACCCTGCCCTAGGTCCAGCCCCTGCTTCTGCCCCTACTCCAGCCTTTAGCCCCTAGCTCCTGTCTACACCCCTGGTCTCAGCCTCTAGGCCTCATTCCTGTTTCTGCCCCAACCCCAACCCCTTTGCTCCTGGCTCTTGTTCTTACGTGGTAATCTGTGTCTCCAAGAAGATGAGGATGAAGACAAGCAGAGCTGGCACAGCAGAAGCAAACTTCATCCAGAGAGGGAAAGTTTTATACAAGCCCAGAGGATGGATGAACCAGTCTCTGGCAGTTGGGTTAGAGATTGTAAAGCCGTCAGGCACTTTGAGTTTCTATGGAAAGAGGGAAAGTGGGAAATCATGATTGCTGAGATTTTCTAACTCAGCTCCTCTACAACTAAAAAGTGTTAGGAATTTGTTATCTTCTGAAGGGGAAGAGAAACCAGACCTTGGGGATCCACAAAGCAGGTGGTAGTCCTTGGGCAAAAATGCTCTAGAACTGCACTATTGGAGATGTTAAGAAGGAGGTTGCAGGAGACACTGAGAAGACAAGAGGGGAAATCTAGCAAAAAGGGTGTATGTTTTTTTTTGGGGGGGGGTCCCTGGATATTCTTGGATTGAGGAAGATTGGTATCCTAAAGAGAGGAATCCTGAAGAGGTGGAAGAGGCAACAGAGATGTAGTTTGTGGGGAGTATCCAATAAAGAATCCTTAAATTCTAGTGCAATGAAGAGATTTTTTAGTGAGGGTCATCTGAAGAAGATAAATTCTTGGGGAGAATTGGGAGAATAGTGGGGTAAAGGGCTTACCTGGGTATAGGTGTCTTTAATGAATATATCCACCAGGACCATAAGGAAGATGGAAATGGGAACACCAAAGTCTCCAATTACTCTGCGTAGCTATGGGGATATATGGATAGACATATTTCAGAACCCTGCCCTTCCAGGCTCAGAGGCCCTAATCTTCCCCATTTTATGTCTTTGTGGAGATTTCTTTGTTCTCTCCTCCTCCTTCTTCTCTCTCTCTCTCTCTCTCTCTCTCTCTCTCTCTCTCTCTCCCTCCCTCCCTCCCTCCCTCCCTCCCTCTATGTATCACTCACAGTATCTCCCCTGATAATTAGCTGTTTTCATAGGTTCCTGCTATTTGTAGGGATTCAGATAGTCCTTAACATCCTCCCACCCCCTTTTCCAACAGAAGCCCCAACTCTCTCTTCCTCCACAAAATATTTTTTTCCTCTCTAAGATTTTCTTCCTGCTTCCCCTATCCTGGTTCTAGAGGCCTAGAAACCCCAACAGTGGTAAGACAGATCTGAAGGGCATGGGATCCCAAAAGGATGGGGGTAAGGGCAGGGAAATCCAGGCAGACCCCATTGGGAGTGATTAGTGGAGAATAAGAAGCAAAAAAATGGAGAAAGTGATGGAAATGGAGGAACAAATCTAGTTAAAAAGAGGGGAGAACAGGAGGGGAGCTTTGGGAAAGGAATGACAGCTGATAGATGGTGAGGAGGCTGAAGGAGGGGCAGACCTTTCCAGGGAAGTAAGAGCTGTTCTTGAACTTGCGAAACGTGATGGCAGAATAAAATGTCCCAAACATGAGCACAAGGGAGAGGAGGGCAGTGTTGGGCAAGGGTTCCTCAGGCTTGGGATCCCAGCTAACATTGTAGACATAGGTTCTCTGCAGTGGATGTTCTTGGAAAATCTAGAGTGAGGAGGGTGAGGGGGAAAAAAGAGAACCTTAGTTCATTATGTCACCCCCCCCATTGCCCAACCCCCCACTTCAGCTTCCATGCCTGCCCTGGGCTGCTTCCAGTTCTTCTCTGCTGAGCTTCTCTCCCCACATCCATCCCTTGCTTCCTTCTTTGGTCACCATGGTAACAGAGTGGGTTTCCTGATTTCACAGCTCAGTTTTAGGAAGGGGGAGGATATGGATGAAGATAGGATTGGGGACATCCTGGACCCCACTTCCCTTCCCCCTCATTGTTAAATTGTTGAGTCTGGAGAGAGGGTGAAAGCCTGTGAAGATGAAAGATGGGGGATGTGACAACAGGAGGGATCAAGAGAAGACTGAGCAACAGAAAGAGCCCACCCCACTCAAAGGGAGTATTCAGACAGCAGCAGAGACACCTTGACATGCAATCCCATTCTCTAGACAGCATGCTGGGGAGTGGAGATAGAGGCAAACAGACACTCCATACGTCACAACCCTAACTGAGAAGAGCAAAGAAAATGGGAGAGAAGGAAAACGCAATAAAGGGAGGTAGAGATCTAAAACCCTTGAAAATACTCTCAAGTCCCCATCCCAACCCCAAGCTTTTGCTGTTATCTACCCAGGAAAAGACTTCTGAGAGTCCCTTGGGCATTAAAGAAATCAAATCTGTCAATACTTAAATTAATTCAGGCTATTCATGGGAAGAATGAATATAATGACCAAAGTATTTTTGCTTCAGCTTCAGTTCTGGGGACTCATTGGAAAAGACCTTGAATTTGGGAAAGATTGAAGGCAAAAGGAAAAGGGGAAGGCAGAAAATGAAATGGAGTGATAGTGTCATGGAAACCATGAACATGAATTGGACAGACTCTGAGAGATAGTGGAGGATAAAAGGGCCTGGTGTACTATGTTCCATGGGATCACAAAGAGTTGGATATGACTGAACAACAAAAAGTGTCAATCAATAAACATTACTTTGTAGCAGCCTTAAGTAAAAAGTAGACATGGGGACATTAAGAAAGACAAAAACTTGACCTCTGCCCTCAGGGAGTTTGCATTCTAATGGGGAGGACTATATCTATGTTCATATAAGATCTATACAATATAAATGGGAGGTGATCTTAGAAGAGATGATGCCAGTGGGAATCTTGCAGAAGGTTGGGTTTGAGCTGGAACATGGATTGGGTATTAATACAAAGATAGACACTTGGTCACCAAGAACAGGAGCAGTCAAACCACACACACACACATATAGAGAACGTGCAGTCTGGCCACAGCTCACCCAAGGGCATGTGGCATCCCACAACTTGCTGCAAGAACAGTTGTGCTAGCAGTCACACACACACACACACACACACACACACACACACACACACACACACAAACGGCTCTGACCTTGATGAGCTTGTAGAAGGTTTCATAGATGAAGATGAGAGAGATGAGGATGGAGAAGATCTCCTGAGTGTAACGAGAGATGTAACGCACCAGGAAGCTCCCCTCAAAGGCTACCACCAGGACCACCAGCAGCACCAGCCAGAAGCCAATCCACACCCGGCCCACGATATATTCAAAGCCGTTGCTCTCACAGAACTGTGGGGGAGAGGCAGAGAGGGGGCAGAAGAGCTGAGAGCCTGTGGTTGAAAGAAGCAGGCTCCATCAGAGAGAGAGGAGGGGTGACACAGAAGGGGGCTGGGGCTGGGTTTTCTTACTGTGAAGGGGTAAGATGAAAAAGTTTTCTTACCCCGAAGAAGGCTTCTTCAAAGACAAGCAGGGGTCCCGAAAAACCAAGCACAAGCAGAGGTTGGGCACCCAGCAGGGCAAAGAGGACGCCCTGTACTGCTGTTGAGATAAGTAATTCTGACACTCCCATCATGTTCTGAGTTTTGTCTCCTGAGGGGCAAAATCAGAAGTCAGAAGTAAGAACTGGGTCAGAGGACAGCAGCCCAAAGAGTCCCAGAGTTGCTGAACCCTGATGGGAGTGTCGTTATTGAGCATCCCTGGATGCAGGAAGCCTGGGGATGGGTGGCACTGACCTAGGAGGCCGCCAAAGGTGATCGCAGGTGAGAGGGCAGCGAAGTAGATGAAGACCACAGCAGCGAGGACCTGAGGGCTAAGGGCATCTGTGATGTCACTCAGGTATTTGGGGTAACGGCGTAGAGCATCCCGAGTCACACCCCCAAAGAAGTAGCCTGTTCGTCGTAAGGGATCATCCTGGCTCATTGGAGCCCCATTCAAGTCTGAAGGGAGAGGGGAGAGAGAACCTCATTCAGAGATACTGCCCTCCTTACCTGACTCCTATTCTCCCTTTTCTGGCATCCTGGAAGGCTGGGGATAAAGGAGAAGATGGGCCCGAGAAAGATTGGAAGTGGTGAAGGTGATGGGATTGGTTGGGGTAAGGCGAGAGGTCCAGGGGCTGAAGAAAGTGGGAAATCGTGGAATAAATTGTCTAGCAAGATGTAGGAGGGGCCTTGGAGAGAAGGAGGAAAGTAAAAAGTGGGGAGGGAGGTTCATGGGATTAAGAAACTCAAAGAAAGTAAGCATCCAGATCAGACCCACTTTATAGAGGGAGATTATATGAATGACTACAGCAGAAAGTGACTTGTCCTAGGTCACACAGAGAATTCATGACAGAGTCAGGATCTCAATCCTGGGTTCTTGAATCCCCAAGTCAATTTTTCAGGTGAGGGATAGAAGGACAGTGGTATTTAGCAGAAAGATTGAAGGGGGAAGTTAGGAGTATGAACAAGATCTCCCAGAGCATACCTAATCCCTTGAAGAAGTCAGGATCAGGCTTAGAGGGGCTAAGCTTGTAGCGTCTTCGAAGCAGTTCTTGCTGCATGGGGACCAGAGTGCGTAAGGCTGACTCTGAGGGTGCATCTGTGGGAGGCAGAACCACACTACAATCCAAGAACCCCTCAAGAGACTGAACTAACTCCTTGCGGTCCTGGGCCAGGTAGGCATCCATTCGGAACACCTGGGGAGGAGGGAAAGAGAAGTGAATGGCATAGCCCCACTGCTACCAAGCAGTTCCAAGTCCTGAGCTGGTAACTCAGAACTCTTTTTGTTAACTTCCATCTTGGCCCCTAGGAGCAGGCTTTCTCCCACATTTTTAGGCTTATATATCTGGAGTGAATAGGACATTAAAGGCCATCTGGTCTAAGCTCATTTTCTATTTAAGGAAGACCTAGAAAATAATGGACATATAAAGAGATGCCATCTGTATCCAGTGGAAAAAATTGATAAGTAGTGATATGTATAGAATAATTTTCTTTTTAGGATTTTGCAAGGCAAATGGGGTTAAGTGGCTTGCCCAGGCCACACAGTTAGGTAATTATTAAGTGTCTGAGACTGGATTTGAACTCCTGACTCCAGGGCTGGTGCTTTATCCACTGCCCCACCTAGTCACCCCATGTACAGCATAATTTTACATACATATGCATATTCGTGTCTTATGGTAAACATCTCTAGGCAGGGGGTGGGGGACAAGGGAAGAAAAAAAGGAAATTTACATGATCACTCTTGTATTTTTGGAGGGAATAACAAGTTGTACATGGCAGATCTGCAGTTTCATGTACAATCATCTTTTTTTTATTGTACTATGGGAATGCTGTTTTGTTTCCTAAATTGAAATTAAAATAAATTAAAAAACAAAAAAGATGAGGAAGAGCCAGAGAGGCTATGATTTGCCCAGGTTCGCACAGCAGATAAATAATGGAACTGGGATTTCATTTCAGATCCATTGACACCATGGCGAGGGGGCTTTCCATTCCCCTTCATGTCTTGCCCTTCCTACCCCTTCAATGGCCTCTTTTCAGGACCAAGGAGAATAGTGAATGGAACAAAAAAAGGTTGAAACCTACTGAGGATTAAATCAGGATGTGGGGTTCAAAGCAACTGAACCAAGCTGATCTAACTTAACCCAGACTAAAGTAGGCTAGATCAGGCCAAACCACATTAATCTGGACTGAACCAAGTCAATCTGAGTCAAACCAAGCTATCTGCTTCCCATTGTCTGGAATGTATACATTTTTCAAACAGAACCCTAGCTCCCCTCAAAAATCATCTCCAAAACCACCTGCTACATAAGATCTTTTCTTGATTCCTCCTTTCTCCATTTTCTTTACATGTACCTCTATGGGACATGATGCCTCCCTCACAGAATAAAAACTTCTTGGACATGGACCATTTCATCTTTGTCTCTCTATTTCTTGTGCTTTGTACAATGTCTAGCATAGAAGGAGTGTGTGTATGTCTATGTGTGTATGCACATGCATATTTATATACACATGCATACATAAATGTAGAGCTATAGTTATATGTGGAGTATATAGAGTTAAACTATATTTACATATTATTTATAGATACAGTTTTATATATATATAGTTATATCTGTGCTATATATATTTATATATGTATGTATGTATACTTAGAACAGCTAGGTTGTGCAATGGATAGAGTGCCAGACCTTAAGGAAGAATCATTTGAATTTAAATATGGCCTCAAAAGCTTAGTGTGTGACCCTAAATAAGTCACCTAACCTGTTTGCCTTGGTTTCTTTATCTGTTAAAAAAAGGAACTAGAGGAGGAAATAGTAAGTCATTCCTGTATATTTGCCAAGAAACCCCCAAATGGAGTCATGAACAGTCAGATACAACTGAAATGATTTATGTGTGTATACATATATATGTATTATATATACTTATTGATTGCTTGCTTGGTTGGTTGGTTTATTGAACCAGGCCAAAGCAGAATAAACCAGACCAGGCCAAATGAAACCAAATTAGGATGAAATAGATTAAATTGGATTGAATGGGTCAATTTTGATTAAATGAGATCTAACTGGGAAAGATGGGATTAAATAAACCCAGTCAGACTAATGATTATACCTGATCCTTGGTTTTAATGTTCCCATCAAACTCTCCTCCTACCCCTCATTGTGTTCTCCAGGAACACATACCTACCCTCTCAGACATTAAGGTGGCAGCAGCCCGGCCAAGTTGAGTGTAGTCCACATGGGGGTTCTCAGGCCCTAAGAGCACCAAGAGGAATCGGACAGACAATGGGAGTTCTACTGCTTCCAGCTGGGCTGCTTCTTTAAGCCTCACAAAACCCAGGATGGGATGCTCCAAGAAGGAGGCACGACCTGAAGGATGAAAGGAGAGGAGGAGTTAGGAAGCCAGATGGGGCAGTAGTTAGTCTGAACTGTGGGAAGGAAGGTACACAGAAGAAACACCGGAGAAAGGGTTTAGGGACAGAGGAGGGCTTGTGAGAAGGAAAGTAAAAGTCAATGGGGAGGAGGTAGGAAGAAGACATATAAGTAGCTGGCAGAGAGAGGAAGGCTGGATATGGGACCTGGAGGTGGGGTGACAGGATAAGGAAAGGAATCTGGTGTGGGGGAGGCACAAGCTACTTACCTACTAATACCAATGTGGCCTCTGAATCAGGAGGGATCTTCTCCAGGATGTTAGATGGCTCCTGGTGACCTGAGGAACCCTCTCCCTGCCAAGAGGAAAGAGATAATGATTAGGGGCTCTGATTATATTCATTGTCTTATCCATTTAAAACCTTCTCACTACCTCACCCTCCTCAAATTGTTGTGTCACTTGGATACCCTGGACCTAAGACATATGAACTTGTAATCTTCCTCCTTGGTTCTCCAACTCTCTCTGTCTTTCCTCCTGGCCTTACCTGCTCACAGTAGATCTGGGTCTCCAGAGAGGGATGTTGGACTAGCAGAGGCTCAGAAGGCTCTCCAGAGCGGTTTAGCACAGCTGGCTTCACACCTCCCAGAGCCTCCAATTCTCCCTCATGCCTAAGAAGACAAAGTGGGTGAGGAGCTAAAAGGGGACCAAGGGACAGTCCCATTCCCTGGGGTTTCCAGAATGAATGAATGAATCAATGAATGAATAAATGATAAAGCATTTATTATAGACTCCACTCCAGGCATTGTGTTAAGAGGATTTGCAGGGGCAACCCTGGCATAGGATATCCTGGTGATCAAATCAGAGCAGTGCATTTGATACAGTAGAAAAAAAATTAGAAGAATCAGAAAATCTGGTTTCAGATTCTGGCTCTTTTATTTATAACTTACTCAGGCAAGTCCATTTCTCTGGGTCTTAGTTTTTTCCTCTATAAAATGAGGGTAGATATGTGTGGGTGATTATATGACCTCTGAGGCCATATAATCTGTAGCTCTGAAGCCTATGATTTGAAGAGGGGGCACAGATTATTTTACCATTAAGTTTGAGATTCAGGGAGATAGTAATCGATCTGAAATGATGGAGACAGTACTGCCTGGAGGCAGAGGAATGGATGAAAAACTTTTTGAGGTCCCAGCTAACTCTAGAGAAAATTTTGAATAGTACTGCCTGCACCCTCTAAAATTGCTGTTCTAGGGCTAGCTATGTAGTATAGAGGGTAGAACACTGGCCTTGGAGTCAGGAGGACCTGAAATCAAATCTGAATCAGACACAATAGGTGCATCAGTTAAATCAACTTAATTTCAATTTCCTCCTAACAAGCAAACAAACAAAAAATAAAATAAAATTTCCATGCTAGAAGTGGGAGGAAGTACTCTCTGGGTTGAGGCTTCTATTCAGTGACTGGGTAAGCAAGAGAGGAACTAGGGTTGAGAAAAATATCCTTTGAGGGTATTATCAGGGCATTCCTATTTTTTCAACCTGGGGCAGAGCTCTGGTGGAGCCACCCTAATTACAGCTCAGGTTCAAGAGCCAGGAAATGCATGTGTAAATAAGTATGTGATAGGGAGAGGTAAGATTACCTGTGTTTGAGTAGCAAGGCCCTGAGCAGCTCATCTCGGTCCTGGGGTCGGACTTGACCTTCATAAATGAATTGGTCTAGAAGTTGGTTAACAATCCCAGGCATAGTGATCTCAGACAGGTCCAGCATCACAGTGCCTAGAGAACAGTGTGGCAGGATCAGTGTGTGGGGAAGGGCAGGGTCAGGCGTCAAACTCTCCATGGTCTCTCCTTCCTCTGCTTAGGGGTTAAGAAAATATCTGCCCTGATTTCACTAATGGGTATCATATTGGTATCATATTACCCTTTTAAATAGATTAGAGAGAGGAAGAGAATTTGGAACTCAAAACAGCAAAAGAATGCTAAAAAAAAACAAAAATAAATAAATAAAATCTATCCTGCGTTCATCTCCTCATCAACATCCCTCCATGGAGATCACAAAGCACCACCTTGATAGTCAAAAGGACAATCAATATTCCTAGGACAACTGATTACAATGGGATTTACAAGGTGAGCACAAGTGAAATCAGAACCCAGCACTGTTTCTCACCCCTTTTAAAAATTTTCTGTAGTTCTAGGAGACTCCAGAAGGTTAAGCAAGAAAGGTGGGGGCGACCCCATCCTCCTGCCTCAGCCCTGTTCTCTTCCAGTCGAACCCAACGGGCAGCCTCCATCCACTGAAGCTCCTGGTTCTTCCCATCCATCACCAGTTCTTGCAGCTCCACATAAACCTAATAGGGACCGGGGGTAGTAGGTAGGTTAAGGAGAGCAAAAATGGGGTTATGGCAGGTTTGGGGCTCATGGTAGGGAATAAATGAAAATTGGAGGTAACCTGGGTCCTAGAGCTAGGGAGGGCAGGCATGAAGGGCGGTGGGCATTAAAAATAAATAAGAAACACAAGTAAAGGAGAAGGCTAGAAATGGGGAGGGGTGAAGAGGAAAGAATGAAATAGGAGAAATATCAGGAGAGGGAGCCTAGACCCTTGGTTCTGTTCATCTCTCTATTCTCAAGATCACCCAATCAAGCAGTAAGTCTGGCCCTTTCTCTTATCACTGAAGGTACTCAAAGATCCTTGTGGCAAAAAGGTTTTTACCATATCTTCTTCCTAGCCTAAGCCAGAGGAGCATTGAGGTTTTATCAAGAATAAAATTGGGTGACAAAATTGCATTTAAATTTTTAAAAAGAATAATATTGACAAGGGAGCCTGGAGGAGGATAAGAGAAAGAACTAAGAATAGGTGAAAGAGAACCTAGACTGGGAAAATTAGGCCTGGAATAAAAGATTGGAAGTAAGAGGTCGGGGCCTCATTCCCTGCTGCCAAGTCCAAGTCTGCCAGTAGAATGTCATCCATGCATCAAACTGTGAGGGACCCAACAAGAGTGAAAATGTATGTATGCAGTCCTGTGTATCTGACTCTCTGTGTGTGTGTGTGTGTGTGTGTGTGTGTGTGTGTGTTTCACACACATGTGGTTCAGAACACAATAGTTCTATATCTCCCTTCCCTTCCTTGAGCTATCTTTCCCTGGGTACCCCCAAACTGAGTGTTGGGGGAGCCCAACAGAGCTGGGGTCCAAAGGGAAGAAACAGCTTTCTCAACTGAGAAAGGGAGAAGGTAAAATCTGGTAACAAGTGGGTGATTTGGGACAAAATTCTCCTAGTTGGCCCACTCCTGTTCTGGCCCCAGGGAAGTGCAGTTTGATTCTGACCAGGGAGAGGAAGGAAGCCCTTCAATCCTAATCAGAGGCAGTATGGAAGCTTCCTATGTCTGAAGGTGCTCTGGGCTTGCTGGTCTAGGAGACCAGAGCCTATTCTCCATTCTCTGGGGTTCCCTCTCTTCCTCTGTCAACCCCTTGAGAGAAGGAGAGGAGATAATGAATGTGTTTGTTTCCTCTCACTGCTCTGTCTCTGCCCCTCCCTCTCTTCTCTTCTCCTCTCCTTTCTCTCTTCTCTCTTTTGTCCTTTCCTCTCTTTTATCTCCTCTCCTTTCCTCCCCCTTTTTTCTTCCCCTTGTCTCTGAAGGGCCTTCTCTTCTTGGGGATTTCTCATCTTCACCCTCCATTCCCATGTTCCCTCTCATAATTTTCCTTTTCTGCTTTTCTGAGATAGGAGAGGAAACCAGGTTTTCTTGTCCCCTCCTTTATCACCTCTCATCTCCATTCCCATAATGGGGAAGAGGATGTGTGGAGTTCTTCAGAAGGGGCTCAGAAAACCCTCAGTCTTGGATTGCTCACCTCGTGGGGGCCTGGAGCTGATGGGATCTGGTAGTCTGTGACTGTTTGTTCCTGGACGTGATCTAAAGACAACAAGGGTAAGTGGATTTTGCTTACCAAGTCTTGCAGATGGTCCCAGTCTTCTAACACTTAGAGGATGCCCTCTGGATCCTTCACTCTGTTGCTCTCCCCAGCAACTGAAGACTTCAGAAAAGGCCTTCCCCATTATCCCACCACCATGCCCACCTGATAAATTTTGTCCAGGAGCCCAGGACTGTCATTCTACCCTCTTATTCTAATATTTAAGTCCTCATATGTTGCCAAACAGATATTTATGAGTACATCCATTGGGGATACCTGGTTCTCAGACCAGAGTATCTGAATTCTGCTTTTTGACTGAAGAGGCAAGTAATTAAGGTGCTTAGAGATCACTGAATATTCACTATCAGAGTGACTTCTGCTGTAGGCCCACACCACCCCTTTCTTGGGATTTGACCAGATGCTAAGTCTTCCTTACACATATACTTCCATTCTTTTTATCCCTATTTTCATCCTACCTCTCACCCAGCATCTACCTCTTACCACTTTCTGCACCAAGCTGTGGGAACCACTGGACCAGTTGCTTTTATCTAATTCCATTTGCCCCTCCCTCCCAAGGACCCCATTTACTTACTGGGGGCCCCTTGTCTTTACTAAAAATTGCTGGCACTTGAGTTATATTGACAGTAAACAGGAACCTGCCTTGCCCTCCCCAGTTGGAACCTTGGCTAAGCAGAGGGTGTGGTTGAGGATGCTGGCTCTCTATGTCCTTGACAGTTTTCCCCTTTCCCTCCATCCCATTAAGGGTTGGTGGGGTGGCAAGAGTATGGGGCAAATTATTCCTTCTAATGAACATAAGGGGGAACTACCCTAACCTTCTCTCCTTTCCAGTCTCCCACCCTGATGACACCCCTAAGAGGCAGATGTTAGAATTTCTGGACTCCCAATTTCTTCAGGCTTCAGTACCCAGGCTGGAAGTCTTCACTGGACAGGAAAAGATGGAAGGCAACCTCATATACATGTTCCTTAACCCCCCTCCCCGCCGTGAGGCTATCATACCTGCTCACCTTCTGTAAGAAAGAGGGTATTGCATACCTGGGGCTGCCCTCTCACACACCTAAAAGCCCACGGGTGACTGACCCTCTCTCCAATATTCCCCTGACTTCCTTCCCCCATACCTGTGGTCATTGCAAACAAAGTTCTGTTTATCCTTCAATCAATCTCAATCGGGAGTGGAGTGTGTGTGAGTGTGTGTGTGTGTGTGTGTGAGAACCTGAAGGTTAGGGGAAGGAGGATAGGGGAGGAGGTGGGATAAGAAGCATATTCCTCTTATGTTGTGTTACCACAGTATTGAGTTGCAATGAGCAGAAGGAGCAGAGAGTGAGTAGCAATAGGAATTGGAGGGGGGGTCAGGAATTCAAGCACAGAGGTGACTCACCTGGTTGTTCCTCCATAATCTCCTGGGGAGGTGGGGCTCCAGGGTCATCATAGCCCTCCATCTCTAGCCTTTCCTCCATCTCTATTTCATAGTCCAACTGCCAGTAGGAGTTTGGGGGAATGTGGTGAATATCACTTTCTTTGTGGTGCCTCCCCCAAACCCCCACCATAGAAATCTAGGGTCCAGTCAAAAGTTTTCTGAACCTGGTAGGGGCATAAGATCTGGGGGGGATGAATGGATGGGTAGAAGGGACTTACCTGTGGTTCTTCCATGGTGTGCTTCTAGGTGTTCAAGTCTTTAGTGTCACTTTGGCCTCAGCATACCCCTTCCAAGGGTACCTATTTTAAAGGAAATAGTTTCAAGGTTGAGAGGATCATGAAAGGGACCCTAGAGATGTTTCTATTTTTCTCCCCTTACCCTTGATCAAAAAAGTGATTGCATAATGCAAGGGAATCTTGGGGTCAAAGGTAGTATGTCCCAAGCTTTCAAAGAGACCTATTTCCCATGTCCCTAAGGATGGGGGAGGATGTTGTGGTACTAGGGTCCTTGGTAGTAACCACACAAGCCCTAAGACTACAGGACTTGATGCCATTATTTCAGGGTCCATATCACCATGGACATAAACCCATATAGCATCAGAGATGGAAAGGATTTTAGATTATCTAAACTCTTAAACTCCTAATTTCACAGAGGAGAAAACTGAGGTCCAAGTGGTATCCAAATTCATAGCACTTTATTGCTCAAGCCAGAACTACAAAATGAGTCCAGAGCTTGACTCTGCCAAGTTACAGACCTTAGTTTCCTTATTCTTGGGAAACTGGGAAGGAGCACTGATGTGAAAAGAAACCTTTCTATTTGTATGACTAAGAATGGATAAGAGAATCCTAGAAGCTGGTGAATAGATATCAACTTGGGGAAATACTAGGCATGAGGAGAATAGCAAAATACTGGGGTCAGCAGAACTAGCTTTTGTCTGGCTACCCCTAAAGATAAGATCAAAGGAAACATATTGAAATTAGTGAAGCATTATAGATTACAGTTAGGCTATTTCATATCAGATTCACAGATATATATTTAGTGTAAATTAAGAGATAGGCATGAGTTCTGGGTATAATGGAAAAGCTAAAGCAGATATATGGTTCCTGCCCACAAAGAACTCTTTAGAAAGATAGGACATAAACTAACAATAAAATGTTTAAGAATTTTCAAAACAATAATATAAGAAGTTCAGTATGGGATCAAGTACCAAGTGGACAACAGAGAGAGAAAACTGTATCTCTCTGGTCTGGGAAAAAAAATTGAGTAAATCTGGGGAAAGATATTCCTTATGGAAGTACAAACTTAGGGAGCAAAAGTGTGGAAATGGGAAAACATCAAACTAGGCTCAAGACCATGTCAGTAGAGGGAAAATAATGAATAAATGAAGAATTCAGGAGAAGCTTATTTTCTGAATTGAGAAGAAGAAATGGTAGGGTTGATAATACACAACTTTATGTAAATATATATGTATATATATATTAGGTTTTTTTGCAAGGCAAATGGGGTTAAGTGGCTTGCCCAAGGTCACACAGCTAGGTAATTAGTAAGTGTCTGAGACGAGATTTGAACCCAGGTCCTCCTGACTCCAGGGCTGGTGCTTTATCCACTGCACCACCTAGCCGCCCCATGAGTTGATAATACAGTCTCCCCTTTGTGTGCTCTCCCAATTTGTGCTGAGGAAACTAGAAGACAGGATGATTATAGGAAGATCCTAAATCTGAGAAACAGCTGATTTAGGACTATATTTTGTAAATCCCCTTGGGGCTTCTCTCATTAGGGTATCCTCTGCAGGGAAATTGGTGTAATGTCCTGTATAATTCATATGTCCTCAGTATGGACTTTCCCAAATAACTTAAGGTATCACAAAACAAACTTCTTTCTTTCTCTTTTCTTCCCTATCTCTTTTTCTTTTAATTCTTTTACTTTTTCTATCACCTCCCTTTCCACCATTCTCCAACTTCTTTTCCTTCTCCCTTCTTTTTTTTTTTACATTCTCTATTAGTTTACTACCTCTGGGTAGATCACTAGTCACCTAGAGGGCTGGACATCTGGATTGTTGTGTAACTCCATCCTAAGGGTGCTATGTGACCTTTAGTAAGTCACTTTGTATTTTTCTACACTATTTTTCAAATCTGTAATACAGGGACAATTGCCACCTTGTCTTACTGATCTCCTAAGGATGGTGGAAGGATGATAACAGTAATTACACTTATCTGCAACTGGGACATGTGTGGCATGGGAGAGTTGATAGCAGCCTGACTACTTTGACGTCAGGAAAATCCAGGTTCAAGTCTTGTTTCACATATATAAGCTCTATGATTATGGGCTTCTCATTGAAATTTTTGATGCCTCTATATAATAAATTACAGACAATTACCCATAAATACTGAGTTGATGAGAATTGGTGACATATCACTAGAATGAGTTTCTACCCCAGGAGTTCCATTACCCAGATGAAATTATAGGAACTGACCAAAAAAAAATTACTTCTTGGTTAACAAAGTATTTTCTCCACAACTCCCTTGTGAAGGAGGAAACTGAGGCCTAAGGAGATGAAATGATTTCATAAGGTCATGCTGCCTTTAAATAGGAATCAAACCCATGTTTTCTGACACCAAGCCCTATGCTCTTTCCACTGGCTGTTTTTTTGTTTAGAGGTAGCACAATAGAGAAAGCACTGAATTTTGGAGTCAGGAAGACATGGTTTGAATCTTAATCCTCAGACACTTACTATCCCCTCTAAGCAAGCCTGTTTCCTTCTGTGTAAAATGGGGATAGCACCTACTTCATAGGCATAAGATCAAATGAGCTATTATATATAACTCTGAAATCCTTAAAGTGCTAACTATATAAAAGTTAGCAATTATTTTTGGAGAGTGGAAGAATGAGCTATAACCAATCTCCTCTATCCAGATGTTGGGCACAGAGTTGATGATGACCTGAACAGTGATGATCTTGAAGGACTGACCTTGCATCTGGGTATATCTTTTTTATTCTGATAATTTTCCCCTGTCATGGTCTTGGACCCCCAAGAAACTTCCCAAAGTGGCACCATTCCTCCATAAATGTCCACCTATTACTTCCACCTTCTCCCCCCCCCCCACATGTTTAGGGTCCCACCAGATAAATCAGAGGGATGTGATGAGTGGAAAGATTTCTGGAAGTGGGATAAGAAGACTTGAATTTTAATTCTGGGTGTGCTTGCAGCTGAATCTTTTCATTCTTATGGTCTTATTTTCCTCCTTTCTAACACAAGGAGCTTGGTTAGATGAAATGATGACTAAGATTCTTTCTAGCTCCTCTATTCTATGAGTCTGTGAGAAGCTGAGGAAGAAGAGAGGAGAAGGGGAACTCCTCCCCAGATCTGGTCTTGGGCTCAGCTGAGCAGCCCTCCATCCTCCTGAAGATAGCTTCTCCTTTCCATCTCCCCTCTATGCCACAGGCCATGGGGCCCCAGCTATTGTTCTTATGGAGATAAGCTACCTCCCAGCTCCTATCATTGCCCTATTCCTGTTAATACCCCTACCCCACCTCCCTTCACCTAGATAGTCAGAGCCACAGGGGCAAACCAGATAAGAGGATGAGCCTGAGGATTTTGGAGAAGGAAGGCTTTTGACATTTATCCGGCTACCTCTCTGGCCAAGGGTGGGAAGTGGTCTAGCAGATGTCCACAATGAAGAGGGGAGATGGATAATAAGGGATCCTCTTTCCTAGGGAAGGCATTGTGGCACAATGGAAAAAGTACTACATTTAGAGTCACAAACTCTGGGTTCAAATCTAATGCTACCTTTGTGACCTTTAGTAAATTGCTTAACCTATCTGGTCTGTTTCTTCATCCATAAAGTAGAATGTAGGGAGATAAATTAGATAACCTATAATACATCTTCCATCTCCACAGGAGTTCTTAATCTTTTTTGTATGTTCTTGACTCATTTGGAAAGCTGATGAAACCTATGATCTCTTTTCAAAAGAATATTTTTTCAATCATATATAATAAAATACATAAGATTGCAAAGAAAACCATTTATATTAAAATACAATTATAAAAAGACAAAAACCCCAAAATACAATTATCAAAATATTTTTCAAATCAAAATGAATGGATCCTAATTTAAGACCCCCCCCAGTAGAGTAGATAGGGTAATGAAAATTTAGATCCTGTCTTGGATACTGTGTAACCCTGGGCAAGTTATTTACCTCCCAAAGGCCTAAATATCTTTCTTTGTAAAATAAGAATAGTTTTTAAGGTTCCTTCCAATTTCAAACTTCTGATCTTATGATGTTGTGGTGATTTTTTCCAGAGAAATCTACTTTGAACACTGAGAGATGCTCCAACATCTCAACCCCAGACTTGGTCCTGCTGAAAACCTCATCTCATTTCACTGACCCATTCCCATTATAGTTTTTTTTTTTTTTAGGTTTTTGCAAGGCAAATGGAGTTAAGTGGCTTGCCCAAGGCTACACAGCTAGGTAATTATTAAGTGCTTGAGACTGGATTTGAGCCCAGGTACTCCTGACTCCCGGGCTGGTGCTTTATCCACTGTGCACCTAGCCACCCCCACTGCACCACCTAGCCGCCCCAATTCCCATTATAGTTATCTGAACAAAATGACTTGAGATCATACTTGGGGGCTGCTAAGAGGAACCATTCCCTTCATAACTCCTTTCCCCTGGGGGATGTGAGGGACTCCAGGTTCCCTCCCTAGATGAGTATAAGGATGGAGACAGTACCAGTCAATGACTTTTTCAAGAATAGTGCTAACCACTCCCCCCACCCACCCAGAAGCAGTTGCATGTGAGAAGACATTTAGAGCTGACTAGAGGTGATCTGTGATTTCCAAAGTCTATTGAAGAGACTGGTGTTCTCTTGAGAGAGAAATACTAGAGGAGAGAGGGTGTGCGGACACAACTGCCACCTTTGCAGAATTATTATTGGAGACAGAGAGACTATTGAATGAGGTCAGAAGTAGGGTTGCCCTGTCCTAGGGTGAGGGGAGATAGCAAATTTGGAGTGTTCTCATAGCACCCTCTTCTTATATATTGACCCCACAATTTCAATGCTGTATATGCATCTTCTAATTGTCCTTTTGGCTAGTACCACCATTTCAAATTTATGCAAATATTCAGGCAAAGAGTTAACATTGCCATCGATGGCTTAATTTCTCCCCCATGTCTCTCTGGAGGGCCATTCTTTTGCTTGTTAGAAATCAAGCCAGACATTCCAAGACATAGATTCTGACTTGGAGCCATCAGGAACCCTTTGGGACCCATGATGACATGGTACCCCTATCCCATTGCCTTTCCCACCTCCTTCCCCACTTTACTTACCTGCTATTTTTGCTGGCTAGATTCCCTTGGTGAGATCTTGGGGTGCCAGGTGTCCGTTCAGACTAGCTGAATTTCACACCCTCTCTGACAGTACCTGGCCTTCTGTCCCTCCCCCTGGGGCAGCTCACAAACCCCTGACTCATGCCCCCGCCTTCTAATCTTCCCACCCCATGGATCTTGGGTGCCCCTTTTCTCCACCCCCCTACTCCGCCCCACTTCAGCCCAATGCCCAGTAAACAAAGTTATCATGGACACACATCTGGACTGCTGTCTACCCCACCCTTGGTTCCTCCAGCCCCTATGACTGATCACTCCTTCCTCCATCCTGGGTTCCCTATGACATTCTGTTTCCTGGATCTCCCTCTTAAGGTGGTGCTTTGGTTCTAAAACCACAGACTCCCTCCATCAGTCTAATGGGCCTTTCTACAAACCCTATGTGAATCTCCATATCGCCTTGATCATCTCACCTTCCCTCTTCTAGGTTATATCCTGTGTGTTATGCCCTTGTCACTATTAATTCATTTGTTATCCTTCCCTCTTCCATAGACTTTTCCTTTAGCTCTTTTTGCAATAATTCTGACCCTTCTCATGAGGTTCTTGCCTCTGGATGTTGGAGATCCAAGAGCCTGGGAAGCAATTCTACTTTTTCTTAATCCCTTTTGCTCCTTTTAAAGGTTCTTAGTCTTCAAACCCTGGGAGCTCAGTTGGTCTCTGAGTGCACCTAGGGCATGGTTGGCATTAAGTCAACTCGAGAAACAATAAAAAACAGTAACCACATCCCAATACCAACTGGCTGACAATGCCAGCTATGTCTGTGTGGGACAGGCCTCCACTGTCAGATATATTGTCACTGTCTCCCCATCCCAGTCTCCCGGGGCAAACAGGCAGGCTGGCATTCCTGGTGTTCCCACTTTATCCAAAGGCCAATGCAGCCCTCCCCCCAACAACTTTAACATAACATCTGCATAATCATTTGAATATAACTATATATGTTATACATTTCTTTATCCTCTGCTTGGTGTCTAAAGTTCACTTCTGTCCTTTGGGAAGGACATGGCTATGATAGGGAATCTCCGTCTTCCCTAGTTTCACCTAGTGTTTACCTCCACCCCCACAGTCTCCCAGAGAAGTACTGGCAGATCCAGAGAAAGAAACACAGAGGGAGGCAGAGAGTTAGAGTTGGAGACAGAGGAGTTAGTTTTGTCTCTGATTTTATTCACAAAAAGGAACATGGACAAAGAAATGCAAAATCCAGAGAGAAGTTCTGAAGTGAACACTCAGAAACAGAGAAGACAGTGGAGAGAAAGGTATGGTTAGCAAGGTAGGGACTCAAAGAGGAGATGGACAAGCAAGCAAACCCACACCCACATACCCCCCACACACACGCAGAGAAGCACATGTAGAAAGCAACCAACCTACCAAGAAACAGAAATGGAAGAGAAAGAGGAGACCCAGTTATAGGGTGGACTTCAACCACTATCTAGGTTGAAGGCCCTGGGTCATTGACTTAAAGATTACTCACTGGGTTGGTTTAATCTTGCTTAGGGGCAGGGGTTGGATGAGATGATCCCTAGAGAAACTTCCTTACCCACCCACCCACACTTTAAATGTTAGTGAAAGTGACTTCTATCTTTTGGTCAGCCATGAGAGTAGTAACATGATTTTATTCAAACTAGGAGATGGGAATAATGAAGAAAATTCTAGCCCAAAGGAAATCTCCAAGCTTTCTAAAGAACTTTTCTATTCCCTGATAGTCAGACTAAATTTTGGAGTCAGGGGAAAAGATCTGTTTAAACATCATGTCCTCTAGACAGGCACAAAGCAATGTGATTTCATACAAGGTGTGATAGACTCAGAGTCAAAAACTTTAATTCAAATCGTGCCTAAATTCCTCATTAGTTGTGAGACTCTCTACTAATCTTTTGGACCATTAGTTTCCTCATCTGTCAAATGGACACAATAATCCACTAAGCCTACCTTCACAGGAGTATTGTGAAGATTAAATGAAATAAAATATGTAAAATCCTTAGTATTTTGGACATGGCTAAAAAAATAATTTGCTTGGTTTGATTATGTGTATTTGTTACAGGGGTTTTGTTTTTCAATGAGGTGGGAATAGAAGTAAGAAAATGCTTGTCTACTTTTTGTAGAGTGAAATAAAAATTTTTAAAAACTGCTCTATGAAGTTAAAAAACACTTATTAAATAACTATCTATTATATACAGGAACAATAACAACAAAAAGCCCAACTGTGTGCTTGGTACTGGAGATACAAAGATTAAAAAAAAAAACAAAAAAAGAAAGAAAGAAAGAAAGAAAGAAAGAAAGAAAGAAAGAAATGGTCTCTGTCCTTAATGACTTTATTTCTCCTGGAAAAGTTTATTTTAATGTTTTGATGACAATACTTCCATTCATTTCTGATTGACTCAAACAGGAAAATGGCCAATGAAAGCCAGTCCTTATGATGCACAGATATTCTCTGAATATTTCCTATTCACTTGCTACAATGTGGAGAGAGGCATCTTTAGCTGCTTAATGAGCCAGAACTGTGTTAGCTTCTGGGTGGGGAGAAAGATGGTATCAGTTGAAGGTGGTAGCCTCTTTCTGTAAGTTGCTTTTTCCCTCACCTAAGATGCCAGGATGCCCCTTCTATTCTTTGTCTCTTTGCCTTTGTCATTTTCTGCTATCAGATGAAGGTGTATGAGAGATGGAGTAGTCTCAGGTTTTGACTAGGAGCTTCAAAACATTGGGAGAACCTTCAGGGATCCAGGAATTAGATTCCAAACTCCAATTTTCAGCAGCCAAGTCAGATGAGGCACTGGGGAAGTAGTGAAGAATCTACTTGACACAGTCAATTGATAGTTGATCTAGGCTACTTTGTCCTATTAATACCTTGGAATCAAATTCATCTATTTGACCATGTCATTTGGACGTGAACTTGATGGGGCAAATACTTTGTAGCAAATGGTTTAAGTATGAGCTCATCCTCCCTGGCTTGTATAAACTCTGGAAGTTCTTATCCTAATTACCACTTGCACTGACAAGTTGGGTCCCTCAGAGTAAGACTGATTAGCTATATCTTTCCCTCAAATGTCGAGGGTAATTCTGAGATGCTTATGGAGTATCTTCTAATTTTATTACCTCTAATTCCTGTTCTGGTGTATTCTCCCCAATATCAATCACCACTTACAATTAGTATCTTCTTTATATTATTGCTTTCCTCAATGATTAGCACCCTAGTATCATTTAATTAATTAACATCAATGAGCTTTTACAAAGGGACATTTATTGAGATGATATAGTAAGACTAAAAGTTAAACAACATTTTCCTCCAATGTCTAGAGACGTACTCTCCCTAAACCATCTTGGTCCCAGTTGACTCTAGCATAGGAATTTCTTCTTTATACCAAACATTGTATTAGAGGGCTACAAAGAAAAAAATTAAATAGTTCCTGCCTTCAAGGAACTAACATTCTCCACAATGACCGTTTCAAAATTTTTCTTTTCTCAAGTTCTCAATTCCATTATACCCACCTCTTTCATCAGATGAACTTGTCTCCCACCTTGTTTAATTAAAAAGACTGAGGTCATTATGTAGATGATCTCCCTCATCAACTCTCTACTATATCTCAGAATATTTTCTTGTTTTTACTCATCTTCTCTTTCCTCAAAGTTTCAGAGAAGGACACGACCCTCTCCTTGCCAAGAGTAATTTCAACTTGTATCTTTAAACTTATTTTTTTCAAAATTTAATCTAGATTTTTTTTTTTGTGACCTGGATCTGATTCAAGTTAGTTCTCTAGTAGTCTAGGTCTGATATTGGGATGAACTAAGATACTCATAGATCATTCAATAGAAGATTTACTTAGCCCAGCATAAGAAGGAATACTCAACAAGGTTATAGCACTTAACATGGGTAGTGTCTGGTCAACTGGACTCCTTTTTCCTCCATTTTAGGGCACTTACCAAGACTGAATAGTCCCAACTTCACAAGTGTGAGCATCTCTTGATGAGGACATGACCTGAGGCCATCAGGAAGTTGCTTCAATTGCCATCTTGCTTAAACCTTAGGTCCACTTGTGCCAATCAAATCTTGAGTATAGCTCCCTTGACTTTTAAGAAAAGGACCTAATCTATATCCTATCACAAGTTTAATCCATCAATAATATTCCTTCTCTCTCACTGTCAAATCTTCTCAAGGGAAATAATCTTTACATCAAGTTTCTTTGATAAAGGTCTCTATGTAAGAAACTCAACTAAATTTTAAGAATGGGAGCCAATTCTTCAATTGATAATTGGTCAAAAGATGTGACTAGGTAGTTTTCAGAGGAAAAAATCAAGTTCAGTATATAAATAAAATGTTTCAAATCACTAATAAATAGAAAAATACAAATTAAAACAACTCTGAGGTACCAATTTACATCCACCAGATTAACCAAAAAAGAAAAAGCTACATATGTTGTAGGGATGTGGGAAAATAGGTACAGTACTTTGGTGAAGCTGTGAACTAGCCCAATTATTCTGGAAGGCAATTTGGAACTTTGCCCAAAAAACTATTAAACATACCTTTTCACCCAGCTATACCACCACTACTAGGTCTATATGTAGCAGGGGAACTCTGGACATAGAGCTGTACTGTTCAAACTTCATTACTTTTTGGGCATGCCCTTTGGGACAAGAAAAGATACAGTAAGTGGACAGATGCAGTGAGTGCTGTCATAGCCACTCCTTGGGGACTATGGCATGCACAGGGGAGAATACTTGGAACCAGGTTGCTTGTCCTTGAAGAAGACCATGACATCAAAGAGGTGATGCCATGACAAGCAAGTGAATTGAGTTTGAATGAGGAGGTGCTGTGCCAAGTCACCAGCCTCACTTTCTCCTCCAGAGCCATCTGGGTCTAGTGGCCAGAAATGGATAAAGGTGACTAAAGATGGTCCTGGATGTGAGGCAGTCAGGGTTAAGTTACTTGCCCAAGGTCACACAGCTAGTAAGAGTCAGGTGTCTGAGGTTACATTTGAACTCAGGTCCTCTTGACTCCTAGCTGCCCTTGGTGCTAAACCACTCTTCAAACATCCTTGTCCCATCCATCACAAAAACACATTTAAGCAAAAAAATCTACCAGGATGGAGTTCTGTTTTTCTTCTGGACTCCTGGTCTGCTGTATTTCTCTTCTCTAAGTTTCTTTTCTTTTCCCTTTTCCCCTTTAACTTGAGTACTTCTTTCCCAGCCTGTAACTACCAATATGGTCCAAGCCCCATGCAGCTGGAGCTATGTTGATTTAAACTTCTTTTCTTTCCCCTTTTCCCTTTTCCCTTGATTACTCCTTTCTAAGCTTGTAGCTACTAATATGGCCCTAGCTTCTTGCTGCTGGATCTTTGTTGAGCTAAGCTTCTTTTCTTTTCTTTCCCCCTTTTTAAGTACTTTAACCTTTTTAACCTCAACTTCTGCTTGTTAGCCTGTCCTTCAAGAAACCCACTGTCTTGCTGTTTCTCCAAAGAACTTAACCTGTGATCTTTTATATAATAACTTGTAAACTCTCAAGAAATCTGTGAATTAGTCTGTGCCTTTTCTTACCCTCTGGAGTCAGAGATTGGTTTCTTCACCCCCAAATAACCCCTGTAGATCCATCTTTAGATTCCTTTTCCTGAAGTCCATTTCCTCTTCAATACCACAAAGAGATCTTCAAGAGATCAAAGAAAGAGGAAGGGATCCGTATGTACAAAAAAAATTTATAGTAGCTCTTTTTGTGGTGACAAAGAATTGGAAACTGAGGATATGCCCATCAGTTGGAGAATGACTGATCAAATGATGGTGTATGAAAGTGATGGAATACTTTTGTGCTATAAGAAATGATAAAGGGGATGGTTTTAGAAAAACCTGTGAAGACTTGTATGAACTATTGCAAAATGAAGTGTGCAGAACCAGGATTACAATAATAGAAAGAAATATTGCAAAGATAATCAACTATGCAAGACTTAATAATTGAGCAACACAATGACTATATTTCCAAAGGACATAAGATGAAACATTCTATACAATTCCAGAGAACTGATAGAGTGTAGATGGAGGTATATTTTTTCCCCTCTTTTTTTCCCCCCTAATCCATGGAACTAATGTGTAAATCTGTTTTACATGATTTCATTTGTGTAAAGGGTTTTATATTTCTTCCTCAAAGGGTTAAGAAGATGATAGGAGAGGAAGAGAATTTGGAATTGGAAATCAATCTATCAACATTTACTGTGTCTACAATGTGCTAGGTGTTGTGTTAAGATTGTGTAAGAGGCAAAAGATAGTTCCTGCCCTAAATGGAGCTTACAGTCTAATGAGGGAGATAACATGAAAACAAATATATACAAAGCAATCTATATTCAGCATGAATAGGAAATAATTAGAAGAAAGGCACTGGAATTAAGAGGTATTGGGGAAGGTTTCCATAGAAGACAAAATTTTAGTAATTAGTGTGAGAGATGGTCTCCTGTGAAATTTCCTTATGAAAACTTTTCTCATGCAGTTTCTAGATTTTGCCTTGGGAGATAGATTCCCAAAGATTTAATGCTGTCTACAATTACTTTAAAATGGAATTTCTCTCTCTATCTCTTGCCTTTGGGTTTTGTTGTTCATATATAGAAAGAAAACATTCTTGTACACAGGTGGTGAGAATGACCTTCAATGAAACTTCCTCATGAATACATTATTATATCCCTTTTCAGTGTTGTCCATTGGGAGAGAAAAATACTGTCTGGTTTTCCTATTCTTGAAAATGATGCAGTTTTAAGAAGAATTAAATTGACTTTTTTTTCTGATTGGATAGCTCCAAATTTGGTCAAAGGAAATGCATGATTAGATTTTGCAGAATCTCACTTTAATAGGGTATAGATTAAGCTATGAATAATTATGGTAATAAGGTTTTGAAAACTATAACTTTTTTGTTTTTATTTATTTATTTATTTTTAATTTTACAATTTTCCCCCAATCTCTCTTCCCTCCCCCACCCCCTGAAAGAAGGCAGTCTGATAGTCTTTACATTGAAAAATAACTTTTTAATAAGATAAAGATATTATGAATAATTAGGAAAATGAGGAATGAATTTGCTTTGAACTGGTTGGGTAATATTAGTAAGAAGATTTTGAGCTTGTCTCACACCAATGGTGGGATAAGACAAAATTTAGAGGTAGGATTATTAATTA
The DNA here is from genome assembly GCF_037893015.1 of Macrotis lagotis. Classification (NCBI taxonomy): domain Eukaryota; kingdom Metazoa; phylum Chordata; class Mammalia; order Peramelemorphia; family Peramelidae; genus Macrotis; species Macrotis lagotis. Next base: position 195,646,249 of record NC_133659.1, read on the forward strand.
CTATAAAAATGATCTGTTTTTATTTTTGACACACTCCCGGACTGGTGCTACTTTGCAATGGGATGTGTCCTTTCATAGAGGAAATAAAGACCTTTCCTGCTCCCTAATTCAGACTCCAGACTCTTGGTTCCTGTGAGTGTTTTTTATCTCACACACTGAGACTTAAACCTGAGAAGGTCAGTAGTCAGAACAGAGAAAGGAAAACATTCCAGGCATAACAAGAGTTAAGAGATAGAATATCTTATCTGTGGAACATTTAAATTCTCAATGTATTAAAAAATTTGAGGAAAAAAAAATCTTCGCCAACGACTAAACCAGAAACTCTATTGACTCCTTTCCTTCTGACTATAGAAATGCTCTAACCTTCCTTGCATATTCCTACTAATCCCAGACAATTCCCTTATCTCTATTTTCAATCTCTTAGCTAAACTACTATAGAGTAACCTGCTTTCTTGACACCCACTCACTTCTTGTATTCTAAAATCATCTATTCAATTCACCCCATTGAAATTTCTCTCCCCAAGTATATAACTGAACTCCTAATTGCTTCTTCTCTGTATTCAACCTCCTTCACTGCGGTAGTGGAGACAAATGTCTGGTCTTATTTCTGGTTCTTCTCCTTTGAATTTTCTTTCTCTATCTTTATTACCACCTCCAGATTCCCATCTAGATCTTGTTAAAAGTAATAATAATATTTATATAGAGTTTAATATAAGGGCAGCTAGTGAATAGAGTGCCAGGCATGGAGCCAAGGAGACTCACCTTCCTGAGGTCAAATTTGACCTTAGACCCTTACTAGCTCTGGAACCCTGGGCAAGTCCCTTCACCTGTTTGCCTTGGTTTCCTCATCTGTAAAATGATCTGGGGAAGGAAATGGCAAACTACCACAGTATCTTTGCCAAGAAAATGAAATCATTAAAGATCAGATTCAATTGAAACCATTGACTTCACACCCAGTGTTCTACACAGTGAGCCACCTGACTACCCAAGGAAGTAAGAACTGTTACAAATTTTTTCACTGTATTCCCAGATTCTTGTATGGTGCCTTGACCATGGATATGCTGTTATAAATGGCTCGAGAATACTTAGACCAGAGTGATTAAAATGATTTTTATTAAGATATCTTAAAATGGCACACCTCTCTCGTGGTGGGAGAGAGGCAGGGAAATCCTAACATACAAGCTCTTTTACTCACTTTGAAAGACTGTTCCTGCCCCATTCATGCCAATCAAAGGCTGGGGTTGCAAATCTAATTGATAAATTGGTTCCTATATATTTCCCCACCCTGCTCATTATACTAATGAGCAAGAACTGATAGATCTTTTTGAGCTTGTGCAAAGGAGAAGGTCAAGACTAGGTTACGATTGACCAGTTAACGACTAGTTTCTTCTAATAAAGTTTGTCATTTTTGGAATGGGATTAGGAGAGCTCTCCCAGTTTTGTGATTGACTAGGGCCTTTCCCCTTTTGTAATGGATTTCAAAGGCCGCCCCCCTACACCCTGTGAAGACCAGCAAAGCTCTTCATTTCTCACATCTGCTTAGCTTGAATTGAATTGAATTGAATTGAATTGAATGTCTCAAATACACACACACACACACACACACACACAATTGTTTATGTGACTGAGCATGTAAATGCAAGAGTAAATGAGCAAATTTCTATTCTTGAGCATGGATGCACAGGTGGGATTGAGAGGCTGATAGAGTTCACAGGATTGGGTTCTTATTCTAGGACCCAGCTCCCCAAGTGTAGTCTGTGGGATCCCTGGGGGTCCCTGAGATCTTTTCAGAGGGGTTTCAAAGTCAAAATCATTTTATGATGATACTAAGACATTGCAATGTCTAATTCTGTGACTATTAAAAGGCATTAACAAAAATTTTATTTTTTGGTCTCAATATTTTTGAGTATGAAGTTGTCTTGGGACCAAAAATTTTGAGAACCACTGCTATAGTCCATTCATTTGAGTTAGGCTGATCTGATCTCATCTGAAATTGGTTGAGCTGAGTTAAAAATCTAGCAGCAGGGAATGTTTAGATCAGGGTTTCCCAGACTCTTTCAGTTCTAAATTGAGAGTAAAGATTTTATAGACTGCCTCCTCCCTAGCTTCTCATTTTGGTTTCTATAGTCCTTCCCTCAATAATAGGAATTAGGGTGGTTTTTCTGAGTGAGCTACCAATGAAATGATATTTTGTAGAGTGGAAAGGTTTTTTGTAAATTTTGTGACTGGTGAATCTAATCAGACAATTCTTATGTTTTTTGAAGTGATGGAGGAAAATTCAATTCAGTTAAACAAATATTTTTTAATGTCTCCTCTATATTAGACATTGAGATAGGGGTTGGAGACAAAAAGAGAAAAATTTAAAAAATTTTTTTTGAGGATACTGCCACTGAGAAAGAAGGGAAGGAGAGAGAGGGAAAGGGGGAGAGAGAGACAGAGAGACAGAGAGATGGAGGGGGGGTAATCTCATCTGGGTAGGACTAGGAAAAGTATTAGGCATAAGGATATCACTGAATTGGGCTTTGAGGAGGAGATTTCTCACTGGATCCCCTTCCTTCCCACCCCAATACACACAGCTACAATTGATGTAGTCAGGGAAGTTGTAGAATGCAAGGTGGTAATAAGGTGTTAAAGTGACTGTAGGGATATCTCTACACCTAATCCCTTTTAAAAAGTGTGAAGTACTGTACCTCTTTAAGTCAAGAAGGGAACCCAAGATTAATTGAGAAAACAAATTAAAAGCCAAGGGTTCTATGTGAATTCATATTTTTTCTTCACTTCTCCAATTTGGCAGATGAAGGAGAGTGATCAAGTTGGTTGAGAGAACCTGTGTAATATGTACAAGTGGAATATCCAGAAACCCCTCTATGGTAGTCAAGGAACTTCTCAACAGGCTGTGAGCAAGCAAGAAATATGTGTTTTGGGGGTTTTTTGGTCAGCAGTGTTCAAGTCATTCTTTTCTAAGCAGACCTTGGAGAGAGTCTTTGGTCAAGTTTGGCTTGGGGAACTTTGATTAAGGATTAGTTTAGACAGATTAGGTGTTCCTCAGTCTGTGCCTGGCTAGATTTATTTTATTTGCACTTCTAATTAATTTGCCATAGTGTATTATAGTGTTTTTGGAGTCTGTGTATTCATTCCCTTTGTATATTCATTTTGTACATCATCTTTGTATAGTCTCTTTGAATTTATATACTCCTTTGTCAATAAATGTTTTAAAAATACAATTGTGATCTGGAATAAAGACAGGGAAGAAGGAAGCATTTTTCTGGAGATGGACAACAAAAGATGGCAGTAGAGGAAGAGTAAGGGAGAAAGATGATTATACATTGGTTGGGGAAGATCTATGAATACAGATTAAAAAATATAGGATGGTTGAGGTGACTCAGTGCTAGGCTCTGGGACTCAGTGAGGAGGGAGGTTTAGAAAGAAGTGAAAAATGAAAGCTCTAGTACCAAATGAGAAAGGGCTCAAGAGGTCAGTTCCTAAATGAGAAACTTGTGCCCCAGAAAATGGAGTCCCAAGGCTCAAGCCTTCACAGAGGCAGTTAAATGTAATAATTTTTTTTTCAGAGATTACAAAAGATGTGAATAGTTGATATTGGAAGTATTGTAGAAAGACAGGTACACTAGCATACAGGATGTAAAAATTATTTACTTTGTTTTTGAAAACTTTTATTTATGCCTTTTGTTTTCATTCTAGTCTTTTTGTAGTATACTTTCCTAAAATTGAACCCTCTCTTATAATGAAGAAAAATAGTTACTGAAAAGGAATGAACAAGGTACTTGTACTTGACAGCATAAATAATATTCTGCACATACAATCACACTAATATATTGTTGATATTAGTTTCCACAGTTCCTGCTGCTGTGTATTTTTCCAACCATTCTGAAAAGCTATTTGGAATTTGATAACATAAATAATCAAAAAGTTCATATCCTTTGAATGAGTAGGTCATTCAATAAGCATTTATTAACCACCTATTATGGCCAAGCACTCTGCTAAATGATGGGATACAAAGAAATACAAAGATAGTTCTTGATCTCAAGGTGCTCACACTCTGATGGGGAAGACAACATACAAACACCTATGTCCTTAAGGACTATGTGTAGAAAACATAGAACATGATTAACAGAAAGGCATTGGAATTAAGAAGGTTGGAAAAGACTTCTTGCAGAAGATGGATTTTAGTTGGGATTTGAAGGAAGATAGGAAAACAAGGAGGTAGACAGTAGGAAGGATAGCTTTCCAGGCATGGGAAAAACCAGAGAAAATTCCCAGAATCAAGTGATAGAGTGTCTTTTTCATGGAATAACAAAAAGATCAATGTTATTGGATTGAATAGTATGTGGGGGAGGGGAGGGTGTAAGGTATAAGAAAACTGGAAATGTAGGGTGGGTGGGTAAAATTATGTAGATTATGAAGGACTTAAAATGTCAAACTGAGGATTTTCTATTTGATCCTAGAGGCAATAGGGAGCCACTGGAATTTACTGAGTATGGGAGTGACATGGTTGAATCAGACCTTAGAAAAATCACTTTGGCAGATGAATAGAGAGAGGATGGACTGAAATAGGGAGAGATTTGTGATATGAAGACCAACCAGAAGACCAAAAATGAGATAATAAGGACCTTTACCAGAGAGGTAACAGTGCTGGAGGAAAGATATCCAAGAGATGTTGCAAAGGTGAGATTGACAGGCCTTGGCAACAGATTGGGTATAAGGAGTAAGAGATAATAAGGGATCTTTCCTCTCTTCCTCTTTCCCTCCTTCCCTCCCTTCCTTCCTCCCTCCCATCCTTCCTTCCTTCCTTCTTTCCTTCCTTCCTTCCTTCCTTCCTTCCTTCCTTCCTTCCTTCCTTCCTTCCTTCCTTCCTTCCTTCCTTTCTTTCTTTATTATTTACTCCAAGGAGGTCAAAGATAGAAAAAAAAGTACTATGTACACCACATATATTTGTACCACTTCAATTGACAACTACTTTGAGTGGTTAGGTCACAGAAGAGCAACTTCCTTGGGTTACAGAGTTAACCATGTGTGACTGCACTCAATGTGACTTTTATTAACAATCATTCAATAGGTACAATTAGAACTTAGCAAAGGCATTTCCTAAAATGACATACTAAAAACAATAGCTACAACACACACTCCTCCCCTGTTACTTGAGCCACACTGTTCCATAAATACCTGAAGAATCCATGGAAGAATGGGCTCAAACTTGAAAGTACAATAATAGTAAGTCATATGTATCATGGCGTCAGAACTACATAGACATAGACTTTCTTTCTTACTCTACATAGAGCTACTAAGAGTGTTATTTAATTGGATTCTTAGGCTCTATTCCTTTCCACAGTTTGAGTTTTGATTGCCAAGGATAACCCTATCTTGACAAGGCAACTCTTTTTTCTGCTTCAAGTTTTCCTGCTTCTCTAATCTGCTTTCTCCTTCTAATGACCTTATATCTTTATCTGAGCCTTTTTGGAGTATTCATCTCTGGTCACTAAATTATTCTTCAAATTTTCTTCAACTTTTAGATAGGGGTAGCTCCCTCTGGGCAAGTCCTTTATAAACACCATGGTAGATGGAGAAGAGAAAAATGTCATCTTTCCCATCCTCTTCTCTGAAGAATCCTTTCCAATAAATATACTGTTTTTTCCTCAAAATCTCCCCAATGAAGTGACTGATATTTTATTTTATTTTATTTTTGGTGAGAGGAGACTTGGTCAATCATTTCTCTCAAAGAAATTTTCAAATTTTATAAAGAGATAGATCTCTAAGTGTGGCTCAAATATAATATTAAAAACTACATTTAAATCTCCCTTTTAGAGCTGATGAAAAAAATGTAAAGGAAGGTGACTTAGCTCTATTAAATCAAAAACTATGCTATAAAATGGCAGTCATCAAAACTTCTGGTACTGGTTAAGAAATAGAGTAATGCACCAGTGGATTAGGCTAAATATGAAAGAAACAGTAGTAAATGACTTAGTAATCTATTGTTTGACAAACCCAAAGACATTATCTTTTGGGTTAAGAACTCACTATTTGACAACTGTTGGAAAGACTGGAAATAGTATTGCAAAAATTAGGCTTAGACCTACATCTCACACTCCATACCAAAATAAAGTCAAACTGGGTACAGGATTTAAACATAAAAAAGGACAATATCTTAGACCAATTAACTAGGGGCAGCTAGGTGGTGCAATGGATACAGCACTGACCTTAGTATCAAGAGACCCAAGTTTGAATTCAACCTCAGTCACTTGACACTTACTTAGCTGTGTGACCTCGGGCAACTCACTTAATCCTGAATGCCCCACATCCAGGTCCATCTCCTGTCCTGATTCATATCTGGTCACTGGACCCAGATGGCTCTGGAGAAAAAGTGTGGCTGGTGACTTAACATAGCACCCCCTCACTCAAATCCAATTCATGTGTTTCTCATGGCAGTACTGATATCATAGTCCTCTTTGAGAATGAAGGACAAAAAAGAATTACCAATTAACAGATCAAGAAATACTTCATCTGTCAGATCTATGGAAAGGGGAGAAATTTTTGACGAAACAAGAAATAGAATGCATTATAAATTGCAAAAGAGATGATTTTGATTATATTAAATTAAAAAGGTTTTGCACTAATAAAAGCAATGCTGCCTAGATTAGAAGGGAAAACAGAAAACTGGGAAATAATTTTCATAGCCAGGGGTTCTGATAAAGGTCTCATTTCTAAAATATATAGAGAATTGAATCAAATTTATAAGGTCATTTCCCAATTTAAAAACGGTCAAAGGATATGAACAGTTTTCAAACAAAGATATTGAAACTATATATAATCATATAAAAAAATGCTCCAAATTAGAGAAATGAAAATTAAAACGAGGTACCACTTCACACCAATCAGAATGGTTAAGATGACAAAAGGGGAAAACAATCAGTGTTGGAGAGGTTGTGGGAGGATTAGGACATACATGTATTGTATGGACCTATGCCCCAAAAAAGCAATAAAACTGATCACAACCTTTGATCCAGCAATATAATACTAGGCCTATATCCAGAAGAAATAAAAAAATAGTAAAAGTCCCACATGTTTCAAAATATACATAGAAGTTCTTTTTGTAGTGGTAAAGAATTGGAAATTGAGAGGATGCCCATCAATTGGGAATGGCTGAACAAGTTATGATATATAAATGTTAAGGAGCACCACTGTTCTATAAGGAACCATGAATGACTGAACTCTAGAGAAGCATGGAAAGCATTACAAGAACTGATGCTGAGTGAAGGGATCAGAACCAAGAGACCATTGTATACATTAACAGTAAAATTGTGGGGCAGCTAGATGGTGCAGTGGATAGAGTACTATCCTGAGTCAGGAGAACCTGAGTTCAAATCCAGCCTCAGACTCCTGATACTTACTTTTTGTGTGACCTTGGTCAAGTCACTTAATCCCCTTGCCTCACAAAAAAAAACAAAGCAAAAAAAAACCTTTGTGAGTTGATCTACTCAGTTCGATGCAGTCTCCTCACAGCAGTTCAGAAAGCCAGGACATCCCTGGGAGACCTGTTATGGCCAATACTGTCCACATCCAGATGAAGAAAACAAAACAAAGCAAAAGAAAAAATAAACTTCTGAATGAACACTATGTTCAATTTTTAAAAGTTTCTCTTTTGTTTTTCCTTCCTATCCCATGGTTTCCTTTCTTTTCCCTTAGTCCTAATTCCATATTAAGAAAATAACATATGTAAACATATTAAACACAAACGTATATCTACACTGTTCACTAGACTGTTCCCCGCTGAGGGGAAGTGGGGTGTGAAGGGAGGGTGGAAGAAAGTTGTGTAACTTATAAATATGCATGTAGATGAAAGTTGAAAAACTTTTATAACATGAAATTGGAAAAATAAAATATCAGTTAAAAAAAAACCTCTCCTTTAAATTGGATGATTCCTGAGTTACCTGGGTTGGATATGGGAATTGCATCATCCATATTTATTCACTATTTTTGTAATTGCAAAGATATGAGAAAAAAGACTTAAAAGAAGGAATTAAGGGAACCTAGTAGTGCTAAACTATACTCTAAATTAGTACTCATCAGCACCATTTGGCACTATTTAAGAAATACACATGGGAATCAATAGAATAGAATAGGCAAAGAAGGCCTAGAAGCAACTGAGCATAGTATTGTACTTAATAACCCCCAAAGCCCTAATTATTGAGGTCAAGACTTCTTAATTTACTAATGAACTGGCAACAAAACATGTGTCCATTCATTAGGAAAAGACTGAACAAATTGTGGTGCGCAGATAATAGAATGTTATTGTACCCTACTTTAAGTAATGGCAAACATGAATCATTTAGAAAAATATTGAAGCATTTATATGAACTGATGCATGGTTAGGTTAATAGAACTGGGAAAACAATTTACATGACGATCACCACAATAATATGAAGGGAAACAGCTCTCATAGACCTCAGCAGACATTCATGAGTTCAAAAGACAGGAAAAAATGCACCTTTTGCTTCTTGGCAGAGAGAGGATGAGGCATAGAATCAGACAGGCATTCCCAAGGAAGGCAAAAGAATACAACCATTTGAGGTTTGGGGGGCAAGTGGTAGGGATGATCAGTTGCGGGTTTCTTAATCAACATGAAAAAAGTTGACATTTTTTTCATGGAAATAAAATAAACAGTGATTGGTTACCAAATAAGCTTAAATGGCTGTATTGAAATTCAATATTAACTTTTCAATAAAATAGTTAATTCAAAAAGGGAGTGACTCACCTTGTTCACACTAATTAGTAGCCAAGCTGGGACTAGAATCCAAGTATCCTGATTCCCAGTCCAGTGAATTTGTTTTTGCCAGAGACTGGGAGTCCCCAACCAGAGATGGCATCGCTTTCCTTGTTTCACTGTTCACACTGATTGATCCTCTGGGCTTAGGGCCAGGAGCAACATAGCTGGATAAATATTTGGTGGAAGACAGTTACCCTTTCAATCTCCTTCAAGTCACATCATCCTGCCCCATGACATACCTCCCTCTTTCTATGACCTTTTCCTATATCCTTTTCTTGCTCTTAGCTGTCAGTCAACTAATTCGACTAGGGTGCTAGCTGATGACTAAGGGTAGCTAATAGGTTAACAGCAGGATGTGGCCCTACAGAAGGACATAAGATCATCTTGAGGACTTGAAATATTGTCCAAAATTTATGGATATTTCCAATATAATTCCAACATAAACACATTTACTTCCTCCTCAAGAAAATAAAGTTCAAATTGAAATGAATAATGAAAGGTGAGTAGTGGAATGGAGTTTTTTTGAACCAGAGTGGGTATGGAGGGGAGTCTGGGCACGGTGAGAGAGACTGGGTCTCTTGGTTTCCTTGCTTCTCCTCTATACTAGATGATTTTTCAGTGGCTCCTTTCAGTGTTGATGGTAGTCCTAGCACAGGCCATCGAAAAAATCTCTGCAGGAGGGAGAAAGTAGGCAGTTAAGACTGTGATGTGCACCAGGATTGATTTGAATGCTCCCTAATCAGCTCTCTGCAGTGGGAGAGGGAGCCAGATCCTGGGGATGTGGGAGTCCATTCAGGTTTCTCAATTCTCAGATATTGGGGTTCCCACAGTTCCACAGGTGGCACTATTGCTAGCTCCCCATAACCCATCCCTCCACACCTCCCATTCCAACTTGCCACTGGACCTTGCTGGGTTGTGGCTCTAGAAATGCCTAGATGATTTAACTGTGGCAAAGACTGGAAACCTGGATTATTGATTGATTAATTAGTTTATTATCCAGAGTGTCTTATTCTCTGTTTCAAAGCCCTATATGATAACTTGGGACATATAAGTCAAGAAAGGAATCTAGCAGTAAGAAAAAATAAATTTTTCTAGTCCAAGATGGAAGCAGGTATCACTAAGAAGTATAAAAACATGCCTAATATGTACAAGTAAAATCGTTGCCCATTTAGGTTGCATACTTGGAAGATATAATACTAGCAAGCCTTTGGGCTAAACTGCACTGTCCTTTTTTAAAGCCCTAGAAGAAGCTTCCCTAGCAAGACTGTAAGTCATGTCTTAGTTATGGACAACTGATTATTTTACCAGGTAAACATACCCATATTCACGCAGGAACAAGGAAACAAGGGTTGCGGGGGAAGTGTTAAGGGAGGGCTACTCTTCTGCATATGGAGTCCTTCCTAGAATCCATTGTAACTGAGGCAGAGACTTTGAGAGGCCAATCAAGGAAACACTAACATTGGCAAATTAATAGGTAATTAATAGGTAATATAGAATGAATCTTTACCATCCATAGCTGTAGTATTTCGGCTGCATACAATTGAACCTGTTAGGAACTCTGAGAACACAATTAAAATCTCAATGGAATCAACATGTAACAAACCTAACACAGGAAATTACTCCACTGGTAATGATTCTGTGGGTTTTATAATAAACTTGGTGGCCTTTGGTCAAGTAGTTGATAGTTTAATCTCATTCTTATGTGAACTGAAGGGATGATTACAGACACACACACACGCGCACACACACACACACACACATGTTTGGGTACAGAAATACACTTCCCAACAGGGAAATAGGAGGGAAAGGGGAGAAGTAAGAAGGAGCATTAAAAGAGAGGTAGATTAAAGGAGAGATTGTTGTTGTTGAGTCATTTCAGTCATGGCTGACATTTCATGACCCCATTTTTGAGGATTTCTTGGTAAAGATACTGGAGTAATTTGCTATTCCTTTTCCAGTTCATTTTATAGATGAGGAAACTGAGGTAAACAGGGCTAAGTGACTTGCTCAGGGTCACACAGTGTCAGGCCATCTTTGAACTTGGATCCTCCTGACTCTGGGACTATCCACTGCTCTACTTGGTTGCCCTGAGAAAAAAATTAGTCTTAAGCAAAATAAACTAATAAAGATGTACAAAAATATTTATAGCTCTTTTTGAGATGGCCAGGATTGATAATCTGAGGGAGCACTTATGAATTGGAGAATAGTTGAAACAAGTTATGTCATATAAATGTGATGGAATACTATTGTGAGGTAAGGCATGATGAAGGGTACAGTTTCAGAGAAACCTGGGAAGATTTGTATGAACTAATATATTTAATTACATTAATACTGTAAAAATAAATAACTTTGAAAGATTAGTAACTATAATCAGCATAATGACCAACTGCAATTCCAGAGGACTAATGTTGAAATATGCTACCCATCTGCTGATGGAGAAGTAAAGTACTGCAATGATATTTTTGTGTATATATGCATGCATATATACATGTGTAAATATATATATATATATATATATATATATATATATATATGCATATATATTTTTTGACAGGACCAACATAGAAATTTTGTTTTGCTTGACTACACATACTTGTCATTAGGGTTTTAGTTTTCTTTCTCAATTGAGGTGGAAGAAGGGGAAAAGAAGACAGATTTTTGGAGATTGGAAAAAAATTTAAAAACCAAATTCCTTGCTTCAAACTTTTTTATATGCTAATGATCCTCCACTCAGCTAACAAAGTGATTTTCTTATAGTATAGACTTAACAATAATAAATAGCAATGGCTTTCTATTACTTCTAAGATCAAAATAAACTTGTTTAGCATGTAAAGTTCTTCATAATCTGAATACTTCCTGTCTTTAGAGCCTTCTAACACATTATTCTTCTCCACATAATTTAGAATCCAACCCTAGTGGTTTACTTGCTGTTCCTAACACACAACTCTCCATCTCCATCTTGGTTCCTTTGAATTCATTGTCTCTTATGCTTGGAATATTCTCACTCCTAACTTTCACCTCTTTGGAGCTCAGTTTCAAGAGTCAGCTCAAATTCTACCCTTCTGTAACTGCCTTTCTGGTTCCTCATCTCTAGTTGCTAGTGTCTTCCTCTAAATTTAACTTCAGAATAGTATGGCAAAAACTATATCATGATTTGGTCAAACAATATTGATTATATCTATAATCACATTGTAACCTTTGTTGTAATTCCAAATATTGTACTTCTTCTCCCAAAAACATAGTGGCTTTCTGCAATTGATATTATGCTTTATAAAATTGCTCATCTACCTGAAGTTGGTGTTTAAATCCCACTAAAACATTTCACATTAATTCTTGTAAGCCCTGTGCTTCAACTATTTGATTCTGAGTATTAGATATTGACATAGCAAGGGCTGTAAAGTCCACAATGGCTTCTACCAGTAATGTAATGCCCAAAATAACACAATAAATACATCTTCTGTTTCTCTGTTGAAAGGATAATATTTTCTCATTAATTGTCTCAAAAATATGATCACTACGTGTTCTATACCAATTTTTTGTTTTTACAATAGTAAATGCATAATGTGGTCATGTTTCTATGAAAACTTTTCTACCTACAGCAAATTTAGGGCCTATGCAGGTTCTTACTAAACAATTTATATAGGTTAAATTGAACACCCCATCAGAATATTTAGTTAATGTAATATTAGATTTTCCTTCTACTAAAATTGCATGTTCCTCACCCAAGCATACCCTAACACTAATAGTGATATTACTAGTTATATTATTCCTTATATCAATATTAACCAATTCAGGCATTCCTTGCACAGTATGTCCCCCAACCAATGCAACAAGTTTTTCCTATCCCTTTAACCTCTATTCCAGATCCATGTATATATTGCAGTCGAGGATAATTTACTGCTCCTCTATCTTGCATATATCTTGTGGTATTATGACAAGATATTAAATATTCTGTATAATTCATGAAGTCTAAAGGTACTTTGATGCACTGATGAGTATGACAATATTTAAAGGGCATGAAACCAGGATAATGATATATAAGTGACTAGAATTACAAGAAGACCTTAACCTGTTTCCTGGATATTCTTTAGTTTCATTCAAAGTTATCTCAGTACCATTTAATCACCATGCATATAAGTGATATTTCCTAGTGTCTGTTTCTCTTCTGTTCCTTATGTTTTAGCACTTCCTGGAACATTGTGTGTAAACAATATGTCTGTGATAGTAACATTGTGTGAGAGTATTAGCCTGAGGAAGTAAACTTTTATCACCTGCGGCTCACTAGCACAAAAGCATTGTTTGATTGGCTACTTAAACAATGTCCAATGAATTGGGAGTAAACCAGGGATTAAAGGGTATTTAAACTCTTGAATTTGGTTAAATAAAAGGAGAACTTGCCATTTTTGTCTCCTGCTTCTTCAACATTCGCCTGAGAACTTGACTACAGCAGGACTGAGTCAAGTAATAGGTTATAAGTAAAATATAAGTTAGCTGGCCAGCACACAACATATGGTGCCCAATGTGGGGCACAAAGGCATGAAACAAGCTGATTTCAGGGTCATCTGATCAGAGTCCAGGAGAAGGACCATGCAGAACCATGCATGAAAGACTTTGAGGTGTCATACAAGTGAGGAAAAGCTTCCAGGCGACATCCCAGAACAAAAGACTTTGGAGAGGTAACAAGTTCATTGTTATCATGAGGCAGAAATTAGGGGTAAAAGGACAAGGGTGTTTGGTAATCCTTAAAAAGATTAGAGAATTTTTGAAGTTAGCAGAAAAAGTATCCCTTTAGTTACATGATGAAGGGAGTCTGCATCTAGATAGATGGAAAATCTTTGTGGAACAGCTTTCAGAATATCAAAGAAGCAAACATGAAGAAGTTACTCTTATAAAAATGGGTTTGAGCACTCCTATTAATTTATGGGTTTTTTAAGGTTTTTTTTCAAGGCAAATGGGGTTAAGTGGCTTGCCCATGGCCACATAGCTAGGTAATTATTAAGTATCTGAAGCCAGATTTGGACTCAGGTACTCCTGACTTCAGGGCCAGTGCTCTATCCACTGTGCCACCTAGCTGTCCAACTCCTATTAATTTAACAGAAAATAGGTCTTTTGCTGTAGAAACCCAGACTACTCCCAACAGAAAAAAAAATCTCCTGAGTGGGGAGAAAAAGATAGAGATAAGGGCTCCACACTAAGGATATATCACATAGCACCTATTTGTCCTAATCTAAGGGAGTTAGAACAAAGAAGTGTGGAAGAAATCAAAAGTCTAGTGAAACTAGACTAGACTAGACTAGACTAGAAACTTCAGCATTACAAAGGCCATCGAAATGTCAGAGAAGGAGAGGTAGGAGCAGACCCTTGGAAGTGACTCAACTGATGCTTTTATCACTATGTCTTGTGCAGCTGTCTGTGGACAAGAGATGAATTTGACAAATGGGACTTAATGCTGGGCTTATTTTTGCGCACCCTTCTTGGGCTAGGATAGTATCATTAGGGCAAGACTTTTTTCTAGGACTGGGAAATTAAGATTTCATCTTTTGAATGAAGCTGGTGCTTATGGCTAATATCTCTGTACTAGAGTAGCTAACTTTGAATTTTGTGAAGTTGCTTAAGAATGCATTCAATTTTTAGGGGGTGGAACCAAGATGGCAGTGTGAAGGCAGTATTGCCGGAGAACTCTGACACCCCCAACCCCCCCAAAACAAAGGATGACTCTAGCCAAAATTTAGAGGGGCAGAACCCACAGAAAGACTAAGTGATACATTTTCTTAGTCCAAGATAACTTAGAAGTTCCTTAGAAAAGGTGTGTTTCACCAGAACTGGGGTTTGGTAAAAAGCCGTGGCACAGCCCAGCCCAGCACAGCCCAGAGATCACTGGCAACAGCTTGAAGGGTCCGGGAGAGAACTCTTCGCACCTGGATGAGTGTGGAGTAAGGAGCACGGCCACAAAATCTGCAGCGAGAATTGGGAATAAGCAGCCTTCACCCCCAGAGACGGTAAAAGAAGTCTGCAGAAATTTCTCTGCTCTTCCTGGGGTAGGACTCTGTGGATTTGCCTACACTCATATATTGCAGTTTGGACTTCCATACTAAATAACCAAGCTGGATCTCTCCTTATAGCCCTAGGGCAGAGGGAAGTACTGGGCCATCTACATGTCAAAGCAGAGGCTAGAGAACATAAGGTCTTGGAGGAATAAGGGTCCTAGTGGGGTGTTCCCCCCAAAAAACCCAACCCCAATGCCTTGGGAGTGTTGTAAATTAGTCTTGGGCTGAGGAAATGAGTAAACAACAGAAAAAGAAGAATCTGACCATAGAGAATTACTTTAGTCCCATGGAATATCAAAACATATTCAGATGACGACAAAATCGAAGCTTCAGTATCCAAAACCTCCAAGAGAAATAGAAAATGGGCTCAAACTATGGATGATCTCAAAAAAAGTCTTTGAAAAGCAATTAAGAGAGGTGGAGGAAAAATTGGGAGGAGAAATGAGAGCAATGCAGAAAAATCATGAAAATCAAATCAACAGCTTGGTGAAAGATATACAAAAAAATACTGAAAATAATATGTCAAAACCAGTCTAGGCCAAATGGAAAAAATAAAACAAAAGGCAAATGAGGAGAAGAATGCCTTAAAAAGCAGAATTGGCCAGCTGGAAAAGGAGATAAAAAAGCTCTCTGAGGAAAATAACTCCTTCAAATGCAAAATGGAACTAAAGGAAGCTGATGACTTTGCAAGAAATCAGGAGGAAATAAAACTCTGCCAAAAAAAAAAGTCAAAAATTAGAAGAAAATGTGAAATATCTCATTGGAAAAACAACCGACCTTGAAAACAGATCCAGAAGAAATAATTTAAAAATTATTGGGCTATCTGAAAGCCATGACCAGAAGAAGAGCCTAGACTTCATTTTTTCAAGAAATAATACAGCAAAATTGCCCTGAGATACTAGAAGTAGAGGGTAAAATAGAAATCGAGAGAATTCACCAGTCACCTCCTGAAAGAGATCCCAAAAGAAAAACTTCCAGGAATATTATAGTCAAATTTCAGAACTCCAAAATCAAAGAGAAAATTCTAAAAGCTGCCAGAAACAAAAATTCAACTACCAAGGCTCCATAGTCAGGATTTGGCAGCATCTACATTAAGGGGTCACAGGGATTGGAATACGATATTCCAGAAGGCAAAAAACATTGGTATACAACTGAGAATCAACTACCCAGAAAAACTGAACATCCTCTTTCAGGAGAAAAGATAGACTTTTTTTTTTTGGCTTTTGCAAATGGGGTTAAGTGGCTTGCCCAAGGCCACACAGCTAGGTAATTAAGTGTCTGAGACCAGATTTGAACCCAGATACTCCTGACTCCAGGGCTGGTTCTTTATCCACTGCGCCTGGACTTTCAATGAAACAGGGGACTTTCAAACTTTCCTATTGAGAAGACCAGAGTGGAACAGAAATTTTGATCTCCAAGTACAGGATTCTGGTGAACCATAGAGGGAATGGAAGAGAAGGACTAACTATGAGGAGCTTGATGATGTTGAACTGTTTGTATTCCTGCAGGGGAAGAAGATATTGATAACTTATATGAACTTTCTCATTTATAAGAGCTATTAGAAGCAGCATATATAAGACAGGACATAGGAAGGAGCAGAATATAATGGTATGATGTGATAAAGGGATGGAGTCAATGGGCGATGGGGGAAAGTACTGGAAGGAAGGAAAAGGAGATGAAGAAAAAGCTGATAGATTTCACATGAGTCAAAAAAAAAGCTTTTTCAATGGAGTGGAGGGAGGAAGGCAAGGGGGAAATGAGTGAGACTTCATTCTCAATGGAAATGGCTCAGGGAGGAAATGACATACACATTTAATAGTGTCAGGAAATCTATCTTGCCCTGGAGAAGGAAGGGAGGAAAGAGATGGGATGAGGGGGAATGGGGGGGAGGGAAGGGGGGAATAGGTGATAGAAGAGAGGGAAGATGGAGGGAGAGAGTATTCAGATTCAACACACTTTTGGACAGGGCCAGGATGAAAGGAAAGAGAGAATAGAATAAATGAGAGTGGGGAGAAATAGAGTGGAGGTACAGCTAGTAATAGCAACTGAGGGAAAAATATTGAAGCAACTTCTCTGGTGAACTTATGATAAAGAAAGCAACTCACTCCAGAAACAGAGTCATTGAAATTTGAACACAGACTGAAGTTAATTTTTTTTCCTCTCTCTATTTCTCATCTTCTTGGGGGGGAGGGGATTTATGTTTATTCTTATATTTACTCTTATAACATTCAATTTACATCAATATATGGCATGGGGGGAGGGAAGGGGGAAATTGTAGAATTCAGAGCCTTTCAAAAAATGATGGGTATATATTACTATTGTATATAATTGGAAAACAAAATAATATTTAAAGTGTTAAAAAAAAAAAAAGGAAGGGCGGCTAGGTGGTGAAGTGGATAAAGCACCGACCCTGGAGTCAGGAGTATCTGGGTTCAAATCTAATCTCAGACACTTAATAATTACCTAGCTGCAGGGCCTTGGGCAAGCCACTTAAACCCATTTGCCTTGCAAAAAAAAAAAAAACCTAAAAAAAAAAAGGAAAAGAATGCATTCAGTTTTTTGATTGGCTATTTCAAGATTTTCATGAATATAAATGAGGTTCCTCAAGAAATCCTGATTGATTCCAAAAGTTATTTTTCTTTAGCAATCTTAATTGGTGCATGCAAACCTAATATTGATTGACAGCTGTATTCAACTTATGTTAATTGAGACTTTAAGGTTTAGTAAATGTAGACTTCCTGCCCTCAAGAAACTTTGAAAAGAGGGAGGGGGGAAAAGGCCTCTACCTTGTGTTTAAAAAAAAAAAAGGAAAAACTATAGAGAGCTAAATCAGAGAGTAATTTAGGCACCTTTGACATTTCAAAGTATTTGACAGTTTTGTAACAAGTCTTGTGAATTTACATGTTATTAAGAAGGAAACTATAATTGGGATGAATTGTATGTCAAGGAATTTGGGAATATTGAATCATAATTTACTGATTTCTTTTGGGGAAGAGATATTGTACTAAATTTTATAATCTGATTTGTTTTGATGTTAAATTGATATATGGTGGCAACAATCTCACAAGGTCTTTTGTTAGTAAAAAAAGAAAATTGTAATCTTTGTCTCATCATCTATCATCATGTGTATGGAAGGGAATATATGTATATGTATTTATCAGTTATGTGATATTCTTTTGTAACTTCAAAGAAATTATACTAACAGTGTTTGGTTCTTTTGTGAACATGTAAGGTATTTGAATATTGTGATGTTAAAGTCTGGAATTAGCATGTCATTGTTTTGAAGGGGTGATAAGGGAAATATCACAAATTATGACCCCCCCCTCTTCTGGGATAAATCTGTGGATTCATGCATAATAACTCATGTTGTTAATTGACTTTAATGCCTGGTTGTTCTTACTATTGTTTTATTGAATTGGAATCAATAACACATGTTGAGAATTTAAGGTTACCTAAGTTGTTCTAATGATTTTTTTAAGAATTCTGAAAGTAAAAATTTGTATTTTTGAAGATGGTTAGTAGTTAAAAGTTTATGTATAGAAATGTCTAGACTGTAGTTATTATCTCTGAGGGAAAAGCACCTATGTAACATGATGATGATTTGAGATTTCTCTCACAATCTCTAGCCAATTGTTATGTGAAAAGTATGGAGATGATGGGCAACCTCCTAGCCAGAAGAAGATGTTTAGTTCTTTTAAATAGAATTAATAACTAAATGGGTTCATTGCAAAAAGTTGATTTTGTTTAAAATATATATATATGTATATATGAATTAGGATTATTATTTTCACGTCTCAAGATCTGTTTGTTGCATTTTATTTACAGCACTGTCCTTAACTACATGAGCAACAATTGAATTGTGAATTTTTTTTCCCTGGATCTCTTATACCAAATTACAACCTGGAACACTCTTGGTTCTCCTTAGCGCTCAAGCCACCTGAAGCTTTGGTTATAGGTAATTGCTATATTACAATGTATTTATAATTCATCTTCCTGGCATCAGGTATGTTAAAATGGAAAAACAATATGCCAATGAAGCCATTTAGCCCTATGGAGTTTGATGTTAAATGCTGCAGAAGGAGTAAGTGACTTTTTGAAAGAATGACCCTTGCCTCAACTGGGGTAGGATTCTTTTAAAGGAACCTCCCACACACATTGAACCTGGCTCATGGAAAAATATTGTCTGTATGACTTCATAAAGCAACATATCTTCGTGTTCCTCTCCGCCACTTTGCTGGCTTACAGTTCTGGCTCTTATAAAACCTTCTGGGCTTTGAAAAGAAAATGATTTAAGGTTATTTTGGATATGACTTTTGGAATTTAAGAGAAGTATAAAGAAAATCTTGTAGTTTTAAAGAGGGCTTTTTTAGTAATCTGAAAATACATGTAATTGAATTATGGAAAGCATAGGAATATTAAAACACTCCTTCAAAAACAAAAAGGGAGAATATATGATATGCCTAACAGATTGAATTATACAATTTAAGACTGAATTATACAATCCATATTATAAATTTTTTGAAATTTGATTATGAAATCTTGGGGAATTGAACAGTGCAAACAGAATAAGAGGGCATTTCAAGAAAGTCAGTATGAATACCCTATGCAAAAAAGGGTAATATGGTAAGATAGGGAAGGAAAATGGATAAGACTCTACTAGGTAATAATCTGAGGGCCAAATATGGCCAGAAAAGTTAATGATCATTGTTAGAAGGGAAATCTGGGACACTATTACATGGTGAAGCTGCAAACTCATCCAACCTTTCTGGAGAGAAATTTGGAACTACACCCAAAGGGCAACAAAAATGTGCATACCCTTTGACCCAGCAATACCACTACTGGGTCTATATCCTGAAGAGATGATGAAAAAGGATAAAAACATCACTTGCACAAAAATATTCATAGCAGCCTTGTTTGTGGTGGCAAAGAATTGGAAATCAAGTAACTGTCCTTCAGTTGGGGAATGGTTTAGCAAACTGTGGTATATAAATGTCATGGAACACTATTGTTCTATTAAAAACCAGGAGGGCTGGGAATTCAGGGAAACCTGGAGGGATTTTCATGAATTGATGCTGAATGAGATGAACAGAACCAGAAAAACACTTTGCATCCTAACAGCAACATGGGGTGATGATCAACCTTGATGGACTTGCTCATTCCATCAGTGCAACAATCAGGAACAATTAGGGACTGTCTTCAATGGAGAATACCATCTGTAAAGAACTGTGGAGTTTGAACAAAGACCAAGGACTATTACCTTTAATTTAGAAAAGATAACTAATACTCTATTGTCTAATCTTGCTATCTCTTATACTTTATGTTTCTTCCTTAAGGATATGATTTCTCTCTCATCACATTCAATTTGGATCAGTGTATACCATGGAAACAATGTAAAGACTGGCAAATTGCCTTCAGTGGAGGGTGGGGGGAGGGAAGTAAGATTAAGGGGAAAATTTTAAAACTCAAAACAAATCTTTTTTAAAAAAATAAAATAATCTGAGGACAAGGATATATTTGTATTTCCTCAGGTAATGGAAAAATCTGGGTTCCTGAAAGGAATGTCTGCATTATCACTGAAAGAGAGAACCAACATGAGGAGGAAGAAGTGCAGGACAGGTTTGGCATTCACTCCACCGATTTGTTTTGGCAGAACAGCAAAAGACACGTATTCAGATACAAAAGATGAACTTTCACCATGTCAATGCCAGGGATATTGGGGTCTGTATGTAATGTGACAATGAGAAGGATTCAGAGCAGAATGCAAAAACCTTGTCCATATCCTGTTATATGGGACATTGGAAAAGAACATGTTTATCCACCTCTTTTAGATTGTTATACTAATGTAAGAACTTATTATAAGATCGTTGATTATTTTGTGATTCAGTCATGGCATAATGATGGTTATAATGTATTGTTATATGGTGGGATGGAAAGCTATTACTGCAATGAATAATGTTACTGTTAGTGCTGAAGGTGCTGTAGTAAGAGGTAACTGAACTACAGCAATGGACTCACAGCAATGACTGGTTGATATAAAAAGGAGATTAGCAAAAGGAGATATTTTAGAGACAACATCGATTCATTGGCATAATTCCATAAAGTTATGAGCTTGCTTGGGAGGTAATTATGCATTTATGTGGGTAAACAATGTGACAATAAGGAAGGAAGATGAGGGATGTAACATAACCTTGTAATTGCACAGTGTTGGGGAAAATAGTAAATGACACTGATAATGCTTCAAATAAACTATTGTAACTATTGGAGATGAAGTTGATATGTTAGAATTTCAATAAAAACTGAGATGTGATTATAGATTTTATGGGGTTTTTTTGTATGACCAATAAAAAGTCAAGATATTATTGCCTTGTTTGATAAACTTCCAAGTTTATCAACAATTTGGAAACTCCCCGTGCATGGTGAATCAGTAATGGTAATGTTTATGATCATAGTGCCTCTCATACGATATTGTCTGAAAATAATCCACCTTCTTGTGGATGGTTTACAGGAAATTCGCCTCAAAAACAAAAAGGGGGATTTGTAAGAGACTATTGAGGGTCACAGGAAGGTCATTGCATGACTGGGAATGACTTAAAGGTCCTCTTGCCCACATACACCCTGGCCTACTCACCTGGGTCGACTCTCCGCATCTTCTCATCTGTGCATCTTCTCATCTGTTCCTTACGTTTTGGCACTTCCTGGAACGTTGTGTATAAACACTAAACCTGTGATAGCAACATTGTATGAGAGTACTAGCCTAAGGAAGTAAACTTTTATCACCAGCTGTCCATGATCACTAAAGCATTGTTTGATTGGCTACTTAAAGAATACCACTGGAATTGGGAGTAAGCCAGGGATTAAAGGATATTTAAACTCTTCCATTCAGTTACATAAACTGAGAATTTACCATCTTTGGCTCCTGCCTCTTCAACATTCCGCTGAGAAGTTAGCTACAGTTGGACTGATTCAAGTAATAAGTTATGAGTAAAATATAAATTAGCTGGCTGGTGCACAACACAAGGTACAATAAGAAATGTTATGAACTCAATTATAAACACTCTTCACACAAATAAAGGCAGAGCTAAATAACTGGAGAAATATTAACTGCTCATAGGTAGTCTGGCAGATCAACATTTCACACTATATGTACACCAGATAAGCTTAAAATAGGCACATGATTTAGCTATAACAAGTGATATCATAAGTAAATTATAGATCTATGGATCAGGGAAGAAATTATCATAAAAAGATAAAGGAAGAGTTTACAATTAAATGAGAGTTAGAGAAGAAAAAATGGATAATTTTGATTACATAAAATTTTAAAAGGTTTTTATTAACAAAACCAATGTAATTAAAATGAGGAGGGAAAGGAAGCAGGAAACTGAGAAAATAGCTTTGCATCAAATTTCTCTAATAAAAATCTTATTTCTCAAATACATAAGAAATTGAGTAAAATTTAAATATTCAAAACTATTACCCAATTGATAAATGGTCATTATGAATAGGAAGTTTTCAGAGGAAGAAATACAAATGAAAACAAGTCTGAGGTTCCACCTCATCAGTTTGGTTCAAAGGTGACATAAAGGGAAAATGACAAATACTAGAGGGGATGTGGGAAAACAGTCACATTAATGCATTGTTGATGAAGTTGTGAATTAGTTTCACCATTCTGGAAAGAAATTTGGAACCATGCCCCAAAAGCTATTAAATTGTTAATAGACTATACTAACCCTTTGATACTGCTAGTAGGCACATATCTTAAAGATATCAAAGAAAGAAGAGTCCAGATGTAAATTATAAATATATATATATATGTTTGTGTGTGTGTGTGTGTGTGTGTGTGTGTATACATACACACACATCATCTTTTAGTGGTGGCAAAGAATTTGAAACTGAGAGGATATCTATCAATTGGCCAAATAAGTTATGATACATGAAGGAAATGATGAAAAGAATGGTTTCAGAAAAATGTGAGAAGTCTTGTATAAACTGATGAAAAGTGAAGTGAGCAGAACCCTGTAGAACAATTTATATAGTAACAACAATATTGTAAAGATAGTCAACTGTGAAAGACTAATATCCTTTCCATGCTAAGGCTGAATAAACATTCTTTAGTGCACTACTGGATGATGTGAAAACATCTCATTAGTTCCACTCTCAGCTCTGAAACACTGGACTAACCTGAGTCAGGCTTGATGCTTTTTTTTAGGGTTTTTTTTTTTTTTTTTTTTGCAAGGCAGTGGGGTTAAGTGGCTTGCCCAAGACCACACAGCTAGGTAATTATTAAGTGTCTGAGGTCACATTTGAACTCGGGTCCTCCTGACTCCAGGGCTGGTGCTCTCTCCACTGCACCACCTAGCTGTGCCCTTGACCTGATCCTTTTAAAGAGATGGTTGCTGTCTCTGTCAACTTAAACTGAGTCTGAGATGTAAACACAAGGAGAGATTACATATAGAGATAGTGTCCCATACACTCATACATACACAGAGAAAGACAGAGACAGAGACAGAAAGACACAAAGAGAGAGAGACAGAGACAGAGACAGACAGAGGACAGAGTGAAATAGAGGTGGAGAAACTCAAAATAAAAACAGATTGCTCAAGGAGCTGGGAATTAGAAAATAGACTTCACTCAAAGACAAAGATATTCAGAAGGAAGAAAGGCAATGAAAAATATTTCCAAAGCTGGGTCAGGCAGGGTTTTTGCCTCTCTTCTCTATAATTGAGATTATCTCATTCTGAAATGTCGTATGTCAGGGAATCTAAAGTAGGGGAGTTTTCAGAGTCCTCAAGGAAAAATGTTGCTTTGAGACTGTGTTACAGACCTGAGAAGTCAATAAACAAAATTATTTTGGTGCTGTGGTTACCAAGAGGCTTTGTACATGGTGCCTGCCTTCCAAGAATTCACATCTGGGGAGATGACACTACCACAAGCAACAAGGGATAGTAGAATCTAGAAGTGGACCAAGGGGATGCAAAGGATAAATTTGCATAGTGAGTGTACTGGTGTCCAGAGGAGAGATGCCTGTGGTCAGAAGTAATCAGAAAAGGCTTCAGGAAGGTGGACCTTGAGTTGAGTCTGGAAGAATGGATAGGATTTGGAATAATAAATGAGATTATTACAAATTTTGGAAATTTTTTGGTCCTCATTCCATCTTGGTTATTATCAAACAAGGAGGCAAGAACTCAAATCCTCAGTGGAGGGAAAGGAAAGACCTCATTCCTTTATCTCCCCAGGGGGACCATATGGCCTGTGTGCCCAAGACTCTAATGTTACTTCTGTCAGTTGCTTGCATTCCTTCATGATTTTAGGTGATGAGGATTGGAAATAACTATGATCATATGTTCTTCAAAAGGTCAGAAGAGGCCACCATAAGTCAGGAAGCCAGAGTTAATACTAGGATTTTTCTGAATGCCACATTTGGATCCGAAATTGATGGAACCAATGCTATGCAGAAACTGCTTTAAGTGCCTGGCACTGCTTATTAAATGTTGATTGATTGATTGATTAAATCTACCCTCCCCAGAGGTCAAAGTAGTAGAGAGGAGAGGTTGCCCCCATGTATGTATATGTATGGGAATGTTATAGTTCTGTTCTTGCTAAATATTTGCAGCAATTATTCCAGGAGATACAGGCAGAGATGCTGAAATGTAGACAAAAGGAAAGATTACAGTAGAAAGTGTTCCATATACACTCATATACAGAGAAAGACAGAGACAAAGAAAAAAGCACCAGAGACAGAAAGACACAAAGACAGGAGAGACAGAGATGGAGACAAAGACAGAGATAGAGACAGAGACAAAGAGAAATAGAGAGGTGGAGAAACTCAAAACAAAAACAGACTGCTCAGGGAGCTGGGAATTGGAAAATAGACTTCACTCAAAGACTAAAATATTCTGAAGGAAGGTAATGAAAAATATTTCCAAAGAAGAAGAAGGAAAAGGAGGAGAAAGAGGACAAAAAAGAGGAGGAGTGGGAGGAAGAGAAGGAGGAGAAAGAGGAAGGGAAGAAAGAGAAGGAGAAAGAGGGGGAGGAGGAGGAGAAGGAGGAGGCAGAGGAGAAAAAGGAGGAGGAGGAGGAGAGGAAGGAGGAGGAAGAGAAGGAAGAGGAGGAGGAGGAGGAGAAAATGAGGAAGAACAACAAGAATAAGAAGAAAGAAGAAATTTTTTGTCTGGGTTTTATATCTGATCCCATATTGCTGATTTCAACTGGTTAGCATCAGCTAACTAGGTCCATGTTCAGAACCTGGCTGGGTCCCTGAATTGATCACTCATCTTCACTTGGTTTGTTCTCCTTCTTTCCTCATCTTCCTTCCTTAGAGAGTGGAACATCCTTGGCCCCAGAGGTTTCTATCTTTTCCTGAACTCTGTCTTTTCTTGGTGCAATGTGGTTCACGGATTGACATAACTAACTATGGGAAAGTTTGTTAATGTTAAGGAACCTAGTAATTAAATTTCTAAAAAATCTATTATTTATTTATCTAAAATATTTTTTTATTTTGAATTTCAAGTTCTCTCCCTCCCTTCAGTCCTTTCCCTACCCTCAGACCCATTGAGAAGGGAAACAATATGATATCAAATATACAGGAGAAATAATGTAAAACATAGCAAAACAAAAAACAAGAAAAATAAAATGAAAATGGTGTACTTCAGTTCACACGCAGATTTCATCATTTCTCTCTCTGAAGATGGGTAGTGTTTTTCATTATGATCCTTTCAGAATTATCTTGGATCTTTGTATTAACCAGAGTAATTAAGTCTTTCACAGATGATCCTGATCTGCTAATTTTAAAAGAATACAACCATAAAGTATGAATCAAATTGCCACTGGGGGCAGAATTCTGTGCTGGTAAATTGAGGACTTGAGAGAAAGTAAGGATGGTTCCTTCATTTATTATTCCTCTAATAATAGTAGCTAACATTTATGTAGCATTTTAAGATTCTGCAAAGTACTTTACAAATATCTCATTTTATCTTCACAATGACTTTGGGACTATTATTGGTCTCATTTTTTGATCATTACTCAATTTTCAGTTGTCTGACTTCATGACACCCTTTTGGGGTTGTTTTTTTTTTTTTTGAATAGAATTTTATTTTTCCAATTACATGTAAAGACAAATTTTAATAGTCATCCAAAAAAAATTGAGTTCTAATTTTCTCCCTCCCTCTCTCACCTCCCCCTTCTCTAAGTGGTGAGCAATTTGATATAGGTAATAGATGGGCAATCATGTAAAACATGTTTTCAAATTAGTCATGTTGTCAAGGAAAGGCCAAAAAATGGGACTTTCTTTTCGTTTTTTGTTTTTGTTTTTCAAGGCAATGGAGTTAAATGCCAAGGTCACACAGATAGGTAATTATTAAGGGTCTGAGATCAAATTTGAATTCAGATGCTCCTCACTCCAGGGTCGATGCTCTATCCACTGTGCCACCTAGCTGTCCCAAAGTGGCATTTTCTTGACAAAGTTACTGGAATGGTCTGCCATTTCCTTCTCCTTTTTATAGATGGGGGAAACTGAAGCCAACAGGGTTAACAGACTTGCCTAGGGTCACACAGTTAATAAATGTCTGAGGTTGAATTTGAACTCAGGTCTTTCTGACTCCAAACCCTACACAGCTGAGAGAGGTTTGAGAGAGGATCACATAATCAATATGTGTCAGAGGCAAAACTCAAACCCAAACCTTCCTTGTTTTGAGGCTACCTCTTTATTCACTGTATCATACTGTAATAATGATTATTAATAATAAAAATATGATGATACCAAGGCTACAGGTTCATTGATCATATGAACCAGTCAAATGCACAAATATAAACATGAAAAATTCTTCTATAAATTATTCCAGAAGAGCCAAAAAAAGTGTCTGAAATAAAAAATTTTAAGTGACTTGGGAATAAAGATAGGAGGGAGATCATCTTTAGAGGACAATGAGGATCTCATTTATGGAGACGTAAGACAAATGGTGGGACATGTAGGTGGACTTATCCAGTAGACAACTGGACATGGGTGCCTCAAGTTCTGTAGAGAGCTGAGAGCAAGAGATAGTCATTTGAGAGTCATCTGCAAAGAAGTGATAGCTAAAGCTGAGGGAGGAGAAGAAATCAGTAAAGGACAGAGTGAAGAGAAGTTTGGTAACTAAGGTCTGGTAACCAAGAACAGTTAAGTGAGCCAGAAGGGGAAGAGGGACCAGTGAAAAAAGATAGAGGTAACAATGAGATTATTATTGGTGTGGTAAAATCAAGAAACAATGGTAATCAAGGGAGGAAAAAGTTGCCAGAAAAGAGGGAGAATAGTTCACAGTGATAGATACTCCAGAGACATCAAGGAGAAAAAAGTCTGAGAAAAGGTCACTGGGTATGAGGTATGTGATGTAGGACACAAACCCTTCAATTTATATTCCCGCCAAATTCTCTCTTCCATCTCTCACCTCTGTACCTTTGAACAGTCTGTCATTAATATCTGAAATGCACTCCCTCATGGTTTTCTGCAAGGTTCCTAAGAGAAATCTTTTCTTATCATCCTGGTTATTAGTGTTATCACCTCCCTTCCAGTGCTTCACAAAGGTTCTGGCTCTTATTGATAAACTGATAAACATTGATAAATGTTTGCTGACTCCTCAGTTACTCTGAGAAATCTTATATCTTACATCACAACATATCACACCACATTACATTGTTTCATAGTTCCCAGTTCATTTTTCAGTCATATCTGACTCTCTTGTGATCTCAGTTGGAGTTTTATTGGCAAAGAGATTGGAATGGTTTATCATTTCCTTCTCCAGCTCATTTTACAGATCAGAAAGTGAAGCAAACAGGATTGTGACTTCCTCAGGGTCACATAGCTGTTAAGTATCTGAAGCTGAATTTGAACTTAGGAGGAGGATTCTTCCTGATTCCAGATCCAGCAAGCAGTTACCTGCTCCTATCATATTATATTGATATGATATCATATATCATAATGTTATATTGTATCACATTATATCTATTTTAGGAGACAGAGACCTGAGAATGGTGAGGCAAGGAATAGGAATTCCAAGGAATAGGAAATTCTGAGTAAAAAACCTCAACTTTCACTTTTTCATTCAACAATCCTGTATAGTAGAGGAGGCTAGCCCTGACAACAGCAAGACTTGAGTTCAGTCTTGTCTCTGCTTGTAATAATTAGGTGGCTTGTAAGTTAATTTCTCAACGACCCTTGATTCTCTAAGACAACATTAGGGACAGTTCCTGATCTCCATCAGTAGAGGAAGAAAATCTCTCTTTTCCTTTCAGACAGCAGTTCAAATAACATCTTCTACAATCATGAAGCCCTTCTTGAGAGCTAATGTCCTCTCTCCTAATTTGTATTGAACTGTTTTATATATTTTTTCTTATTTCTCTTCTAATTGTTCTTGTTATCTCTCCCATCAGTAAATTCCTTGAGAGCAGCTATTATTTCATTTTTGTATTTGTATTCTGAGTGACTGACTCAATAACTTTGTATATAGTTGACCTTTAAAAAAAAGGTTGATTTACTGTTCTATAAGGAATCATGAGGGATGGGACTTCAAAATAGCCTGGAAAGACTTGCATGAAACTGATGCTGAGTGAAGTGAGCAGAACTAAAGAACAATAAAGACACTAATAATAATAACTTAACAGTACAATAATCAAATGGAAAATACCATCCATATCCAATCATATCTAGAGAAAGAACTGTGGAGTTTAAATGCAGATCAAAGCTTTCTGTCTTCAATTTTTAAAGATTATCTTATGTAGTATGTCTTTTTTTCTCACTAATGTTTTTCTTCTTTTGTTTGGATTTGATTTTTCTTTCACATGATTAATATGGCTATACATGTAAAACCTATTTTAGATTGCTTTTTGTAGGGGAGAGGGGAGGGAAATGAGGGAGGGAGAAAAATGTAAACTCAAAACCTTAAAAAAAATGATTGTTGAAAACTATCATTGCATGTAGTTAGAAAAATAAATAAATTAAATATTTAAATAAAAAAAAGAAATCATGAGGGATGGGACTTCAGAATAACCTGGAAAGACTTGGATGAACTGATGCGGAAAGGAGTGAGCAAAATTAGAAGATTATACATACTAACAACATTAAATGATTAACTATGATGGACTTATTCATTTCAGCAGCACAATAATCAAAGACAAGTCTAAAAGACTTGTAATGGAAAATACCATCCATATCCAGAGAAGGAACTAAGAAGTTTAAATGCAGACCAAAGCTTACTATCTTCAATATTTTAAAAATTGTCTTATGTCAATTTTTTCTCTCTACTGTTTCTTTTCTTCTAGTTGGACTTGATTCTTTTTTTTTGTTTTTTGGGTTTTTTTAGGTTTTTGCAAGGCAAATGGGGTTAAGTGGCTTGCCCAAGGCCACACAGCTAGGTAATTATTAAGTGTCTGAGACCGGATTTGAACCCAGGTACACCTGACTCCAAGGCCGGTGTTTTATCAACTATGACACCTAGCCTCCCTGGACTTGATTCTTTATAATTTGATTAATATTGTGACCATGTTTGGAATGGTTATACCTAGCATGTAGTGCCTATATTAGATTGCTTTCTGTTGGGGGAAGAGGGAGAAAAATGTAAAACTCTAAATCTTGCAAAAAAAAGATGATTGTTGAAAACTACAGTTGCATGTAGTTGAAAAAATAATCAAAATATTATTTCCTGAAAAAATAAAAAATAAAAAAAGATTGATTGATTTAGTTTTCACATAGTAGTTTCCCATCCATCCATACCAATTATCTGTGTGTGAGTTCCTTGTGATAGAATGAAATCTCCCTGAGGATAGTAATTGTTTTTGTTTTGTTTTGTTTTGTTTTGTCTTTAGTGCCTTGCACTCAGTAGAACTTAGTAAGAGGCTGTTGGATTATACTGAATTTAAACATGGCAATCCATTTTCTAGAAAAAAATGATGAGGTCAACTGATTTAGGTGAACATTTGCTTCTGTTTAAAATTGTCAATGTCCTTATCCAATAGAACATAGGACCTTTATCTTAAAGTAATATAGTCAAGGAATTTAATGGGAAAATGGCATGATGTAGTACAATGGATAAAACTCTGATCCTGGAGTCAGGAATACCCTAGTTCAAATTTGGTCTCAGACACTTACTAGCTGTGTGAACTTGGACAAGTCCTTAACCCTATTTGTCTCAATTTCTTCATATGTAAAAGGAACTGGAGAAGGAAATGGCAAACTACTCCAGAATCTTTGCAAAGAAAACCCCAAATGGGGTCATGGAGAGTCAGACAAGAATGAAAAATTACTGAATAACAATAGCAAATTGAGAAGAACACTGGATTTGAAGTCTAAAGACCTTGGTTCTAAATAAAAGCTCTACTATTTGTTGGCTGTAGGATTTGAGGAAAATCACTTCAATTTTCTGTATCTCAGTTTCCTCATCTATAAAATGAAGGGCATGGACAACAAATCTGCCAAGTCTAAGAAGACCTTTCTTTTCTTTTTTTTTTATTTAGCAAACATTTATTAAGTGACTTAATGTTTACAAGGCACTATATCTGAGTACTCCTTTTTCAGGTGTTTTTTTTTTTGCAAGGCAGTGGGGTTAAGTGTCTTGCCCAAAGCCACACAGCTAGGTAATTATTAAGTTTCTGAGGCCTTATTGGAACTCAGGTACTCCTGACTCCAGGGCTGGTGCTCTATACACTGCACTACCTAGCTGCCCCGTATATCTGAGTACACTTGATACAAAGATGAAATAAGATAGTTCTTACCTCAAGGAGTTTACAATAGGATTAAGTAAAGTATATATTTTCTATTTAACAAAAAAAAGACAAACCACATAATAGATCCATGTAATAAATTTTTTACAACTGTTTACATCTGACAGTTCTTTCCTGTAAACCACAACAGCAGTCAACTGAGGATTAAATTCAATCAATTTTTCTCCTCTTAATTTTTTTAGATTCATTTTCTTGATTATCATTTAATTTTTCTACAGATCTTTTCTCAACCCTTTCATTTTCCTTGTTTGCAATTTACTCAGATCTTGTTTCTGCATGTGAATTCTTCCATAAGTTGTACCAAAAGTATCATGGGAGATGTTTTTCTTCTTCTTTGGCTTCAGGGCTTTAGGCAATTTCATAGATAATTTATAAAGATCATCTGATGCCAAATAGGTTCTCCTCGTGGTCAGATCCAGTGATGGTCCCATTTCTTCCAATTCAATTCGTGGTGTTCTACAACCAGATTTCTTCAACAATAATTTATAAGTCCGAAAGTAAATCTTCCCATCCAGTGAAGTGAAATGCAAGACATGCTCTAGACCAGCAAGACAAATATTTGGTACCATAGGGCCTCTGAAGAAATCAATAAGAAGACTTCAATCTTCTATAGTCTTCACTTGCATCAAAAGCATCACCAGCAAATATCAACATGGGTTTTGTCCCCTCAGGGCACTTGCTGTTCTTAACATCATTAAGTGAGACAAATTTTTCAATACCTAGGTCAATCATATCTAGGACATGATAATCATACATGCAACCTACTATGAGATTATTTGGTCGCTTCTTATTATGAGATCCAAACATGAATAAGGAGCAGTCTGACTTCTTTGAAAAAAAATTCCAGGGACGTCTGGTCCTCAAAAGGTCTTGTAATTTTTTTTTATATAAAACACTGTAAGGTTTCTTCAAAGCATACATATCTGAGTACTTGAGTAATTATTGCATTTGCATTTCCCCCTTTAATAAGCATGGCATTTTTAACGTTTTCATTAAGTTTAGGCTCTCTCTTCTCAAGGAATCTCTTCACCCGTTTTGTTTTGGGCTTTACTACCTTACTACCACCAACTCGGCCATCGCTCCAAAAACTGGACACCGCATCCACGTTCGCCCAGAACGGAGAGAATCAAACCACCATAGTGTTCCCAGCTCCGACTCCCCTAGAAGACCTTACAAACTATGTTTTATTCCACTGAATCAATGCTTCCTTAGAATTTTAAAAGAAAAAAAAAAGATGACAGCAAGATTCATTTTCTTTGGTCTCAGTCAGTGGTGTACCGGGAAGAAGTCATTTGCTGTGGAGAATTGCCTTTTGCTTCCCTTTGCAGCTTTTCATCTGATACCTATGACCATTC
Source organism: Macrotis lagotis (assembly GCF_037893015.1). Taxonomy (NCBI): domain Eukaryota; kingdom Metazoa; phylum Chordata; class Mammalia; order Peramelemorphia; family Peramelidae; genus Macrotis; species Macrotis lagotis. Next base: position 195,678,177 of record NC_133659.1, read on the forward strand.
TCATAAAGGCTTCAGAGAAATAAAAAGTAGTCATTTGGATCCAGAATTGTTAATATCTTTTCTATTACTTTTTTTGTGAAGTAAAGTAAAGTGATCTTTCCTTTCCTTTTTGGAATGGAGCTCCTCGTGTTGATAAATTCACAGGTCCCATTCATTTGTTTCTGTGTTTTTTCCTCTCATTAGAATGTAAGCTCCCTGAGGGTAGGTATTGCTTTTTGTTTTGTCTTTTTATCCCTAATGCTTTGCAACTAATGGAGACATCATAAACGCTAATGGGAGTACATCTCAATTTCAGATATCTTGAGAATCAGATACCCAGAGTCTTTCAAAATTGTGTCATCTCCAGTGCCTATTTCTTCTGTATTAGGTTGACTCCATTATGTTTCCCAACTTTATCTTGTTAAGGTCCATCTCTATTCTCCTGGTTAATAGTTATTTGCTTTCTGGATGGTGAGTTTCTTGGCTTTTGGGACAAAGGTTGATCCTAGTTTATCTTTGTATGCCCTAGCACTAGTGATACTACTCTGCTGAGTAGAATGAAATGTTTAATTGAAATAAATTACATTTTTTATTATCTTCTGTAATTTAATATTATTGTATTTTTCCAATTACTTATAAATACAACTTTCAACATTCATTTTTTTGAAAGATTTGAGTTCTAAATTTTTCTTCCTCCCTCTCTCTCTCCTCCCTCCCTCCAAACAAGCTGATATGTTATAAATGTGCAATCATGTAAAACATTTCCACATGAGTCATGGTATGAAAGAAGAAACAGAACAAAAGGAAAAAAACACTAAAAAACCACCAAAGTGAAAATAGCTTTGCTCTGCATTCAGATTCTATCATTTATTTCTCTTTCCATGTGGATAACAATTTCTATTATGAGGCTTTTGATTTGCCTTGGATCATACTATTTTTTAAAATTTCATTTATTTAAGGCAAGGGGCTTAAGTGATTTGTCCAAGGTCACACAGCTAGGCAATTATTAAGTGTCTGAGGCTGAATTTGAACCTGAGTCCAGGTCCCGAGTTCTATCCACTGTGCCACCTAGCTGCCCCATTGTATCATATTATTGCTGAAAAAAGTGAAGTCCATCACACAATGTTACTGTTAGCATATACAATATTCTCTTGATTCTGTTCATTTCACTTGGCATCATTTCATTCATGTCTTTCCTGGTTTTTCTGGAATGTTCCTGTTCATCATTTCTTAGAGCATAGCATTATGGCTTTAGAGTGATTTTAATTTCAATGAATTGATGTTTAATAGAAGTGAATTGGACTTCATCTTCTTTCTCTAATTCTTGATCCAGGCATTAGATAACGACTTGGTTGGTAGAGATGGAAACAACCCATTTCCTCCAGTTGGAAAAACTGAAAAAATTCTCAGTCCTAATAACTGATATTTTTTTTTTTAGATGGGCAGGATAGAGAAAGAGAGAGCACAGGTTTAGGACTCAGCCTGAGAGGACAATCCTAATCCCTATGTCCAACAGGGCTAGTCCCCCTCATCTCCTCCTATCTGCTTCACCAGATGTGAGGGGCCTCACAATTGCCTGCAGATGAGCAGAATCTGTAACTAAGCCAAGAAATGGTTCTGAGTGTGTTCATATATATATATATATATATATATATATATATATATATATATATATATATATTTTTTTTGTGTGTGTGTGTGTGTGTGTGTGTGTGTGTAGACATGTGGGTGGTGTGACCTGTATGGCACTGTATGTGGAAGTTTGGGTCAGGGATATGTGCGTGACTAAACTTAAGTGTGTACCATTTCCCTGGGCTCAGGATGTGCTCTAAAGAAATGCTTCTCCCTCTTCATTTCTGAAGCATAGTTTCTCCTTTTCCATTTTCTCAGCTTTAAACAAATCTTATTATGGTAGAAAAAAATCTAGCACTGGGAGTGATGGAATCATAGGATTTAGAGAAAGGACTTTAGAAACCATCTAGTCCAACATCCTCATTTTAAAGCAGAGAGGCTAAGTAACAAAGTGACTAAGTGGCAGGACCTAGAATATAAACTCTAGAATTCATCCAATCCAGTGCCTTTTCCACACCCTGAGAGTGAGACAAACTGGGTTATCTAAGTTCTTGTCAAGTCTCTGTGATCTTGGATCTCAGTCTTCTCATTTGTATAATGGGTTAGGGAGTGTCTTAGACTAGGTAGTTTCTGAAATTTCTCCCAGCTTTTATGTTCTGTGACCCTGTGTCCCATGGGCCAGAAGAAGTAACCAAAAGCTTTCCATGTACATCAAGAGAGCAAGAAGTTTTTCACTAGAAGACCTGGAATTCCTACAACTACTATTCTGGGTACAGACTGTTAAGTAAATTGCCCAAAGTCCTGTATATTCCCCATCAAAGAGTGTGTATTTCAGGAGACTGAGTCTTGGAGGAGGCGGGTCTTCAAGGAATCAGAAATTCTGAGTAAAGAATCTCAACTTTCTACTTATTCAACAAACAGTTTTTTAAATTTTTGCATTTTTAAAATAATATTTCCCCAATTACATATAAAGACAATTTTAAACATTCATCCCTCTTTTACACAATAAGCATTTGACATAGATTATATAAGTGCTATCATGCAAAACACTCAACAAACATTTATTAAAAATGCTCAATTGGGTGGTTAGGTGGCGCAGTGAATAAAGCACCGGCCTGGAGTCAGGAGTACCTGGGTTCAAATCCGGTCTCAGACACTTAATAATTACCTAGCTGTGTGGCCTTGGGCAAGCCACTTAACTCTATTTGCCTTTCAAAAACTTAAAAAACAACAACAAAATGCTCAACTGAATCAGGCACTGTACTGGATACTGGAGGAAGAGAGGAAGGGAGGAAGGGAGAGAGGAAGGGAGGAAGAGAGGAAGGGAGGAAAAGGGAAGGGAGGAAGGAAAGGGAGGGAAGGTGGAAGCAAGGAAGAAAAGACCTCTAGGAGCTTGCATTCTACAGGAAATTAATAACCACTATAGGTACATTTATAAGGAAATGTGTGCATGGGGGAGAGGGAGACAGCCAGCATCTGGAGGGAATCTGGATGGGTCTCACATGGGAGCTGAGGGCCTTGAAGAAAACTAGAGATTCTAAGAGGTAGGAGGGAGGAGAGTAAGGGGTGCCTTACAGGAATGGGGGGACGTCCATTACAAAAACTCAGGTGATGGAATGTTGAACATAAGAAACAGACTATTTGGGTTGTTACTTGGAGGCGAGGAAGAGAAATCATGTGATCGGAAAGATAGGCCGGGGCCATGTTATGGAGGACTTTATTTTTTTTTAATGACAAGCAGGAAAATTTTTATTCTATATTTTAAATAATCGTAAGTTTCTTGAACAAAGAAATGACGCGGTCAGATCCATTCTTTGGATGGAAATTACTTTGGCAGCTGGGTGTAAAAATGAATCGGAGAGGGGAGAGAACTGAGAATGGGAGACCAGTTAGGGATTTATTGTCATAGGAACGGGAAGGGAGATGAGGACTGAACTAGGGTGGTCGCCCTCTGGGAGAGGGAAGGAAGGAACCTGAGGATCGACTCTATATTCTGAGTGAGGGAGAGTCAGGAGGACGACACTGAGGTTGCAAACGTAGAGTGGGGAAAAACATTGCTTCATCTGCATTCTCAGTATCTACTTTTCTCCAAAACCCTTACTCCGCCCCCCGCCCTACCCCCTTTCTTTATTTAATACAGAATTTGATTTGGCCAATCAGAATCCCGTTCCTTTATTTCGCTCGTCTGTTTCTACTGGGGATTAACCAATGGAAGCTTAAAGGCCCAGGAGCCGAGCCAGAGATAAGGGAGCAGCGGCTGTGGGCTCCGCAGTCCTATCTCTGGGCTCCTTCGATTCAAGTGGAGAGACAATTATGGACATTATCTCCGAGTCTGTTCTTGAAAAACATGTGTATATCCAAGCTCTAAGACTCTGGAGGTGGGAAAAGGGTCGGACTTCCGAGATTCTGTGCTTTGGGAAATGGCAGAGGATAGCAGATGGGGAGACAGTAAGGGTTCCCAACTCAGAATCAATCCCCCTTGGGAAGGAAGTGAAGGTCTGTTCCTCCATTGCGTCTGCAACCTGTCTAGGTTAAGGGAAGGGCTCTAGATGGCCCTGCGTACCCTGAACAGCTAATTGCCCTTCCCCCACCTAAGATTGAAAGGAAAGGGGTTTAAGACAACAGTTTGGACTGCCGGTTTGGTGTTAGGGAGACGCCGAAGGGAAGGGATGTCTTCTTTTGGAGGAGCAAGTTGATTTCAGGTTCTGTGCTGAGACAGAATGACTTGAAACTAATAATTTCAACTGTGGATTTCCTCTCTGAGCCTCAGTTAACTCATCCCCATTGGGGATTGGATTAGTTGATTTTTTTTTTTTAGATTTTTCAAGGTAATGGCTAGGTAATTATTAAGTGTCTGAGGTCACATTTGAACTCAGGTCCTCCTGACTCCAAGGTGCTCTATCCATTGTGCTCTATCCATTGTGCCCTCTATCCGCCCCTGGATTAGTTTAATTTTAAGGTTCTTCTTGCGCTGATATTCTATGGTTCTGTGACTCTTTGGCTCCTCTGAAACGTGGTTATATGTCCTCCTCCCATCTTCTTCTTTGTTTTCTAGAGACTGAGCCTATCAGTCCATTCCCAGTTCTGAACTCCTACTATCAGCACTGGGCTGAGATCTAGGGAAGGAAGACAGTTTCCATTTTGGGGAGTTCCAGAAGCTTGCAGTACACAGAGTCAAAGACTGGCTTTCCAACTGGACAGAGCTTGGGACATCAGAGGTATAGATGAGAATGGGGGGGGGGGTGTCAGGGTAGGCTTCCTGGGTTATGGGGAACATAGAGCATAGTTAGGAAGATGAAGGAAAGGGTTTAGGGGGGAAATTCAGTGTATTGAGTATTGGTTGGTGGGGAAACAAGAGGCATAAAAATATGAGACTTGAACCAGACCTATACACACACATATTCAGGGATTCTGGGCTAGAGAGGCTGTGTAGATGAAAGGATGAAATTAGAAATTAAAATGGTTTTCATGAAATGCCTCCATCTAAGGTATACCCTAATAATACAAAAGAATATCATTAAGAAATTGCATGACAAACATGGAAGTTGGGTTGGTGACAAGAGAGAGAGAAAGGGATGAAAGGTGGACAGCCAGTGTCCTCTACTAGTGCCCCTAAGATGCCTCCTTAATCTTGTTGGGAAGACATGGATGAGAGTTACATAAAATGAACAGAAATAGAGGGACTACAATTTTCATCACTGAAGGGAATTCCTGAATTGATTAAATCCCAGAGCCATCTGAGTAATTCAAAAGGCAAAGGAATCCATAGGGTTGCCACTGCCTTTGGATTGAAGAAAAGCTGGGTACTCTGATGGTTTTTTTACTTTAAAAAAATTTTAATTCTTTTTATTATTCTGAATGTTAACCACAACAACAAAAATGGTATTTTCTCATGGGGAATGGACTGGGAAAGTAATAACCATTTTTATAGTGACTAATATGTGCCACGCATTGTCCTAGAAGCTTTTACAATTATTATTTCATTCAATCTCATACACAGCAGAACTCAAAAACAGGATTATATATGAGACCATGAATGTTCATTTTACACTACTTATTTTATTTTATTTTTTGTTTTTTCAAGGCAATAGGGTTAAGTGACTTGCCTAAGGTCCCATAGCTAGGCAAGTATTATGTGTCTGAGGTGGAATATGAACTCATGTCTTCCTAACTCTAGGGCAAGTAGAGCAAGTAGTTTTTTAAAAGTTTTTTAAAAGTATATGATAAATTCCACAAATTGCTTTTAAAATTATTTGGATTCTGTTTCCTTTTGAACTTTATCTGTTCTCATATATATAAAACTTTCAATGATTTAAATTTTTGTGGCATTCATTCAACAAATATTCATATATAACTCCAGCAAAGTTGCAGGATATAAAATAAACCCACACACATCTTTAGCATTTCTGTAAATTGCTAACAAAACCCAGCAGGAAGAGATACAGAGAAATTCCATTTAAAATAACTACAGATAGTATAAAATATTTGCCAAGACATACATAGGAACTAGGTGAATAAAATTGCAAAACACTTCACACAAATAAAGACATATAAATAATTGGAGAAATATAATTTATTCATGGGTAAGAAGAGCCAATATAAAAAAAATTACAGTACTACCTAAATTTATTTATTCAATGCCATACCCATCAAATTACTTTATAGAGCTGGAAAAAATCATAACAAAATTCATCCAGAGAAACAAAAAGTCAAGAATATCAAGGGAATCAAAAAAAATTTAAAGGAAAGTGGCTTAGTTTTTTTTGTGGTGATGATAAATTGAAAATTGAGGGAATGCCTATAAATTAGAGAATGGATGAAGAAGTTATGATATGCAAATATGATTGAATATCATTGTACTATAAGAAATTATGATGATGAATGAAGATAAATCTAGAAAGACTTATGTAAAGTGAAATGAGCAGAACCACAATTTCAATGTACACAATAATAGCAATACTGTAAAGATAATCAACTATGAAAGAATTAGTAACTAACACAATTCCTGATCACAATTGCGAAGAATTCATTATGAAGTGTACAATTCACCTCCAGATAGAAAAGTATAAAACAAAGCAATTTTTTTCTCTTTCTTTTTCTTGCTTTCTTTGGCTAATGCAGAAATTTACTTTGCAGGACTATATATTTGTAATTTGTTTTTCTTGTCTTTTCATTGGCTGGAAAAGGAGACAGGATGGAGGAGAGAGACTGAAAAAAAAGTGTACTTAAGCAAGTATTTATTCAATAAGTGCTTAACTATGTTAATGTTCCTTCTCTCAACAAATCCCTTAATCAAAAATCAAGAGAAAAAAAATTGTAACAAATAAGCATATCCAACAAAAAGTATCTAAAAATGTATATACTTTAGAGTATGTACATAAGAGGTGAGTAGCAGGATATATCATAGGTCCTCTGGAGACATGGCTGATTTATACATTCATCAGAATGCTTTAGTCTTTACAGTGTTATTATCCTTCTCTAAATTGTTCTCTGGGTTCTCATTTTATTATGTATCAATTCACACCACCTATTGCTCTCTGACATGAACTCTGTCATTTCTTGCCTCACAATAATATTTCATTATATTCATATACTGAAAGTTGTTCAGCCAATCTCCAATTTATGTGAATCCCTTTTGATTTTTTCCCCTGTGATTCTCTTCTCTTTTATCTTTTCTTTTCACTGCCACCTTCAAGATCTGAAAGTTTATGACTATTTTTTCTTCCTGGTATTATCCTTCCTCTTAATCCCCTACCTCCTACCACATGCTTGTTTTCCCTGTTGAGTTTCATACCACATAATTGTTTGTATGTATATTCAACCTTCCTTTGTCCATTTCAAATTGCTTAACCTAATCTCCATATTCGCATACTTTTTTTCCCCCATGGACCTCAATTATGAGAAATAGCAAATTTTATCTTTTTCTTTCTCCTTCCTTGTGTATTTTTTAAATCCTCTTTTCTCTTCCCCCTCTTAAACTCTCAGAACAAAATCTACTCCCGGGTTCTCTATTTTTCTTACTTAATTCCTTCAATACTCTGTGAAGATGTTAAGGTTTTGAAGGATTATTTGTTTTTTCTTTCCTTTTAGAATATTAGTACTACATCATCACATCGTTGTTTAGTCATTTTCAGTCATGTCCAAATCTTCATGATCCCTTTTGGGATTTTCTTGGCCAAAATTCTGGAATAGATTATGATTTCTTTTCCAAGTTCATTTTACAAATCAAGAAACTGGGGAAAACAAGGTTAAATAACTTTCTCAGTATCACATAACTAGTATCTGAGGTTAGATTTGAACTCAAGTCATTATGACTACAATCCTGGCATTCTAGCCATTGCATTACCTAGCTGCCTACATCTATACATAACCCCTTCCAATTGCTCAAGATTATCTTTTTAGGTTTCTCTTGATTCATGTGTTTGAATTTAAACTTCTTGTTTAGCTCTTATCTTTTTATTTTCCAGAGATGCCTCCTCCTCCTCATTCCTTCCACAAGATTGTATTCAGCTTTGCTGGTTAAATTTTTCCCGATTGTAAATCTGTATTGCCTTTTGGAATATTGCATTCCTAGATGTCTTTTGTTTTTTAGTAGAAGCTGTCAGGTCTTATGTGAACCTGACTGTGGTCTGGATTTTGGTGTGACATTCCTGGGATTATTCCTTTTTAGGATTTTATTCTGGAGATGAATGATAGATACCTTCTTTCTTTATTTTTCCCTTTGAATCTAATGTGTCTGGAAAGTACAGACTTTTAGAAATTATAGTTTTTAGGGAGTCCAGTTATTCTTAAATTATCTTTCATTAGCATCTCCTTAAAACCATCAGTAAGCATTATTTGTAATGGGAATAAGCTAGAATCTTCACAATAACATAAGGAGTAAAACAAGGATGCCTATTATCACTAATATTATTCAAAATTATGTTAGAAATTGTAGCATTAAGGGGGATTTCTGGAGTGGAGCCAAGATGGCAGCCAAAGCTAGCATGTTCCCAGAGCTTTTCCTGATACAACTTTATTTATTTATTTATTTCATAAATTTTATTTTTTATTTTATTTTTAAATTTTCCCCTTCCAGCTACATGCAAAAGTAAGTTTCAACATTTACTTCCAAACCCTTGAGTTCCAAATTCTCTCCCTTCCTCCCACCCCACTCCCCCACATTGAGAAAGCAAGTTACTTGATGTAAGTTAGAAATGTGTAGCCATGAAAAACATTACTACAATAGTTATGTTGTAAAAGTAAACATAACCTCCTCCTGAGAAAGAGAAACCTCAAGAAAAATAAAGTGAGGATTATAGGCTTCAGCCTGTATTTAGACACCATCAGCTCTATCTTTGGAATGGATAGCAGTCTTTAACATATGTCCATCAGAGAAATTGCTTCAATATTTTTCCCACAGTTGCTATTGCTAGCTGTATTTCCCTCCATCCTATTCTCCTCCACCATTTATTCTATTCTCTCTGTTCTTTTGCCCTGTCTTTCCTCAAAAGTGTGTTATATCTGACTACTCTCTCCCATGATCTTACCTCTTTTTTTATCACCTACACTCCCTCTTCCCTCCTATTTTCCCTATCCTGTTCTATTTTCCTTTAGGCTAAGATAAATTTCTATACTCAATTGAGTGTGTGTATTATTCCCTCTCTGAGTCACTTCTGATGAGAGTCAGGTTCACTCACTCCCCCCCTTACCTTCCCCCTCTTCCACTCCAGTGCAAAAATTTTATCTTGGCTCTTTTATGTAAAATAGCTTACCCCATTCAACCTTTCCATTTCCTTTCTTCCAGTCCATTCCTTTCTCCCCCATTAACTCCATCTTTTTAATATATTTTACCTTCAAATACAACTTCCTCCTGTGCTTTGTCTATATATGCTCCTTCTAACTGCCCTAATAAATGAGAAGGTTCATATGAGTTTTCAGTATCCTCTTCCCATGCAGGAATACAAGCAGTTCAAAATCTTTAAATCCCTCATAATTTGCCATTCCCATTCACCTTCTCCATGTTTCACTTGAGTACTATACTTGGAGATCAAACTTTCTGTTCAGCTTTGGTTGTTTCAAAAGGAAGTTTAAAAATCTCTTATTTCATTGAATGGCCATCTTTTTCCCTGAAAGAGTATGTTCAGTTTTTCTGGGTAGTTGATTCTAGGTTGTGATCCAAGCTCTTTTGCCTTCTAGAATATCATATTCCAAGCCCTATGAGCCCTTAATGTAGAAGCTGCTAAATCCTATGTTAACCTGACTGTAGCTCCATGATTTTTGAATTGTTTCTTTCTAACTGCTTGTAATATATTCTCCTTGACTAGGGAATTCTGGAATTTGGCTATAATATTCCTGGAAGTTTTCATTTTGGGATCTCTTTCAGTAAGTGATTGGTAGATTCTTTCAATTTCTATTTTGCCCTTTGTTTCTATGATATCAGGGTATGTTCCTGGAATCCCACGAATGTCTTGGAATATCCCAGGAATGCCATACCAAAATCCAGAGCTTCTTTGTCAAAGAGAAAATTCTATAAGCATTCAATAAAAAGCAATTCAAGTACCAAGATTTTTCCTGGATTATTTCGGCTGGGCTGTTTTTTTTTTATCATGATTTTCAGATAGTCCAATAATTTTAAATTATCTCTTCTGGATCTGTTTTCCAGATCAGTTGCCTTTCCAATGAAATATTTTACATTTTCTCCTAGTTTTTATTCTTTGTTTTTGTTTTATTGTTTCTTGATTTCTCCCAAAGTCATAAGCTTCCCCTTGCCCCATTCTACATTTGAAGGAATTATTTTCTTCAGAGAGCTTTTGTGTCTCCTTTCCCATCTGGCCAATTCTTCTTTTAAGGCATTCTTCTTCTCATTAGCCTTTTAAACTGCTTTTTCCATTTGACCCAAACTGGTTTTTAAGATGCTATTTTCTTCAATATTTTTTTGTATCTCCTTCACCAAGCTGCTGTCTTGGTTTTCATGATTTTCCCACATCACTCTCATTTCTCTTTCCAATTTTTCCTCTACCTCCCTTACTTGATTTTCTTATCTTTCATAGCCTGAGACCAAGTCATATTTTTCTTGTAGGCTTTGGATTCACAAGTTTTGACTTTGTTATGTTCTAAGTGAATATTTTGATCCTCCAAAGGAACAAAGTAATTGTCTATGGTTGAATATTTTTTCTTCTGTTACCTGATTATTTCCTAGCCTATCACTTGATTTTAATTCTCTGGTAAGGTGGGGCTCTGCTTCCAAGGTGGAGGACACACTCACAAACTTTTGAGAGTTTTTGTAGCTATTTTCAGAGATACCTCCAGGGACTGCAAATTTTCAATTTCTCCAAGGTCTTATGAGAGGTTATGACTACTGTCCTGGCCTGTGCTATGGTTTGTGGGTGCCCACAAGCACTCTTTTCTGCACTGGAACCAAGGGGAGGGTCCCTGCTATGCTGTAGGCAGTAAGTTCTGTTTTACTTCTGCTCCTTTTTTTTAAGACTAGGGTCCCAGATTGGACCCAGATATGGCAAGCAACAGAATCCTGCCTCAAGGATAGCAAAGAGACCTCTGCAATCTCCCCTGACCCCCTTTACCATCAGTGGGTTTGAGTGCTCTAGAAGTAACTGCCAAGATAATTCAGGCCAATAAAAAAATACTAGCAATAACAATGGGAAGAAAAAAATTGAAAGAATCTAAATGGGCAATAAGGCAATAAAACCATCTCTTTTTGTAGACAATATATGATAATATACTTAGAAAATCCTAGAAATTCAACTAAAAGTCTAGTTGAGAAGCAGCTTGGTGCTTCTTGTCCTTTGTTATTGAAGAAGACTAAAATGACTTCACTGTGTTTGAGACAAATTACAGTGTGTCCAACTGTAGCTAATCGAACCAATACGAGCTTAGAATACTCTACCACAGGTCAGACAAAAATAGTCCATGTGAATACTTGGAGTGGATACTCTAGACTTATGTATGTCACATTTTCTTTGAACTATTTTCATTCTGCCTTCCTCACAGAGTGCAGCATCCTCACTGATGATGGCATGCCATGCTGGGTGGTCCAGTGCCAGTGTCTCCCATATTGTACAATCAATTCTAAAGTTCTTCAATGAGACCTTCAAGGTGTCTCAGTATTGCTTCTTTTAATCCCTTTATGAGCACTAGCCCTGTGTGAATTTTCCATTAAATAGTTTTTTTTTTTGGCATATGTAAGTCTGACATTCTAACAATGTGCTCAGCCCATTGGAGCTGTACTCTCTGTAGTGATGTTGGAATGCTAGGCAGTTTAGCTCAAGAAAGGACCTCAGTGTCGGATTTCTTCTCCTGCCAGGGAATCTTCAGAATCTTCTAAGACAATTTAAATGGAAGCAATTCAGTTTCCTGACATGGTGGTGGTAAACTGAACAAGCATCATTTATTCAAAAATATTCATAGCAGCCCTGTTTGTGGTGGCAAAGAATTAGAAATTCAGTGAATGTCCTTCAATTGGGGAATGGCTGAACAAATTGTGGTATACGTACATTATGGAACACTATTGTCTATTAGAAACCAGGAGGGATGGGAATTCAGGGAAGCCTCAAAAGATTTGAATGAATTGATGCTGATTGAGATGAGCAGAACCAGAAGAACATTGTACACCTTAACAGCAACATGGGGGTGATGATCAACCTTAATGGACTTGCTCATTCCATCAGTGCAACAATCAGGGACAATTTTGGGTTATCTGCAATGGAAAATACCATCTGTATCCAGAGAAAGAATTTTAGAGTTTAAACAAAGACCAAAGACTATTACCTTTGATTTTTAAAAAAAAGTTATCTTATTATGTAGTTTTTCTATCTCTTACCCTTTATTTTTTCCCTTAAGGATATGATTTCTCTCTCATCACATTCAACTTAGATCAATGTATACCATGGAAATACTGTAAAGACTAACAGACTGCCTTCTGTGGAGGGTGGGGGAGGGAAGTGAGATTAGGGGAAAAATTGTAAAATTAAAAATAAATAAACTAATTTAAAAAAATTGAATAAGTTTCCCAGGCATATGGCAATGAGGTCAGCACAACAGCTCTGTAGACCTTCAGTTGGGTAGTCACTCTAACCTCTTCTCTCCCACACTTACTTTTGGAGCCTCCCAAACTGGCTCTGGCAATGCATGTGTCAATGGAAAGGACAATGCCAAGGTAAGTGAACTTGTCTCTAGATCTCAAAACTTCTCCATTTGCTGTAATCAATGGTTCCACATATGGATGGTATGCTGCTGGCTGATATGTTTTCTTGGTGTAATTGTTAGACCAAAATTAGTACAAGCTGCAGAGAATCGATCTGTACTTTGTTGCATCTCAGCTTCAGAGGCTGCATTGTGGACACAATCATCTGTAAACAGATCATGCACCAACACTCCCTCCACTTTGGTCTTGGCTTGTAACCTTTTCAAAGTGAAGAATTTGCCATCAGTGTGGTAGCTGACTTTGAGGACGTATTCATCCTCAGTGAAGGCATTTTATAGCATGGCTGAAAATATCATGCTAAAAAGTATGGGAGCAAGGACACATCCTTGTTTTATTCCATTGGTGAATAGGAAATCTCAAGAGCATTGTTCACTATGCAGAACCCGGGCATGCATGCCATCATGAAACTGATGTACAAAACTGATGAACTACTCTGGGTAACCAAATTTGGACATAATTTTCCATAAACCCTCAAGACTCAGATCTACAAATGTTGTAAACAGAATTCAGTTCTGTTTCTGGAATTTTTCCTGGAGTTCACCAACTTCCAGGATCAGTCTATTGAGATGGACTTGGAAGAATCTTACCAGCAATGACTAAAAGAGAAATACCCCTGTATTGTCACAGGACAATCTATTCCCTTTACTTTTATAGAGATGGACAATGGAGACATCCTCAAATTCTTGTGGGATAACCTCTTCATGCCATATAACCTGTAAAATTTCAGTCAGTTTTTAGATGTGCAATGGACTCTCCATCTTGTAGATCTCAGCTGTAATAGAATCAGTACCAGATGCTTTGCCATTTGAAAGGAGCCTAATGGCATCAAAATCTCTTCTTTAGTTGAAACTTCAGCTAAGTTCCTGATTGACTTCAACTTGAGGTAAATGGTCAGTGACTTCTGCATTGATTGATGATGATCTGTTAAGAACATAATTGAAGTGTTCAGCCTATTTCTCTAGGATCATGCACCTACCATTAATCAATGTGGATCCATCAGCACTGAGTAGTTGAGATGCACCATATGTCTTTGGCCCATAAATAGCTTTCAGGGTATCATAAAAGCATTTTGGTTTGTTACTGTCTGCATAAAAGAATATTTCATCTGCCTTCTTAATGAGCCAAGAATCCTGCATCTCCCTAAGCTATGCTTGTACTTGGCTTGATGGAATTAAGTGCTGCCTTCTTTGAAATGGATGAACCATTCTACTGGTAGAGTTGTTGTTTTTCATTTAGCATCTTCTGTATTTCCCCATCATTTTCATCAGAAAATGGTGTTTGCATGTGTTCTGGCCCAGATGAACAAATGCAATACTGTATACTAGATCTCTGAAAGTTTCCCACTCTTTTTCTGCTCCACTGTTGCCAACTTTGTTGGCTCCGTTTTCCCTCCAAATTAGCAACAAACTTTCACTGCTTAGAGAGACACTCTAATCTATTGACAATAATTCCTCTGGTGGTCATTTTGCCTTGGGGCCACCACTTTGATTGAATGTGAATATTTAGCTTAGAGAAGATAGATCTATGATCAGGTCCAGCATTTTGCACCACACGTTGCCTTTGTCATTCTCATATCCTATCTATTTTTTCTCCTTACAATTATATAGTCTATTAGATGCCAAAATTGGCTACAAGGGTGCATCAAGGTAGCTCAGTGGTACAGTGATAGATCATTGATCCTGGAATCAGGAGGACCTGAATTCAAATCCAGTCTCAGTTACTTTTTACTTTCTAGCTGTGTGAACCTGGTCAAGCATTTAACCCTAGTTGTTTCACACACACACAAAAATAAACAAATAAAAGGCTAGTTGAAATAATAATTTTAGCAAAGTAGAAGGATATAAAATAAATCTATATAAATCATAAGCATTTCTATATATCAACAACTAAACTCTGCAAGAAGAGAAAGAAAGCTATCTCCCATTTAAAATAATTGTAGATAGAATAAAATTCCTATGAGTAACCTGCCAAGATAAACCCAGGAACTACACAAACACAATTATAAAATATTTTTACACAAATAAAATCAGATTTAAATAATTGGAGAAATATTCATATATAGATAGACCCAAAATAACAATTCTACCTAAACTAATCTACTTATTCAATTTCATCTCAATTAAAATACCAAAAAATTACTTTATTAACCTAGAAAAAATAAGAAAATTCATTTAGAAGAACAAAAGACCAAAAAATATCAAAGGAATCAATGAAAAAACTGGAAAGGAAGGAGGTTTAGTAGTACCAGATCTTAAACTATATTAAAAGGCTGTAATTGTCAAACCTATTTTGTACAGGCTAAGAAATAAAAATGAGATCAGAAGAACAAAGTAGACATACAATAGTAGTGAGTGATTATGGTAATTCTGTGTTTAGCAAATGTACAGATGTAAACTTTTGGGATAAGAATTCTCTATTTGATAAAAAGCTTTGGAAAAATTGGAAAGCCATCTAACAAGTTGAGTATAGATCAATATATTATACCATTTACCAAGATAAGGTCAAAATGGATATCTGGTCTAGATATAAAGGAGAAAGTATAAATAAATTAGAAAAAGATGGAATATTACCTAACATGGATAGAAGAAGAATTTATGAATAAATAGGGATGTGAGATATGATAAATAATTTTGATTGCATTAAAAGGTTTTTGTTCAAATAAAACCAATATTGTCGAATTCAGAAGGAATACATAAAATTGGAGAAAAATTTAGTTAGTTTCTAAGATAAAGTTCTCATACCTCAAATATATAGAGAATTTTGTCAAATTTATAAGATGAGTAATTCTTCAATTGATAAATGGTTGAATGATAGGAACAGGCAGTCTTTCAATGAAATCCAGGCTATTTATAGTCATAAGAAAAAATACTCTAAATCATTATTGGTTAGAGAAATGCAAATTAAAATAAACCTGTCAAACTGGCTAAAATAATAGAAGGAGAAAAATAGCAAATGTTAGAGAGGATGTAGAAAAATTGAGATATTACTATATTGTAATCCAACCCTCTGAGACAACAATATCATTATCAAATCTATTTCTCAAGATGATAAGGGAAAAAAGGAAAAGAACCCATAGCATCATCATCTTCTTTTTTCCTTTTTCCTCTTCTGAAATTAGGTGCATCAGATCTTAGAGGTTCACAGTGTTAGATCTATGGACCTCTATGGCAACTCAGAACAGAATTCTGGACACCTTGGAGACCCTAGGCACTGGATTTCACTGCCATACAACACTGGTTGGTTGTTGCTGATCCTCACTTTGGGTTTCCAACTACCCTGGGAATTTCTCAGGGGAAGTCCTCTGCTCTTATATTTGTCTCTTGCTCATCTCTGGTTATTCTGGGAAACTATCAGGGTTATTTTTGCCTGCACTGCCTCCAGCTTTACTCAAGGCCCCCTTGTCTATGAATTTCTGCTGACTTCTTGTGCACTTCTGGAGTAGAAAAAGACACAGTAGCTTCTCATTGAATTTCTTGATCATTATTCAGTCTAGTGAGAATTTCAAGTATTGGAGCACAGCAGTCAATCTTCATTCAGGCAGTTACCTTTAGTAGAAGTCTAACCCTGATATTTCCACAGCTGAGTCAGATTCATTTCCTGTGCAGCAATTTAAAATATGCAAATTAAGTTAGATTTTCATTTAAAAATACTGAGACCATCTTTAAGAGGTGTTTGGACCTGAGTTGACTCAGCAGAGTCAGGCTATTGACTTTGCTTCCTGGTTGTTCAAGTATAAAACAGCTAGAAGGAGCTCCCATGCTTGGCTGGTAGCTCCTGATGGGTAATTCAAACTAGGGAGCTTCCCTTAGCTGAATCACTTCAAGATGTCTTTAATGACTATCTTTGTTGAATAACTTCTCCAGCTATGTCTAATTAGATCTTCTTTGTGAATTGTTGAATGACCTACGGGGGTCATCATGACCACTAGGGAACTAACTGGTTGAGGCAAGCCCAACCCAGAACAATTAACATATTTCTACAAGAGTGGAACAGAAAGAGTTGGCATGAACAAACAAGAGAACAATTTATAACAAAACTGACAACTACACTGTTAAAAAAAACTACCTTTGAAAGTTGTAAGAACTATGATCAATACAATGACCATTCTTGATTCCAGATTCACCAATGATGAAACATGCTACTCAATACAAACAGGTGATGGATTTAGAGTGTGAAATGAGTCATATTTTTGTATATAACCACTGGGAGGGTATTTCTTTTGCTTGACCATGAATATTTATCAAATATTTATCAATATTTATTCAGCAAATAGCTGAAGTGAGTGTTGAGCTGAAGTCAGGAACTCATCTTCCTGACTTTAAATCTGGCTTCAGATCCTTATTGGCTAAGTGACCTTGGACATGTCACTTAACCTTGCTTGCCTCCATTTCTTCTCTGTAAAATGAGCTAGAGAAGGAAATGGCAAACAGCTGCTGTATCTTTGCCAAGAAAATGCCTAAAGGGGCCATGAAGAGTCAGACACAGCTGAAACAACTGAATAACAACTGCAGATTTATCAAAATAAATTTGGTTGTTTTTTTTTCTTTTTCAGTGGGATAGGCCTGAGATGGAGGAAAAAATAGATTAAAAATGGAGGTTGGGGGTGCTAAAGACAAAGAATATTGTAAGTACTTTCAGATGAGGTCACTCTCACTGGTTTTACTTAATTGTCTTACTTTCTTATAAAGACCTCTCACAAAATGGGAATGTATATGGAAAATGTAATGTGTTTGTATATGTAATATAAAAACAAAACATGTTAATAAAACAGCAAGTGACACCCCCAAAAAATGAAGTGAGGAAGGGTCATGTCAAAAAAGGTGAAGTTGAATTAATCTTCATGTTTTGGGGAGTGTCTTTGGAAATGGTGATTGCTTATCATTCCCAATACCTGGGAAATCAGATAGCCATTCCATGAGAAGAAAACAGTTTGAGTATGTTCTGGGTCCTTAAGAGCAGTACTTAGGAGATAGATAATTGCACTAACTGTCTTTTAGGTTCATCATCTGTGTTGTCCTGGACCTTTCTGACATTGTAATTGAAATTATCTCCAAGTTCTTCTAGAGATTTTTTCAAAATCAGTGCCATTTCTCATCTAACCAGTCTCCTTTACATCTTCATCCTTCATCACTTCCACCCTTTAACTCATACTTCATGAGGACCCTCTGGTTCTGGAACCCCTCCTTCCTTTGGACAGGATGGTTGAGAGCTTCTCCCTTGATGTCCATTGAAGCAGGACATCTCTTTCTTTTCATTTCCCACCAGACTATCCTCTTATGAACATCTCCATCATGTCCCCCCCACCAATTTTTTTTCCTGATTTTCAAGCTTCATTTTTACATTGTCTTCTCCTATTAGATTGTAAAGCCCTTGAGTTCAGGGACTGTTTTTTTTCTTTTTTTGGAGTATTCCCAGTACTCAGCACAGTGCTCATCACTGCTCTGCCCTAGTTGTGACCAGAAGCCATCATCACCATCACCCAATTGCCTCTGAATCTCACTGAAAGGGAGCCCCTCCCAACTATGTTCAATCATTTCAGTCTTATTAGACTGTTTTCCCATTTGGGGTTCTCTTGGCAAAGATATTGGAGTGGTTTGCCATTTCCTTCTTCAGATGAGGAGACTAAAAGGGACAGGGTTAAGTGACTCACCCAGGGTCACATAGCTGGTAAGTGTCTGAGACTGGATTTGAAATGACTTCAGACCCAGTCCTCTAACTACTGCTTCAGCTTTAGGAATATGAATTTGTGTATAAATGAAGAAATGTCTCTTTGGTGTTGAATAACTTTTTGGAAATGATAGCACAGCTGAACCAATAGTCCTCATTCCTCTAATTGTATTTGGAAATAGCCAGTTTGTTGAGGGTCAACATGAGGATTCCAACTATGAGAGAATATAAACCAATCAAAAGTCAATAAACATCTATTAAATCCATATTGTGACTAGGAACTATAGTAAGCACCAAAAAAGGTAAAAGACCATCTCAGTTCTCAAGGTGTTCTCAGTGTAATGGAAGAGACACCATGCAAAAATCCAAACAAGCTGTATGCCTGATGAATTTGAAAAAATCAACAGACGATGGCCTGAGAATTAGGCAGACTAAGGAAAGCCTTCCTGTAATAGATGGGATTTTATCTGGAATTTGAAGGAAATTAGGGAATTCAGGAAATGGAGATGAAGAAAAAAATATTTCAGTCCAGAGAAAATACTCTGAACCAGGAGATATATTTTGTGCAAAGAGCAGCAAAACTAGTGTTACTTGACTGAAGAATGGTTATGTGTGTGTGTGTGTGTGTGTGTGTGTTGTGCAAAAGGAACTGTGAGTTTTGTTAGTTTATTTTTTGATTTGATATTTGAAAGGTCAATCAGAATTTTGCCACAGGGACTCTTGTGATTTCTGGGCACTAGTCACTAAAGGACATACTGGGATAGAGCACTGACCCTAGAGTTAAATTAAAATTTGACCTTAGACATGTGATATTTATCTGTGTGACCTTGGGCAAGTTACTTAACCCCATTGCCCTGCCCCCCCAATTCATTTTTTTTTCTCAATTATATGTAAAAGCAATGTTAAAAATGCCTTGTTTTGAGATAGAAACTCTAACCCTCGTTTCCCTCTCTTCCCTGAGACAATAAGCAGTCTGATAAAGGTTATGCATATGCAAACATTTAAAACATATTTCTATAATTAGTCATTTTGTGGAAGAAAACTAGAACCAAAAGCAAAAAAAAGAAAGAGGGAGAGAAAGAAAGAAAAGGAAGGAAGGAAAGAGTGGGAGTGAGAGAGAGAGAAAGGAAAGAAGGAAGGATGGATGGATGGGGGAAAGAAAGAGAAACAAAGGAAGAAAGCTAATATGCTGTGGTCTGGATTTGAATACCATTAGTTCTTTCTCTGGAGAGAGACAGCATTTTTCATTATGGACCCTTTAAGATTGTCTTGGCTTAACCCCATTACCTTAAATTTTAAAAATATTGTCTTGGATCATGATGAGAATAAAATTTATAGTTGTTCATCCTACAGTGTTGCTGTTGCTGTGTACAATGTTCTTGTGGTTCTGCTCACTTCATTCTTCATCAGTTCATGTAAATCTTTCCAGGTTTTTCTGAAATTTGTATTTATATTTTTGAATTTACAGCATTTGTAAAATTTCTGAAAAACCTGCTCATTTCTTAGAGTACAATAGTATTCCATCACAATCATATATTTCAACTTGTGCAGCCATTCCCCAAATAATGGGCATTCCCTCACTTTCCAATTCTTAGCCACCACAAAAATACTTTTGTATAAATAGGTACCTCTCTCTTTAAGAGGACAGAGTCTTAGTAGCCTCAGCACACCTGCCAAGTAGAGGAGGGCAGCCCTGCTGCAGAACCCTCTGTACAAAAGGTCAGAATCAGATTCCAGCTCTAACCCCACAATAGTGCTTGGATCTTTAGTAGTACTCTAACAATGGCAGTTGTCCTATCCTGGCCCATAAGGTAGCAATTGACCTTGTTAGAGGGGGCAACAGGTAGAGATTCAGGTCCCACTGGTGACAGCAGAGGAGACGGGAGAGAAATAAGGAGACAGTAGTAGGAATGTGGGCCTTAGTGACAGGAGATTGAGTAAATAGTACTGAGGGGCAGAGGAGTGAGCAAGGTCAAGTGCAATGAAAAAAGGCAGGTCCATTGTAGCCCACTGCTTTCTGCAATGTACAACTATTGGATCACTCTACATAGCTTCTGGTACAATACACAGGCATCACTATATCTCCTCCCCAGAGGAGGGCTGAGAGGATCAAAAGGTGGCATTGTTGGGAAAAGGATTGCTTTCTGGCAACAAGGTGTGATGAAAACATCTAATCAGTCCCCAGAGAAGCCTCTTATTGTACAAAGATTTTTATATTCTTTTCTTCCCCATACCTAGGATTGGGGAAAATGTCCATGAGGAAGGGAAAGGCCTTGACTGGTGAGCCACAGAAAATAAGTAGGTGGCAGTACAGGGCATTTCTCCCTGTTCCTTAATAAGGACCAAGAAGGAAGTGTCATCATCTTTGCTGTAGCTCTGATGTCCCTGGTACTGCTCCTGATAATGGTCATCTTTTTTACATCGAAACCTGAGTGAACTGCAAAGATTTGACATCATCTACCACATGGACTTGAATATTTATACTCAAGATTTAATCCTTCTGAGTCTCCCAGATTCAGTCATTGTTACATTGGTTGCTTTGTTTTGGGTTTTACCATATAAATGTCTTAGTTTTTCTTTTCTTTTTCCTTTCCTGACTATATTTTATAGTCCTGAATACCAGGGAATTGGTTTGACCAATAACAGTCTTAAAGTCATTTAATTGGTGGAAGACCCTAAGGACTCTATGATTAATCAATAGATGAACCTAGTTTTTTATCCTTAAAAAGTATTGAGGGGCAGCTAGGTGGAGTAATGGATAGAGCACTGGCCCTGGAGTCAGGAGGACCTGAGTTTAAATCCAGCCTCAGACATGGCTTCAGTTGTGTGACCTTGGGCAAATCACTTAATCCCACTGGCTTTTGGGGAAAAAAAAAACAAAAAAAGTATTGAAACCATCTTTGAGATTTGTGGTAGATTCAAGAGACTAGAAGTTCACACTGTTGATACCATGGCCTCTTTACTGAAAGAGTCAGGATGAAATATAAAATAACCAGAGGCAGCTCCTAGATCCTTCCTGAATGCCTGGATAGGGTCATGAAGGGCAATTTAGGCAAGGGAAGTTCTCTCAGCTGAATCAACCTGAGGTAACCTCAATTCCTATCCTTGTTTAATAGCCTTCTGCTTTGATGAAATAAATCTCCTTTTGTTAATTGTTGAATGAACAACAGATACCTTACTTTATTTTAATGCTAAATCTAACTATCAGTGGACTGATCTGAGTTCAACCTATTTCCTTTTTGCCCTTTTCTCTCTCATAACTTTTCCAACCTGGGATTCTAAGATTTTTTGATATGTGAAGAGAAGTAATTGCAATAAGAGAGAATTAGGTCAGATAAGTCAGGTCACATATATCAAATACTATTTGAACTAGGAGACCAGAAGAAATGAATATATTTGTTCTTTAAGAATATGATGACATGCTATTTTATCTTTTTTTAAATGTTTTTTGTTTTTCCTTCTCATGGTTTTCTCTTTTGTTCTGATTCTTCTTTCACATCATGACTAATATGAAAACATGCTTAACATGATTGTGCATAGTTGAGCTTTATCAGATTGCTGTCTGGGGAAGGGGAGAGAGAGAGGAAGAAGAAAATTTTATAAAAATGAATGTTGAAAAAACTATCTCTACATGTAATTGGGGAAAAAAACCTAAAAACTGAAAGAAAAAAGGAGTAGGATAACAGACTCAGTTGTAAGTCTAAAAACAGAGTTAGTCCGTGGAGTGAGTTAGGAATTAAGAAAAGAAGATTGGGGAGACCAGGCAGCATCCTGGGTTTGAAGACTGGAGTTGTTAGAGAATGAAATCTTAGAACAAAAAACCTCCCTGGTTGTACTTAATTTTATGATTTAGAGCTAAAATGAACAGGGTTGGTGTCAGTGCAAAAATTGGAGTTATAACATTGAGTTGCATCAGAGAAATCCTTCTCTTTTTCCTCAATCAATCTAGGAAAGCTTGTTAGAGAACAGAAATACCAATCTGTAAGTTAGGAGAAAAAATGGAAAAGGAGGTTGCAGTGTCTGAGTCAGCTAATGCAGAAAAGTGATGGATAGATGGGAGCAAGGGTTGTGTGAAAATAGTTTAAGAGAAGGTGGTGACATGGAAGCCATGTGGGAAGGGTGGGGAAAAGAAGTCAGATTTGGGCATTAATTTCCTCACTTCTTCAGGAATGAAGGAGACTATGATCAGATGGTTAGGGCCCATGTGACAGGAAGGGCCCTAGTGGCTCTGTGCCCAGTCAATGGCCTCATTCAAAGCTGGCAGATGGCACAGGAAGGCACACTGTGGCAATGGAAGGGTTAATGCCAGGGCCCATCTGGACAGTTGGCCCTGCCTTCCACAGGGGATGCTGGGGGTGTGGGTGGGGGGTGTACGAGAAGCTGATATCTAAACTGGTGCCCTCAGCAGCTGTCTCAACACATAACTATCTCAAGAATGACCATGACCTCCCCCACCCCATGTTTCTCTGGCTTTCTCTTGCAAATGGCAGGGACTTGGATCCTGTGCCATTTTCCACCCAGAGGCCGACAAATAGACCCTGGTTCTGCGTTCCCTTGGGACAGACAGGTAGGGAGAGGTTAGATAGACAGCTGTGATTTACGAGAGAGGGGTGGGTCTCCTGGTAACGGTTCAGAGACGAAGAAATGTCCATGGCCAGGTGGCAGAGATGAGGGAAGCGGGAGATACCAACTCAAAGACTAGAGATCGGGGACCTTCCCTGGGTTGGGGTGAGGGCTGTGGCTTTCAGGCTCCTCCCCGTTTCTGCCCCCCTCGCCCAGGCCCCGTGAATTGGCACCGTAGCTTTCCAGTCTTTTCAAAAGCCCCCTCCTCGCTCGGTCCTGATCCCGCCTTCTTCCCTACCTGTACCCCTTCTCGGATTGGACCCCGGCCCGGCGGAGGGCGGGCCCTTACGTCATCGAGGGAGGAGGAGGGGAGGGGGAGGGTGGGGGTGGGGAGGGGGAGAAGAGGGAGCCGCCGGCTCAGCACCACGGAGAGCTCCCTCCCCGGCCCTGGTTTTGCTGCGGAGCTTCGGCCTCTTGGGGAGGAGGGGGTGGAGGGCCGGGGGCTCGGAGGGTGGAATCGGGGGGATGGCGAGGGAGGGGAGGGGAGGCTGGGGTCGGCTGAGAGGCCAGTCCTGAGCCGGTAGGGCTGCCGGGAAGCGGAATAAAGGGAGGGGTGGTGGGGCCGGGGAGCGGAGAGGCGGCAGCACCGTATCTGGATGGAATCCAGTTGCGTCCAATCCACCATGGCTCTGGGACTGTCCTCCAAGAAAGCGTCTTCCCGCAACGTGGCCGTGGAGCGCAGGAATCTCATCACCGTCTGCAGGTGAGGGAAGCCGGAGGGGTCGGGGGCGGGTGGCTGCCAGGGCCCGTGGGGAGAAAATTAGACCGGGAAGGGCTAAAACGAATGAAAAGAGCTGGGGTGGAGAGAACTGGAGAGAGCTGGGGGGTGGGGGTGGGGTGGGGGTGGACAGAGCTGTTCTATTCTGGGATTTAATCTGAATATAGGCTGGGCTAGGGGACCAGGGTCATTGTGAGTAAAAAGCTTTAGACAGAAAGCAAAATACTTAAAATGAATACCAAGCTTGCTTAACTGGTTACCCAAAGTGGGGAAAGAAATCCAAAAGGCCTGTCCCCCACCCTTTTAGATCTTCCCCCAGCTTGGGGACAAAGGGAGATTCCTCATTTGGTATTGAAGCTTCCTGTAAAGAGAAAATACCATTATAGCTAGATGGGGAGAGAACTGGAGGGGGAGGAATGTGAAGGGTTAGCATCCTGGGGAGGGTGGGTATAAGGAGCAGGTACATACTGAGTGTCAGTCTGATGGATGGTGTTTGTCACACCCTCAGCACAGTCCTTCCCTGCCTACATGACTTCCTTTCAGTTCAAGAACAGAGAAAGAGAGGAGACACTTTTCCCTGCTATCCAGACATCTGGAACATATTCATCTGTGGTGGAGGCACAGGATTGCCCCATCATTCCTGGGCACACATTCTACAGTCTGGGCTAACTACTTTGAATGAAAGGGGAAACTTGGCACCCAACATCTTTCCAAGTCCTGAAGGATGTCAAAGGGCACCAGTAAGAACTGCCCATTTGTAAGACTTGGATCGAAGGTGGGAGGAAGATTAGAGTATGCCCACTCTCAGATCACTAAGATCTCTCTCAACCCATTTCATGGTGGGAAGAGGGAAGAACAAGTTGATAATTTTGAAAAAAGTATTTCTTCCCAAGGTGCTTTGAATCAGAACGTCAGAGGCCTTAAGAAGGGAGTGGGAGGTGGGTAAGGAGAAAATGGAGAGGAATGGGGCTGATTACTTGGGAAAAGACTTAGAGACCTAAGGGTATTAGGGGAAGTGCAACTATGTGACTGAATGGATTGTTACCTCCTCTCAAGAGCTTCCCCTCTTGCCCTAATGTCCAGGGAATGTCCCCTGACCAGGCCTAGTATTTTGGTGACTCAATTACTTCTGATTCCATGCCCAAAATAAACCCTGCCAATAGCACCAACTTCACACTTTGAGGGCTAGAAGTGGATTAGAGATGAGCCACCTTCCCTCACATCCCACCCCAGTTTCCCTCCTTAGATCTCTTATTAGCTGTTTCCCTGTGCCACTACTGTCTGAGAGAAGCCTCAAGGTACCATCCTCGGGAAAGAAGCATAACTGAGGAGAGATGTGGCTCGCCTAAGCCAAATCTATCACCAAGTCTAGGAGTCAAGCCTGTCTTCTACCACACATAGTACTGATATCTTTCTATACACCAGCCTTGTTTCTAGCATCTCCCTCATTGGAACTATGATGACCAGCTAACTGGGTTCTGATGGCTGATGACACTATCCAGGGGCCTTGGCATTTATACAAATTCACTCATGAGCCCCAAAGTACAGGCTCTTATTCCCCCACCCCAACCATTTTCTGCCACTCTCATCCGCTTGTCCCCATACCTCATGGTCTCCTCATCTACCTCCAATGTCCCCTTCTCATTCCCTCCTCTTATTGATCATGTGGTTATTTACCTTTAGCTCTTTTTCCCTCTCCATCTCAAAACCTGTCTTGATGACTCCCCATTCTCTCCAACTTTGCTTTAGTTTCTAATGAAGAGGTGGACTTTCTCTTTGCTAAGAGAAAAACTAGTATTTCTGTTTTCTCTCTCACCTTCAATTTCTTTTTTTTTTCTTTTTGCAAGGCAAATGGGGTTAAGTGGCTTGCCCAAGGCCACACAGCTAGGTGATTAAGTATCTGAGACTGGATTTGAACCCAGGTACTCCTGACTCCAATGCCAGTGCTTTATCCACTACGCCACCTAGCCGCCCCTCACCTTCAACTTCTTTATCCATTAGCTGCTTCTTTATCATCTGCAGACATAGCCAGACTTCTCAAAAACCCTTTACTTGACCACACCATTCCTTCAAATCACTGTCTTCTCCAGTTCAGATCCAAACTAGTAGAACTTGTCTACATGTGTTTCCATGTCCATTCCTCTTTCTTGCTCCCTTCCAGTCTGTCTTCTCATCCCATAAGTTGCTATTGATCTAACACTCCTGTGTGACCTTGAACAAATTATTTAATTTCTCTGGATCTCTATAAAAAATCAGGGAGATAATATTAGATGATCCCTAAGCTCCCTTTTGATTCTCCATCTACGATCGTAAAATTTCAGCTACTAAATTCCATACTTGGCTTCTCTGGAGATTTTGATATGTTCACCACCCCCTTCTCCTGGCTATTGTTTTCTCCCTGAGCTTCCATGATGTTGTTCTCTCTTATTTCTCCTCCTACCTATTTGATCATTTCTCCTGTTTCCTTCTCTGGCTCCGAAAAAACTAAATGTAGACATCCCCAACATTATGTTTGGGCTCTCTTATCCCTAAATCCTCTCAGTGATCTCATCAGTTCCCATGGGTTCAATTATCATCTCTACATGTGACTCAGAAATCAAGGTATCCAGATCTAATCTCCCTCTTGAACACCAGTCCTTCATTGCCTCCTGGACTTCTTCACCTGGAAGTCTCATAGGCATCTCAAACTCAACAGAAAGAAAACAAGTCAATTTCTATTCCCCCCTCCCCAAACCTATTCTCCTTTCAAGCTTCCCTGTTTCTGTTGAGAGTACCACATCCCTTCCAATCACGCATTTTTGAGTCATACTTTATTCTTCCCTTTCCATTATGACCTCTACCCACCTATATCCAATCAGTTGCTAAAGCTTGTCAATTTTACTTAAACAATATTTTTCACATCGATCCCCTCCTTTCTCCAAATATAACCACACACCCTCCCCAGTTCAGGCAGGTCCCCATCATCTCTCACTTGGATTATTATAATAGATTACAAATTGACCTGTCTTCTAAACCCATCCATTATTCATCTACCAAACTGATCTCCATAAAACAACAATCTAACCACATCATTCCTCTACTCAAAAGTCCTCATTGGTTCCTGGCTGCCTCTAAAATAAGATGCAATATTCTCAGCTTAACATTTGAAACCATCTACAATCTGGCTCCCACCTCTTTCCTGTCTTGTTTCATATTATACACTCTCTATTCTAGTAAAACTAGCCTGCTAACTCTTCTTAGATGAGATTCC
This sequence comes from Macrotis lagotis, assembly GCF_037893015.1. Lineage (NCBI taxonomy): Eukaryota > Metazoa > Chordata > Mammalia > Peramelemorphia > Peramelidae > Macrotis > Macrotis lagotis. The sequence goes on from NC_133659.1 coordinate 195,705,189, forward strand.
ATCTCTCACCTCTCTACCTTTGCAAAGGCTGTTCTCTGTTTTGGGAAGGCATTCCCTCCTTACTTTTTCCTCTTAGATCCCCTAATTTCCTTCAAATTACAATTTGATCCCTTTAGTTGGTATCACTCTTTACCCAAATTTCTTCCCCTCAAATTATTTCATCTATATGTTGTTGTTCAGTCATTTCAGTTGTGACCCATTCTTCATGACCCCATTTTGGTTTTCTTGACAAAGATACTGGAGTAGTTTGCCATTTCTTTCTCCAAATCATTTTACAAATGAGGAAACCAAGACAAACAAGGTTAAATGACTTGCCTAGGGTCACACAACTATTAATTATCTGAGGCTGGATTTGACTTCCTAAATCTAGACCCAATGCTCTATCCTCTGTGCCACCTTGCTGCCTCATTTCATCTGTAGTTATGCCATATTTCTTCCTCCTCTAGAGGAATATAATCTCTGTGAGAACAAGGACTTTTCCCATTCTCCCCCCAACACCTAGCATAGTACCTTGCACATTTCATAGAATTATGAAATAATTATGAAATAAGAAATGGCTGTTGACAGAAATTACAAGAGGTAGGGATTGGATGGGGTTAACCTACTTGTCTTGAAACCTCCTTACAATCAGAAAGATAATAGGGATGGGGGGTGGCTAGGTGGTGCAGTGGATAAAGCACTGGAGCTGGAGTCAGGAGTACCTGGGTTCAAATCCGGTCTCAAACACTTAATAATTACCTAGCTGTGTGGCCTTGGGCAAGCCACTTAATCCCATTTGCCTCGCAAAAAAAAAAGGAAAAAAACTAAAAAAAAAAGATTCACCTTTGGGGCAGCTAGGTGGTGCAGTGGATAAAGCACAGGCCCTGGAGTCAGGAGTACCTGGGTTCAAATCTGGTCTCAGACACTTAATAATTACCTAGCTGTGTGACCCTGGACAAGTCACTTAACCCCAATGCCTTTCAAACACCCCCCCCAAAAGAAAAATAAATTTTAGGAAGGAGAGAGTATGACCAATAGGTGGGTCAGGAAAGACCTTCAGATGACTCCAGAGTTATGTTTTGAAGGAAAATGAGAGGCTTTAAGTGTCTTGCAGAGATAAGAAGGAAATGCCCTCTAGCCACAGTGGATAACTTGTATAAAGATTCTGCAGTAGGTGATAAGATATTCCTTATTTTATTTTTTACTTTTATTAAAGAGCATATAGTATGATATTTTTTGCAGATGTAGCCTTGGATCTGGTGGTTCCCATGGGAATTTATGTGCTTGGGAGAAATTTCTTACTGTGGGTTGCCATATTGAACCTAACAGTAATAGTATATTCAATTACATTTTTTCAGCTTCAATTAAGACCCTTCCATCTCAACTAGAAATCCTTTATTTTTCATTCAACAAATTCAATCCCATAAAAAGCAAGAGTAGCCAGAAAAGGAGACAGACATGAAAGGCCAGCTAAAAATCAAAATTTATAACTTTGAGCCCCAAAACCAACTACAATCTTGCTTTCCTCTTTCTGCTGATACAGCCTGACTCTGTGATCCTTACCTGGAACCTCCATAGATGTTATTAACCCCTCCATATCTTTCAATTAATAAAAGCCTAATAAAGCCTCAATTGAGCAGAAAATCCTAAAATCCTAGTTCCAGTTGTTTTACCTCAATGGAAGAGTGACATGGCAGAACCTGAGACACTGCAGTTTGATGGAAAGTACACTGTGCCTACAATTCAAATCCCATCTTTGATGTTTACTACCCGTGTGATCTTAAATCAGTTAATTAATCTCTGTGGACTTTGGTTTTCTCATCTATAAAATGGAAAGGTTGGACTAGATGACCTCAGAGATCTCTTCTAGCTCTAAATCTAAGTCAGAACTGGCTTTGAACACTGGCTCTGCACTTTCCTAGCTGGGCATACTTAGAGAAGCCATGCAATTATTCATATCCTCAGTACCCTAAATTTAGGATTTAGATGAGAGAATCTCTAAACTCTGAAATTCTGTGATTCTCTGAGAGTCCTAATCCAATTCAGTGCTAATGTTTATTCAACTCTGCTCTCATACTAGATCTTGACCTCAAGCTAGATCTTGACCTCAAATTCTAAGCCAGCTTCACCCTCAATACCACCCTTACTTAAATTTATACAGTCATCATTGCAACTTCAAACCTAAACAATCACCTGAATCCCAGCCTTTACCTAAGTAAACACTTTATCTCATTCCCAACTTTTAATCCAGATCCCGAGTGCAACCTTGCCCCAACTAACCTTACCCTATCTGAACAGTGTGATATTCTCATGCAACAATGTCAGTCATCATCACTTAGCCAGGTGACTCTTGTGGCTCCATAGAGTCAGACACTATTTTTTTTTTTAGATTTTCTTTTTGCAAGGCAATGGGGTTGAGTGGCTTGCCCAAGGCCACATGGCTAGGTAATTATTAAGTGTCTGAGGTTGGATTTGAACCCAGATACTCCTGACTCCAAGGTTGGTGCTCTATCCACTGCACCACCTAGCCACCCCAGAGTCAGACACTATTTAATAATATTGATACAGGAAATCAGACATTGGGTTCATTCAATTTGTTACAATGCAATTCAATTCAGCAAATATATAAGTCTCTACTAAGTGGAAACCCAAGCACTCAGGACACAAAAGGAATACCTTATGACCTACCACAGAATCTTTACACAAGTTATCCACTGAGACTAGAGGACATTTCCTTCTTATCTCTACAAGACACAAGCCCCTCATTTTCCTTCAAAATATAACTAGTCATCTGAGGCATTTCCTGACCCACCCATTGGTCACTCTCTCCTTCTTAAAATTTATTTTTGCTATCAATTGACAATGCAATTATTAAGTGCCCACTGTTTGCCAGGTAATGTAGTAGGCATTGATGATGAGGCATTGACAAAAAAAAAGAAAATTCCTTGCCTCAAAGAACTAATATTTTAGTAGGGGAGACATATAAGGAGTCATGCCATGGAAGACCAAGAGAGCTGGCCTTGAATCCAGAAAGACCCTGGTTTAAGATTCACCTCTGGGAGACTGTGTCCAGTGGAGTTATGTCACTTAGCCTCTCAGCTGTCTTGGTCAATGCATCAAGGATTCCTGCAGGCTGCATATTGACTTAGAAAACCACAGATTAGTATTATATATGTTGTATATTTATTTTGTCAAACATTTCTCAATTATATTTTAATTTGGTTCCAGTCTGTTTTTTAAGTTTTTTTGTAAAGCATTTCTTTATGTGATTAATGATAGCTATCAATTGCTTTGATTTTTTTTTAAACTTTTTAAATTTTATTTAAGGCAATAGTTAAATGACTTGCCCAAGGTCACACAGATAAGCAAGTATTAAGATTTGTCTGAGGCTGGAATTGAACTCAGATCCTCCTGATTCCAGGGCCAGTGCTCTATCCACTGCACCACCTAGCTGCCCAGCCTTAGGAGTTTTGCTTGGCTGTTTGAGGCTGACCCCTGTGCTCTGCTACTCTCTAAGATAATAAATTTTAGAAGAGGCATTCCTCAGCATTGGTAAAGGGTGTTCCCTTGCCTAGAAATCCAGTGTCTCAAGGAAAGCACAAATCTAGTTCCTATCCCTTTGTAGATAGAATAAAAAGGAAATTTAGGTGGGTAAGCACTAGCATCTGGGGAGAAGAGCTCATAGAGTGATGCCTGAGTTGAACATTAAAGGGCTAAGGATTCTAAGAGGCAGGATAAATTTGCAAGGAAGAGATGTGGCATTCTGGGCACAAGATGGCATAGACAAGTCACTGAAACAAGAGAAGATAAACGAACAAAGGGCACATTCAGTCAGCTGAGTTTGCGAAGGGGAGGATGGTGAGAGAAAGATTGTGGAATCATAGATTCAGAGCAGGAAGGTCACTAAATGCAATCTTTTGACAATGAGGAAATCAAGGCACAGAGGTTAAGCTACTTGCCCAGGGTCCCAAAGCTAGTGTCTGGGTAGAACCTGAACACAGTACCCTATCCACTATACCAGAAACCTAGATTGGGGACAGATTGTAGGCCTTGAATGCTGATTGGAAAAGCCACCTGTTGCTCAAAGGCTCCCAGCTGAGTATCAGGGTGCTAACCTGACCCCAGGAGTTTGTTCTTGATCCCCCTTGGCTCACCCCTGCAAACACCAGTCCCATTGTCCACTCTGGGATTTAGAGCAATAACCTTCACCCTCCCCCCAACTCCTTGATTCTTTCTGATTTCCTCAAACTGCCTGGAGAAAAGATGTAGTGATTGGTCCTAAGTTCCCTCCTCCCTCCCCACCTTCCCCTCTCCATAGGAATCAAGGATTCATTCTCCCAGCGTTCTCTCCAACAGGTCCTCAAGTGATGTCCCCACTTCTTGCCTATATCATATCCCACACCCCCCCCTGCCCAAATCAATTTGGCATCACTGGAGTTCAGGGCAGCTGGTGTGTGTGGGTGGCTGGAGATGCTCCCAGAAAAAAAAAGAGGCAAGGGAAAGAGGAGCCTCTGAGGAAAGGAAATGGAGCTGGGCAACTGAGCTCCTTGCCCTCTGTCCTTGGAATGGATAATAGGAAACATTAAGATGGAGTGAGTGGCTCTCCCATGCCTGGTGCCAATGTTCCCCCACACACACCTGCCAGGATTTCTCCTATTCTCATCTTCTCTCAATTCCATACCCTATTCTGTCATCCTCTTATCATTCTTCTCCTATCAGCTGCCCCTTCCCATCCAACCAACTACCAGACTCCATCTCACTAGTTGCTGGGTCTTTCCTCCCATTCACCATACTACCTTTCTACCTGTCATCCTGTGTGTCTAGGTTCTCCGTAAAAACTCTACTAGAAAAATACACGGCTGAGCCCATTGACGACTCCTCAGAGGAATTTGTTAACTTTGCAGCCATTTTAGAACAAATCCTCAGTCACCGTTTCAAAGGTGAGCACCTCCTCTACCCACTCCAAAACTTCCCCTCCTCCCCACCTATAGGTTCCAGGCTACAACTCTCAGCCACTTCAATCCTTTGCAACAGCCTTGGGGACTCCTCATAGCTTTCTTCTTAAGCCTGTTCCTCCCTCCCACCTCCTTCACACACATACACATACATACACATCCAGGGCAGATGGAGGGGGATTCTGGGGGTGCAAGTTCAAATAGGCAGGCAGGTTTTTACTCATACCCCACCTAGCTCTGAGTAACACATAGTTCAAAACACAAAGTTGCATAGTAAATACATGAACGTACAGCTTGTAGATGCCTATTTCATACATTCATGAATTCCATAAATAAACACAAATGACTGTATGTCTATACCTTTCATCCTCCTGGCCTTGGTGGGCCCTATCCAAGGTGTTTCTGGCCCAATCTCTATCTCCCCCCTACCCCTAGGCCCTGTCAGCTGGTTCAGCTCTGATGGACAGAGGGGCTTCTGGGACTACATCCGGCTGGCCTGTAGCAAGGTGCCCAACAACTGTGTGAGCAGCATTGAGAACATGGAGAACATTAGCACAGCTCGTGCCAAGGTGGGGGGGGAGATTGACCCAGTGACTCCATTAGGTGCCTGGGTCAGGGAGTCAATGCAAAAATAGGTGGATATTAGGGAGGCCTACAATGGAGAGGGAAGTGTAATTGCCTTTTGTGCCCAGTTATAAAGGAAGACTATGGCTAAAGGACTGTGTGCCAGGCCAAGGACTATGTGGCAGGGAGGCTTAGATAACTAATTGTATTATCAGCTTTCCTTCCATGGATCCAAGAAGCAACCAAGCCCTTGGGTTTTCCCTATCCCTCCCACATCCCCTTATATAGAGCCTAGACATCTCCACCCCTAACCTCCCCAGAGTAGGTGAGTAGAGACAAAGAGAACAACCTTAGAGATGAGAGGCACATGTCTGTTCCTTTGGGGGGAGGGGGGCACTCCTCCACTGTCTCCTTCTCCAGGGACAGCATATGATGAGCTATGGTTTTAGGGCCGAGCTTGGATCCGGGTGGCATTGATGGAGAAACGGATGTCAGAATATATCTCCACAGCCCTTCGGGATACCCGGACAACCAGGTCAGAGCCCTGCTGAGCCCTCCTACCTCTAAAGACTACAAGCCCCAGCATGCACAGCTTTCCTCTCCTCTAGGCCTCCTTAGCTCTTGCACTCTTGCAGACCTTACATCCATTTCCCAGCTACTTTGATACACTGTGGGAGGATAAGGCCTGGGTTGCAGGGATTTCCTGAAGGCTTCTCCTGCTTAGGGATGCTCCAAGGCAGAAAGGGAGAGTGTCTGAGGATGTGGAGAACCAACATGTGCTCCCCATGATGTCCCCAAATCCATTTTTTCATTCTCATGCAGTCACACCTTCCCTCCTAAGCTCTGGAAGTGAGGCTTTGAGCTGACAGGTTGGAGAGGAGGACATGTCCTCCCTGCCTTCAGGGAACTGGAACTGGCTGATGGGTGGGGAGGTAGGATGGAGGAACACATTCTATTGCCCAGCAGTGAAGACTACACTTGTGTAGGGACAGTCAGACAGGAAAAGCCAGGAAAGGGGTGTCAGCTGCAGAGTAGAGGGAGGATGGACATGCCTAGAGCCTATTTCATCTGCTGGAAAATGGGTGGTGAGAAAAACCCTTTGCCAATCTAAAAACCCCAAATGGAAAGCTATTATGAGTCTGAGATGGGAGAATCCTGGAGGAGACAAATAGGGTGGGAAGAGCCCCTTGGGAGGAAGGGCTGAAGCCTGTTGGGCAGGAGTCATCACAGTGTTTCCCCCACCCCAGAAGGTTCTATGATGCTGGGGCCATCATGCTTCGGGAGGAATCTGCAGTACTTACAGGGATGCTGATTGGACTTAGTGCCATTGATTTCAGGTTGGTCTGAATTTCTCCCCCCAAAAAACACCCCTCCTCTCCAGCTGACCTCCCTCTCCTCTTCCCTTCCTTTGCCCATCCCTCTCCTATAGCCTCTAGCCCCTCCAGTCACACCCACTCACCTGCAGGTTTCTTTGTCTCAGCTTCTGTCTGAAGGGAGAGGTGATGGATGGGAAAACTCCAGTTGTGATTGATTACACTCCCTACTTGAAGTTCACTCAGAGGTGAGATTCCTCATTGCCACCTGCCAGGGATCCTGCCCATTAAACCAGAGTTGTGGGGGCAAGAAAAAGAGGATGAACCAAGACTTCTCCCAACAGGGTTCAGCCTTGGGTTGGATGCTCCTACCTCTCAAACTGCACAATCTCTCCCACCCAAAAGAAGGATCTCAGTTGCCAGTTCTCATCCCTCTGCCCTCCCTGCAGGTGTGGGGGGGGGGGTGATAATGCCAAGGTGGATTTGTATCTTGCCTCCCAAATGAAGTGTTTTGGACTTAGCCCTGCCAGAGGCATTAAGACAGGGAAGGGATGGTGGTAGTACTGGTGTGCTTAACTCAGTCCCTATCCTTCCAGTTACGATTACTTGACTGATGAAGAAGAGAGACACAGTGTCGAGAGCAGTACCAGTGAAGACAACTCACCCGAGCACCCCTATATGCCCCTAGTGACTGATGAGGACAGTTGGTACAGCAAGTGGCACAAAATGGAGCAGAAGTTTCGAATTGTTTATGCCCAGAAGGTGTCCAAGCATTGGGATAGGGATGGGCAAGGGGGTGGGGATGACTACTTCAACTCCTCCCCTAAGACTGGCTCAAGGCAAGCCAGGTGGCAGACCAGGACTTCCCTCTGGGCCCAAACTAAGCAGGTCTCCTGGGTCTCTTCTCCCCTAGGGCTACTTGGAGGAGCTTGTGCGACTTAGAGAATCACAGCTAAAGGATCTGGAAGCAGAAAACAAGCGGCTGCAGCTACAGCTGGAGGAGGCAACTGTGCAGAATCAGCTGGAGAAACGGGAGCTGGAAGGGGTCATCCTGGAGCTGCAAGAGCAACTGTGAGTGTTCCTGGAAGGCTTCCAGCTGCTCCCTGATGCCTTCTATCTCCAATGCATCTACTGCCCATCCTTTTTTACCCATCTGCCCTCAGCATCCTTGGCTCTCCCAATATCACCCTTAGGCCTTTCACTGATGTTACCTTGACCCTGAGCTTTCCTTCTAACCTCCCATCACGTTTCATCCCTGTCCTTCCCAAATCCATTTTCACATATACATTAGCTTCCAAGGCCCCAAGTATCACACCTAGCTCTTAACTTCACATCAGTCTGATCCTCAAGCCTCAACACCTTCCAGACCCACCAGTAATCCTAAACCCCTCAATCTGTTTCTTTGCTTTGACCATGATTGCCCTCCAAGTCTGACCCCCCTTTCTCCCCCAGGACAGGCCTGATCCCTTGTGAAAATGCCCCACTAGCCCAGGTCTCCAAGGAGCTCACTTCATCACCACAGTGGCCATCACTGGGGACACTCAATGGGAATGAGTCAGGGAATGACCCCAAGATCTACCGGAGGTAACAGTAAGGCCAGGCTTTCTCTCCCTCTGGGGTTCTGGGTTAAGGGCCCTGTCTTAAGAGTAGAGGCCTGAGCATTTAGACAGCTGGGGTGGGGGGTGTGGGGGTGACAAGAGATGCTGCTGGTGGCCCCTTTGTAGGGCAGAGGTTAAGATTGTTGGGGGGTGAATCCTACCCATCTATCTGCCCACCTGACAGACACAGCTTTATGAGCACTGAACAGCTGTCTGCCGAGGCCAGCCTGAGCTCTGATTCCCAGCGGCTAGGAGAGGGCAAACGGGACCGGGAACCCTGGGGCCCCATTGGTGAGTCCCCTTAAAACCTCCACCCCCAAGAGTGCTGCCATTCCCCCTTCTTCCCTCATGAGCAAAGAATTTGCAGCTTCACCTGCCTTTCTTCTTAGGGAAGGACCCCACACCCTCCATGCTAGGCCTCTGTGGCTCCCTGGCCTCCATTCCCAGCTGCAAATCCCTGGCAAGCTTCAAATCCAACGAGTGCCTCGTGAGTGACAGTCCAGAAGGCAGCCCAGCCCTGAGTCCTAGCTGAACAGGCACTGCCCACATGGACACGTGCCCCCCCCCACTTGTGGATGATGAGGCCAACCTTTCCCAACCTCCACCCATCATTACTCCTCCCTTCCCACTGAAGAACCACAGCTGATCTGGCAGCTTGGGAGGAAGGGGTGAGCTGGGGATGCATCAAAACCTCCTGGCCTGGGGAAGACTGCAGTGCCACTGGGAATATGGGAAGGGAGGAGGGGAAAGGCCCTGGATGAATCCATGCTTCTCCCCTATCCTTCCATCAGGTTCTTGGGGAAAGGTTTGGGCAGTTTCCTGGAAGTTGTCTCCCCTCCCTAAAACCTGGGGAACTGGGTTAACAGGACCCACTCCTTACCACTTGTCTCTTGTCTGTCTCTCTGGAAACCCTTGGGCCATTCATCCCCTTCCCCAGCCCCCTGAGTGGTTCAGTGGAGGGGAAGAGGCAAAAATAAAAAAGTTGAAGAAATGTTGTGACTGGTTTATGGAGCTAGGGATGTGTACACAAGGTTGTGTGTGGAGGCTGCTATCACTCAACTCTAGCAAGAAACAGTTCCTGCTCCTAAGGGTCCAGGAGCCTCCTGGCCCATTGATTGGGCTGCTTGCCCCTTACAAACAACAAAAGTCAAAGCCAAGAGTACAGCAAAACATAATCTTTGGATCTAAAGAATTCAACAATTAGAAGATTTAAGACAAAGGACCAGGGACTGGAAAAGATGTCCAGAGGAGAAAACAAAGGGCAACTGCAGATTCTGTTCCTAAGGAAGGAGAGGGTGTGAATTAGGGAACTGGGGGCATTTGGTCTGAAGGAAAATGGGAAGAAAACATGTAGGAAGAGGGGAGTTTTGTTCCCTGTATGGTGCCCTAGTATTGCCAGGTAGGAGGGAAAAGTGGAGTGGGCATCTTGCTCACCCCTGGTCATAGTGAACAAAAGGTGGCCCTCTGCCCCATAACTCTCGTGATAAGGAAAGTTTGTTTGAGTCCCCTCTTCCTGAAGAGGGTCATAGCTGGTCTGCTCAGGAGCCCCTGAGGGTTGGTAGTTTCCATCTCTCCCACTCTCCCTTCAAGGTCCCCGAGGGCATTTTTCCAAGTTCATCCTCTGGAAAAAATTTTTGCTAAATTCATATGTGCTGATCATGATGGCACAGGAGGGAGCTGCTTTGATGATCCGTGGGAGGAAGCCTTGGGGAAAGAGCATAGGAGGAAGTCTGGAGTTAAAACCTGGACAGAGAACTCCAGGCCTGGAACTCAGGCTTCACTTTCTCCCTCCCTCTGAAGATTCCCCTATTTCTGAAGCACCTGCCTTAGCCCTGGATGCTCACCTGCAAAGAGTCCTCTGGCCCCAGACTCAGCTTGAATTCTTCGGAGCAGCAGCCAGGTGGAGGGGGAACGTGGAGATGTCACTGCAAAAGGAGTGGAGGGAAGGGCACAGTGAGCTAAGCAAAGGACACAAATGCCTGGTGGCTCTGAGGGCCCGGGCATCAGTACCACCTTATGCTCCCACCTCCCTGCCCAACCTCCAGTTGTGCTGGGTCTTTCAGAAAACCTCAGCCTTAGCCAGCACAGTATTGTGCCTACCACATAAAAGGTAATTAATGTTTACTGCCTGACCTCTCAAAGCTCCTAGAGTTCCCAGCTCCATCTGACGCTGAGTTTTCACCACGTCAAAAGGCAGTGTCAGCACAGCAGCCACCTGGGAAGGGGAAGAGAAAGCTATTACACCCCTGCCTTGTCCCTTCCCCTCTAGTAACATCTTTCCAAGCTGACACCCCTTGAACCCCCACCCTCCAAAGATAAACAGGAGTGGTGTGTGAGAACAGAAAACGGGGGTGAGGAACTCTGTCTTCATGAATTTTGCCACCCTGGGCAAGTCTCCAGACCTCTCTGGGCCTAAAGTTTTTCATCATCTCTACATGTACAAAACTTAAGATAGGAGACTTCCTCCTATGCTCCTTCCCCAAGGTTTCCTCCCACGGATCATCAGCTACCCCCACCCATCCCCTCCCCCCTGTTGTGCACTCACTGTTCCAGAGAAAGCTCCAGCCACAAAGCTGATACTGACTGAAGTCCGATCTTTGGCTGCCATCTTACAGAGCCATGTCTTCACTAACTCATAGTTAAACCAGTATAAGGCTAGAAGAAAGAGTGGGGATGGGGCTCAGCAAGGGTTGGGGGTAAGAAGATCAAGAAGTATCCTGAGGTGGGCAAGATGGATTGATTCATGGACTAAGTGAGACAGCAGAGTCCTGCTATCTCTCCCAACCACCCTAGGGCCATTTGTCCCACAAAGGCCTCCAGCTTCCCATTTCATTTGCATCCCAATCCCACCCTAGCCTTTCATCCCAACTCTTCTATCTTACCTTCCACCCCAATTCCCAAACTCCCAAGTACCTGAAAAAGGCACATCCCTCAATGCAGTGGCACCCCAGCCAAGCCACAGAGAGCGCCAGCCTCCCTGAGACACTGCTGCCCTGACACAGGCCCCAAGTTCCCGGTAGGACAGATGCTGGGCCTGAAGTTTTGTTCTCACCAGCTCCAGGGGGCTGATCACAGTCACAGTGCCCACTGCAAAATGGTGGAAAAGGGTGTCAGGGCAATGATGGCCAGAGTTAAAAGAAGCAGGCAGTCCAGGAACTGGACAGTAGTGGGGGAAGCTGAGCCTGTCAGACCAGGAGCATTAAAAACCACTAGTGGGGGATGGGAGAGGAAGGTGAGATGAGATTTTGGAAGAATCAAGATCACAGAAGAGGAATCGGGGTCTAAGGTGTTTATACTACTTAGAACTTCCCAATCCTCCCTCAATCTTAGCCTAAGGGACATAGACTACTCACATCGGGCCATGGCTCCTGCCACCATGGGGGCACAGATGTCAGAAGTCACAGCTCGGCTGCATAAAAAACCCTTGAGCTGGTCATAGGTGGTAAAATAGATGGCGGTGGCAGGCACTGTCATCACTCTGTTGGAAAGTTACATTGGCAGAAGGGTGGTAAAATGTCTGCTCACTCCAGGTCCTGCCCCATCCCTTTGCTCCCACTGTGGAAGCCAATGAGTGGGAGGAATAAACCATCCACTATGATTTGTCCTATTCAATCAAACCTCTCACCCACCAACCCATAAGTCAGGAAAAGAGACAGGAGTTAAGAAAGGACCAAGGCAGAGCCCAGAAAAATCCTCACAGAGTTGCAGGAAGACCACTCCAAAGGGTCCTGGCCCCCTCATGGCGAGTGATTTTCACAAAGGCGTCCTGGGCAGGTGAGAAACAGAGGGAGAAAATGGGGTTACTGAAAGATGGAAGCTTGGCATTCTGGTCCCCTCACAGATACCCCAAAGGAGAGACAAGAGGTTCCCATCTGGGATTAGTCCTGAGAATCCAAACTTTTAACTATCCTTACTCAGCCATCCCTGACATAGTCCTCCTTGACCAAAAGACCACCCCAAAGATGTCATACACAGAGGCTCACCATGGTTCCTGTGAAGTAGGTGGGATGTTGATACCAGACGGCACAACGAGAACCATTCTGACACAAATAGAGGGGCTCTAGAATGCCATTGCAGTAAAGCATACACTTCCCTGGAGGCAGGAAGAGAACAGAACAGGTGCAGGGATGAGGGTCATAAGTAGGACTGCCTCCCCCAAGGGCCCAGGACATGGAGTGTGTGTGGGGGGGGGGGGGGCTGCTGACTGAAGCAGGATGAGATTGAAGATAAAAACAGGAGACATTTTTCTTTTGGTCTAGAACTATGATTTCATGGGCAGGGTGGGACTCCAGGTGTGAAAATTCCTTCCACCAATGCAGGCTGGCAACCATCTCTAACTTGCAGTTCCAAAGAGGGTCCAGAAGAACGACTTGTCCAAAGTCACAAAAACAGCATTTCTCAGAGGCAGGACTAGAACCCCAGGCCTATTGATGACCACTTTTCATTCCCTATGTTGTGGGGCCTCTCAAGCCCTACAATCTCCAACCTCCACCAATCCCAACTTTAAACCTAATTTGCTGGTTGGACAACCATTAGAACCAAATAGACTTACATTTAGTATAGGGGATGCTCCAGGATCCCTGGGTCTGTGCCAGTCCTGGAATATAAAGACCCACCAACCATTGGGCAACTTCAATGCTTACCAGTCCCTAGGGTTGCATGTGCTCCCCTCCACCCCACACCCATTCAGAACTACAGTTGGGGGAAGGGCATTTGGAAGAGCAGATTCTCCTGGCCTATGGCCCACCACCCTCCCCCAGCTCAGTTCAGTTAGGCACTCACCACTGGAGGGAGAAGGGCGCTGGGACTGTAGTCGAACCTTCACCACATCCAGCGGGGTCACTGAGGAAACAGGGACAACTTTGAAGGCTCTTAACCCGACTCCAATCCCACGACCCCGATCTGTGACCTGCCCCACACTTCCTTACTGAAAATAGAGGTAACGAGGGCCCCTGTGCCAGATGCCACCATCTGCTGCAGGGGGCTGATGCCCCCAGGTGCCTTCTCTGCCATTATACTGCCTCTTGCCTGTAAAACATCGTTGAGAATGTATGGGTTCCACCAGAAATCCAGAGGGTTGGGGAAGGTTGGCACCCGGTTAGCACCTGCTCCTTCCTCCTGTCAAGTCCCACAAGTCTCAGCTACAACCTGACACCCTCCTGGGCTGGCCAGACGTTACCCCTCCTCCCCCCAACACATACATGTGTGGCCCACGGTAACTGCCCTCAGCATTTGTATTTTGATAGGCCTGGCAGGAATCTGCCTCGGACCCAGTGTCACACTTCTGCAGAAGAGTCTAAGAAAAAGCAAAGGTCACAGATTTGGCACGGGGGCTTCAGAGATCATGCGGTCCAGCGCCTGGCTCCTACAGACAAGGAAACTGAGTCTGGGAAGCAGTCTGCAGCCTGCTCGGGTCTGGCAGGTGAGTAAGGGCATCTGTTTACGAGTCTGCTCGGTGCTAAGGCACACCTCACCCGGCCGCTCCTCGGGGCCCTGAGGGGGATGCGGGGCTCGGGCCGGGAAACTGAGGCAGGCGGGTTGGCGGGCTGGGCCGGCGGGCCCTCGGTGCCCCCTGGCGCCTTCGGGAGGAAGTGCCAAGACAGCTGGGGAGTCAACACCCTCCCACTGCGGCTGTTTACGGCGGCCCGGGCGGGCGCAGGGGCATAGGCCGGCACCCCGGGGCCCCGGGCCAGGCAGGGGGGCGTGGGGGCGTGCCCTCGGGGTGCGGGGGGGCAGGGCGGTCAGTAACGCGGGGACACGCGCGCAGCACCGGGGCGGCACAGCCAAGGCGTGGGGGAAGGGCCGCGCCCCGGGGCGCAGGGAGCCCCGCACTGGACAACGGTTAAACCCGGAGTATCGAGGGGGGAGCCGAGGCGCCCGGGGGGCCTCCCCGCCGGCCCCCGCCCCGGCCCCACCGGCCCCCAGCGGCCCAGCCCCGGCCCCACTGGCCCCCAGCGGCCCAGCCCCGGCCCCACCGGCCCCCACCGGCCGGCCCCGGCCCCACCTGCCCCACCTGCCCCGGCCCCGGCCCCACCTGCCCCACCTGCCCCGGGCCCCGCGGGGGCTCCGCGTCCTCGCGCCTGCGCCTGCGCCTCCGCCGGGCGGGCCCATGGCCGCTCTGGGAGGGCGCCCGCGGGGCGAGGGGCTCCCCACGTCCACGCTCCCGGAGGTGGCGGCTCCCGGCCCCGGCGCCCCGCCCCCTCCCGGCCCGCCCCTCCCCCCCGCGTGGCCGCGGCCGCCGGCTCCGCTCCCCCGCGGCCTTCCGGGCGCACGCGCTCCTCACTTCACGCCTGGAAGGCCGGGGGCGAAGCCCCGAGTCCCGGGGGCGGCCGGGGTCCTCCGGAGGCCATGTCGGTCCTCCCCGGCCTCGGGCCCATCGCCCGGCGCCCGCCGCCTCGGAGGAGCCTGGCTTCCCGCTCCTCCCGGCTCCGGAGGGGGGCGGGGCCGTCACCCCGGAGCCTGGGCCTGCCCCTTCCTCAAGGTCACCGGAAGTCCTGGCCGGCGCGGGGCCGCGCGGGGGCGGGGCAAGGGAGGCCCCGCCCCCACGACGCCACCCTGCTGCGCTCTCCCTCCCCCGCCCGGACTCCTCCCCTCTGAGCTGCAGAAGGCGGGGGAACCCTAGTCTAGACTGGGGGCGTCCGAAGGGGCACGCTTTGCCCAGAGCCACGGCTGATCGCTGAATCTTGCACTTGATATTGTATAATAAAACCTAGAATCTTGTAAGACTCGCCAAACACGCCCTGGCTCACTGGACCTCTGAGCTGGCTGCGCTGAGTACCACCTTCCAGAGGAGGGAGCAGCTCGCGGCTGAGGCGGGCTTGGAAATGGGGCCCTTCCGACCCCAAGTTCTGAGCTGGCCCCCACATCTGACTGCTATGGAGAGGCTAGAAATACAGCGGGCGAGAAAGAAAAGGCCTGGAGGACAGCTAGGCCCTGACACGCCGAGGGCACTGGTTAAGTTAATATTATTGTCGTTATTATTACTATTATACTGAGGCTAATAATAGCTAACATATAGCACTTCATAGACATTAGCTCATTTGATCCTTACAGCCACTTTTGAATGTAGTTGAGATTTAATCAAATTTAATATTTAACAGGTGAGGAAATTCAAGCATAGTTGGGAACTGGTTAAATGTATTGGCCGTGCCCTGGGGATGAGTGAGCTGACCTCCCTTTTAAGCTTTCCCAATCCATTCAATCAATTCCTCTACCTACAAATCTCATGGCTATTTTTCTTACATAACACACTACTAGAAAAATCCCTGCACTGCAAGGCTGGACATTTGGTTCAAATCCCTGGTCTTAGTATTTCCCTGCCTCATGACTCTCCAGATCCTAAATTCATTTCTCTTTCAGAAGGAAATAAATCTACCCAACACCCCAACCCAAAGCAACCTCAGTTGACTTCTGTGACTTCAAGAGAGGAAGGATTGTGATTTGCTATTCTGATGTCTCACATCAGATATACAAAGAGTTGCTGCCCTTTGAGCCTGCTTGAAAGAAAACCACTCTCTAGTTGGCCTTATGAAAGATACAACCCTTGATATACTTTTAGTAGAGTAATAGTAATAACTGTAATAGTAATTGATATATAAACCTTCATGGAACCCTTACTGTGATGTCTCCTCCTGGCATGAAGTTTAAGCTAAGCTCCCAGAGGCCATATAGCAGGTTTCACTACATAGGCCCAAGTTATAGTCTGTTTTCCATGTACCAAAAGAGCTGATTATAGAGAGATTCACTTGGCCTAGAGTCAAGAAGACCTGTGTTGAATTCAGACATACTATGTAGCCCTGATTATATATTATATTATTGATCAGATCACTGAACTGTGAAGGACATTGCCCTTTGCCAAGGACTTAGTAAATCCCTGCCCCAGACACACATACAATTCAGGCCCCCATCAACAAAAGAACAAATCCCCACCTTAGCCTGAAAAGGTTAAGTCTCAGCTACCAACCCTCATCTTTGACCCCCTACCTCATTTTCCTCCCCCTTTAAAAGCATATTCTCCTCAGCTGAATTGCTGGCTCCCTTTGGGAGACCAGCCCCCTCCTGGGGACCATGATCACCCAATTAAATGACTACAAGTTGAACTGAAGAGAGTCTGAGTTTTTGAATTATTTTGAGAGACAATCTGTATCTTGAACCTTAACATTCTCATACATGATATATTAACATATAATACATTATTATACATAACATATATGACTATATATACATATAGTATAGGCATTTTCACTTTCTGACCCCATGTCTAGAATGTTCTTCCTTTTCATCTCTGTCTCTGAGTTTCCCAGTCTTCCTTCAGGCCTCAGCTAAAATCCTCCTGTTACCAGAGAGAAGGACAGCTATAATTAATTTGAGTGACAAATCACCAACTCTGATTGAGGGAAATAAGAAAGGCTTAGACTTTAATTCACAGGTTGCACAAAGTTTACAAGCCACTTCAAAACTACAAGTTCTCTTTGGAAAAGCAGCAAGAATAAATAAAGGACAGGCTAATTTCCAGAAGCTGATGGAAAGAAGGGCTAAAGTAAAAGCAGAAAACCATTGATCCCTAGAAAGAGAATAGTCACATGGGAATCAAGTTTAGGTACTTTAACTTGGATGAAGAAGGTAATGAGGTTAAGCAAAAAAAAAAATACAAGCTGGGAAAGGTGGTGAAGTTTCTGAGGAAATGGTCAATTTGAAGAGATAACTAGTTACAAGCTGGGAAAGAAGGTGAGTTCTAAAGAGCTGGAACATCTGGATCCAGCTTAGAGAAAGGAAGGGGGGAAGAAACCCCACAGTGGATGGATGCCTAGCTGAGTCAGTAGGGAAAAAATAGTGTGCCAGGCAGAGACTTGCCTAAATACATTTCTGTGCTGGGCAGAACAGGAGTGACAGAGTCCATGGCCCATGCAGGGCTTTACTGTGTCCTGCACATGAGTCTGAGATCAGACAGACATAGGGATGGGGGTAGGGAAGCATGATTCTAAAGTCAATTTAACAGTACAGGAAAATTACAAAATTTGTTTCCAATACAAAAAAGATTGCAATATGTCTCTGGACCCAGAATTCCTCTGCTTCACCACCTTCTTCAAGAAGTTAAGTAAGGGGAGTAAGAATGAGCTTTTAATGAAATAGAGTATATTTTTTGAAGTGGAACTACAGGAATCCACTTTTAGAACTCAAATTTATCCCGTATATATCTTGTTTGTTCATAGTTGTCCATTAGTCTGTGAGCTCAAGAGTAAACTTTTGCCTTTCTTTGTATCCTAATGATTAGCAGAGTGTTAAAAAATGTTATTTAGATGCTTAATAAGGGCTGAATGACTAACCTACTGAATAACTGAATCCTATCAATCCTGACATTCTTGCTATAAAGTAAAAGTGCTATAAAGAAATTGCAAGGGGGTGGCTAGGTGACACAGTGAGTAGAGCACTGGACCTGGAGTCAGGAGTACCTGAGTTCAAATCCGACCTCAGACACTTAATAATTACCTAGTTGTGTGGCCTTGGACAAAGCACTTAACTCCATTTGCCTTACAAAAAAAAAAAGGCCAAAAAAAAGCATTTGCTAAAGTAGGTTTTCTCCTATACCCTGAGGCAACAAGGAACATTATTTCTTTTTTTTTTAATTAATTTTTATTAAAGATAGTATTTGAGTTTACAATTTTCCCCCCAATCTTACTTCCCTGCCCCCAAACCCCCACGGAAAGCAATGTGTCAGTCTTTACTTTGTTAAGGAACATTATTTCAAGGGCTATTTGGTTATTACATATTACAACACTAATGGTAAGTATTTGCAAAAGAACTTAGCTCATGCTAAGGAGGAAGTTGCAGAAAAAATTTAAGAAAAATTTGACAAGGGACAGCTAGGTGGAGCAGTGGATGGTGTAGGTAGAGTACTGACCCTGGAGTCAGAAGATCTGATTTTAAACATGATCTCAGACAGTTGATAATTATTTAGCTGTATGACCTTGGGCAAGTCACTTTACCCATTGCCTTGCAAAAAAATCTTTAGTTTTCACAATTATGTAAAACAATCAAAGATAAAGACCATCCAGAGAAGGCAGGAAACTGTTTCAAATTATCTCAGAATAGTGATGCAGGCAAACATGGGCATGGGGGTGATAGATCACTTGGAGACAAATTTTGTAAATCTTTTGTTTGCATTGTAAAGGGAATCTTCCTTCCATTATCATCCAATTTAGGCCACACCTGAGGGCCTGGCCTTCAACTTGGATTGCTTTGCTTTTCCAGGGCAGTCAAGAAGTACAAGTTCTGGAAGACCATTCAAAAGGGATCCCTCCCTAAAAGGCAAAATCTCCAGTGAAGGACTTGGTTCACTCCCAGGTCCCTCTCTGGGAGAGAAGGGGGGAGGTGGCCTCTTTGACCTTCTAGGTTCCTGTGGAACCCTGGTCAACTGGCCTGGCCAAAATTTAATCATCAATCCACATGGTCTTCTCTTAAAACTCTTTCTAATTTTACTATCCCTTTCTTTAATATGCTGTAACTTCCTTCTTCTTCTTTTTTTTTTTTTTAGGTTTTTGCAAGGCAAATGGGGTTAAGTGGATTGCCCAAGGCCACACAGCTAGGTAATTATTAAGTGTCTGAGACTGGATTTGAACCCAGGTACTCCTGACTCCAGGCCAGTGCTCTATCCACTGTACCACCTAACCCCGCCCCCCTGTAACTTCCTTTAATAAATTTCTATTTTCTTTCCAAAACCTGCATTCCCGAGTCTGAGTCGAGATTCCTCATGGGGCAGAACTGAACTCAAGAAACAAATCAGTGGCAACAATAGGAGTCAGTAGAGAATCATAAACCAAATCAATGACAGTTTTTTTGTCCTAATATATAACCTGATTGTTTGCTAAAACTTTTATGACTCTGTGTATGATTTCTGTAATTACTTTTCTTTCATTAAGTTTTTGCTTGACATTTTTAATAATGTCTTACATCTATAAGTTAGAGGTAAGATCTTAGAGAATTAAAACTTCATGTAGAACTTATAATTTTCTTTTGCTTTATTTTTAATATAAGAATTTAGGTTTAGAGGTTTACAGGGAGATTTCCAGTTAAGATTGTTATCTATTACAAAAAAATCTGCTGGAGAGAAGAATACTTTATTCACGGATCTTGCAAGACACAAGTGCCCCCCTAGTGTGAGGCACATCAATGGTACAAGTACTGTTTGTTATTATATAGTTTTAGAAACTCTTTCCCCCTCCCACCTGGATTTTCATAGGCTCTCAGAATTCAAGTTACAGTCTAAAAGGTCCACTCATCCCATAACATGTCTCTAATATGACCCCCCCCATCATATGACATTTGTTATGTTGATGAGCCTCAGTTGTCACAGGGGGTGTTGTGGGATAATATTCAAATACCTAATTGTACAAACTCAGTTGTATTAGGTCAAAACATTGAGGTCACCCTTGACTGGTTGGGGACTGGTTTCTTCTAACCTGGAGCCTGTCATCTTTGGAATGGCATTAGAAGAACTCTCACAGTTTTGTGATTGGCTGCAGCCATTACCCCTTTGTAATAGATTTCTTAGGCAGCCTCCACCCTGTGGAGACCAACAACACCCCACATTCCTCACAACTCCTCCCTTTCTTTTTAATAAGACCTTGGTCTTCACATTTCACCAGAAGAACAATCTTTAGGGACTCTGAATTCTCTTGAACCTTCCAGTCTTGGGTTTAGACTCCAAAGTGGGAAGTTCAGTTCCCATTCCCATATAAGGTAACCCAGACAACATTTCATATGGGGACAATCTAATGTCTTTCCTAGGGGTATCCTTTCTACCTTCCCAGAAGAAGGAGGATGCCATGGAATATGAAATTTCCATTGTATCCCATGCAACTCATAATATTCTGTAAAACCTTTGATGTAAAGTGTGACCCATTGTCAGAGTCAATCCTTTCTACCAGCTGGAACCAAGGAATGATTGGCTCTAAGATGGCTTTACTGATGCAGAGGCAGTGCTGTACTTGACCTCCACCCAGCCAGTAAGGTGATCTACTATGACCAATAAATATTTTAACTTCCCCACTGGGGCATATCAGTATAATCTACCTGAATGCTCTGGAAGGGCATCAAACTGATCTCCCACCCACCAGACATTGGTTTTCTCATTACCTTCTTGTTAACCCGTTGACATATTAGACATCTTCTAGCAATTTGTTTAGCTACTGTGTATATTCCTATACACCTACAGATCCTTAAGAATGCATCACACATTGCTTGGGTACCTCAATGGCTTCCCTGATGTAAGACTCATAATATTTCTTTAACTATTTCTTTATTCAATGCCTTTCTTCCATCAGGGAGTACCCACCACTCTGTTTCTGTCTTAATAGCTCCAATTTTTGCTAGCAGTGGATAGAGTACTGTCCCTGGAGTCAGGAGAGTACCTGGGTTCAAATCTGGTCTCAGACAATAATTACCTAGCTGTGTGGCCTTGGGCAAACCACTTAACCCCATTTGCCTTGCAAAAACCTAAAAAAAAATATATATCTATTTGATCAATTCTCCATGTATCAACTCCTTTCCCCTGCTATTAATAAACCCTCTCTCCTCCAAATGCATGCTTGGAGTCAGTGTAGATGGACCCAGATTTTCCATCTAAAATTCTAAGAGCCTGGTTCAAGGCATACAATTCACAGGTTTGTGCAGACCACTGTCTAGGGTGGGGTCCAGATTCTATCAGGTACCAGCCTTCCCCATCTATAATAACACCCTTTTCATCATTTTCTCTCTACCACCCTGGAGGACTCATCAATGAATACAGTTGCTCTTTAGTTTGATAGCTTACTAAATCTAGGCAGTCATCCTCCAAACCCCCTAGGTCATGACCCTCTTCTTTCTGCAGGAAATATGTCAGGTTCAAATGACAGTCTGTACTTAGAATAAGATCATCCCTTTCCCTTAGTATGGCCTAATACTTCAGAATTCTAGAATCTGTTAGCCATCTCCCTGCTTTTTGGCTTAAGATAGTCCAAACTTGGTGTGGGGTATTAACCACTAAGGGTGCCCCAAAAGTCAACTTCCTGCTCTCCTCTACTAATACTGCGGTGGCTGCTACTGCTCGGATGCACTCAGGTTACCCCTGAAATATTGGGCTGAGTAGCTTGGATAAAAAGCCACCAGTTGGTGTTACCCTGCCTAGGACTAGGTTAACACATTCAGGGCTGTGCCCTGCTGTCCTGAGACAAACAAATGAAAAGGTTATTCAGGGTAGGCAAAGCTAAGACTAGAGCTTGCACTAAGGCTTGCTTCAATCTCTGAAGATCTCCCTTTTCTTATACAGAATTTTAGTTTTTAAAGCATAGGAATCAATCCATAACCTACAGAATCCAATCAATCCCAGGAACTTCCTGAGTTCTCTCTTGATAGGAGGGAGGGGTAAGTACAGGGTGGCCTGGATGCATTTGGGGCTAATCTTTCTGCTCCCTTCACTGATCAGGTGACTCAAATATCTGACCTCTTTCTCAGCAAATTGTAGTTTCTTTGGGGAGACTCTCAAACCCTATTTTCCTAAGTAGTTTAACAATTTAATTATAGCAACCTGAAACCTCAGCTCATCCACATACTGAAAGAGCTTTATTCCAGAAGGAGAGGGGAATATCTCTAGAATTCCCTCTAGTGCTTCCCAAATAAATTGGGGGACTTCAAATAGCCTTGGGGTAAAACTGTCCACCTTAGCTGCTGTTTTCTCCCTACTTTTGGATTTTCCCAGGTGAACACAAAGATGTCCTTGTTCTCTGGATGGAGAGGGTAAGCCCAGAAGGCATCTTTCAGGTCAATAACACTGTACCACCTATGATCTGGGGGAATCTGACTCATCAAGGTATAGGGGTTGGGCACCACTGGGTGGCATGCCAACACGAATTGAATAACTTCCCTTAAATCCTGTATGAGTGGATAGTTACCATCAGCCTTTCTAACAGTAAGAATCAGGATGCCTGAACCTTGACATACATGGCTCCAGGAGCCCATTCTGAAGCAGCTGCTCTACAACTGGCGTAGTCCCTTCCTCCTTTCAAGTGGGAGAGGATACTTCCTAAGGCATGCCATGCCACTGACTGGGGGTCTTTAAGGTGATTTTGATAGGCTCTATCTTTAGACCTCCCCTTTTCCTTTCCCTAACCCAGGCTTTAGGATTTACCTGTCTTTCTTCCTTTGCTGTGAGGGAGCATATTAGGACATTTAATTGCCTTTTCAAGACCCTTATTCCCAGATTTAGTTTCATTTAGTTTAGCCTCCTTTTCCAACTCAGGGAATTCTCTTTTAAAATATCCTGCTCTACCACATTTAAAACAACCATTCTGTCCACTCCATTTCCTTTTCTTTCCCTTTCCTTTGTTCCTTCCATTTTTTTCTTTTTCCCAATCCCCTTTCCTGTACCCCAGTATGGGCAGATTCTCCCTTACCTCCCTCCCTAACAGCCTGAAACATCATTCTGGCTTTCTCTTTCTGCTTCTCATCCTCTCCCCTGATGTAAACTCTCTGCACCTCCCTTAAAAGTACCTCAAGTAGTCACACCTTCCATCTTTCTAATTTCTTCAATTTCTTATTAATATCAGGCCAGGCATTGGTGAGAAAATTTACCCTCAACATGCCTTCCATCACAGGATCCTGGAGATTTTCTCACATTTTCCCTCATTCCCTCAAGAAATCTAGAAGGTGTCTCATCTTTCTCTTGGAATACTTCAAAAGCCTTGTTCAGATTTTGGGTCTTGGGGATAGCTTCCTTGATCCCCAAGATAATAAGGTCCCTCAAATCCTACATGTGTTTCCTATGAGTTTCCTTATTATCCCAGCCTAGATCTACTTTAGGATTATTTAACTTCTGCAGGTAGAACTCTTGGAATGGGGAATGTTTCCTCTCCCACCCTTCCATGCCTGCCTTCCTAATCATTCCCCTTTCTTCCCCAATGAAGAAGACATTCAAGACTGACATTAATTCCCCTCAAGTGAAGAGGCTGGGCTCTAAGAATTGTTCCAGTTGGTCAGATAACCCCACTGGATCCTCTACTAATGGTTTCATCTCCTTTTTGAATACCCTGACCTCTGATATACTTAAAAGGGGCATTCACATACATTA
Organism: Macrotis lagotis; assembly: GCF_037893015.1. Taxonomy (NCBI): domain Eukaryota; kingdom Metazoa; phylum Chordata; class Mammalia; order Peramelemorphia; family Peramelidae; genus Macrotis; species Macrotis lagotis. The sequence goes on from NC_133659.1 coordinate 195,728,701, forward strand.
TTCCCCTTCCCTATCCTCCCACTGGCACATCCCATAATGGAAACAAAGACAAAGACTTTTGATCAGTTAAGAAAGGGAGATTCTCTATATCTCTTTTGCTTTGCTTCAGCTCCTTCCTTAATTAAGAAAACATTTGTTTTTCTCCTTTCTCTGAACTTTTCCTTTCCTCTTGGGCTTTATTGTCAGCTTCCTCCTCTCTAGGAGAAGTTGGAGAACTTAGAGTAGACTGAGAGTCAGGGGATGGAATATAAGGTGGAGGCAATATAGTCCAGAGGATTCCACCTATATTTCTTGTCCCTTTCTAACTTATTCAAAAGTAATTTAGTATCTCCAATTATCCATCATGCTGCTTATTCCACCTCCTCTTTGTTTAGAGGTACCTTGTTATTTATTCACAAAAATATTCAAAATTTGCTGTACCCAATCTTGATTGGATTCGAATTTCAAAACAGCAGTACTTGATTAACCTTACTTTTGTCTTTGCCCCAGATAGCATCCTCACTATCCCAGCTAGCTTGCTTCCCAAAGGTCTTTCTTTGGGTATTGGAGAGAGGGTCTCCCCCTCCCCTCAGGTGCCTCTTTCATTCTCCAGCCTCCCATCAAGGGTCTACCCCCCCACACACACCTCAGTTATCTGAATGGGGACTTCTAAGCCTCGAAAAGCAGAACTGAAACTTTCCTACCTTTCTGGATTGATTCCACAATTGATCCCTCAATTATTCCATTACTGCCCCCCCCCATCAGTGCTGGGGTTCCAGGTCTATTCAGAGATTCCACTGGAGGGAACCCCGGAAAAGAAATGGGGATCTGCTTGAAATGAAGCTGTGAGTGCTCCTTCCTCTGTCTCTCCTGGGATTTCCTCAAGGGTAATCCCCCAAGGTTGTTATCTATTAAAAAAAATTTTTTTGCTGGAATGAGAGAATTGAACACTTTATTCACGAATCTTGCAAGAATCATGCATGAATCATGCCCCCCTAGCATGAAGCACATCTATGGTACAAATACTGTCCATTTTTATATAGTTTTAGAACCTTTTCCCCCTCCCACCTGGATTTTCATAGGCTCTCAGAATTCAAGTTGCAGTCTAAGAGATCCACCCATCCCATGACATATCTCTAATATGACCCCCACATCATATGACACATGTTACGTTGATGCACCTCAATTGTCACAGGGGGTGCTGTGGGATAACATTCAAGTACCTAATTGCACAAACTCAGTTGTGTTAGCTTAAAACCTCTAAGTCACCCTTGACTGGTTGGGGACTGGTTTCTTCTGACCTTGAGCCTGTCATTTTTGGAATGGGATTAGAAGAACTCTCCCAGTTTTGTGATTGACTGGGGCCATTCCCCCTTTGTAATGGATTTCTTAGGCAGCCTCCACCCTGTGGAAATCAACAACACTCCACATTCTTCACAAAGATGACACTATGAAGGGTGATGGAGAAGCACAACTTTCCCATGCAGTCCTTAGGAAATATTGAAAAGCATCAATGATAGGAAAGACCAATTTAAAGCTGAAATAAAACAGAAAAGAAGTTAAGAATAACACAGAATTACCTGTACTGGTTAAGGGGATGGGGTGGAGGGGATGGGGTGTGGTGACATTGGGGAAACTACTGAGAGCTCAGGCAGAAGGAAGAAGTGCTTGGAATTAAAGACCTTAGCTATACAGGGAAGCCAGAAAAGGAACCTGGAGCTGATTCTCTAAATAAGATGGAACTGCAAGATGGCAACAGGTTAAATAAGAAAGACAATAAGGATATGAACATATTTTTGATAAAGGTTAGCTGTGATAAAATCTCTGACAATTAGTGAATGGGAATAGAATGGAATATATATGCTACTCCACTGTGTTATGTACTAGTACCAAAAAACCTTATTAAAATGGTAGAAATTAAACATTTTTGCAGACCATAAAACAACAAAAATTATAGGATCTTTTAAGAAATGTGAATTTTAGGGGTGGTTAGGTGGCGTAGTGGATAAAGCACTGGCTTGGAGTCAGGAGTACCTGGGTTCAAATCCTGTCTCAGACACTTAATGATTACCTAGCTGTGTGGCCTTGGGCAAGCCACTTAACCCCATTTGCCTTGCCAAACACCTAAAAAAAAATGTGAATTTTAAAAGGAGAAAAAATAATTTAATGCTAAATAATTTATCAAAGAACAAACTATAATAGAGGAAATAATGGACAGAGAAATATGTTCTATACTTAATCTGTTGGCTCTGTACTGATCAAGTATCTTAATATTTATCCTTCATTTTTGAAGAAAACCAGACATCAGGGAGGTGATGCCATTACAAGTACATGAATTGGATTTGAGTGAAGGCTTGAATCAGGACTACTGGAGATGCAAAGCAATCAAGGTTAAATGACTTGCCCAAGGTCCCACAGCTAGTAATAGTCAAGTGTCTGAGGCTGGATTTGAACTCCCATCCTCCTGACTCCAAGCACAGTGTTCTATCCACTGTGCCACCTAGCCACCCTATCAAATATCTTATAATAACACTGAACCCCCCTACTTTTGTCCAAGCTATGGAGAATGAGGTCAAAGAACTTTTAGTAAAGTACCTTGTCCCTCCCTGGCAAGATCTCAGAAAATCCCTGCCTCCAAGCTCAAGATAAGCCCCTATCAACAAAAACAGAGGATCCCAATCCTAGGAAATGATCAAGTCTTTAAACTACCACCCTTATCTATATATCCTTAATTAACTCATCTCTAATCTCTGAGTTTTGAACATCAACCTACACCTAAATTACCTCATCTTTTTGCTGCTTTAAAAATTCACCTCTCCTTGGTTGAATTGCTTGTCTTCCTTGTCAATCTGCTCTTGGGAAGCTTTATCCCCAAATAAATTCATGATCCTATACCTTTCTCTACTGCTTATCCTTACACGGCTGCCACTATTGCTAATCTCTCTCTCCTTTAGCTTCTGCTAATCACAGCAATACCTAAATGAACATTTTTTTTTGTCCCAAAATTCTCCTGGGTCAGAGTCAAACTGTTAAGTGAATTCTTTGACATTTGCTTGAACCTCTGGAACTGTTAGCCAGCCACACATTTTCCAGTAACAAAACAATACAAACAAAAATTAGGTAGGAAGACAGTGGCATGCTACCTTTCACAAAACACCTCAGGAAAACTTTTAAATGAACCAGTTAAAAAATGAATAAGGGAAATTAACTCCACTCAGATTTGGATACAAAGCAAGATCAATGGAATTCTGCTGAAGCCTGGTTATCTGAAAGCATGACACAAAGCAGTTTCAGAGCAATTTGAAAGGAACTCTTCATGAAGTCAGTCATGACCAGGAGCCCAGTAGTATCCAGAATTTGGGGTTTGGGAGGGAAGTGTAGTATCCCCCCAAGCCCAGTAGTAGGAGAAGGCCAAAGACCAGTCTGGGCTACTCCTTGGTAAATGTGTTAGGAAAAGCAAGGAGGAGGAGACCCTAGAACTCTATGGTAAGAGGGAGATTCTAAGTAGAACCTCAAGGTGAGATTAGTCCCAAAATTCCTTGAAGAAGGAGTTTTGCCTTGGCCACAACACGTAGGATCAGGAAGGCCTGCCCCTGCTACATAGAAATACCATAGTGGACCTTGATGATCTCAGGATCCCCAGCCTAGACAATGAAAGAAATTACAAAATGAAAACACCAAGGAACAGCAAAGCCCACATCCCGAAGTTCCAGATCAAAGAAAAAATACTATGAAAAAGTTTAAGCATCAAAAAGCAATAGTAGGGATCAAAGATAGCTATTAATATACAGGAGAGAAAATTTTTGTAATCTGATATTTCAAAAGGCAAAAGATAAGGCTTTCAAATAATGATTTATCTAGTAAAGCTAAGTATAATCTTAAGGGGGAAACAGAGGATATATAGGTATTCCTGCTGCTTGGAAATGAGAATTTTGAAATAGAAATATAGGAACCAAAATAAAAATAAAAAGGCACATAGAATTGTTTAACTGGAAAAACATATGCGGGGATAAATTGTTTCCATGCTAACAAAGGGATGAAAACCAAATGAATTCTCTGAATCCTACTTTTTAAAATGTTATTTTATTTTTTCAATTACATGCAAAGATAGTTTTCAGAATCTTTTTGTAAATTTTTGAGTTCCATGTTTTTCTACTTTCCTTCCTTCCTCCCCGCCTCAAGGCAGTGAGTAATCTGATACAGATTATATGTATGCAGTTATGTTTAACATATTTCTATATCAGTCTTGTTGTGAAAGAATCAAAACTAAAGGGGGAAAACATGAGAAAAAGGAAAAAAACCCCACAAAGCAAGTTTTAAAAAAGTGAAAATAGAATGCTTTAGTCTTCATTCAGACTCCATAGTTTTTTCTCTGGTTGTAGATCGAATTTTCCATCTAAGTTTCTTAGAATTGTCTTTGGTCACTGAACTGCTGAGAGGAGCTAAGTCAATCAATCATAGTTGATCACAATGCATAAAATGTTCTTCTGGTTTTCCTCACTTCACTCAGCATCAGTTCATGAATGTCTTTCCAGTCTTTTCTAAAATGCAGTTGCTCATGATTTCTTTTTTTTTTATTTCTTTTGGTTTTTACTCTTCTCTCTCTTTTTTACTTTTCCAATTACATGCAAAGGTAATTTTTGCTATTCATCCACTTGCATGTTTACAAGTTCCATATTTTTCTACCACCCTCCCTTACCTCCCCCATCCCCACACATATGATTTCTTAGAGCACAATGGTACTCCACATTCATATACCATGTTAAAGTCATTCCCCACTTGATAGGCATCCCTTCATCTTCCAATTGTTTGCCATTACAAAAGAACTGCTTTAAATATTTTTGTAATGTGAGAATTCTAATATTTTTAAGGTTTGTTAAAAAAGGCAAATAGGACAGAAGGTATGGGTAGGTTTTTTTCCCTTTTTTCCCTTTTTCCCTTTTAATATCAAAGACCAAAAAGAAGGAACAGGAGATTATATTGAGGACAGAAAGGAAGAAAAAAAGAGCAGAATTCACTATTACATAATTGTTGGTCAGTCATTTCAATGGTGTCCAACTCTTTGTGACCCCAAAAGATATTAGAGTGATTTGCCATTTCTTTCTCCAACTCATTTACAGATGAGGAAACTGAGGTAAACAGGGTTAAATGATTTTCATAGTATCACACAGTAGTAGATAATATTGAAGAGAGAACAAATCAGTAAATTGGATACACAACTAAAAAATTCAAATAACAATAAATTAAAACCTCAACTAAGAAACAAAATTGAAATTCGGAAAAGTAAAGAACTCCTACAATCAAAAGGGAAAAAAATTGATAAATAAAATTAGGAGCTCTTAAAAACCAATAAAATAAACAGCTAATTTGATTAATATGATAGAAAAAAAGAAAAATATTCCTATAAAAAATAAAAGAGAATTTACAATGATTAAAAAGGAATGAAAGGAAATCACAAATTATTTTGCCCAATTACATGTTAATAAAACTGAAAACTTGGAGGAAATCAAAGAATATTTTAAAAACATGAACTAGATTAACAAAATAAGAATTAGATGATTTAAATGACCAAATATCAGATAAAGAAATTGAACAAGCCATAAAAGAACTCATAAAGAAAGAAAACTCAGAATAGATAGATTTACAAGTGAGTTCTATTAAACATTAAAAAAATGCATTCTAACAACACACATTGATTGCAATTATAGGAAAAGGAGCCATTTTCTAATCTCTTCCTATGATACAAAAATTCTATATGATCTATATAAAAGTCTCTGGGGTTGCTTCTGATGAGTTCTGGAGAAAAGATGCCCGAAGATAAGGAAAAGAGGATGAGAATTATTTTAGGGGGTGAGGGGTGGGATGTTGGGGTAACATCCTCCATCTTGAAACCAGGTGCTTATATGACTGAGCCCAGGCTTGCCCTTCCCCCAGCTCTTTCTTTTCAACAGAAGAATGTGAGCCGCCAGATTGCAGCTGCAGCAGATGCTGTTAAGGGAGTAGACACTGAGTCTAGAGAAAGACTGCAACCTTTGGCCATTGGCCAAAGATAATGCAGTTCGGGTGTGCTGATCATATTGGGTCTGGCAAAACTGCCCCTTAGAGACATTCATCTCCTTTCTCAGGGCTATATAAATTGGCCTCTCTCTATTAAAGCAGAAACCTCCTTGCCATCAGAGAGACTGACTGTTGTTAGACCCATAGACTGTTTTCCTTCCCCTTTATTTCCCCTTCTTTCTCACTACTATTTTTGACCATTACCATATAAGAAAAATATATCACTAGTCACTAACCCTTGTTTTTGTTTAATGTTATTTGAAGCATTAGTGTAGAGGAAAGAGAAAGTGTTGGTCTGGAAAAAGTGTTAGGTGACTGCCTTTAATCCCTACAGTGGGAGAGTAAATAGAGGGCCAAATAATGGGTTCCCTACCCTTCATTCCTCTGGATGGTACTGCCTGCTATAGTTTTCCTCAGCAAGCCTGGAGTGATAAGCATGAGAATTAAAAAAGCAGGGAAAAAATAGTAACTCTCTGAAAATCAAAGACATTTCTCCCTACACTGATAGAAGAGGTATTTCGACAGAAATACATGTTTCCATTGGAAACTGAGTGGATGTCCTTCAATTGGGGAATGACTTAACAAACTGGTATATTATGTGATGGAACACTATTGTTCTATTAGAAACCAGTAGAGATGGGAATTCAGGGAAGCTTGGAGGGATTTGTATGAACTGATGCTGAGTGAGATGAGCAGAACCAGAAAAACATTGTACACCCTAACAGCAACATGGGGACAATGATCAACCTTGATGGATTTGCTCATCCCATCAGTGCAGCAATCAGGCACAATTTTGGGATATCTGTGATGGAGTATATCATCTGTAACCAGAGAAAAAATTTTGGAGTTTGAACAAAGACCAAAGACTATTACCTTTAATTAAAAAAAAAAAAATTAAACCATTATCTTATGTAATTTTGCTATCTTTTATACTTTATTTTTTCCCCTTAAGGATATGATTTCTCTCTCATCACATTCAACTGAGATCAATGTATACTATGGAAACAATGTAAAGACTAACAGACTGCCTTCTGTGGGGGGTGGGGGATGGGGGGAGGGAAGCAACATTAGGGGAAAATTTGCAAAATTCAAAATAAAAAAAAAAAGAAATAGGTGCTTTCCCCTATCTCCCCAGCAATGTACTTCTGTGTTCCTTCTCACAGTGTTTGTTAACCTTTACTTCTTTTTTTTAGGATTTTTTTTTGGTAAGGCAATTGGGGTTAAGTGGCTTGCCCAAGGCCACACAGCTAGGTAATTATTAAGTGTCTGAGACCTCATTTGACCTCAGGTACTCCTGACTCCAGGGCCAGTGCTCTATCCACTGCACCACCTAGCCACCTCTAACCCTTACTTCTTATTATACCTGGTACCTCATATATTTATATATGAACACCATATTATAGATACATATATACATATATACATATATACATATATATATATTATATATATATAAAACAGTCATATGAACAGAATAGATCAAGGTAGTTAAATACAAAGTGGTTTGGGAGGGAGGGCCCTAGTAGTTGGGGGAATCAAGATGTGTCATGAAGAAAATGGTATTTGAGCTGAGTATAGAAATAAAAGGGATTCTAAAAGGCAGAGGTAAATAGGTAATGCATTCCAGAAATGGGGTGATACAAAGGCAAGAAAGAAGTCAGAAATAGAGTGTCATATGTAAGGAACAGAGAGATGGCCTTTCTAGACTACAGAGTTTGTAAAGGGGAATAATTAAGCTGAAAGGTAAGTTAGGCCTGGATTTGAAAGACTTTAAAAACCAGAGGAGTTTATATTTTATTTTCAAGGCAAGAATTGGGATCCACTGAAATTTACTGAGTAGAGAAGGTATAAATCAGATCTGTGATTAAGGAGAATCATTTTGGCAGCTCTTACAGAAGGACTAGTGTGGGGAGACATTTGAGGCAGGGAGGCCAGTTAGGAAACTATTGAATAATTATGTGTGTGTGTGTGGAGTAGCTATGACAGTGGATAGAGCACTGGTCCTGGAGTCAAGAGGACCTGAGTTCAAATTCGGTCTTAGACACTTAATAATTACCTAGTTGTGTGAACTTGGACAAGCTTCGTAATTCTATTGCCTTGCAAAAAAAAAATCTATATGGATGGTAGAGATTTTATGAACAGAGGGAAGGGGAATGGATTAAAGAAATGTTGTAAAGGTAGAAACAAGTTTTGGTAACTGAATATGTGAATTGTTGGTGGAGCTATGAACTCATACAACCTTTCTGGAAAGCAATTTGGAATTGCTCCCAAAGGGCAACAAAAATGTACATACCCTTTGATCCAGCAATACCTCTGCTGGGTCTATACCTTGAAGAGATGATGAAAAAGGGTAAAAATATCACTTGTACAAAAAAATTCATAGCAGCCCTGTTTGTGTGGCAAAGAATTGGAAATCAAGTAAATGTCTTTCAATTGGGGAATGGTATATGTATGTGATGGAACACTATTGTTCTATTAAAAACCAGGAGGGATGGGAATTCAGGGAAGCCTGGAGGGATTTGCATGAACTAACACTGAGTGAGATGAGCAGAACCAGAAAAATATTGTATACCCTTAACAGCAACATGGGGGTGATGATCAACCTTGATGGACTTGCTCATTCCATCAGTGCAACAATCAGGGACAATTTGGGGCTATCTGCAATGGAGAATACCATCTGTATCCAGAGAAAGAATTGTGGAGTTTGAACAAAGACCAAGGACTATTACCTTTAATTTAGGGGGGGAAAATGATATCTTATTATGAAATTCTGCTATCTCTTATATTTTCTTCCTTAAGGATATGATTTCTCCCATTCAATTTGGATCAATATATACCATAGAAACAATATAAAGACTGGCAAATTGCCTTCTGTGGGGGGTGGGGGTAAAGAAGCAAGATTAGGGGAAAAATTGTAAAACTCAAAATAAATAAAATCTTTAAAATGAAAAAAATTGATTATGTGAAGTTAGGGAAAGTGAGGATTAAAAGATAATGCTAATGTTATATCATCCCTATCCCAAAGCTCAATGGGATTGAATAAAGGACTTGCCTTTATTCTGCCACATAAGGGGCAGAATTGCTAAGAGACAAGAGTTTTGGTTCTTAGTCCTCTTTTGGGGGTTCTCTAATCAAGAATCTTCTTTAAAAATCCATTTGGCTTCCAGTTTCAAGAGTTCATGTTGCTGAAGGAAAAGACTCTGAGAAGACATGAGAAATCTAGCAGTCTCAATCATGTTTCTCTCTTCAGCTTGCTACTCTAGAGACTTTAGGGAGTTCTCCCTTGGGTGAGATCCAAGACCCTCTCTCTTGCTGGAGTTGAGCTTACTTGCACCCAAAAGAACACTCCTCCACTCTGTATTGTATCTTCTCTCACGTATACGTTCTCTGATTTCTATCTTGCTATGTTTTGGACAAGTGGGTTTCTTTGGTGTTCTCTAGGTATATTTATTAGAACTGGAATAAAATGGGAAAGGAGTTAAACCTTTGATATAGAGCTTCGGTTTTCCTATCTCCCCCGCAAATGACAAAGCAATCCAAAGTTAGCTTGTACTTGATCATATCCTCTAGACAAACAATATTTAAGGTAGTAGATAGATATATTTCTATCCTGGAACTCCCTCTTTCTGAGGAGAGTGTGGTGGCCTCCAGACTCAAATTCCTGCTTCCCCTAATGACAGGAATAAAAGTCTCTCATGAAGAAGGGCAGGGGGGAAAAAAACCAAACAAATATGGATGTCTATTCTGCATGCCTTCAAACCACACAAGTACACTGTCCTTGCCTAGCTAGGTTGGGTCTAAATACACAAGTGGGACCCACTACCCTCTCTAATTTGAAGGATGCCTTTGACCAAAATATGAAAGTCTAGATTGGGGGTGGGTTTGAGGGGAAAGATAAACATCTCTTATGTTTGGAGATATTTGTGGGAGATCTGGTTTGAAACATCAAAAAGACAGTGGGTGGTGAGGTACTAGAGATAATTAAACCCATGGGAGATTTAGAGGTACGATAATATATAGAGAAAAGAGAAAGCTCAGGCAGAACCTTGAGGAACATCCATGATTAAGGGGCAGGACATGGATGATTCTACAGTTGAGAAGGAATAGTCCAAAGGTTAGGAGGAGAATTAGAAGAGAGGAATATACTAAAAGGATAGAGGTGATAATATGTAGGAGAAAAGAGTGGTGTAGCCTAGATTATATCTCAGCTCAGCTAACTCAATATATGACTCTGGGGAACAGCTAGGTAGCACAGTGAAAAAAAACACCTGTCCTGGAGTCAGGGTATCTAAGTTCAAATCCGGCCTTATATATTTGATTCTTATTAGCTCTGTGACCTTGGGCAAGTCACCCAAATATATATATTTGCATAATGGTAAAGTCATTTGGAGTAGAATATTGAGATTGCTAAACTAGATTGTTTGAACTAGCCCGTCATTTTATAGAAGCAGAAATTAAAGCCTCTAGAGATAAGTGAATTACCCAGTATCATATATATATATATATATATATATATATATATATATATATATACACACACACACATATATGTATGAAGATGTGAGATTGGGGCAGACAATCTAGTTCAGCAATCCCAACATTCTACTCCAAATGGCTTTGAAGAAGTGCCTTAGGTTGAGTTTTAGAGGGGAAAAACTAGTAAGGGGTTCCAATGGGGACATTTTTTGGGCCTAAGAAAACTTGAGAGTCTGCCAGAAAATATCTGTGACTGTAAGGTAGAAGCCTACATATATGGCCATGGCAACCTTGGTGTCAGTAGCCGCTTCTCAGTTCTCAGTCCAGAGAGAGCAGACTGGTGGGGAATGGGGGGGGGAAGGGAAGCTTAGATACCTGATCAGAGAGAGATTACAAGCAACACTCTGCTGAGACTAGGTATGCCTGGCACTGATTGGCAATTTTATTGCCCATTCTCAGTTCTGGGTTGCAGTTCCTGGTGGAAAAGACTGTTGATGGTCAGTACCAAGGGAACATGGTCCCTGGTCTCAGTTTCAAGGCAAAGAGGAGTTGCTAGCACATGCATCTACAAGGAATCTGGATAAAGACCAGCACACAGACCAGGAAACTAGTGACTACATTTCTCTCAGGATCATACCACCTTGGAACCCAATATCTTACAGATCCTAGAACTAGCTATGAAAACAGCAGAATGAAAAATTCTGAAGCTTGGGACAGTGTCTTCCTGTTTCTACAGAATTTAACTTTAATATAAAATTCAATGTAAAGAAGTAGGCTGGGAAAATGAGCAAACAACCACAAAAAAAATTTGACCATAAAAAGCCACAAACTCAGAAAAAGAATACAATATTAAAAAGAATACAATGCTCTATATTAGCCCCTAGCTTACCAAAGAAATCCTTAAAGAATTAAAGAGATAAGAATAGTAGAGAGAAAATTAGGGGGAAAAGGGAGACCAATACAACAAAATTATGAAAAGAGAATTAATTTGATAAAAGAAGCACATAAAAATACTGAAGAAAATACCTTAAAAAACAAAATTGCATAATGGTAAAAGAGATACAAATGTCACTGAAGAAAATAATTTTTAAAAAATTGAATTACCAATTTCTCCATGAGATAGCAAGAAATAATTTTAAAAATCAAAAGAATGAAAAAATAGAGAAGGAAATATGAAATTTCTCAATGAAAAAATAATTGACCTGTAAAATAGATTAAAGAGAGATAATTTAAGGTAGTGCAGTGGATAGAGCACTGGCCCTGGAGTCAGGAGTACCTGAGTTCAAATCTGGCCTCAAACTTATTAATTACCTAGCTGTGTGGCCTTGGGCAAGCCACTTAACCCCATTGCCTTGCAAAACCAAAAAAAACAAAACAAAACAAAAAAAATTGGACTAACTGAAAGACATGATCAAAGAGTCACGAATTCATATTTAAGGAATTATCAAGAAAATTTTCCCCTAGTATCTTAGATCCAAAAGACAAAATAGAAAATGAAAGTGATGGGATCCAGGAGTAGCTAGGTGGTACATAGATAAAATACCAGCTCTGGAGTCAGGGGGACCTAAGGTCAAATCTGACCTCAAACACTTACTAGCTGTGTGACCCTGGGCAATTAATCCCAATTGCTTCAAAAAAAGAAAAAACAAATCCAACTATAGAGCAATATAGAGGTATGCTGAAAATGATGGGATTCTAATAAATATCTCAGCTCCAATTTCCTGACTCCTTCATAGGTCCTCACTAAAACAGAAAAGTACACTTTGACCTAACCACACCACCTGGCCACCATTCATCCTGTTTAAACATACCACAGAGGCTAGCCAATAAGAAAGTAGCAATAATAGGATGTGGACCTAGACCGGGGACCCAAACCATAAAATCACAGAAAGGACTTTCCCAGAGAAGTGCCTGCCTACTACCCTTCTTTGCTATCCCTGGGTAAACTTATGATGATGTAAAACTAATAACATCATTATCATATCTTAATACCCTCCTAAGTGGGCTTTTCTGTATGCACTCTGGTTAACCACATGTGCAGTTCCACCAAGGCTATGTGGTTCACTCGTAGCAACAAATCCTCCCTTTACTGCAAAATTAACATATCCTGTGGGAAACACAGCACTTCCTGTCCTATATTAGCCCCTAGTTTCTCCCAGCACAGCACCTTGCCTCCCTTAGGGAGCAAAATCCATTGGGGAGCATGATCCCCATCTCTCTCCCTAAAGGAGAGAGGCACTGGGGCAGGGACAGTGCCCTGTCTTCCTTAGGGAGCAGAGTTCACTGTAGAGCATGACACTTCCCCCCAATAAATGTCCTTTGCTTGGCTTAGAGACAGTCTGTGAATTATAATTCTTTGGAGACAGCTATAATTCTTTGGAGACAGCTTGAGTCATAATTCTTTAGAGGCAACACTGTGAAACACTTCCATACTTCATCAAAAGAATCCATTAGTCACTCCTAAAAGAGATCGCAAAATGAAAACTCTCAGGAATATTATGAACAAATTCCAGAACTCCCAGCTCAAAGAGAAAATACTTCTTGCAGCCAGAAAGACTCAATTCAAATATCATGGAGCCACAGTCAGGATCACACAAGACTTAGTGGCTTCCATATTAAAGAGATGAAAAACTTGGAATATGATATCCCAGAGGGTAAAAGAGCTAGATTATAACCAAAAATAACCTACCCAGAAAAACTGAGTGAAATTCTTCAGGGGGGAAAATGAATATTTAATGAAATAGAGGACTTTTAAGCATTCCAATGAAAAGATCATAGCTGAATAGAAAATTGGACATTCAGATACAAGATTCAATAGAAGCATAAAAAGGTAAACATGAAAGAGTAATCATAAAGGGTTCAGTAAAGTTAAATTGTTTACTTTTCTATATGGGAGAATGATATATGTAACTACTAAATTCTTTATCATTCTTAAGGCAGTTAAAAGGAATTTTCATACAGTGGAAATAGTGGGAAGGAGGGTGGCAGGCAAAGCTTGTATCTCACTCTCATCAGATTTAGTTCAAAGAGAGAAGAATATATATATGTATATATACATATATGTATACATATACATATACACACATGCATGTATACATGCAACTCAGTTGTGTATGGAGATGTAACTTACCCAATAGGGAAATGTGAGAAAGGGATAAGAGACACTGGGGTGGGGGTAAGGGAGAGTAGTGGGGGATGCAGGAATGATAAGAGGGAGGGAAGGGTAAGGGAAGTAGTAATCAGAAACAAAAGAGGGATAAGGATAAAAAAGAGAGAAGAATAAATGGGAAACAGAATAGAGGGAAATACACTGTAATTGAAACTGAATGTGAAGGGGGATGAACTCACTCATAAAATGGAAGAGAATAGCATAATGGATTAGAAACCAAAATCCAACAATATGTTGTATATAAAAGACACACTGGAAACAGAAAGACACAATGAAGAAGAGTTAAAATAAAGGGCTGGAACAGAATTGATTATGCTTCTACTGAAGCAAAAAAAGACAGGGTAGCAATCATAATCTCAGACAAAAGCAAAAGCAAATCAGGGAAACCACATTTTGCCAAAAGGTATCACAGAAAATGAAGTAAATAAATTTTTTTTATAGCAAGTGACTCTGATAAAGGTTTCATAGTACATCTGAATTTACATCTGAATTTCAGAAATGAGTCAATTTATAAAAACAAGAGCTATTCCCCAAGTGATAAATGACCACAGGCAATTTTCAGAAGAGATCAAAGCTATCTATAATCATGTGGAAAAATATGCTATAAATCATTTGATTAGTGAAATGCAAATTAAAACAACTCCGAGGTCTGACCTTACAGTTCTCAGAAATGACACATGATGAAGAGGATGAGGGAAAAATAGGTATACTAATGAACTGCTGGTAGAGTAATAAACTGGTCTAACCATTATGAAGAATAATTTGGAACTATGCACAAAGGCCTATCAAATTGTACATATTCTTCAACCCAGAAATACCACTACTAAATCTATATCCCAAAGAGATCAAAGAAAAAGGAAGTATTTATATGTGCAAAAATATGTTCTTTTTGTGTGGCAAAGAATTGAAAATGGAGGGGATATCCATCAGTTGGGGAAAGGCTGAACAAGCTGTGGCATAGGCTTGTGGCAGAATACTATTGTGCTATAAGAAATGATGAGGTAATGGTTTCAGAAAAATATGGCAATAATTATATGAATGCAAAGTGAAGAGAGAAGAACTGGGAGATCATTGTGAACAGTAAAAGAAATGTTGTAATGATGATCAACAATTAAAGACTTAACTACTTGGATCAATACAATGAATCAAATACAAAGGACATAATGAAAAAATGCTATCCACCTCTAGAGAACTCTTGAGTGCAAAGTATAATTTTCTGTTTTTCTTACCTTTTAAAAAATATGGCAAATATGGAAATATATGGTATTATTTCATATGTATAAATGATATATAGCTTGCTATCTCAGTAGGTGTGGGAAGGGGTCTGAGGGAGGAATTTGGAATTCAGAAGTTTAAAAGAATGTTAAAAATAATAAATAAAAATAAATATAAAATAAAATTAAGAATTGGATCAGATTTGTATCTCAAAACCATTTTGAAATTTTATCCCAAGTCAGTTATCAATAGAATATTTATATCCTAAGGACTAAAAGAAATGATCCTAGGTACTTGCTCCATCACCACCTATCTACAACTTTCCATCCTGTATGATTCTTGTCCATGTCCATTGGTAAGGGAGGTACTTCAGGGCAAGACTCCTTCCTCAAGATCTCCTGATGTCATGTGCAAATTAGCAGAGCATTGCAGTCATTCATCAGTTTTCAATCTCATGGCTAGCCCACTTTTCCCCAGTCATGACTCTTTGATGACATCCTTTAGCTTCTCTGACACAATTTTTGAATGATAATATATTGCAGCCTATTCATATCTATTTATTCATTGCTTGTTGAGTGATCTTCCTCTTAATTTTTCGGAGATTATAGTATTATTCTATGGCTGGAAGCCATACAACATTGTCAAAGGAATATTAATAAAATGGTAGACCTCTTGTACAATTTCTCAAAGGCCTCATTTGGCTCCAGCAGATGTCTATACCAAAGACAGGTACCTGAAGGTTTGGTAAATATGTAGGCCAGATACCTTGACCCCTCATCTCCATCACTTAGATTTAGTAACTTAGGGTCTTTGAACTTGTTTTTTCAGATTTCTAATAATTGCATTTCATTATAATTGGCTCAATTTATAACTCTATGCGTTTTATTTTATTAATTTAAAAGCATTCTAAGGACCCTAGGACTTTTTAACTAGAGGAACTGGAGGAGAGGCTTAGGAGATTCCCTAACATTTCCTTGTCTCTCCAGGGTTATGTTTTACGATTCTTGCTTTTATCTTCTTGTTGAGTAATTTTTTTAATGCTTCAGAGTTGATGGCATCATTTTGATAATTTTTTAATAAATGAAATGCACATTGATGGGGTTCAGAAGCTAAACTAGAATGTTGAATGATAGAATTATATTTGCCACACACTATGGTTACCCTAAGAGTTTGAGTTAGTTGGTCCTTGACTCTGGGGAAAAAAAACAAAGCTAAATCAACCAATTAAAAAACACAGACATGCCAATATGAGAGCAAGTTGGAGCAAGTAAACCAGATCAAAGAGGAAAGAGTTCAGAGGTTCTGTTGGGTGTCACAAATTGTCTACATTTGACTTCTTAATCAAATGAATCTGTTCTCTTCAAAGCTGTCAGTGATTTTTTAGTTGTCATTTTTTTACTCCTTATCCTTTTTAATTTCTCAGTATATTTGATACCATTGGCCACCCTCCTTTCCTCCTGAATATTCTCTTCTGTGTTTTCATAACTGCTCTCTCTTGATTTTCCTTATGTCTGGATGATCACCCTGTTGTGTCTTCTGATGGATTCATATCATATCCCCTAACAATTGGTATACTCCTAAGGTTCTGTCCTGTGCCCTCTTTCCTTTTCTTTCTATATTCTCTCAGGTTATGATCTCATCAACTTTCATTCATTTTTTAATCTTTATTTAGGTGACTGCTAGATTTCTATATCCAGCCCTACTTTGTCCTAAACTTTAGTCTAGCATCACAAACTTCCTATTGGAAAATTTTAACTGTATATCTTACAGATAGCTAGATGTTGCAGTGGATAGAGCACTGGGTCTAGAGTCAGAAAGCCCTTAGTTCAAATCTAACCTTAGATTCTTACTAGATATGTGACTCACCCTGCCTGCCTCAGTTTCCTCATGTGTAAAATGGGGAAAATAATAGCATCCACTTCACAGGATTATTATGAAGATCAAATGTTTTAATAATTGTAAAAAGTTGAGCACAATGCCTAGCATATATTGTAAATACTATTTAAGTGTTAGCTAATAGCCATTTTCCATTGGCATTTCAAATCCAAGATCTAAGACATAATTCATCATCTTCCCCTCCAACACTCATCTCTCTTTAAGACTTTTCTTTTTATTTTTCCCTAACTCAAGATTTTTCAGAATCATTCTTAATTTCTCACTCTCTCTCAACTGATGAATCTGTTAAATTGCCCAATCTTGTCAATTCAGGTTGCTTTTCTGCGAACTGTGCTATTTACTTTCAGAGACGGCTAGGTGGCGCCATAGTGCACAGAGAACTGGGCTTGAAGTCACGAACACTTGAGTTCAATTATGACCTATGAGCAGTGTCATCCTGAACAAGTCACTTACCGTACTCTGCCTCAGTTTCCTCATCTGTAAAGTGGTGATAATAATAGGGTAATGGTGAGAAAGAAATGAAATATTTCTACAGTCTCTTCACCTCTGTCTTTTAGAATCATTAGTTTCCTTCAAAGTCTAGTTCAGATGCCATATCCTACATAAAACATTGGCTGATCACTCCCCACCCCAGCCTGTGTCCTTCCCCCCTCAAATAATCTTGTGTGTGTATATGTGAATATGTACACATGTAAATATATACATATAATATGTAAATATATACATATATATGCAATTATATATATATATATGCCTATATACTCATATTGATTAATGAGTTGTATTTATCCTTCCTTCTTGAAAAAGAATGAGGATGTGCAAAGTCATCAGCCTTACTTTCTTCTCTGGAGTCATCTGGGCCCAGTAACAGATATGAATCAGGATGACTAGAGATGTCCCTGAATGCAAGGCCATCAGGGTTAAGTGACTTGTCCAAGGTCACACAGCCAGTACATGTCAAGTATCTGAGACCCCACTTGAATGGACATTTCTGCAGTTCCCTGTGATCTGGGAAAAATTGAACTTTTAAAAGGCCAAGGTCATTGGGACTGAGAAAACACCCATTTAATCATTAAGATTAGTAAGAGAGAGGCAGAGGCCAAAAATGACCACTTCAAAAAAAATTCATTTGGGAGGGTAAGAGCCTTAGAGTTTATTTTTTTTAACTGAAAAGTAATTTTTATTCATTAAAATTCTAAAATTTATATACATGTGTTAAATCTAAGAATTTTGACACATTCACATAGAATTCTAGCCTTTGTTGGTTGTTTCCTACCCCATTTTCTAAAGTGGGATCTTGGTATTTTAGATGGTCTTTGAGGCTGAGCCCTGAGTGATGTTGATATTTTTTTTTTCCATTAAAGATTTTATTTATTTTGAGTTTTACAATTTTTCCTCCCTAATCTTACTTCCCTCCCCCCACCCCCCACAGAAGGCAATTTGCCAGTCTTTACATTGTTTCCATGGTATACATTGATCCAAATTGAGTGTGATGAGAGAGAAACCATATCCTTAAGAAACATAAAGTATAAGAGATAACAAGATCAGACAATAAGATATCAGTTTTTTTTCTAAATTAAAGGAAATAGTCCTTGGACTTTGTTCAAACTCCATGGTTCTTTATCTGGATACAGAAGGTATTCTCCATTGCAGATAGCCCCAAATTGTCCCTGATTGTTGCACTGATGGAATGAGTGAGTCCATCAAGGTTGAACATCACTCCCATGTTGCTGTTAGGGTGTACAGTGTTTTTCTGGTTCTGCTCATCTCACTCAGCATCAGTTCATGCAAATCCCTAGCCTTGGAGTTTCTTAGAGTGAATGTAAATAGCAATTATTTCTGCTTTGGTCAGAAATTCTGAGGATCTTCTCCTAAACTAATTTTTTGGGGGACTATGCAAAAAAGACTATTTTTTGCTTCATTCATACCTGCCTTAATCACTGAGTAACCTTAAAAGTCTTGCCCTTCCAATTTAACTTTTTTTAACTAAGCAAAAGTAGCCCTTCCTGACCTCTTTGTCTTATTTCTGTCTTACCTAGCCTTAATCACTGAAAGGGTATTGCCTCAGTCAAACTGTGACCTGGGAAAGACCTAGCTTTAAAAGGTCAAAGTCTCCCCCAGTATCCAGGGCCATCTCCAGCAGTTCAGATCTATTAGCTAGCCACTGGACCCAGATGGCTCTGTAGGAGAAAGTGAGGCTGGTGACTTTGCACAGTACCCCCTCACTCAAATTCACTTGCACGTCATGGTATGGCTTCCCTAATGTCATGGTCTTCTTCAAGAAAAAAAGACAAACAACAATAAAACAGAAATAATTATCTTTCCTCCTAAACCCTCTGCACCTCCTATGGTGGTAAGAGGACAACATCATTCTCCTAGTTCCTCAAGATCACATCCTAGGAGCCATCTTTAACCCCTCACTATCTCTCAGCCCCCAAATCCAAGTTGTTGCCACAACCTGTTAATTTCACCCTTTTGACATCTCTAGAATATACTCTTTTCTCTCCTCAGACACTGCCATCACTCTAAGGCAGGCCCCTCGTCACCTCACACCTGGATTATCACAATAACCTGCTGGTGGGTCTGCCTACTTCAAAGCTTTCCTCATCCCAATGCATCATCCATTCAGTCACTAAAGTGATTTTTAGAAAGTACGATCGTGTCACCCACTATTCAATTAACTCTAGTGGTTCCCTATTGCCATAAGGATCAAATACAAATCCTGCCGCAGATGACATATGAAGGGCATCAGACAACACAGAAAAAGTTTGGAAACTCAGAAGTGAATGAAATATATGAAGAGTATTATATAATATTTTATCTTTTAATAACATAGTAATTCAGACTTCTCTGGTACAAAGGGAAAATCAAACAATTTTACATGAATTTTCCAGATCACAAAGGGTACCATGCCCCTAACTTGAGTAATGTGGAAGGGATATCTATATTTGGTTTTCTTTTTTCTTTTAGTTTTTTTTTTTTTGCAAGGCAAATGGGGTTAAGTGGCTTGCCCAAGGCCACACAGCTAGGTAATTATTAAGTGCCTGAGACTGGATTTGAACCCAGGTACTCCTGACTCCAGGGCTGGCTTTATCCACTGTGCCACCTAGCCGCCCCTATATTTGGTTTCAAAGTGCTTTATAACTCACCTCCTAGATACCATTCCAGTCTTCTTATATACCTTACTATTTAATACATATTCTTTGAGCCAGTGACACTGGTCTCCTGGCTGATCCATGAACAAGACACTCCATCTAGAGGATCTGGGCATTCCCTCTGGTTGACCCCAAGCTTGGAATGTTCACCTTCCTCTCTTCCAACTACTGACCTCCCATTAAGTTCCATTTAAGTCCCAATTAAAATCTGTCTTCTATAGGAAGCCTTTCCCAACTCCTCAATTCTATTGCCTTTCTTCTCTTAATTATCTCCTATGTTGGTTTTTGTCCTTCATTATCGAAGAAGTTCAAAATGATATCACTATAATGAGTTACAGTGTATGTCTGACTGTGGCTGATCAGACCAACATGAGCTTGGAATGCTCCTCCACAGGGCGGGCACAAATAGTCCATATGAACACCTGGGGAGGTTACTCTGAACTCATCTATCTCATGTTTCCTTTGAGCAGCCTCCATTCTGCCTTGCTCATAGATCACAGCACCTTCTCTGGTGAGGGTACATCATGCTGGGTGGTCCTGTGCTAGCATCTCCCATATTGTACAATCAATTCCAAAATTCTTAAAAGACCTTCATATTGCTTCTTCTGACCCCACTGAGCACTAGTCCTGTGTGAGTTCTTCATAAAATTGTCTTTTTGGCAACTGTAGGCCTGGTCATTTAAATGACGTGTCCAGTCCATTGGAGTTGCACTCTTTGTAGTAATATTTGAATGCTAGGTAGTTTAGCTGGAGAAAAGACCTCAGTCTGGTATCATCTCCTGCCAGGTGATCTTCAGAATCTTCCTAAGACAATTTAAATGGAAGCAATTCAATTTCCTGGCACAGCTCTTGTAGACTGTCCAGGTTTCTCAGGCATACAGTAATGAGGAAGGCACAATGATTCTATAGATCTTCTCTCCTTCACTTTCTTTCAGAGCCTCTCAAACACTGCGCCAGCTCTGGCAATGGATGTATCAACCTCATTATCAATGTGGACCTCCCTGGAAAGTGCATTGCCAAGGTAAGTGAACTTATTCATAGTATTTAGAGCTTCTCCATTTGCTGTAACTGATGGTTCCACATATAGATGGTGTGGTGCTGGCTGATGGAGCACCGGTGTTTTCTTGGTGTTGATTGTTAGGTCAAAATTAGCACAAGCAGCAGAGAATCGATCCATGCTTTGTTGCATCTCAGCTTTGGAGGTTGCATTGAGTGCATAATCATCTGCAAACAGAAATGTATATAGCTTGTTTGTTCACATTTGTTTCTTGTTTTCCCCCTTAGATTGTGACCTCTTTGCTTCCTTCTGTAGTTTCAGTCCTTGGCACAATGTTTGATTAGTAGCAGCTTAATAAATATTTATTGACTGACTGACTTGCTATGTGGTATTTTGCCTTGAAACACACCATTGTTTTCTGTATGGCCATAAGTAATTCTTACAATCTGAACAGTAAGGCAAGCTCTTTGGAGGAGCCCTATAGAGAACCAAGATTCATTTAAGAAGCCCATTGTTTAAGCTTTTGGTGGTCTTCAGTTTAAATTGGATTTTGTTCTCAAAAAACCTGTTGGGTCCCCCCCCCATAAAACCATTTAAATTTGTTTGCTCTCTATTTTTCTTTCCTTTTAAAAAAAATTTATTTACTTAAGGCAATGGGGTTAAGTTACTTGCCCAAGGTCACACAGCTAGGTATTATTAAGTGCCTGAGGTCAGTTTTGAACCCAGGTCCTCCTGACTCCAGGACTTGTGTTCTATCCATCTATGCACCACCTAGCTGCCCCTCTATTTTTCTGACAGTTACTTTGATTGAAGGATTGGGGCTTCTATCTTGGAGTCAGATTTCATCTCACTCCCATCTAAAAAGCTCATTCACTCTGTACATTTTCTTAGATTTCTAATCTAAGTAACTTCCTTGATTTTTATTGCTCTTGGACAAATGAAAATACTTACTAGTCTCTATTTGTGATGATCTTTCTCTGTAATTATGTAATTAGGTGACAGATTGTTGAATGTAAACCAAGGGCTACCTGCCCCCATTTTAAGAGCTAGCAAAAACTGGAAACTGAGGGAATGTCCATCAAATGGGAAATGGCTAAGCAAACTGTGGGATATGATTATCAAGGAATACTACTGTGTTGTGAGAGATGATTAGCAGCTTAATTTAAAAAAAATGGAAAGACTTGCATGAAATAATGAAGAGTGAAATGAGCAGAACCAAGAGAATGTTGCCCATAACAGCAACTATTATTTGAAGAATAACTGCAAACAACTATGATGACTTCTATGAATTTGATCTTTTAGTAAAGAATTAAATTGAATATAGTGTTAACCTCTAGAGTTGGTTCTAATTAGGACAAATGTTAGCCTTTAGAATTTGTCTAAAGAAAGAACAAACAGAATTAGGTTAAAATACAATTTAATTAAAATTTCTCTAAGCTTGCTGATTATGCAGATTTATGTGGGGGCATGGAAAATAGTGAGTAAAAAATAAGATGGAGAAAAATTCACAAATAGTTAATATAACTTTGAAAATGAATGGGAGGTTTATAGCAGCTCTCTGTGTAGTAGCAAAGACCTGGAAATTGCAGGGATCCCTATCAACTGAAGAATGGCTGAACAAGTGGTGGTGTATGTTTGTTGTGGAATACTACTATGCTATTGGGTGGCTAGATGGTGCAGTAGATAGAGATCACTGGCTCTGGAGTCAGGAGTACGTGAGTTCAAATCTGGCCTCAGATACTTGATAATTATCTAGCTGTGTGGCCTTAACCCCAATGCCTTGCAAAAACAAAAAAAAATACTACTGTGATATAAGAAAGATGAGCTTATTGATCTTAGAAAGACATGGAAAGATTTGTACCAAAAGAAGGAAGTGAGAAGAACCAAAAAAAGGAAGTGAGAAGAACCAAGAGAATATTGTTTACAATAACAACAACCTTGTTTTAAGAATGATTGAGAGGGGTGGCTAGGTGGCACAATGGATAGAGCACCAGCCTTGGAGTCAGGAGTACCTGAGTTCAAATCTGACCTCAGATACTTAATAATTACCTAACTATGCCTTGGGCAAGCCACTTAACCCCATTGCCTTGCAAAAAAAAACCAAAACAAAACAAAAACAAGAATGACTGAGCAACTAAGTCATTTTGACTTCTATAAAAATACATATTAAACATAAAGGACTTATGAAAAGAGATGCATCCAGAGAAAGAATTGATAAATAGAAGTATGTATAGGATGATTTCACATATTATATACATATATATACATATATATATATATATATATATATATATATACACACACATATTTGTGTCAATGTTAGACATCTCTAGGGTGAAGAAGGGGGAAGAAAAAAAGAAATTTATATGACAACTTTGTTGTCTATTTGGAGGTAATAGCAAGAGCAAGTTGTACATAATAGATTGCAGTTCCATGTATAAACCTTCTTTTTCTTGTATTATAATACAGAAATGCTTGCTCTATTCCCTGAATTGAAAATAAAATAAATTTTTAAAAAGAAATGTACAGGAGCTGAGAGAGTGGTCACAAAGGCAAAGGAATAAGGTGTCAGGGCAGGAGGTTGTTTGGTCAATGGGTATGAAATATAGATGGACAGAAGCAATGTTGGTGAATATTGCTTTCTCCTCCCCACTTCCAAATCCCAAAGCAGTAATTCTGTATCTCCTTTCTTAAGTCACAAGCATTTATTAAGCTCTCACTATGTTCTAAATACTAGGCTAAGTGATCTTTTCTCACTTTGAATTCTTTTGTGGGAGTCTGAAGCTTTTCCCAACAAGCACAGAAAAGTCTGCTGGCTGTTCTTTGTATAACATATGTATTTTTTCTATATAACTGGGGCTAACTAGCATTTGCTAATATTATTTTCTGGGAATACATCTGGGAAGCAATTCTGGTAGACAAATGAGGAGAAAACAATCATGCCTAGAGAAGAAGCAAGTATGGATCCATTGAAAGTATTTGGCAGAAGCTCTGATTCTAGCTGGGAAATCAGAGCTAATAAGAATAAAACATGCTTTTATGTCCACAAAGTATTGGTTGAGCTCATGAAGATTCATTGTTGTTGTTCAATTATTTCAGTTGTATCTGAATTTTCATGACCCCAGTTAGAGTTTACTTGGCAAAGATCCTGTAGTGGTTTGCCAAGTCTTCATTTTATTTTACAGATGAGGAAACTGGGACAAATAGAGTTAAGTGATTCACCCAGCTCACCTAGCTAGTGTCTGAGGCCAGATTTCTGATTTCTAATTTCAGTCCTGGCCCTATTCACAGCTCCACCTTGCTGCTCCAAAGAACTCTAGTCTGAGTTAAAGATAGCTATTGTTCAGGTAGCTACAATTCATACTCTTTGTGATTCGATTTGCGATTTTCTTGGTAAAGATGCTGGAGTAGTTTGCCATTTTATTCTCCATCTCATTTTATAAATGCGGCAAACAAGGTTAAGTGACTTGTTTAGGGTCACATAGAAAGTGTCTGAGGCTAGATTTGAACTCAGATCATCCTGATTCCAGGTCTGACACTCTATCCATTATGCCAGCTAGCTGCCCATGTTCATTGTGGTACCCATGAAATGGGTTCTACTCTACTTTGGATTCTACTCTTGCCATCTTAGCCATTTTCTAGGCTCAGTCTTGGAATAAATCACTTTGGGCTACATTTGCTAAATCCAATGACTTGTATTTGTTGTGACCCTCTCCTATTGTCCTGTGAAGTGAGGTCAAATTGTCTAAAAGTTGTCCTGTAAATTCTTAACTTATTCATTGTGTGCTCTAAAAACATTATCAAACCTCTTGTTCCTTTTTAATATGGAAGTATTCAACCTTCTATAGCTTTCTCCAGGTCATGAACCCTATGTTTCCTTAACATTACATAGATTTTTGTTTAGACAGCTTGGCCCATTGTTGTCCATTGTCCCTTTGCAAAAATTCTAAGTTAAACCTGTTATTCTCTAGGTGTTAACTGCTTTAAATGTATTTTTCCCCTTTACTTGTGACATTAGCATATCTATCAATCTCTCTTAACATACACAATCTTAAGTTTTTTCTTTGGCAGTCCTATGTTCAATAAAAAAGACCAAATTATTTGTTGATATGTATCATCTTTGAGTACTGGTTCAATTTGACTCAAAAACTTTTTGTCCCTAGTCTTCTTTGATATAATGAAGAATTCTATACTTATCATTTCCAAATAATATTTTTAGGAAAAAGTTTTCACAAGATGGAATCACTATTCAATAGGATTTACAGTGGAGTCATATAGTTTGATGTCATACATATGGATCATCATTCATACATTGTTTTAGGACAATTCCTTCTTTACCTTAAAGTCCTACTCAGTGCTACTTAGGAGGGATAAAAAAGGGAAACCTTTTTAGTTCTCCTAGAAAAGGCTATTTCTTTCACATCTATTGTTCTTAGGAAGGGAATAAAGAAGGAAATAAGGAGTTCTAGAGCACCTACAATACTCTAGGAACTGTGTGCTAAGTGCTTTATAAATATTTTCTTATCTGATTCTTACAACAAAACTGGGAAGCAGAGGCTCTTATAATTTCCACTTTACAGAGGAACTTGCCTAGGATCATGCAACTACTAAGTGTCTAAAATGAAAATCTGAATTCAAGTTTTCCTGATTCTGGGCCCAGTTTTCTATCCACAGTGCCACTTAGCTGCCTTTTTGACATATGGTGTCATGTTTTAAAAGGAGACCATTTTTCCATGTGACTATCAAGTCCTCTAGTGATTTCTCTATGCTAGGATTTATATTTTTACAGGACAAGACTAAGCCAGGAATATGGAACTGATTCAAAGACTTTAACTTTAACTATTATTTTTATTATTACTTGAGTACATTTTTATTTGATTAATACTAAGCAGACAGGAATGGATGATGGGTTGCTATCTTTTTTATCTGAGTATAAACTGAATTTATGTAAAGGCAGAGTTGCACCATGTTATCAACCTCACTTTCTCTTCCAGAGTCACTGGAACGCAGTGGCAAGATAAAAAGTCAAGATGAATGGTGATGGCCTGAGATGAAGTTCATGTTCCTAGCTTCTTCAGTGTTTAACTCAGTTCTTAGAACTCTATAGCACCTGTTTCATCAGCCTTTATAGCCACTGAAACAAAGTATTTTCATCTACCCATATCACTGGGGAAGTCTTCATATGCTTGGGCTAGTCAACCTTCTAACTCAATGAGTCTGAGCCCTCTTAGTTACTTGCAACCAAAGGAGACAACAAAGGCTGATAAGTGACAACAGAGAGAAAGCAAAACTGCTTTCTTCTTATCTTGTTTCTATTTCTTTACAAATGAGAATGAACTTCACACTGGAAATAATAGAAGAAGGACTAACAGTAAGGTGATAGCTAAGATCAGTAAGGAAGTAGGAAGAAAATGTTTAGGTGCTCCTATGGATTCAAGTCACTTGACCCAGATGAATAGCATCCTCAGGATCTGAAAAAATTGGCCTTGGTTGGTGGTATCTGAGCAATCATGGAAAGCAGGAGCAGTGCCACAAGGTTAGAGGAGGGCAAATATCTCAACTTTCAATGACTTTCAAATATCAATGACTTAGAAAAAAGTATATGCTCCTTAAATTTATAAATGACACAAAAAACATGCATCTATACAATGGACAAGAGTCAGATTCTCACAGGATCTTGACAGGCCTAAGCTTTAGACTGAATTTAGTTAAGAAGTGGATAGAGTACTGGGATTGCAGTTAAGAAGGAAGGTTCATCTTCAGTTCAAATCTGGCCTCAGATACTAGTTGTGTGACCCTGGACAAATCACTTAACCCTATTTATCTCAGTTTCCTCATCTATAAAATGAGCTGGAGAAGGAAATGGCAAACCATCCCAGAATCTTTGCCAAGAAAACTCCAAATGGAGTCATGAAGAGAGAGATATAATTGAAATGACCAGCAAAAGATAATAAGAAATTCAATAGGGATTCATGTAAAGTCTTGGACTTGGGATCTGCAAATATGTGGCAGAACCAAAACCTGGCTGGACAATCACTGAACAAGTATGGGGGAAAGAATGAAAAGCCCAAGAGATGGAGTTTCTAGGTAATTGATATCAATTTGTTAAATACGCTAGAAAGTAATCAATAAATTAATGGTCTCTCTTGGTGAAAGCCCTTTACCATGCTGGTTGCTCTCCTCTGTCACCACTGTCATTCCTGGTGCCCAGAACAGAAAATGATAACACCTGAAGTCTGACAAGAATAGAAAAAAATAGGGCCATCTAGGTGGCGCAGTGGATAGAGTACTAGTCTTGGGAGTCAGGAGAACCTGAGACACCTAATACTTACCTAGCTGTATGTAAGTTACTTAACCCCATTGCCTTGCAAAAACGAGAGAGAGAGAGAGAGAGAGAGAGAGAGAGAGAGAGAGAGAGAGAGAGAGAGAGAGAGAGAGAGAGAAGAATAGAAAAAAATAGAACCATTATCTGGAAGTTCTGTTCCTCTTAATAAACCCTAGATCTTTTTTTTTTAAGTTTTTGCAAGGCAAATGGGGGTTAAGTGGCTTGCCCAAGGCCACACAGCTAGGTAATTATTAAGTGTCTGAGATTGGATTTGAACCCAGGTACTCCTGACTCCAAGGCCGGTGCTTTATCTACTATGCCACCTTGCTGCCCCCTAGATCTTTTTTCAATACAACTGCTGTCTCACCCCACATCCTCAGTATTATACCTATGTGACTTTAGGTAAGTCATTCTACTTTTTTGAGCCTCAGTTCCCTTATCTGTAAAATAAGGAAGTTGTATTGAGTTCTTAACCTGGGACCCATGAACTTTTAAAACAATTTAAATATTTTTTATAACATTTGTACTTTATTTTATACATTTGATAACATTATTCTGAGATGAACTCTATGATCCCTTCTATCTCTAGATTTAGTCATTCATCAGGATCACAGGAAGAAAGTTGACAATTTGGAGAGAAAGGGATGATTCTTAGAAGGGGAGAGAGGAAAAAGATTGGCCCACCTGGAAGGAACAATACAGGATACTGAGTTACTTGGGAATATAATGTATCTCAACTTTCTACTTAAGCCACAAACATCTTATTTTGCTGGATTCCTTTTCTTTTCTTTTTTCCTTTCAAATAAACTTAGGCCTGGTTTTAAATCTTGGCTTTGCTAGTTACTCCCTATGAGACTTTTCCTTTCCCTCTCTGGACCTCACTTGCAGCTTGTATAAAATAAGATGACTGGAGCAGATGGTCTCCAAGGTCTATATCTTTGCCAAGAAAACCCTAAATAGCATCTCAAAGAGTTGGTCATGACTAAAAATTATTGAACAACAAAAGAGTTATCTCCTATAAGAAAGCAGATTTCAAAGACTTTGGCCAGTCCTAAATACTTTTGTCTGTTTACCTTTAATTTCATAGGGGCACTTGATAAACAATTAGTAAGTAGTAAGATCAAAAACTATTAAATCCTAACACCACTGGTCTTAGAGATGGAAGGAACTTTAGAAACTATTCTATCCAGTCTTTTCATTTTATAGAGGAGGAGTTGAAGCCTAGAGTAGGGAAAGTGACTTTGCCAAACAAAATTGTAGCACCTGTTGCCGAGGAAAGCTTGTGGTGTGAATAAGCCACTGAACTAGAGTTAAGTCTTAGGCATTCATTCTGGGTATGGCTATTTATTGACTGACTGATTGAGCCCTCTAGGCCTCTTTTTCCTCCTGAAGAAGGTTAGATTGGATCCTTTCTGAAGAGAGGACAGTATGATGCAATGGAAAGAGGGCCTGGGTTCAAATCCAGACTCTATCTCACATGCAACTTGTGTGACCTCAGGTAAATCACTCTACTTGTTTGAGCCTCAGTTCCCTATCTGTAAAATAAGGAAGTTGTATTAAATGTTTAATTAAATTTATTAATGTATTTTATTATATTGTAATATAATAGAATTAAATCTTTAATAACCTATGTTCTTTATTTTATACATTTAATAATATTATTCTGAAAAGAATTTCCTAGCTTTATCAGACTGTCAAAGTGGTTCATGGCACAACTAAGGCCAAGCATCACTGCATGAAATGAAAATATGTGGTTGGACCAGATCATTTCCAAGGTCCTTTCTAGCCATAAAAAAAGTTGGCCTTTGATCCTTTAGAGGCTGGAGTGGATCATTGATCTATTGGGCAGACTGAACTATCTCTTGTAACCATACAGGAATATAGAGGAGTTGATAGATATCTTTGGTTTGGGGAGCTTGGCCCCGTGCAGAGGGATGTGAGGCAGTTCATGTAAATGCTTGCTGAGAGAACAGCAAGGTCAGCTTAGTATCTTTTCACTCTTAGAATATCCAGGAGAATCCTTTAAGTCATAGATGTTATTATTTCATTTATCTGTAGACAGTTTCCCTGGGCCTCCAATGGAGCCTGATCTAAAGCAGGCACATGAAATTCAGTTGAACTGAACTCTGGGCAGATAGGTAAATATCCCAGGTCAACCCAAAGTGAAAAAAAACCTTCAGTTTGATCTGCAGGAGGGCAGAAGTCTTAAGAAGACTGAAGAAGGGGGAGCTATGAAGAGAAAAATCACAGAATCACAAAATGCAGAAAAGAAGGGCAGAATCATTAGGGAAACAGTGTTGGTTGGGGGAATCATCTCTGGCTTTTACCTGATGGGATCTTTCCACTTGGATATGACATACCTCAGTAGTTAAGCTTTGGGGAGGTTCTCATTAGACTTGAGTCTTTCCCCAAACTTCTCTGCCCTGTCCTCTGATCTGTGAGAGGCTCTCCAGGTCCACTGTCATAGTAGCCATATTAGGACTCCTTCTTCTGGATGTTGGGGTTCTAGTGTCTTCTTTGGATGCCAAGAGGTTGGAAGTGGATGACAGTAATTTCAGATTCTACAACTTGGGGCGGGGGAGTGTGGAGGGGAGCAGTTAAAGAAGAAAAGGAACCCATTTTCCTTCCCCCAGGAACAGTCAGATTATTTTTCCCTGTGATCCAGTCCCTACCTTCTTTCCTGTAAGGTGGAGGAAAGACCATTGATTATATGTCTCCTGAGTATGAATTGATTCTATAAAATCAAGGTAGAGCTTTGGCTGGACCTCAGGGCTAGGGGGATAAAGCAAACAGGTGATGCAAATTAGGGAGGACTTGCTAGAAGAGGGCTAGAAAGGAAAAGCCTAGAAATGAGGCTAGAGAGCTAAAAAGGGTAAAGTGCTAAGATTCAGAGTTTAGGATGGGAAGATATTAGGAAGAGTCTGGGGTTTATTGGTAGAGGGATAAAGGGTCATGGTGAGAATTAGCAGCTAAACTTCTGCCTTAATAGGAATTTATACTGAGAATACCCAAAATCATAAAAATATACAGTCCAAGGTAGTGGCTCTGAACCCTCTTCCATACTGGAGTAGTAAATGAAGATCAAGCCCAGATTCATTTTTGCTTCAGTTGCCGGAACTCTAGCAAAGTTACTGAGCCCATAAAATTTAAAGCTAAAGGAGACCTCAGAGATCATCTAATGGCACTCTTTCTTTTTACAGAGGGGAAACTGAGGCCCAGAGAGGGGAAATCACTCATCCAGGGTTATATAGATAAGTAAGCAGAAGATGGGACTTTCAAAACCCATTTCTCTAAGTTCTTATGGATTATAAAATCTACACCAAGCATTTCTTCCTTGCCAGGATTTTGTCTCCTCCATTGCAGGTGAACTTGAAGGGATCTGAAAGGTCATTATTTTGGTCTCTTGAGCTTCAAGCTCTGAGAGCCCAGAAATAAGAGGACTTTCAAGAATGATTCATTTTTATATGATGCTTGAAGACCAACAAAAATACTTGTAACTCTGTAAGGTGGCTAATTTATTATTAAATCTATCTTATGTTGTATGTACATAGTTATTTATATTTTTACATGCTCCATTAGAATATGAGCTCCCTGAAGGCAGAGATTATTTTTGCCTTTCTCTGTATCCCTAGAGATTAGCAAGTGCCTGTAAGTACATAATGCTTGTGGACTGATTTCTTTTAAGAGGAAACAAATTCAGGGAGAATGAAGGGTTTCACTCAGGATTACAAAGCTATTCAAATCAAAGAACCTTAGGAATCTACAGAAGGTCAGGCACTGGTGGGTTAGTGACTCTAGACAAGGATATTTTGATTTAGAAGATCAAGTTTGGGGGGGCAGCTAGGTGGCACAGTGGATAGAGCACCAGCCCTGGAGTCAGGAGTACCTGAGTTCAAATGTGATCTCAGACACTTAATAATTACCTAGCCATGACATCATGGAGGTGATGCCATGATAAGCACATGAATTAGATTTGAGATTTGAGTGAGGGGTGGGGCTGTGTTAAGACACCAGCCTCACTTTCTCTTTGGAGCCATCTGGGTCCAGTGACCAGATATGAATCAGGATGACTAGAGATGGCCCTGGATGTGAGGCAAATTAGTGACTTGTGACAAGTATCTGAGGTCAGAATAGAATTCAAGTCCTCCTGACTCTAGGGCCAGTGTTCTATCCACTGCACCATTTAGAACAGCCTTCTAATCTAACTTCTTTGTTTTACAAAGAAGGAAACTGGTTGAGAAAAGTAAAGTTGAGAAAAGTGACTGACATGACCCAAGTCGCACACAGAGAAGTATCAGTTATCTGATGTAGTTTTCTAACTGAGGTTTCCTGAGTTTCCTGAAAGGAAGAACAGAGTTCTTTCCATTTGCACTACAGTACCTTTTGAGTTATCTGGTGAAAGGTCCAAGGGTTTCAGACAGTTAGTTCCCTTTTCCTTGTTCCTCAGAGTTGCTGGTATGCCAGCAGGAAGTCTACCTGAGCCACCTAACCTTAATAAATGGCACCTTCGCAGTCTGCCCCAATGAATTTCTAAAACAGCCAAGTCTCAACTTTGGTTTTAGAGTTCCTGGGAGTGTTCTTCCTCCTCTATTCGAATATTCCATCAGGGGCACAGGGATGGGCTTGGTACATTTCAGGATCAGGAAGCATTTAAAACCTGAACGTGAATTCCATTTCCTCAAATCTGAGCTTTACCAGCTCTGTAGGAGAATAGCTCCAATTTGGCAAAGTAGGATTTAGGGGCAAAGATAAGGGAACCAGTCTGTATCATTGGGCAGAAGGTGGGGGTGGAGAGAGAGAGAGAGAGAGAGAGAGAGAGAGAGAGAGAGAGAGAGAGAGAACCCTTAAGTACAATAATATCCTAACAGCTTTTTTCCTTATAGCAAAGAACTGGAAACTACAAATTATGGTATATGAATGCAATAGATGATTATTGCATCATAAAAAATGAGGAAAGGGACAGTTTCAGAGATATCTGGGAAGACTTATTTGAACCATGCAGAATGAAGTGAGAAGAACTAGAACAATTTATCCAATAACAACAACTCTGTAAGGAAGAACAACTGAAAAACAAGAATTCTGATCAATGCAGGTGACCAGTTATGACTCTAGAAGACAAATGATGGATTATGTTTGTTACCTATCATCTGATAAAGGATTCAGGACACAGAAAAAGACAGATATGGTAAATATGGAAATTTGTTTATGTTTGTATATATGACAAGATTTTTTTTCTTTTCCAATAGGATGGGAGAGAAAGGAGTGCTGAAGATAGGCAAAAAAATAAAGAAAGGGAGGATGGAAAGAAGGAAGGAGGAAAGGGAGGGAGGAAAGGGAAAAGGAAAGAAAGGAAAGAAAAATCATAGAAAGAAGACAACCATTAAAATACTTTTTAAAAGATTGTACAGAAGGAAGGCCAGAATTAGACAAGCAAAAGAGCTTTGAAAATTACATGTTGAATTTATATTATACTTTAAAAGAAAAGCAAGCTGTACAAAATAGATATTTTCTGTTTCATGTACAATCTTTCCCTATTCTACTGTGCAGGTGAAAAAATCCATTTTATTTGTGTTTAGGTTCAGAATTTTATTAATTTTTGGAGGCAATTGGGGTTAAAGGACTTGTCCATGGTCACACAACTAGGGTTTGAGACCAGAATTGAAAAGTTCAGAATTTTTTAAAGTGATAGTTAATGCAGAGAAACATCAAGACAGTGAAAAATTAAAAAGAGAAAGAAAATCTAGCTTCAAAACAACTTTTAGAACAGGCTTGGTGGGGTGGCTAGGTGGCCCAGTGGATAGGGCACCAGCCTGGGAGTCAGGAGTACCTGAGTTCAAATCCAGCCTCAGACACTTAATAATTACCTAGCTGTGGGGCTGTGGGCAAGCCACTTAACCCCACTGCCTTGCAAAAACCTTTAAAAAAAACAAAACAGAACAGGCTTGGAGAAAAGTGTGGCATGATAGATTAGAGTACTAAACTTAGAGCATGAAAAAACTGAGTTCATATTCTGTTCTTTGACATTTAATTTTCCTGTGACATATTCCTTGTGCCTCTTGAAACTTCTTAGAACTTAACAGATGGTGAAAGGAGTTCCCCTTTGCTGCTAAAAGTATCAGTCCTTATTTGTATAGTGGTGGGGGTGGGGGGGACCCCCAGTAGATATGTGGTAGGAGAACATTTTTTCTACCATTTGCCTAATATGAGAAGGTGAATTTCCTTATCTGTAAAATGAGGAGGGTGGGACAAAATAGTCTGCTCTAACATATTCTATTGTGAATGAAAAGTCTGAGGTTTCCTCAAAATTTTTGCTCCCAGACCCCATTTTTAATACACACCCAATCCTTCCCCAATGTAGAACTGGGGAGAGAGTTCAGAATATCAAAGTATACTTTTATTTTCATAATTATGACAAGTTACTTCCCTGTCTATCTCCTGAGTACAGATATCTTTTTAAACTTATATATATATATACATGTTTTTATAGATTGATTTTGTTAAATATTTCTCGATTACATTGTAAAATTTTTTTAATATTCATTTCTAAAAATGTTGAGTTCCTGATGCTGAGCAAGATGAGCAAAACCAGAAGAACATCTTGCACCCTAACAGCAACATGGGGGTGATGATCAACCTTAATGGACTTGCTCATTCCTTCAGTGCAACAATCAGGGACAATTTTGAGGTATCTGCAATGAAGAATACCATCTGTATCAGAGAGAGAACTGTGGAGTTTGAACAAAGACCAAAGACTATTACCTTTAATTTAACAACAAAAAAAATTACTTTATTAGGTAATTTTGCTATCTCTTATACTTTATTTTCTTTTTCCTTAAGGATATGATTTCTCTCTCATCACATTCAACTTAGATTATTGTATACCTTGGAAACAATGTAAAGACTAATAGATTGCCTTCTGGGGGGGGGAAGCGAGATTAGGGGAAAATCTTTAAAATTAAAAATAAATAAGTTAAATTAAAAAAATAAATTAAAAAAATGTTGAGTTCCAAATTCCCTCCCATCTTCTGAGAAGGCAAGTAATATGATACCAATTATAAATGTGACTAGATGACTCAAAGGATAAGGCACTAGGCCTGGGAGCGGATGAGTTCAAATCCGGTCTCACATCTTAGCTAACTGATCTTAGGCAAGTCACTTAACCTCTAATTAGAGTGCCAAGCCTAGAATCAGGAAGACCTGAGTTTGAATCTAACCTCACATTCTTAATAGCTGTGTGACCTTAGGGCAAGTCACTTTCTCTTTGGCTAAATCCACTACAGAAGGAATTGGCAACCATTCTATAATCTTTGCCAAGGAAATACCATGAACAATAATAGCATTATTGCAATCATTGCACACAGACTTCTGACCATATGAGGTCTCCTGGGCCTTCTTAGTTGGTTACCTAGACTGTGCCTCCCATTTGCAAAGATGGACGGAGATGGATATGACAGGAGGAGTGAAGTTTCATTCTAGGCTGGGGACTTGGAGAACTAAAGAGCATGGTTGAAGATGAGGCAACCCTATAATTGGTTTACAGCAAAGGTGACCCAAACTGGAAGATTAAAACGGAGGGGAAAGTGTCACTAACCCCTGATGCCCAGAGGGCAGAGCACCAGTTCTGTGGAGAAGAAAGATACAAGTAAAAGTAGAAACGGAAAGAGAAAGAAACTGAAGAAGGAGCTAGGGGACATTTAGCTCCATACTTGAAACCCTCAAATAACCTTCTAATGTCATTCCTTTGGTATCTTTGGTACATATATTATATATGTCAAATATATAAATATATATATGTATACACACATACTATATATATATGTATACATCAAAACAAATATATACATATATATGTGTATATACATATATATGTGTATATATATATATATATATATAATATATGTATATATCAAAGATACCAAAAATATATATATATATATTTGGGGCCAGGGAGGCAAGAGGACAAGACCACTTTGATTTCTTCCTTGAAGAGCCTGTGAATAAGCAGAATTTCCAATATATTTTCCCCATTAGGCCACCCCCCCATAACATTCCAATCCAGGGTTGCATAGATATGTCTAAGGTCCTATCAGAGCAGAATGAATGACAAGGTCTGAGAAAACCCATGAACTTCTGCATAACAAGGTCTCCAGTTTCAGCAAGAAGGGGGAAACAAGTTTTAAGTAAAACAAACACCGGAATTTAAGGGTACTTTTCAGGTAAAGACTCCATACCATCTCTGCCCAGTCCCTATGTGTTGCTGTCCCTATACCAAGAGTCATAACAATCAGCCAGACTTTAGGGACTCTGAGCAAGGTGCCAAATGGCCAAGACACATCTGAGCTATCTGGCAAGTCTCCCAGGGAGAGACCACTAAGAACAAGGGAGCAGATGGCTAAAGCAGTGTCGTCACAGGGGGTTGCCCACATTAAAGTGCTACACAGAAGGGGACAGGTGATAGGGGAAGGGGACACAAAGATGCCAGTTGGGCTGATAGGTTACAGTGAGGTGGTAGCAGTTCTACCAGGGACCCAGAAACCTGAGATCAGCTTGGGGAGGAGGAGACGGAAGAAATTTGGGTCTTTGCCAAGTTGATGCTTCTTCTTGCTCAGCATACTTCCTCTTTAAATTACTGCTTCTAAGTTGCAGAGGATTATCTTATTTAAAATAAATATATAAGTATATAAACAGAAAAATATTTAAAATGAAAAAGAATGGGTTCTTCTTAATGAAGTCCTGGAAGCAAAAAAGTACTTATTGGTTCCAGTGTTAGAGGACGCAAGGCTTCATTGACTCTGTTACTTACCAGTTTTAA
The DNA here is from genome assembly GCF_037893015.1 of Macrotis lagotis. Taxonomy (NCBI): domain Eukaryota; kingdom Metazoa; phylum Chordata; class Mammalia; order Peramelemorphia; family Peramelidae; genus Macrotis; species Macrotis lagotis. Next base: position 195,764,782 of record NC_133659.1, read on the forward strand.
GTGATCTTGAACATGTAACTTCCCTTTAGATTGCAGGTCTTATCTGGAAAATGAGAGCAGTTGACCTGGATCTCTCAGAGCTCTTACAACTTTAGATTCTTTGGTCTCCTAAAATCCAGAGACGCCTATTTTGTTCTGCTAGGGGTTTCTTTTTGTCCTCTTTCAAGTCTGTGGCTAGGTGCTATATAGTCCTCTTCCTAAAAGAGCTGGAGTCCAGTTAGTCTCCTACATGCCAGATGAATTCTTGCCCTTGGGTGTCTGTTTATCTTGTTCGAATACTCCTGCCCTCTTCTCCAAATTTTCCTCATCTTTCAAAGTTCAGTTCAAATGCCAAGAAGCACTCCCTGAACCCTTGGATAGACACCAAAGGCTTCTAGCCTCCACCTCCCCCCAGAGCTCTTACCCTCCTGCCAAAGCCTCTATTTTGTCCACATTATTCAAGTGGATGATTGGATTATGACCTGAACCTAAGTCTGAAATATCCTGAATTTGGAGTCATTGTTTTAGTACTGGAAGGTACCATAGAGGCTAATCTGGCCCAATCTCTTCATTTTACAAATGAAGAAACTGAGGTTAAGAGAGATTAAATGATTTAGCTTCACAGAGGAAAAAAATGGGGTTTTTTACTCAGGTTCCACCAATTCTAAATCCAATGCTCTTGGATTCTAACTCCAGAAACTTATAATTAAGGTGGGAAAATGAGATAGAGGGGCAGCTAGGTGTCGTAGTAGATAAAACACTGGCTCTGGAATCAGGAGTACCTGGGTTCAAATCCGGGCTCAGACACTTAATAATTACCTAGCTGTGTGGCCTTGGGCAAGCCACTTAACCCCGTTTGCCTTGCAAAAAAAACTAAAAAAAAACCCAAAAAACCACGAGATAGAGAAAATGCTATCAGATCCTATCATTTTGGGGGCCTTTTGGAGGAAGCAAGACAAAATATGTAGACTTTAGGGTGGAAGGGGAAAAGGATGGTGAAGAGGAAGGAAAAAGGAGAGAAAGATTTATAGTCAGAAGAGACCAAAGTCTGTCTAGAGTTAAAAGCTACTGTTGGGCAATAGGGAGAGGTTAGATTCAGAGGCTGAGACCAGATGGTGAGAGACCTTGAATGATTACCTAAACAGTATGTTAAATTCAAAATAGATATATGTTCTCTATGGGTTATATTCAAGAATTAGAAAACCACAAATTAATATCTAGGTGATATATGTATTTTTAAGGTTTTGTTAAACATTTCCCAATTCTATTTTAGTCTGGTTCAGACTTCAAGTTTGACACCTATGAGCCTTTGGAGAGAGGTGGCTAGGTGGAGGAAGTAGATAAAGTATTGATGAGAGAGAGAGAGAGAGAGAGAGAGAGAGAGAGAGAGAGAGAGATAGTATTTTAGGAAGGTTTATCTAGCTGTGTACAGGATCTGATCATGATCTACCAGGGAATGAAAGAGATTACCCTGAAGGCAAAGTTGTCAAGTAGATGGCAGTCTTGAGAAAAATTGTGTGTGTGGGAAAGTTCCCAGTGAAGTTCTCTCAGGGTTAAGAAATGTTTTTGTCAAGAAAATCTTGTAAGGGGCAGCTAGGTGGCGCAGTGGATATAAAGCACCAGCCCTGGAGTCAGGGGTACCTGGGTTCAAATCCGATCTCAGACACTTAATAATTACCTAGCTGTGTGGCCTTGGGCAAGCCACTTAACTCCATTTACCTTGCAAAAACTAAAAACAAAAAAACAAAAAACACCTTGTATAAGGGCAGCTAGGTGGCACAGTGGATAGTGCACTAGCCCTGGAGTCAGGAGAATCTGAGTTCAAATCCCACCTCAGACACTTAATAATTACCTAGCTTGTGTGGCCTTGGGCAAGCCACTTAACCCCATTTATGTTTGTCCAAGAAAACCCCAAAGGAGACTCAGAGCCACCTGCTTTATGATAAGACTATTTTTGCAAACTGGGAGGACATTCTGACCCTAGATATTACTTCATTTTAGTTGAGATAATTGTGAAGGTCCTAAATTACCTCACCATCTGATGGGGAAAATATTATGAAAATATTTCATCTTTTCTTTGTGTCTGTTGCTGGGGTAAATTTCAGCGTATTCGCTGATTGTACCCCCAAAAGCCTAGCCAGTGGGGCTAAAGAGGAGAGTTAGGGAAAAGGGAGGGGAAACTGTATAGTTTTTCTTGACTACTTTATAGATGCCACTTTTGGTGTCAAAATTTTGAGTCTGTCCTTTCTTGAGAAAGCAAAAAAACCCCACCTTTCTTCTGTTCAGACTCAGTCTCTGAAGATTTAATTCAGTGCATTTTTATCACACACACACTTGGATACTGCAGCATCTTCATAAAGGGCCTGAGTCTACCTTTAGGGTAAAAAGTAAGTCAATAAATAAATTAACCAACCAATAAATAATCCAAGAATAGGAAATTCAAAGGAAGCACCTCCCGAGTTGAATTTCTAGACTGGGTCCCTAGAGAGCAGCAGTTTCTGGGCTCCTAATAACACAAACTGCGGCGGGTCGGTTTTCCCCTGGCAGGCCTCGGGCAGACCCAATTAGCTCTTTACTAAGGTTACTTATTTACCGAAACGGTATAAAAGATAACTAGCTGTGAACCCCCCCACACACTAGGGGTACACATGCCCGTAAATATTCGGACTCCAGTTTAAGCCAGTGACAGCTCCGGAGAACGAGACGGGTCCCCGGGCAACTCCGGGCCGCGGCCGCGGTCCAGGCGCGGGGCATCTTCCCGCCGGTTCTCCGCGGGCCGTGAGGCGGGGGCTCCCGGGGGCCAGTGCCGGGCCGGGCCGCTGTGCTTCCCGGGCAGGGGAATCCGTCCCTCCGAGCCGCTTCTGTGGACCCGTAGTATCCGGGGGGCCGGGGGCCGGGGGCCGGGGGGCCGGGGGGCCGGGGGGCCGGGGGCCGGGGGCCGGGCCTTCAGAGCCCCCACACGCGCGGCCCTCAGCCGCTTCCGAGGTTCCGAGGTTCCGGGGTCCCGCGGCCCGGCCCAGGCGCCCCGCTTTACGGAGGAGGGGGCGGGGCGGCACTCGAATCCGGGCTGCGCCAGCCCCTCCCCGGCCTCAGTTTCCCGCCCATGTACAAGGGCGCGTGGGGGGCCTGGGTCGGGGCGGATGACGGAATGACCTCCCGGGCCGGGGCGGGCCGCCGCCTCCTCCTCCGCCTCCTCCCACTCGCGGAACCCCGGGCAGCCCAGGCGTCACGTGGCCTGGCTGTCACATGACTGCCTCGTAATTGAGGGGTGGGGTGGGCCGAGGGGGGCGGCGAGGATGGGAGGGAGTCCGGTTTCGGCCGCCCCGCTGGGGGAGGACGGCAGCCAATGGCAGCGGGGCGGCCCCGAGCTTCCGGCCAATAGCAGGGAGGGGGCGGAGCCTCCAAATCTGGCTGGGGTCCGGTCCGGCGCTGCGGCCCCGCAGTTCCTGGCCCCGGGCGGCGAGGGCTGCGCGCAGGTAAGCGGGGCGCCCCGCGGGCCCCTGGGGAGGTGGGGGCCCGGACGGCGGGGCTCTGCTGGGGGCTGGGGGTTCTCCTCGCTTGGACATCGGGAGGGGGCTTCTTGCGGGGGTCGGACCCCGAGGGGGGCTGCTAGCCAGTGACACCCTTCCCTGCCAGAAGGGGAGCTCGCTCACGACCCCGGGGCCCTTTGAAGTTAGTGTCCCGTCTGCCCCGCCCTCCTCGGGCACCCCGCGTTCCTCGGGCACCCCACCCAGCCTGCTGGCTCCCCCGGGCCTTTCTGGGCCACGATCCCTAGAGGAACCTGCTCCCCTCCCCCAGCCCTAGGACCGGGAGGGGAGCCGGGGCAGGGATGACCCGCAAGCCCTGGCGGCCCGGCCCAGCTCCGGGACTGGGGCCTCCCCACCCCAGCCTCGCTGGCCCCCCACATTCCTAGAAACGGATTACGGACAAAAGCCTTTCGGGAGTGTGGGTCAGGGTTCCCAGCTCCCTCATGGCCTCCCCTTGTCTCACCCTCCTGGCCTCTCCCTGCCACTGTGCAGCCTGGGGTGCAGGTTGCTCCAGTTGGGGTGGACAGAAACGAAAACAGAGAAAGAACGAAGGAAGAGGCTAGGAGCCGGTCCTACCCAAACGTGATTCCTCTTTTCACCCCGAAGCACAACTTCCCTCCCCTCCGTTTTGCAAACTCAGCGGTAACTCTGGTTTTTTTTTTTTTTTAAGAAGAACCTGAGGTTGGGCTTGCCTGGAGCAGGAGAGGGAGAGAGGAGCAGTTTACCCGAGTAAAAGCTTTCATCCTCCCCCAGGGGAGCTCGTTAGGGAGCCCAGATACTTCAGCGTCTGTCCATCCCTAGATTCAGAGGCTGAAAAGAGAAGGACCTAGCTAGTGTGTGTGGGGGGAGAAATGAAGCAGAGTGGGACCCAGTTGGACCCTGGAGGCTTTGGATTTTTCTGGGAAGGTCGGACCGAGAACAAGGAAATGAGTTTCAACAGCAAAATGACTTCTGCCGTGACCAGGGCCCAGGATGAAGTGAAACCCCGGAGTTTGTTGTAGAAGCAGGGTTTGAGTCTAGCTGTGGTAGATGGCCACTACTGTGATGGCCCATCGGTTTGGGGGGGAGGGGAGGGAAGAAGTTAGTCTCTCCTTTGTTCCTCTCCATCCCCCCAGCCCAGCTTAGGGATATCTGGATTTCAAAGAAACTTGATTTCCAAGAGAGGTAAAAGATCAAGAAGTTTGTCTCCCTCAAAAACCTGTCCTAAAGCTGTTCACCCCTCCCCAACCCTTATCTCATCTGTGGCTTCTGTCAGGAAATGATGACACTTTCTCTCTAGCTTAGGGACCCTGATTTTTTTCTTCCTATTTCCTCATCTCCCTGTTATTGATGGGGAAGGGGTGAGGCAGGTAAACAGAGAAAGAAGGGACAAATAACTAAAATAGAAACATATCTCCATTCCAAGAGCCTGGACTCTCTCCAGCTTCCATATTCAAAATTTGTTTAGTTTTCTGTCAATTCTTAGTGACCCCTTTGGGGCTTTTTGGGTAAGATGTTGGATTGGTTTGTCATTTCTTTCCCTGGTTAACTTTATAGATGAGGAAATTGAGGCAGGCAGGGTTAAGTGACTTATCCAGGACCACATACACACACAGCACTAAGTGTCTGAGACCTCATTTGAACTCAGATCTTCTTGACTCCAGACCTGGCACTCTGTCTCCTGTATGACCTAGCTACCCATCATCTTAAAATTAAGTTCTTCTAATACTTCTCAAACTTTTGCAGGTACAATGAAAATGAAAAAAACAAACAAACAAAAAACCACTGCTCCTCCAGAGCTGGGGAAGCAAGCCCATCTAAGTTTCCTGCCCTTGCATCTGTCCTTCTTTTGGGGAAGTTAATATCACCCCCTCCAAACCCTTCTTCCCACCCCATCCCCACTCTGTTGAGGTGATTAGTCTTTTCCTTTTTTGAGCTTGAAGGAGCAGATGACCTAACAAGTCTGAGCCAGTCTAGAGCGTCTCCATCTCTGACATGAGACTCAGTTCCTTCTGCTGACTCATGGGTGTGGGGGGGTGGAGAATGAGAAACTATTTTAGTCCAGATGTGGCTTCGTTTCAGGGTTGGAACAGGGGGGAAGAGAGGGGCAGTAGAGAAACTTGGACATTGGAGTTGACAGAGGTTGGTTAGAGTATACACTTTTCTTGACCACTTGTCCTGTGCTCCTCTGTTTAGGATTGGAGGAAAAGGTGTGAGTAGAATGTGGTTGGTGGAGAAGGAAGAACCTTGGCTCACTGACTCTTTCTACTTCCCCTTTTGAAAGTTTTCCAACCACATTGTTTCCGGTATAATCATATGAGCCTTTCCTCTCTCAATCAGAGGAAGCAGGTTTAAACAAGAATGATTAAATGTGAAGACAGCAATGGGGAATGGGTCTCTTTGGGGGACTTCCTCATGTGACTCCATCTCTAAGCCCCCTCTTGCCTAGAGGTTAAGTATAGCTGACTCCCCATGTGACCTTGGACCACAGGCCTGAGCCCCTACAAAAAAGGGATTAAACCAGATGACCTCTGAGGTCACTTCCAATTTCAGATGTATGATCCTTAACCAAAGTGCCAGGATATCCTTTTCAGGTCCTCACAGGAGGCTCTCTATGGAGAAGCTGGGTTTTATCTCCCATGGACCCAACTTTGTCCAGTGTCTGGGGTTCCAGTGACTGTCAAAGTTGAGCTCTGGGTGCCTGGGGAAGACGAGAGAGACCCTCTGGTTGAATAAAGCTTTGGCTGACAGGTGGACAATGTGGAAGCTGGTAAGCTGGCTGTCCCTGGTGACAGGGCTGGTGGCTGGAATGCGATGCCCCGACGGGCAGATGTGTCTCAAGGCCTGCTGCAGGCAACCAGAAAGAACGGGCTATCATTGCTGTGATTCACCCAGGGTGAGTACCCACCTGGAAGATATTGTTAATCCCTTCTGACCTTGGCTGCTCTCCAGGTATCCAGAGCTATTTAGTCAGGTTTTTTCTGGTACCCATAGAGTCCACAAGCTTAGATTCCCAGGCAGAGCTGCTTCCCCCCACCCAGGTAAACCCAAATACTGCCAGGAATAGTGAAAGAGGCCTGGCTCTTCTTGGCCCTTGAGCATAGGGAGAATGAGAAGAAACAGCCTGCCCTGATCTTTATCTGGTTCTTATCCTTCTCCTTAGAATTCACAGCCATCCATAGCTGTAGCAAAGAATGAACACTTGGGCATCCCATGCCAGGGTGATTTCCATTGCCCTATTGGCTTCTCCTGCCTCTTCACCCCTTTGGGGAACTACAGCTGCTGCCCCTACCCAGAGGTAAGGGCTAAGGTCAGGGTGGCTGGAAGGGGCTGAAGGGAGGGATCTGGTAGAATCTCTCTTCTTGGTGTCCCCCTTGCCAATGAGCTCTTCTCTGTTCCCCACCCCAGGCGGTAGTATGTGGTAATGGGCACCACTGCTGTCCTCAAGGCTTCCACTGCAGCCCAGATGGTCATTCCTGCTTTAAGGTAGAAGGTATGGTACCAGTTGGGTTTCTGCTAGAGAGAGAGAGGGTCAGGGGCATTGGAGGCCAAGGAAGGAATTTATCAGAGGAGGTAGTGAGATAGAGGAAATTGGAGGCCTGAGTTTGAATCCTGACCTTGCCACAAGCTGCCCATGAAACTGTAGGCAGATCACTCTGTGACTCAGTTTTTACATCTGTTTAAGGAGTGGAGTGGACTCGGGTTTCTAAGGTACCTTCATCTCTAAAGCCGTGATTCAGTGAGAAGGTAGGCCAGAAGTAGAGAGTGAAATGGTGAAAGCTTCTAGGAAGCTAAGGTTGCTCCATCTTTTAGGAATGGGCACCCAGGATGGCAATTTGGCATTGCCTGGCACATAGTCTGCATTAGCAGGCTTGGGGGGACAACTCTGGCACCAGGGATGAGTTCTAGGTCTGGTAGCCCATTCTCTGGTCCTAATCCAGCTTTGGCTAGGCAGAAAGAAAAGATGTTTGAGGAAGGGAGAGAATTGATCCAGATTCATTATTTCAGCAGGTGCCAACTCCAGAGCAGTAAAGTGCCCAGACAGCCAGTTTGAATGCCCTGATGAATCTACCTGCTGTGTGATGCCAGATGGCTCCTGGGGCTGCTGCCCCATGCCCCAGGTACCCGCCCTGGAGGACAGGGGTAAGGAGGGGTAGGGGGGGAGACAAGTAGACACATATATGATCTAAATCATTTTTCCAGGCTTCTTGCTGTGAAGACAAAGTTCACTGCTGCCCCCAAGGCACCTTCTGTGACCTGGCTCATGCCCGCTGCATCACAGCCAGTGGTGACACTTACCCATTGGCACAAAAAAAAACTGCTAAAAAGATCGAACGAGAAAAGGAAGGCAAGGAGCTTGGGGCAGAGGGAAGGAAAGCTAAGGGGCAGTTTATCCCAAGACCCCGTCTTCAGCAGAGGTCTCATCAGAAGGTCTCTGTTGGTGATCTTAGGCCTCTTCCTCTTCTTTCAGTGATGATGACCACCAAAGTGATTTGCCCAGACACCCATTCCCAGTGCCGAGAGGGTACCACCTGCTGCCAGATGTCCAATGGATCATATGGCTGCTGCCCAGTGCCAAATGTGAGCATAGGCCCTGGGATTTCACCTTCCTCTCCATCCCAGGCTGGTGCCCATCCAGGCCACTTGATTTTAGTCATCTCTGAAAGACTCAATTCTTGGGGTGGACACCAGGGCATTGGAGCCTGTAGGCTGGGTACTCTTTGCCATGCTCTGCCCTCTGGTGGTGAGCCTGAGCAGTGTTGGCTGGCTTGCCCTCACCTAGGTCCTTACTAGAGCCTTCCTTTCTTTCTAGGCTATCTGTTGCTCAGACCACCTGCATTGCTGTCCCCAAGATACCGTGTGTGACTTGCAGAAGAGTCAGTGCCTCTCCAGAGAGGGTCACAGCACCACTCTGGTTACCAAGCTGCCCGCAGAATCAGGTACCTGGGGAGGACAGGACCAGACTTGGGAGCCCTTCTTGTCCTGAGATCCCTTCCCACCCACATGTGCCTGATTGGCATCTGTCCCTCTCCTCTCTTCTCTCTCCCCCAGTGCAGGAGGTAAAGTGTGATGGAGAGATGAGCTGTCCAGATGGCACCACCTGCTGCCGCCTGCAGTCTGGAGGCTGGGGATGTTGCCCCTATCCTGAGGTACCTGGGAGGAGCAGAAGGAAAGGGGAAGGTGGGGGGGGGGACACCTCAAACTAGCCTGGTCCCTCTGCCCACCCCTTGCTGTTCTTGGGGGGGGAGTTGACCCTAGGGTCAAAGGTCAACTCTGTCCCCAGGCTGTGTGCTGTGAGGACCATATCCACTGCTGTCCCCAAGGTTATACCTGTGACACAGAGGCAGGCCAGTGTAGACAGGGGACCCACAGTACACCATTACTGGAAAGCACCTTGGCTTCTCTCCCTGCTGTGGGCAATGTCCCCTGTGACAACACCACCAGTTGCCCCCCCAAGACTAGCTGCTGCCAACTGGAATCAGGGGCATGGGGCTGCTGCCCTGCCCCAGAGGTACAGTGGAACCCTGCTGGGGGGTGGGTCAATGTTTGCTGTGGTCTAGGAGGGGGCTGAATGAGAGACAGGCTGGGAGGGAAGAGGACTTATCCTTAGAAGGAGGGAATTCTGCTCAGAGTAAAAGCAGCCTAGGAAGAGGACAAGATGGGAGGTCCCTAAGAAAGTCAGGCATGGGCTGTGAGAGCAGCCCTTCCTGAATCCTTGCTCCCTACTTTCCCCCAAACCAGGCTGTATGCTGTCCCGATCACAAGCACTGCTGCCCCCATGGGTACCTATGTCACCCAAAGGGCTGTAAGAAGGAGCATCACATAGTGCCTTGGCTGCAGAAGATGCCAGCTCTCCAAAAAGGGGTCTCCCCCTCTGTGGATTGTGACCAGCACACCAGGTGTGCAGACGGACAGACCTGCTGCCCCAGCCTTCGAGGGGGCTGGGCCTGCTGCCAGCTGCCTCATGTGAGTGCCAGCCTATCTTCCCCCCCACCCCAGTGGTGGAACTGTCTCCATCCTGTCCTGAGGGTTTCTGTGAAGGGGAGCAGCTCCCGGGGACCATTCTCCACAGAAGTGGGCAGGACGAGATGTTAGAGCCCCAAGGACTCCATGCTCGCATCTTGCAGGCTGTCTGCTGCGAGGATCGCGAGCACTGCTGCCCGTCGGGCTACACCTGCAACGTGAAGGCCAGATCCTGTGAGAAACAAGGCTCTATGAAGCTCCCCACGATTCCCCAGGCCCTCATGTTGGGGCTGGACCAGGGGGACGTGCACTGTGAGGGCAGGCGCTATTGCCAGGACCGCCAGACCTGCTGCCGGAGCAAAGCGGGGACCTGGGCCTGCTGCCCCCTCTATCAGGTCTGTGCCTCCCCCCCCCATCATGGTCCCCAAGGAAGTTGCTTCCCAGCCTCATGTGCCTTCTTTCTCCTTCCAGGGTGTGTGCTGTGTGGACGGCCAGCACTGTTGCCCTAATGGCTTCCACTGTACAGCCAAGGGTAACAAGTGTATTCCAAAGAAGAAACTTCGATGGGATGTCCTCTGGATGCCCCTGTGAGTGGCACTGCCCTTGTGAGAGGCATGGTCCCCGGCAGGCTCACCACTGGCATCCCAGCACTCCAGTCCAGGTTTTAGGACACTGCTGGGCAAGTACATTACTCAGGCTCCTCAGTTGTGGCTCCCCCCCCCACACTGGGTCTCCTCAGCCCTCTCCTCACGAGGTTCCACATCATCAAAGTCATGAAACTCCCCAGGAGGAATGCTCGTTTTCCCCAGGCACCTCTTTCTCCCTCAGATCACAGCCCCAGCCCCCTGAGGCACCAGGGAAGCCTCAGACATTCTGATTCTTCATGGCCTTTGGTCATCTCAGTTTGGGGTGAGGTTCCCTTAACTCGGTGGGCTCCATTTGCCTGACTGCTCTATCCTCCTGTGCCCAAGGAGGGGTGTTGGAGAAGGGACAATTCTACAATAAAATTTCTACAGTTTGTAAAGGGCTTGTTGGGAGTCTTCTTTCCTTGCAGTCACTGATACCCCGTTTTCCAAGGGGGCTTCTATGGGGGGGGGCATCTCCCTCAGTCCCTCCCTCTCTTCCCAAGAAAGAAAAATGCCAGCCTCAGTCAGTGTCAATAGTTTTTATGTATTGTCTCTCAAGCCAGCCCTTTGGTTCCCATCATTTCTCCCACGGCAGCCTGCCTCTGGTACTCCTGGCAGAGGCCTAGACCAGGTTGTTCTAGAGGAAGTGATGCCAACTTCACAGGCTGGTGAACAAGCAGCGCACATGCCAAGCCCTCCCTCCCTCCCCTTCCCCCACTCCTGGCCCAGGGATCCTGTCTTCCTCCCCAGAGTTTGCCCTCCCCTCCCCTGGCTCTGACCAGTCTCCCTTCCCCCATCTTCCCCACAATAGAGCTTTCTATATACAGGGTATTTATACAAATGATGGGAGTCTCTCCCCTTCCCCCAGCCTTCTAAAGGGTTGTTTTTTGTTTATTTGTTTTATTTAGATTTGGGGGGCCAGGCTTTCCTTTTCATGGACCTTTCCTAGCCCCTCCCGGTCCTGGGCTGCCAGGGAGTAAAGGCACTTGGGGGGGAGATAACCTCCAGAGTAGCATGGTACTGTTGGGAGGTAAGGGATGAACCCCTCCCCTCCCACCTTTCCCCCCTCCCCACAGCCTCCATCTTCTCCCAGCAACCACCCTCCCTAAACTCCTGGCCACTCTAGGAGCCCCAGGGAAAGGAAAGGGGAGAGGGGCAGATTCATTCAGGCCTAGCCCCTAGCTTCCCTCCCATCCCAGACACCTCACAGCCCTAGATGACTAAAGACCATAAAGGGCTTCACCGGAACCTCTTCAGGGTTGGTACTACCTGCTGGGGTACCCAGGTATCACCTGACCCTGGCACTAATGCTCTGGAAAAGGTGTGCGTTTGAGGAGGGGGCACCCCAATGCCACCACAGTGCCAGCCTTAGGGGAGGGGTTACTTAACGTTGAATACCATCAATGGCCTCTCCTCCCTCCTCTGCCAGGGGCTTTTCTTGTCCCCAGCCTCATCGCCCACCTCGACACCCAGCTCATCCTCTGGGCTGGTGAGGGAGTCCCGCCGCAGCTCACTGGCACTGCTGCGGGAGCTGTCTCCCCGACTTCGGCCCCGGCCCCTGGGCACCGTGGCCGCACGGCCCTCTGGTGCCACTGCTTCGTCCAGCAGTGGGGTCAGGGAGTTGTCCTCTGGGGAGCAGAGGCCAGTGCGGCTCTCACTGCTGCTGGGCTCCGTGTCCTCGCTCAGGGCCAGGCGCGGTGGGGCTGGTGGGGGCACAGGGGCCTGAGCTGGGACCCGCTCTTCCCCCCGGGGGCCTTGTGGCCGTCGTCGAGGCAGGGGCCTGGCCTCATGCACATCAACACCGGAGTCCAGGCTGGCATCCGTGCTTCGCCCACCACTGCCCCCACCTGCCTGCAGGTCGATGTAGGAATGGCGCACCTGGGAATTGGAACGCCCATCTAAAGACACAAACCATGCCCGTGGGTGGGGCTTCACTCCCAACTCTAGCAGCTTCTTCTCAGTGAGGGCCTGCAGCTCTCCATTAAGCTGGGCCATGGTAGACTCATTAAAGAGGACAGGAATGGTGACAGAGCCACTGACCGGTGTGGATCTGGAACCTGCCCAGCTCTCTCCACTTTCACTGCCTGCACCTGGGTGACCCTGGAGGAGCTGGCGCTGGGGGTCAGGTTGGGGAAAGGGCCGGGCAGGACCTTGAGTGGCACCTTCAGGTGGGGCTGACTCATCTCCTGAAGCAGTACCTGACTCCCCTAGCCTCACATAGTGGGCAGGGATGACCAATGTAGGCATGACATTTCGATAGACACTGTCCTTTAGGTGGTCAATGGATCCACAGAAGATCAATTGGCCGGCCTGACTGAGGGATGGTGGGCGGGACAGCTGGTCCACAGACTGGGAGAGCAGGAAGTCGGGGGCCTTGCCTTCGGTGTTGGCCTTGTGCCCTAAGAAGTGGTCAAAGGGTGAGGGCAGTGGCGGTGGGGATGGAGGATCATGGATGTAGGTAGCCCCTCCTGGAGCTCCCCGGCGGTACTCTTCCAGGCTTGGCTCCAGTCCCCCAGGACCCTCCACTGAGCGGGCTCCCTTAAGACCGGCACCATCAGTTCCCCGGCCACAAGGGGGTTCTGCTGATGCCCGGCCAGCTGGGCGAGACTTGGCACGGAAGAAGTCATCTCGGGAGCTGGCCAGGTCTCGGGAGCTGGAGAAGGCAGAATGCAAGGCCCCGGGGGGTGGCGCTTCGGGGTCTCCAGTGGAAGGAGGCTCCAGGGATCCCCCACAGATTAGGTGAAGCTGAGACATAGAGGTGGCCTGGTCCTTCTTGTTACTTTCCAGGGGTCCAGAGAGAGGCAGCTTGTGGAGCTGCTGTCGTGGTTTCAGGCAGCGCCTTCTGTGGATTAAGGGGACACAGCATGGACATTCAGTGAAAGGACAGGTTGGTTGGAGTTAGAGCTGGCACTGTAAAAGATGCCCTTTTCCCTTCCCTCCAAGGTGAAGAGTCAGGAAGAAATGGGGCGGATCTGGTCTGGGGCCTAGGAAAAGATTATTGTTCAGAATATGACTTGGGTATATCTAGGAAAGAGGGGGTGGAGAAGGAGATGGCAAATCACTCCAGAATCTTTGCCAAGAATACCCCATAGATAGTATGGACTTCGAAGAACTGGACACAACTGAACAACTAAACAACAGTGGAGAAGGGCAGGAGAGATGGAGGGGAATGTGTTGGGGAAAGGAGAGGCACATGCAAAGGAGAGCTGTGGGGACCAGAGAGTAGGGCTTAGGGGAAGGAGGCATCACGGAGGCATGATGTGGTGAGGGACAGTGGATTGGTCAAAGAAATGGTGTTTTTGGGGGAAAAGGAAATCAAAGGGTCAGGGGGCTGTCCTCTAACCTGCAGTAGTAGATGAGGAGGCAGAGTAGGCTGAGAACAAGCAAGGCTAGGGCCCCCAGGATGGTGAGCAGAAAGATGGTGTGGTAGGTGCTGACATCTTTAATGCCCGATGTGACAGTCACCAGCCCTGTGCCTGGAGAGAAGGAAGGAGGGCTGAATGGGGGGGGGTGAAGGGGGGGGGGACCCGACTGCTGGTCTTATCACCCGCAGACATCACTCCACTGCTTAAGTCCTTCAATGGTCCTTTGCCTGACATTCAAGACCCTTCACAAGCTGATACCATTCCAGCTTTCCAGCTTATCTAATCTTTCTGCCCTTCTTATACATTATACTCCAGTCAAAGTGGGCAGCTGGGTGGCACATCACATAGAGTGCCAGACCTAGAGTCAGGAAGACTTTTCTTCTTGAATTCAAATTCAATCTCAGACACTTACTCGTGTGACTCTGAGCGGGTCACTTCACCCTGTCTGCCTCAGTTTCCTCATCTGTAAAGTGAACTGGAGAAGGAAATGCCAAACTATTGCAGTATCTCTGCTGAGATACATATGGGGTCACAGAAGAGTTGAAGATGACTGAACAACAAACTGGATGGCTGGACATCCCTGTAAGTATTATATCTTCTACTTAGACTGCCTTAAGCCTCTCAGAGCCTTCTTTACATGTTTACATTTCTATTCATTTAAAAAAACCTTCAAGTGTTACATTGTTATGCGATCTCATGTAAGTTCTTGTAAGTGTTATCTCCTCTAGAAAGATTTCTGATTCCTGCCCCACCCCAAATCCAAATATAATAATCTCGTTCCCTTGGACCTCTCTGAAGCACTTGCCTTCATTTATCATATTTATATCTATGTATTTGTTTTATCCCCCATTAGACTGCAAGCTCGAGGAGAGTCCACTTATTTTATGTAAACTTATTGGGGTAGGTAGATGGCACCCTGAATAGAATACCAGCCCTAGAATCAGGAAGTCCTAAATTCAAATCTAGACTCAGACAATTACTAGCTGTGTGAACCTGGGCAAATCACTCAACTCCCATTGCCTATAATCCCTCTCCCCCCAATCTAAATTACTGTCCCCAAGAGCCTAGCAAAATGCTCTGTTCACAGTAGGTGTGAGGAAAATTTCGCCTCTAAAGTCTAGGAGTGGAAGATACTGACTTTGTCAACAGAGGATCCAAGTTCCAATCCTACCACTGCTACTTAGAAAATGTGTGACCCTGGGCAAGTTGCTTATCTTTTCCATGCCTCAGAGTGGAGGAAAGAGTCTGGGGCTTAATGAAGGGACAAAGATAAGAGGTGGGAACCAAGGTGTCTGGAGGGTAGAGGCATCCTGTTTTTTTTTTTTCAAGTGAAAACCAAAGAGTTTGGACTAGATGACCCTTCCAGATGGACCCATCCAGATTTCAGGCTATGTATGATCTGATGATTACTCACATCCCTTTCACCCTCTCCTAGATGTGAAGAAGTAGGGCTGGCCCTCTCCCCTCCTCTCCCCACTGACTTCTCACCAGAATGACCAGGGGAGGCCAGGGCAGCAGCCCAGTAGCCCAGCTGAGGGGAGACAAAGGTCCAGTAGAGTTGCCGTCCCTCCTTTCTGATCAGTCCTGTCCCATTTCGTACCCAAAGTCCTGGTGGCAGAAAATTAGATGATGAAATCAGAGGAGCTCCTTATTCAATAATGCTTCCCTTCTTGCTCCTTTCCTCTACTCCCCCCATTCAGCAATGGTCCCAGCACTTACCGCTCTTGGGGTCAAATCTCCAGGCAGGGATACTACTGGTACCAAGGGCTCGAGGTCCTGGGGGGAGGGGCAGTGAGAAGTGCACAGGCCCTGATAGCGGCACCTCTGTGCCATTGCCGGTCAGCAGGTGGACACTCACTGCAGCCAGGGGTGCCAGCTCCAGCCAGGAACTGTTGGCTGCAGGAGGATGAGGATAAAGGGTTAGAAGTGAGGAAATGTAGACAAGTAGAATACCATCCCCACCACCCCCATCCTATTTCTTCCATAATCTCCCTCATGCTCTCCCTGGTTTCATTCCCAGCTTTCCTGTACCTGCTTTACCTGAACTGTTGCCTTCAGTGCCCAGAAAGGCAGGGAAGGCCCTCATCTCTTGTTCTGTGGTAGCAGGTGTAAGTGAGGCCCAGAGTTGGCTGTAGGTGGAGCTGCGGGGCAAACGAGCTGCCCGGCGTTGGAATTGTACCCAAGGCTGAGAGCGGGCACCTGAGAGGGGGCAGACAGAGAGACAACACAGAAAAAATGACCAAGTAGTTAATGTTGACAGATTGCACATTGTCTCACTATTGGTATATATATATATATATATATACATATATATATATATATATATATACACAAGATAGTTGGGAAGAACTGAATTCAAATCCCACCTCAATCACTCAATAGTAGTGTGACCCTAGTCAAGTCACTTAACCTCTAATCAGCCTCAGTATCATCAGGCCTGAATTCATTCAAATCTGTATCTCTTTGGGTTCCCAGCACTTAACACATATTGTTTCATTATATCCAACTCTTCGAGGCCCATGGATATTACTGTCCATGGGCTTTTCTTGCCAAAGTTACTGGAATTGTTTGCCTTAATGGAAATGGCAAGCAATGTTAGGTGACTTGCCCAGGGCCACACAGCTAGTAAGGGTCTGAGGCCACATTTGAACTCACATCTTCCTGACTCCAGGTCCAGTGCTCTATCCACTGAACCATCTAGCTGCACCCACCTGTTATACAGAAAGGACTTAACGTTTGTTGCCTGACTGATCTGAGGTCAGGAAGACCTGGAGCTTGAGGGATGAAGTTGGAGAAAGCAGGAGGAGTTCATTTTAGATACAGAGTGTTAAATTAGCAAAAACAGAGAGACAGGAAAGAACAGGGTATTATAGTAAATAATCCTGTTTAGCTAGAATGTTGTTTACATGATAGGACATGAGTTGAGACTAGAAGGGTTGGTTGTGGGACCAGATTAAAGAGCGACTTAGAAAGTCAGGCTCATAGATTCTGTGATGTCAGTGATGATGATGATGATGTTGATGATGTTTGTTTTCAAAGAAAGCCCTAACACCAGGGAGGTTATGCCATGACAAACCCATGATTTAGATTTGAGTGAGGAGGGGGCTATGCTAAGGCACCAGCCTCACTTTTTCCTCCAGAGCCATCTAGGTCCAGTGACCAGATATGAATCAGGATGATGGTCTTCAATGCAAAGCAATCTGACTTGCCCAAGGTCATACAGCTAGTATCTGAAGCTGGATTTGAACTCCAGTCCTCCTGACTCCAAGGTCAGTGCTCTACCTACTGCACCACCTAGCTACATAAGGTATATAAGGGGGAATAGAGGAGTAGTGCATTAGGAATATTACCAAGGTAGTAGTATATGAGACATGGATGGGAGAGGAGATTAAAGTGGAGGCAAGAAAATCATTTAGCAGGCTCTCATTGCAGTTTAGACAAAAGGAGATGGGGGCAGTGTTTGCAGCAGGAGTGTAAGGGAGAATCCTACAGAAGCTTGGTAGGGCTTCAATACTCTGGTTGACTGAGAGTATATGAGGGAGACTGTAACTTGGAAAAAATAAAGAAGGAGAACTTCCTTGGGGGTTGCGGAGACCAGTCAGAATTCTTGTTGGGGGAAGACATAGAGGGGGTCATCTTACCTGGGGAGCCCAGCAGAATGTGGACGAGGTCCTCATAAAGGATGAGGGTGGCAGGGCGCTCAGGAAGCAGGTAGAGGCTGACAGAGGCATACACTGTGGGAAGGGTGGGGACCATCTGTTGTAATGAGATGTTTCTCCAAGGCCACATCCCCCTAGTTCTCCACCCACCACATGGAACCCCTTCCTTAAGATTTTCCTTCTCCTGGTCAGTGCAGGAGGGCACAAAGCAAATATATTCTCATCCTCCCCTTTCTCAAGCCCATCTTACCCATATTTACCCTACATAGAGGCATTTCTCAAACTGGGGGAAGGTAAAAGGGACCCCCTCCCCCTCTATTCCCATAGTTTTATCTAAGCTATCTGGGCCTCCCCCACCCCACCAGACCCAGCCTGGGTTGCAGCTGCTCCAACAACAGGGGCCCCTCATATCTATTTTGGGAAGGGGTTGAGGGTCAGCTGGAGGAGTGGGGAAATAATGCTCTTTTCCAGCCCCACCCAATACACCCACACTCACAGGGTAGCTTGTCGACACGCCAGGGTACTGAATTGGTGAGGAAGCCAGGCCGGGCAGCAGTGACCAGCACCCAGGTGCCCAGACGGTAGTTGAGAGGCAGTGTAGCCACCCCCTCTGCATCTGTGGTGCCTGTGGCCAGCAGAGTTCGATTCCCAAACACATCTACAGAAGCCCGTGCTAGGGGAGCTAGTTCCCCACTGACATACACCTGGACCTTGATGAGCACCTCTGTTGGGAAAGACAGGAATCAAGACCTAGGAGGCCAAAGAGGAGGCCAGGAAGTAAAGAATTGGGAAGCTGTCCAGGCTGAGGGACAGATATGATGGTGGGGCTACAAGGGGTAGGTTAGTGGAAAGGAGAAACAAAGTGTATGAAAAGGTAAGAAAGTGTGGCATTATATTTGGGTGATGGGAATCCAAGAGCTACTGGGTACTATTTGAGGAGAGGAGATTTGGCAGGAGAGGGAGTTTGAGTACAGAGAAATTAGGTGCAGGAAAGGACTGAGAGACAGATATTTAAGGGGAGAACTGAGGAAACTCAGATGGAAGCGTGGGAAGCCAAGGAAGAAAGAGATTGGTCAGAAAAGTGAACTGTTATAGAGGACTGGGGGGATCCAGGTTGAGGAAAAATTTAAAGGGGGGGATTTCAGAAATTAGATAGTTTAAGATGGGATTTATGGTCTCTGAACCTAAAACATCCATTCACCCAGTTCCCAAGTCACAAATCTTACAATCCATCCCTCCAGAGAATTCTTGGACTTGTGATACCCTATATAGACTCCAGCACTGGGGTTTCCTTCTGTAGCACCAGAACCCTTCAATTTCCAGTTGTGTCTCCTGGCACTCCCTAACCCACTGCTTGCCCTTCCCTGGGAGCTGGCCAGCATCACCCACCCCCAGCCAAGCTGTTGTTGCTATGACAATGCCCTCATTCCTCATGGGAGGACTCTGTGTAGGAGCTGGGGCCTCAGGGGAAGGGGAAGAGGAAGGGGGGGGGTTGAGGGATTGTTAGCAGAACACAGGGGGAGGGATCCCAGGTATCCTGCCTGCTCCAGACCGACATTCCCTAGACACACTCACACACACACACATCATCATCATCATCATCACCATCATCTTGGGAGCTCTGGGGGCTCCCTCAAAATCCAGACTCCTAACCTTGGACATTTACCCACTACTCCTATGTAGCCAAGAGCTGAAAATGTCCTAGCCAGAACATGGAGCCAAGAGCAAGGCATTCTTAAGAAAACTATGACAGGATAACAAAATGGGAGTGGGCTGGGCAAGAAATGAAAGGCAGTCCTAAACCATGCCTAAATTTGAGGCACAGGATCAGAGATCTGGGTAACCCAAGCTAATCCCTCTTAAGGGGAATCTGATATACCTGTGTGAACTTGGGGAAGTTTCCTCATCTGTAAATAGAGGGAGTTGGACCAGATAGCTTCTGAGGGCCTCCTAAATTGAGATCTTTGAACATGACCTGTCAATATTTTGATAACTTTTTTTAAAATATAATTGGTTTTCTTTGCAAGCCTATATATTTTATTTTTATGCATTTAAAAACATTATTTTGGGAAGGAGTCCATAGACTTCATTAGTTTGTCAATAAGGTCTATCACACCAAAAAGGTTGAGGAATCCTGCTCCATAGTTATGGTCCCATAAACCTATGCTTGGCATCATTGGGGCAATTTGGATAATGGCTGTCAGAAGTCCCCAGTATGGCTGACAGGTGCTCCCTAGATTTGGCATCTAGTTCCTGGGCATATGTGGCTCTGCCTGCCCCTGGCATACTATCCCAGCTGTTGGTCTTTCTCAATGCCACCAACTCTGTGACAAGCCTATTTCTGCTCATAGAGGTCTACAGAGGTCAGTCCCCTCCCTCCCTTGGAATTCTCACCTAGCTCTTCTTGGCAAAAGCCAAGTAAGTCCCTCACTTTGATGGTCACTAAAGGTGGCAGGGCCCCTCAGTCTCAGGAGGAATTCATAGAAGCTTTCTGTAGGGTTGGGCCTGGTTGGGAACAGCTGGAGTCAACAGCTGGGAGATCTGGGGCGGGGAGGGAGGGGACACTTGGGGGTCTGGAATGTAGCCACTTTAGGGAACGTCCCAGGCTCCCAAGCCCCACAACCAGAGCCTCCAAGGGCTTCCCAAAAAGGCAGTATTTAGAAGGAACAGACTGGAGATGGGGGGGGGGGATAGCCAGAGGGAGGATGAACTAGGAATCTGCCAAGATACAAAGTGATAACTAAATCAAATATCCTACTCCTCATCCCACACCCTAAAGCCTCACTAGAGCCTCATGACAGGCCCAAGCCCTAGACTACTCCTGGCCATTCCCCAGTGCTATCCTGCTACATAAAATTTGATAAATAGGTAGGAATCGAGGTGGCTAGGTGGTGTGGTGGACAGAGCACTGGCCTTGGAGTCAGGAGTACCTGGGTTCAAATCCAGTCTCAGACACTTAATAATTACCTAGCTGTGTGCCTTGGGCAAGCCACTTAACCCCCATTAGCCTCGCAAAAAATAAATAAATAAACAAACAAATAAATAGATAGATAGATAAATAAAATAAATAGGTGGAATCCTATGCACCATGAGAACTCTTCCTTTGGGAAACTGGTGAGGAAGGGGCTATGTCACAGAGGCAGAAATTCCCAATATGTGAAGGGGGAAAGGAGTATTCCAGTACAGGGGATATCTGGGAGGTACCATCCTAAGAGACAGTCATAAGCTCTCAACCTCCCTGTGACCCAGGCTATCCCTGGTTTGTTCAGCTTCCCCTGGAACCCCTCTCACTTAACTTTCTAGATTTCATTTTCATCCCCCTCCCCCCCCCCCAGGGGCTCAGCTATGCTTCTTTCCAGGAGGAAATCCTGTCCCCTTTCCCAGCCAGACTCTCCCTCCTCCTTGCTTTTCCTGCTGAGCTCCTGGGGGAGGGAGGGGAAATACTGTGCTCTGAACAGCAAGTCAACCTCTCCCCTACACCCACTTTGAGCCCCAGAGGGATGGGAGGTGGAGGAGGATGAAGGGAGCAACCTAACTGATGGGGGAAGGAGCTGAATTCCATCCCAAGCAGCAGAGACTCCCCCTTTGGGGGGAGGGGAGAGAGGGGCAGCAGCTGACAGAGAGAGGTGTGTGAGGAGGAGGAGGAGGATTAAACACATCCGGCAGTGGTTGGAGACTGGAAGAGCCAGGGATCGGCAGGGGCCAAATAATGGGGGCCCAATGGCAGGAGCCCTTATGAGTGAGCTTAGCAGGAAGTCTATTTCTTTGCCCCAAACCCTTCACTCCTTGCAAGGACCCAGGAGATGAAAGGGAGAAGGGAGCAAAACCTAGCTTCTACAACTGCTGTACAAACCCTTGAGCCTGAGGTATCTCCTCCACGCTAAGGAGAGAAAAGTATAGGGAAACTGAGGCACAAGAGTGAGTAATGGTCTGGTCTGGGCTTAGCTGGGACTCATGCCACCAACCTCCCGCATCTATTCTCCTCACTATCCCACAGTATGGTTCCCATGGATCTCTCACCTCACAGTGCCCAGAGTTCACAAGAAACGCAGGGACCTGGATCCCTCATGTTCTAGTAGGCTGCCTTCAACACAAACCTGCTCCCTCCTCATCAATACTAATTTTGAGATTGTACACACCTTTATCAATTTGGTATCAAGCTTGGGGTGGTCTCAGGGCTCAGAAAGAAGGCAGGGGACCAATGGGGGTATCCTATATCTAACAGGCTGATGTCAAGGCCCAGAAGGAATGGGGAGGGAACCAAAGTGGGTATCCAATATCTAACGGTAGGGATGGAGTCGGGACCCTGAGGGGACCAATGGGTGACCCAACATCTAGCAGTGAGGTTATTGTTAGGGTCGGGAAGCGGGGAAGAGGGATGGGGGGAAATCAATGAAGGGGTCTCTAGATCTAGCAAAGGAGTGCGTGTCAGGCCCCAGAGGGGACAGGGGAGATCAAAACAGGGGACCCCCTCATCTGGTAGTAAGATGGGTGTCTCGGGAAGACAATAGCTCAGACAGTGCCCGCCTGGGTGGGCCAAAGGGGGAAGGAACCCACGGCGGGAGGAGGTTTCGGGGAGCCCCTGCCCTCTCCATTGTGTCTCCCTTCCCGACACCCCGGCCCCGCCCCTGCTCCCCATCGCCCCTCCAGCACAGGCTCCACGCCCCCCATGGAGCCAGGGAATCTGCCTGACCCTCTCCCCCCAGCTCCAACAGCTTTCCGGGCGTCCTTGGGGGAGGGGGCTGGGGTGGGATTTGGGGCTGCAGGAGAATGGAGGAAGAGAACATGGGGGGTCTGCAGGGAGGATGGGGGCCTGGCGGGGCCGGGCTCCTCTGCCCCCCGCCCTGGGGGCCCCCTACTCACCCTGCGGGCTTGGGGGCTCCGGAGGGGACTTGCCCCGGGCTCGGGAGGCGTCTCCGAGGAGCAACGGCAGCAGCAGCAGCAGGAGAAGGCGCCCGCTCCGCGGCGGCATCCTGGCGGCCCCCCGGCGGCTAGCGGCCCATCCCGCCCGCCCGCCGCCCCTGCCCCGCCGGCCCCCGCGCACAGGCTCGGGCCCGGCCACCGCCCGCCCTCCTCCCCCCTCCTCCTCCTCCCCTCCCTCCTCCTCCTCCCCTCCTCCTCCTCCCCCCCCTCCTCCTCCGGCAGACAGCCCGCAGCCCCCGCCCCGCGCAGCCCCGCTCCGCCGGCGCCCCGCGATTGTCTCAGCCCGCCCGCCGGCCCCCCCTGCAGGCCGCGCCGCGCAGTGCCGACCCCTCCCCTCCCTCCTCACGCCCCCACCCCGGCGGGTCCCATCACGCGGCTTAACCAGTCTCCTCCGGACAGTGCCCCGGCCCTCAGACCAGTTCAAACCCACACCCAGACTCTACCGGGCTGGTCCAGCTCTGAGGGACCTTCCTGTGGCTGGGAGGGCGGTCTGTCCATCCAGCCACCCATTCCTCCATTCATTCAATCCAAGCTTGGATTCTGACCATTTTAGGCCAAAATTTGCTTAGCTTTTATTCTCTTCCTCATCCGAAGACCCAGCCTAAGACTATGTCTTTCACTCATTCCAAGGCGAGGGTACCTACTTTCCTCCTAATCCCAGATCACCTAGCACAATTCACTTCCTTCCCCTTGTCTGTCAGTCTATCAATTTTTCTCTCTCTTCGATCTGATGAGAAACCTAAGGCCCAGGGAAATAAAGTGACAAGAACTAGCAAAATGATTGGCATTTATATAGCATTATAACATTTGCAAAGCACTTTCCAAAGGTCATTTAATTTTTACAAAAGTTCTCTGAGATAAAGGCTACATTATCCCATTTCACAGAGGAAAATTGAAGTGAAGTTAAATGACTTGCCCAGTGTCACACTGCTAGTGAGTATCTGAATTGAGATTAATTCTCATTTCCTGATTTCAGTTCAGCACCCTGTCCACTGTACCATCAATTTACTGCTTAGTGAAGGAACAACTACAAATCCAAGTCCTCTGATTCTAGAGAGTTCCAAACTCACCATTCCAGTGGTTCCAAACTACTACTTTTCTCTTACAGGTTCTTTTTACTCCTATAACTAATAAGCTCACATGCTAGCACATGGGTGAATTTTTATTTATTTTTATTTTTTAGGATTTTGCAAGGCAAATGGGGTTAAGTGGCTTGCCTGAGGCCCACAGCTAGGTAATTATTAAGTGTCTGAGGCCAGATTTGAACTCAGGTACTCCTGACTCCAGGACCAGTACCCTATCCACTACACCTAGCCACCCCCCCCCACGGATGAATTTTGATGAAACTGCAGATTGATCATATCACTCAGGAAAACAACATGGAAATGCCTGTGCCCCCAAAGTCACAAAACTGTAAATACTCTCTGACTCAGGGCTACCACCACATTCCTGCAAAATTTATAGTAGCTCTTTTTGTTATAGCAAAAAACTGGAAACAAACAAGATGTCTATCAAGTAGAGAATGGCTGAGCAAATTGGGATACAATAATGCAATGATCTGTTAATTATACCAGAAGAAATGTTGAAAGGGACAGTTTTAGAGAAACCTAGGAAGAGTCATGACTGGACAGAGTGAAATACATCAAACAATATACAATCATGCAAAATAAGAAGTAAATAATCACAAAAAAATATTATAATATAAATGAAATGGGGCAACTAGGTGGTGTAGGGCATAGAATGCCAGGCCTGCAGTCAGGAAGACCCGACTCAGGCAATTACTAACTACATCATGCTGGGCAAGTCACTAAACCTTATTTGCTTCAGGTTTCTCATCTGTAACATGAGTTGGAGAAGGACATGGCAAACCACTATAGTATTTTTGCCAACTAAATCCCAAATGGGGTCATGGAGAGCTGGACACAACTGAACAACAACAAAATACAATAAAATTTTAATGAAAAACAGCTTTGAAAGACTTAAGAACTCTGATCAATGAAATACCAACCATGATTACAGAGGAGGTCATTGATGAAGCAAGGTTTACATCTTTCTGGAAGAGATGGATTTAATATGCAAAATAAGAGATGCATTTTTGGGTAAAGTCAATGTGAGAATGTGTTTTGACTATGCATATTTGTTTCAAGGGCTGTATTTGTTTTCTTTTCTAATGGGATATGAGAAAGAGCAAGACTAGGGATAGGGTATCCCCTCCTCTCCCCCCCCCACCAAAAAAAAAAGAAGAAAAGAAAGACAATTACTGATGCATTTTTTAAAACATACAGAAGAGAAAAGGTTTGGAAGGAAATAGGGAATTAAGATATCTTTGAAAGTAATATGTTGAATTTATTATATATATTAAAAATAAAATTATATATAATAATACCAAGAGCTAGCATTTACGTAGTGCTTTTAAGTGTGCAAAGCACTTTATAGATATTGCTTTTGATCCTAGGAGGTAGGTGCTATTATTATTCTCATTTTATAGATAAGAAAACTAAGATATTGGTTAAGTGATTTGCTAGTGAGCTTATCAAGCCTTAATTTGAAATGGTATCTTCCTGACTTCAGACCCAGTGTTCTTTCTATCCATTGTGCCACCTAGCCGCCTACAAGTTGAGAACATTTTTAAAAAGAATTCACATTATATATCACTTTAAATTGTGCAAAGTGCTTTCTTAATTATATCTGAGGTATGTATTATCTGAGGTATTATTATCCATATTTTATAGATTAAGGAAATTCAGGTCCTGGGTGGTTGAATGACTGATTTATGAAGGGAGCACTGAGCCCAGGGTCAGAAAGACCTTAGTTCAAATCAGTTGTTTGGCCCCAGCAAGTTGATGAACCTATCTTTTCTGCCTTTGTTTCCTCAACTGAAAAATAGCATCTATCTCTCAGAGTTGTTGTGAGGAGCAAATGAAACAATGTTTGTGAAGCTTGTAGCATTGTGCCTGGGACACAGTAGATGCTTCATAAATGTTTCTTTATTTTCTTTTATTTCTTTCCTCCTTCCATCTTTCCTTACTTGCTTCTCTCCCTTCCTTCCTTCCTTCTTTTCCACTCTCCTTCCTTCTTTCTTTCCTTCCTCTTCTCCTTTCTTCTCTCCTTCACTCCTCCCTCCCTTCTTTCCTCCCTCCCTTCCCTCCTTCCTTTCTACTATATTTCCCTTTTCCTTCCCTTACTCCCTCTCTCCTTCCTTTTTTTCTTTCTTTTCTCCTCTTTTTCTTCCAGCTAGAAAAGAGTAGATTCTAGATTCTGATTTAAACCTAGCGCTCCATTCCCTACACTATGTGACTACTAGAATTCCATACTTTTGTCTTCCTCTAATTTTCATCAATGTGGTCTTTATTACAAATTATTCTCTTGGTTCTGCTCACTTTCTGCTCAGTTCATTTGGGTCTTATTGTATCTCTTTGGAACCATCTTTTATCTCATTTCTTAGAGCATAGAAACATTCTATTACAGTCACATACCACATTTTGTTCAGTCATTCTCCAACCCTCTCAGATTCTATTTTTTTAACCCCCACCCCCACCCCACCCCTTTCAGGAGTAAAAAGTTTGTTTTTCTTGGGATTCTTCCCTCCCTGGTCTCTCTGTGAAGTTTGATGTCTTTCTATACAAAAATGTATTTGTGTATGTGTGTG
The DNA here is from genome assembly GCF_037893015.1 of Macrotis lagotis. NCBI lineage: Eukaryota > Metazoa > Chordata > Mammalia > Peramelemorphia > Peramelidae > Macrotis > Macrotis lagotis. The sequence goes on from NC_133659.1 coordinate 195,790,453, forward strand.
TTCAATCCTTTGTTCATCTCAAATGGAGAAGTTTATCCAATGCCCATCCCCTATCATTTTACTCCATCTTCAAGCATCTCAGTTATGAAAAATGACAAGTTCCAATCCACCTCTCCCAAAATACTCCTTGAAGACATTAAAATTATTATAAGAACTTTTTTCTTATTAGATATTCATCATCATACAAGCCCTTCTAATTTCTCAAGTAAATTTACTTTTCTGTGTTTCTCTTTCTTCTTTTTAAAGTTTTTTTGTTGCTCTGGTCATTTCATTTGAAACACTTGAAAGTCCTCTATTCCATTGAAGATCTATTTCTTTCCCTGTAGGATAGTACTCAGTTTTGCAGAGTAAATTATTCTTAGTTTCAATTCCATATTTTTGCCTTTTAGAATATTGTATGCTAACATCTCCTCTTATTTATATAAGGAGTTTCCAGGTCAAATGCAATCCTGACATCAGTTCCTTGGATGCTTGAAATATTTTTTCTTTGATATGATATTTCTGGAATTTTTTCTTTTAGGGATTCTTTCAGGAAGACATTGATAGATCCCTTTTGCATACACCTTGCCCTCTGATTCTAACAGATATGAGCTTTTTTAAAAAATTTTTTTGGTTTTTGTAAGGCAATGGTGTTAAGTGACTTGCCCAAGGTCATACAGCTAGGTAATTGTTAAGTATCTGAGGTCACATTTGAACTCAGGTCCTCCTGACTCCAGGGCGAGTGCTCTATCCACTGTGCCACTTAGCTACCCTCTTTTTATTTCTTAAATCATAATTTTCAAGGAGTCCAGTGATTCTTAAATGAACTCCCCTTGACAGTTTATAGGTCACTTGTTTTTGATATCAGAAATTTTATATCAACTTTTTTTTACTTTTCAATATTTTAGTTTTGCTCAAATATTTTTTGCTTTCCAAGGAATCATTGATTTCAACTTAGTCTATTCTAATTTTCAGGGAGTGAGTAAGGGTAACCACTCTCCCTTCTGAGATATTTATTAGTCCAGTTCTGTCTTTTGGAGCATGTATTTAATTTTTTAAATTTCTTGTTTCATTCCTTCTAGGTAGTAATATAGTCCTTGTAAAAAATCCATTGTTTTCCTTTGAATCTCTGCTTGCAGATGTTTATGGAGTTAGTTTCTCTTTCTACACTGAATTTTTGGACATCTCTAGAGCTGCAATGATTGTATTAGTTGGTACCTACTTGTTGTTTATTCATCTCTCTGGCTTTAGTTTATGAATTAGGGCAGATTAGACTTTGCTGTGCTTTTTTTGTTTTGTTTTGTTTTGGGGTTTGTTTTTTTTTTTTTAGGTTTTTGCAAGGCAAATGGAGTTAAGTGGCTTGCCCAAGGCCGTACAACTAGGTAATTATTATAAAGTGTTTGAGACCGGATTTGAACCCAGGTACTCCTGACTCCAGAGCCGGTGCTTTATCCATTATGCCACCTAGTCGCCCCGTTCTTTTTTTGTTTTTAGATTTTAAGTGACTTGTCCAGCTAAGCAATTATTAAGTGTCTGAAGTGAAATCTGAACTCAGATCCTTCCTAGCTGACTCTATCCACTGTGCCACCTAGCTCCCCCTCTTGTGCTTTCAGTCTGGGATGTGCAGCTATACCTATTCTCTCTGAAGATAGCCTTGGAGCCTATTTATTTAAACTTCACCTCTGAGGGTGAGGCTCTCCTGGATTTTTGAGGTACTGAACAATGGATCTTTAGGGACTTCTATGACACTCAGGACAGAGAATCAGAGATGTTGTAGCTGACCTGGACTGAGTTCTCATTCACCCACACTGGTTGTTGCTGTTCTTGGTCCCAAATTGTTTCCAACCATCTTGGAGCTTTTTGATCATCCTGTGACTTTTTCCACTCTTGTTGTCTCTAGACATAAAGCCTTGTTTGTAGTTTATACATTTCCCTGGCCAGTAGTGTATATTGAGGGTGGGAGGCAGTGGCTTCTTTGTGTGCGGTAGGAGACTAGGAGAGGGAGAATATGGCTTTGTGGGTGGTCCCTTTTCCCATTGCCTATGTACTTTTGGCTGACATTTTATGTCATTCTAGACTGAAAGGAGACACCTATCTTGGTTTTAGTTTGAGTGTCTTGATTATTGTTTGGTGTGATTTGACTTTCAGGGGTTTTTTTTTCAGCTTAAAGATAGATGTTGGATCTTGCTGTTTTTATTTAGGCAGTCAGCTTGTTTGGAAATTAATTTGCTAGAAGATATTTTTTCAAAGAAGATTTTAGTTATTTCGAGTTTTACAAATTTTCCCCCCAATCTTACTTCCCTCCCCACCACAGAAGGCAATTTGCCAGTCCTTACATTGTTTCCATGGTATACATTGATCCAAATTGAATATGATGAGAGAGAAATCATATCCTTAAGGAAGAAACAAAAAGTATAAGAGATAGCAAGATCAGACAATAAGATATCAGTTTTTTTTCCCCCTAAATTAAAGGTAATAGTGATCTTTGTTCAAACTCCACAGTTCTTTCTCTGGATACAGATGGTATTCTCTATTGCAGACAGCCCCAAATTGTCCCTGATTGTTGCACTGATGGAATGAGCAAGCCCATCAAGGTTGATCATCACCCCCATGTTGCTGTTAGGATGTACAGTGTTTTTCTGGTTCTGCCCATCTCGATCAGCATCAGTTCATGCAAATCCCTCCAGGCTTCCCTGAATTCCCATCCCTCCTGGTTTCTAACAGAACAATAGTGTTCCATGACATACATATACCACAGTTTTTTAAGCCATTCCCCAATTGAAGGACATTTACTTGATTTCCAATTCTTTGCCACCACAAACAGGCTGCTATGAATATTTTTTGTACGAGTGATGTTTTTACCCTTTTTCATCATCTCTTCAGGGTACAGACCCAGTAATAGTATTGCTGGATCAAAGGGTATGCACATTTTTGTTGTTTTTTGGATGTAGTTCCAGACTGCACTCCAGAAAGATTGGATGAGGCCACAGCTCCACCAACAATGTATTAGTGTCCCAGATTTCCCACAACCCTTCCAACAATGAGCATTGTCCTTTCTGGTCATTATTGGCCAGTCTGAGAGGTGTGAGGTGGTACCACAGAGATACTTTAATTTGCATTTCTCTAATAAGTCATGATTTGGAGCAATTTTTCATATGACTATGCATTATTTTGATTTCCTCAGCTGTAAATTGCCTTTGCATATCCTTTGACCATTTGTCAATTAGGGAATGACTTGATTTTTTTTTAAAATTTGACTCAGTTCTCTGTATATTTTACAATTTTCCCCCCATTCTTGCTTCCCTTCCCCCCCTCCCCACAGAAGGCATTCTGTTAGTCTTTACATTGTTTCCATGGTATATATTGATCTCAGTTGAATGTGATGAGATCATATCCTTAAGGAAGAAAAATAAAGTTTGAGATAGTAAAATTACAAAATAAGATAAGTTTTTTTTTCTTAATTTGAAAGTAATAGTCTTTGGTCTTTGTTCAAAGTCCAAAATTCTTTCTTTGGATACAGATGGTATTCTCCACTGCAGATAGCCCAAAATTGTCCCTGGTTGTTGCACTGATGGAATGAGTAAGGCCATCAAGGTTGATCATCACCCCCATGTTGCTGTTAGGGTGTACAGTGTTTTTCTGATTCTGCTCATCTGGCTCAGCATCAGTTCATTCAAATCCCTCCAGGCTTCCCTGAATTCCCATCCCTCCTGGTTTCTAATAGAACAGTAGTGTTCCATGACATGCATATACCACAGTTTGTTAAGCCATTCCCCAATTGAAGGGCATTCACTTAATTTCTAATTCTTTGCTACTACAAACAGGGCTGCTATAAATATTTTTGTATAAGTGATTTTTTTTTAGTTTTTTTTTTGGCAAGGTAGTGGGGTTAAGTGGCTTGCCCAAGGCCACACAGCTAGGTAATCATCAAGTGTCTGAGGCCAGATTTGAAATCAGGTACTCCTGACTCCAGGGCCGGTGCTCTATCCACTGTACCGCCTAGCCGCCCCCACAAGTGATGTTTTTACCCTTTTTCACAATCTCTTCAGGGTATAGACCCAGTAGTGGTATTGCTGGATCAAAGGTTATGCACATTTTTGTTGCCCTTTGGGCATAATTCCAAATTGCTCTCTAGATAGGTTGAATGAGTTCACAGCTCCACCAACAATGTATTGATGTCCCAGATTTCCCACATCCAACATTGATCATTGTCCTTTCTAGTCATATTGGCCAGTCTGAGAGGTGTGAGGTGGTATCTCAGAGATGCTTTAATTTGCATTTTTCTAATAAGTAATGATTTGGAGCAGTTTTTCATATGACTATGGATTGCTTTGATTTCCTTAGCTGTATATCTGTATATAGCCTTTGCATATCTTTTGACCATTTGTCAATTGGGGAATGGCTTGTGTTTTTGAAAATTTGACTCAGTTCTCTGTATATTTTTAGAAATGAGTCCTTTGTCAGAAATACTAGTTGCAAAAATTGTTTTCCATTTTACTACATTTCTTTTGATCTTGGTTACAGTGGTTTTGTCTGTGCAAAAGCTTTTTAATTTAATGTAATCAAAATTATCTAGTTTGTTTTTAATGATGTTCTCCATCTCTTCCTTGGTCATAAACTGCTTCCCTTTCCATTGATCTGACAAGTAAACTATTCCTTGATCTTCTGGTTTGCTTATAATATTGTTTTTATGTCTAAATCCTGTATCCATTTGGATCTTATCTTGGTACAGAGTGTGAGGTATTGGTCTAATTTAAGTTTCTTCCATACTAACTCCCAATTTTCCCAACCATTTTTTTTTTTAGGTTTTTTTTGTAAGGCAAATGGGGTTAAGTGGCTTGCCCAAGGCCACACAGCTAGGTAATTATTAAGTGTCTGAGACTGGATTTGAACCCAGGTACTCCTGACTCCAGGGCTGGTGCTTTATCCACTGCGCCACCTAGCCGCCCATCTCCCCAACCGTTTTTATCGAAGAGAGAGTTTTTATCCCAATAGCTGGACTCTTTGGGCTTATCAAACAACAGATTACTATAATCATTTCCTGCTACTGCACCTAGTCTATTCCACTGATCCACCACTCTATTTCTTAGCCAGTACCAGACAGTTTTGATGACTGATACTTTATAATATAATTTTAGATCTGGTAGGACTAAGCCACCTGCTAGAAGGCATTTTTAAGATTTATAAAGCAATTTTCGCACAAAATCCTGTGAGGTGGGAAGTGCAAGTGTTGTCTCCATTTTGTAGATGAGAAAATTGAGACTTAGAAAGATAAAATGAGTTTGTATTAGAACAAAAACAGGGATCTCTCCTTACTCCAAGTCCAATACTCTTTCCATAACATACCATTCTTTGAATAAAACTGCTTGACCAACAAGGAAGCCATCTGCAATCCAGTCCACATTTTCCTGTCCACCATTATGAGACTGCCAGATACTGTTCTGATGGAAAAATCTCCCCATAACACATCTTCACCAAGCAGTACATACCTTCCCTGCTCTTCTTTTCTAAATTTATGTGGAAAAGCCCTTTCTCTCCCATCCAGTACATTCTGCACATCCCAGTTCATTCTTGGCTTTAATCTTCCATTATCATCCACACATATTTACCTAGTGTCTGAATCAAAGGGATTTATTGCCTCCCTTACTCCTAAGCCCTCCCATTGCTCCCTCATTTATAGATTCTCTCCTTTCTCTCATCCCAATGCCCCCCACTGTTTAACAGACAACCCTATCTCTTTTCCCTCCTATTTTTCTTCCTTCCCATTCAACCCTCTCCCTTCTGCTCTTCTCTCTCCTTTTTATTCTTCATTTCCTCCTTCCCATTTCATCTCATTCCATATGATTTCTTCAATCCTATCCCCCTTTCCCATTCTATCCCCTTTCCCTTTCTACACTACACCTTCTATCCTATCCACTCCTTTTCATGCTATTTCTCTCCTTCCAATTTCACCCTCTTCCTCCCATCCCATCTACATCCTCTCTCCTATTCCTAATCCTATCATTACTTTCTTTACATTCTCTCCCCACTCCCAATCACCACATCCTTACCACCCTCACCCAGATATGTGGGGCCCGAGGTTGAATGGGGCTTTACTACTAGGGAAAGGAGGAAGACAAACAAATAAATAAAAATGACTCACAGAGATATTAACCTAGTTATTCCTCCTTCAAGTTTCTCCAGTTCCAGTTCCTCCACTGACCACTACACTATAGAAATATCAGTCTCAAAAGTTTTCCCAGGTCAGGTCCTTTCCATATCCTAATTCTTCAATCATAGAAGACAGAACCATATGGTATATCGAGTCCAATTCATTTATTGGGGTCCATTTTTTTCTAAGAATTATGACAAAATCAGAAGAATCTGTGTCAGAGGCAGCACAGCAAAAGAAGCCTGGATTTGGAATGGCTTGTCTGGCCAGGTTCAATCATGCCTTTCTTCCCTCCCCCCTCCACACACAATAAGAGTGATTTCAGGGGTCAAGGGCAGGTGGATATAGCCAGTCGAGAGAAGGAAGGTCAAAGAGGGCAACAAACCCAAGTAAAAGAACAAGGCCTTCCTTCAGAGTCAAAGGGAGGAAAGAGAGGAAGTATTTATTTATTCCTCTTCTTCAAGGGGCGGGCGATTCCTTTTGAAAAAGCCAACCTGGAAAAGCAGAAAAGCAGGAGAAAATAGAATCATTGAACATTCAGTCTTAGGGGTCATCCAACATTTTATAGAAAAGGAAAAGAGATTCAGAATGGGGCTGGTTCAGATTCAAGTCAAGAACTAGGTCATTGAGTACAATTATTGCCTCATTGGTTAGAGGAGGAAACTCAGACTAGCAAGGGGAGGTGAGCTACCAAAGTCTCAGCATAGCTAAAATTCAACTCAGGTCTAGAGTCTTTAGTCCTTCTTTAACTCTCCTGGAGAGTGGAATAGAAACAAGAGAATATAGATCAGGGTAGTTTCATGGTCTTGTCTCCCTCATAGGCTTGGGAGCTCTTGGAGAGATGTTTTCTTTGATAGAGTTAAAAACCAGTCTACTTCCAAGTACTGATTCTAAGATTTTAAATACAGGATAAACAAATAAAGGAATGGAAAACAGAATCTACGTCCTAACTATCCTCTTAATTCTATCTCCACCACCTCCCAGTCACCCTTCCCCTACCACTGGTTGTTCTGTCCTGTCCAATTCTTCATGACCCCCTTTTGAGGTTTTCTTGGCCAAGATACTGGACAGGTTTGCTGTTTTCTTCTCCAATTTATTTTACAGAAGTCAAAATTGAGGCAAACAGTACTAAGTGACTGGTCCAGGGTCTAAGTAAGTGTCTAAGACCAAATGAACTTGGAAGAACAAATCTGTTTGAATCTAAGGCTTGGCACTCTGGGCACCACCTAGCTTGCCCTACTAAAACCTCAGCAAAACTAGGAAGTAGGCCAAAGTTGCCTATGTCCACTTATCTCTTTCCCCCTTTTCATTACTTTCAATCAAACAATCAACAAAAATTTATTAAGTGCCAGACACTGAGGATACAGAGAAAATGTGAACACTGTCCTCACACTCAAGGAGTTTATATTCTATTTTGGGACACTCTCTCCTGATTCTCCTCCTGAATCTCCTTTGCCGTATCTTCATCAGGTCATACCTAGTTACAGTGGGCATTCTACAGCACTCTGTCCTGGGCTCTCTTCTCTATCTACAATACTTAACTTGGTGCCCTCATCAAATCCCATGGATTCAATTATCATCTCCATTCTGATGTTTCTTAAATGTATTTATCGCTCTAAATCTCTCTTGACCTTCTTTCTCATAATTTCAACTGCATATTGGACATCTCAAACTGGATGTCCTTTAGACATTTTAAACACAACTTATTCAAAACTGAACTCGTGATCTTTTCCCCAAAATTTTCCCTTTTGTTGTCAAGGAAACCACTATCATTCTAGTCCTCCAGGCTCACAACTAGGTGTCATCCTCAACTGCTCATTCTCACTCTCCACATCCGATCTGTTGTCAAAGTCTGCTAATTTGACCTTCAAAATCTTGAATTCTACCCCCTCCCCTTCTGCCCTCTGACACTGCCACCATTTGCCCTCTGGTTAGTCTCCCTGCCTAAAGTCTCTCCCCACTTCCCTCCAGTCTATCAGCTGTCAAAATAATCTTCCTAAAGTAATCACTACCCAATAAATTCTAGTGGTTCCTGACTTCCAGGATAAATACATACATGTATATATGTATATACATGTATGTATGTATATATATTCATATTATGGGAAGTATAAAATCCTCTGTATAGCTGTATATATATATATATATACATGTATGTATGTACATATATTCATATTATAGGAAGTATAAAATCCTCTGTATAGCTTTGAAATCCTGTATAACCTGTACCTCAACTCCTTTTCAGACTGCTTACATCTTACCCTGTGATTCAGTGATGCTGACCTTCTTTCTGCCCCTTGAATAAGACACTCCAACTTCTGACTGGGAAGTAGATGGGAAAGCCAGGCTGTGGAGGCCACTCAAGCAAGTTTGGGGTTGAGAGGTCAATTTTGGCTAAAATAACCTGAGCTCTGAAGAACCCTTGAGCTGAAAGCTTCCACGGAACTCTGATTTGATAACACAACTGCATCATTCTTTGGTCTCACTATTCGATAAGCCCTATTTCCAAACTTCTTGACCTGGCTCACATCCTGCTGGGTTAATTTCTGCCCATAACAAAGTTACATCATTGTTTTTACTCTGTATGTTAATTTTGTGGTTTTCTTCTATAAGAACTGTTTAATGTTTTCAATAAACTGGCTCTGTCAGTTGTCCTGCTGACAGTCCCCACCTGTGTGTTAATGTGTTTTCTTTTCTCTCCTGAGTCAAATCTATCCCCTGATGAACAGGGGAACTCAACACCAGGCCTGGAGTCAGGAAGACTCATTTTCCTGAGTTCAAATCCAGCTTCAAACTCTTACTAGCTGTGTAATTCTGGACAAGTCATTTGACCCTGTTTGCCTCAGTTTTCTCATCTGTAAAATGAGCTGGAGAAGGAAATGACTAGTCACTCCAGTATCTTTGCTAAGAAAACCCCAAATGGGGTCTAACAAAGAGTTAGACATGACTGGAATGTCTGAACAGTATTTTCCTCGACTATTCCCTGTGTTGTCCTTCCTCACCTCTGCCTCTTGGCTTCCCCGGCTTCCTTCAAGTTCCAGATAAAAAACTCCACCTTTTATGGGTAACCTTTTTCAATGCCTCTTAATTCTAGTGTAATCCCTTTGTGGATTATTTCCATTTTATCTTGTGGATAGCTTGTTTCTACCTAGTTATTAGTGTGTTGTCTCCTCATTAGACTGTGAGCTCTTTGAAAGCAAAGACTATCTTTTACCTTTGCTTTATCCCCAAAGCTCAGCATATTGTGTGGTACACAGTAAGTGCTTAATAAATGCTTATTGACTGTCATTTTCTAACAATTTCCTCACCCTTTTAGGTGCAAGAGTTCTCTAACTAGTCCACTTCTCCCCACTGCCACCTGTCCAGTCAGTTGTCCACAAGCCTTTATTAAGCCTTTATTAGTCAGCTCAGTGGTGCAATGGGGTAACCAGAGACATCTGCTTGAGTTCAAATCCAGCCTCAGACACTCACTAGCTGTGTGACTCTAGACAAGCCACTTCACCTGTTTGTCTCAGATCCCTCATCTGTAAAAATGAACTGGAGAAGGAAATGACAAACAACTCCAGTATTTTTGCCAAGAAAACCCCAAATGGGGTCATGAAGAGTTGGACACAAATCAAACAACAAAACAACAGTGTGAGTCCAGGGAAACAAAGTTACACACCCCCTGGGATGACTTCAATAAGTCAATTCAATAATAATGGAAAGCAAAGTCAGTCTCTGCCCTCATTCATTCAAACAAAGGTTATTAATAACTTGACATAACTGTCCCCTCCTCCTCTCCTCTCCCTCTACACACATATGTGATTTCAGAAAAGATAGGAACCCCCAGGAGAGAACAGCATGCATTATAAAGTACTGTATCCCTAGGATCTGGGAATTCTTTTGTAGATCTTCTCAGATCTCATTGCACCTATAACTGGGCAATTGCTCACTCCAACAATAGACTCCAGCCCCCCTTGGGTAAGCCTTACCTTCCACATTACAAGGATGAACAAGGCCAGCAAAAGTAGACCAGCTATCACACCCACGACCACCCACCAGGTAGGAATCTCCCTTTCTTCCAGGAGTACCCGAAGCAGCTCAGTCTCCACCTGTGTGTACAACCCCCAACTCCATTTCAGAAACACCTAGTGGGGCAGAGGCGTAGTGGTTCCCCAGGATGGTGGAGACCTTTACTCCACATTTTGGTAAACACATCCCTCACAGCCCTCTGAATCCCCCTAAGGATAGGCTCCTGGTCCCCACCTCCTCTCCATCCTCTTGGGCCTAGCTGCTACACTTCACCCTCCTGAACTAACCAGGACATTTCCATGAGGCAGGTTCTCAGCAGGCACGTTGTAAGGCAGCCCAGAGACGTTGAACCAGGCTTTAGACTGTAAGGTAAACTGTTCCATGGGTCTCTAGTGTGGGAAGGTTAAGGAAGAAAGGGGAGGTAAGGAAATATTGCCCCCTAGCATGAATCTGAGCACCCTTACCCATAGTCACACATCAATATGACTCATGTACATCTCTTGAACTCTTTCTAGAACCCAGCAGTCCAGGACTGGTGCCCTGCTGTCGGCTCCATTCCCCCTCCCCCCAGGTACCTTGAGGAGGCTGGGCATCCATAGCATGGTGGATATGGTGACCATGGCCCTCTGGCCTCGCTCCATTTGCTTCAGCTCACACTCCACCCGGGTGCAAGGCCAAGTATCGCAATTCTGCCAGGATATGGCCAACCATCAGGTTATCTCTGTTCCCTGCTCCAGCTCTCTCATCCCCTTCCCTCCCAGGCAAAAAATGAGGGCGTTCATTATTTTCCAGAGACTTGAAATGTACATTGATAGCCCTTTAAAGTTTTCCAAGCCTCCATGGACATTGCCACCCCTGAACTGCCCAACAATCCTACAAGGCTTTTTATTTTACAAGAAAAGCACCAAGGCTAAGAAAATGTTGAGAAGAATGGATTTGCTCAGGATCACATAGTAAATGTCTGAGGTGGAAGTTGAGGGTGAATTTCCCTGACTTCAAGCTCAGAAGTCTATCTATGTGGACTCTACATGTTCATGTATATATACACACACATATGTAGACATAGAGACACAAAAATATAAAAAGAAGTGCCCATGAGGATACCCTTACTGGCAGACACTGCCAGAGGCATTTGCACTGAAGGTCCCTTGAGGGCAAGTGTAATGTCTTAGATCTCTTTGTATCTCTCAAAATGTTTCATGAAGAAACATAGAACTGAGAAGCAGAAAGGACCTTAAAGTTCACTTATTCCAATTCTTTAGGGCAGCTTGGTGATCCAATGGATAGAGCCTAGAGTCAGGAAGGCCTGGGATCAGATTTGCTCTCAGGTTTTTACTAGCTATGTGACCCTGGGCAAGTCACTTAACCCTCCTTGCCTCAATTTCCTCATCTATAAAATGAACTGGAGAAAGAAACAGCAAACCACTTCAGTATCTTTGCCAAGAAAACTTCAAATGGGAGTTATGAAGTTAGACATGAATGAAATGATTGAACAACAACATTCCTACGTATTGATTTTATAGATGGGAAACTGAGACCTGGATAGATGTGACATTGAAAATTACACAGATAGTATGGAACAGAGGTGTCCTCTGACTCCAAATCCAAATCCAAATTAAGAAGTATTTATTGATCTCCTTTCCCCAGCTCCTCCATGACAACTTTCCCCATTTACATGGTTCTCAGATCTTACATGGAGAACCCAGACCACCCACAGACCCTATCACAACAGGTTATCATCATTAGACACACTCAGGGGAAAGGCTATTTTGAAAGAATGACAGTAAATGAATAAAAGAGTTGAGCACAGGGCTTCCTCCCCAAGTGGTCCTGTCCTTGTTCCCAACCAAGGGTGTATATATATATATATATATATATATATATATATATATATATATATATATATATATATATATATATATATGTATATGTATATGTATATGTATATGTATATGTATATGTATATGTATATGTATATGTATATGTATATGTATATGTATATGTATATAGATAGATAGCTCACCAGGTGTATTGGTTCTTGGAGCCCAGAAGGCCCTAGATGCTCTGGAATAAGAGCACTTCTCTTCTCTCGTTCATGCTGGAAAGGGTGGTTGGGGGTAGATCTGGGAGCAGGTGTAGGTTGCCCAACTTTCAGCTGCAGAGGTGAAGGCATAGCTGTCCTCAAATTCTATGTGCTGAACAAATTTTCCTAATCTCCCTAGATAGCAATACTCCCATCTCCCCTTTCTCATTCTCACCCAGAGGAATATCTGGCTTTCCATTCCCTACCTGAATAGTGCTCCCTTCCTCACTTTTTCCTACTTGAATTTAGGGGAAGTTTTGTCTCTCTCCTCAAACCTCCCTTCAGTCCTTGTACATGCATTTTGAATGAATTCTGGGACAGCCTATCCTGTCCTTCCTTCCCTCTTTCCTTCTTTCCTCTTTTTCCTTTACTTAGACTTCTTTCTGTGTGATCTCAGGTCTCTCTTAATTCCAATCTACCAGGAATCTGCCCTGGGCATTCCCTTTCTCTACCCACCTATTTCCCACCTCACCCCTGCCCCAATCCTGCCGTCCCTGTAGATTCTTACATTGAGGGGGTTGGGAGGAGGCTGAACAGAGCATTGGAGGCCCCCTTTGGTCTGAACACCCAATACGTAGAGCAGGTCATCAGTTTGGGAATGGCTAGGGAAGTCTATCCAAAGCTGAAGTCCAGTCACTGTCCCTGGGCCCTGATTGTGGAGCTTGTGGAGAAGGAAGATAGGGTGTCAAACATGGGGCTCCCAGTTCCCTTCCCTGATGACATCACCTTGTACCTCCACTTCATCCCCTTTTATCCATACCTGGGAGACCACAAGTTGAATACGGTGAGGTTGTTGTTTTTCCCAGCTCATCCTCTAATCACATTTTACTCAGCTGCTACATACCTCAAATGCATGTTCCACCTTGGGAGTGTCTTCCATTTTGTAGGTACTCCTGTCTATAGGTATTAGGTCCCCATTCTCTGGGGTCACCTCAGGGGGAGGGGAGAGCACCAAGGCAGCGGGGAAAGAATTCCTGCCAGATAGCAGAGTCCCTCTTTCTTTGACATATATTACCCTTTCTTCCCATTCCATCCCTTCCTCCCATTCCCTCTCTCTCTTTCTCTTCCATCCCCTTCCTTCCCATTCCAATCCTTCCCTCCTATAGTTCCCTCCCTCCCATCCCAGTTCCCTCTCTCTTGTCCTACCCCCCTTTTTATCAACTTTCCCTCCCCTCAAAGACCCAATGCCTCCTTCTCCAGACTTAGTCTCCTTACCCAAACAGCTCGACATGTGCTTTGGCCCTCACTGGAACTTCCAGTTGCAAAGCTTCGCTGTTGGGATTTTGACTATTCTTGCTGTTGAGGGAAAGGAAAAAGGAGATGGAGGGGAGAAAGATATGAAGCCTAGGGCACTACTGGGGTCTTGTGGTGATGGAGAAAAGTAGGACAACTTCCCTGGAGACATATCTGGCTTCCTTGAGGTTTAAGGCTACACAGTCACAGGTGACTAAGAACACAGAGGTACTTAACTTGTACAATAGACTGTTGAAATAGGTTTAAACTTTGATACCTAGGAGACTAAAACTTATCCCTGAGAAACAAAGGGAATTCACTTTTTCCTTGGAGGAAGTAAACTAGATTGCTGATGAGCCCTCTTGCCTGGAATACAGAGGCAGCAAAGAAGAGGAAAGAGCACTGAATTTGGAGGCAGGAGACCCAAGTTCTAATCCTGTCTGTGTGATCATAAATCACATACTCCCTGGGTATCAATTTCCTTATCTATAAAATGAAAGACTTAAACCAGATGAACTCTAAGGTCTCTTCTAGCACCAATATTTTATGACCTCTAGAAATTCACTCTACTTAAAAATTTTTTTTTATTTATTTATTTAAGGCAATGGGGTTAAGAGCCCAAGGCCACTCAGCTAGGCAATTATTAAATGTCTGAGGCCGGATTTGACTCCTGACTCCAGGGCCGGTGCTCTATCCACTGAGTCACCCAACTGCCCCCAGAACTTTGACTCTAAATAAATATATCAGTATTTTTCCAATGTGGCAGGGATAAAGGCAGGGAAGTATAGAATAGGGCAGCCTAATTATCTTAAAATATATTTTGATACATTTTATTTCCCCCCCAAATATATGTCAAAACAATTTTTTTAACATTATAAAAAGTTTTGAATTCCAAATTCTAACTCTCCCTGCTTCCCTTCTGCTCCCATTCCTGGAGATGGTAAACAATCTGATACAGGTGATACATGTTCAATCATATCCTCATTACCTCTTCATCTGCAGCATAAAGGAGACACTGTCCCCAGCTTCTTCCAGGTTTCCCACACTCATCAGCATAAGAATTCCCATCTGGAAAGGCAAAGAAGGGCATGACCCCCCCATTCCAGACTAAAGGCTATAAAAGTCTTAGAACCCCTGGTTTCTGGCACAGACTAACTCCTCCCCTCCCCCCTCTCCCTGTCACCTATTATCTCCTATAGCCCTGCCATGCCATGCCCCTTTACCCTAGCATCCTTCTTCATGGGATTGCCCAGTTCACATAGAACCAATTGACTTTCATTCTCCTTCTTCTGTATACAAAGCAGTTTCTCAAAGTTCTATGAAGAGGAGACAGGGAGGGATTTGAATTCATTGGTTTCATTTGGGCTAGCAAACCAGAATAGTAAATACCTTTCAGGCTCAGAGTGACCCATGGTGCCCGAGAAGGATAGAAGCAGCTTCAGATTGCCCTCACCTTGACGTCACTTAGTGCTTGCATGAAATGGGCACCTGGGGGTAGATATACTGCCAGCTCAGCCTCATAGGCACCCTCACCCTCATTGGAAGTGTCCACTTGCAACTCCAACACATTGTCTGCCCCAATTAGGAGTGGAGAACCTTTTCTGGAGGAAGCCCAGGGAGAGCAAAGCTGGTATCATGGGCCAGTTAAGGGGCATCAGCTATAGTCATGTAGACAGGATGGAGCACAAATGGCATCCATAGTGTATGGGGGAGGGAGAAGGAGATGGAGACTGGGCTTTGGGAGTGTGAGCCTTGTGGGATGGGTTTCAGGGAAAAGGAGATAAGGGAAGATGGAGAGAAAAATTGGAGGCCAGAGATGTTCAGATGATTCATCCAAGGTCACAAGGGGCAAAGGCTGGATGAGAATATCAGATCAGGTTGGGGAAAAGGTCTGCTCACATGCTGGCAGTGAGTTGCAACTGGGGCACGCAAAGATCATCTTCCCCACAGTCCAGGATGATACGAGTCTAGAAGGAAAGTTGCCACATCAGGAGTTTGGGTTCAGGATGGAATAATTTTCCCATTCTACTTCCTATATCTCATTATCCCCAATTTTGACTGGCATCCTCAGTCTCATCTTCATTTTCTTTTCCTTTTTTTTTTTCTTTTTTTAAAAATTTTATTTATTTAAGGCAATGGGGTTGAGTGACTTGCCTGAGGTCACACAGCTAGGTAATTATGGTTTGTGAGGCCAGATTTGAACTCACATCCTCTTGACTTCAGGACCTATGCTTTATCCACTGAGTCACCAAGCTATCCCTTTCACTTTCCTTTTCTATCACCTACTTTCTCATAGTCCCACCTGGCTCTCAGACTGGCCACCCTCTTACCTGCTTCTGTACGTGAGTGTCTCCATTCAGCACAAGGGGCAGGGGGCCTTCAGCCCCCTGCTTCCTTAGGGACACATTAAGGCTGAGCACAATAGGGCTCAGCTTATCCCGAAATTCATTCTCATCCTGGAGGTAAGATAACAGGAGTGGAGAGTAAGGAATACCCAGCCTCCCAAGGCCTCCCCCTTATCAAAGATTCCTCCCTTTATCTTGAAATTCCTACTTTCATTTCCTTATATCACCAAGCCCAGCCTTTACTTCAGGGGGCCAGGGTAGAAAAGCTCAGTGACAGTAGTGGCAATGTCAAGAATGGGTTATTAGCATTTTTTAAAGTTACCATTACAGTTATTTTCATCAATTTAAGATGAACTGAAATTCTCTAGTGGGCATTTGGTACAATGTCATTATTGAACAGGACCCTACTGAAAATATTTTGTTTTTCTAATGAAAATATTTGACCTGGTACTCTTCAAACTTCAACCCAATCTTGTCCCTACTCTACCCTCAAGAAGGCCTTGGTGTCATGGCAGAGAGGGTCCTGTCCACTGTCTAGTTCTAATTCTAGAGTGGCACTTGATTGCAGAGAACCCAGCAATAACACCCTCCGGCCCTGTCGTGGTTTCAGCCGGTCCAGTTGCAGTTCAGCATTTATACCTGGGCACAAGAGAAAGGGGAGGGGAGGGAGAGATGAGCTAATGCATAGGCAAGCCCATCAGGTGTGCTCCCAAAATTTGGGCAGGGCTACTCACGAAGCTTCTTTGGGATGTTGTGCCCAGTGACACTCACACACATCTGGATACTGAAACTGGGGGAGGGAAGAGGAAAGATTAAGCATTGAAAACCTCAGGCTAAACTCATTACTCTCATGGATCCTGCATCTGTTCCCTCTCCTCCTCACCAGGTGACTGCATCTTTGGTCTTTGGGTTGGGAAGTTCACAGTTCTTCACAGCGGGGTTCAGTACCTCTGGCACCACTAATTGGACAGCAGCCAACACCACCGGCTGGGCCCTGGGGAAGATGCATCAGAATCATATGCCCCTCTTGTTGGTTAGTTGTTGTTCAGTTGCATTTGACTCTTCGTGACCCTATTTGTTTTTTTTCGGCAAAGGTATTGAAGTGGTTTGCCATTTCTTTCTCCAGTTCATTTTACAGATGAGGAGACTGAAGCAATCAGGACTAGTCCAAGTTCATACTGCTAGTAGGTGTTTAAAGTCAGATTTGAGCTCAGGTCTCTTTCTGATTCCAGGCCTAGTGTTTTATCCAACTTTACCCCCATCTAGTTCATATACCTCTTTATCCCTACCCTAATGTAGCCCCTGTAAATATATATTTCTCAAGAGAGGCAAAGAGATCCCTTATGGGAACTGCTCCATGCCAATGCTCACCTATACACGACTACTTGACTGGCTCCAAATGCTCCCACCAGCAGGTCTGTGGGTATAAGAGATAAGGTCAGAAATGAAAATACTATACATCATGTCATATTCTCCTCCCTTCATTAGCTTGGAAGCTCTTTTGGATTTCTTATTTACTCTTATCCTTCTCCTTTGTGGAAATCTGGGCTAATAAAACTAAATAATTAGGGATCCTGATATAGGATTCAGCTTAGAGAAAAAAAGGCAAAATGAAGAGGTCTGGAGACTATGAAATAAATGGTAGATCTAAGTGTGGACACCAGGATTGAAAGATTTCTAGCTACAGCGCTCTCTGGCATTGGGAGGCAGTGTCTGAAGAATTCTCTTACCCAGTTTGGGTCTGTCCCAAGAATGTTCACACTAGATTAGAATAGAAACAGCCTAAGTAGGAAAAAGGCAGGCACCTGGGTATCCATTATCATCAATGTCGATGACCCCTTTCAGGGCAAAGCCAAAGCCAGAACCTTGGTGGAAAGGGCTATCAAGAATCTGCGAAGGACGTGGGCTCAGGCCATCATCCTGTCCTTGGAATATAAACACTCGGCCCTGTCCATTAGGGCCCCCAAATGGGGCACCTACTGCTATATCTGAGAAAGGAAAGAGGAGCAGATATTGTATCTTCAACTCAGAACCAAGGTTTACTCTTCTTGCTCTTCTCTTCCTCTGCTTCCTCCTCCCTTATCTCCTCCTCCTCCCCCTCCCTTACTTCCTCCTCCTCCTCCTCTCCTCTTCCTCCTCCCCTTTCTCTTCCTCCTCTCTTCTACTTCTTTCCCCTCCCCTCCTCTTTCTCTACTTCTTCCTCCTCCTCCTTCTCCCCTTCCACCTCCTCCTCCTTTTCCTTCTCCTCCCTTTTCTCTTCCTGCCTGTGACCTCACCATTGTACCCATCTTGATCCAGATCACCAAGGGGAGCAATAGCTGAGCCAAAGTGCCCATATAACTCGCTGCCAGTCAGATGCTTGGGAGTGGCCAGTGTGTGTGGGGATCGCAGTTGTAGGTAGATATATACCCGCCCGACTTCTGCCAGTTTTCGGTTAGCTCTCTGCTCCATGAAGAGTGGGGCACCTACCAGCAGGTCATCTCTCCTGTCACATGGTGTGCATTGTTACCCCAAAGAGGAGGACAGGACACTGACCCTACAGGGGTGGGGGCTATGGAAAGCATCTGAACTCAATCCTGGTCTCTTTTTGAGGCTTTTTGAAGAGCTAGATATAGTAATGCCTAGTAGGATAGAGGGATTCCTGGTCTCCTCACCCATCCCTGTTGATGTCAGTCACAGCCACCGTGTGTCCAAAATAGGATGCGACCTGTATGGAAGGAGATGTGTATTACATTCCAGGTTTTCTATCTCCTTTTTCAGCTCAGGGCACTCCAGATAGTCCTCACCGTCTGGCCACCCCCCCTTCTCCTGTCCAGTGGCTGTGCATAGGCCCAGACTCTCCTCCCATCCATGTCCTGCCTCCTTCCACCAGCCCAAATCTCTTCTGCCCCATCCAGGTTCCCTCTTCCTCCAACCTGCTCTCCTTGAAGCAAATTCATGATGCTGTAGTTCTGGTAAAAAATCTCCACCTGTGGGAATGGTAGGGCCTCAGTTTCACAGGAGACAAAGATGGTTTTCTGGGGAAATTTGGGGACTGGCAGGCATCATGAAGGGTCCTTTTGGCCATTGTGAAGAACCTAGCTAATTGTGAGGGATCCCCTTAACCACTAGTCCCACTGTGGAATGATCTGGCAATAGAAAGGAAGGGAAAGGGGGAAAAATTTTAAAGTCATTCTGGAGTGGTGGATTGAGAGGATTGGGGGGAAATTGAATTGGGAGGGGGGGCAATTGTGATGGGATTGGGAAACCTGAGGGACTCACCGCTCCCAGCGTGGTGCTCCAGTTGGGGACTCCCAGTACATATTCTGAAGAAGAATAGCCCAAGCCCTGAGCAATGTAGAGACAACCCCTTTCCCTGCGGTCCTTGAGGGCCACTTATCTAGAATTTTCTCTTTAGATCTTAGGGGCTTTGAAAAGTTTCCCTCTCAGGGCGACCTTCCTGTCCTCAACCAGAACCCCTCGGTGGAGGGAACTGTCTTACCTCTGTCTCTGGGGTTTTCATTAAATTCTCCCACGGCCACCGAGTACCCTGCGGACAGGGAGCATTCATTGCCTGGGAGCCATTCTTCCACCCCCTCACCCAGGAGGAAGGATGGATGAAAGGAGGAGGGAGTGGACCGAGTGCAGTCAGGATGATGGGAGCAGGAATGATGCGGGTGGTGAGCATGGTCTGGGGGAGAGGAGAGGCCCCCTACCCCGGTAGGCGTCCCGGTGCTGCGCCTCAAAGACGTCCATGCTCAGGCGCTGGGAGGGCACGGTCCTGAGGAGCGCCGAGGGGTTGTAGCTGGACACGATGTCGGAAAGCTGAGCCCGGGCTAGCAGACCTGGCGAGGGGCAACAGGCTGGGCCTAGGGTCGGTCCCTGCAGCCGGGGACCCAGCCGGGACTGGGGCGGGGGAGGATGGTACATCGGGGGGCCAGGTGGGGGGGGGGTCTCTCCTGGGACACATTGGGGGAAACCTCTAGTGTGATCAGAGACTGGAGAGGGGGAGCGGGGGAAGGGGCTGGCCGGGAAGGATGGGTGATACCTGTAAAATAGTAGCCTCCAGGAGCTCCCAGAACCAGCTCTCCAGACTAAAAGGGAAGCGCGGAAGGTGAGAAGGGCAGCTCCAGGCTTCCCCCCACCCCTCAATTCAAGAATCCAAATCAAGGTCTTGTGAATCCTCCCAGTTCTGATCCCTCTCATCTCCAGGCCCTGCACCCCCGTTCACCTGGGTTACCGTGGAACTGAACCCCACTTCGCAGTAGCGCAAGTCTTTGCCTGGGCCGGGAGGAAGAGAGATGCGTCAGGTCAGTTACCTGACGGGGGCGGGTCCAAGGAGGGGGCGTGGCCGCGTTAGGGCCCTCCCCGGAGGCGTGTCCACCCCGGGTGGGCCAATGGGCGGGCGGGCTCACGGTAGTAGTCTCGGTACTGCTGGCTCATGGCGTTTTCCCGGCACGGCGCGAACTCCACCCGGCCGCCGCTCCGGAGCTGGGCCACGAAGCAGCTCCCGACCGGAGTCTTTCCGGCCTCCTCCGTCAGCTCCAGCGCGTTCCAGTGCTGCCAGGGAGCGCAGGCCTGCGGAGGGCCCCGCGGCTGAGGCGGGGCCGCGGGGCTGGGGACCCCGCGCCCCCTCCTCCTTCCTCCTCCTCCCGCCCCGTGGTTCGCTCTGCGCCCACCAGGGCGCCTCTTCATGCCTGCGCCCATGCGATGCCCGAGCTTCAGCTGTTCCGTGTCGGCCCGGCGCCCTACCCATGCCCAACTGCGCCCCATCATTCCAAGACCCACTCTTGCCCAGTGCCCACCACAATGTAGTCCTTCCAACTGACAACGGATGCACCAAGCCCCTGGTTGGCCTTGAAGGTTTTGAAGGTGATGGAGCCCACCTTCCTGGTCTGATCCTCTGGAAGGGAGAGGAGGTTGAAGTAAGCAGGGACCACTTTTCATGGACTCTCTAGCCTTCCCTGCTCTCATTCTGGAGTCTGTCTATTGTTTCCTTCCTTTCCTGGATCCAAAACTCACCTAGGTCAAAGTTGAGGGGGCTGCAGGTAACCCCTTGGGTTGCCCAGGGACAAAGGAACACGCCTCCAGTCTTCACCCCTTGGGGGCTTACGGCCCATGGGGCTCCTACCACGATGCCTATGCTGCAGGCAGAAAAGGCCCTAAGCTGAGGTCATCCGGTCTGGATCACCCAAGAGGTTCAGGGACAGGAAAATGAGTCTGATCAAACACTGTGGGAAGATGCTGGGGTAGGAATTCACAGTCATGTAAGAGGAAAAGTCCAAGTTTAGGGATGATAAACTATGATTTTGATGTGTGCTGGAGAGTGTGATTTCATATAGAAAATCTTAGTTTCACCCTCAGGAGAATAAATATTGCCTGTCTTTGGTTTCTCTTCTTTTCCTGCCCAGACTGAATTCTCTTTAAGTATTCATGATGACCATAGCAAGTCCAGGGCCGCTTACTTAAGTCTGCTCTTCCAGACTAGGCTCTATAATGCTTCCCACCTTCTCCTCCCCCTCCTCCCAATACAAAACTTTATCTGTCATGTATCATACAAACTACTTCCCATAGAAACACAAACCCCCCCCCCCACCTGGCCCCCTGATGTACCATCCTCCCCCGCCCCAGTCCTGGCTGGGTCCCCAGCTGCAGGGACTGACCCTAGGCCCAGCCTGCTGCCCCTCACCAGTAAGGGCTAAAAGTGGGACTTCCCCCAGAGTTAGCTAAATTTTAACAAAGAGACTTCATTTACACTATGGAATTCAATGAAAGAATTTCCGATTCTGGATTAATAGGTAAGATGATCTCAATTGGTGAGATTTTGCCCTAATGTTCCTAAAGGTTTATGATTATTACCTATGTGTCCCTGTCCTCACTCCATGCTAGCGTGGCCCACAACTCACCCATCAAAGCTGTCTTGGTAGAAATCCAAAGCAAATCCAAAGTGGCTGCCATTGGGGCCTGTATAGATGGTTGGTTGTGCAGCATCCAAGTTCAGGGCCCAGGCAGAGGGAACATTACCAGACATCAGAAGTAGATGTGTCCATCTCAAGAGCCACAGAGCAGGCAGTAGGCAATGAATTCTAACCATCCTCCTCTTGCTGTTGATGTCCCCTGAATAGAACTATTTAAGACAAATTCTTCTTTTCTTCCAACCCCACCCTTGCTAACCTCAGGAAGTTGCTCTTTATCAAGCCAGCTCCCAAAATAACACTTTGAGTGACTGATCAGAACATTTTCATAACACTGCCCGCTGAGTCTCCTAGTTTGGCAGGTAAGAGAAACCTTCTCAGGAGATGAATGCATTGGACTGGGTTTCAGAACTGAGTCCCTTGGGAACTGTGGCACCCTATGGTTAGGGGGGCAAGACCTTAATTTTCCTTCAAGGGAAAATGCTTTTTACTTTTCCCTCCCCCCCCCTTCTCCCCTTGCCTAGCAGAAACAGGGTAGTATCAGTGGCAGCTGTTTCCTTGCTTCTTATTACTAATGATCATTACCACAGCTATGCAGTTAACCACAGTTCTGCAGCTTCCTCTAAGGAAATGGGGTTGGGTCGTTCAGCTCTTGCCTAGTGATTGGACATAGCACATCATGGGTAGTAGGTCCCAAGGCCTCTCATATTTAGTCTGCTCTAGTTGCTCAATAGAAGATAGTAAGGATGAATTAGAGTGAAGTGGAAGCATCGTGGAATGAGAAAGTGAGGGAAGCTCTCCAGAGCAGGACACAAAGTACTCTGCCCAAAAGAGGGAATGGGGCTAGATATGGCAGTAACTGAGGAAGCAGGACAAAGAGGAAAGTCAAAGGCAAGGAAGCGATGCCCATCCCTCCTGTATCTCTCTGCTCAATCCATTCATTGTGCCAACTGGAATCCCAGTTCTGTTGTTAGGCCAAACAATAAATTACTTTGTATGTCTTCTCGTGTGTGGTCCTTTCAGTTGTCTTCCATAAGCCCACATGAGGTTTTCTTGGAGTGGTTTGCCATTTCCTTCTCCAGTTCATTTTACAAATGAGGAAACTGAGGCAAAAAGGGTGAAGTGACTTGCCCAGGGTCACACAGCTAGTATCAGAGGTCAAATTTGAACTCAGGAAGATGAGTCTTCCCCACTCCAGGCCCCACGCTCTATCCATTTCAGCTCCTATAATTTATATTGAATCATCTGTATTTTTGCTATATCCTTCCAATGGAATATAGAACTGCTTTAGGATAGAGTATACCTAACAGTACCTGGAACATATCAGGTACCTTGTGAATCTTTTTTTTTTTTTGGCAAGGCAGTAGGATTAATTGACTTGCCCAAAGTCACACAGCTAGGTAATTATTGTGTCTGAAGCCAGATTTGAACCCAGATCCTCCTGACTCCAAGGCTGGTGCCACCTAACTGCCCAAGAATTCATCTTAAACACTACATACTCTAGGAAGCATTCTTATTCATCCTTGTCACCACTCACTGATTCCTGTTGGGTAACTGGGTGATAGCAGCTGGAAGTCAGGAAGACCTGAGTTCAAATTTATCTGAAGAGTGAATAACTGTGTAACTTCTGCTTGTTTCCTCAACTGTAAAAAGGGAATAACAATCACCATGATCATGAACCTTACAGGATTGCTGTGAGGATCAAATGAATATTTGTGAAGTACTTAGCAGTGCCTGGGACATGGTAATAAATGCTATTTCCCCCCCCCCTTATTTATGCACTTATTGAAACATGAAGTTTCTATCCCATCTCTATATTTATTTCATAGCTATGATGGTATTCCACTGGGAATGTGAGAGCCCTCAAGGAAGCAAGCCTTTAAATCACACATAACACACTTAAATGTGTATTGGTAATGATGAACTAGAATTAAAATGTTTCAAATTAATTTTTTTCCCTTTCTCGTTCTATGCCTTCAGAATTCCTAGCATATCTGATATCTCATGATTAACCTTTCCAACTTGATCATTTCCTTAGTCTCTCATGAATTTCCTAATATGCAAGTAAGGTTGGGGCAGATAGGTTATTTTGTTTCTTTTGAACATAAAATTCAATTCTATAAATACCAAAGTGTATACCAGTAATATGAAGGACATGAAAATAGTAGTAACATAGTCCTTGCCCTTAGAAATTTAAAGGTCACAAAAAAGACAGACAAGTATATAGAATGAAGGGTCAAACTTAAAGGAATGCACACAAAATGCTCTATTCAGAGACCAATGTGGAATGGGTGGCTAAGGAAGAAGTGGGATCTGAGCTAGAGTAATAGACGGTAAACCTCTAGCTGAGTTTTAAGAACTCAACTGCAGAAAGGAAAGGGGGAGAGGTAGCTAGAAAAATATTTTAGATGAAAAAAGACCTCACTTTTAGTGGCCTTACTGTAGGCTCATTGTGAATTTTGGCAGTGGTAGAGCCTAAAAATGCTAAAGCTGATTTTAGGCTCATTAATAGAAACATAGTATCTCAAATAGGCAGCTTTTGATCCCACTGTGTTCTATCCTGATTAGGTCAAGTATTCAGTCATATACTGCACAATTTAAGAGGAACATTCATAAAGGGTAGCACATTCAGAAAAATGTAACAGGATAGTCTACAAATATCCAAAGGGTCATACAGCTTAAACTTAGGAGTCATATCAATTTTACTATGCACTATGCAATGTGTGAAAATTCTGGGACTAGTCAACCTTGTCTTCAAGGTGCTTACATTCAAATAGGAAAGATAATATGTAAACAAAAATATACAGCTGAGAGGCCAGGAAAAGCCTTCTGCAGAAGGTAGAAGAAGCTGAGTCTTGGAAGCAGTCAGAAATTCTAAGATAGGGGATTATATCTAATTATACATATATACATATGTAATTGGTAAATGGATGAACAAATTAGGGTACATAAATGATGTAGGATACTATTATGGTGTGCTCTTAACACCTTCTGATAGATGAAGAACATTTTTTTTAACATAGTCAATATAGAAATTTGTTTTGGTGGACCATATATGTTTGTAATGGATTTTATTTTTTTTATGTATACTTAGTTGGCCTGTTAGGGTGGAATTGCAGATCCTGGGCGATTAAAACAAATCATTTAAAAAATGATTTAGACAGTGGGTAGTGCAGTAGATAAAAGAGTGCTAGGTCTGGAGTCAGGAAGATGAGTTTCAAACCTGACCTTAGACATAAGCTGTGTGAACCTGGGAAAGTTACTCAGTTTTCTCAAGTGTAAAAATGGGGATATAATAGCTCCTCCCTTGGAAGAATTGTTGTGAGGATCAAATAAGATAATATTTCTAAAAGTGCTTAGCACAGTGCTAGAAATAGCATACACTATATAAATGCTTATTCCCTTCTGTTTGTGCAGCTAAAAATTGGTACAGATTCTACAAATCAGTTTAGAATTATGCTCTACAAGTTTCTTAAATTGTGATATTATTTTGCTAGATACCATAAAGGTCTATATGTAACCCAAAGAGAGCAAAGAATATAAGAAATATTTTTAACTCTTTTTTGAAGTGACAAAGAACTGAAACCTAAGAAGGTGTCCTTCAATTAGGGAAGAGCTGAAAAAACTATTATATGAACAAAATGGAACTCTACTGTAAGAAATGAAGGGGATGTTTATTAGCTGTGTGATTTTGAGCAAACCGCTTGACCTCATTGCTTTGCCAAAAATAAAAAAAAAGGAAAAGACAAGAAATTAAGGGGATCGTTTCAGAGATGGGAAGATTTATATGAAGAGGTGCAGAGTGTAATGATAGAATCACAACAATTTACACAATAACATTAAGAAAACTTTAAGAACTTTTATCAGTGAAATGATTTCAAAGAATCCAAGTTAAAACATGCTACCCACACCTCAAGAGAGCCAATGGAGTTGGTGCAGAATGAATTATTTTTGGGACCTGGATGATAGGAAAATTAATAAATATATTTTTATTTTTTGCAAGGCAATGGGGTTAAGTTGGCTTGCCCAAGTCCACACAGCCAGGTAATTATTAAGTGTCTGAGGCCAAATTTGAACTCAGGTGCTCCTGTCCCCAGGGCTGGTGCTCTATCCATTGCGCCACCTAACCACCCCAAATTAATATTTCTTGACTGCATTTTCATTACAAGGGTTTTTCTTTTAATTTTTCAGTGCCTCCTCCATTGAAAAAAATTATTAGAATAAAATGAAAATAAAACGAGCAATTTCAACTGAATGAAGCCAAAAGTCAGATTGTAGTTTAGAAAGTAAAGAATTTAAATGGAATTTTGAAGGATTTAATTGATTAGAAAAGAAATATAGGGGATGGTAGGATCCAATGAGGCTTTTACAGGATGGGGCAGATCTGAGTTTCTTTGTGTACAACCGGGGAGAAGCCAGTAAATGGGGATGAGTTTGAAGATATCGGGGAACACTTCTGGAAAAGTATAGGATCAATATTACATACTGGTCTTATCAACAGAAAGTTTCCTTTTCATCAGACTGAGGAAAGAGGAGGGTTAAGTGATGTGAGAAGGGGAGAGAAGAGGAATTTCTCAGTAAATGATCTCAATCTTTACCTGAGCTGATATGGTTGTTGAAGGGAGTGTTGTAACAGGAGGAAGCGAGGTACGGAAGAGCCACCATGGTGAGTGAAATAGAACATCATTTAGGGAGAGGACTGCTTTGCTGCAAATAAAGGCTATTAATAATTTTGTAGAAAATTAAACAACCTTCAAACAACCTCCCTCAGCTCTATTCATAAGTATGTATAAAAGCAGCAGATGATACTTGTAATCCAGGGTTGGGGGCGGGATGGGGGGGGCGGAGTACAGAGTTAAACTGGTTCAGCAAAGGGTTGGGATTGGTAAAGGCCTGAGAAAGTGAGGACAGAACAGGGTTGAGGTCAAAAGCTACAGAAAGACTAGATGATCCAATAAAGGAATTAGGGGGTTTCATAATCAGAAAATCAGTATTCATGGGTGAGGAAAAAGATCAAAGGAATGACAAGTCATGGAAACTAAATAAGACTGTCAAAAGGGGTTATGGGATATCTTTGAGGGAACATCAGTCTGTATATTAAAAGTCCTTTAGGATGAAGGGAGAAGTTAGATTGAAGACTAATCTTGACACTAAATTCACTGAATAAAGAGAATGTACTGGAGGATTTAGATTTAGGAGGATCAACAGATGGAAGGGGGAGTAATAGTATTCTCAGATAATTCAAGGCCTGCATTTTAAATTTAGATCTAGGAGAAAAAGGCAGTTCTGTGAAATGGGTAGAGAGAGAATTGTCCCCTTTTGACACAGTGGATGGAGCACTGGTCTTGGAGTCAGGACGGGAGTTGAGCCATCCTCAGACATGACACTAGCTGTGTGACCATGGGCAAGTCACTTAACTGACTGCCTTGCATCCAGTCATCTCCAGTTGTCCTGATTCATATCTGATCACTAGACCCAGATGTCTCTGGAGGAGAAAGTGAGGCTGGTGACTTATCACAACACCGCCCCCCCCCCCCAATCAAATCCAGTTCACATGCTTGTCATGGCAGTTCCCCTGATACCATGGGCTTCTTTGAGAATGAAGGACAAACATCATCAGAGGGCATCTCCATGGAGGTGATTCTGAGAGCATTTTGATTATTTCATAATGCCTTTAGGAGTGGGGATGGGGAGAGAACAAGGTGTACTCTGGGAAACACTATAATCAGGAAGGAATCAGGTCTGTGAATGCTAAGGAAATAGTATTCTTTATGGAATAGGCATTCCAGAAGCAAAGTGGATGGGAATGATGAAGATAGTTGAGGTTTGGGAAGGGCTTTTTTTACTCAGCAGTAAAATTTCTATTAATACTAGAATAGGGAGAATAAAAGGGTGTGAGAATATGCTAACTAATGAGGAATAAGTCCAGGTAGATTTTGAGTAAATGAGATATAGAAGAGAGATTTTGTGGGAGACAGGTGAAAATGAAGGTTCTCCCTGGCTCTCTTCTTGGGAGGTGGTGGTGCTGCCGTGTCCTATGAATCACTGGGAAGCTTATCTCCCAGCAGGAATGAGAAGGTATGACCAAGTAGCTACCGATAGTTCAGTGTTGTTTTATCATGAAGCTAGTCAATTTATTATTTTGAAAGCCAGTCAATATCCTTCCTTAACATCTCCCTTATGTGGTGCCCAAGAGCTGGGAAGACTCATCTTCCTAAATTCAAATCCAGCTTTACCAGATGAGGCACATTAACAAATTCTAAGACTTGTGATGTTAAATATCATCCACATCTAGAGAAAGAACTATGGAGTCTGAATGCATACCAAAGATTGCTATTTTACATTTTTTTAAAATTTGTTTTCCCCCTCATAGTTTTTCTCCATTTGTTCTGATTCTTCTTTCACAACATAATTAAGATGGAAATGTTTGACATACATGTATAACCTATATTAGATTACTCTGTCAAGGGATGGAGAAATGTGGAACTCAAAATCTTACCAAAAAATTGATTGCTGAAAATTATCTTTACATGTAGTTGGGGGGCAGGGGAGAAAACTCCAACAAGGTCATGAAGAGTTGGACTTAACTTAAACAACTTACTATACCCCCCCCCCCCAAGAAACTTTACTAAGGTCCTTAAAGTGATATCCTTTCTAAAATGTCATGGCAAAGCCTGCTCATCTCTTTTCACCTAACATTTCAGACTCATCAATTACTTGCATATTTTATCCTCCTATTAAGAGTATAAGGGTTTGTCTTATTTCATCTTTATATTACAAGTTTCCTGTACAAAATAAACAGCTAGTTTGTATCACAATGGTCAATATAGAGCATTTTGCATACATTTTGATTCTCACAACTGTGATGTATAATCATTGTCATTTTGCAGATAAACCTGAGACCTAAAGAAATGCACAGCTATTAAGTGGCAGTACTGGTATTCAAAACCAGTAGTTTTTCATTTTATATATATATATATATATATATATATATATATATATATATGAATGAAAAAAATAATTAAGGACTTGTGCTGGACAAGAAAGAAAAACTGGAATATACCTTGCCCTCAAGGAGCACATATTCTAATTGGGATTAGAACATAAAGTTTAGTGGCAGGGAGGGCGAAAAGGCCTTAAAATTCTGAGAGGGAAGGCAGGTTAATGTCAAGGATGAGGGGCCCTTGAAATTACATGGCGATACCAAAAGGATCTGCAAGGCAGAGTGGTTTGAATTGATTGGCTATCTCTTTTTCAAGGGATCTTGACTGTTAAGTAGCCTAGATGAGGAAAGGGAAGGGAAAATGTGTTTCTGCCAATGACAGTAGTTTTTTTCTTACCTAATGTTTGTGGAATTGGATGTAGGAGGGATTCTGGTTGAACCCTAGTGAGAGAATGAAGATCAATGGGGTTTATACCAATGATTTTTTTTGGACTCAATTTAAGGAAGAACTTCCTAACGATTAGAAACTGTTCAACAATGCAATAGGTTCCATTGACAGTAAATCCCCCATTAATAGCAATGTTACAAGGAAAGACATTGGGATTGGTTATCATGAGTGTTGCAAGGAACTGAAGTAGATGAACAATAGTTCCTACCAACTTGAAATTTTGGTTAGGTATGACAGTGAAGGGTATTCCATGCAAAAAAGAGGAAGAAATGAGCAAAGCACATTTGGAAGAGAGTCAAATGACTGAAAAAGAATGCTGCTGAAATATAAGGTAAGAGGGGTTACGATTACAAAAAGTACTGGAAAAACAGGTTAGTTTGAACTTTGAGGGAAGTGGAGACAGACAATTCTTGAAGGTAATCTGATTAAAATGGAAGATTAATCTGACACAATTGTCAGTGATTTGGAGGAAGCAAATAGTAAAACTAGCTATAATGCTATTGTAGTACTCTAGTCATAAATGGATTTGAATGACTGAAGAGGAATTTTAAAAAAGGGGGTAGTATAGAACATCTGGAGGGAAAAATTGAGGGTACTTGGTGACAAGACAGAAGCTATTAGAAAAAACTCCAAGGTTTTGAGCATGTGACTCAAAACAATAGTGTATCACTGACACATAGAGGAATGTAATTTTAGGGGTTTTAACCACCTTTGAGATTGGGACATCCCCAAAATAAAACTGGAGTCATTTTATTTCAGCACTCAATATGCTATTTTGAATACAGTGGGCAATAAATGTTTGCTAACTAAGTCAAATTTTTCTTAGTAGAAGTAGAGTTAGTGGCACCTCAGCAATTCATGCTCTATTTTTTCCTTCTACTATCCTTCCCTCTGTCCTACCCTCTGACCACAACACATAAAGAGCAGATCTCTGTTATTCAAGGCTTATCAAAGAGGCACACTAATCCCAAACTTCAATACAATCTCTACTATGCAACTGAGAAGTTCCCTTTTGGTTAAAAGTAGAACACATGTATAAGGGAAAAAGTTAAGTAAATATTCCTATTTCTTTTGCCAAATAATCCAACCTAAATTCACCCCTCAGATGGAAAAACTAGAAAGCAAAGTCATAAACTAAGAGGTAATAAAAAAAAATCTGATGCTTCAGAGGAAAAATTTTCAAAAGAAAAATCCATGCCTGGAATGGAGAGCTCCGTGTGAAGGGCAATCATTATGGAGTCTTAAAACGTCATTATTCTGTGACCAAACTTTTAAGTCAATGGAAGTCATTTTTTGAGTCCCCCACAAAAAGTACAATGCAATACCATGACCACCAAGGAAAATGTGTGTAGGTTGTTCCCCTCTTTCTCTACCAAGGGTTCTGAGCAAGTTCAACAGGAATATGATCCAAATCATCCAAACTGTTTTGACTTGACTCTTCACCTTGATAGCTTAAAGGTGGACACAAAGATGCCATCCTTATCCCACAAACCCCATCCTAAGTGAAAGGGGTTGAATCATGACAGAATATGCTGTTTCCACAAATCACTGGTTTATTAGAAAGTTTTCTCTCCCCTCATTTTACAGCATATATATATATATATATATATCTTATGTGATAAAGTTAAATACAGTCTGTTATGCTTGTAAGTAGAATAGGTTCCCCCCCTTTTTTTAAATCACTATTCTGGGAGTTTAAGAAAACTGCCCCCACAAAAGCAGCAAGGCTGCTAGAATCCATGGGCTCCTTCTACAAGCTAATGGCAAGCAGCATCAAAATGTTAATACTGTATCATTTATATCATTTAAATATTTACATCAACTTAAAAATAAAGACAAAATAAGTCCTTTCACTTAAAACAGATGATTTCATTTTTTCCAGTGCTATTAATTTTAAAAGCAATGTTTGTTATTTTAATGAGGAGCACAGATCATGGTAAGGGGTCAAAGTTGTAGGTTTGCTTAGAACTTATTCCTACCACTCAAAATGCTTTTGTTGTTTTTTTTGTTGTTGTTGTTGTTTTTTTGGTGGATGGGTGACAGAAGAGTAATGGTGAAGGTGATGAAAAAATGTAGGAAGTACTCTTGGTCCAGATGAATTTCTCATCCTTTCAGGTGGCCATCCTGCCTGGTTTAGCCATGATGCAATGTTGACTGAGTTGGGCAAGAGCCACCAACATTATTAAAAGTAAGAGATGAGAAGCCTCAGCACCAGCTCAGGCCAGGGTAACATGTTAAGCCAAAAGCCTAGGTGAGAGGTGGGGAAGGGGAGCTCAGGTAAAGTCTTTTCTGTCAACATTTCTAAAAGGAAAAGATCTCACTTTATGTGAGTAGGACTTGTAAGGTGTAATAAATACAGAAAAATGCTCACCTCTCAGAAAGGGGAAAAAAGCTGGTCCTTCTCCATCTTTTTCCTCCTATCTTTCTGCTTCAGTTTAGAACCCAAAAGGCACAGTTAAAAAAAAAGTCAGACTGACTTAAATACTAGGAAGGCTTTTGGGAAAGAACTGGAGCCATAGGTCAAAGAGTTGCAGAAGTTGAATGACATAATTACTCTGGATTTTATCTCATCCAGAAAGTGAAATTCCTAGTTCTTCAACTTCCTTCTGCCTGTTGCCCTAGGGACCTGCCCCTCTGGAACATGACAGATAAATATATCTTGTGGCACCCCCTTGGTTGAATATCCCCTCTGATACCTCTCACTGGCTGCCATCCATTAGCTCCTTAGGAGTCCCAGTGTTGAATGCATTTTTTACTATAATTACTCAACATTTCTTCTCAGAAAAAAAAGGAAAAGAAAACCTGTTAAATGATTTTCCCCTTTGTTTTTTTTACATTTTATAGTACATAACTTCAAAAATACATGAGCTTGATAAAATATACATGCTTAGTCATTTTGCATCTAGCAGAAAACAAATTTGTTTTTATTTTATTTTGTTCTCATTTTGCAACCTTTAAAAGTGTCTTAAACTACAGCAAACATATTTACACAAAGCCACCAGAACAAGGATCACTTAAGAGTTGGCTGTAAAAAATATTATTGCAGTATACTACAAATATGGAACCTTTTTTCTTTTTTTTTAATATGAGCTACAAAAAGCAGCATTTACGTTTACAGAGTTCAGTGCAATTCTTTACATTAAAAAAAATTCCTATAAATTAAGAAGGAAACATCAACATGACAAGAATAAAGAATACCCTTTAGACACTCAAGCTCCTCTCTGGGGAAGCATATAGGGAAATCCATATTTCACAACACCCTATTCAGAATCTTCTTTTCTGGGATGTGTAGATATCTCTTTTAGGGCAAGGGGCAGTGAGGAATTATTTTCTCTGTTAGTGAGGAGTTTAACTAGTTTGGTGTTCGGGTCAGATATCTTTGTTTGTACCTCACAACTGGGACAATGTCCGGTCACCATGGGATCAATCTCCAAGGAACCCAACCCAAAGCAGTGATGCTTTCTAATCAAATGTCACCACTGCCCACTAGGGAAAACTCAGCTTGCCCGGGCACTGCTGACAGGAAATGAAATAGTTGGGCTTATTACAAGTGCTCTATTGACAACCCATTGTCTAGAGAGGAGGAAATGCTAGTTGTAAATTTACAAAGAAAGGGCAGAGGGGCAAAGACCAGGAAGGGAATGGAGGGGTATGGGGGCACATGGAGTATGGTTAACAAGGGTTTTCAGTGGGGAGATGCTGCTGCATCAATACTTGGATATGTTCTCTATTTGAAAACAATGTGGGGGAAGACAGGAAATGAGAAAGAAAGAAAAAAAATCCCTGATATTAAGCCCAATGCAAATCTCATATCCTAAACCATTCTTGCAGGCCAAGACTTCTTTGGCTGTTAAATTTCCCCATCTCAGCTTCCACTTACTGGTTCCAATGGCTCAGCCCCCTTCTCTTTGAGAGGATCAGTTGTCATCACCCCTCCTCTCCCCACTTGTCCCTCCCCCCTGTGCATCCACTCATGTACCATGACTAGGTGGATGCTGCAGGTCCTGACCTGAGAAAATGGGGTGCAGTAGTGGGTGGAGGTGGAGAGCAGTGGCAGCTGCTGCAGCAGGGCGTGGGGCTAGAAGTGTGGGATAGAGAGCCGCGTGGGGGACTGGGTGAAAGGTAAAAGGCCCTGGGTGGATGGCAGAAGCAGGAATGATATGGATGGGATGGCTGGCAAGAAAAGTGGCAGGATGGCCAGGGATAATTGAGTGAGTGAGGTGAGACAAAGAGATGGGGGTCAGGTGGGGCTGGGGAATGTGGTGTACCTGGGCAAGGGGCTGGGGATGGGGGTGAGGGTGGATGCCAATGGCAGCAGCCGCAGCAGCAGCATGGTGTTGCAGGATGGCATGTTGAACTGTAGTGATGGAAGTTGCTGAGGCTGTGGCAGGCTGCTGAATGTGGATGGGCTGGAGAGCAGGTGTTGCAGGGGCCAGTGCTGCTGAGGCTGGAAAAGCCTTTACTTGCTTGGCCAGTAGCTGCTGTTGGATATGCTGCTGAGCTGCTTGCTGGAGCTTGCTATACTTCTCCATTTCTTCTGGGGTGAAGGTGATGGGCTGACTTTCCAGGGGAGCCAGTGAGGCATCATCAGTCCCATCAGGGGACTCAACACTGGCTTCCCCGCTTGGAGGTGCATAGCTGGGGAAGTGCTCTATGTCTGGGACTAAAGGGAGGGCACTGGATTCACTGGGCACAGACTGACTGGTCCCGTCCAGGTGCTCTAGGGTATCCCCATCACTGGGCTCAGGGAGGTAGTTGTGGGGTATGGTGGGATCCCCCCCCGGATAGCAGTTAGGGAGTGCTGGGGTGTTCAAAGGAGCTGTGGAGTGTTCGGCAGCGCCTTCTTCAGGCTTTGGCTCTTCAGGAAGTGGGGCTGATGTGGGCCTTGCTGTGTCCTCTGGACACTGGTGTCCAAATGGGGTCTCAAGGATGCCTAGGGGACACTCCTCTGTCTCTGACTGTTCTTGTTCATCACCCCGCTCCAAGCCAGACTCTTCACATTTTTTGGTGTTTGGTTTTCGAGTGGCTGGGAGCTTCCCTATCAATGGAAGAACTGACTTATTGCCAAGGGAGGGTGGGAGCTTGGGCCCAAAGTAACCTTGAGGGGGATCCTTCAATTTGAGTCCGACCTTGTTTGGGATAACTAGTACTTCTTCACTTACACTTGGTTTTCTTTCAACCTTCCTTGATTGAATCTTCTCTAATAATAGCTTAGCAGTGACTGAATTCTTATCTTCTGGGCTGCAGTCACCATCAGACCCCCTTGCTTGACAAGAACTATTTTGGGAAGGTGGCTCAGACCCTTTACTGTCATCTCCTCTGCCATCTTTCTTTCCAGGGCCCTCAGCTCGACCTGACCGATAGTAGTGTGGGGACTGGGAGCGATAGATCTTAGAACGAATGAAATCCCTGCGACCTGATCGTCTTTCCTCAGGGCTTTCATGACCTCTTGAGCCCTTTCTGGAATCTGACCTCTGGGAGGGGCTTCGAGTGCTGCGACTACGGTCCCGACTATAGCTCCTACTCCTTTGCCAGCTGTGGGCTGTAGTACTCCGGCTTCTTCGTTTGCTCCGGCTGCGACTACAGCTGCTGCTTCGGCTCCGACTACGACCCCTACTCCTGGACCTTGACCGTTCTCTGGTATGGCTCCGCGATCGACTTCGTGATTGGCTACAGCTGAGGCTGTAGTCATCTTCTGAGGATGAGTATTTGTGCCTCTTGGATCGATGTTTTGAGCTGGCATAGTCTGAATCATCCTCTGAGTCATGAGAACGTTTTGAATGCCTTCGTGATCGGTCACTGTAGTCACTATAGCTGTCATCTGAGTAACTACGTTGCCTGCTATAGCAGCTCTGGTCTGTAGAAGCATCTGAGCTGCTTGAATAGGACCGCCGAGATGAGCGGCGGGAAGAATGACGCCGGCCAGACCGAGAGCAACTCCGGGAGTGCTCACTGCCGGAGTCTTCATCATCATCCTCACTGTCCTGGGATGGAGATTTTTGGTGCTGCCTACGTGATGAAGCTGCATCACTTTCCTCATCGCCACTGCTGGGCTGGCTGCTCCTTCGCTTAGTACCTGCTCTTCGCTGGCAGGCAGATGGAGGTGGGTCAGTTCGGTGCTTTTTGCCACCATGGTCCTGGGCACTGCTGCTGCCACCATTCCCCTCCTCCTTCTTGCCACTATTCCCTTCATCAGCTGGAAGTGCTCTCCTCTGGGAATCTTCCTGTGTACGCCGCCTCCTCCTAGGGGGCGCAGGGCTGCCACTTCCTGGGGGTTCACTTTTAGGTCCTCGTTCTGAATCTGCAGGAGCTGATGATTTATTTTTCTTCCGTTTTCGCTTCTTGCGCTTCTTGGATTTTTCCCCAGACTCAGTTTTAGAGCCCTTATCTTCTGGATCATCTTTGTGTTTTCGCTTATGTTTACTGGACTTTTTGTGCTTCTTCTTCTTTTTCTGTCGGTGAGACTTGGCAGCTCTCTCTTTCCTGCTGGGAAGGCTTTTGCCTTTGTCCTCCAAATCTTCCCCATGGCTCTCCCCAGGTTCCTGTCTATGAAGACTACATGCTGACCCTGAAGGCACAGCATCTGTTTTTTCCCCTGAACCATGACCTGTATTCCCCCCTTCCTTGTACTTATTTACATCTCCAGGATCAGAACACTGGAAATGTTCCTTAGAGGGGCCTCCTGGATCCTTTGGTTTTTCTATCCCTTTTGCTCTGGCATCTTTATTTCTTGACAACTTAAAATCAAAGTACAGAGGGTTACAGCTGTATGAAATAGAGGGTGTTGTCTTGGTAAAAATTAACAGTTCTGATGGCCACTGGAGGGCAGTGCTTTCATCTTTGCTCAAAACTGGAAAGAAAGGGCCAGTAGGATGTTTAGGTCCCTCTGGACCCTCTTTCCTTGCTGGGGTAGTCTGGGCAGCTTCTTTAAAAGGGCTGGATTCAAGGATTTGATTTTCTGCAAGCTGCTGACTATCTCCACTCTGCTCACCTGCATCTATTTGGCCCTCCTTTGCTTCAGCTTTGCTTCTAAGTTCAGCAGACTCAGTCACATTTGTCTCCTGTTGCATGGGGTTTTCAATCACCATCTTTTCTGTTACTTGGCTTAATGCTGGCTTGCTGCAGCTCTTAAGCTTGGGAGAATTGTTTTTTTTGCTTTCAGGGGTACTCTTTGGCAGTGTGCTATGATCTGCTTCCATTTGTTCACTGGCTCGCATGAAAAGAAGGAAGGGGAAATTGGGCTTCACTTTGCAATGAGCTGGGGGGATGTAATGGTAATATTCAGGCTCTGCTGTTCCAGCGCCATCTTCACGTTTCATTTTTTTAAGCTTGGATAGTGTTGAAGCAAGTGATCCACCATCTTTTTCATGTCCATCTTCATCTTCCTTTTTGCCTTCAGGATTACTGCTGCCGTCAGAATCTCCCACTTTCTGCAATGCTCCCGGGTCAGAGCTCTTCTCATCAGCTTTTGTGCTGTCTTCCGAACTGCCTTCCTCTGCATGGTCCTTGAAGACAGATGCTATTGATTCGAGTTTGACGGGGGTTTTCTTGGCAAAAGAAAATGAAACCCCTAACTTTTGTAAAGGAGTCCCCAAATTATTCTTGATGCCAAAACTGATAGCCTGGGGGGCCAAAACAGGAGCCTGACCCAAACCAGCAGTGCTACTAGGTTGTACTGAAGTGAATGGACCTCCTTTGTCAGTGGTGAATTCAGTGTTTAGGCCAGAAGAAGCAGAAGCTCCCATGCCACTGCTGGCAGTTGATTCATCTTTATCATCTTCTCCTTCTTCATCAACAGCAACTGTGGTTGGTCTGAACATAGGGCCACTTCCAAGGGCACTATTCAATGATTTGGAAAAAAAGGAAAATTGAGTTACCAGGATACATTTTACAAGTTTCACAAACTACTTATAATCTTCTAGTCTGGTTTTCATACCCCCCACTTAATTTTTTGCAAGGAAATGGGGTTAAGTGACTTGCCCAAGACCACACTAGTAGGTAATTATTAAGTGTCCGAAGCCAGATTTGAACTCAGGTACTCCTGACTCCAGGGCCGGTACTCTATCCACTGTGCCACCTAGCCACCCCTACCTTTCCCTTTTCTTATCTTTGCTTGTCCATTATTAGAAAAAGAATTATGTAGCTAATAGAACATATCTTACTTGGTACACTGTAAATGGTATAAGAACTTCCTCACAAGAGTCTGGAAATATCTCATTCCACTAACCTTGTGCCTTGAACCCCAATTCTCAGTGCAAAATTTTCACAGGTGATATATTCCCTTTCAATGTTTTTTGAACTAGTTTCTGCAGCTTCTGATCTTTTGTCACATAATATAATCTTACTCTGTGGTAGACTGTCAATGATTTTCCAAATATTTTCAAAGGATACCCACTAACCTTCAATTCATTCAGCAAAGTGGTAGTAGGGATACTGTATTACAAGTCTTTCTGCTCCTTCAATCTTTTTTTTTTAAAGGTGGGCTTATATATATCTGACACTCTAAGGATGCCCTCAGAGGTCAAAGGTCAAGAGTTTGTTGTTTAATTCTTGTATGCTATACTTAATCTATGCAGATGGTCTCCTCTAGGACATTCCAAGGTATTCAAAAATGCTGAAAAGCAGAATTTCAGTATGGGGATTCTGAGAATTGAGGAGGATCCCACAGGCCAAAACATAGTCATTATTTTCTTTGTGGGTTTTTGTACCAAAGTCTGTAGAATTCACAGATACTCACTACAAATTATTAAAGAATATTGCTTCTGGGGAAAACAGAAAGCTCTGAACTGCACTGGGGAAAACAAAAATTGGAAAACAACCAAGATCTACAAAGGTGGCTTGGTATAATGGGTTTTTTTTTTTTAGATTTTTGCAAGGCAAATGGGGTTAAGTGGCTTGCCCAAGGCCACACAGCTAGGTAGTTATTAAATGACTGAGGCTAGATTTGAACTCAGGTACTCCTGATTCCAGGGCAGGTGCTCTATCCACTGCGCCACCTAGCCACCCCAATTTTTTTTTAAAAGACAAAAAACATAAACCCCTGCAGTTGAAATCAGCTGAATGTAATGCCTTTTGGGTAAGAACCCTAGCAATACTCCCTAGAGGAATGAATGTCTGTGGCTCCATAAGGAGTCACTAGAGAACTGAGTGGGATTTAAAAACAGTTTAACTCAATATTATTCCAAGATTTCAAAAAACAAACCCGCTCCAAAATTTCTCCTAAGGTCTTTCCTTCTTCATCAAGTTCTGATGTTATGTGTCAAAAATATTCTGGGGGGGGGGGCCGCAGTGGATAGAGCACCTGCCCTGGAGTCAGGAGTACCTGAGTTCAAATCCAGCCTCAGACACTTAATAACTACCTAGCTGTGTGGCCTTGGGCAAGCCACTTAACCCCATTTACCTTGTAAAAACCTAAAAAAAAAAAAAAATTAAAAAAAAATTCCTGGGGGGGAATAAATCGAGAAAGTAGATACAACACGGGATCATTAACTCTGAAGAAGAAGCCTGTTTCAAGACTTGAGACTGCATTTTCTATTGTTTAGTAATCTCTGCTTAGTAATTGCATATCTAGAGTATATGTTCAAAAATGCTTCATTCTGTCCCTCAGTTTCTCCATCAATAAAATGAAGACGAAAGTCATTTCTGCCATACTCATGGGGATTATGAGGGAAGGAGAAGAATAGGCTCAGAACTAGACATTCCCTGATATTACCACTCTCAGTCTAACCTCCACCTTTTTTTAGACAAATGAAAAGAAACAAGGACAAGAAAATATGTAGTCTTTGGAACTGTTACAGTTTACAACTAATCCCAGGCCCTCTGGGAGAAGGGCTCACCATTCAGCTTGCTTTCTCTGCTCTGCCAATTCGTGTAGCCGTCGCAGAGCTTTCTCCTGCTTCTTCTCATCTTTCCTTGATCTTGAGGAGACATTACGAGCAAACTCTCTCTGCTTGAGATCTTTCAATCTCTGTGATGACAGAAAGCAAGGAAAGAGTAGGTAGAGAGGATTAGAAGATCCTAAGAAATGAGAAGACGGGATTCCAGAAACTCCACCCCCAACCAATAGATATTGAGCTAAGGCTGAGAGTCTCTTGGTCCCCGAGAACACATTACAAATACTTTCCGAACGTCATTGTAAACAATGCTTGATCAATTTTGGCAGGGCCATTGATGTATCTGCATTTATAATCAGGGTAGTTATTTACAATATTGCACAATAAAATGTTGATTTCAAAAGCAACAAGCAAATCTCAGAACATTGAAAGTAAAGGGACTGTTTAATTGTCTGCTCTTTTAGGGAATAAAAGTATTTGACAAACAGAGCATAACAGAAGTCTTAATAACATAGGCCAAAGAGAACAGAAAGGGATTAGCTAGTGCAGAAAATTACCCAGGTACAAGATCTTGAAAAGCAATGTACAGATTACATGGGGAACAAGTTTCAGAGACAGAGTTCATGACTACATAGTACAAAGTGCTGCCCCATCTTTCTAGTTTGAAAAGACTTTTCCTGTTTAATGGATTAATGGAGTCTCAGGAGAGTTCTTCTCAGTATTATCATGAACACAGCTAACCAACCTGACCACTTTCTCTCAGTCAGTCTGCTGAAAACAGACAGCAATTTGTGTAGTGTTTCATTCTTAGAAAGCCCTGAGAGGAAGCTCCAGGGGGCAGGGAGGTGTGTGTGTGTGGGACCGAGATAAGTCAAAGAAGTTTGTCAATGGTCACATTATTTTGAATATAGGGTCTTGCTAGAACGGAGGAAGCTTATTTCCAAGAGATTATCATGCAGTTTTCCGAAACTATTTTTAAATGGTGCCATGACACATCATCATCGATATTCAAAGGGGACAGAATCCAGATATTTTCAATATGCTAGATAATAGGAAAAACCAAAAATTAACAAAACATATCAGTCTTACAACAACACTGGAAAAGGGAGTTTGACCCAATATAAAGTGGACATTGCTTTGTGAAAAAGATGAAGTTTGACAGACAGAGGAATTCTCTTACCTAATATTGATGAAATGTGATTGAATTGTTACTGAGTTGGAGAGGAAGGGGGAAAGAGTGGAAAAGACACACAAAAAAGATACAGCTAAAGACACTAGTAGAAAAACTCACTCTTGTGATCTGGGCTCCCAAATTAGAAGGATTTGCTTTCAATACATCAGCTGAAAATGTCACATCACAAAGAAAAAAAAGGAAAAAATAAAACAAGAGTGGAAGAGAAAAAAATAAAAGCAAGCATTACTACACAGGCTCTCTCAGTGAATCTGTAAGCTATAATAGTGAACACAGAAGGATGGACCCATCATCTCTAATACAGTGGGGATGAGGGTAAGACCAAGCACCTAAACAACATGCATACCCAACACATGCACACACACAAAACATCAACTAAAAATCCCACCCTGAGTAATGACTAGCTGTGTATATTTTTTTCAATAAAAAAATTAAGAATGCACATTGCTGCCACAAGTAGTAGTATTGTCTTAGATTTTTGTTATGTGTTTTTTTTTAAATCACCTTTTTTTATAGGAAGCTTAAAGGAAGTCCAATTCATCAACAATTGGGAAAATAATTTTACAGCCTGGCTGCAAGATTTTGAACTTTTAAAGGTAATAGTAACAGGTTGTGACCAGCTGTTGTCACAAAAACAAATGATAATTCCCCCCCCCCCCTTAAGAATATAAAGACAAAGTGACAGGGTGGAAGCAGCAGAATGTTTATGTGCCTATTTTAAGCTCTTAAACTTAATTTTTAGCTCCCCCCCTTTCTACACATGCTCTCTAGACACAGATTCAAAAGGGGACCTACTATTTTTCATCTGGCCCTTTTTTTGTGATCACAATAGAGCTGAAAACAGTTTCTCTGCTCAGTCATTTCCCTCATCACCTTTTACATTTTTTTCCTCTTTGGGAAGATATTTTCTGATTGTATATATAATGCTCAAGGAAAATGCAATAAAAAAACAAACTACTATACCCTGGGGGATGAGGGAGAGAGTCCATTTCTCTAGGTTCCTCATTCCTACTCATGCTCAATTAGACTGCCTGTCTGTTGGAACTATGTCCATAGAAGGCTAAATATATTGTGCATAATCAGTAGAAGTCTGATTATAATACCAAGTTTGAAAGGGTTGGAAGAGGGGAAAGGAGAGGGGAATGGGAAGAAAATAGAGAGGTAGAAAGAGGGAGAAATAAATATATTCTGATAAAGATATGATAATGCCAAGACTAGGAGCACTAGGGGCTACAGAAGCTAATATAATATTTTGTAGTATGATAACTATGTAATTAATGTTGGAAAACTCTTTGCTTCTACATTTAACTGGTCATAGACTGAAAAGGTGACAGCCAACTTGTTAAGAGACAAAACACTTGTTTGGGGCTAGAAATTTAAAAATGTTATTTTTAAATAGAAAAACTAGTCAATGTGAGCAATATTGTGACAAGAGTAATCTGTAGGAGAGAAATTTAGCTTCTTCATTTGACTTTCTGGATTTTATGAATGCGGAGTTTGTAAATCAGTAATTCCCAGGAAATCTCTCTACAGATGAAAAGATGAAATCCTTATATTTAGTTG
The DNA here is from genome assembly GCF_037893015.1 of Macrotis lagotis. Lineage (NCBI taxonomy): Eukaryota > Metazoa > Chordata > Mammalia > Peramelemorphia > Peramelidae > Macrotis > Macrotis lagotis. The sequence continues at coordinate 195,832,131 of NC_133659.1, forward strand.
TGAATAGATGACTAAAACAACAATAACAAAAAATAGTTAACCTGCAGTCCTTCTGTGGGAAGTTAGCTATTTTTGCAAAAGATGGAGCTTAAGTTGCCAAACTACTTTTACAATTATTGAGCAGTAGCCTAAGTTTACATGGCTAAAAGGAGAGCTGAGGACTCAAAGATGAAATGGAAGGGGACACTGTTTCACTCTAATCCTATTCAAGTCTGTGTTGAGAGTTTCCTAAACTTGTTGTTTTCCCTCCTTTCCTCCTCCAACATGAAGTTTAACATAACTGCAAGATATGGATGTTCTGAAGACAATAGGAAAAAGGATAAACAGCACCAAAGACTATTAAATTCTCAAGAAATGTCAGTGTGGGGGTGGATGAGTAATTTTCATGGGTCTTTAAAAAGCAAATAGATTATCATCTGTCTAGGATGGCTTAAATACAAGTCTACTTGAAAAGTCATCTAGTTCCATCTATTTTCAGGGTCTAATTTGTAAAACAACAAATTAGTTTTAGCTTGGACTTTGAGGAACTAATATCCCCCCCCCCCAAAAAAAAATTCAATATATGTTCAGGTATGTGATGTGAAGTGACATCCATTAGTCTGTCCCACAGAAAATCTTACATTGAAAAGTGTCATTCAGTTCTTGTTTCTTAAAAGCTATTCTCTCTAGTTAGTGGGGAAGGTTCTTTTGTAAAGAAAATAAACCAAATGGAAAATATATACATTCCCAATTCTCTAAAGTACAGAACCAAAGGGGTGAAATGGCAAAAGTTTGTACCTCAGACATCATCTATTATTGGCAATAAAGAGTCTTGTTGCTATCAAGGCACAAAGTCTTTATTTACAGTCAGTGGGGTTTTCCAATGGAGACCTATGACTTCACTCCATAAGGTCATTTAGAATTGTTTCTTAATTAAAATAATAAACATACATTCCCATGATTTCTACTTTCCTTCTCATACTTGGGAGTCCAAATTATTTGACAGAACTGAATTCCAAGGAGAGGTCAGAGGAGCAGTAACAAACTATCTACTCAGAAAAGAGAAATAAATGGTACTAGGGAGATTAAAAAAAAAACAAAACAAAGCAAAAATACAGATGTGGCTTCAATTTACTGCAATTTGTCAGGAAGGATTAAGTCATCTTTATGTCATTCATAAAGATGCAACTTAACTACAGGCAGAAACAGAATTTACTCTCTAGAAATGTTATCTGTGCTTATAAATGACCCCTAGGCAACAATATCTCAAACTCTTAATACACTTCTAAAAATGCTCCCTGAAGTTATTTATATATTTCCTAGTTTAAATAGGTCCCTTGTTACTAAAACACACTAAACCATACCATATACTACTGGCCAAAACACATTTTGATTCAAGAAAGTGATCAGAAAGACCATTTTACTCCTGAACATCATATATGTAATATCTGAGGATTCTATTTTTCTGACAAATCAACAGCTTATTTCTATGATGTATATAAATCCAATGTCAAATGAAAGGAGTTTCTGAAACAAATGCTATGTTCCAGTTTAGTCTCAATCAGATGGCTACATGAGTTCAGATTAAATTTTCCAACTAGATTTAACCCTCCTCTAAAAGAAGAAGATCCACATTAACCACATAGCACTTCATATCAACATGACTAAGGCTCGTTGGACTACTAAGTAATCAACCAGAATTTAAGATAAAATCAGAGAGAATATAAGCAGGAAAATATCCCCATATGTATATAAATGTGGAACTACATCCCCTACTTGATACCTGATAACATAGGTAAAAATACTGGCTTCTATTACTTCTATTTATCAATGTGTATAACTTCTGGTAAAATTATTTATACCTCCCTTAGCTAAAGTTTACAGAGCTCAGGAAAGTTGAAAACAGTGGGACCAGTATTCCTAGGCAATTCTTGCCATTCGAGTCAACATTTAGTAAGTACTCACTACATGTCAAACAAAAAACTAAATAGTTCCTGCTCTAAAGGAGTTTGCATTCCTCTGGGGAAAATACAACAATACAAACTAGACAGAAAAATCAAATATATCACAAGTTTAGAATGGAAACATGATGGTGGACTTTAATAAATGACATTTACAAAACATTTTACATATAATTTCTCACTGAATTGAGAACATTCTTCTAAATAGGTTCTACAAGATATTATCATCATTTTACCTAGGAAGAAACTAAAATTCAGAGAGGTTGCTAAGTAATTTTTCCATGGCCACAGAAGTAGTCAGGTCAAAGTTGGAATCTGAATTCAGGTCTGACTGATGCCAGGTCCAGCACTCTACTCACTATTAAACACTGTCTCTCATGCACCCTAGATTTAGGAAGAGAAGATTTTAAAGGGTTTCAGAGAAAGGAGAAAGAGGTTCTACAGAATTTAGCTCAGGAAGGATGGGAAATTTGAGAAGAAAGTTCTCAATGTACAAAGATGGGCTTAAAGAGAATAATAATTTGGATGCAGAGAGAACATCTAGAAAGATTTTGAACACACACATATATAGTTTCCTCTGCCAAGAATGCACTTGTGTTGAAAAGTACTTTTTCAAGATGAGTATAGAAGACAGAAAACAACTAATTAACTATAAACTATACTTGATGAATTCAATTCCCTAGGGTTGGGTAAACTACAGACACTGAAAAAACTGTGATGTGATTGTTGAGTGATTTTTGCAAGATTATAAAAAAAGGGGAGAGATATTTCAGATTTAAAGAAGTGTTAATGATATCCTGATTTTCCAAAAAGGAAAGAGAATGAATCGATTACATAACTTTTTGGCAAGGCAATGGGTCGGTTAACCTTGCCCAAGGTTAAACAGCTAGGTAATTATTAAATGTCTGAGGGCTGCATTTGAACTCAGGTCCTCCTGACTCCAGGGCCAGTATCCACTGTGCCACCTAGGTGCCTGATTATATAACTTTTGTGGGGTAGTAAGAAGCTCATCTGAGAACATGTTTGGAGATTTTGAGTGGACTGCAAGTCCAACAGGAATTAACAGTGTGACAAGGAACAGTGTGAAAGCGTGATAATGTGATCATAGGCTAAATTAAAAGGAACACAGAATTATGAAAGTGATAGTTCTGCTATGCTTTTCCTAGGCAAGATATCTAGAGAAGCCCCCCCCCCCCCCCAATCTTGACTCCACATTTTAGGAAGCAAACTAACAATGAATGAGGGAGGAAAATATTAAGTACTTAATATGACTATACTAAATACTGTTGTAAACAATGGGGATACAAAAAGTGAGGGTCACTGATCTAAAAAGCTCATAATCTCACCTTCAGGACATATGGAAAAGAATGTAAATCCTAAGGAAGTCAGATGTTATTGCCTGTGAGTCTGGACAGCACAATGGAAAGAGGTAGAGGTCCAGTATTTATCTTACCATTAGAATTAGAGTTGATTACTATTGGTTCACTCAAGAAAGCAATGTCAGTGATATAAGGGAGGTAAGGAGTGGAGTTTGAAAGGAGCAGATTCTAGATTCCTTCTGTTTGAGTGGAGTCAGGGTCCAGCCAAGAGAGAAGTGGGTATTGACTGGAAGATTGAGGGAAAAGATTCCTTACTGGCAATGATCTATCTCCTTGCCTCCAATGCATCCAAGATAAGATCTGGAAACAGGTACGTGGGAAATGGGAAAGTTTCTAAACAACAACTAATAAATTAAAAAGTCTTAAAAGTCATGCCAGATGAGGAATGAAGGAAATGTGATATTTAGCTTGAAGACTTTAGAGGTATAATGATAGCTATTGTTTAATTGTATCCAACTCTTTGTGAGTCCATTTTAGGAATTTCTCAGCAAAGATACTGGAGTGGTTTCTCATTTCCTTCTCTGGCTCATTTCACAAAATAAAGAAACTGAGGCAAACAGGGTTAAATGATTTGGCCAAGATGATAAGTCTGTTTGAACCCACATTTGAACTCAGGAAGGAATCTTCCTGGTTCCAAGCCTGGCCCCTCTCTCCACTGCGCCACCTAGTGCCCAAAAGGGGTAATGGATGGAAAGTTGCAGAAGATAAAGGCTTGATATAAGGAAAACTAATAGTAATATGAAAAAAATTTAACAACCTGCTCCAGGAGGTGAAAAGTAGAGAACTTCAAGTAAAAGCTGGATGACCATTACTGAGTATATTGTACAGGGTACAGATGAACTGAGAGTCAGAACTGCTTATTATATTTGTATCCCTAATATCTAGCACTTAAGAAAATCACACTTATTAAGCACTTCTTATATGACAAATAAGCATTAAGTACTGGGGATACAGGAAGAAAAGCAAGAGTTTTGCTCTCAAGAACTTCAGGGGAAACAAACATTTTTCATTAGGATCAGGATCTCATAACAATGTAATTCTGAATTAAGCCAATGAAACTAGAATAAAGTCAAGTCTATGTAGCACAGGAGATTCCAAGGGAAGGATCCTTCAGACAATAACTTCTGATCTGTTTCTGGTGAGCAGAACACTATTGCCTATTCTACTATGACTAGTAAACATTTTCTTAATGTGGCTGCCAAGAAAACATTAGCAGCATCAATCTGAAAACAAAAACCTTCAGAACCTGGAAAAATAAAAGGGACTCTTCTAAGAAAAGAAATATTGTTTCTACAGAAAACAATGCAGAGAAGATATGCTATTGTCCTAAGAATGATGATGGGAAATATTACAGCTAAAGCTATGTTCAAGATAGGTATGGAAAAGAAAGAAATAACTACTTACAACTTAATGCAGAAAAGAATAAACACAAGTGTCTTGTAAACTGGTCTTTTGTATTCTCAGTTTTCCCTTTCTTTCTGATACTACCCCCTTTCCCTCTTCCAAGTCTTTTTTGTTGCTTTTAATTCAATATCTTTTATCAAAACAGACTGATTATATGCTACAGATTAAGTAAGTGGGATTATTTGGCACAAGTAGCAGGGATGACATTTGAATTCAAAGTTACTAAAATCCATGTTGCTACTTTTTTTTTTCCTCAAGGCAATGAGGCTAAGTGGCTTGCCCAAGGCCACACAGCTAGGTAATTATTAAGTGTCTGAGGCCAGATTTTAACTCAGGTACTCCTGACTCCAGGACCAGTGCTCTATCCACTGAACCACCCAGCTGCCCCCATGTTGTTACCTCTTCCAAGTATTTGGGTTTATACCTTTTATGACTATTTTTGGAATGGAAAAACTTTTAATTTACCTTGAAGAAATCACCAAGCATGTGAAACTACTGTTTTGGGAAGGAAGAGACACTTCTGTTGCATGTGCCAACATTATTCCTATTTCTAAGGTTAGTCCTTTTAGAGTCATTCTAGATAGACTGGTATTTTTTCCTTCATGTAACCCCTCTTGATCCCTTTTGCTAAAGGCTATGTATATAACCAACTGCCAGTTTCCTATACAGAGCCATCCTTACCCTCATTTCCAAAATCTCGGGGGCAAGGAATTCTGAGCCTGTGCCAACTCATTTTTCCAGGTACTATCACCCATGGGCTCAAATCTCCCTTATTCCACTCTACTTTGAGGAGGCCACATGGTGGAACTCCTTAGGCAGGTGTCCAGTCATAAAATCTAGAATTCCTATTGTTTCCAGTATGACTGGTAGAGAGGGCTGAACCTGAAAAGAACAAAAGAGGCCTTAGATCTGGGTCATGGTAGTACTAACAGTAACTGCAACTGATAAGAGAATTAAATTCAGATTTTTTGTCTTTATAAGACTGAAACTGTTGTTTGATAAAAAGCTACTGGCACTGATGTTCGATAGGAATAAAAGAGAACAAAGAGAATAATAAAAAATTTATTTTGCTGTTCAAAAATTATGTTAATTCTTTACTATGTCAAATAATTGCAACACAATGACTATGTACATCACAACTACATTAAGAAAGGTTTATGATCAGCCTCCATTAATTTGCTGCCCAATGTAAAAAAGGTTTACTTATGGGGCTGCTAGGTGGCACAGTGGATAGAGCACTGGCCCTGGAGTCAGAAGTACCTGAGTTCAAATCTGACCTCAGACACTTAATAATTACCTAGCTGTGTGGTCTTGGGCAAGCCACTTATAACCCCATTTGTCTTGCAAAACCCTAAAAAAAAAAATTTACTTACAATCTTAAAAGATTTAAAGAAAGCAACAATGAGTGGTGATAGTTCATACTAACTGAAGATACAACTAAAATAGTTTAAAAGAGAAAAGGAATTGATGAAACCATAGTCAGTCCTGGCATTATGGCATAAGATCTGCAGTGATGAGTGTAACTCATAATAAAAAGATCTTAGTCAAACTCGCTTCTTATAAGAAGTTTGAAGATAGGTCACTTTAAGACATGGCACATACCTTACAGGGATGGGGCATTTCTTAGAGACATTCTAAGTAATAAGGAAACTCCCAAAATTTGGGATAAGTAAACAGTCTTGAGTTACGTGCATGGAGCCACAGACAAATTAAAAAATGCCTATAGCTTAAACCCAAAGGCATGATGACACAAAGTAACAAAAGAACCAGTTGGGCAGAGAACATCAAGCAAATGAAAGTTTCCTCCAACCACTAGTATGAGCATAATTGAGTTGCCATTAGAACTACTATCATTCACAATCCCAACACAGGAAGAGGCACTAAATATATCTGAAATAATTCAAGGAAACAAGTCAATATACTGAAATAAAGCAAGTATATTAGATATTAAATATTAAAATTTAAGCTAAGGGGCAGCTAGGTGGCGTAGTGGATAAAGCACTGTCCTTGGAGTCAGGAGTACCTGGGTTCAAATCCAGTCTCAGACACTTAATTACCTAGCTGTGTGGCCTTGGGCAAGCCACTTAACCCCATTTGCCTTGCAAAAACCAAAAAAAAAAAAAAAAAAAAAAAAAAGTTTAACCTAGTCTGATCTTATTAATCATGATAATTATGTCTAGATATCACTGAAAGATCAACATGTGAAAATTTTTGCTAGTACTGGTTGATCTTTAAATACCTTTAGCTAATTATTAGTAAGTTAATATTAATCTGTACCAAACTATCTGACAGAAGCAAAAAATGACCAACCTTATAGTAGAGTGAAGAAGTCAAAATTCCATAAGGAAATGTTCTAAAGAAGTTGAAGGGAAACTCTTAAAAAGAGAATGCAGATTTTCGGAGCAACCCCTGGCTCCTAAACTAGTTCTTAAGGGTAAAATTCATTCATCGGTCCACAGGGGATTCTTCTGGCAGGCTCAGGTTTCAAGAGAAACTGGCATTGGGGAAAGCTGAGAAGATGAAGAAAACCATTCTTCTATTTCCTCAAGGAAATGGGGGATACAGATGATACAACATGGGAAAAATAAGGAAGGGGGGGGAATCCATTTCTAGGAAAGTCAGTAAGAATTTATTGATTCACTTACCACACAATGTAATTACAGAGAAAGAATGTTATTTACTGTACATCTGAGGTCCCACTAACCTATTGTCTTCAGCTATCTGCCCTTGACTAATAAAATAAAGTTATAGAATTCCCAAGTTTTGATAAGTGTGTTTCCTTTACACTTGATTTTCACTGCAAAATCTTTTTGAGGAGTGAATTATAAGGGCCAAAATACCATACTCTGCCATTCTGTCATCCTTTAAATGGATCTCTACAGAAAATAATGACTACAGTAGCTTAAAGAGTTTGGAAGAAACAACTATGAAATTGTTATTTCATAACATAATGAGAACTACAGTGCCCTAAATTCCTAGCAGTGAGAAGTACATCCCAAACCCCAATTATCTTTTCTCACCTTGTTGATTCTTTGCAATTCACTTTTGTCTCCACCATGTCACAGGGGGAAAAAGTCTTGGAATCTGTCTTTAAGGTTTCATTTGATCTGCTTTAGGTCCAGTTGTTTTCAATATATTTGTTGTCCTAACCCCATAACCACCAAATAGACAATCTTATGTTTGAAATATGTTTTGAAGAAGACAGATAGTTTGCTATTGGCAAACTACTCTGAATATAAATCAGTAAGGAAGATAACTTCAACTCCAGAGTTGCCATCAACATCATTAAGTCCTGATGAAATTCAAAATGGTGGTTTCCACTAACAAAATGAGAACCCCACAAAGTCAGTATAACTAAATCCTTCTGTTCCATATTTGCCACCAACAATAACAGTTAATAGTTTGTATAATAAAGTATGTACAAATTTTATTTGTCACTAATGGTTACTGACAAACTATTATGTAGAACACTACTAGGTACTACATTAACTAGCTGTGACTTTCTATCAAGTTGTCAGAATGAGAATGAAAAATAAATTCAGCTATTGGGGGGGGTTTGGCAAGGAAATGGGGTTAAGGTCACACAGCTAGGTAATTAAGTGTCTGATGCCGCATTTGAACTCAGGTCCTCCTGACTCCAGGGCTGGTGCTCTATCCACTGACCCACCCAGCTGCTCCTCAGATACTGTTAATCAGAATGATGATATGTTGACTACAATTATGAATAATGAACTAGATGAGAAAGAATTGGGTCCTGGTAGCTGTTATAGAGCAGTCTCATGAAAGAAAGGTCTTTCAGTTTTTTATATCTAGAAAAACCACAAACTAAGATAGAACCCTAAAATGTAAGATTCTGTAAAGGATTTTTTTCTTTTCAAAAATATGGGAACCTATTGGATTGGCTAAAATATCAAAAAAGGGGAAATAATCAATGTTGGAGCACAACTGGGACACCAATGCACTGTTGGTGGAGTTGTGAACTGATCCAACCATTCTGGAGAGTAATATGGAACTATGTCTGAAGGGCAATAAAATTGTGCACATCCTTTGACCCAGCAATACCACCACACTAGGTCTGTTTCCCAAAGAGATCATAAAAAAGGCTAAAATACCTATATGTACAAAAATATTTATAGTAGCTCTTTTTACAGTTGCAAAGAATTGGAAAATGAAAAGATGTCCATCAACTGGGGAGTGGCTGAACAAATTATGGTATATGAATGTGATGGAGTAATAGTGTTCTATAAGAAATCATGAGATATTTGATTTCAAAAAAGTCTGGAAAGACTTGAATGAACTGCTTCTAAATGAAATGAGAACCAGAAGAAAACTGTACACATTAATAGCAACAGTGTGTATGTTCAACTATGATGGACTTAGCTCCTCAGCAGTTCAGGGATCAATGACAATTCTGAAAGAATTATGAAGGAAAATGCCATCCAAATCCAAAGAAAAATCTATGGAGTCTGAATGCAGACCAACACATACTCTTTTCATTTTTTGAAAAATAGGCTTCCCCTACACCCAAATGGCAACAAAAACGTGCATACCCTTTGATCCAGCAATACCATTACTAGGTCTATACCCTGAAGAGACCATGAAAAATGGTAAAAACATCACTTGTACAAAAAATATTCATAGCAGCCCTGTTTGTGGTGGCAAAGAATTGGGAATCAAGTAAATGTCCTTCAATTGGGGAATGGCTTAGCAAACTTGGTATATGTATGTCATGGAACACTGTTGTTCTATTAGAAACCAGGAGGGATGGGAATTCAGGGAAGCCTGGAGGAATTTGCATGAACTGATGCCAAATGAGATGAGCAGAACCAGAAGAACACTGTACACCCTAACAGCAACATGGGGGTGATGATCAACCTTGATGGACTCGCTCATTCCATCAGTGTAACAATCAGGGACAATTTTGGGCTGTCTGCAATGGAGAATACCAATTGTATCCAGAGAAAGAACTGTGGAGTTTGAACAAAGACCAAGGACTATTCCCTTTAATTTAGGGGAAAAAAACCTGATATCTTATTTTCTGATCTTGCTATCTCTTATACTTTATGTTTCTTCCTTAAGGATATGATTTCTCTCTCATCATATTCAATTTGGATCAATGTATACCATGGAAACAATGTAAAGACTGACAAATTGCCTTCTGTGGGGGGGTGGGGGGAGGGAAGTAAGATTAGGGGAAAATTTGTAAAATTCAAAATAAATAAAATCTTAGCTTACAAAAGATAAATGTTGAAAACTCTGGAAGTAATTAAAAAAAGAAATAAGGTTAGTATTTCCTATTCTTATTTTGAAGTTATGACCACAGAGCAGAGGTCTATACATTTTACATAACATACGTATGTATTTGTTGTTTGTATGTATGTATGTATGCATGCATGCATGCATGTATGTGTTGAAGTTGCCCTAAGGCTTAGCAGAAGAGGTGCTGGTGTGAAAGGAAAAACAAATTTAAGACAGTGAAGTCCAAATTAGCAAAATTACAATACAAGATACAGAAGGAGGTAAGGAAATTGATATATTTGGGTCAAAAAGGATGTAGGGTGGGTTAGGGGAAACAGATACATTTTTAAAATGTTGCTCACTTGGAAAAGTTAATTTTTAAAAACTGAATACTACCCCAATTGGAATTGTGTGAGAAACAGACAAGGCATTATTGGGTGGAGGCTGGGAAATGCTAAGAAGTATTTTTAGTAGCCAAAATATTGTAAGATAATAAGATAGGGGATAATTAGGAAGATGAGTAATTTTAAAGTGGAACCACACAGAGAGAGTTATCTTAGTCTGGAAAGGAAGAAATTGTTTAAAATTAATTCCTAATAAATGAATATGAGATGTTTTTTTAAAGCTAATTTCCAGTCTAGCAGGAGTTAAAAATATATATTGAATTTTAATGATCACAGTAAAATATAAACTAATCATCTAATTTGTCTAATTTGGTTTCTGGATGCCTGAAAGTCATAAAAAAATATTTCCCAATATGATTTTAAATATCTGTATAATGAAAAAATTGGGGGGGATTCAAGTGGGGCCAGAAAATAGTAAAAGAGATGACAGTTTCAGTTCAATTACAATTGACTTCCTGGCAGGCAAAGAAATATGCCACAATTTTAAATAGGAAAGCTTTCTTGATTCCTTTAGAACAGAAACAAGAGTATTATCAGAAAATTCAAGAATGCTTACATTTATTACTAAGATACAGCATCAGGATGCTGAATATAGTTACTGTATACCATGAGCTTTTGTATCTGTGAAAGATAAACCATTTCTCAAAATAATGCATTCCTGTTTTAAATTGTTTTTTGTTAAAATAAGAAAAATTAATAATCAAAGAGGATCTGAGAACCATATATAAAAAATTTATTTATAAAGAGTTAAAGAAATGTATCAGCATTCACTATATAAAAAAGAGATTATTCAGGCTAGGAGAAATGATTGTACTGAGACTGCTCATTCTAGCAATCCACTACCAGGCAATTTAGCTAATATTCCTTTTAATGGTTTTATTAGTTTTCAATGATGAAAATTTGGAAGATAAAAATTAGAACCACCACCATATGGCTATATGCATTTATCTACTGGCTCAGATTCAGAACAATCCGGTGTGCCCCATGAGGGCAAAACTAGGTCTTGATGCTGGAACACAGAAAGTTTCCAGGAATGGTAATTTTGTAGGCATGCTTCTATGGTGATCAAACAGAAAAAAACAAGATCCATTCGAGATGCTGTGAAGAGATGAGCTAAGGAAAGGAAGTTATGCCATAGCCCCACAAATTTCTTTGTTGTATGTAGTTAAAATGTTGGTTTTTTTCCAGATTCAATTACCAAGCTTAGTCCCAAAAATCAATAACTTCAATGAAAGAGAGATTAGCATTGCTTATCTTATAGAACTAAAAGAAATAACTGTTTATGGCATACCTGACAGCATGAAACATCAAAATCAGTCAAAACTAAAATAAGTAAAATTTATAAATAAATCTATTTATTTATTTTTAGGTTTTTGTTTTTGTTTTTGCTAGGCAAATGGGGTTAAGTGGCTTGCCCAAGGCCACCAGCTAGGTAATTATTAAGTGTCTGAGGCCGGATTTGAACTCAGGTACTCCTGACTCCAGGGCCGATGCTCTATCCACTGTGCCACCTAGCTGCCTCAATAAATCTATTTATTAACTGTTCTAGATTAATACATAGCGTTGCTGAATTACATTTTCCCTGGGTTTTTTACAGTATAAAAACTGAGGATGACTAGATACCCTACTCAAGAGACTTCTAATTTTTAAAAAGTCAGCCTTTCTATGTTCTTGAAGTATTTTAGGTTTCCCCTTATATTTCTTTCTTCCTTTTTTTTTTGGTTTTAGCAAGGCAATGGAGTTAAGTGACTTGCCCAAGGTCACACAGCAAGGTAATTATTAAGTGTCTGAGGCCGCATTTGAACTCAGGGGTTTGAGGCAAGATTTGACTCCAGGGCCGGTGCCAACTAGCTGCCTCCTTCTATTTCTATAAATGACATGGAATCTCTTAAAAAAATAACCAGATGAGTAACAGCATTTATTATTACATAGTTCATCTTTTCTTCTGTGAAGGACAATTTGGAAGGGATGTGATGAACTGTCCATGTTACTCCTATAGAATTTATTTCTCCAATTTCTTTTACAAATAAAGTCATACTGACAATATGCTCAGAGCAATTATCAAAGATGTTAGATGCAAAAAGTGTTTAAGAACAAATAAGTATTTTTTATTTTCTGGTTAAGTCTGTAGTGGGTGAGTGTCAAAGTCTCCTACCAATGACCAAATGCAAACTGATTATATACCAGTTAAAAGAAAAAAGTCACAAAACCACACATATCAGCTAAGCAAATCAACCCATCTCTTACAAGAATTAAAACTTCAAAAGCCAAAGCCTGTCTTTTAAAATTTCCATTGACTTTCATGGCTGGACTGAAATCTTGCCAATTCCAAGGTCCAAAGAAATGTTGATTGAATAGGTGCAACTTCTTTAGAAAGCACATAAATCTTACAAATTTTTTTTTTTTTTTTAGGTTTTTGCTAGGCAATGGGGTTAAGTGGCTTGCCCAAGGCTACACAACTAGGTAATTATTAAGTGTCTGTGGCCGGATTTGAACTCAGGTACTCCTGACTCCAGGGCCAGTGCTCTATCCACTGTGCCACCTAGCTGCCCCAAATCTTACAAATTTAACAAGCTCTATAACTGTAAACTGAATACTCTGCTAGCATATTCTGCCAAAGTCATCCAATACTTGGTGATCAGATGTTCCCAACCCTTTATCAAAACAGGACCTTACTATGGGATTGAAGGCTTGTTTCCCTTTCAAAGCTTCACCAAGGGGAATTACTATTTTCTTCTTTACCTTCTGCTTTCTACATGAGGCAGAAAGATGCCTCCATGTTTCTTTCTCATGCTAATTAAAAAAAAGATGGCAAAGATATCATAATTCAATCTTTTACAAAGCTATTAACATGCTTCATTTTTAAGTAAAGTGTTTGATTAAAACAGGCATTAATTTATATTTCCCTTGACAAATTTATCTGATGAAAACCTTCTAAAAATCTGTGAAATTCAGAGTGGCTCCTTTCACTTCAAATCTAAGGGGAATATAAGTATCAAGATTGTTTCCATAAGAAAACTATTTATCATGTTAATCACAAAGGTTCAGATCACACTATTGGCAAGTACATAGATATGGGTCTTCCATATCTGTCAAATATTTCTTTTAAATTTAATCTAAAATTATAGTAGTCAGTACACAAACATGTTAAAGACATTTTCCAAATGAATGTGTGTTTAGAGGTGCATTTCTGGAAATGGGAAGTCACAAGCAAGAGCATCCAAAAATGAGTCCTAGAATGGAAGGAAATGAAATAAGTGGGTAGGGAAATATAAAACAAGAATGTAGAGGAGAAGGTATTAAAATCAGAAACCAATGGTTCCTGTAAGCAGGTAACTCTTTCCCACCTGTTTATGGGCATGATCATAGGAGTTGATGTGGTTGTCGAATTCCTGGTGTTTCTGATATTGCTTGTCACAGAGTTCACAGTAAAAGTTAGCTCGAAGGTCTTCTAGGGCTTTGGCAATGGCCTTCTCTTTATCAACATAATCCTATAATAGAAAAATCAAACTGATTAAGCTTAAATTAAAAAGAACATTGAACTGAAGGGGAAATGTTTTTTTTCATCATCACCAAGGATTTCCCCACTCACTTAAGGAACAATTAGGTGGTATAAAATCTGTACCACTGGATCAACAGATATCTTCATATACACTGTTAATCAAAGGGATTTGATATGCAGACCTCAGAGATGAGCATTATTAAAAAGACCATAGTTTTAAGAGTAGGTAACAAAGGTCCCATAGCTAAAGGCTATACAGTTATATATAATGTGATTAGTTAATAAATAAAACTTTTTATTATAAAAGTGATTCTGGCAACCCAAGATCACTTCAGGCAAAATAGCTTACATTTCCAAATCACACTCCAGGAAGCTAATCCATGTAAACCATAAACCCAAAAGGTTTCGCCTATGAAGGATCCGCTTAGTTCTCATCAATTTTTTGCATAGAAGGTCTTCCTCTGATGTAAACTACATTTAACTACAAGGAATCTGTAAATGGAAGCAGTTCTGAACTCATTATTGGACTTATATAACATAATGAACATGGAATAAAGTAGAAGACATATGCTCTATTCCTTATTTTCCTATTCTGACATAATATTTAAAGTCTGCCTTATCAAGAGAAAAAAAGCTCAAAAATGACTTAACATGACTTACAGTTGTAAGTGGAAGAATTTACATGGAAACAACAACGATGATACTTCACTAATCTCATAGCTTAAATAAATGAGAACAAGTCTCAATCAATCGGTCAATCAAAATACCACAGACTATGTGGTGAACACTCTGAATGCCTTTAGATGAAGAGAAATGATGATACAGAAGACTATATCAATTGTCTATTAAATACAATATAATACAATATAAAAACCACGAAATACTATACAAAAACTTAGCTAGAACAGGAGATTATTCTAGAAATAGGAGTATATGACTTCCCAGTAAAAACCCCTAAGGAGTAACTGTATCAAGGTGGGAAGGAAGTCTCAGTTAAAGTAAAGTATCTTCCCTCTCCCTTTCCCAAAGAACCTTCCACTTTTCAAGGGTCTGAAGAATGTTAGGACTTCCCATCTGTGTCCTAAAAGACATCTTGGGAGCAGCTACCCTGTTTCTTGAAAGGGCAGTTCATAATTTTTCAGTAGTTGATTACAAGCCAGTGTGTTATTCATATCCCTGGCTCCTGCAACTCCTGTCTTCCTTGGGTTGTCGCACTCTTTGCCTTTTTTCAGGAAAACAAAAAAACAAAACAAAAAAACTGGCATAAGTTTGTTATTGCTCATTGGTGCTGAACTCTTTGTGGATCATTGCATATCAATACTGTCCAAAGGGTTTTCTTGGCAAGGATACTAGAGTGGTTTGCTATTTTCTTTTCCAGTGGATTAAGGGTAATAGAGGTTAAGTGACTTGACTACGGCCACACAGCTATTCAGTGTCTGAGGTAAAATTTGAACTCAGGTCTTCCTGACTCCAAGCCAGCTCTCTCTATTCACTATATCACATAACTGCCCAATTACATAAGAGTACTGGGGGAGGGGTATGAGAAAATAAATTTTCACTTGACAGCACTATAAAATGTTTAATTTAGACAGGAATGAAACAGACTTTGTCAATGGTACCTCCCTCCCACAAAAAAGCACTTATCTGACCTCTTCAATTAAAATTTTCAATAGCTAGAAATGTCTTCTCCATACTCAGATTTTCCCACAAAAATACCATTACACACACACACAGTGAAATAATTAGCCATAGAGTGGGGACCTGAATTTCTTGTTAATTTCCTTTTTTGTGAATTTCAGTTTTCCTGACATTTATTTGGACTCATCTAATTCAAAATTAGTGATAACTGAAAAAAGTAGAAACTGAAAATACTCCTTCTGCCTGACTTTTAGGGTTTTACTTATAAAGGGAAACAAGCCAATCCCCCATGGTAGCTTTTTCTAAAAGTTGCACTTGAGAGAAAATATGGCATGGCTGAGAGAAAACTGGAAGCAGGGAAAGGCTCAGAAGTCCTGCATTTAACATTACACTTGACCTCTAAGTGGTACAAGCAATTCCTTTAGGATGCAAATGACAAATAAGATCATGTTTCATCAAGTAGAGGGAGCTTTTTCAAAAGGACTTTCCTCCACTAATGAAATCAGTAGTTTAGTAAAACAAATAAACAAAACAAAAAACCAATAGTACAGAAAACTTAAAAATAAGAGTTTAAGAAATTTAGCATGTTTCCAAAATGGATTCCTACACCTGTAAAGAGCAAACCATTCCTATTTATATATTACAGTATTTGTGTTTACACACTGAATAAATATTGGGTTTTAGTTCCAAGTTTACAAACAAGTCAGACGTGTGCTTCTGCAGGTGAGTCACCCTGGGCAACAACTTCTTCCCCAGGAAGAACACCTAGTCTTTTAGTTAATAAATACAGAAATGTCAATCTTTGGGATTAAGACCTATGTTTGAAATCAGCCTCAGAAATATTTTTAGTTTGAGGAGGAGCCAAGATGGAGTGAAGCACTCTTCTTCCCAGAAGTTCTCTCCCAGACCACTCCAAATGCCTTTAAACAATGACTCAAATTCTAGAGTGGCAGAACCCATAGAAAGAACCAGTAAAACAATTTTCTAGGTCAAGATGACTTGGAAAATGCATGGGACAGATCCATTACACCAGGGGTGGAAAGGACCTCAGTGCAGCCAGGGCCGTGCCAGTCACTCCAGAGCAAACCGGCTCCAAGAACAGTCCATGGGGGTGCCTGGGTCCTTGTGGGGTCTGAGTCCATGACAGTAGTGGTGGTTTCTAGACCTATAAGCCCAGGGATTGCCACAGATAACATGAAAGATCAGCGGGAAAACTACCACACCAGAGTGAGCATGGAACCCAGTCCAGCACAGGTCTTGGTGTAGTCTTAGCCCCAGGAACCAGAAGGAGACCTGTGGAGTTGCCCATCAGTGTTCAAGCCAAGGATAGTAAGGGGGTTAGGGAGACTAGAGAGGTATCTCTGCTATCTGTGAGGCAGGACTCTGTATCTGTGGTCATACACAGACCACAACACAGGCCAGAAGAGCAGTCATAATGTCTTGTAAGGTCCACCAAGGGGGTGGGGACTGAAAATAGCTGCAAAAACCCCCATACCCCTGGTAATGTGCACCCTCCACTGTGGAAGTAGAGTCCCACCTTAACAAAGAATTAAAATCAAGTCATAGGGGTGGAGCCAAGATTGGGACAAAAAAGGATCATGTCTTAGGTGCTCTCTGATAAAACTCATAAGCTAAGGACTCAGATCCAGGAAACAGAAGCAGGAGCCCCCAGGGCATGAGCCCATTGAACCTAGGGAGGGGAGTGGAGAGACTGCAGAGCTCTGCCCCTGGAACAGGACTCTGGGGCTCTGAACACATTCAGATCCTGATCACAGTCTAGGCCCCCCCACAGAACAGCAGGGGCCCCCCACCTCAGCCCCATGGCAAGGGGGGGGGGGCATATGGTCATTCACAGACCAGGAGGGAGGACAGAGCCTCACACACTGAGACCCTTGTGGAAGTGTCCTAAAAGCTCAGGAACCACCCTAAAAACAGGCCCAGGCTGGGAAAATGAGCAAGGTGAGAAACAAGAGGAACACCATTGAGAAATATTTTGCAAATGAGCCCAAGAAGGATCAAAATACTCAGTCTGAAGATGAGGAAGCACAAGCTTCTCCATCTAAAGACTCCAAGAGAAACAGAAATTGGGCTCAGGCTATGACAGAGCTCAAAAAAGACTCTGAAGATCAAATGAGGGAGTTAGAAGAAAAATGGGGAAAAGAAATGAGAGATGCAGGAAAAACATGAAAATGAAGTTAGCAGCTTAGTCAAGGAAATCCAAAAAAATGCTGAAGAAAATAGCATGCTAAAAACCAGCTTAGATCAAATGGATAAAACAGTTCAAAAAAGTTATTGAGGAGAAGAAGGCTTTAAAAAAGAAAAATTGGCCAGATGGAAAAAGGTAAGAAAACTCTCTGAGGAGAACAAATCCTTCAGACAAAGAACAGAATTCAGGGAGATTGATGAATTTACCAGAAATCAGGAATCAATACTTCAAAACCAAAAAAATGAAAAATTAGAAGAAAATGTGAAATATCTCATTGAAAAAACCACTGATATGGAAAACAGACTTAGGAAAGATAATTTAAAAATTACTGGAATATCTGAAAGTCATGATCAGGAAAAGAGCCTTGACATCATTTTCAAAGAATTACTACAGGAAAATTGCCCTGATATTCTAGAAGCAGAGGGCAAAATAGAAATGGAGAGAATCCACCGATCCCCCTGAGAAAGAGATCCCAAAAAACCAACCTCTAGGAATATTATAGCCAAGTTCCAGAACTCCCAAGTCAAAGAGAAAATATTACAAGCAGCCAGAAGGACACAGTTCAAATATCATGGAGTTGCAGTCAGGATCACACAGGACTTAGCAGCAACTACATTGGAAGCTCGTAGGGCTTGGAATGTAATATACCAGAAGGCAAAATAGCTTAGAATGCAGCCAAAAATCAACTACCCAGCAAGGCTGAATGTCCTCTTCCAGGGAAAAAGATGGACTTTCAATGAATCAGGGGAATTTCAAATGTTCCTGTTGGAATGGCCAGAGCTGAACAGAAGGTTTGATCTTCAGATACAGGACTCAGGTGAAGCACAGAGATTGGAGAAGGGGAAAATATGAGGGACTTAATGATGATGAACTGCATGTATTCCTGTATAGAAAAATGACACTGATAATACTCACATGAACCTTCTCCATTAACAGAGCAGGTAGAGGGAGTTTTTAATAGTTGAAACACAGGAGAAAGCTGAATTCGAAGATAAAATATGGTGTAAAAATGGAGTCAATAGAAAAAAGGGAAATGGAATGGGAGAAAGAAAAAGGAGAGGGGGAATAGGCCAAGATATTTCATATAAGAAGATTTTTCTTTATTACAATGAGCTATTGCAATGATATGGAAGGGGGGAGGCAAGGGGGAATGAGGGAAACTTCGCTCTCATCAGAGGTGGCTGGGAGAGGAAATAGCATATATACTCAATGGGGTATAGACATCTGGAGTAAGAAGGGAGGGAACAGGGGGAAGGGGGGGATGTGAGTGATGGAGGAGAGGATGGACCATGGGGGTGGGGGGTGTGGTCAGATATAACACATTTTCTTTTTTAGTTCTTGCAAGGGGCTGGGATTGGATGGCCTGTCCAGGACCATAGGGCCAGGTGGATTCTGGGCCTAAGGGGTGGTAGAGGGGCTTGGGGCCTCTTGGCCCCAGGACCAGGGATCTGTCTGCTGTGCCACTCAGCTACCCTACAGCAGAGTCAGAGTGAAAGGAGAGAGGAAAATATAGTACATGTTAGTGGAGAAATAAGAAAGGAGGGAGTTGCGATCAGCAATGGCAATGGTGGAAAAATATGGAAGTAACTTTTGCCATGGACTTATCCTAAAGAATGTGATCCACCCGCGACAGAGTTGCTGGTGTTGGAAGAAAGACTCAAGTACATTTTTCATTATTATTATTATTTTTTTTTTTGGGGGGGTGCAGGGTAAATGGGTCTGGGTGGCCTGCCTGGGGCCGCATAGCAGGGTGATCTTTGGGTGTCTGAGGCCAGATTTGGACCCAGGTGCTCCTGGCTCAAGGGCCAATGCTCTGTCCGCCACCCAGCTACCCCTACTATTATTACTATTTTATTTTATTTTGGGTCTTTTTCTTCTTTTTTTCTGGTTTTTTGTAGGGCAGTGGGGTTCGGGGTGGCTTGCATGTCACACGGCTGGGTGATTGTTAGGTGTACAGAGCTGGATGTAGGCTCGGGTGCTCGTGGCTCCAGGGCTGGTGCTCCGTCCATTGCACCACCTGGCCATACCTACAATTATTACTACTATTTTTTTATTTTAATTTTTTTCCTCTCCCCTTTACTTTATCGCTCAAGCAAGTCTATATTTATGGGGGGAGGGGTATTTCATTTACTCTCAAACAAGAATATTTTATTAATGTAAAAAAATTTGTACAAAATATTAAAGAAATATTAAAGAAAAAAAGAAAAAATCAAGTCATAGGCTGGGGAAATGAACAAATAACAGAAAAAAAAGAATCTGAGTATAGAGAATAACTTTAGTCCCATGGAGGATCAAAATATACACTTAGAAGATGACAATGTTAAAGTTTCAGTATTCAAAGAGTCCAAGAAAAATATGAATTGGTCTCAGGCTACAGAAGAGTTCAAAAAAGATTTTGGACAGGTAAGTGAGGTAGAGGGAAAACTGGAAAGAGAAATGAGAGCAATACAGGAAAATCTTGAAAATCAAGTCAGCAACTTGTTGAAGAAGATAAAAAAATACTAAAGAAAATAACATCTTAAAAAACAATTTAGGCCAAATGGAAAAATCAGTCCAAAAGGTCAATAAGTAGAGAATGGCTTAAAAAGCAGAAATGGCCAGATGGAAAAGGAGATATAAAAGCTCCCTGAAGAAAATAATTCCTAAAAATGTAGAATGGAGCTAAGCGAAGATGATGACTTTGTAAGGAATCAAGAAAAAAATAAAACAAAAACAAAAGAATGAAAAATTAGAAGAAAATGTGAATATCTCATATCCTGGAAAACATCCAGAAGAGATAATTTAAAAATTATTGGGCTACCTGAAAGTCATGACCAGGAAAGGAGCCTAGACTTCATTTTTCAAGAAATTCTCCAAAAAAAATTGCCCTGATATCCTAGAAGCAAAAGTTAAACTAGAAACTGAGGAATTCATTAATCATCTCCTGAAAGAGATCTCAAAATAAAAACAGGCAGGAATATACAGCCAAATTTCAGACAGAACTTCCAGGTCAAAGAGAAAATATTACAAGCAGCCAGAAAGGAAACAATTCAAATACTGTGGAGTTATAATCGGGATTACATGATTTTGCAGCATCTACATTAAGGGCTCACAGGGCTTGGAATATGATATTCTGGAAGGCAAGAGATCTTGGATTATCCACAGAGAATCAACTAACAAGCAAAACTGAACATCCTCTTTCAGGGGAAAAGATGAACATTCAATGAAATATAGACTTTCAAAATGTCCTATTGAAACATCCAGAGCTGAAAAGAAAGTCTGATCTTCAAGTACAGGACTCAGATGAAGCACAGAGATGGTAGATGGGAAGGATGAATCATGAGGGATTTAATGATGTTGTATGGCTTGTATTCCTACATGGAAAGATGATACTGATAACTCATATGAACTTTCTCATTTATTAGGGCAATTAGAAGGAACATATATAGACAAGGCACAGGAAGGAGCTGAATATGAAGGTATGATATAAAGATGGAGTTAATGGGTGAGAAAGGAATGTACTAGGAGAAACAGAAAAGAGAGGTAGAATGGGCTAAGATATTTCATGTAAAGAGGCAGGAAAAAGTTTTTGCAATGGAGTGGAAGGGGGAAAGTTGAGCAAGGGTGAATGAGCCTTCATTCTCATCAGAAGGGGCTCAGAGAAGAAATAGCATATGCACTCAATAGGGTACAGAAATATATCTTACTCTTAAGGAAAAAATGAAGAGGAAAGGGATAGGAGAAAGGGCCAAAGGAGGGGATAGGTGATAGAAGTAGGGGGGGATTGTGGGAGATGATAGATGCAACACACTTTTGAGGAGGGACAGGGTAAAAGGAGAAAGACAATAGAATAAAAGGGGGTAGGAAAGAATAGGATGGAAGGAAATATAGCTAGTAATAGTAACTGTGGGAAAAATACTGAAACAATTTCTCTGATGGACTTCTGATAAAGAATGTGATCCATCCCCAAAACAAAGGTGATATGAATACTGAAGCACTTTTTTCCTCTCACTTTATTTTTCCTGGGGTTTCTCTATCTTTGTGGCAGTGGGGGGTGGGGGGATTAGATTTACCTTTACAACAAGACTATTATAGTAACGTGAAAAAAAGTAAGAAATAAAAGAAATAAAATTGTAAAAGCAAAAATGAACAGCACACCAGAACTAACATTCCTTCTACCACACTATTCTGTCTTTTTTAATGTTTCTGCTTCTGTACCATAAATTCAAATTTTGAGTTCCAAAACAAAAATATTAAAATTAGAAAGACTGCCTTGCCTTAAAAAAAATACTTTAGCTCTGTGACCCTAGGCAAGTCTATTAACTTCTATGGACCTTGGTTCCTTAGCTGTAAAATGGAGATAATGGCATTTACCTCATGGATTATTGTAGGATCTAAATGAGACAATAATTTGTAGAACACTCTGAAAATTTTAAAGGTTACATTAATGAACTGTTATTTGTCATTATTTCACCCTCTCAGATTCCTGGCAATGGAAGTAAGTCAGTATTGTGAGGGCAATACTGTTTATTTTTTGTCTTTGTAGTTATCATCCATTAGGTGCTGAATAAAATACCTTTTAAATGGAATCTAGTTCAGAAAGTTCTTGTGAAGATGAAATGTGAGAATGAATATAAAAAAGTAAAAATGAATATAGGCTTACATTATGGTTCATTTTCATAAACATTTGATGATAATGAAGTTTAAAGCTTAAATTATACTTAAAAAGAAAACTATTCTAATAATGTATTTTATAGTTTTGATTTCATGTCGGTTTAACTTCTCAAACCTTTTAATTTTGCAAATTAGTGATGTTCTGCCATATTGCCACTTTACAGGTTTTTGTGAACCAAATATTTCTTTCCTCCAAAAAAAATTTTTTGTTATCTTTTGTTTTTCTATCACCTATATTTCCCAGTATATCCTCCCCTGCCCTCCTAGAGAGAAGATATCCCTTATAACAAAGGGGGAAAAGTTCAGTAGAACAAAGTAATATAATACATTAAATTCATTAGTTTATATTCATAAGAAAG
This sequence comes from Macrotis lagotis, assembly GCF_037893015.1. Taxonomy (NCBI): domain Eukaryota; kingdom Metazoa; phylum Chordata; class Mammalia; order Peramelemorphia; family Peramelidae; genus Macrotis; species Macrotis lagotis. The sequence goes on from NC_133659.1 coordinate 195,854,854, forward strand.
TACTACTTCAAATTTTTTGTTTGTTTTTCAAGTAAAAATCTATAAACATCCATGTGAGAACCATCACTGGTTTTTAGCTAGCATAGGCTTAAACCAACATGAATTAAGTAGACTACTAAGATCAAAATATAATTAACTAAATTTCATTATAATATTTGCCCAGAGACAAGATTTTTGTTTCCTTAGAGTTCTTCAAAGCCAACTGCTGACCTCTGTAATTAATTTGCTTAGTTTTACTACTTTTAAAAACAGAAGTACATTTAAAATGAAGACTTGGGGATGTGTAAGCTGGAGAAGGTGAAATAAAATAAAGGCATTTGTTTTAAATGTAAATATAGCTAGGGGAAAAAATAAAACTTTAAGTCAACCTCAGAGAAAAAACCATTAGTTTCTGTGAAAAATAATTCACTAAGTCTCTGACAAGAGCCTTGAATCCAATTATTCTCTTATTGAAAATGTGACTGTTAATATTGTTCCACTGATCATTAAACTAAATGGTTTAGAGGTAGGACTGATTTGGAGTCCTATGCTCCCAGGACAAGATTTTGCTTTTTACACTGCAAGTTAAGACTCTTTGCATGAACTGTGTGTGTGTGTGTGTGTGTGTGTGTGTGTGTGTGTGTGTAGATATAGCTATATTATGTATATAGCAACACAGGAGGATAATGGAGAAGCAATATAATATATTATACAAAAAGAACACTGATAATCTGGGTTCAAATTCTGACTCCTGGATTAGTTTAGCTCTATATGAATGATCTTGGGCAAGTAACTCTTACTACTTTATATATTTTAACTACTTGTGAATGGAGAGACACTAGTCCCATTTCTAACTGGAGCATGACAAAATTTCTTCTACACAAATAACAGAAAATATTAGAAAGACATTAACAGTTAACATTTAAATCTGAGATCAACTATGGAGAATGACTCGGTGATCTGATTGTGCAATAGTTGATACACACAGTTTCATGTTTGTGACAATACTATAAAAAAGGACATTTTAAAAAGAATTCTGCTTTGAGAACCAAGATCACATTTTCTTCTCAAAATTAATGATCCAAAAAGTATAAAATGTTCATTTTGGTCATACCAAATATTTTGACAAATAATGATGGTGTTTCTCAAGTAATAAAAGGAAACCAGATACTAGAATCTGCTTTCACTTTATTTCCAGTTATCAGTGATGTATAATTCTTTTTTATGAACAGCCACAATTAGCCTGACCTGGAGCACTGAAATAAATGTGTTTGAGTAAGTTTTAAAAATGAAAGGTCTTAGATTTAAAATAGTTTTAAAATCTATGGGGATGGCTAGGTGGCGTAGTGGATAATAAAGCACTGGCCCTGGAGTCAGGAGTACCTGGGTTCAAATCCGGTCTCAGACACTTAATAATTACCTAGCTGTGTGGTCTTGGGCAAGCCACTTAACCCCATTTGCCTTGCAAAAAAACCCAAAAACCTAAAAAAAAACAAACCCTAGCTGCATTTAATGATATAAAAGTTTCACCAAAAACAATGCAGCAAAAATGGCAATGCAGGATCAGATGTTTGTTTCATATAATTAACAGACAGAAAGTATGGTATAAGTCTCAAAGCTGGAAAGACTTGGGTTCAAGTCCTTACCTCTGACACATTGGCTGGGTAACCATGAACAAGTCATCTACTCCCTAAATACTATTAGGTAATTAAGACTCTTAAGTAAATTAAAAAAAAAAGAAAAAAGACTCAGTAGATTAGTCGGAGTTTCTTTACCTAGGGGTTTCCCTAAACCAACGAAACCACTGGGGCTGGATTTCATTTGTTCACCTTCCTGCCCTTCCTCCCTCCAATTAAAAGAAAGAAAAGTGTATCCTATCCACCAATATTGTTGGTTGTTGCCTTCAGTTCCATCCTGGCTTGGGGTATACATGTATCTGTGTACATATATTCATTCTCTTTCCCTCTCCCCCCTTACATCAACTCCAAAATCCCATTTATTCTGTACTAACTGTTTAAGGTTAACTGGACAGCAATACAGGACTGAAACAAAAACAAAAATTCTCTTAAACCTCTGAATATTTTCATTAAATGTGCTCAAATGGGACATGTTTTACTAATCAAAATAAATGCATGGTACTTGTTTTCCACAACTGGTAGCTTACACTTTCAGACTAAAGTCTTAGGTCTGGTTATAAAATTCCATTCCCTTTAAGAATAATCATGAGACTACAGATATTGAAGGCTAATAATTTTTAAATGATCTATATAGTTGGAGTATCCACATCAATGAGATCAGATCCATCAAGTATGAAACCATTTATTTATATGATATTGAAAAATTTTTTCAGCAGTTCCTCTAGCAAGAAGGCTATGGACATGTGGTATTTTTTTTTAAATTTATTAACACTCCCCCCCATCAGCATCTGTCTAAAATTCTTTTTTTTCTTTTTTCTTTTTAGGTTTTTGCAAGGCAAATGGGGTTAAGTGGCTTGCCCAAGGCCACACAGCTAGGTAATTATTAAGTGTCTGAGACCGGATTTGAACCCAGGTACTCCTGACTCCAGGGCCGGTGCTTTATCTGCTACGCCACCTAGCCACCCCTAAAATTCTTTACTGAATCTGACAAGGCCATTAAACTCCAAACATTTCTGCTGCAAGCTGACTCTATATAAATTACTAACAAGCTATTCCAATCAATTGTTTGGAAGGTTAAAACATAGTGGAGTATTTTCAGGAGGTATATAGTATCTGATGGTTGCTCTAAAAAGTCTAAATTACAAGGCTTTCTGTCTCTCTTCCCATACCAATCTCAGTCTGCTGAACTCAATCTCCCTTCCCCCTTTCTCCCTTTAATAAAAGACTTCCAGAAAGCTAGTGGTACAATAATTCCTCTGCCCCCTTTCTTACATAACTAGAATGTAGTTTATCGTAGTAGTTTATTTGTATAAGCAGAGATGATCAATTTAGAATCTAAAACTGACAAGATCCGATGGTAGTACATAGGAATCTACCAAGTTTACAACCACATCAAAAAATAACTACGTTGGGGCGGCTAGGTGGCACAGTGGATAAAGCACCGGCCCTGGAGTCAGGAGTACCTGGTTTCAAATCCGGCCTCAGACACTTAATAATTACCTAGCTGTGTGGCCTTGGGCAAGCCACTTAACCCCATTTGCCTTGCAAAAAACCTAAAAAAACAAAACAAAAAGGAAAAAAAGAAAATTTCCAAAAAAAAAAAATAACTAAGTTCCCAAAGGAGCCTTGGAAGCAACAGAAGTCCTGAGGGGCCATGTCTTACCAATGAATGCTAGGCTGATATCATAAATTGTTCCTCTTCATAAAAAATAAGCTGTCTTTACATTTAGACTGGAGACTCCATCATAGAATATCTTAATCAAGTACCTTGTATTTCTGCCTCAGCTCTTCTGTATCTTCTTTTTCTACTTCTAGGACACGCCTCCGTTCGGTAGCATCTTCAGCATAATCAAGCTTAACAAGAACAGAATCAGATTAGTCTTACAATCATGATATGACCCAGTTAGTCCAAAAAAGTGCTGCATTATCAAATATAATACTGTTCATAAAAAAATTTTCTTTATATCTTACTTAACTGTTTCCCATTTTTGTCATCCCACAGAGAAAATGGCATGCAAAATAGTTCATTAATCCTTTCATGGCAGTGGTTCCCAGCAAGCACATCTATTGCCAGTAATGGACTTCACTTTATAGAAATGCAGGTCTCAATGCCAGAGAATTAAGAGTGGATGTGAAAAAGATTTCAGGTAATGAAGTGAAGGAAACCAGGGGTAATGCTCCTTTCTAGAGAGGAAAGACTGTTATTGCAAAAGAAGCTTTTAAGACAAGTAGTGCTACCTATAGGAAAAATATTCTATTACGTGGGGACTTTAGGATCCTTGTGCTCTATCACTGTGATCCATAGGTAAATCTACAAACCTCTCTGTGATTCAGGGTCAGATTCCCCAAAGATAAAACTGAGGTACTGAGAATCACTAATATAAAATGTTATGGAGCATTTTTTTAAATTCAAAGAAAAATTATTATGCCATGAACTATTAGAACCATAAAATGTTATGGAGCATTTTTTTAATTCAAAGAAAAACTACTATACCATGAACTATTGGAGCTATCATTCCATCTTCCACGGGCATTCTTAAATCTGCATCTACACTTAAAGAGTTAACATAACTTAGCTCACATATTTCATAAAGCAATGAACTAGTAAGATCAGCTTACCTCCATTTCCATTCGACCCATACCCATGACATCATACTTGACAACGATAGGAATGGGATCTGTTCTCCCTGAAACAGGAACACATAAGCAGGTGAGGCACATAGCCAAGTCAACAGCTCACTTTACACAGTGGGTTTGGGTGGTTAGAGATCTTGCCTTGGAGTGCAGAGACCAGAAAGCTACAGTGAACCAAACACAAGCCATTCTCACAGCTTACATCCAAACCTACTTCTTTTAACTCAAGCCCAACCACCCTTGTCTAACCTAATAACCTGAGATTCACAGGACACTAACCACTCTAGCAAAAACAGATTGGTGGTTAGATTAAAACAGTATACTACATCTTGGCAAAAGGAGGTAAAATATTTTAGTTTCTGACTTAAAAGATCCTCCCTTGAAAAATGACTCATTCACATTCTATACTACTAATCCCTTTTTTCCCCACAGTCATCTCAATCTACATAAATACAAAAGTATATTTCCAACTAAAATGGTACAAAATTAAAAATTAACTTAATAAAAACAATTTAATTTATTTGTGGAAATATAGCTTGACAATTAAATAAGAAGTATAAAAAATTAAATGAGCAAGTAAGAACCGCTGGGTAGCCAAAAATGATTTTATTCATAAATTGGAACCTTCTAAAAGAGTAATGCTTTCCCAGATTGGTTGTGGTAATCAGTAAGCTGTGAAAAGGACTAGTTGCGAAGAAAATTGACTTTAAACTAATCAAACTAAGCTGAAATTTATTTTTATGTATCTTTAATCCACTCATAACCAGCCAAACAAAGCAAAATGGGGCAGACAAGCACTTTACTACCACAGCTGTTTTACATCACAACTTGCGCTGTTTATTGTGATGTAAGCCCACTTGAAAAGAGGACTTACCTTATCCGTAGTATACCTTGAGTGAAAAAACACAATGTTTACTTCCCTCATCTTTTACACTCAGGCTGGTGTAAAAAACTGCTTTTGTTATACACACATATACATATTATACCTTTGGGCCAAAAAAAAAAAATCAACTTTATCAGGCCAACAATGAGGCATTAGGGAAAAAAAAATCAACAAAATGCCATGACCTTGGTTGGATCTTGAACTCTGGGTGACAAGGATTAAGTTTTTCAAACCACCATGCAACAATTTATGGAATTTGTATTAAACTGATCTGCATTTATAGAGATAACTTTTATCTTCAGGCAGTGGTAAAAATCCAGGAGTTTACCTAAGTATCACCAAAGACCAACTGTTACTTTTAGCAACAAACAGGAAAATTAATTGGGGCAATTAAAATTTCAGATTTTAAAAACAACAACAACAAAAAAAAAAACATCTCATGCCAGCAAAGAAAAAAATGGTTTCTGGAGCAAAGCTTTCATTTGGATTCTTTCAAAGACTGCCAGTTAAACCAAAAACCAAAACCAAAACCAAAAAAAAAAAAACAAAAACCCCGCCAAAAAACAAAACCAAAAAACCATCTCACTACCTTGCGCCCAATGGTATAATAAATAAGCAGTGACTGCAATCTTTAGCAAAAGGACCAAATTAAAGACAGGTTACAAAAATGACGTCCTTAAGTGCAATATCACTTTCAAAACGTCTCAGTCAGGGATTTACTGGTAAAATCAGTAAAACTAATGGAATAATTAAAAAAAAGTCAAAAGAATTCAATTTTATTTTCTACTTTTTTGTTAATAGTTAAGGCTTTATTTTTTTCAAGAATTAAAACTTTTGGCACAGATTCAGTAACTATGTAAACCCCTGTACATAAACACTGCATCAGTACTTTTGCCTTCTAAGGCAGTCAAAGTTTGTTTGTTTATTCATTTCTTTATTTCTTTATTTGGAAATTGCAGTAGCAAGTGCTAGCGCCCATGATGTTGTGGGGTAAATCAAGTTTGAACAATATTAGAATTTTGTTTTAAATGATTTTTTTTTTGTGGCAATTCTATCACAAACAGATACATCCCTTCTTAGCATTACCCTTTAATGAACAGGGATCAGACAAGTTGCATAAAGGAAAGGAAAGGAAAATGAAAAAGACCAAGCAGAGGGATGAAGGCTACAACAGAGAAAGTAAGCCTAACATATTGGTGCACTGATGACAAAAAGGAGTAATTCAGTCTGAAAATAAAAAATTACCACTGCTAAGTTTACCATCACCACAACAAGTCCAGGATCATAATGCTGTAAGAAAGAAACACCATTTGTTAGGCAGAAACCATTAGGGTGGAAAACAGGCCTTCTAGCAGGCAGACAGGATGGGTTAAAGTTAACAGTTGGACTTCTTCCCCTCCCACTATTTCAGGGTGGGGCTAGGGACAAAAATGGTCATTACCAACCAGTTTTTCACAATAGTTACACAAAGACTTGGGATTTCTTTACTATTTCTTGGTAACATGTACAGCTCCCTCCTGCTTGAAAATAAAAAACTGGGGTGAAACAAGAAAGGAGGGGAAAAGTATTGATCAATTTAAAATGCTAAAACTGACTGAAGCTAGAGTGAATGAATATCTTTTTGTCTGGTTACATTCCTTATACACTTTGGTTTGAAATGATATATGGATTAATTTAATAACTTCACAAACTTGAATACCCATTCTGGTTTAATACTAGGCTTTTGGTCATATCTGACTGGCAATCATTTAGTTCTAGGTCTCTCCACGTTCTCTTCATTAACTTCTTAAAGATCGTGCTGCCAAATATAATTTGGGGTTCTCAAGACTCAATGCTTTGGCAGTCAGAATGGTATAGCCATCCATATCACTCGAAGAAAATTCTAAAGAAAAAAAACAAAAAAACTGAGGATAATCTTAAAAGCTCCACCATACAAGCACAGCCAAAAGGCCCAAGTTTAACCTGATTTTCATATCTTAGTCAAATAGTATTCCCAAACTGTTGTGAATGAATAACATTCTTTCTTTGAGCTTTATTTCTTCACAAGAAAGCCTTTCCAAGCACCAACAACTGAATAAAACTAACCGTTACTGGAGACTTAACTCTAGGAGAGAAGGGCCTAAAAGTTGCTAGATTTACAATTAGTCCATTCAAAAGGTTAAATCACAGAAAATTGATAACTAGACCTTAAAAAGCTAAAGGGTTGGGGCGGCTAGGTGGCGCAGTAGATAGAGCACCAGCCCTGGAGTCAGGAGTACCTGAGTTCAAATCTGGCGCAGTCACTTAATAATTACCTAGCTGTGTGACCATGGGCAAGCCACTTAACCCCATTGCCTTGCCAACCCCCCCCCCCAAACAACTAAAAAAACCCTGAAGGGTCAAATGTAATTTCTTTCCATATTAAGCAGACTCCAGGGAACAATCCCAGAAGAAGGCATTATTTAATAATTTTCAGAAATATATTTACTGTTATTTATCAAGTGTGATGAAAATCACCCACTTGTAATGGATAGAGTTTTCAAGGTCTGAACCTTGCATGGTAAAGACAACTTTCTAAGACTATAAGTTAACAGATAAGTTCATCTGATTATTTATGTAGACAGGAATGACTTAAATATTCCTCATTTTGGTGTTTGGGTTCCTTAACAGCAAAGCCTTCTTCTACTCTTAAAAGGTCACAGGTCCAGTGAGTGGTCACTGCTTTCCACCAACAAGGTCTACCTTCCTGCTAGTCATCACTTAATGACATTCCATTTTCCATACTCCTTGCTCTGCTTGTTCGTTCCCTATGGCTGGAATGCTCTCCCTCCTGGTATCCTTCAAAACTCAATTCCATTTCCACCTCCTCCAAGGTCTCATCCAGCCTCTGAGTTGCTAGAACTTTCTGAGATTACTTCCAATTTTCCGTGTTTAGCTATCCTATCTGTACATGTAGTTGTTTGCCTGCTGTCTCCCTCTTTAAAACATGAGCTCCTTGAAGGCAAAGAGTATTGTGCTTAGTACAATGTACATGGCAAATTGCAAGCACATAATAAATTAATAAATGTTTGACTCACAAATTTTTTGCAAGGCAAATGGGGTTAAGTGTCTTGCCCAAGGCCACACAGCTAGGTAATTATTAAGTGTCTGAGACCGGATTTGAACCCAGGTACTCCTGACTCCAGGGCCAGTACTTTATCCACTACGCCACCTAGCCGCCCCTAGACTCACAAATTTTTTAAAATTATCTTATCTATTTTGAATTCTAGACAAAAGATTACTGCTAGGAATAAGCTAATGTGCTTGACTAGCCATAAGGTTAGCAATAATGTTAATGTTATTCTCTGGAAAACTCAACCTTTCAAAAATTAAAAATAATTCAAGAGGGAGGGAATATCTCAACTACTTCCTGTGTTTCCAAAGGAACTATTTCAGACCAAAATATACCAAATGCTTCTTCTTCCCTACTTCAAGGAGGAGCATAAAATATCATTCAGCTTAAAAAGTAAATAACAATGGTGCTCCATATCCACTGTATTCTTTGAGAACACAGGAAAGAACAATTAAGCTAGATAAAAAGAGGAAAAGCCCTAAATTTAGAATGTGCCCAAATTAAGACAGTATAGGTAAACAATATTTCTAAATTAAATTTTAAAGTGTTTTCTAACAAAAAATGAGTAACAAGTCCCTTTTTTATTTTTAAAAAAGTAATTCTAGGCTTAAAATCGGCTGGATTTTAAGTGGCAAACAACTGGAAATTACAGGGATCCCCATCAACTGAGGAATGGCTAGACAAATTGTGGCATATGTTCATGATGGACTATTATTCTGCCATAAGAAATGATGAGTTCTACGCCCAAAGGGCAACAAAATGTGCATACCCTTTGATCCAGCAATACCACTACTGGGTCTATACCCTGAAGAAATGATGAAAAAGGGTAAAAACATTACTTGTAACAAAAATATTCATAGCAGCCCTATTTGTGGTGGCAAAGAATTAGAAATCAAGTAAATGTCCTTCAATTGGGGAATGGCTCAGCAAACTGTGGTATATGTATGTTACGGAACACTATTGTTCTACTAGAAACCAGGAGGTATGGGAATTCAGGGAAGCCTGGAGAGATCTGCATGAACTGATGCTGAGTGAGATGAGCAGAAACAGAAAAACACTGTACATCCTAACAGCAACACAGGGGTGATGATCAACCCTGAGAGACACACTTATTTCATCAGTGTAACAATCAGGGACAATTTTGGGCTGTCTACAATGGAGAATACCATCTGTATCCAGATAAAGAACCATGGAGTTTGAACAAAGTCCAAGGACTATTCCCTTTAATTTAGAAGGAAAAAAAAACCTGATATCTTATTGTCTGATCTTGCTATCTCTTATACTTTGTTTCTTCCTTAAGGATATGATTTCTCTCTCATCACACTCAATTTGGATCATTGTACAACATGGAAACAATGTAAAGACTGACAAATTGCTTTCTGTGGGCAGTGGGGGGGGTGGGGGGAGGAAGTAAGATGGGAGAAAACTGTAAAACTCAAAATAAATAAAACCTTTAATAAAAAAGAAATGGCGAGTTCAATAATTTTAGAAAAGCATGGAGAGACCTCCACAAAATAGAGCAAAATGAGCAGAACCAACATCGTATACAGTAACCACAGAGCTGTTTTAAGAACTTTGAACATCCAAGTTACTATTACAAATTTACAAATAAACCTCAAAGATTCCATAAAAGAAAATGCTATTTAGGGGAGGCTAGGTGGTGCAGTGGATAGAGCACCAGCCCTGGAGTCAGGAGTACCTGAGTTCAAATTCAGCCTCACACACTTAATAATTACCTAGCTGTGTGGCCTTGGGCAAGTCACTTAACCTCATTTGCTTTGCAAAAACCTAAAAAATAAAAATAAAAACATAAAAGAAAATGCTATTTGAATCTAGAAAGGAATATTGCTGATGAGATGGTTGATTTAGAAAAACATGGAAAGACTTGGACTTATGAAGGAAGATGCTATCCACTGTCAGAGAAACATGATAGGAGGAAATAAGCATAGTATGGTTTTACATATACGAATATGAATGTGTTTATATGTGTATGTATAATTAAAGATATCTATGTATAAGTATATGTGTACACACACACACACACACACACACACACACACACACACACACACACCTGTCCATGTTTAATTGTGGTCTTCTGGTGGGGAGGGGGAGAGAGAGAGAAAAAAACTAAAAAGTGCACAGCAGAGAACAAGAAAACCAAAAGGGAGTGAAGAGCTGGGCAACGTTGAAATCAATTTCTTGAAATGGAAATTTGTTTTATATTGAATCCTTTCTTATGGTCTGCTGAGTATATGACAATGTGTTTTTTTCCCCTTTTCTCAATTTGTATGTAACTGTAAAATTTTAAAAATTTACAAAGAAATTTACCATCATTTTGGTAATGACAAAGCAAGCCCTGACAAATAGAATAAGGAAACTCAATGACTTGGCTCCTTTTTTCTACTATTTCTCCATAACTCAATTTTTACTTCCATGCAAATGACTCCTTGAAGCTTTACTTCTAGAGTCAATCTTTCTTTCAAACTCCCATATTTCCAAATATCTATTAGGTATTCCCTCACTGTACATACAACATTACTTCAACATGTCCTGAACTCCTTCTCCAACTCAAAATCAACTAGTTCTTCTTCCAGTTTTTTTAATTTGTTATTGAAAGCACTACCATTCATTTTATCAGTTAATTCACCCAGGTTTTGGACTATAATCCTCTCTCCCTCACCTACAATTTTAACAGCTAAATTAACTTGATTCTCATAAAATGTTCATTTCACCTATTGTCAGCACATTAATTTAGCTTCCTATTTGCTTAAATTACTGAAAGAGGTTCAAATCTGGTTTCCTACCTTCATTTTGTCCCCTCCTCTCCAATTCATTCACATATATTTCTGCTAGAATAATCTTTTTGATGTTCTGATCATGTCTTCCCCATGTCCTCAAATATCTAATGACTTCAAATTACCCACCAAATAAAATCCAATTAAAAAAATCCTAAAATTCAAAGTCCTCTATAATTTGATCCTGACCTAGCTTTCTAACCTTATCTTATTCTATCTTATTCAAGCTCCAAAAGGAGTGGTTCACTGTTCTTCAAAATTAGAACCAAAGTGTCCTGCCTCCATGATATTGCTCATTCTGTTCTCTTTGCCTGAATACCCTTCTCTCCCTCCCCTCCCAGTTATGACTATAATTTCTGCCCCACCTCCCCAAGACTCAGCTCAAATACAATTTTCTCCACAAAGTTTTCCTTGATTCTTCCTATTCTTCCTATCCTTCCTCTTTATTCCCTCCATAAATAACCTCTCCTTTCTATTTCTATAACACTTTCTATTGCCTTATTATACTTTCATTACGTTAGCATATATACTGAATAGGGGGGTCTAGTAACCTACAGTGTAAATGCTATGAGAACAGGGACTAAGTCTTTATTTTTCTAAGTACTAACTATAATAGGGAAGTGCTGTAATGGATAGCTTGCACAGCTGGAGTGACTTGAGATTTGTCCTCAAGTGTTCAAATATATTAGCTATGGGACTATAAGCAATCATGCAGCTCTGTATGTGTCTATGTAGTTACACTCTATGTTACCAAGTAACACTGTTTAACCTCAGTTTCCTCATCTGTAAAATGAACTGGAAAAGGAAATGGCAAACTACTTCAGTATCTATGCCAAGAAAACCCCAAATAAGCTGACTCATAGTCAGAAATGAGTGAACAAAATAATCCCCTAAACTACAAGTAATAATGTTCAACATTTAATAAGTATTTCACAAATACCAGTGGATTCAATTAATTTCTTTTGCTAACTAGCAGAAAAGTTTGTAGACAGAGTTACCTGGTTGAGCACTATTCCCCCCCCCAAAAAATTTGCTTGTATGTTAATGGGACAGAGGATTAAAGATTACAGTGCTTCATTACATTGCATATGCTTAGCGCCAGAGAATTCTGTAAGCAAGATTAAGCAAGAGAGAATGAATGTTTGAACTTCTGACTTCTTCCCTTCTTGCTATTTTAGATTAACATCTATATTGGAAAATCTATGGCTAACGATACATCTATCTAGCATCTACTGATTTTATATAATATATATCAGCTTTTTAAAAAAAGTTAATTTATCTATTGGGAAGGCATCAACTAGGTTTAAAAATTAGCTACTTGAGCTATTAAAAATTGAATAAAAGTAGCCTGTATTTATACCATATCTAAAGAGTATAGAAAATTTTTCATTATCTCATCTTTAAATATGAAGATCTGAATTTAACTTCATGAGCAGTATGTTATCACTAGTGGGGTTTTTGTTACCTTGAGTCTTGGCCTTTTCTAGTCCATACAACCTATAGTATTCAAAGAGAAATTCCTAATGCATGAATCAGACTGAGCCATTCTAGTTCATTCTACTATTCAACAAACCCTAGCAGCTACCTACCACTTTTAAAATAAAATACAAGCTATTTTAAAACTTTTAACAGACTGGCTCCATCTTGCCCCTCCAGACTCTCTTGAATCCAACCAAAGTAGCTTTGTTGTGGATACTCACATTTCAGTAATTTTGTGTAAGATCTCATGCCCGGAATTCACTTCTTCATGTTTAGCCTCTTTTACTTTCTACATGTAGAATTTCTTGACCCTCAAAATTATTACCTGAATTATCTTATATTTATAGCTACAAAGAGGCAGTAATGCAATAATGGATCAGAGCTGACCTCAAAGCCAGGAATAGAGTCAGTCCTGTCTTTGAGACATATTGGCAATGTCATTCTAGGCAACTCTCTAAGGTTAAAAATTGCAGATAAGGTGCCACAAAGCACTGATTTCTTCAACTGGAAATTCCTTATACTAATGTAACCTCAAATCTAGTCTTTATTTTTTTTATTATTAGATATCTAGACAGATTGATAGAGTAGATAATTCAAGATTCAACATGAAATTGGTTAACATATTAACCTTTTCCTTTTAAAATGTTTATACACATACATACACAAACAGTTAACAGTTAACAAATAGCAGAGGTAGATTTCAAATCCATGCCCTTTAATTGGGAATCCAGTGCTCTTCTTCCTATATCTAGTTACATAGCTAGAACTAGAATGTAAACAACAAGATTTCTAGTCCTTACTCTGTTCCTGTAGGTGTCAAAATACCTTCAGGATCTCAGTTTTCTCATCTGTAAAATTAAAATGTTGGACCAATACCAACACTGTAAAGAAACAGTAGAGCTTCAAAATTCCAGGTTGTGAAAACATTTTCAAATTAAGAAGCTGTGATATTAGCTAGTATAGTGTTGAGCACTGAAATCATCTACACCAGCAACCTAATGCCAAAAAGGAATTATTTTACTTTAGTGCAAAGGGCAATGGAAAATCTTAGCTCTGTCTTACTAGTTTTGTTATCTTGGGTTAGTTACTTGGTCTCTGTGAGTCAGTTTCCTAATCTGCAAAACAGGAATATCAATACCTCTTTAGCTCAACCCATGTGAAAAATAATTAACAAGGTATATATGAAAATCCTATGTAAAACATAAAGTAACAAACATCTCCTTTGGCTATCTACCACATATAGTTTTCCCATTTCTGTAAGATCTTACTATCTATCAAGAAGTCCTGGAACTTCCCAAATGTTCACTTCTATTTCTTGGGGGGGGGGGGGGTGTTAAAAATAGTCTCTAAAAAAGTTGAACTCCAGTAATAAAGATAGCTCAAACTAAGATACTTAGCAGGCAAACCTTTTATTAAGGGTGCCCTGAACAACAGCTTTCTAATAAAATCATTAGTGAATTTTATTCAAATTCTACTACAAAACCCCACTGCAGCATTTTAGTTGATTCCCATTTATAACATCATTCCTTAAAGAACAGACCAATAAAGGCATTTTTCTTATGTTTTTGTAACTTTAAATAATTGTTAAGTAAAGTTTAGTTGTATTTTTGCCTGAATTTTCCTTGAGTTCTCAGTGTATCCTCAGTTAATTGCAATTTTAATTCTTCAGAGACTGTGATATTTACATGCTTTGGATAACCCTCAACTTTTGGCAAAAAATAAAAAAATAAAAATTCTTAGTATTTCTCACCCATCTGCTAGCAACCAAAAAAAATTCCTATTTAGAAATGAGGAATATGAATGATCAGGGTCAATAATTAAAACAGAATCAAGGAATCTTGCCCTAATGTTTTGTTTTTAATGAAATTTTGTTACTATGAGAAATCACAACAAAAATATGAAATATAAGTGCAAAGAATATATTAGAAATATGCTAAGCAGGACTAAAGGAAATGAAATCAATAGTCAATCCCTAAACAAACTGATTAATACAGAAGAATGAGCCACAAAGTCTCAGTCAAAAGGAGGCAGGGAAACTTTTAGGTGGCTTAAGATGTAAAACATACTATGAATCAAAACATCAGCACTGAAAGGGATCTTAATAATCAAATCACCTAGTTCAACCTCCTTCTTTAGAAAAAGAAAGCAAAGATGGGAAGTGCCTTACTCAAGGTCATTCAACTCAAATGGGAACTTCCTGATATTGAGAACTGTCTGGGAGTTTACAGATCCATAAGGGAAGCAAAATGACTTGCTCACAGTCACTAAGGAGGAAATCACAGAACTGGAATTTAGAAGATTCCAATTTACAACTTATCCATTCACAAAAATAAGGATTTGGTCTCATTTAAATAATTTTATAATTACTGAGCCTATGTCAGTTGAAGACAGAATCTAATCTACATTTCAAATTTATGGGAAGAAATTTGTTTTTAATTTATGAGAAAAAAAATCCTAACTGTCTAAAAATGTCCCAACTCTCCCCATTACTGAGGTTCTTAAGCAGACTGGAGGACAGTAACTAAGGATTGATTTTGCACATGGGAGGTATATGTTCTAAAGGTACTGTTTTATGTTTGGATTCTAGCACCAAAAACGTATAAGCTTAATGATCATAGATAAGTCTTAACTGCACAGTTTCCTTATTTAAGGGAAAAAAAAAGGTATTCCTTTCCTCAATAAGTTTTAAAGAAAATACTTTGCAAATCTTAACTAAGTAAATTAATGTGAATTATTATTTGCATAGAGGATTAGACTAGATAAGTTATAACACCCCATACAATTTTAAATTCTATTAAATCTGTGGCAGCATAATCAATAACAAAAAAAAAGACCAAAAAAACTCCCCCCAAACTAGCAGCTGTTAAACTAAAAAATTAGCAACTCTTTCTCCTTTTTCAGTATCTCAATATATTTTACAGTGATACTACAACCATCAGTACCAAATCATAACTGTAGTAACTGGTATTCAGAATTCAAACCTTGAACTTGTGGCTTCAAATTTGGTGCTCCTTTACTTTTTTTTTAACCTGGCTTTTGACCTCTAATTTTTAAACTGGAATTATTTCAAATAAAGATGTCAATTCATCACATATTTTTAGTCACACATGTAAATTCACCTGAGCTACATCAAGAACTATAAAAATGAAGTGGGAATAGTAACATTTATATAATGATTTAAGATCACAAAGCATTTTCCTTGCAAAAACTTGTGAAGCAGGGAGCATATGAAATTGTTTTGTTCACTTTTCAAGTAAGGAAACTAACTCAGAGAAAGGTTGAGTGATTTGTCTAGGGCCATACAGCTACAAAGTGATAGAACTCAGTACTTTAAATATGTCTAGTATTCTTTTTATGCAAATTAAACCACAAAACTAAAAAAAGACGTAAAACCAGAGAATACTATTTTGAACAATTGAAGTTCAGTACTGTCACACATCTCATGAATATTTTGTTAAATAGAAGGACCAACTGCCTTTAATCATTTGTTTTTCTCTCATCTTTAATACCCAGGTTTCTTCTACCCACCCACCTTCATCCTTAAAAAACCCTATCCTAGAAATTCTGTCTTCTTTACTTTTCTCTTCCATAGACAACTCTTATAAAAAGCTGTCTAATCTTATTGTTTCCATTTCTTTTCTTCCCACTCATTTCTCATAATCCCTTGCAAATTAGCCTCCAAAATAATCATTCACAGAAATTGCTCTCTCCAGAGCTTCTATCTGAAGTATTATCTTTAATTGTCAATTCTGGAGATCTTTTTTCAGTTCTTATCCTTTTTGACCTTTTCCAAGTATTTGATACTTGACCCACTCTGGGTTTTTACAACATTGCTCTCTTCTGGTTATCTATCTCTCTCTACAACCATTACTACTCTGTCTCTTTTGCTTTCATACATTGCATATTCTAACTGTTCAGAGTATCTCAAGACTTTTTGAGACCCTCTTTTCCTTTTCTCTTAAGTAACTTCAGCTCCTCTGAGTTTTAATCATCAACTCTATGTGAATGACTCTCAGATCTATTTATACAGGTAGCCCTAATCCCGTTCCTAATTCTAGTCCCTTTATCACCAACTGCACCCACTGGACATTTTGATCTGGATGTACTATGGGTATCTCAAACCCAACACATCTAAAACAAAACCCATTTTGTCCAACAAATGCAAACTCTCTTCTGACTCTTTCTATGAAAGAAATTACAATCCTTATTGTTGCCTGGATTCCCAACTTTGGAGTCACACATGACTCCTCACTCTTTTTTTTTTTTTACAACAAACAGTTACTAAATCTTGTTGGTATTACCTCCACTACAGCTCTTGTATTCCTCACTGTGCCATTACCTGACATTAGGCATTCATCATCTCTCATGTAGACTCAACAGACTCCTTTGGCTTCCTTCAAAAGAATTTCCCTTCTCTAAGTCAACCTCTACAATGTTCCAAAATGATTTTCCTAAAGCACAGGTCCAATTCTGTCACTAATTGGTCACTAAGAGGTATTATCTAGAAGATCAAATAAAAACTCCTTTGGCACTTAAAGCTCTTCATGACCTGGTTCCAACCAACCTTTTATGCCTTACACCTGCTTCTTCTGCTATTCTACAATCCAACCTAACCTTTTTACACATCAGTCTTCTGTGCTTGTGCCTTTACATAGGCAGCTATCTATTGTAAGAGAGAGGAATGCACTTTCTCAGTTGTTTCTTAGAATCCTAGTTTACATCAGCAAGTGTCAATTTCTACACCAGTTCTTTTCATCTTTTTTGTATCATGAAAGCCACTGGCAATCTGGTCTTAATTTTTTTTTTAAAAAGCATGAAATAAAATAAAATTACACAGAACTTTACTGAAATAGTTATCAAAATATTTTTAAAAACTCAGAAACCCCCCCCTTCCCCACTGCCAAATAAGAAAACCCTGTTCAACATGAAGCCTTTTCTCATTTCTATCAATTCATGAGCCTTTCTGACCAAACACTTTTGTGTTTTATTCATTGTTTAAATATATATGTCTATGTTGTCTCACCAATGGGATGCAAACTCCTTAAGAACAAGGATTATTCCTTTCTTGCACAAGTCAGTACTTAAAAAGATTTTCTGATTGATTGATTCATTTCAATCAGTAAAATGGACAGTTTTCTTAGAATCTCACTTCAATAATGTGATCTTGTGAAAAGTCCTGAGCTCATATCATAATCAATTTATATAACATATACCCTTCGAAAATCCCTCAAATTCTCTGACTTTAAAAAAAATGAGGACCAATCCTAAAAATATCACTTGCCCTATTTATCAGTGTGCTGAAAGAATAAAGGGAAATAAGAGAAGGTAATTTAATTTTAAATATTTAACTTTAGCACTATATACATGAGAGATGGTGTTATCATTTCCCCCCTTTTCTAATTATCTATATCATGGCTTCCTAGATTGACAATTTTGACCAAAAATATTTTATTTGAGCAACTCACTCTCCATTTTCTCTGTTTCTTTTTTCCATTCTCATTTTTCTAGAATAAACTTTGCTGCTCAGTTTAAGAGTAAGGAGATTTCATCAAGTAAAAGATTTCTGGGTTACATTTTATCAACTTTTTATACAATAATTTTATTCTCCTTTTGCTCTAATAATCTCAGAACTTTTTTTTGCCCTGAAACTGTCATCTAATTCTCTAAGTATAATTTTCTACACTGGTAAAGCTGTGGTACTATCAAAAAAAGTAAGACTATTTCCAAAAGAAATTTTATACAATAATGGAAAATAGGTTATGTCCATAATTCTATAATATTATCTTTTATTTGCTAAGCAAGTACTTATATTTCACTTGTTAAATTATCTTCTCAGGTTAACAGGTTCAATTTCATCAAATTACCATCAATTGGTAATTATCATCATTTATTTCCTTTACTCTTTCATTTACTTTACTGCCTCCACAGAAAGAAAGATCTTAGGTCATATCCCTTTCCTCTAAAGTAAAATCCTTTAAAAACTTAACACTTTTACATCATAACCCATCCCTCAACTTAGTCTTATTTCACTGGAAAATTTTCAAAGACATGTCATGTACTGGCCCTGAAATCAAGAGACTACTTTAGAATTTTCCTTGACAAGTATCCTACAGCACAGTATCAATATCAAGAACAGTTTCTATCAATACTGTCATTTTCTAAGGAGAACAGGAGCTAGTGTCATGACTTAGTACCTTTAAACTTCCACTATTCAAACAGCCACCAATCAACTTCTTGCACAGTGGGTATGCCTGGAGTCTTATCATCAATTTTTCAAATGAATAAACATTAAATTTAATGCATAAGGATTTTCTAATTCAGTATTTGCATGGTTGATATATAGTGACTATTGACTACTTCTTTCTTCATAAGATCTTTTGCACTTAGCCCTTCTTTATTTGAAGTTAGCATCTAAATATGTCTTTCCAATAACACTTGTACCACATTTCAGAGGCAAATTAATCTTCTTAAATTACCCTTTTCATTATAAAAGACCATGTGATGTAAAAAAAGCACTGAATATCTCCAATCAACAAAAATTTTACAACAGCTATTACATAATAGAATCCTGCTATAATATCACTTGGCAAAGTTTTAAATTCAAAGTAAAATAAAGTCTGAAATAACAGAAAAGGATAAAAAGTAAGTTAAAGTACAAGTAACCATAATAGTGCAGCAAGTACTTAAACTATTGAAAATAAATTGTTGAATTACTTCAATTCAAGTAGCATATTTGTTGAATAAATACTGTCACCTCCCACGATCTAGGCTTGGAAGTTCTTAAGTCCTTTTTGACTTGCCTTTCTTTTACTGCTCACATATAGTCAGTTGCTGAATCTTGTCAATTCTGTCTCCCTAATACCTGACCTGCTGGCCTCTTATCAAGAATACTTGTATCACTCTACCATTGCGCTTTTACACAACTGCTAAATCTTCCTGATGCAAAAGTCTCATGATGGCATTTCCTTGTTTAAAATTCTCTATCACCACACATTGTCTAGATGATCAAATACAAATAAATCTAGGCCTGAAATTTAAACTTCTCTATAATTTTTCTTTCCTGTTTTCTTCTACCATACTTTTCCTTTCACAAATATTTCAATCTAATCCAAATAGGATCAATAATTATTCAGTGAATTTGCTATCCTGTCTTTTTACAATATTTCCCATTACTGAAATATATTTCTCCTTTCTCACTTCTGCCCTTCAGAATCCATCTCCTTTAAAGGCTTAGTTCAAGGGCTATCTTCTCCAAGAAGCCTTCTCTATTTCTTTCCTTACCCTCCCCTACACCCTGGAAACGGCTTCTATCCTGACTCAAATTTTCCTACAGCATTCTGTTTGAAGTTTTCCTTACTTGAATTCTATTTATCAATTTCTAAATGTTTGGTTCCGATCAAAAGAAAATAATTGCTCAGAGGCAAAGATAGTAATTTTTTGTTATATCTCCAAGTGTCTTGCATTCAACATTAGATGAAATGGTGAATTTATGTGCCAGAATTATACTAGAGATGAAATTATCCTTCTACCTATAAGAACTTTACATTAGTATGAAAAAGACAATCAACAAAATAGAAATTATATAACAAATATAAAGTGAACAAAAATATATACAAAGTAGTTAAAAGTAAGGTAGTTTACAGGGCAGCTAGGTGGTGCAGTGGACAGAACACTGGCCCTGGAGCCAGGAGTACCTGGGTTCAAATTCAACTTCAGACACTTAATAATTACCTAGCTGTGTGGCCTTGGGCAAGCCACTTAACCCCATTTGCCTTGCAAAAAAAAAAAAAAAGCTAAAATAAAAAATAAAAATAAGGTAGTTTGGGAAGATCAGGAAAAGTTTCAGGTTTCCAATATGGTACCTTGAATTATGTCTTAGGAAGAGAGGGAGATGGGAAATGAACTGTCATGTGCAATGAACAGAGAGGACAGCTTTGTTCTGCCACAGAATTTTAAGAAAAGCACTTCATTGGTAGACTTGCCTTAAAAGAAAATCACTTTGACAGTACTGTGTAGGATGCATTGGAATGCAGAGAAACTTGAGACAGAGAGACAAATTAGGAGAGTTTTGTACTAATGAAGGCTAGGTGGGGCGGCTAGGTGGCGCAGTGGATAGAGCACTGGCCTTGGAGTCAGGAGTACCTGAGTTCAAATCTGGCCTCAGACACTTAATAATTACCTAGCCGTGTGGCCTTGGGCAAGCCACTTAACCCCATTGCCTTGAAAAAATCTAAAAAAAAAAAATCACTAATGAAGGCTAGGAAGTGATGGTGACTTGAGCTAAATGGAAGTTGTGTGAGTGGAGAGAAGGGGTCAGAATAGAAATTGGCAAGGTTGAAAAATTAACTGGCTATATGGAAAAGTATATAGTATGAATAGTCAATGGCAACATCATGATTATGAATTTGAAACCCTGAAAGAACAGTGGTTTCCTTGACAGAAACAGGAAAATTTGGAAGAGGAGAAGTTTTGAAGACAGAAAATGAGTTCCTCTTTGGACAAATTGAGTGTGAGATTTTTCTGGGTATAAGCAATGTGCTAAATTTTGAAAGACCAAGACAAAAAATAGTCATTCACCTATGAAAAACTTACCTTCTACTAAGAAATACACAAACAAATCAGGTAAAAACAAGACAATTTGGCAAGGAAGCAGTTACAATTTAATTTAGGAAGATTAGGAAAAAAAAGAAAGAACGAATGCAGAAAAGTCAATATGCATGCAAATGTGTACAAGTAGGAGATGACAAGTGGGTTAGTCGGGAATAACAGAAAACACAAGGAAGAATAATGGAAAATCAATTTGGAAAGGTAAATTGAAGCCAGAAATGTCAAAAGCAGAGTTTTTATATTGTCTCTAGGAACACAAAAGTGACCAAAGATTCTCAAGCAGGAAAGTGACATGGTCAGACCTGTACTTAAGGAAGATTATTTTGTTTAAGTGTTTTCTCTCCCCCCAAACCCCCGTTATCAAAAAAAAATTTTAAGTTCCAAATTCTTTTTTGTCTCTCTACTCCCCTCCCTGTACCAACTGGGAAGACAAGAAATGATACCCATTATGCCTGTTAAGTCATGTAAAACATATCTCTACAAAAGCCATCCTGCATGGAAGGGAAAGCAAATTATTAATAAAGTGAAAAAATAAGTTCCAAAATACACTCAAGAGTTCATCAGTTCTATTCTGGAGATGGACAGAACTTTCCATCAGGAGTCCTTTGGAACTGTGGCAAATCATATGTACAGATCAATAGCTAAGTCTTTCAAAGTTGATTATCTTATATAATAATCATTGTTATAGTATATAATGTTTTCTGCTCAACTCATTTTGTATCAGCTCCTATAAGTCTTGGAGGATTATTTTAGTGGCTTTGGGGAGGATAGATTGGCGGGGAAGAGGCTGGAAGCAAGGGGACCATGTGGAAGATTGTCTAGGTAAGCAGTGATATCAAGAACTAGGGTGGTTGCTAGGGAGATAAGGAGATACATGAAAGATATAATGCAGAAGTAAATTTACAAGATCTATCATCTGATTGCACGTAAAGGAGAAGAAATTGTAGAGAATGACTAATTATTATTTGACTATGGTTAATTGGAAGGATGGTAATGCCCTTAAAAAGGATCAAAATGTAAAGGAGGGGTAGAGAATAGGAAAAAGTAACTAATTGTTTTGGCCAGGTTAAAATACTATTCTCCATCTCTGGATTTTCTGACTCTATTTCACTCAACCACTCAAAAATCTTTTAAAAAATTGTCCACAGCATAAAATTCTAAACTTTTTATTCACAGCACTTTTATAATATGGTTTGATTTTATCTCTTACCTTGGTCCAACCAGCTAAATCTACTCACTGTTTACAAAGTTATTCAAAATGTAATGCCCTACCCATAAAAAATGTAATCCATCCTTCAAGATCTAGCTCAAGTTTCACCTTTTCTTTTACCACTGCCTTTTCTGAACATACTAGTTTGCCCTTTATATATTGACTTATCATATTACTTATAGACTTGGAGTGGGATGGACCTTGGAGATAGTTCCATTGTCCAAACCACTACTCAATTTATACTTTCCCTATAGGTGGCTCTTCTGAATGACTGTATATTTTGCTGATGCTCTAATTGCCTCTCTGATACTGTATATAAAGCAGTGATATCTTTGTTTTCTATGTTCAAGAGGTTAGGATAGCAAAATTGTCTTCCTAACAGATTTTTCACAAATATCTTTAAAAAATGAGCAACCTGTAATTATGCTATGAAAGCAACTAAAATGTCAATCCCTTTATTTCAGAGATCCCACTGCTAAGTATGTATTCCAAGAAGGTCTTAGAGAGAAAGGTTCAATATTTTCATCAAAAATATGTACAGTGATACATTTTGTAATACTTTAAAAACAAAGTCTTGGTGATGGCTAAATAATTTGTGGTA
Source organism: Macrotis lagotis (assembly GCF_037893015.1). Taxonomy (NCBI): domain Eukaryota; kingdom Metazoa; phylum Chordata; class Mammalia; order Peramelemorphia; family Peramelidae; genus Macrotis; species Macrotis lagotis. The sequence goes on from NC_133659.1 coordinate 195,877,773, forward strand.
TATGAATATAACAGAATATTACTACACATCATAAGAAATGATGAATATGAATACAAGTTGGCATGGGAAGATTTAAAAGAACAGAAGCAAAGGAAAAGAAGAAAATAATATACACAATAACTGCAATGTAAATGGAGGAAAAAAACAACAAAAAATGTCAACTGGTGGTAGCTGTCCTTTGTTCTTGAAGATGGCCAAAATGACATCACAAAATTACAGTCAAGATAGTATGCTCAGTATGGCTGAACAGACCAAAACAAGCTTAGCCTACCATAGTAGTCCATATGGACATTTGGAGCAGAAATGTCTTTAAATGTGTGGATCTCATTTTTTTCTTGAGTTACTGCAATTCTGATTTGCTTATAGAGCATAGATAGCGCCTTCTTTGATGCTATGCTGTGTGGTCCTATGCCAGCATCTCCCATGTCTCACAATCAATTACAAAATTCTTCAACAAGACATTGAGTATGTCTTTACAAAGCTTCTGACTTCCATGAGAGAGCATGTCTTGTGTGAGTTAAAGACTAAATAATGACCAAGCTTGAAATCCATATTCACTCTCTCTCTCTGCCCTTGCAAGACTGAGAATGCACTCACCTTCCTAGAAGACATGGAACACAGTAAATACTATCACAGCAAGAATTAGCTGGTTACTTTTTCTGAAATGTTTATTGACTTTTTCTTACTTATATTTAAATATGAAGGTGGAAAAAGGCAAAAGACATTAATAATTAATTTAATTTTAAAAGAGTTTTCTTTTAGTTGCTCTATTCTCACCTCATGTTACAGATGAGTTAATAAATTGCCTTTGTTGTTTTCCTTTAAATGAAATAGTCTCTTTCTGTTTTCACTTAGCTTGATCTTAGCACAAGCTTCATACCAGCTTTTCTCACTCTGTAACCTTACTATTATTTATTTAGATGGTCACAAGTACAAAGCACTCTGGACCCCTTGAGATTTGGCTGACTGCCAAACTTTGACAAATTGTCTCTGATGTAGTTTCATTATTTTTGTTTATAGTTATCTCTTCCATATCATGACCTTCCCAATAAAGATTTTGCTATGTCAGGGTCATCATAAGAAATGAAATAGGAATTTAGTGAGTTTTGTAGAAACTACAGAAACAGGCAAAGACCAGCAAATAATACAGAGAAAGTTTAGAAACAGAAATATATAAAATATACATATAATATCAATATATTTTACCTTTTAATACATAATAATTCAGACTTCTTTGGTACAAAAGGAGGGCCAATTTTTTTTAACATATTTTCCAGATTGCAGGGGCACTATGACTCTAATCCCACAATGTGGAAGGGATAACTGTATTCATTAAGTTTGACTAAGAAAGTCAAAGGCACCACAGAACTTAGAAGTAATTTCCATAGCAATAATAGCAAATAGCAAAATAATTATTGTCTCTGACAATTTTGGTATAAATTTCTTAATGATTCCCTGAAAAACTGGTAGCAACACATCTACAAGTTACCCTACTTTCTCAACTCAATCAATATTTTTAAGTTATACTCTGTTTTAGGATTTGGGAGGCTACATGCATGCTATCTTTTCTAACATTCTTTTAAATCCATAATTATCTTTGTTATAAAATGAAGTTTGACTCTAGAAAGGGAACTATATTACACTGAACTTCAAATCCACCCCCCCTCATTTTTACATTCAAAAACAAAAATCTTATTATTAAGGGCAAAAAACCTCAAAACATCTTTACTAGCTTCTGTGGCAGCAGTCTGATCTACTTTTAGAGGTGTGAAAATTCAAGAGTCTTGACCAGTATAATAGAAGTTTCTTGGTAAAAGTCTGAACCCTGTCATTTCTGTTTACATCAGTGTAGAGGTCAGAAATTAGTTGTAGCTAGTAAAAAGCCTTAACAAGCAAAGAAGAAGAGAAAGTAAGGGGCGGGGAGTAGCAATACTAAAAGAAAATGAATGTTGTCAAAAATGGGGGTGGGGTGAGGGAAGGGATTTTTACAGATAAAAGTTCTTATTATAATCTCAGTCTGGGTTATCTATTAAAGAATTAGTGAAAACAATAAATTTACATCATCTTCTACCAATTAGGCTACAAGCTCTCTCAAGAAAATGAGTATTGTATTTTCAAGCATAATGACCTAACATACAGTATTTACTTAGTAAAGACAAATGTCTTCAACCTTTGATCCAAAGAGTTCACTCCTGGGTATAGACCTACCCAAGAATCAAAGAAAGGAACAAAAGTCTAATAGCTATTTAAATATTTTTAGTATTTTGCTTTAGCAAAGAATTAGGAACAAAGTAGGTTCCTGTCAAGTGAAAAATGGTTTTAAAAGATATTATATGAATGTAATGAATATTATTGTAAAGGAAATGATAAAGGGCAGTGTCATATAGTGGAGGAAGAGTCAAATTCAAAATCAGAAAGACCTGAGTTCAAGTCCTGCCACTCTGACTATATGACCCTGGACATATTAGGTAATTCCCTGACTCAGGATCTGAATCACTCTGAGACTAATTTGCAAAGCTGATGACAATGTTCAATAGTAGCAAAAGGACTTTTCTAAATCAATGAATTCATAGGTCTGGTTCCAATTCTGATGACCTTTGAACTAAGTTATATGAACTTTTTTTTTTTACCGAAGTCAATTCGACTTCTCCTATAGTAATATATTAAATATGCTTAAAAATATACCACTTGTTAAGCACTCTTAAGACTGCAGACAGGTGGGGCAGACAGGTGGCACAATGAATAGAGCACTGGCCCTGGAGTCGGGAGTACCTGAGTTCAAATCCAGCCTCAGACACTTTACCTAGCTGTGAGGCCTTAGGCAAGCCACTTAACCCCATTTGCCTTGCAAAAAAAAAAAAAAAGACTGTGGACAGAGAACACTTAATATATTATCTGACTTCTAAGACTGAGAATACAGGAAGAGCCTTTTATTTTAATTAAGATGATTTAAAACAACTTTGAAAGGAACTTTTGAGATATCTATAATTTACATAATTTAGACTGTCTTTTCAGACCTAATATTTATTCTTCTCATTATAAATGTACTGCAAATAGTGCAAGCCCCCCCCCCAACTCCCCGGGTGGGACACCCCCCACAACCAAAGGACAGGGTCAAAATTTTATGCTATCAGCCCCAACCAGAAGTTTTTAACTTTTTTTTATGTCATAGAAATTTCTGGATGCAACTGAAGCCCATGGATCCTGTCTCAGAATGTTTTTAAATACATAAAATAAAAACCACAAGATTCCAAAGGAAATTAATTATAAAAAACAATTATCTAAACTTTTTTTAAAGTTAAGAACTCCTATCCAAAGTATACCTTACTTAGAATTTCTCTATTTTATATGCTTTATTAAGTGATACCAACAAATTTATTTAGAATGCAAGGAATGACTTGTAATTTTTATAGGTGATTCCTTCATATAGGATCTAGCTGCAAAGCTTGTGATGAAATTCCAATCATAGCTACTATTAATGAAACATTTACTTATAATATTTTAGTTTTTTAACCTGAACTATTATATATCAATATCAATGTAAAGTAACAAAAAAGAATATTACTTCAACTTTAAAAAATAGTTTATAACAATGAACTAGACATTCAAACAAATTTATATTTCACCTCAATTTAAATTTTTTTTAAAAGATTTTATTTATTTTGAGTTTTACAATTTACCCCCCTAATCTTACTTCCCTCCCCCATCCCCCACAGAAGGCAATTTGCCAGTCTTTACATTGTTTTCCATTTAAACTTAATGAAAGGGATTCAACTTGGGAAAAAACAAACTTAAAGAGAAACTCATGATGCCCCTGATATTCCAATATTATTTCCTGAATTCCAGCTGGAACTTTCACTATATGCATTTGTAGAAACCATGAAGGACAATTTTTCAAAAAGTTCTAAAAGTGCAAATAACATAATTCCTTGAATTCATGGAAACAATTGTTTGCTTCTCCATTCTTTAGAAATAACCCAGTAGGTTTATTCTCATTCTTAAAGTCTTCTAGGTCCCCAATATGAGGTTTAAGAGCAATAGTGAACAATAGATAGCCTTGTCAGAAAGATGGGTTCAAGTCTTGAATCTGATATCTATGTCAACAGTATAATCCTGAGCAAGTCAAGTCATTTAATCTTTCAGTACCCTTTAGGTGCTTCTCTAAAACCTTAATTTTCACAAGAGTTACTTTTGACATTGGGGTTGGGAGAAGGAGCTCATTTAGACAGATTATATGACAGCAGGTCTGGGCCTTCTGACCTGTGGGTACAACACAAAATTTTGAGGCAAACATATTTTTATTAGTTCCTACAAAATGACAGACCATCTGGAAAAGCTCCTAAAATCCTGAATATCTTATCCAATATCCCAGTAATAACATCAGTCTAACTGTTTTTCATTCAATTCAGTAAGCATAAAAGATGATGGTTACAGACCAGTTCTGAAACAAGCTGGATGTTTTTTTTTTTTTGGTCTGGTTTGGTTTTTAAGAATAGGAGTAGATAGCACTGAATTGTACACTACACATCCAGCTTTCTTCACTACACATCCAGCTCATCTCTACTTACAAAGGAAGGAAGAAGATAGGGATCTTCCCTGTACATTCTAGCTATCACTAAGATCCCTCTCTTTCTTTTCCTCTAAACTTCTATTGCATTTATAACTTGTTCACTTGAACATTTATAAATTATATACAATTTGCTACTGAAATATAAATGGTCATATTACATTCCCTATATTAATTTTATATACTTAATTATACTGTAAGATCCTTAAAGGGGAGAAATCTCAACAATTTCATTTCCCTATATGGAACCTAGATAATGCAGAGTTCAATAAACACCTGATAAACTAGAACCATAAGTTCTATAAATACCTGTGATTGATCAAAGGCATATGCTTTTCTCTCTAGTCAGCTGATTAGAGCATTTCTTCTCTTTCAAGCTAAAATAGTTTGTAAGAAAATTAATCTCAACCTCATAGTTAGGCTCATTCAACTGGCCAGTAGCATAACTGGAGTACTAGTTTGACTGGATTCCTAATTCAATTCCCACTAGAAATGGGTTACTGCTTAGTGGATTAATCAATCATTCACTACTGAACAACATTTATAGATGATATGTGCAAATAAAGGAATGACTTCAATTGCTGAAATAAAATGTTCCCTATGTGCATTCTTAAATGATTAGAACTCCATTCAAATTGTGAAAACACATTTCTAATGTTCAAAGAGACAATTCTTATCACAGCTCTTCTCTAAAAGTCCTTTGCTAAGGAGTAAAAGGGTCAGTGATTAGGTATAGAAGTTCAGTCAGTGTTCCCAGTCCTTACCAAGTTAGTGTTGACATCTGCAAGGAACAAATGTGGCCCCCAAAGCTGAAACAGCTGCAAAGTGAAAGGAGTTGGTTGATTTCCAACTAACTAGCAAGTACATCTGAAACAAAACACTGTCTTTACCCTATGATCAGTATGGTTAGAAGGAAATAAATAGTACAATGGAAGCCCTACATCATATGCCTACTAGAGCTTGTTATCAACAGGCTGGAGAAATCAGCAGAGAAATGATCTCCTTCTACACTAAAAAACAAAATCTCTGCAACTACTTAGCACTTCAAATGGTTTCTTTTGCTCTCAAATCAATGTTTTTTTTTGATAAGAGTACAAAACATTAGGAGCAATCATGACTGTGCTAAGGTACTTTGAGGCTCCCTTTACAAGAGACAAAAATTGGGACTACGTCAGTTGGATGGATTCCCTTCTACTTTGGCAGCCTGGACAACTGATTATCATTAACAGGCAGAAAAATAATAGCTTATTTATTCCCACCACCCTACTTTTTCAAATAAACAAAGTAAATCACACACAATATGTTTGACCTGTAGATTTTAATGGAATAGCAGCTTACACTTGCAAATTATTTGCAAATGTGCTTTTAAAACACATAAAAAAATAAAAATAATCTACTCTAGAGAAAAAGCAGAAATAAAATAAACCAAACATCTTTCAAAGACAACAGAAAATCTGGCACAGACTGCATTAGGAACATTGGGGTTTTTTTTCTTCTCTCTCTTTTTTAAAATTTAAAAAACTTACCCTGAAGAGATTTCCCCAATCCCTGGCCCAGCTTCCACCCATGTTTCTGGAGTAAGCGGTGTCCAATATTATCCTGACAGACAGAACAGAAAGACAAACCAAAAATATTCCAATAATATATTCTTCCCCTCCTACCAACATTTAAACACGTGATGAGCAAAAGATAACTCTACATATAAGCATGCAAAAAACTGCTAATAGGGCAAATATGCCCAATAAAAGGGAAATAAATAAATAAATTTCAAAAAACTGCTGGCTAGTATTATTTCCAGGGGAAGAACATATGGGTAAGGGTACTTTCTGATGGTGTGCTGGGCAACTTTTATGCATAACACTTTCAAAAGGAAAAAAAAGTGGGAGAAAATAAAAGTTTATCAGTAAAAAAATGACATTAAAAAGCATAAAATCAAGCTACTTATACAATCATATCCATCACCTAGACAGCACCACTTTAAGATTTTTATAAAAAGAAAATCTACATTGTGTTTAGTCATTTTGTTTGTGTGTCAGGCTTTCATGATACGAAGTAAGTTGTAAGTGCAAGACTGCCCCACCACTAGAAACGAAAACACAATCAGAGCAAAATCCAGGCTAGACTTGATTGGGTTTTATATATAATATAAATATATAAACTAGCATGCAGCCAATATTAAACTGAAAAAACAGTGAGGTTAGTAAAACAAGAAAGTAAATTGATTAAACGAAAAAATTAAATAAAATGAGTTCAAGCACAGACTGGGTGATGCATTTCAACATGTAATCTAACAAAAATGCTAAGATGTTAGAATGAAACAGGCCTAGCAATAAGTTAACAGTAAGGAACCATTAGTGCATGTAGGGAAAAAAAAACAACAAACATAATGTCTCATCTTCCTAAGGAGCACAGAAGAAAAAGTTTTTTTCAACTATAAAATGGATTAAAAAGGCACTGGAAACAACAATTAAATGTCAGCTACTGGATGGGGGTGAAGAGTCATGAAGATAGGAAGCCTGTTTACAGCCTTTTACTTGATAACTTTGTTAAGTTAGTTATTGATCTATTATCCTATCAATGCTTTTAAAATAAGCATCATTGTAATTAAAAAAATGTTGCTGGCTTTCAAAAAGCTGTTCTTATACACAGTAAGTCTACACACCATGTCCTGAGCTTTAGTTATATTAACTTGGTGATGATATAAATCTAAAAATAAATTCTATAACTTCCAAATCTAAATAAAGTCTGTATACTCCTACAGATCCAAAAACTAAATATCTTAGAAGCCCCTGGCTCCTGATCTTCTGTGTAGTATGAAATAATATACACCTTGGCACCATAGAGTTGAGAAATACTGCCTCTGTTGTTTTTTTTCTCCAAGCTGAGGCAGTATTGTGTTTTGTTTTTTTAATTCATCCTTTTAAAAAAATAGCTAGGGTAGAAGTGAATACAAGGACAGAGAAAGAAAATTAAAGAAAAAAGTTTTAAATCTACAAAATTACCTTAAAGTTTTGTAAAAGGCTACAAAGTATTTTTTTTGAAGAAACTGGAAAAGTTAGATCACAAATCATTTGGGCTCTAAGACTTAAGAGTTTTGTATAGGAATGACAAATTAATCCTGCTCTGACCAATAATTAAGACTATGAAGAGTCTCAAATAGAGTCCTCCCAGATAAAATCAGTGCCTGATAAACAGAAACAATTTCAAGCATAAATTTAAAGCCCAAATAGGAAAAGCATCAGAAGGGAAAGAAAAGGAAAATAAATATTAATTTTCCCATTTTAAGCTCCAAAACAAAATAAAACATTATCTGTTTTTAATATAAACACCTTTATAATCTTAGTTCTATATTATAATTCCTATAACTTCAGTATTCTGTTGGACTTACATATTACTGATGACCACTGGTTTAGATAACTAGATCATAAGAGGTCACTAAATCTTTAACATATTCATGTTGTTACTCTATTTGACAGGAATTTGGGGACTTAAGTAATGCTGACAAAAATTGCTGACTTTTTAAAAAGAGAAAATGACAATCTCTTGCTAAAAGGAGATGAGACATTATGCTGACTGTATTGTATTATGAATGCACTAAAATAAACAGACAGATGAAGCAGTATGCTATTTCCAAAAGCAGTGCAAGTGGAGTGAAAGCATTTCCATACGAACCTGGCTTTAAAAACTGGGCTGTCAAAAGAACAGTTAAATGTAACACAAAGTAAGAAACTGTCCAATCACTAATGGTCTTTTTTTTTTGTCTTGTTTTCAATTCACTGCTTGCAAGTAATGTATTTATTAAAGAAGAGTGAAAGCATAAAGTAAATTCACGAGTCAAGACCAGCTGAGAGATTCAAGAGCAGCGTGTTGTGACTGACACAGTGAAGGGAATAACAAATGTTAAAGGGAGAAGAGTAGGGAAAAGAAAAATTTAGAAAGGTTATACACATTAGCACCACTTTTACAAACCACTCAAGAGGATGGCTGTGACCCCTTAGAAAAAGGTTTTAAAGTTTGGCTAAAAGGATCTGTTATTGTAACAATAGTATTTGCTTTTTAAAATAAAATTTTTGATGAAGAAATTTTGGGATAAACAAAGATGTGTTTTACTTACTTAAGTCTATCTTTCCAGTTCTGAAAAGGCAATGAAACTGCTGGAATGAAAATGTCAATATATACCAATATTTAGCATTTCCTTCTGAATGTGCAGAATGGGTTGCTTTTCTCCTTGCACATTCCAAGTGGAACTTCCCTATACATGACTAGACCAAATGAGGAAGAACAGTCACTCTTAGCCTTTCAGTCCAAATAATACCTATTTCTTGTTGGTGAAGACTAGGCTTAAAAATAAACTGGCAAGAGAGTAAGTATTAAAGCAACCATGTATTGTTTTAGTATTTCCAGGCTCAGCAGGTATTCTTGGACAGGTAAAATAACGGAGCCAAGGAAATTATTTTCTCATGAAAAATGATTTTGACCATCTCTCAAGTATTCATTTAAATCATTATGTTTATGATAGGGTAAGCAACACTTCCAAGCTGTAAAGGGAAATGGTTGTATCTTTCCCCAGCTATTTCCCATGAATGCTTTTAATGTAAATTCCTGGATGAAAGTGATTGTGGTTGTTTCATTTCTGTATTTGTATTCTTTAAATACAGGAACTTAATAACTGATGTAAGAATCAAATTGTATCACTTGGAAGCTTTTTATGGACCCCGTGGGCAATCTGAAAGAGGTGAATTAGAAATAGGTTATATCCCTTGATATAGGAAAGGACCAGAAATCCTTTATCAAAAACTCCTGAAGTACATAAATTTAGGTTCAATTATAATCTTATGAAAGTCTGACACAAATATTGTGCACAATATTTTCTTTCAACACAAAAAATTTGTGACTAGTGAAGAGATCAGGAAGCATTTAAGTGTTTATTATCTACTAGCTGAACTAGGGTTGGGAATACAATGGAAAAAAACACAAATCAATTTCTATTCATAGGACTCATATTACAATATCAATTTTTCATAGGATCTACCAGAGCAGATCAATTTCCACATTTCATTTTTGTGGTAATCCATGTTTGATGCCATTTTAGGAGAAGTGAACCATGAATACCTATAACTTTGGCTGGCATGGAATTTGGCATAAGAATCCTAATTTATTTCATGAAGGTCACACTTAAGTGGGTTCCTACTGCTTGTTTGCATTTCTCAAATTGAATAATAAATCTGCAATTTTTTTTGATTCCTATTTTCTCCTTATTTCATGCCTTTTTATATGAGATGAGGAGAGGGAGATAGTATTGAGGGCAGGTGGCAGAATTGTGTGTTTAAGGAGAAATAAGAGAATTTAAATGGGAAAATTCTTTTATTTTTTTGGTTTTAGCAAGGCAATGGACTTGTCCAAAGTCACAAAGCTAGGTAATTATTAAGTATCTGAGTTCACATTTGAACTCAGGGCCTTCTGACTCCAGGGGCTGGTACTCTATCTACTGTGCCACCTGATTGCCCCAAGATGGGAAAATTCTTGAGCGCATGAACCATTTATTTACATTAATTAAAAAAACAGCAAGAAAAAATACTTAATATCAGAAATTAACACAACGCATTGTCAACTTCTTTTTAACATTTCCTCAGTATTTTTGCTTGTGAATTCTACACCAAGCAATGAATTCTTAAGACTTTGGTCTGCTCCATGAAACTGTATCTGACTACTTTTAACAGTACCAATCCATGTAACATGAACATTGGGAAAATGCTAAATTATGGATCAAAATTATGTAGAACTGATTCCATGTATCAATGACTAGATATAAAATAAACACCAAGTAAAATCAAATATATTATAGGTAAATAACTTGTTAAAGTAAATTCCATTTTAGTTGACAGCCACATTTAATGTTAGGCTTTTAGCTCATTTTTACCATTGACAAAAAAAATGGCAAACCTCTTGAGTGGATTGTAAGCTTTGCTGACTGTGTATTGAGAAATTCATAAGCAAGGACTGGATGCTACTGGGTGAACCCATGCAAACAACAGGTTGTAAAAGATTCCCAAAACAAAACCTAGAGCTCACTATAGATGACACAATGAAGACTAGAGAGAAAAGCCAAATAGTAATGCTACACCATTCAGCTCCAAGAAGCACATTATTTATAGTGCAGTCCACATATGGCCACTGCTAAATGTCAAATCAGTAGTCTTAGAGTTATACTTTGGAACCAATAGAGTTCACAGATTCAAAAAGATATGCAAAGTGACAAAAACCAAACTTTACAGTTTAAACTGACAAAACTCAATTGCTTGTAGTTTCTTAAACTCTAGATGAAAAGCCTATTTTCCCTAATAAATAGTAACTGGAGTCTAAGGATTTTCATGGCTTTTTCATAGCCTGATCAGTCAGCCTAATTGCTCTGGGAAAAGGATTTATCAGTTAAATGTAGTTAAATGTATGATAATACAATTTAACTTGTACTATGACAATTCAGCTTAATTCCGCTGCAGGCAGTACAATTCAGGGAATAGGCATTCACTCCTCTACTCTTTGACTTCATTTAAGAAAAATTTTCTAAGAAATCAATCCAATTGTAGAAACAAGGACTGAAGGGCATTGATGGGATTCAAACATTTGTGTACTCCAGTACCCTTAATTAAACTACAGCTTTAGATCAAACTAAGGCTTTTTTCTTTGCACATCAACTTTAAATATGTGGAATCCACACAGAATTGATGGCTGCTTTTGCATCAAGATTCCAAAAGTTATGTTTTAATAACTGGCATATAAAAAAGCCTAACTACAGAATTCTATTTTGGTTCTTTTAACTCAAGATAGATAATAGAGATATCTACTAAGCAATATTAATTATCTTCTAAAGAAAGGTCATCTGGAACCTTATTAAAGATAATTACTTGGCTGAAATAAATGTTTGAGAGGAGGGGCAGGATATCCTTTAATCAAAGAATGTAAAATAATTCAGAACTGTTTGTTTTTATGTATTTCATTACACTTTGAGAAATGAAAGATCTAACATTTTAATGCCTAAATGTACAAGGCTTTAGAAGATGTCTAAAGGTATACTGCATTATTGCACCTCTGAGTTTTTATTTCCCAACCTGGGGTATTTTTGCCTCATACACACTCTCTTTTAAAAAACAAACAAACAAAAGAAAAACCTTCATTCTACACTCACAAACACATATTCAGCATAAACTGTGCAGTCTTCCACGGTTACCAGATGCTGCAGAAAACTTTAAGGAAAAAAATGTTTCATTCACTAGAATTTTAGAACCTTATAAGTAGACTCCCAAACCTGCATACTTCCAGCCACCTTTGAGTTGCATGCTGTAGCAAAACAGTCAGCACCTCTCAAATAGATATTGCTGCAGAGACAGATCTGAATTCAGCAGATAAACTCTTGTGTACAACACCATCCATCCCTAGGAATTCCAAGATGGCACAATGGTTATAATCATTATTGCTATCATTGAGCATTTGGAATTAAGGAATGTCAATACTTTTTTTGTTGCAGTTAAAATATGGTACCTTTCGTTGTTTGGAAAAATAAGCTAATTCCATAAAGTATACCATTTTACTTGGTTCTTAAAATAATAGAAATTCAATGAATTATCCGTTGATAATGTTCCTCTATTCATAATATGAACTAGAATTCATTTCCTGAAATCCGAAATGTTTTTAAAAATAAACTGGCCCCTCAACAAAGAAACCGTGGTTGGTGAAATATTAGCCATACCTGCCACAGAACAAGAAAGAGGTAAGCTTAAATCAATTATTCAAAGGCTCTACAAGTCCAATCCTAAAAGAAGCCTTTTCAAATTTAAAAAAATTATTTGATTTAAAAAAAATCTTTCAGTTAATATGGGAATGAATAACAAATATGCAGGGCTATAAATTCAGTTATCTGTTGTTGCCAGGACAGAACATCCTCTGATGAATAAAAATTCTGTTTTTAAAGAATCACCCAATTATGTAAAACAGATATGCTCAGGCTTCCCATGGATCTAGCTTTTAATTTTTAACCAGTTAACATTTATATTCAAACTATATATCAAATAAGAGGTGGGGTAGGGTAGGGAGGGCCCTTTTCTAAGTTTAAGACACTGGAATAATGACAAGTATTTGAAAATTTGATGATAATTTCTAGGATGGTATAGAATTAAGACATTAATACTAGTTCTTATGAAATTTACAGAGCAGAGTAGGCTTGGCATTTCAATTAAAATTCTTATTTTAAAACACAAGACTAGGCTGTTCAGCACATCAGATGTGAATTCTCCCTCTGCAGCATTATCACATGCGTCATCAATTACTGCCATGCCTAAGACTAGCGTCATGCCAGCACATTAAGACAGAAGGTACTATATGCAGTGTTCACTGGACCAGAAGAACAGAAATAAGAAGGGGAAGTGGGGAGAAAAGAAACCCTAGAAGAAATTTTTTAAAAAAAGAAAAAAAGAAAAAAAAAAGGCAGACCGTGCAATACAAACCAGATCATGGCTGCTTAGCTAATATGGGCCAACTGCTGTGGAAGAAAAATGTCGAACACCCCAAGTTGTGTAAATTTCTGTAAACATCTAAACACACACACAAACATACACAACACCAACCCTATGTAGGAATATAAATGCATGTTGATCCTTTTCTATGTTGCGCTTTTTTGAAAAATAAAAGTAAAATATACTATTATTATAGATAACTAATTTGTGTTTTCTTTTGGGAAAAATAAGATCATATATGCCCTTGAAAAAAATTTAGGACTAACTAGAATGACTAGAAATGTCATTCATTTGTCCATTAATGGTTTCACATATTTCTAGGGGCAACTAGGTGGCACAGTAGATAGAGTGCCAGGCCTGGAATCAGGAAGACTCATCAGAATGCAAATCTGATCTCAAACACTTACTAGATGTGACCCTGGAAAGTCACTTAACTCTGCTTGCCTCAGGTTCCTAATCTATAAAATGAGCTTTAGAAACAAACGGCACACCACTCCAGTATGAATCAGACACGAGTGAAAAACATTTGAACGTATATACTCCACCACTGAAAATGAGAGTGAATCTGTTTATACCAATATTAAGTACCACCACAGGTTTAGAAATTCTTCTATGCTTTATGGCACTGGAAGGCAACAATGGACTATTCAAAAATTCAGAATTTTTTTTTAACTAGGAAATAAACCACCTACTTTACAACTTGGAATCAATTATATCCATAACGAAGAAAAGAGGGGTGGAAAAGAAACTACAAAACAAAAATACTGAGCTATTCTGTTCCTAATAAAATGGACTCTATTATAATCCAAAGATAAATCTACCATCCCTTACTGTTTTTAATGGCAAAATTTCACAGCTCATCAATCTGTATATAAGGTAATTTGACTAGTTAAACAAAAATAAATTAATAAAAAGTTTAAAAGGATCAAGATACATTTTACTCCTCAAATTTTACAGGGGGGGAAAAAAGAGCTTAAATCTTGCTACCTTTATTGGTATGGGCCAAAATGATACATTTCCATTTTAAAAAATTAATTTGTCTTTAAATACCTAAATTATGAACCAAAATACATGAGACTATACCCCCAACCCAACTAGATTAAAATACAGACTAGAGAACAGCAACTCTACACTGCTACAATCCATCATTAATCATATGTGACTGCTTCCAAATCAAATACCATCCAAATGCTAACTAGCTTGTTGGTAGCCCAAAAAATAAACATTGAACATCTTACCGATTCTATAGGTTTGTCTAGTGAAGCTTGTTCAATCTCCAAGTGTCCTTCTTCATACTGATCGAAGTGATTACCCTGTAAGAGAATTACTACAGTTATCTTTAAAAGATTAATAATTTTTTAAAAAAGTGATTTCCTACTCCAAAGATGTAATTTAAGTCTGATAATGTTTTTTTTTCTTTTCAGGACATAGATATCTGAAAACAAATTGAAAAAGTTAGGTGTTGCTTTTTTTAAAGCCAAGTTTTTGTTTCATTGATGAATCATTTATTCCCCTTCTCCACTTCCTGGATTTGTCTTTTTTATAGATCCAATTTTTATTAAGATTATGAGGGAAGGGGCAGCTAGGTGGCGTAGTGGATAGGACACCCACCCTGGAATCAGGAGTAGCTGAGTTCAAATCTGACCTCAGACACTTAATGGCCTTGGGCAAGCCACTTAAAGCACTTTGCCTAGCAAAAACCTAAAAAAAAAAAAAAAAAAAAAAAAAAAAAATTTAAGGGGAAAAAATGCATGTTATTCTAACTTCAAAATATACTTCATAAAATGGACAATTTTAAATATCATCTCTTCACAGAATGCCAATTTAAATAAACTATTCATAATGTAGAATTTTGAAAGAGGGCAACCTTTCGTTTTACTTTTAAAATATTTTATTACTATCTCTTCAATTTATATCATCTATATTTCTAAATATCAGTCCTCTCCCTACCAGTACTGAACTGGAGTCTGAAGCTACACAACTTCAGGGCAAGAGATGGCCCCAGATTCAATAAGGATCAGTCTCATGCTTGACATGAGAGAATACAGAAGAGTCAAGTGGCTTATACCGAATTGCTTATACCGAATAGGAATATTTTCATTTTCAGTGCAAACTGAGGATAGGACCTATTTCCCACGCCTCTATTAATCTCAGACTAAGGAGCCTTGCAGTTCCTACTGGACCTGTAGAGCTGTCCTGGTGGGAAGATGACCACAACAGAAATCTATTGGACCTCCAACTTGGAAGTCTAGGACTATGTCACCCAGACTCAAATGGAGTAGGAAGTTTGCGAAATTGAAACCACAAAGGCAGTGATTGGACTTTACCCTAGACTAACCAGGTTCCGGGACTGAGCTGTCCCTGAGATCCTTGAAGAACAGGATAGCCAGAGAACAGTAAAGAATGCCAATCAGAACCAAACCAGGTTTATCTATAACCCTTCATAAGAACGTAAAGCCTGACTGAAAAACAAAATTCCGATTCAGAAAGTATGGTTGAAAAGAATAATCGATGCATCCAAAAAAATTGCCAACAGAAAGACACAAAACAGAAAAACTAGTGATCCTTTATGGCTTGTAAATAGTATCCAAGCTATACTTCACATATAGTTGAAGAAAAAATAGACTAAATTTTTCACTTTATGACACTGTCTAAAGGCAGATAAGGAGATAGCTATAGTAAGATAGGCTCTCTGACACAACTGGATGCTCTGAAGAATTATCTAGTCACTCTAAAAATATTTTTTAACTTTATGACACTGCCTACAGATAAGTGATTTTTAACCCTTCTGAAATTGTACCATCATACCATTGTAATTCAAATGCTAGAACAGAAGAAAATAATGCTGACAGCATATCTTGAAATAACAGATGACAGCATAAAATATCAATACATCAACATTTATTAATCCCCTTTGATATGCTAGGCACTGTAAGCTCTCAAAGAGCATACACACACACACACACACACACACACATACATATAGATATAGATGACATAGTTGGACTTAGTGACAGGAAGACTGAATTCTAACCCTGCTTTCAAACATTTAATAACTATTACTCTGATAAAGTCACAGAGTCTCTCTTAGACTGTTTTCTCATCTGAAATATGATGATAATAAAAGCATCTACCTTAAAGGGTTGTTGGGAAGATCAAGTGAGATAAAAAGATGCAAAGTTCATTGGGGCAAGGTACTTTTTGGACAGTTTGGTGGCACAGAGTCAGGAAGACTGATCTTCCTGATTTCAAATCTGACCTCAGACACTGAGCAGCTGTGTGACCCTGGGCAAATCACTTAACTCTGTGTGCATCAGTTACTCATCTATAAAATGAGTTGGAGGAGGAACTGGCAAACCATTCCAGTATCTAGCTTGAGTAGACACCAGGAAGGGGAAGGAAAGCATTATAGGCATAGGATATGGGACAGAATTAAGTAAAGACATAAAGACAGAAGGTAGAAGACAGGATTATCTCTATGAGGAACAGACACCAAACAGTGTGGATATGAAGGAGAGTAATGGAAATAACATAAGGTTGTAAAAGTGGGTTGAGGAGAAGTTGTGAAGATCTTTAAATGTCAAACGAGTGAGACTAGAAGTAACAAGGAACCACTAGGATCTATTAAAGTAAAGGAAGAAATGAATCTAATCTATGCTTTGGCAACTGCATGGAGGATAGACTGGGGTACAGAGAAATTAATATAAAGAGATAAAATTGGAGGCTACTGTAATAAGTCTTTGCCAACAGTAATGAGGCCTGAGCTAGGGCAATGGTACTGGTAAGTAGAAGGTGGATGAATTAAAAACATCTATTTTAAAGTGTCTAAGGTTATACTATTTCAAAACACACACACACACACACACACACACACACACACACACACACACACACAGAGTTGCAAGAACCTAAACCTATGAGAGAGATAGGATAAGGGTCTAGGTATATTTGTTCAACTCTGGGGTATAATACAAATGATCCAGAAAAGAAAACTGATAGAAATCAATCAGACAAGGAGGAGAACCAAGAGAGAACACTGTCACAAAAATGTGGAAAGGGAAATGATAATGTTGTCAAATGCTGCAGAAGAGATTAAGGACAAGAACTGTGAAAAGGGTTCTAGATGTGGCAATTAACAAATCAAATGGTAATTTGTGGAGAAAACAGTTTCAGATATGAGTGTGAACACCAGATTTGAATGGACAGAAACTCAGTTGAAAGAAAGCAAAAAGATAAGGAAGTTTTTCTGAGTAGGACTGTGAAAAGAAAGAGATTTATTTGCTATGACAGATTTAGGAAATAGCAGAATATGACTAGTTTTTAAAGGATAAGAGAAATTATGCTTACAGTAACCAATTAGTCATTCAATAAACATTTATTAGACACCTACTATGGACCAGGTACTGTGTTAAGCACTGGAGTCAAGAGAGAGGTAATATTTAAGAATAGAGAAAAAGAGGAGATAGGTTATAGTGACAATATTCTAGAAATGATAGAAGGGGATGGGACCAGAGAGAGAAAAGGAAGAGAAAATAAAGGATAATATCAAGCTTTTTGATTCAGAGAAGAGTAGAAGAGGGAGTTCACGGCAAATGGTCTCTTTTTCTCAGTAATATATGGGAGTAAAGTTCACAGCTGTAAACTGTAGAGTAGGGATAGTGTGAAAAGCCTAGAAGAAGAAAAAGTTGTGAACAGCAACTGTGGGCATTGAGACAGAAAATCATTTAGGCCAAAGTTAGAAGACTGCTTTGCTGAAATCAGGTCCATATGAGATTAAATAACAATTTGTAATGAACTCCACCAGGATATTTGTGTGAGTTTCTTCAGTACTATTTAATAGCATGTAGAAGTCAAAGTAAGGTAAGCTTAAGGCAGGGTATCAGGGCAAAGGATTTGAGAGAAAATCCCCAAATCAGTAAATCACTACTCTTAATGTTCAACTATTGTAGGGAATGTAGAACAGGTATATAGAGAAGATGCATGAAAACGGTAGATATCACCCAAATTCTACCATTAACCTTAATTCATTCTTATATATTCTCTCTCTCTCTCTCTCTCTCTCTCTCTCTCTCTCTCTCTCTGATCCCCTCCCTCCCAAATGATTAATGGTTCCCATAATCTTTTGTTCACTACTTAAACAAAAAACACATTTTTAAAGATTTTTAATACAGTGCAGCAGGGTATTTTACCAAAAAAAAGTCTAAAACTTAACACAGGATTTTTTTCAAATGTTATTACAAGCTGGAAAGAATGGTATGGTCAATCCTCTATATTCTTGTGTTTAACTTTAGACTTCTTTAGACTTCAAGTATTTGTTCAAACTTATAAGCATTTTCATTTTCACATTGCAACCAAGCACATTCACCAATATGTGATGAGAGGCACAATACAAACTGGTCTTGTTTACCTTAAGCCAGTAAAGTAGTCCCCAGGCATTTGTTCCATGTTTTCATAGTTTGCCTTTAAAACTCAAATTCTGCATTATAATTATGCCCCCTGAGGCAGCTAGGTGACACAGTAGATAGAGCACTGGCCCTGGAGTCAGGAGTACCTGAGTTCAAATCCAAGCTCAAACACTTAATAATTATGGAGCTGTGTGGCCTTGGGCAAGCCATCTAACCCCATTCACCTTGCAAAAAACTAAAAAAAAAAATTATGCCCCCAAAGAGCTGTGCTAGTTCAGCTGGGCTCTAAGTTTACAAAAGTCCAGGGATGTGGCGCAGTGAGAAAATAAATGTATTACATAAATTTCATGCCAAGAAGGCCTGTAACAGCTATTGGTTTGAATATTATCCTCAAGAAAGTTGAGAACTGACTGTACAGCAATGTTTAATTTTTAAATTTTATCATCAGATTATACCTTGATTCTCACAGTTGCTTTACTTTTTTTAAATCAAAGATAGTAAGCTTTAATATTTATTTATTCTCATTTTGTACAAATAATTATACATTAATAAAATATTCTTGTTTAAGAGTAAACAAAATAACCCCTCCCCCAAAAATATAGACTCATTTGAGCAATAAAGGGGAGAGAAAAAAATTAAAATTAAAATTAAAAATAATAATAATAATAATTGTAGGTATGGCCAGGTAGCGTAGTATGGAGCACCACCACTGGAGCCAGGAGCACCCGAGCCCAAATCTGGCCCCATACACCCCAAAATCACCCAGCTGTGTAACATGCAATCCCACTGCCCTGCAACCCCCCCCCCCAAAAAAGACCAAAATAAACTAAAATAGTAATAATAGTAGGGGTGGCCAGGTGGCAGACAGAGCACTGGCCCTTGAGCCAGGAGCACCCGGGTCCAAATCTGGCCTCAGACACCCAAAGATCACCCTGCTATGCGGCCCCAGGCAGGCCACCCAGCTTCATTTGCCCTGCACACCCCCAAAATAATAATAATAGTAATAATAATAATAATAATAATAATAACAATAATGACAATAATAATAATAATAAATGTGCTTCAGTCTGTGTTCCAATACCACCAACTCTGTCATGGGTGGATCACATTCTTTATGGTAAGTCCATCACAAAAGTTACTTCTATATTTTTCCACTATTGCCACTGCAACTCCCTCCTTTCGTATTTCTCCACTACCATGTACTATATTTTCTCTCTCCTTTCATTCTGTCTCTGCTGTAGGGTAGCTGAGTGGCGCAGCAGACAGATCCCTGACCCTGGGGCCAAGAGGCCCCGAGCCCCCATACCACCCTTTAGGCACAGCATCCACCTGGCCCTATGGTCCCAGACAGACCATCCAATCCCAGCCCCTTGCAAGAACTAAAAAAGAAAATGTGTTATATCTGACCACTCTCCCCCCATGGTCCATCCTCTCCTCCTTTATTCACATCTCCATCCCTTCCCCCTGTCCCCTCCCTTCTTACTCCAGATGCCTATACCCCATTGAGTATATATGCTGTTTCCTCTCCTAGCCACCTCTGATGAGAGCAAAGATTCTCTTATTTGCCCTTGCCTTTCCTCCCTTCCATATCATTGCAATAGCTCTTTGAAATAAAGAAAAATCTTATTATATGAAATATCTTGGCCTATTCCCCCTCTCCTTTTTCTGTCTCCCATTACATTTCCCTTTTTTCTATTGACTCCATTTTTATACAACATTTTATCTTCAAATTTAGCTTTCTCCTGTGCTTCATCTATAAAAGCTCCTTCTACCTGCTCTGTTAATTGAGAAGGTTCATATGAGTATTATCAATGTCATTTTTCTATACAGAAATACATGCAGTTCATCATCATTAAGTCCCTCATATTTTCCCCTTCTCCTCCAATCTCTATGCTTCACCTGAGTCCTGTATTTGAAGATCAAACCTTCTGTTCAGCTCTGGCCATTCTAACAGGAACATTTTAAATTCCCCTGGTTCATTGAAAGTCCATCTTTTTCCCTGGAAGAGGACATTCAGTTTTGCTGGGTAGTTGATTCTCAGTTGCATTCTAAGCTCTTTTGCCTTCTGGTACATTATATTCCAAGCCCTACAAGCTTTTAATGCTAGTTGCTGCTAAGTCCTGTGAGATGCTGATTGCAGCTCCACGATATTTGAATTGTGTCCTTCTGGCTGCTTGTAATATTTTCTCTTTGACTTGGGAATTCTGGAACTTGGCTATAATATTCCTAGGGATTGTTTTTTTTGGATCTCTTTCTGGGGGAGATCAGTGGATTCTCTCCATTTCTATTTTGCACTCAGCTTCTAGGATATCAGGGCAACTTTCCTGTAGTCATTCTTTGAAAATGATGTCAAGGCTCTTTTCCTGATCATGAGTTTTAGGTATTCCAATAATTTTTAAATTATCTTACCTAAATCTGTTTTCCATATCAGTTGTTTTTACAATGAGATGTTTCACATTTTTTTCTAATTTTTCATTCTTTTGGTTTTGAAGTATTGAGTCCTGATTTCTTGGGAAAATCAGCAATCTCCCTGAGTTCTGTTCTTTGTCTGAAGGATTTGTTTTCCACATAGAGCTTTCTTATCTCTTTTTCTATCTGGACAATTTTGCTTTTTGAAGCATTCTTCTCCTCAATAACTTTTAGAACTATTTTATTCATTTGACCTAAGCTGGTTTTTAGCATTCTATTTTCTTCAGCATTTTTTTGGAAATCCTTGACTAAGCTGCTGACTTCATTTTCATGTTCTTCCTGCATCTCTCATTTCTTTTCCCAATTTTTCTTCTATCTCCCTCATTTGATTTTCAAAGTCTTTTCTGAGCTCTGTCATACCCTGATCCCAATTTCTGTTTTCCCAATTTCTGTTTTTCTTTCAGTCTTTAGATGCAGGAGCTTGGACTTCCTCATCTTCAGATTGAGTGCTTTGACCCTTTTTGGAATCATAGAAAAAGTATTTCTCAATTTCTCCTCTTTTTCCACTGCTTACTCATTTTCCCAGCCTGTGCCTGTTTTTGGGGTGCTTCCTGAGCTTTTGGGACACTCCCACAAGGATCTCAGTGTGTGAGGCTCTGTCCTCCCTCCTGGTCTGTGAATTACCATAAGCGCCCCCCCTCTGCTACGGGGCTGAGGTGGGGGAGGGGGCCCTAGACTGTGATCAGGATCTGAATGTGGTCAGAATCCAAGTCCTATTCCAGGGACAGAGGACAGAGCTCGGCAGTCTCTCTCTGCTCCCTCCCTAGGCTCTGCTCCCATGCCCTGGGGGCTCCTGCTTACGGGTTTCTGTTTCCTGTTCCTGGATCTGGGCTACCCTGGCCACACTGCTGTGTGCCCTGAAGGCTGGGCTTCACATGCTTGCTCTGGCAGAGGTCCCCTGTTGTTCCCCCAAAGTGTGCCCAGTGCTCCCTGGCGTGTAGATCAGGAAATTCCCCCACTGCTGTGATCCGAGGCTCTCAGCACCCTGGGGCTTCCTCCAGGAGGCTGAAGTTCCTTTGCTCGGGTGTGCCACCCCTCCGACCCGGGGAGCAGAGCCTTTCGGCTCTTTTCCAGGTTACCTTGAGTTGGAGAACTGCCTCCCTGTCTCTTGAAAATTTAGTTAAGAGTCCTTAGTTTATAAGTTTTATGAGAGAGCACCTAAGAAACATCCTCTCTTCTCACCATCTTGGCTCTGCACCCCCCCCACGGTTGCTTTTCAAGAGTTTGTTCGAGTTTATATTTCTAACTTGAAACTGGAGATATAGATAAGGAAGAAATATGCATAAGGATGTATTTTATTTGGGGAGCAGTTTTTGATTTGTTATTCTCAGGCTATTAAAGTTCATTCAAATTTCATAAATCAATATCTAATCAAATACCTAATAAAGTCAAGGGAAACTGTAATCATAAAGATATGAAACATAAAATCAAGAAACTATAAAGCTGTAAGCACCCTTAGAGATCAAATCTAATTACCTCATTTTAAAGGTGATCCAGAGATGAAATGATTTTATCTAATATCAAATATGTAATTAATGTCAGAAAGAACTAGAAGCCTGACTCCAGATATTAACAGTAAATG
Organism: Macrotis lagotis; assembly: GCF_037893015.1. Classification (NCBI taxonomy): domain Eukaryota; kingdom Metazoa; phylum Chordata; class Mammalia; order Peramelemorphia; family Peramelidae; genus Macrotis; species Macrotis lagotis. The sequence goes on from NC_133659.1 coordinate 195,900,306, forward strand.
CTTTTTCCTCTAATATCCAACATTTTTGAGTAAGAATAATACAATTTAAAATTTTTAAAAATTAATGTACTATCCACAACTGTATTATTCATTGAGAAAATGTCAACATTTTATGAATTCAATAATTTTTAAAACTTAATTTCCTGAGCCCAGGAAGGGGAATAAAGGAAGGAATGCATTACAGGTACAGGATATTTTTATTTTAATAAATTTATATCATTAGGAAAAATAACAAAACATTTATCTGTGATAATACATATTCATGACTAAAAAGTCACGTTTGCTACTTTGTGGATTCTTGGTCTCCTTGCAAAAACTTCCTACCACCTGAAGAGGATGAAACCAATGATCTCTATCACATTTTCTTTCTGAAACACATTCTTTATAAACCTTATCATAAAAAGATTGGTATATATGTGAAGTATCAAACTTTTGTCAAACCATATTATTATTAATGCAAATGGAAAATATTTAAAAATATAATACAAAGAATGTTAATTTTTGCTTTCCTGAGTCAATATGCTGCTATCAATAGGAATCAGTTTCTATTTGAGTTCGATGCCAGTGTTATAAATGGCTCAAAGAAGTTGGATTTTTGACACAAAAATAATAAAGAATTAAGAGTATACCTGGGGGCAGCTAGGTGACAGTGGATACAGCACAAGCCCTGGAGTCAGGAGGATCTGAATTCAAATCCAAACTCAGAAACTTAATAATTGTTTAGAGGTGTGACCTTGGTCAAGTCACTTAACCTCAAAGCCTTAAATACATTAAGTTTTTTTAATAAACAGTATACCTTTAAGTTTTCACCTGTATTTTTAAAAGTTTCTGAAGAAATTATGAAATATGAATGCAATATACTGTAAGAAATGACCAATATGAGAATGTAGATAAAACAATAAGATTACTATATGATACAATGAAGAAAGGAATATTCCAAATGCTTAGATCTTTGCATTTATGAAACATGAGATTACTACAATCATTTCTTACTGTGTAATGTTTATCTACTTCTATTCCATGATCTCATTAATCTATTTCTTAGCTAATACCAGATAATTTTGATAATCACCACTTTATAATTCAGTTTAATATCTGGTACTTCTAAGACCTCCTACCTTTACATTTCCCCTCTATCAAGTCCTTTTATATTTTAGAACTGTTGTGCCTCCAAATAATTATTTTTCCAGTTGATTGAAATAAATTTTTTGTAATTTAATTGTCAGAACTGTCATCTTTATTACATTAGCTCTTCCTATCTATGAACAATGAACATTTTTTTTGTTGTTGTTTTTTTTGGTTTGTTTTTAGGTTTTTTGCAAGGCAAATGGGGTTAAGTGGCTTGCCCAAGGCCACACAGCTACGTAATTATTAAGTGTCTGAGGCTGGATTTGAACTCAGGTACTCCTGACTCCAAGGCTGGTGCTCTATCCACTGCGCCACCTAGCCGCCCAAACAATGAACATTTCTAAAATTATTAAATCTGACTTGTTTGCATAAGAAGTTTAAAATTATCTTCATATATTTCCTGGGTTTATTTTGGCAGGTTTACTCCCAGGTATTTCATGCTGTTTACCCTTTCCTTCATTTCTTATAGCACAACAATTTTCCATCATATTCACATACTACAATCTGTTCAGCCATAGCTGATGAGAATTCTAGTAAAAAGAGTTGATGCTCTCTCAGACTGGGCAATATGACCAGAAAGAACAATGATCAATGTTGGAAGAGATGTGAGAAATCTAAGACACTAATACATTGTTGATGGAGCTGTGAACTCATCCAGCTTTTCTGGAGAGCAATTTGGAATTATGCCCAAAGGGCAATAAAAGCAATACCATTACTGGGTCTATACCCTGAAGAGATCATGGAAAAGAGTAAAAACATCACCGGTACAAAAATATTCACAGTGACTGTTTGCGGTAGCAAAGAATTTGAAATTGAATGGATGTCCATCAATTGGGGAATAACAACAAACTGTGGTATATGTACCTTATGGAAACCAGGAGGGATGGGAAATCAGAGAAGCCTAGAAAGACTTGCATGAACTGATGCTGAGTGAGATGAGTAGAACCAGAAGAATATTGTACACCCTAACAGCAACATAGGGTGATTGATCCACCTTAATGGACTTGTTCATTCCATCAGTGCAATAATCAGGGACAATCTTATGGTTATCTTCAATGGAGAATACCATCTGTATCTAAAGAAAGAATTGTGTAATTTAAACAAAGACCAAAGAATATTACCTTTAATTTTTTTAAAAAAGTTACGTTATTATATAATTTTGTAAATAATATGTAATCTCTTATTCCTTTAATATATGATTTTTCTCTCAATGCATTTAATTTTGATCAATGTATAGTATAAAAACAATGTAAAGACTATCAGACTAGGGAGGGGAGATAAGGAGGAAAGCAAGATTAAGGGGGAAAATTGTAAAATTCAACAAAAATTAAAGAGACAAACTTCTGATCAGATTTAAAAAAAGTTAATTTCCTTAGTTTGTTTCTACTGGACTAATCCCTCTCAATCTCTCCTTATTTGATTTCCCCTTTCCCCTATTGAATGAAATATATTTCTGTACCAACTTTATGTATTCTCTCCCTCTGATCAGTTAAACTGAAAATAAACATTGTTCAATGTTTCCCACTACCATGCTCCAACTTGTTTGTATAAACTTCTACCAAATATGTGAGATAATTCTGCCAATTCTTCCTCTATTATATTCTTCTTCCCACTTTCCATTTTTCTTTAAATTTAAAACAATAAAATAATTCCTGCAACCTCTGCCACATTAGATTCCCTCTATGATTCTGATAACAAGGTTTCTGAGAGTACATGTATATCATTTATCCAAATTACAATGTAAAAACAATCTTTTTTATGTATCTCTAATCTCCTCTGAACCTTACACTTTTTATGCTGTTCTGTTTTTTCACCAGAAATATTTCATGATCCTCTATCTCATTAAGTGACTATTTCCCCCCTTCTGAGAATTATACTCACTTTTACTGGCTAAACTCTTCCTGGTAGCAAGCCTAAATCCTTTGCCTTCTGAAACAACATATTCCAAGCTTTCCTTTCCTTTACAGTGTTAACCACAAATGGCACCTTGGTGCTTGAATTCTTCTTTTATAATTGCTAGCTGTGTTCTTTTTTTTCTTTTTTAAACCAGAAGCTCTGAATTTTCCTTGGAGTTCTCATTTTGTGTTTTCTTTCAGAGGTGATAGGTGGATTCCTTCTATTTCTACTTTATCTTTTGGTTCTAAGAGATGAGTTATTTTCTTTCATCATTTCTTGAAACAGGATGTCTAAGCTCTTTTTTTCTGGCTGTGTTTTCATGTAATCCAATGATCCTTAAATTATCTCTCCTAGATATGCTTTCCAAGTGTGTTGTTTTTTGCTGTTTCCTTCCCCAGCTCATTTTAAGGATGAGAAAACAAAGGCATGTAGGATTAAGTGACTTGCCCAGGATCATACTGATAGTAAGTGTAGGTGGTCACATTTGACCTCAGGTCTTCCTGATTCTAGGCCCAGCACTCTATTCACCAAGCCACACTTGTTGCCCTCAATCGCTGACATTATAAAAGCTCTTTCAGTGGGATTTTTTTTTGTTTATTCATTTTTTCAATCTACTTTCTTGTTTTGTTTTTTTTAGGTTTTTGCAAGGCAAATGGGGTTAAGTGGCTTGCCCAAGGCCACACAGCTAGGTAATTATTAAGTGTCTGAGACCAGATTTGAACCCAGATACTCCTGACTCCAAGGCCGGTGCTTTATCCACTACGCCACCTAGCCTCCCCTCAATCTACTTTCTAGCTGTGAACCTTATGTTAAGGCTGTGCCCTGCTTAATTCTAATGGGAGCATCTGAGCTAAGCTTTTGTCCTTTTTGGTCCTGCTGCTTTCCTGGCATACTGAATTTGTGTCACTCTACAATCTTAGGGACAGTTTGGCAGCTTGAAGCTTTCAGTGCACCCACATAGTTTGAGCTCTACACATTCCTAAATTGGGTTTGGGAACTGAGCAACACACCTATGGCTTTGTCTCTACTTGGACTGCCAGTATACTTTTTTTTATGTTGTTTTTCCAAGGCAAATGGGGTTAAGTGGCCCAAGGCCACATAGCTAGGTAATTATTAAGTGTCTGAGGCTGGATTTGAACTCAGGTACTCCTGACTCCAGGGCCAGTGGTCTATCCACTGAGCCACCTAGACGGCCCTGCCAGTATACTTCTAAAGGACTCAGCCATTATCATTATCATTATCAGTCAACTGGAAAGCTCTGCTGATTCAGAGTTAACTATAGGCTCACCTTTAATCTCAAATAACCTGCCTTGATGCAGGCTTTGGACTTGGCTAAAGGAAATAACTGAGATGCCTCTCAACTGCTGAAGACAGAGACATAAAACTGCTGGTTTGCTTCTGAACTTGCCATTTTCTTAGTACAAAAACCAAGGTTCCATGGCCTTTTCCTAGAACACTCTAGGAACAGGTCCCTCAGTCAGCTCTGGAATTGTGACCCAGATCTAAGTAGTAAGCCCCAGAGCTGCCAGCTGGAAGGTATTTCTGTACAAGGTCAGGGTTCTCTGAGGTGGATCAGAGAACTCTTCTTGTCCTGGTTTTTTTCTCTTCCCTTTACTTTATTGCTCAAGCAAGTCTATATTTATGGGGGAGGGGGTATTTCATTTACTCTTAAACAAGAATATTTTATTAATGTAAAAAAACATTATTTGTACAAAATGAGAATAAATATTTAATAAACTGGAAGAGATCTCTGGAAAAAAAAAGGAGACGGGGCAGGGGGGGAATGAGAGTGATGGAGGAGAGGATGGACCATGGGGGGAGAGTGGTCAGATATAACACCTTTTCTTTTTTACTTCTTGCAAGGGGCTGGGATTGGAAGGCCTGTCCCAGGACCATAGGCCAGGTGGATTCTGGGCTTAAGGGGTGGTATTGGGGCTCGGGGCCTCTTGGCCCCAGGACCAGGGATCTGTCTGCTGCGCCACTCAGCGACCCTATAGCAGAGTCAGAGTGAAAGGAGAGAGAAAATATAGTACATGGTAGTGGAGAAATAAGAAAGGAGGGAGTTGCGATCAGCAATGGCAACGTTGGAAAAATATGGAAGTAACTTTTGCGATGGACTTACTATAAAGAATGTAGTCCACTCATGACAGAGTTGGTGTTGGAACAAAGACTGAAGCATATTTTTTATTATTATTATTATTATTTGGGGAGGGTGCAGGGCAAATGGGGCTGGGTGGCCTGCCTGGGGTCTTTTTTTTTCTTCTTTTTGGTTTTTGCAGGGCAGTATGGATCAGGTGGCTTGCATGTCACATGGCTGGGTGACTGTTGGGTCTATGGGGCTGGATGTGGGCTCGAGTGCTCGTGGCTCCAGGGCTGCTGCTTCGTCCAATGTGCCACCTGGCCATACCTACAATTATTACTATTTTTTTATTTTAATTTTTTTCTCTCCCCTTTACTTTATTGTTCAAGCAAGTCTATACTCATGGGGGGAGGGGGTATTTAGTTTACTCTTAAACAAGAATATTTTATTAATGTAAAAAAATTTGTACAAAATGAGAATAAAAAAATAAAATAAAAAAGAAAGAAATAAAAGAGAAAATATAATCAAAAAAATCTCAAGATATATGCAATATTCCATGTCCATTGAACTGCCACTTACATAAAGGTCAGGGGACATAGCTTCTTATGTCTCCTCTGGGATCAAGATTGTCATTTCTTTAAACAGATGCGGAAATAATTGGTTCATTAATGCAATGTTGGGGGAGTTGTGAAGTGATCCAACCATTCTAGGGAGTAATCTGTAACTATGCCTAAAGGGCTATAAAACCATGCATACCTTTTGACCCAGCAATACCACTATCCCAAAGAGATAAAATTCAAAAAGGAAAAATTCCTAGATGAGCAAAAATATTTATAGTAGCTCTTTTAGTGGTGGTAAAGAAGCAGAAATTGAGGGAATGCCCATCAAATGAGGAATGGCTGAACCAAGTAGATGATTGTGATGGAATCCCATTGTATAAGGAATGATGAACAGATATTTTTTCAGAAAGAAAATATGAACTGATGCAAAGTGAAGTGATCAGAACCAGGAAAACATTGTACAAAGGAATAGCAATATTATATAACGAACTGTGAATGAATTAGCTATAATACAATGATCTAAGACAATTCTGAAACTCTTATGATGAAAAATGCTACCCACCTCCAGAGAAAGAATAAAGTAGAATGCAGATCAAGGCATACTTAAAAACAACAACCACAACCCTACAAACTTTACTTTTCTTGTTTTTGGTCTATGTTTTCTTTTGCAACATGGCTAATATAGAAATAGGTTTCATTTGGGGGGGGGGGGGTTAGGTTTTTTGCAAGGCAATGGGGTTAAGTGGCTTGCCCAAGGCCACACAGCTAGGTAATTATTAAGTGTCTGAGGCCGGATTTGAACTCAGGTACTCCTGACTCCAGGGCCAGTGCTCTATCCATTGAGCCACCTAGCCCCAACCCTAGAAATAGGTTTTGCATGACTGCACACGTATAATCTATATAAAATTGCTTGCCTTGTCAATGAGGGGCAATTGGAAGAGGGAAACTGGGGACTCAAAATTGAAAAAAAATGTTAAAGATTGTTTTTACATGTAATTGAAAAAATAAAAAATAAAATTTTTACATAAAAAAGATTTGTTAAAATTATTGCAAAATTTAAAAAACATTTTTATTCAAATCAAAATAAAATTTCTTTAAAACCTTGACTTTGTGATTTCATCAAAATATAGTTCTTGCTGTGAAAACTCCTGCTATGGAAAATCTACCCCTCAATGAAGAGACAGGCAACTCATCCAAAATTTATATAGTCTAAGAGATTGTCTAGGGTTTCTGAAAGTTTAACTATGAGAGACTTAACTATGGTCTTCTTAACTCTATTTTGCTATGATGTGGAGCAATTAGGTGGTACAGTGGGTAGAGCATCAACTTTGGAATCAGGAGAACTGGAGTTCAGATCTGGACTCAGACACTTGGCACTTACTAGCTCAGTGACTGGGCAAGTCCCTTAACCCTGACTGCCTGGCATCCAGGTTCATCTCCAGTCCTGATTCCTATCTGTCAACTGGACCCAGATGACTCTGAAGGAGAAAATGAAGCTAGTGACTTAGCACAGCACCTCCTTCACTAAAATCCAAATTCATTTGCTTGTCTTGGCATCACCTCCATGGTTCCCTTCCAGAATTAAACAACATCATCAAGCTATGATGCCTCTCAAAAATAGTTTTGAGAAGATAAATAAGCTGAAGGGAAAATGAAATATTTTTCTTTTTTTTATTTAAGGCAATGGTGTTAAGTGACTTGCCCAAGTTCACACAACTAAGCAATTATTAAGTGTCTGAGGCTGGATTTGAACTTAGGTACAGGTACTCCTGACTCCACAGCTGGTGCTCTATCCACTACCCCACCTGGCTGACCTGAAAATGAAAACATTTTTTCAAAAATTTACCCTGTAATGTGGGAAATCTGGGACACTAATACATTGCTGGATGAACTATGAACTCATCCAACCTTTCTAGAGAGTCATTAGTGATTATGCCCAAAGGGCAACAAAAATGTGCATACCCTTTGATCCAGCAATACCACTTCTGATACCCTGAAGAGACCATGAAAAAGGGTAAAACATCACTTGTACAAAAATATTCATAGCAGCCTTGTTTGTGGTGGCAAAGAATTGGGAATTAAGTGAATGTCCTTCATTGGGGAATGGCTTAACAAACTGTGGTACAAGTATGTCATGGAACACTATTGTTCTATTAGAAACCAGGAGGTATGGGAATTCAGGGAAGCCTGGAGGGATTTGCATGAATTGATGCTGGGCGGGATGAGTAGAACCAGAAAAACACTGTACACCCTAACAGCAACATGGAGGTGATGATCAACCTTGATGGACTTGCTCATTCCATCAGTGCTCATTCAATCAGGGACAATTTTGGGCTAACTGTGATGGAGAATACCATCTGTATCCAGAGAAAGAATTGTGGAGTTTAAACAAAGACCAAAGACTATTACCTTCAATTTATGGAAAAAAAAGTTAACTTATTATGTAATGTTGCTATCTCTTATACTTTATTTTTCTTCATTAAGGATATGATTTCTCTCTCATCACATTCAACTGAGATCAATGTATACCATGGAAACAATGTAAACACTAACAGAATGCCTTCTGTGGGGGGTGGGGGGAGGGAAGCAAGAATGGGGGGAAAAAGCTGTAAAACTCAAAATAAAATCTTTCTTAAAAAAAAAAATTTCCCAGAGGCGGCTAGGTGGCACCGTGGATAGAGCACCAGCCCTGGAGTCAGGAGGACCTGAGTTCAAATCCAGCCTCAGACACTTAATAATTACCTAGCTGTGTGGCCTTGGGCAAGCCACTTAACCCTACTTGCCTTGCAAAAAAAACAAAAAAAATTCCCCTTTAGAGAATACTAGAAGTATTTCATTTCTCTGGCTAATTAAAAATTAAAGCAATCAGAGACTAAAACTAACAATTCAGGAAAGGAACTTGTATTAAGAGGAATCAGATAGTATGTCAGAAACTAGGCAAAGATCAACTCAGCCTAAACCAAGATAAGGTTTATTTTAGATAAATTTAGATAAATTATTAGTAATTAGGAGAACAGGGAATAGTTTACCTGTCAAATCTATGGAAAGGGGAAGCACAGTTTATGACCAAAAATGAGATAGAGAACATTATAGGGGCGGCTAGGTGGCGCCCTGGAGTCAGGAGTACCTGGGTTCAAATCCAGTCTCAGACACTTAATAATTACCTAGCTGTGTGGCCTTGGGCAAGCCACTTAACTCCATTTGCCTTGCAAAAACCTAAAAAAAAAAAAAAAAAAAAAAAAAAGTTTATACATAAAATTACTGCAACTAAGATTAAAAAGAATAAAGTAGCTTAGGAAACAATTATTTTTCCAGAGTGATTAAAATGGTTTTTATTATGATATCTTAACAAAATGGCATAGTTCTCTCTTGGTGGGAGAAAGGGGCAGGGAAATCCCAAAATACAAGCTCTTTATACACTCTGAAAGGCTCTGTTCCAGCCCTGTCATGCCAATCATAGGCTGGGATTACAAATCTAATGAACACATTGGATGGGAAACAATTTTTACAACTAGTGTTTCTAACAAAGGATTTATTTCTAAAATATATAAAGAGCTAATTCAACTTTGCATACCCTTTGATCCAGCATTACCTTTACTGGGTCTGTATCCTAAAGAGATCATGAAAAAAGGATAGAAATCCCACCTGTACAAAAATATTCAGCTCTTTTTATAGTGGCAAAGAATTGGAAATTAAGGGGATGCCCATCAGTTGGGGAATGGTTCAACAAATTGTGTTATATGTATATGATGGAACACTATTGATCAATAAGAAATCGATAGGATTTCAGAAAAGTCTGTAAAGACTTGCACGAATTGATGTTGAGTGAAATGAGCAGAACCAGAAGAACATTATACACATTAATAAAAACATGAGGTGATGATCAACCACGATGGACTTGTCCATTTCAACAGTACAACAAATATGTCATTTTTTTCTAATGTTTTCTTTCTTCCATTTGAATCTGATACTTTTCTCACATGTTCAATATTGTTCTATGTTTGGCATGGTTATAAATATAGCACTTAAATCAAATTGCTTTCTATCAGGGGGAAGGGCTTGAAGGGAAGGAGGGAGAAAAATTATAAACTCAAAATCTTGCAAAAAATGATTGGTGAAGACTACCATTGCAGGTACTTGGAAAAACAAATAAGTAAAATATTTAAATTTTTTAAAAAAGAGGAATCAGAAAAGATTTGCCATGGAAGGAATCTAGGAGATGGAGATAAGGAAAGCACAGAAGATAGTCAGTGAAAAAGTCCAGGTTTGGAAACAGAGTGTTTTGTACAAGGAATAGTAGGAAGGTCACTGTCACTTAATCTTAAAGGAGGTGGTGGTGTAATGTTTAAGAATACCAAAAAAGTCAGGAGAATGGATTATAAAGAGCTTTGAATGTCAAACAGAAGATTTTATATTCAATCCTGGAGGTGACAGGAAATAATTGGAGTTTAGGAAAGGGGGAGGGGCAGTTGAGACAGGAATCAAGGTTAATACTTATGATCAGACAGGATAGTAAAATCACTTTGGTGACTGAGAGGATAGGGTACAGAAGGTACAGAAGGTAAAGACTTGTGGCTGGCAGATCAATTAACAATCAATAAACTGCAATAGTACAAGGTATGAAAGTGATGAGGACTTATATCAGAGTGGTGACTATGTTTAAGCAGAGAAGGAATATTCAAGAGATATAATAATAAAATTGACAAAAACCTAGACAGTAGTTTGGATGAGGGGGGGCAAAAAGGGGAGTTTTTGAGAGAACTTAAGGAGTCAAGGGTAAGAACTAGATTTTGAGCCTGGATGAGTTTTGAAAAGAGTAGTGGTGACCTTGATAGTAATAAGAAAATTTGGTAGGAAGAAAGGTAGGGTATTCAATTTCAGATAAACTGAAATTTAAGAAGTTTACAGGACATCTAGTCTGAGATATCCAAAAAGGAATTGGCAATGAGGCTAGCAGGTCATCACAGAGGTTATAATTGAATCCAAGGGATCTGATGAGATCACCAAGTGAAATAATATAGGGGGGAGAAGAGAAGAGGGGCCAGGACAGATCCCCGAGAAACACCATCCAGCATAATTGGCAGGCATGACCTGCCAACAAGGGAGGTCTTGAGAAGAAACATTCAGATAGGGTAAGAGAATCAGGAGGCACTAATATCACAGGAACCCAAAGAGAAAAATATAAGGAAGAAGATAGTGTCAAGGACTGTAGAAAGGTCAGGAAGGATGAGGATTTGAGAATTAGATTTGCCAATTAAGAGATCATTGGTATCTTCAGAGGAGCAGTTTCAATTGGATGATGAGTTTGGAAATCAATGAGTTAAGACAATAATGAGGAAAGGAATAAGAGGTTCCAATTGTAGAGTCTTCTCAAGGAGTTTAGCCATAAAAGAGAGAAATCTATGGGAAGATGATAGAAGTTGAAGTTTCTGAGAATAAGGGAGAGCTGAGCATGGCTGTAGGCAACTGGTACATAAAAGATGTACTGTCATATAAAATCTTTTCTACTTTACATGTGGAAAATTTCATGTTTATTGGGGTTCCAACTCAGAACACCAAAAAGTTAAAAGTGAATTCTTATCAAAAAATATAAACTGAGGGCAGCTAGCATAGTGGATAGAGCATTGGCCCTGGAGTCAGAAGTACCTGAGTTCAAATCCAGACTCTTTAGCTGTGTGGCCTTGGGCAAGCCACTCTTAACCCCATTGCCTTAAATAAATTTTTTTTTAAAAAACCATACGTTTCCATCTTTTATGTCAATTGCTATTAATAATCAGAAGGTTAAATAAAATTCTCAATGGTTGCAGCTAAATGTAGACAGCTTACTGTCAAGAATTATTAGCAATTTAACAATGAGTTTCAAGAGGCAGAAAAATTATAGGGATATTCCAGAAATAGAAAATAATCTAATTTAGATAAAATATCAAGTATATGAAGGAAACAATATTGAAAAGGTAGGTTAGAAACATATCTGCCTTTAACATGATAACCAAGAAAGGAATTCATTTAGTTTCTTCAGATTCAGAAAACCAAAATTATCTCTGGTAATTACCTTTCTAAAATTTTGATGAGAATATTTAAAATTAGTTACCAAGAGATGTGTGATTATAAGAGTATCTCATGTAGCTTTCAAGAATTTAAACTTTTGATTCAGAAGCATTAATAATTTAGAAGCATTAAAATTACAGACAAAGCTGAAATGTCTGTAACTAAAAAAATAAATGATCCACAGGAAAGTATTCTCTAATTAGTACCAAAAGGGTTTTTTCCCTATCTTAAAGGCAAAGTCATTTTTAGTCTTTCACTACTAAGTCCTCATAGAAACAGCTTCCTAACCAATGAAGTTACATTATTGCCTTCCTAGGCTAACTCCTCTATTCTATTCCCTAAATATAGCCGTTCCCCCAAAATTAATTTCTTGGACCTTTACTGTCTTGTCACAATTTCTGTCATATGTTATGCCAATTCTAATATCCTTTTCTTAATTCTTATTGGCTATACAATATGTGACACTACTTGCTCTCTCTTAACAGAAACCAAAGGAAAACAAAAGGAGGTTTTTAGAGTTCAGAGATGGAAATGTTTTTCTTTCTTCAAGTAGGATTGAGAACTTGGGGTCCAAGGTTCACACAGTGAGTATGATCATAACTATCTCAAATATTCCCAAAACAAGACTCACTATTATCTTTCCTCCAAAAGTCAACCTTCTTCCAAACTTTTTTTTAAGTTTTTGCAAGGCAAATGGGGTTAAGTGGCTTGCCCAAGGCCACACAGCCAGGTAATTATTAAGTGTCTGAGGTCACATTTGAACTCAAGTATTCCGGACTCCAGGGCTGGTGCTCTATCCACTGCACTACCTAGCTGCCCCCAAACTTCTTAATATTGAGCACCACCATCATTTCAATTACCCAGATTCAAAACTTTGATGTCATCAAGTTTTTATTCTCATTCACTCTACATATCCAGTAAGATGCAAGATCTTGTCTACCAATAATCTCACATACAATGCCTCCTTCCCTCTTTTCACTGCCACAAACCACACTAGATCAGACCTCTATCATTTCTTATGTGGACCATTAGAATGGTTTTCTAATTGGACCCTCTCACTCAAAGTGACTCCTTTTTCTAATCCATACTTTCCACAAAGTTGCCAAAGTAATTTTTCTGAAGCACCATATATATATGCTCCTTTCCCTCAATAAAATGCAATGCTTTTCTAATACTTTTGGACCAACTTTATTGTTAATATGGCATTTAAAGCACACCACAAGTAGGAATCTTCTGATCTTACCAGACAACTTATATTACTTCTTTCCATGATATAGGCTTACTTGCTGTTCAAGTAATGGCACTCCATTTCTTCATCTTTAAACCTTTGTATAAGCTGTCCCCCCATTCTCTCTGTTCTCACGTATATCTCTTAGAATTCCTGGCTTTCTTCAGGTGTCAACTAAACTTCCCTCTGCAAGAGGTCTTCCCTATCCCATGTTCTAGAGTTACTTGTACCATATATCCTGCTTTAGCTCAGTGGTTGGTTGGCTGGTTGGTTGGTTGATTGGTTGGTTCTTGTCGTTAGTTATCAAAGAAGACCAAAATGACATCACTAATTTGAGACAAATTACAGTGTGTCCTACTGTGACTGATCAGACCAATACAAGCTCAGAATGCTCTACCACAGGTTGGGCACAGTCTATGTAAACACCTGGGGTGGATACGCTAAACTTACATTTCCTTTGAGTTGCTCCAATTCTGTCTTCCTCATAAAGTGCAGCCCCCTCATTGATGAGAACACACCATGTTAGGTGGTCCTGTGCCAAGATCTCCCATGCTATACAATCAATTCTAAACTTCTTCAATGAAACCTTGAGGGTGTTCCGGTATTGCTTCTTCTGACCTCCTTGTGAGCACTTACCCTGTGTGTGTTCTCCACAAAATAGGTTTTTTAGCAAGCATATGTCTGGCATTCTAACAATGTGTCCAGTCCATCAGAGTTAAAAGTCTCAGTAGTAATGTTGGAATGCTGGGCAGTTTAGCTCAAGAAAGGACCTCAGTATCTAGTATCTAGTATCTCCTGCCAATTCAGAATCTTCTTAAGACAATTTAAATGGAAGCAATTCAGTTTCCTGATGTGGTGCTGGTAGACTGTCCAGGCTGCCCAGGCATATCACAGTGAGGTCAACACAACCACTCTGTACACCTTCAGTCTGGTAGCCAGTCTAATTACATTAATCTTTTCTCTCACAGTGCCCCCATAAAGTAAGATTGAATAAATGTGTGTTGATTATAACAGCAATCTTTCCCAAAACTTTACTAACAGTCAAATCCAAATCTGGATCCCCAACCTTGTTCTTACTCTTGAGCACCAGGATATTTTACTATCACCTCAACAAATCTAAGATGGAGGGGCAGCTAGGTGGCACAGTGGGTAGAGCACCAGCCCTAGAATCAGGAGTACCAGAGTTCAAATCAGGCCTCAGTCACTTAAAAATTACCTACCTGTGTGGCCTTGGGCATGCCACTTAACCCCATTTGCCTTGCAAAAAACCCTAAAAAAAAAAACCCAAACAAATCTAAGAATGAACTCCAGATCCACATTAATATTGCCTCCTCCCCCAATTATTCTCCTAGTCTTTCTCTATTATATCTTTAATACCTTTCTCTACTTCATTGCAATCAATGATCAAGTCCCCTTTACTCTTTGCAATTTACTCTCTTGCAATTATCTGCTCCATCAATTCATTCCTTTCTATTCTTTCACTAATCATTATCATTTCAAGTCTAGACTACAGAAAAAAAAATTCTTAACTCCCTGACCCCTAATCCACCCTGAAGACAAGGACAGGATTAATCTTCTTAAATACTATTTAAATTATGTAAATCATACTACATACAGGACCAAATCCTCAAATTCAAGGAATTACACAGTCTAGCTGAATCTGTCTCCCCCACCCCAAAAAACCCCCCACCTAATTGGTGCTCTTTCTCTTTATTACATTACTTCCCTCAAATTCCAACAGAACCCTCCTCCCTTCTCGATTGTAGAATAAAACAAAACAACTCAACATAGGAGAATTCTGGGAAGGTAAGAGGAATAAGATAGGAAATTATCTATGTCTTCCAAATTTCTCTACAAATAATTTAATAATGTTTCAAAATAAACTTTTAGAGTATTGGAAATAATTAAAAGTTGAGGTAAAGCAGTTGTCCATCCCAAGATTTGATCTCCAGGACTTAAGTGCAGATAACTAGGGAGTGGATCAATAAATAACAGCCCTGGTGGCAATCTCAGCTTTTCAACATGAACCGTATGAGTGAGAATCAGAATCAGAAAAAGACTGCAAGACCTTTCACTGAAGCTGGATGCAGCTCTCAGGCTATGGATGTGAGCAAGGAAGAGCGATCATTACATAGCCTGTACTCACAAAGGGGCAGGGCCCTGATGGCCATGGTCACTTATAGGATAGCAAGTCCTTGTAGTTTTAGTTCCAGGACAGTGGGGTGAACTGAAGCTTGTAGTTGCAGGAGGGACCACAGAAAATTTACACTGGCAGTATTATTGGGGGTCCTGGTCAGAGCACAAGGGTACAGAGGAGTACCTGAAATCAAGTCCCAAATAGAGCTGAGTTAGGATAAAGCCTGAGATTTCTAAAGTAGAATATTATAGATTGGAGAACAGTTAGCTATGTGTCCCTCCTCCCTTGACAAAGCAACCTCTGGGATATTGGTGAAGAGTCAACTGACCCCACCTTATCTGTTGAAGTTCGGATGACCATTCAAATCCCTGGGGCTAAAGAGATAATCCGGTTTTGGTTTGAATTTTATGCTCTTTTCCCCTAGATTAGCTTGCCTGTCAAGATTGTAAAACCACATTTCTCATTAACAAGGGTGGGTCAGTGGGGGGTGGGAATTGAGTTAAGATAAATGTGATTCTTGGGACTTTTTCTTTTGCCTCAATCTCTGTAATTGATTGTGGCTCATTCCTTGAGAAACAATAAAGCTTGCTCTTCATACCTTGAGAGATCTCTGAAATTTATTTAAGTGGCATTTGTCCCACACAGTTGGGGGCTTGTCGTGGATAGCATGCCCATTGGGGACCTCAACTTCTCAGACCTTGGCAAAACAGCACTGCTGCCTCAAATTCTGGCAGTTTGTCATTTTCTGGGAAGCCTTGGTTTCCCCTCTGTGCAAATCGGAGAGACTTGGTAGGAAGAGAACAGCAAATCTGTGGCAAGAATCTGACTGTCAGTGAGAACAAAGAACAGTCATTAAACTTCTATGCACAGAGACCCAAAAGATGGTAAGCCTAGACCTCGGAATCTGAGGGCACTAGATTCCTGGAGGGTCCATTTGGGTGACTGAAGGTTGGGGGGGACCCCCCTCGGGTTTGAGCATAAGAGACTTGGATCTAAGGGCACTTGATCCTGAGAGGTCTCTGTCAATATTTAAAATGGGATGGACCGTATCCTAAGCCTTTCCCTGTGGTGAATCAGGTAAATAAGACTAAAATATAAAGGAAAAGTAAGAAGAAAATGATTAAGTATTGTTGTCTTGTCTGGGAAAATAAAGAGATAGGAGAAGGAACAAATTTGGTCTGCCTTTGGGAGGGATTGTCAGAAGAGAGGCTGAAATCTCCCCTCTCTGAGTTCCTGAGATGTCAGGAATTTGCCAATGGCCTGTGTTTTGAAATTGTCAATTTGGAAAATTCTGTTGTGTTTTGTATGATCTGTGTTTGTGCCTTGTCTGTCTTTATGTTTAGAATGTCTATTTACTTGTGTGATTTGTTAAACAGGGAAAGGAGGCGTTAGCAAGTTCCCCTAAAGATTCTTTGGGTAGCCTCATTTTGTTTTGGAATTTTAGGCAGTATTTATCTAACTCTCTCTGGTTCTTCCTTGAGTCTGCTTTCTGCCTGTGTTATGATAGATAACATGATCCCTCCCTCCTCACTCCTAGGTTGTCTCTTGAGCACCTAAAAGAGAGATTTTTATTTTGATTAAAAGGAATGGATTATGGAGGCCAAAATACTCACCCCGTTATTCTTTGGGGTTTTTTTTTTTATAGGAATTTGCAAGGCACACAGATAGGTAATTATTAAGTGTCTGAGACCGGATTTGAACCCAGCTACTCCTGACTCCAAGGCCAGTGCTTTATCACTATGCCACCTAGCCGCCCCTCACCCTGTTATTCTACCATTATGAGAAGGGCCCCCCCCTTACCTGTTTATGTTCCCTTCTCTTTCCAGTTCTCCATGATTCTGTGTTTTCCTCACTCTCTTTTAGAAAAAGGACTGAGAGTTGCTTCAGGAAGAATTAGTAAAATAAATGTTCAAAGGGACCTTATTTTGAAGTTAAAGAAACAGGAAAGAGATAGTGAATATTATCATAGAAAGAAATGGTATTTTAATTTAAAAAAAAAAGGTTGTTAGAAAATAAATTTCAGAAAGACTATGAGAGTCAGGTGAACGGGGGGGGGGGGGGGGGGGGGGGGGAAGAGAGACAGGGAATATTCTGATTAGGCTAAGGGATTTTTGGATGACTGCCTTCTCCAGGGTTTTAGCAGTTATGATCAAGAAATGCTAACAATTAAAAGCTCAGGATGGAAAATGTATTGTGAAAAGTGAAATCATCTGTGGTTTATATAGCTGTATAAGCTATGTAATTCTAGTTCAGTATAGTATGAATTAAAGTCAAGAAGAGCTAATGAAAAGGAATTAAGTATGGAAACTGGTTGAAGCATGCAGACAGAAGGTTTGAGCAGGTTTGACTTTGTATACCCAAGATGAATTTTGGGAACTTTGTAAAGTGGCTTACAAATCATTCTAAGAGGAGAAGAAAGTGGTTGTGCAGCGGCCCCCACGTGGAAATCAGCCCCTCCCTCACCCAGTGGTACTGTGGTACTTTGCTAGGTATACAGAGTTAAAAAAAAGGGAGGGGGATTCTTAAAAAAAAAAGGGCAATTGGGGTGGCTAGGTGGCACAGTGGATAGAGCACTGGCCTTGGAGTCAGGAATACCTGGGCTCAAATCTAACCTCAGACACTTAATAATTACCTAGCCATGTGGCCTTGGGCAAGCCACTTAACCCCATTGCCTTGAAAAATCTTAAAAAAAAAGGCAAAACTGTGCTTTGAGGAAGAGTTTAGAAGAAGTTCAAGAGAAGAAAAAACCTTTAAGGGAAAGAGTGAGAAGATTTCCTATCCTTATGCTTTCTCCCCTGGTTGGGGGAAGGGTTGGTGGGCTAGACACATGGTGGTCTCAATACCATCCACCATCTTGTTAAGACTTGAACCCTAGACAGAGTCCACCTGAGAGCCCCACCTACCTGTGGAGGGAGAGGGGATAAACAGGAGAGAAGCCTTAAAGGGAAAGGGATCCCTCCACAGGTGGGATATGTGATTGGGAAAGAAGAAATATATATATATATATATATAAGATCCAGGGGTTACAAGACTCCTTTATTGAAAGGAAATCATGTTTAATGAGTATCTGCTGGCCATGTGGCCTGAGTGATGACTCATTGTTTCTAAAGTTTCTGAACTAGAGTTTTGGAAAGCACTCTGAGGGTTTTAAAAGAGGGATACCAGTGTTATAACATTCTGACAAAATTTGTACAGAATGGGAGGAATTAAATACCCTAGATTGTGAAATTAGTTTCGGATTAAACTATTTTAACACTATTGTACCTTTTGCAAGGAGTGATGTGGTTTGGGGATTTTAAACTTTATTGTAACAGCTTTGGGTTAAAGAAAGTGGTATTGGGTTACTAAGAAGAGAAATACCTAGGTAGGTTATCAGGGATGTTTACTGATTTCTTTTGGGAAAAAAACTCTAATTGGTTTTAATGTTGAATAATGCTATAATGTATTTTTATTTTGGATAGAGCTTTTGGAATATGAGTGCTAGATTCTCTGTATAAGGTACTCTAAAGTTTTTTATCAAACTAAGCTGTTGGGAAGTTAGTTGAGTTGTAATTACATTGGGGTTTTAAATGTGTCATGTATGAGATTGGATTCTGAGAATTTGGGTAAAGAGACAAAAGTGTAAAGAAATGGGATATGCGTTTTGCTATTGTTATAAGGGAAATGAGATGTTTAAATATGAATTTTATGATTAATGTATATTAACAATGTATGTTTAATATTAAAGAAGTCAAGAACGCAGACTTCTCTCTTGGTAACTGCAGACAGCTGATGGGGGGGGGCCCTGAACAAACTGCAATTGTGGGCCCTATTGTAAGGTAACTTATTGATGAATAAGATGTTTTTATCAGTTATGTGATTCTTTTGTAACCACAAGGGGATTATATTTGCAATATTTAGCTATCTATTGTGAATGTTATTTAAATACTGTATTGTTAAAGCCTGGGATTAATGTGATTGTTTTGAAGGGCAATAAGGAAAACATGAAAAAGTATGACTCTTTCTGGGATAGATCTGTGAGTTCATGGATAATGCAATAATGAAGGAATTGCTTTGTACAATCTAGTAATTGGTGTGTTACTCTGTTACCCTTATTGCTGTTCTGTTATAATGAAATTAATAATGCATATTGGAAATTTAAAGCTACCTAAGATGTTTTAATGAATTCTGAAAAGTAATTTGTATATTAGGGGGCAGCTAGGTGGCACAGTGGATAGAGCAATGGCCTTGGACTCAGGAAACCTGGGTTCAGATCAGGCCTCAGATACTTAGTGATTGTCTGGCTGCGTGACCTTGGGCAAGTCACTTAACCCCAATTGCCTTGCCAAAACAAAAATAACCATTTGTATGTTGAGGATGGCTAGTAGGCAAACAAGTTTATGTATAGAAGTTTCTAACTATATATATGTATATGTGAATTGGGAATATTTTAGATCTATATGTATATTCCAAAGCAGTGATTGTTTGCTTTGAAGCAAAACCACCATATAATATAGAAAAGATAAACACAAGATAATTTGATATTTCTCTGTGCAATTTCCTGGACAAAGGAGGCATTTTAAGATACAACAGATTAGAAGGAGGTTTCTCTAGCCAAGGGGAATCTGATATACCATCATTATATACAGATAGAGTAGATATGATTTCAGACAAAGGGATGTCGATAGTAAGAGGTAGGAGACAGGCCTGTAGGGCCAGTCATAGTTAGAATACCAGGTTTTAGGCAAAGACCCAGAAAGGATAATCCAAGCTTTAGGTAGGAGTTTCATTAATTGGGACTCCATTAAGATTATAATTGGAATTTAGTGAATTGTATTCACTGGAAGTTCTAACTAGGTAAAACAACCATTTTAGATCACAAGACTTAATTTATTTTCTCTTATGTCAGATACCAGGATGGTCAACAAAAAGAAATGCTACTGGGTAAATGTTATGTTCTTGGAGCCAAGGAAGCCAATGGGCCAAGGATGTCAGGTGACAGGGATGGGCAGCCAAAGGGGCAGCTTCTCAGTATGGCTGAGGTTGGACCCCTTTGGCTTGATTTCCCCAAAATGACATTTGGATAATATCTCACCTGGAAAAATAAATCTGGTCTAAGACATTTGAGTTACCCATGTGACCTGCCTGGACACTGAGACATTCAATACTTATATCTGTAAAGGAATTTTCCTTTAATGTCCTGGATCTTTATAGTTAGTTACTAAGCAAACTAAAAAAAGTTTTAGGTGAATTGGATCTAATAGCCAGAGATAGGTTAGGTGTCTGGCTCTGACACCTGCTACATGCTAAGATAAGAATTAAGTTTCCTTAGTTTTTTGTGTTAGAGAGGATATTTAGGTAAGGAGAAGAATGGGAAATCTTAGGATAATTATA
Source organism: Macrotis lagotis (assembly GCF_037893015.1). NCBI lineage: Eukaryota > Metazoa > Chordata > Mammalia > Peramelemorphia > Peramelidae > Macrotis > Macrotis lagotis. The sequence goes on from NC_133659.1 coordinate 195,920,756, forward strand.
GTTTCAAATTCTAGTTTAAGGAAAGGAATGTGAGTTAGATAAGTACACCAGGAAAAGGAAAATATGGGAATATTTGGGAAAAAAATCATTTTGGTTAAGGATGTTTGAGTCATTGTAATGAGAACAAAGGTTAAGATTGTTTTAATTTAAACCAGATGGGTACTTTTAGAACAAAGATGACTGTTGAATGTATATGTTACAAGCTTGAGTCAATGTGATCATTCTCATTGGGAGTTTGCTCATGTAGTAAAATACTAATAGAACCTCCAAGTGAGGGGAGGGGAGGAGAGACACTGAACCAGTTCCATCTCCACCATCTCTCTCACCTATGTGTACATTATTTATCTGTAACTTTCCCTTGACTCTGTAAATGTAACACCCCTACTTATGCCCTTCTCCTTATGGAAAGGAAGAGGGGAGGCAGGGTGCAAATGTTCTCCATTGAGAGAGAAAGAGAGATTAGTGGGTGGCAGTACCCCTGGGTCTGACCTAGATTCTCAGTCCCTGATCAGAGGTGCACTATGTCACAGGATAATGATCCAGAGGAGAGAAACACCAGTGGCACATTACTGAGTCAGTTCAGGGTGACTATTGTTTATAACTGACTGGCCAGGATATTTACCCGGGGAGTAGAAAACGTCTGAATATGTCCATAAGTGGGGTGCATATAATCTGGATTGTATAATTTAGAGATGGATGACCTCAGACTCATGTGAGATTAATGATGGTACCTGGATCCTTTGTAAAGATGTGCAAACTGGGGCATTTATTAAGGGAAACTAATTATGAGTTAGTATGGACTTGCAAGGAAAGTGCAGAAATGGCTATTTGCAAGAAGAATAATTTAAGTAACATCACTAGGTATATTAGCTATTCTTGGGGTTGATCCAATGGCACAAAATCAGGAATGTAGTTTGATCAATTTTGGAGCCAGGAAGACCTTTCTAAAGACTTTGATATAAAAACTTGTAGTGGAAAGAGGTGCAGTAACTTTGGAAATAATAACCTAAATAAATAATTAACCTAATCTTAAAAGAAGGTTAAAGGGGCAGCTAGGTGGTGCAGTGGATAGAGGACCAGCCCTGGAGTCAAGAGTCCCTGAGTTCAAATTCGGACTCAGACACTTAATAATTACCTAGCTGTGTGGCCTTGGGCAAGACACTTCATTGCCTTGCAAAAACTTAAGGGAAAAAAAAAAGAAAAAAGGTTAAAGAACAAGTCACAGAAACAATAAATTCTATTACAGAGAATGATAATAATGAGACAACATACTTGGGATGAAGCAAAAGCACTAAACTGAGGAAAAAAATCATCTCTAAAAGCTTACATCAATAGAAAATGGGTAAACCAGTGAATTAAGTAAGCAATTTTAAAAAACTAGAAAAATAATCCATTAAAAATTCCCAATTAAACACCAAATTGAAAATCCTAAAATTTAAAGGAGATTAAAAAAACTGAATTGTGAAAAACACTGAATTAATAAATAAAACTAGGGAGTTCGTTGAAAAAAACACACAATTCAATAAAACAGATAAGCCATTAATGATTTTAAAACAAATGCCAATCACTACTATCAAAAATGAAAAAAGGTGACTACACTATTACTGAAGATGAAACAAAGCAATTGATAAGTGTAATTTTGTCCAATTTACATGCCAATAAAATTAACAATTAGAGTGAAATGAAAGAATACTTACAAAAATAAAGAGTCTGAATTAAAATTAGAGGAAATTGAATAAACCAACGAAAAAAATCTATTTTAGAAAAAGAATATGTCATAAACGAGCTTCCTAAAGAAAAAACATATGGATCAGACTGATTTAAAAGTGAATTCTACCCAACATTTGAAGATCAAATAATTCCAATATTAAATAAACTACTTGGAATAATAAGCAAAGAAGGAATCTTATGAACTTGAAATAAAACAACTATGGAGCTGATACCTAAACCATATACCAATTTTACTAATGAATATGGATGAAAAGATCTAAAATAAAATACTAACTAGAAGACTACAACTATTTATCACAGAGATTATACATTGTGACTAAGTGAGATTTATACCAGGAATGCAGATTTTAAAAAGGAAAACTATTAACATAATTGATATCAGTATCAAAAATAACAAGTTACATTATTATATCAATAGATGCAGCAAAAGGGTTTGACAAAATACAATATTAATTCTTATTTAAAAAATACTTGAAGGCAAACCGGCTGCTGTAATGATTACACTTTATAGCTTCAATACTGTTTTCCTGTATTATTATCATTTATTATTATGATGGTCATGATGCAAACCATTCCAATTCTAGTTGTTTTGCTCTGCATCAATTCATACATATTTTTCTACATTTCTGTGAATTCTTCATATTGATTAATAATTTCTTATGGTACAATAATCTAATACATACATAAACACTCTCACTCTTCAATGTTTAACCATTCCCCAGTAAACGTGTAGCCAACATCCATCTAGTGCTTTGTTACTACAAAAAGGATTATAAATGTTTTATATATTTAGAGCTTTCCTTTAATTCAAAGGGATATATATCAAGTATAATGTCTTATCTATTCTACTCTAATACTGTGTTCAAAAGCCTTTATGTTTAACTTTATAGGAATAACTGTTTTATTCGCAGATAGTTCCATCTCTTTTCTCACAGCAACAATTCTACAGAGAAATTTACACTAGAACCCATAATTCATTAACACCAGCTTTAAGTCAACATACAATCACAACCTATTCAGGAATATAAAATTTAAGTTCATTTTTTTTGCTCAGTAATGCTTTCAAGAAAAGGAAAGAAGGGGGCAGCTAGGTGGCGTAGTGGATAAAGCACTGGCCCTGGAGTCAGGAGTACCTGGGTTCAAATCTGGTCTCAGACACTTAATAATTACCTAGCTGTGTGGCCTTGGGCAAGCCACTTAACCCTGTTTGCCTTACAAAAATCTTAAAAAAAAAAAACAAGAAGAAAGAAAGAAAAAGAAAGGAAAGAAGAAAATGTTTTTAAACATAAAAATATCAATATAACAAGAAAGTTAAAGCAAAAGGTTTAAATATGGAAAAATGTTCATAATAGATTCATGGATAATAAACAGAAATACTAGGCCCCAAAGTCTAAGAACTGCTCTGTTTTCAGGCTCATAGAAAGCAGATATGATTTGGGATTCCATCTTTTATGTTAATAAATTGCTTCTGCACATATCCCAACTATGATAAGAATGGTAAAAAATGCTTTTCACTCTTATCTGACAAAATGTGAAACTTTATTGTGCTTTATTATTATCTCATGGGTACTACAAAAGAGAATTTAATTAAAATTCCATTCACAATTTCAAAAAATAGTTAACTAGTGAATTCCAATCTGATATGAAATGTCATCTGCTTCCTATCTACAATGTGAACTGGACCACTAAAAATATATAAACTTAAACTGTCTACTCTTTTAAGAAATATTTCTGTAAATTAGAAAATAAGTATTAAATTTGCTTATTAAGTATCTACAATATCATTTACTCAAAATGTTACAAACTCTAACCCTTTCATTTGAGCATTTTAATACAGCGTATTTACTAATACAGTATATATATAGTAAATACAGGTGGTTAGATTTCCGAAGTAAATGGACAATTCATTTTTTATAAACAGAAAGTAATTATTGTCTCTTTTGGTATTCACTGCAATATCAAATCAATGGATTCTTTCAGTATTCATGTAGTAGTCACTTGTAAGTTCACTGTTAAGTATCCAAGAATTAGTATTCACAATGTTAAATAGCAATGTTAAAATAAAAACTGAATTAATGTCAGATTCATAAGTGAATAAGATAAGTAATACAAGAATGTTTCATTCTAGCACATAAAACTCAGGGACAATATGTATATTTCAAGCTAGAATTCATTTCTATAAGAAAATTGTAAGAAATTTATTAAGCCACACATATGGAAAAACAAGAAATGAACAACAGTTCTTACATTGACAATTCTACGTTACTCGATCATTTCAGAAACAACATTTTCAAAAATTATCTGAACTATAAACTGATAAAGGTAGCAGTCTTTCCCCTTTATATCCTCAAATAGAGTTCCAAATTAAATAGAAATGAACACATCTAAGCTTAATTCTATAGCATATTCAAATAAACATTTCATAAAAATGCTTATACAGTTCTGTGACAAATTTTACCTTGGGTGAAATTTGACATAGTTATGTCTGAAAATATGATGGATGCTATAACCCTGGAAAAAATGATGAAAATGGGTAAAAACATCACTTGTACAAAAATATTCATAGCAGCCCTGTTTGTGGCAGCAAAGAATTGGAAATTAAGTAAATGTCTTCAAGTGGGGAATGGCTTAGCAAACTGTGGTATATGTACGTCATAGAACACTACTGTTCTATTAGAAACCAGGAGGGATGGGAATTCAGGGAAACCTGGAGAGATCTGCATGAACTGATGCTGAGTGAGATGAGCAGAACCAGAAAAACACTGTACACTCTAACAGCAACATGGGGGCAATGATCAACCTTGATGGACTCAAGTCATTCCATCAGTGCAACAATCAGGGACAATTAGGGGCTCTCTGCAATGGAGAATACCATCTGTATCCAGAGAAAGAATTGTGGAGTTTAAACAAAGACCAAAGACTATTATTTTTAACTTAGAAAAAAAAATAGTTATCTTTTTATATAATTTTATTATCTCTTATACTTTATTTTTCTTCCTTAAGGATATGATTTCTCTCTCATCACACTCAATTTGGATCAATATACACCATGGAAACAATGTTAACACTGACAAATTGCATTCTGTGGGGGGTGGGGGAGGAAAGAAATATTAGGGGAAAATTGTAAAACTCAAAATAAATAAAATCTTTAATGAAAATATGATGGGTTGGGGGGCAGAGCCAAGATGGCGACAAGAAGGGATTGAGTCTTAGGCGCTCTCTGATAAAACTTGAAACTAAGGACTCTAACTAAACTTTCGAGAGACAGAACCCACAAAGGGACCCAGTAAGGCAGTTCTCCTACTCAAGGTAACCTGGAAAAGAGCAGATAGGCTCTGCTCCCCGGGGTCAGAGGGGCAGCCCGCCAGAGTGAAAGAACTTCAGGCTCCCAGAGGCAGCCCCAGGGCACTGGGAGCCCCAGCTCACAGCAGCGGGGGAGTCTCCTGAGCTGCACCCGGGGGGGAGCACCGGGCACAAAGTGGGGGAACAGCGGGGGACCTCTGCCAGAGTGAGCCCAGCCCTCAGGGCACACAGCAAGCAGCTTGGTCTTTCAGCAGCCCAGATCCAGGAAACAGAAGCAGGCGGAGTTGGTAAGCAGGAGCCCCCAGGGCATGAGCCCATTGAGCTGAGGGAGCAGAGTGAAGATAGACTGCAGAGCTCCGTCCTCTGCCCCTGGAACAGGACTCTGGGGTTCTGACCACATTCAGATCCTGATCGCAGTCTAGGCCCCCCATAGAACAGCAGCCCCCCCCCCCACCTCAGCCCTGTGGCAGAGGGGGGAACATATGGTCATTCACAGACTAGGAGGGAGGACAGAGCCTCACACACTGAGATCCTTGTGGGAGTGTCCCAAAAGCTCAGGAAGCACCCCAAAACCAGGCCCAGGCTGGGAAAATGAGCAAGCAAAGAAACAAGAGGAAGACCATTGAGAAATATTTTGCATATGAGCTCAAGGAGGATCAAAATACTCAGTCTGAAGATGAGGAAGCACAAGCTCCTGCATCTAAAGACTCCAAGAAAAACAGAAATGGGGCTCAGGCTATGACAGAGCTCAAAAAAGACTTTGAAAATCAAATGAGGGAGTTGGAAGAAAAACTGGGAAAAGAAAGGAGAGAGATGCAGGAAAAACATGAAAATGAACTCAGCAGCTTAGTCAAGGAAATCCAAAAAAATGCTGAAAAAATAGCATGCTAAAAACCAGCTTAGATCAAATGGATAAAACAGTTCAAAAAGTTACTGAGGAGAAGAATGCCTTAAAAAGCAAAATTGGCCAGATGGAAAAAGAGATAGGAAAACTCTCTGAGAACAAATCCTTCAGACAAAGAATAGAATTCAGGGAGATTGATGAATTTACCAGAAATCAGGAATCAATACTTCAAAACCAAAAAAATGAAAAATTAGAAGAAAATGTGAAATATCTCATTGAAAAAACAACTGATATGGAAAACAGACTTAGGAAAGATAATTTAAAAATTATTGGAATACCTGAAAGTCATGATCAGGAAAAGGGCCCTGACATCATTTTCAAAGAATTACTACAGGAAAACTGCCCTGATATTCTAGAAGCAGAGGGCAAAATAGAAATGGAGAGAATCCACCGATCCCCCTGAGAAAGAGATCCCAAAAAACCAACCCCTAGGAATATTACAGCCAAGTTCCAGAACTCCCAAGTCAAAGAGAAAATATTACAAGCAGCCAGAAGGACACAGTTCAAATATCGTGGAGCTGCAGTCAGGATCACACAGGACTTAGCAGCAACTACATTAAAAGCTCATAGGGCTTGGAATATAATATACCAGAAGGCAAAAGAGCTTAGAATGAACTGAGAATCAACTACCCAGCAAGGCTGAATGTCCTCTTCCAGGGAAAAAGATGGACTTTCAATGAACCAGGGGAATTTCAAATGTTCCTGTTGGAATGGCCAGAGCTGAACAGAAGGTTTGATCTTCAGATACAGGACTCAGGTGAAGCATGGAGACTGGAGGAGAAGGGGAAAATATGAGGGACATAATGGTGATGAACTGCATGTACTCCTGCATAGAAAAATGACACTGATAATACTCATATGAACCTTCTTGGTTAACAGAGCAGGTAGAGGGAGCTTTTTTAGTTGAAGCACAGGAGAAAACTGAATTCGAAGATAAAATATGGTGTAAAAATGGAGTCAATAGGAAAGAAAGGGAAATGTAATGGGAGAAAGAAAAAAGAGAGGGGGAATAGGCCAAGATATTTCATATAATAAAATTTCTTTATTACAATGAGCTATTGCAATGATATGAAGGGGGGAGGCAAGGGGGAATGAGGGAAACTTTGCTCCCATCAGAGGTGACTAGGAGAGGAAATAGCAAATATACTCAATGGGGTATAAGCTTCTGGAGTAAGAAGGAGGGGGGAGCAGGGGGAAGGGGTGGGGATGTGAATAAAGGAGGACAGGATGGACCATGGCAGGAGAGTGGTCAGATATAACACATTTTCTTTTTTTACTTCTTGCAAGGGGTTGGGATTGGAAGGCCTGCCCAGGACCATGGGGCCAGGTGGATTCTGGGCCTAAGGGGTGGTATGGGGGGGGCTCAGGGCTTCTTGGCCCCAGGACCAGGGATCTGTCTGCTGCGCCACTCAGCGACCCTACAGCAGAGTCAGAGTGAAAGGAGAGAGAAAATATAGTACATGGTAGTGGAGAAATAAGAAAGGAGCGAGCTACGATCAGCAATGGCAATGTTGGAAAAATATGGAAGCAACTTTTGCGATCTACCCATGACAGAGTTGTTGGTGTTGAAACAAAGACTAAAGCACATTTTTTATTATTATTTGCAGGAGGGTGCAGTGCAAGTGGGGCTGGGTGGCCTGCCTGGGGTCACAAAGCAGGGTGATCTTTGGGTGTCTGAGGCCGGATTTGGACCGGGGTGCTCCTGGCTTAAGGGCCAATGCTCTGTCTGCCACCCAGCCACCCCTACTATGATTACTATTTTATTTTATTTTGGGTCTTTTTTTTTCCCTTCTTTTTGGTTTTTGCAGGGCAGTGGGGATTGGGTGGCTTGCATCGGGTAGCTTGCATGTCACACGGCTGGGTGATTGTTGGGTCTACGGAGCTGGATGTGGGCTTGGGTGCTCATGTCTCCAGGGCTTGTGCTTTGTCCATTGCGCCACTTGGCCATACCTACAATTATTACTATTTTTTTTAATTTTTTCTCTCCCCTTTACTTTATCGCCCAAGCAAGTCTATATTCACGGGGGAGGGGCATTTTGTTTACTCTTAAAGAAGAATATTTTATTAATGCAAAAAAAACATTTGTACAAAATGAGAATTAAAAAATAAAAAAAAAATATGATGATCCACCTCTTTCAGTTCTATTCTTGTACAACTGAATTAAGATGGAGAAAAATCACTCAATCATTATGACTTTTTTACATAACCTCAATCTCACTAACATCAGGCAATCCTACCAAATCACCCTTATCAACTCACTTTATCTCACACTCTACAGCAGATTTTCCATTTTTTAAAAAAAATCTATTCTCAAATCTCTTGTAGGCTCCCTAGCCTCTTCTCAGTTGAGAAAATGCAAGTCATTTGCCATTGAGTTCCTTCTCCCTCTTTCTGATGTCATCACTCACTTGCCTTTAACCACTATCCTTCCTCCATCCCTGTCTTACATGAAAAGGTGCTCTTGGGGTGGCTAGGTGGCTTAGTGGATAAAGCACCGGCCCTGGAGTCAGGAGTACCTGGGTTCAAATCCAGTCTCAGGCATTTAATAATTACCTAGCCATGTGGCCTTGGGCAACCCACTTAACCCCATTTGCCTGGCAAAAACCTAAAAAAAAAAAAAAAAAAAAAAAAAAAAGAGGTGCTCTTATTCCTTAACAAGGCTACCCCTCTACAAGCACAAACAAATCCATTCCATCCTATCTTCTCCAAAAGGTTCCTCTTATCATTCTCGTTCTAAATTAAATCTTTTCATGTCTACTGACTGCTTTCTTTCTACTAACATATCCATGTCTCCTCCTTCAAAAAACTCTCTTATGATTCTTTGATCAGATCATCTCCCACTAATTAAAGTCTTCTATCTTCTGTGCTTTGTGGCTAAACTAGAAAAGATTGTCCACAATAGGTGGATCCATTTTCTTTCCTCACTCCTCTTAATTCCTTATAATATAACATCTGACCTAATTCCAACAAAATGGTTCTCTCCAAAGTTTCCAATGATTTCTTAAATGTCAAATCCAATAGCCTTTTCTCAATCCTCTATTTCTTCAACTTTTCAGTAGACTTTGTCACAGTCATCACCTTCTTTTCTTTTATATTCTCTTCCTAGGTTTTTGGGACTTCACTCTCTTCTGGTTCTCCAACTACTATCCTGAGACTGGATACTCATCCAAATTACATTCTGTAAACTTAGGGTTCTATCCTGACACTGCTTCTGTTCTCCTTCTATACTACCTTCAACACTTCCCATGGATTTAATTACTAATTCTATATTAATGATTCTCAGATTTACCTATCATGACCCAGTTTCTCTGCTGACCTGCAATCTTATTTTAAATTTTTTTTTTATTTTTGGTTTTTACTAGGCAATGAGGTTAAGTGACTTGCCCACGGTCACACAACTATGTAATTATTAAGCATCTGAGGCTGGATTTGAACTCAGGTCCTCCCGACTCCAGGGATGGTACTCTATATATTGCCCTATCTAGTTGCCCCCATTGACCTACAATTTTGCATCTTCAATGCTTCATTGCCTATTCAACATCTCAAACTGGATGCCAAATAGATAGGATATAGCCCAAAAGATCTGAATAAGGTTCCTTTAAAGGGGTTTCTGAGTGATAATGGCAAAAAGAGAAATTTTTGAAATGATAATGGGGAGAAAGCAATTCCTATTTCAACTTCCTCTAACAAAGAAAGATTTAAGGCCAGAAATGCAAGACTGTGAGGGAATGGAAAGGGAAGGGAACCTCAGATGGGTCCCTCATATGGAAGGATCATAAAATCATATTGTAGAAGTCAGTTCCTCTCTGGCCAGCAAAGGAGACTGGCCAGGACCTAGACTTCAGATACACTGTCTGCTATTCCTTCCCTAGGGTCTGAGGTGAGGGGTGAGAAGATGGGCAGTGTTTAGCTGTTTTAAACAGTTTATCATCCCATCTCCTACTCTCCAATCTTAAATATAGTTTCTTCACATGATATGACTTTGACTCTGTGCCTCAGACACTTACCCTGCAGGGTGACTAGATGTTTGCATTAATCTACTGTAAAAGGAAATGGCAAACCACTCCAGTTATCTTTGCCAAGAAATAGAATGAACATTAAGTGCTATGGGTAATTTGCCATTTCCTTTTCCAGTAGCACACCTAATTTATGCAGAGTTGGATATGACTGAATGACTGAATAAGGTAAGGTAAATCTACAGTACTTACTTTGATCTACTTAAGTTTAAGAATTCTTTCAAAAAGTTAGGTCAGTATGTTCAATACTGACTAAATACTATTTCCATTTTCTTATGAATGCTAATCATTCTTTTAAAAATAGTGCAAAATAATGAAAAAATAAATGAAATAAACTCACTAGTTAATAATGTGCAGGCTCTAATCAACATAAAAGGGAAGTAGAAGGGAAATAAGGAGAACTGTCATTAAGGAAAAAATTTTTAAGATAAGAAAAATAAAAGTATCTGTCCAGCTCAAGTGTAGAAGAACTTTTGTTTCTCTCCTTTTATCTTTCAAAGAGCATGGACTATAACTACAAAGTTTTTCCGATTCTCTTGAAAGCTATACATCTGTGTCTAGTGATTTGAACTCAAGAATATTACATATAGGGGCGGCTAGGTGGCGCAGTGGATAAAGCACCAGCCCTGGAGTCAGGAGTACCTGGGCTCAAATCTGGTCTCAGACATATAATAATTACCTAGCTGTGTGGCCTTGGGCAAGCCACTTAACCCCGTTTGCCTTGCAAAAACCTAAAAAAAAAAAATAAAAAAAAATTTAAGCATTTATTTTCTCTTTCTCCCAGTTCCTCTCCCCTCACACCTCTAAGGTCTTTTTTTTTTTAGATTTTTGCAAAGCATATGCTTTAAGAGGTTATGGCATTACCTTTTTAGCTATCAACTGGAGAATGGATGAACAAGTTGTGGTACATGACTGTAATGGAATACTGTTGTGTTATAAGAAGTAATTGAGGGAAGGAAGAAACAAACTCTCACTCTTGCAGATGACAATGGTATATACCTAGAGAATACTAAAAAATCATATTAAAAACTTATCATACTTATCATTACTAGAAACAATTAACAACTTTAATAAAGTTGCAGAATATAAAATAAACCCACACAAATCCTCAGTATTTCTATACATTACTAGCAAAATACAGCCGTAAGAGCTAGAAAGAAAAATCCCATTTAAAGTAACTTCAGAAAATATAAAATACTTGGGAGTCTACCTGACAAGGCAGACTCAGGAACTCTATGAAAACAACTATAAAACACTTTTCACATAAACAAAATCAGATTTGAATAACTGGGCAAATATTAATCTCTCATGGATAAGCCGAGCTAACATAATAAAAAATGACAATTCTACCTAATTTAAACTACTTAATTAGTGCCTTACCAATCAAACTTCCAAAAGATTACTTTAATGAGCTTGAAAAAATTGTAACTAAATTCATATAGAGAAACAAAAAATCAAGAATATCAAGAGATTTAATGAAAAAAAGTACAAAAGAAGGTGGCTTAGCCTTACCAGATCTAAGATTGTATTATAAAGCATCATCAAAACTGTCTGGTACTGGCTAAGAAACAGATTGGTATATCAGTGAAATAAAGTAGGTACAAAAGAGACAGTAGGAAATGATTATAATAATCTGCTGTTTGATAAACCCAAAGAGTCCAGTTATGGGGATAAAAACTCTTTGATAAAAACTATTGCAAAAACTGCAAGTTAGTATGGCAGAAACTTGGATTAAACTAACACCTCACACCCTATACCACGATAAGATCAAAATGGATACATAATTTAGACAATAAAAGACAACAATATAAGCAAATAGGAGATCAAGGAATAGTTTACCTGTCAGATCTATGGAAAGGGAAGCAGTTTATAACCAAAGAAGAAATGGAGAACATCATTAAAAACAAATTAGATAATTTTGATTACATTAAATTAAAAAGTTTTTGCACAAACAAAACTACCGTAACCAAGATCAAAAGAAATGTAGCAAATTGGGAAACAATTTTTACAACTAGTATTTCTGACAAAGGACTCATTTCTAAAATATATAGAGAGAACTGAGTCAAATTTATAAAAAAAAAAGCCATTCCCCAATTGACAAATGGTCAAAGGCAATTTATAGATGAGGAAATCAAAGCTATCCATAGTCTTATCAAAAATTGCTCCCAATCATTACTGATTAGAGAAATGTAAATTAAAACATCCCTGAGGTACCACTTCACACTTCTCAGACTGGACAATATGACTAGAAAAGACAATGATCAATGTTGGAAGGGATGTGGTAAATCTGGGACACTAATGCATTGTTGGTGGAGTTTTGAACTGATCCAACCTTTCTGGAGAATAGTTTGGAATTATGCCCAAAGGACAAGAAAAATATGCATGCCCTTTGATCTAGCAATACCCACTACTAGGTCTATTATCATGAAAAAAGGTAAAAACATCACTTGTACAAAAATATTCATGGCAGCCCTGTTTGTGGTAGGCAAAGAATTGGAAATCGAGTGAATGGGCATCAACTGGGAATGGCTGAACAAATTATGTTATTTGTATGTCATGGAACACTATTGTTCTTTTAGAAACCAGGAAGGCTGGGAATTCAGAGAAGCCTAGAAAGATTTGCAGGAACTGATGCTGAGCGAGATAAGCAGAACCAGAAGAATATTGTACACCCTAACAGCAACATGGGGGTGATGATCAACCTTGACAGATTTGCTCACTCTATCAGTGCAATAATCAGGGGCAATTTTAGGGTATCTGCGATGGAGAATACCATCTGTATTCAGAGAAAGAACTGTGTCTCATGTAGACATAATTTTGCTATCTCTAATATTTTATTTTTTCCTCAAGGAAAAAACTTTCTGTTTGGTCATTTTTAATTTTCAATAAGGTATCTTCTTGGTGTATGTTATACATATACATATACACACACACACACACACACACACACACACATAAGTTCTCTCAACACATTCAATTTTGATCAATGTATAGCATAGAAACAATGTAAAGATTATGAGACTGCCTTCTGTGAGGGGTGAGAGAGGGAAGGGAAGATGGAGGAAAAATTGCAAAATTCAAAACCTTACAAAAATGATAGAAATTATTATTGTATATAATTGGAAAACAAATAAAATATTCTTTAAAAAAAAGGTGATGGGTGACAGCTAGGTGGCACAGTCAATAGAGTACCAACCTTGGAGTCAGGAGGACCTGAGTTCAAAGTCAAACACCTAATACTAATCTAGATGTGTGATCATGGACAAGTCATTTAACCCAACTGCCTTCCAAAAAAAAAAAGTGATGGACAGGATGATTTCAGAAAAACCTGGACTCACATAAACTGATACAAAGTAAAGTGAATAGAACCAGGAGAACACTGAACTACTGTGAATGACTCAGCTATTCTCAGCAATATAATGCTCTAAGACAATCCCCAAGAAATGATGAAAAATGCTATCCACCTATATAGAAAGAACTGTAGCCTGAATGCGGACTGAAACATACTATTTTTCACTTTCACTATTATTATTATTATTATTAGGTTTGAGTTTTCTTCCATAAAATGACTAATATCTTCCTTTTGCGGGTTGGCGGGGAGTGAGGCGGCAGCACCATGAAGGCCTCGGGCACCCTGAGAGAGTACAAGGTAGTTGGAATGCCTGCCTACTCCCAAGAGTCCAGTGCCACCTCTTTATCACATGCAGATCTTGGCTCCTAACTATGTCATAGCAAATACCAATCCTGGTACTTTGTGTCCCAGCTAAAAAAGATGAAGAAGTCTTCTGAAGAGATCATATACTGTAGACAGGTCTTTGAAAAGTCCCCTCTTAGGGTGAAAAATTTTGGGATCTGGCTGCATTACAATTCCAGGAGCAGAACCCACAACATGTACAGGGAGTACAGAGACCTGACCACTGCTGGTGCTGTCACTCAGTGCTACCGAGATATGGGGGCCCGTCACCGTGCCTGAACCCACTCCATCCAGATCATAAAAGTGGAAGAAATTCCTGCCAGCAAGTGCCACCGACTACAAAATCAAGTTGCCTCTGCCCCACAGAGTTCTGCGCCTCCAGCACAAACTGGCTTTACTACCAAGAGGCCCAACACATTCTTCTAAGTGCAGAGGCAAGGAGGCACAAGTTTTATTTGATCTGTTTAAATAAATTTCCTATTTGGAAGCCCCCCAAAAATAAGTAAATAAAATAAAAGGACTAATATGGAAGGAAGTGTCTATATAAATTCTCCATGTATAACATGTATCAGATTGTTTTCCATTTCAGGGAAAGGGGAAGGGTGGAAGAAAAGGAGTGAATATGAAACACAATATTAAAAAATAAAAGAACGCTAAAAATTGCTTTTATATGTGATTGGGAGAAAAAAATTTTTTAAAGGAAGAAATAAGGTTGAGGATGGGGGGGAGTCAAGATTATAGAATAGGAAGAAGCAAAAAGTTCCCCCAATGCACCTTCTCCACAAAGATCTAGAACATACACAAGACCAAATTCTGACTTGGAAATTCAAGAAAAAATCCAGTTGTCATTTTTTGCAGACACTGGCCAAAGGATTTGGTCAAAAGTACTGCCGGGGGCAACTAGGTGACACAGTGGATAAAGCACAGACCCTGGAGTCAGGAGTACCTGAGTTCAAATCCGGTCTCAGATACTTACCTAGCTGTGTGGCCTTGGGCAAGCCACTTAACCCCATTTGCCTTGCAAAATCCTAAAAAAAAAAAAAAAAAAAAAAAAAAGTACTGCCAGGAGGAGTATTCTGTTTTTAGGAACTAAAAGAGAAATGAAGCTGTGCATGGGGGTGGGGGGTGGGGGGAAGGAAGAGGTTTCAAGAGATCCAGGGTACAAAAACAGGTGCCATCTGGTAGTTTTGGAACTCACTTCCCAATACTGGGTCACAGATCCTAAACAAACCGAGAAGGGGCTTTTGCCAAGGTATGGCAATAAAAAGAGCAATCAGCTCTCACAAATCCTCAGCAAAGAATAAATTCAGAAGCAAATAAGAGAGGTTGTGACTGACCCAAGAAGCAGAACAGGGACTCAGTTAAAGCCTCCAATCCAGTTTGAAGTGTATAGTAGAATTGCCAAGGCAATAATAATTACAGACCAGAAGGAAGCCTGCAGTTCTGTCACTATCAATCTGCACAATCTCCCAGAGAGCTGATAGTGGCTTGAATCCAATAGCAATGTCTCCTGGAATTTCCAATAATGGACAAGTCAAGAGGTGTCTTTTCTCTTGACTCCAATCTGAATCAAATCTAAAAGAGCTGAGACCAGGAAAAATTGTGAGCACATTTCACTCTGATCACATCATTGTGAGAGTCTTAAGAACTTGCAGATCCCCAGCATGAGCTGTCCCTGAGATTATGAATAACACAACATTCAATACTTATTAAAAAAAAAAAGCATCAAGAGCCATAAGGACAGAAGCTCAGCAGACATTTCCACCAGAGTATACAAAGACCACTACTAAAATATAGTCCAGAGTCAAGAAACAGACTGGAAGAGCAAACAAAACAAAAAAAAAATGCCATTATTAAAGGCATATATTATGATGACAGGAGAGCTCAAGACACAAACCCAGAAGAGAATGATTCCAAAATATCCAAAACAAAGTGTCATAGTAAAACACAGCTTAGAAAAAGTTTAATCAGAATTTTTGGAAGAGATAAAGCAAGAGTTAAAAAAAAATTAAAAGTATATTTTTAAAACCAACTGGGATTGATAGAGGGGAAAAAAATCTGAACAGGAATGAGAGCTATGGAAAAAAAGATACAAAGGAAGAATTAAACAAAAGGTATAAATATGTCCCAGAAGATATCTCGTTGAAAATTAAAAATGACCAAATAGAAAGCTAACACTCTACAAAATAGCAAAAAATAATGTCAACAACAGCACTGTGAGATGATCAACTATGATGAATGCAGTTCCTCTCAGCAGATCAGAAATCAAGAACAACTGTGAGAGACCTACTATGGACAATGCCATCCACATCAGAGGGAAAAAAACAATAAAATCTAAATGCATACAGGTTAAACACAAATATACATGTACAACTTTTACCAGACTCTTTGTCACCATGAGAAGGGGCAGGGAAGGGAGGGGTGGTAGAAAAATGTATAACTTATAAATTTACAAATGGATAGATATTGAAAAACTACCATAGCATGTAACTGGAAAAATAAAATAACATTTCAATTTTTAAAAAAGGAAAAGAAATAATGTCTTAAGATTGAGAAAAAAAAATAAGAAAGAAAACAGGGTTATCTCATGGTAAAAATAAGTGACCTGTAAAACAGACTGAAAAAAGATCCTCTATGAATCATGAAAGCCATGACTAAAACCCAAATGCAGACATACATTCTATTTCAAAGAAAGTTAAGAAAATTGCTCAGATCTTTTGGAACTAGAGGAAACAGTAGAAATAGCATCCACTAATCATTTCCTGAAAGAAAAGTTAAAATCAAAACTCCAAGGAACATTATAATCAAAATCCAGAGCCTCCAAGTTAAAGAAAAAAATACTGCAAGCAGTCAGAAAGTTACATTTCAAGTCTTGAGGAATCAGGATCACGTAAGATTTTGCAGCTAACACAATAAAGAAGCAAAGAGCTTGGAATATGATATTCCAAAAGGCAAACGATCTAAACTGACAACAAAGAATTACTGCTATTCTCAGCAAAACTGAATTTGTAATGCCATGGGGGTGGGGGTAGGGTGAAATGAACCTTTTAATGAAATGGAACTTCTAAACAAATGTCTAGTCAATATGTAAAGATGGCTGAGAAGATGGGGTGGTGGGAGGGAGAGTGCAGCATTACACACTTAAGTTTAACATTTTTCTCCATCATTTTTTTAACTCTATGAATCAATAAAATAATAAATCAAGCCCTGATAATGCACAATTTGCCAATTTCCAAAGTGTAAAATTTAAAAATATGACCTCATAAGTTCAAAAGATCTGGCTCTGGCATTCCTAATGAAAAGACCGGAATGAAATAGAAAATTTGAACTACAGACACAGGAATCAAGAGAATCATAAATAGGTAAACATGAATAATCAAAAAGGATGAACAAATATATACATTGTTTATATGAGGAAATGATAGATATAGCACCTTAAACCTCCAGCGTCATCAGGGAGTCTAATTAGACAGAGGGAAACAAAATTTCGATGTTATTTGTTAAAAGAATGGGTGGGGTGAAAAGGAGAGAGAATGAGGGAAATTATGTCGCATATTTGAGCTGCACAAGTATGAGGTTACACTGATCTAAAATCAGAAGGAAGACTACAAAGACACAGACACCCACGCCCCAGAAATACATTTCGCCCAGCACTGAAACAGCAAGTAAAGCATATTATGGAAAAGAGAAATAAGAACAGAGAGAGGGTAAGATTAAGGGAGGGATTAGTGAAAAGGAAAACAAAAGTTTTAAGGGAGTATAAGAAACAAAGGGAAGGAAAAGTATAAGCGAATTTGATGAAAAGAAATATACAATTAACAATCATAACAATGTAAATGGGATAAACACACATAAAATGCAAAAGGAAGGAAAAAAGGCAGGCAAGGAAGTGGAAGAAGGGAGGGAAGAAGGAAAGGAAGGCAAATCTTGACTGTGTGACCCTAAGTCAATTAGACTACACTTCAGTTACAGTATCTCTTTTCAATTCTAAATAATATGTAATCTCTTAAATTTGGAAGCTTCTTTCAATGATGCAGATGACAACTCATTTTTGTCTGTCCATTCTGTGCCATTCTTATCAATATTCTCCCAGCAGTTTGCAAGACTTCTTCCTCATTTTCTCCTGAGATCACCAACTGGAGTACCAGTAGCACACTCTGGCTATCTGTCATTCCTCACCTTTACATGATTAACATCTTTTCCTATTTTATACACACATATATACTTAATGACATCTTTTATTTGTTTTTCAGAGTTCCTCACTGGTTTTATGTTGCAGCCTATTCTCATTCATCATGCTCCTCTCCTCAGCATTCTATGTGAAATTCATTTTTAATTCTTCAGAGACAGTGGCACTCTTGTCCCAATAGCATATGCAAACACTGGTAGAATATTGACATTAAAAATATGGACCTCTACTTTCAAGGGAAAGTGAATTCTGCAATTTTTCAAAGGCAATCCAATTTCTTCCTCCTGTTAAACTCTAGGTTCAACTTGTCTATATGCATTCTCTATCACCTATAAACATCCTAATGTACAAATTCTACAGAAATATTTTAAATGACCTTCAGTCTGATATGGAAATAGTGACACAGAGTCAAAGAGTGATAAGAAAATGTTTTTGGACTCTTAAATAAACTTTTAATTTCACTAATGGTTCTCTGAATATAAGTCCCTGTTCAATGATCAAAGATTACATGCATTGCTGAATAGCATTCTTGCTATTACTTTAGGGGGTCCCCCCCAACTCCTCCCAAAAGAAGGAAGAGATTTAAAATGCAAGGATAGCTTTTAGATAATCTTGGAGAAGCAGATTAAGGGGGTGACAGTTTCACTGTACATCAAAAGACAACAAGATATTTCATGTCATGGAATATTTTGTCATCACCTAGAACAACAGTAATGATAATTACAAAAAGACCACCATGAAAATAAATTACAGTTTATGTACCAACATCAATTATGATAAAGTTGATAATAAATTCTACAAAGATTTTTATAAATTTCAAATTATATGAACATTCTTCATCTATAAAATAAGGATACTAATTTTTCCAATATAGATACCTCACAGGTTATTGTAAAGGAGCGTTGCAAATCTTAAAACAAAGAATGAATTATTATAATCATGTTAACACCAAGATGGTTCTTGCCATCCCCCAAATGCAACTTAGTTCTTGCTTCATCTACTCCTTTCAGCTAAGTCACTATTTCTAACAAACCACCTTTTTCAGTTAGCCTTCCCTGATTATTATCAACTCATTCTGACTCCATTTAATTTCCATCTTCTGAATTTTTCGCATCCAGTTCTCATTCTATTCTTCTGTCATTAAGCACAATAATTCTCATTCCAGAAATTATCTTACCCATTGTTTCCTACCTGTCTAAATCTTCCTTAACTTCAAAATGCAGCTTGAACCACCCCATAATGCTTTCTCTAATATCTAAAAAATTATCTCTTTCGTGAAATCTTTTATACTACATTAGATCTTTCTTGTGAATTTTAGTACCTGACATTAATTATTTTGTGTATTCATCTTTTTCTAATATTAGAATGTAAATTATTTTAATGCTATTTTTTCAAATACAGGCAAAGATAATTTTCAACACCATCTTTTTTTGTAAGCTTTTGAGTTCCACACTTTTCTACCTCCTTCCTTTAACCCTCCCCTTATGATAGTGAGTAATTTGATAGGCTACGTTTACAATCATGTTGTGAAAGAAGAATGAGAACCAATGGGGAAAAAAGACAAGAAAAAGAAAAACCATAAAACAAGCTTTGAAAAGTGAAAATGTTATGCTTTGTGTCTGCGTTTTGATTTCAGTTTTTCTCTCGGGATGTGAAATTTTTTTTTCTATCACAAGTTTTTTAGAATTGTCTTTGATTGAAGGTGGCTAGGTGCCACAATAGATAGAGCACCGACCCTGGAGTCAGGAGTACCTGAGTTCAAAACCAGCTTCAGACACTTGAAAATTACCTAGCTGTGTGGCCTTGGGCAAGACACTTAACCCCATTTGCCTTGCAAAAAAAAAAATCTTAAAAAAAAAAAAGCAGAATTGTCTTTGATCACTGAACTGCTGAGGAGCTAAATCCATCCATAAATGACCATCACACAATGTTACTGGTTAATGCATACAATGTTTTTCTGGTTCTGCTCACTTAACTCAACAACAACTCATGCAAGTCTTTTCAGGTTGTTCTGATTTCTTACAAAATACTAATCGATCACATAGAAAATAATTTTTTTTTAAAAAGAAGGTTCTCATTTTAAAAATCTTCATATCCCCACAAACTATAACATAGTACAATTCACAGAGTTGCAAAATAAATGCTTTCGACCTTGAACTGAAAACAATATTGTTTGTTTTGGGGGTTTTTTTTAGGTTTTTTTTTTGCAAGGGAATGGGGTTAAATGGCTTGCCCAAGGCCACACAGCTAGGTAATCATTAAGTGTCTGAGACTGGATTTGAACCCAGGTACTCCTTTGTCAGGGGCAGCTAGGTGGCACAATGGATAAAGCACTGGCCCTGGAGTCAGGAGTACCTGGGTTCAAATCCAGTCTCAGACAATAATTACCTAGCTGTGTGGCCTTGGGCAAGCCACTTAACCCCATTGCCTTGCAAAAAAAACCTAAAAAAAAAATTCTGTCTTGTAATTTCACAGGCTTTTATTTCTTCTCCCCAACAAGGGATAAAATCTCCAAGGAGAGAAAGGAAGAGAAGATGCAAATGAGATCCTCTCAGAAATAGTGTCAAGAGGTAGCCAAAATTATTGGATATTTTGAGTACAACTCTCAGAGAATTACATTTATTTTTTCAAAAAAAAATTAAAATTAAAAGCGAAACTAGCATTGTGAATTTACTGTAATATAGCAAATACAACAGGTTACTAATTGTTGAACATAGTATGCACAAACGAGGTTAAATCTTGACTAGGACTCAATTAACCACCACAGGCTCATGACATGGATGAGCTTGTGTTGTTGTGCTTGCTACACTGGACTGTGAAGTGTTCAAACAAGAGGTGTGTGGAAGTTGGAAGATACCAAAATAATCTGTCATTTATTTAACAGCATTTATTTTGCTCAGCACAAAATAAGAAACTGGTTTCAAAAAACAAACCAACCCTTTGAATTAAAAAATTAAAAATGTGTTGAGACTGACAAAAGATAAAAGTATTTGAAATCCCTAGCAATTGAAATTTAAATTTGGTTGTCCTAAATATTTTGTTTAAATGAAATAATATTCCCTCATAAAAATATAGAATAAAGGTGGAAAAATCAATTCAGTAGAGCAACTGAAACATAAGAAAAGTTAAAATAAACATTTTATGTAGCAGAATTGTAATGTAAAAAGGCAAAATCCAGAAAATATGATCCTTTATATTGATCACTAGGATTTGTGAATGTTACTATTTATGGAAAGTCTGTGCTATACACTGAAACATACAAAGAAGAAAGACAAAAACCTGTCCTTGCTCTCAAGTAGTTCACATTCCAATAAGAGACAATAGCTAAACAACTAAATAGTAAAAAGGTACAAACAAGATAAATTGTAAATAATCTCAGAGAGAAGATACTAAGATTAAGGTTGCATCTTGTCCCACTTGCACATTAGGTAAGACTTCAACTTAACAAAGCTGAGTGGAGGATCATAGGAAAAACTTGAGGTAGGGACACCACCAAAGGGCTATATGAAATTGTCCAGGCCTGAGATGATGGGCACCTTTCCAGAGTGGCAATCAGAAAGAAAGAGAATAAATGGGATATTACTAAGCAGAATCAATAGGACTTGACAACTGATTAAATATTGGAGGGAAGGAACAGCAAGAAAGTGAGGAGCCAAGGATCACATTGGAGGTTGCAAACTTAGTTGACTGGAAGGATGGTGGTTCCCTTGACAATGGCAAAGTTAAGAAAAGAGGGTTTAGAAGGGAACAAGTCTGGACATTTAAATTTAAGATGTCTATAGGACATACAGTTAAAAATGTCCAATAGGCAGTTTAAGATGCAAGAATGTAGGTCAGTAGATGGATTAGAGCATGACAAACATACCTGAGAATTCTCTACATAAAGATGACTGAATCCAATTATTGTCATATTAACAAGAAATATTAACAGACTTTCCTTCCAATAGGAGGCTGAAACAAGCACTAAACCGAATAATCTTCTGTTCTGGCTATGAATAGACTTTTCTAGCTTACAAAATAAAGCAATACAAAATTCGCTATTATTCATGACATCTTATTTGTGTAAAAACAGGTTCTAGTTATAATAAAAGCAAAATAAACTTGATTAGTGCCTGAATTAAGAATAATAATATCAAAGACAGTTTAAAGAACTTTTGGCAGCAAAACAATTTTAGCACATAAATATTATGGTTTATTTAAAAATTATAAAAATTTATCAATAAGTACCTGTTATTTATTATAATGGTAATAAATTATTAATTTTATTTGACTAAAATATGAATGGTTAATATATGTAAAGTTTTTCCATAAAAAGTGGAAATATCATTATATCAAATTTATTGATTTAAAGAGTAAGTTATGTCTTCTTTTAAAGAAGCAAAAGCTGGCAACTAAAAGCAATATGCTACAGCTGGCTCTTTTTTTTTCCTGGTATATGCCAGCTTCCTATTCATTACTGGAGGGGAGAACAAAGGGAAAGGCAAGTCAATTGCTATCAATTTTTGTGGGGTTTAGTAGTTCTGAAAAATACAGAAGAGAAAAGTTATAGCAACCAGATCCTATCAATGAAAATCGGTCTATATATTCTTTACTGCAAGATATCCATTGTTGTATTGGGGTGGCTAGGTGGCGTAGTGGGATAAAGCACCGGCCCTGAAGTCAGGAGTACCTGGGTTCAAATCCGGTCTCAGACACTTAATGATTACCTAGCTGTGTGGCCTTGGGCAAGCCACTTAACCCCATTTGCCTTGCAAAAAATAAAAAAAAAAAGATATCCATTGTTAAAAGCAATGATCATGCAGAAGCCACCACAAGAAACTAAGCACTTGGTTTGGAATGTATCCATCCTCCCCTGATGAAGCCTGGGATTTCTGTTCTTTGTTTTCCTCTAATCACTCTTCTCTAGACTTTTAAGTCGTTTTAATTTTTTTTTTTAGGTTTTTTGCAAGGCAAATGGGGTTAAGTGGCTTGCCCAAGGCCACACAGCTAGGTAATCATTAAGTGTCTGAGACCGGATTTGAATCCAGGTACTCCTGACTTCAGGGCCGGTGCTCTATCCACTGTGCCACCTAGCCGCCCTGTTTTAAATTTTTTTAACTATGCTTATGTTTTAATTATTCTTTTCCTCTTTTAGTATCGCCTATATTGGGCTTTTTGAACTGATGAGTATTAGTCCTGAAGCCATTTATATCATAGAAGAATCTATAGAAGACTTAAGAGCCTTCCCAAGGTGGGGTAGAAAATGATGGGAGCAATAGCCAGTATAACCCCCTGTCCCATGTAAACTAGATAGCTTTTTTCCCTTAAAAGATACTGAAACCATCCTCTAGATTAGATTGGTTCAGGATACTAAAGGATTGAGGCAGCTAGGTGTCATAGTGGATAAAATGCTAGACCTGGAGTTAGAAAGACTCATCTTCCTGAATTCAAATCTGGCCTCAGACACTACCTAGCTGTGAGACCCTGGGCAAATCACTTGACTCTGTTTTGCTTCAGTAAACTGAGTTGGAAAAGGAAATGGCAAACCACTCCAGTAGTCAAGTGGGATCTCAAAAGAGTCAGACATGACTAAAAGAACTGAACAACTTCTAAAGGATTATTCTGTTAATAAGACATACTGGTACATGGGGACACAAAACTACCTTAAGGGGATTCCAACATGCTTTGCTGTTTGGTTGGTAGACTAAGATGGGAAACTTTCCAAGAAGCAGGCTTTGTTATCTGAATCACTTCAGAATGTCCTCAATAACACATCTTTGTTGAAAATCCTTCTCCTACTATGGGTTTAGATAAATCTCCTTTTGTTAATTGTTGAATGACCTATGAGTGTCTCATGTTGTCATGATACTGACCTGAATCAGGTCCAGCCCAGAACAAAAGGGGTATATGGCAGGAACTATAAGGCCCAAGGACCCTTACATCCTCATCTATCCTCTCAAGTTTTGTAATTTTGTGTCTCCTGACAGATCCTGAGTTCTAATTCTAGCCTTACTTCTAATTCAGTATAAACTTGAGAGAAGAATAGTAAATGGTCAATCTGTCAATGGAAATTATTCTCTAATTCAGTGACCTTATAGCTTTTTGATTATGTCTTTCAGGAAAAATAATTGGGGGGCATGTACCCTCAAAGTATATATTTACCGTTCATAAGTTATATACATATGCCACTTAAGCAGAAAGCATGTATGTTATGGAAATTATATCAAAAGACAAATTTTAAAAGGAGATAAAGATTAAAAATTTCATACTAGAGTCAAATGGGAACCATTAGAGCTGATCAAGGAGAATAATGCAAATTTGGGCTTTAGGAAAATCACTTTGGCATCTCTGTGAACTAAAGAGGTATTGTAGGCAAAGAGACCAATTAGGAGAATACTACAAACAGTCCAGGTGAGAGGGTGATAAGGGTCAAAACTTACCTCACCACAGCTGAGTGAGAAGACAGAAGTGACTAGATGGGAGGGAGATATGTGGGGATAGAAACTATGATAAGCAAACATGGTTGGGTCATGATAGACTGAAGATCTTTTTATTTCCTTCTCACATCCTCAAACCCTCCTCTTCCAGACTTCACTATTATTGTCAAAGGCAACAACTCTCTTTCCAATCACCAAGGTTTACCATCTCACTTATCCTTCACCTCACAAATTCAATTGCAAAATTTCATTTAAAGTATACTACAGCTAACCTTCATAACAGAAACTCCCTCCAGTGACAACCTATTCTGGAAGTCTTAGAGAACTGACTGGGGCACTAAAAAAGTTAAATGAGATGCTCAGGGTCACAAAGTTAGTGTCAGAGGCCAAACTTGAACCCTGATCTTCCTAACTCTTGAGATCAGTTCTCTCCCTCTATTTAGGCCAGGATTACCTCCCCCAAAATTATATTTTTAATAAAACTAGCCAGGCTGTACTAAATTTATAAAAAGATCAATATCTCAAATGATCTCTTTACAAACTAATACAGCAGTAACTGCATCTTGTATGAACCTTGTAATCTAAGCTAGCAAAGCCTCTAAAGACAAAAATAAACAAATCTAGAGAAAGTAGTTGTGTGCCTTTATCAACAATAGTGATACTTATTACACTGACTTTTTAAGTTTTTCTTCCATATTTTGTCAACTCCAATTTGTACAACTCCAATTGTATAATTACATAAGCATATATAAATATGTGCAAAAAAATTATAGAGATTGATCAGTAAGATCACTGGATGCATTTGTAGGTAGAGTGGATACAGAACTGAGCTGAGAGTTAAGAAAACCTAAGTTTACATTTTATCAAGAAAACCTAAGTTTACATTTTATCTCAGTTACTTCCTACCTATGTGACTTTGGACAAGTCATTTAATCTATTTGCCTCGTTTCCTCAACTTTAAAATAGGGAAAATAATACCATGTATTTCCTGGGTTATTGTAAGAATCAAATGGAATATCTGCAAAGCACCTAGCACATAGTAAGCTATATTAGCTCTTATTACTAATATTTTCATTTCCAGAAGACTGAGTACTGTACCTAAGTTCACTATGCAGATATACACTCAAAGTAGACTTTAGATAATAATAATAATGATGATAATGATGATGATGATATTTGCCCTTCATTCTCAACGAAGACAATCATCAGAGGTGATGCCATGACAAGCACGTGAATTGAATTTGAGTGAGGGGATGCTATGCTAAGTCACCAGCCTTACTTTCTCCTTCAGAGTCATCTGGGTCCACAGGTCAGATATGGCATTGGATGCAAGGCAAGCAGGATTAACTGACTTGCCCAAGGTCACACAGCTATCAAGTGTCAAGTGTCTCAGACTGGATTTGAACTCCAATTCTTCTGACTCCAAAGTCAGTGCTCTATCCACTATGTCACCTAGCTGCCTCTGATTTCTGCAAGGCAAAAAAGGGGTTAAGTGACTTGCCCAAGGTCACATAGGTAGAAAATTATTAAACATCTAAGGTCTGATTTAAACTCAGGTTCTCCTGCCTACATAGTCAGTGCTCTATTCACTGCACCACCTAGCTGATTCACAAAACAGAGCCAACTAACAACCCTCTGGCAACACACTGGGATGAGTAAGGCAAAAACTTATTTTTCAACTTGAATTTAATAAAGGAGTGCCTAAAACAATGGCTAATCATACTGCAGGGAACAGGTAGGTGATGCAGTGGATAACGTGTCCTTGAAGAAGGAATTCATCTTTCTGGGTTCAAATCTAACCTCAGACTTACTATATGTGTATCCCTGGGCAAATAAATCATTAACCCTGTTTGCCTGAGTTTCTTCATCTGTAAAATGAATTGGACAAATAGCAAAGCAATTCAGTATCTTTTCCAAGAAAATCCCAAATGAGGTCACAAAGAGTTAGACATGACTAAAAAATGACTGAACTTGTTAAACTGCAGTCAATAAAAATGTAAGGTTTTATTCAACTAGAACTTACCGGACAAGTAAAATTCCAATGTTATTGCAGATGGTGTATGAAGAGCAGCAAAATATATCGCGGTACTTGGTGTTTAGGTTGTCTTTAGGTTTTTCCAAGATTTTCAAAATTAAAAATTACAATGCTTAATATTTACAGCATTCTCAATGGAGTTGAATAGAAAAACCACATTTCTCAATAAATGCAAGTGAACTCTAAATGTGAAAAATGTTTTAATGACAACTATAAGTAAAGATACTTTTTGTATTAGTTCTAGGGACATTCTTTTTTTCCAAGAACCTTAAATCAAAGAATTTCATCATAAGTAAAAGTCAATCAATTGTAAACCAATCCAACCATTCTGAAGAGCTACTTGGAACTATGCCTAAAGGGTTATAAAACTATACAAACCCTTTGATCCAGCAATACCACGATTAGGTCTGTAACCCCAAAGAGCGGAAGGAAGGAAGGAAGGAAGGAAGGAAGGAAGGAAGGAAGGAAGGAAGGAAGGAAGAAAAGAAAAAAGAAAGAGGACCTATATGCATATATATATATATATATATATATATATATATATATATATATATATATATATATATATATCAGTTCTTTTTGTGGTGGAAAATATTTGAAAATTGAAGGTATGCTCAACAGTTGAGGAATGGTCAAGTAAGTCATGTACATGATTTCAATGGAATACTCACTAGATGGAACTCAAAGAAATATCAAGCAGGATGCTTTCAGAAACACCTGGAAAAACTTACAAAACTGATGCAAAGTGAAGTGAGCAGAACCAAACCTTTGTATTCTGATCAATACAATTCCAAAGGACTTAATGATGAAAAGTGTGGAAAATATGGAAATAGGTTTTGCATTACTTTTTTGCATGACATATATATTCTCAAATTGCCTGCCTTCTCAAGGAGGAGAAGGCAAGAATTTGAAATTCAAAATTAAAAAAACAATTTTTAATTTGTTTTATAAGAAACTGAGGGAAAAAACAAGAGAAAAAAGTCAG
This sequence comes from Macrotis lagotis, assembly GCF_037893015.1. Lineage (NCBI taxonomy): Eukaryota > Metazoa > Chordata > Mammalia > Peramelemorphia > Peramelidae > Macrotis > Macrotis lagotis. Next base: position 195,948,029 of record NC_133659.1, read on the forward strand.
TATTTTCCACTGGAAATACAGAAAGTTGATTTCACTTCTCCTTTGATAAGTTAAAAGCTTTACTAAATACATAATAAGAATATAAACTACAAATCTTCAAAACATCTTTTAAGAGGAATTCTTTCAAAATGTAACCCTATGCTTTGGAATTAGATATGACATATATGCTGATTTGCTTTACTATTTGTTATGACTAAACTTATTTGTTAGGGGAAAGTGTCTTACAGAAGAAAGTTGTAATTCATGACTAATAAAGAGAAGAAAAAACACAGATAAGCAAGACAGTATTGTTGCTCTCACATTATATTTAATATACACTTTAAAAAACTGAATGCAACCAATGATCAGATTCATATAAAGCCTCTTTTCTGTTCTCTGTAGATTGAAATGTTAATGTTTGTCAAGTTTTTATTAAGAAATAAAATTTTAGCAGCTCTTAAAAGGGTATTGGGAAAAATTTTTTTTTTAAAAAAGGATATTGAGTACCAGTGCCCTATTTCCCCAATACCTGTTACAACAGTTGAGTATAGGAAAATTTTCTCCTTTATAAAAGCTGATTCTAATGTGAAAGTAGAAAATAAACTTAAAAGATGATTGATAGTTATTTCTCCAGATAAATTATCAATTATCAATTATCAAAATTAAGGTGAAAAGATTTTGCATAAATATGACTAAACTATGAAAATGCCATCTCACTTTCATACTAGATTATGGAAAACTGGAGCTTAAAACCCTTTCATAATTTTTTCCAAGTCATAACATTTTCACAAGTAAAACCAAGTTTACATATAGCATTTTGTTCCCTCTATTCTGAAAAAAAGGGATCTGCTGAGATTCTGAGTTTGGCGATCACAAGTATTCACCCTTTCAAAATCTTTTTTCCTCAAAGTTCAACTTACATGACAATTTGCAACATGATTAGGTCACCTTGAATTCTCCTCTGAAAAGTCTTCCAAATCCTCTACATGTTTTACAAAAAAAAAAAAACAACTTAACATTGTGAGGTTTTCTATTATTCCTAAACCTCTCACAGAGACTAAAAGTAGACAACAATCCTTCGGCCGCTTTAAAAAACCATCTCAAACTTCTTTAAATCCACAATATACTCCTCAATTACCCTGTGCTGCAGCCACTCAGAGGACACATGACTACAAGGATTTTCAATATCCTCCAAGTCCTTTACTTGGTCCCTCTGATGACGACTGTCCTAAATTAGAATAATTTCTGGCTTCTAATTCCCCTTCATTTTCCAACCCAACCACCTTCAGAAGCTTGCATCCCCTTCCTCTGGCTATTGAACAAAACAGACAGCATTTCCGGACTGCCTTAAGACAGACCTTGCAGGAGGATGAAAATTTGAATTCCGGTATTCTTCCCCTGACCCAAATTACTGTTGCCAGGGTGTGCAGCAGTAATGCAGTGTTCTTCTGACTGGATTTGGTTTTCTTTCTGAGACTCCAAGGGTGCATTTTACCACCCAATAATCAACCGAGCTCTCCTCAATTTCTTTCATTCTCCAAGATTTCCAAGGTGACTGCTACCTCCCGAGCAAGCCAATCCCAAACAGGTAAGGGAGGAGGGTTTCTAATGATGTGTTCTCTGTTCCCCCCTCCTACCCGATTGACATTTCCTCCCCCCACGTTCACACTTTGCAACTGAGGGAAAAGAAGAATGAAATAAAATAGAGTGAATTGGGTCGTGGGTCCGAGTTAGCCAGGAACTTGTCAAGCCCGCCGGGCCGGGCCGGGCCGGGCCGGGCCGGGGCCGCCCAAGGACGCGCGTGTTTGCCGAGGCCAATGAGCGGCCCCACACGGACCACAACAACAACAGCCGTGGCCGGGCGAGGGGAGGCGGCGGTAACGCTCCCCGGCGCGCTCCGCTCCGCTCCGCTCCTGCGGCCGCAGCCCCGGGGCTGCAGCGCCGACCCATTTTCCAGGGAAGGAAATGGAAACTGTCGGAAAACGAGGGCTGTCTTGGGGGAGACGTCAAGAACGACTCCCCCCCTTTTCTCAGTCTCCCTTCCCCCGCCCGCTCCGGGGAATGGGGGGCGCCCGCCTGGAAGAAGTGGGTGCCGAGGCCCGGCGGAGGGGAAGCGGCCTCGCCTCGGGCAGCCGGGGGCGGGAGGAAGGAGCGCCGGCTCCGGGGCCTCAAAGCTGGGGGGGGAGCTCCGGGGAGCCGGGCACGGCCGCCTCCGGGGGCCGGCGTGCGGGGTGGCGACCTCGGGCCTCGGGCCGCGCTCGCTGCGGGGCCGCTGTTTACCTGGAAGTCGCGGTCCTCGTTGAAGCGGGAGAAGCGATCGGCCATCTTGCCGCCGTGTAGCTCCTCTCCGGACGACGACGAAGACGACGCAGGCTCGCTCGCTCTCGTGTGCTCGCTCCCGCCGTCGCTCCTCCCCCCCCTTCCCTTCCCCTCTCCCCGGCCTCCTCCCACGCCCCTGGGGCGCGCGCCGCAGCGAGAGCGAGCTCGCGGGCTCCCGACGCCACGGCCCCGCCCGGGTACGAGCCCGAGGAGCTCCGGCGCGGCCGCCTGGCCTCCCCTGCCCTCAGGGGCCGGACCCCGCTGCGCATGCGTGTTCCCAGGCCAGCGCGCTAATCGCTCCTGGAGGGAAAGAGCAGAGGGAGGAGCGGGCATCAAGTCCAAAGATGTCTTTACCTTCTTTTGTGTGGGTGCGCGTGCGTCCGTGCGTGCGTGTGTCCGCGGCTCCATGCGAGTCAATCCCTCACATAGCCTCAAAGTGTCCCAATTGTCTTAGTGCGCCTTTAAACTATTCATCATTAATAATAGCTTAAAACTGTACTCAGACTTTGGGGACAAGACATATAAACATACCCATCATCTCAAAAGCCTCAGTTCAGCTTTAAGCTAGAAAAGCTTAACAATTATTTAAGATATGTTGTTGTATACTGTAGTTCTTTTAATATTGTATGATATGCCTTAGTGAATCACATTATATATTAGTAATATATAGTAGTATTATATATTAAATAATTGCATTAAATATATATTAGTAATATATAGTAGTAGTATATATTAAATAATTATATTATACATATTAGTAATATATAGTAGTATTATATATTAAATAATTGTATTAAATATATATTAGTGATATATAGCAGTATTATATATTAAATAATTATATATTAGTAATATATAGTAATGTTATATATTAAATAATTATATTATATATTAGTAATATATAGTAATATTGTATATTAAATTATATTAAATATTAGTAATATAGTAATGTTATATATTAAAGAATTATATTAAATATATTAGTCATGTATATAGTAATATTATATATTAAAGAATTATATTATGTACTAATAATATGTAGTAATATTATATATTAATTATATTGTATATTAGTAATATATTATATGTTAGATAATTATATTTTATATTAGTAATATAGTAATATTATACATTAAATAATTCTATTATATATAAGTAATATTATATATTAAATAGTTGTATTTTACATGTATTAGTAATATATAATAATATTATATATTAAATAATAAGTAAATAACAAAGGACTTACACTGGAGATACCACATGGTCATATCCATGTATGGTGTCCCAAAAAATTTAACTGTAGCTTCAAACTTGTAAAGGTTACTTATAAATTGTTTTTATAATATATTATATACTAGTATTATTAAATATTTACACATATATTAAACAGGTTTTGATGTTAAATATATGAAAATATTATATATGAAATATATTAAAATAATATATATTATAATAAGTTTATGATATGTTAAGATAATGCATTGCTTAAACTGCACCACAACCTTTGGGACAGCCTATGTGCATTTTTATTACATGTGAGACAGCTAGGTAATATAAAGCCTGGCCACCTGTTTCCTTCCTTGTAAAATAGAAACAATAATAGTACCTATCGGGATAGTTGTTGTTATAAAATGAAACAATACTTGTAAAGCTCCTTGGAAATTAGGACTTTATATTTTTTTTTGGTCTGATACTGCCCAACTCTTCCTGACCCAATTTGAGGTTTTCTTAGCAAAGATACCGAGCGATTTGCCATTTCTTTCTCCAGCTCATTTGACATATGAGGAAACAGGCAAACAGGCTGGAGTGACTTGCCCAGGGTTATACAGCCAAATAAGCGTCAGAAGTCAGATTTGAACTTATTACCATAAGTCTTCTTGATTCCAGGTCTAAGTCAAACTATCCTATATGTACATGCTAGCTCTTATCATTTTATAAAGCATGCCCCCAAAATAACTTTGGGTCATCTTTTGTATGTATATATAGATATAGAGATATAAGTATATAGTTTTATGTATTTATATACAAATATATTTATATATATAGATATATAGATATATATATATATATCAATAAACACACAAAAAACCCCACCTAGCATCACATCATCCATCCATGGAATGATTAGTTACAGCAAATAGAGAAATTTTGAATGCTGTGGATAAGTACACTAACCATGGCAGTATCCTTGCCAGGCTTATACTCATAGATAATGAACTGCCAAAACTAGTTCAGTTTTGGGGAGGTTCCAAAGAAAAGTGTGGGAAAGAAGAGATACATGAAAGTCTACAGAGCTGTTGAACTGACCTCTTTGTTGTATCCCTGTAAAACCTGGACAGTATACTAGCTCCATGCCAGGGAACTGAGTCACTTCCACATGAATTGTCTTAGGAAGATTCTGAAGATCACCTGGCAGGATATCCAGTATCACACAATCCCCTCTTTTTAGTTTCTTTTCTTTTTGGTTGTTTTGTATCTTTAGGGATTAATGCAGTACCTGATACACAGTTAATTAGTCGGTAGATACTTGTTTCCTTCCTTCCTTTTTTTTCCTATGTCTTGTCTAGTCAAGAATTCTCTCAAGGGATGTGAAAGTTATCACTTTCCCTGCTCTAATTTGCTTAAGATATGAACTATATCATGTATCCATTTGGAACTTTTTGTGATATATATGATATGAGACCTTGGTCAACCTAATGGCTATTATTGTTACAATAGTCAAGAGTGAAGTAATGAAAACATGTCCCAAGGTGGTTTTAAGTGCCACAGTGGAGGAGACATAAAAAAAATATTATATGAGTAAAATTGGAAAGAAAAAAGCAAAGTTATTAAGAGCTCCAAATCAATAATTAGAGGAATGGAAAGCGTAGCAATTCTTATGTTCTCATTCATATTCATCTCATTGGCAAAAGGACAAAAAGAAAAGAAAAAAGTAGTTGTAGGGGGGAATGTGGGAAAATAAGCACATTAATGCAAGTGCATTAATACTGGAGTTATGAATTGATCTCACCATTCTGGAAAGCAATTTGGACTTCTCCCCCACCAAATTATTAAACTGTATATACCTTTTGACTCAGTTACTTAACTTCTAGATCTATATTCTGAAGAGTCTCATAAGTCTAAAGTCTCATAAGTACTAAAGTCTCATAAGTACTAAAATATAGAACTTTATGAGGTGTGAAAGAATTGAGGGCAGAGCCAAGATGGTAAAGAGAAGCCAGGAAGGTACCTGAGCTCTCTCCAATTTCCCTTGGAAATAACATTAAATCAAGCCTCTAAAAATATTTTGGAGTGACAGAATCCACAAAAAGATGGAATGAGCAATTTTTCAACCCAAGATAACTTAGGTCTTCAGGAAAGGTCTGCCTTACTTGGGTTAAAGGAGAGTGGGGCCCAGGGCAGGTGGTGTCTGGACAAACCAGCAAGAGACAGTCACAGCACAGATCAGCAACCAAGATCCTGGGGTCCTGACTTAGCAGGTACAGCAGGTCAAATATGAGGACCCTGGCCCCAGCAAAGCAGGTAAACTGCCAGCTCCAGAACCCAGGGCACAACAGGCAAAACTAGGCCAGACTACCTTACACAGTGGGCACAGAGGTCCTGGCACAAAAAAACAGTGACCAGATCTCTGACCCCCAATACAAGAGGCTTGGGACAGGAGCAGAACTCAACTTTTAAAAATGAACCAAAAAAAAAGCCCTGACCAACGAAAATTACTATGGCAAGAATATGAAAGAATTGGAATCTGAGAGGATGCCCATCAATAGGGAATGTCTGAATAAATTATGGTATATAAATGTGACAGAATACTGAGTATTATAAGAAAATGATTAAGCAGACAGTTTCAGAGAAAGATTAGAAAGATTAAGTGATATGGAATGAAATGAGAAAAACCAGGAGAACAATCTATGCAACAACATTATAAAGACAAACAAATTTCAAAGACTTAAAAACTCTGATTAATGCAAAAACCAATTGTAGTTCCAGAGGACTAATGATTACATATACTGTCCATCTATTGATAGAAAAGATAGAGGGTAGAGAATGAGATATGTAGATATATACATTTTTGGATAAAGTCAATTCTGGAATTTGTTTTCCTTGGCTGTGTATATTCATGGGGGGGGGGTTATTTTTATTTTTCTTAAAAAGGGAAATGAGGAAAATTAGATTTTGTTCATCAAAAAACATTCAATTTAATTTTCAAAATAAATATACAGCAACCTATATCAGATTGTTCCCTGCCATGGGGAGAAGGGAGTGAAGGGGGGGTAATTGAAAATTGTGAAACTCAAAAGCTTGCAAAAGAATGAAAGTTAGGGGTGGCTAGGTGGTGCAGTGGATAAAGCACCGGCCCTGGAGTCAGGAGTACCTGGGTTCAAATCCAGTCTCAGACACTTAATAATTACCTAGCTGTGTGGCTTTGGGCAAGCCACTTAACCCCATTTGCCTTGCAAAAACCTAAAAAAAAAGAATGAAAGTTGAAAACTGTCATTGCATGTAATTTTAAAAAATTAAATTTTTTTTAAAAACCAAAATAAATTGACACAAAATAGGAGTTCTGAAAGACTAATATATTGAAAGTACCATATAAATTTCAAAAACCAAGCTATAGGGGCAGCTAGGTGGTACAGTGGATAGAGCACCAGCCCTGGAGTTAGGAGTACCTGAGTTCAAATTCAACCTCAGACACTTAATAATTACCTAACTGTGTGGCCTTGGGCAAGCCACTTAACCCCATTGACTTGAAAAAAAAACCTACAAAAAAAACCCCAAGCTATAATAAATAGAAATCAGTGGCCTCATTTTCAGTCTTCTCTTTGTAGTTTTTTTTTTTATGGAAATGCTTATTTTTATGGTGTGTGTGTGTTTAGTTCAGAATAAAAATAAATAAAAATCCTACAATCTTAAAAAAGAAGCCTGGGTCAGCAAGAAATTAATTAACTTGTTCATAGTTATATAGGTAGCATAGGTAAGAAGTGAGACTTGTCAGAAATCCTTAGTCTTCTCAAGGATTACATGGAGAACTAGGATCTTTCTCTAAAGGAGAAGGGAGAATGAAAATTCTAAAGAAATGAGAGAAAGGAGGAAAGTGGAGGGGAGGGGAGATGAAAGAAGCTCTGACAGCACCATATTGGGAAGTTTTAGGCTCTTCCATATGGAAGAGAAAGAAAGGGAGAGAGACCCTCCCTCCCTGTTGTTCTTGGTTAAACAGCTTCAACTTCAATGCTTTGACTTCAATAACTAGAAACTGGTGATTTGGGCTGAATGAAATCCAGAACAATGCAAAGTGGAGACAAACCCAGGTGATTCTTCACATCCATCTTCTGCCTCTTCCCTTTATCTTCTACTATTCAATTACTCTCTCCCTTTCTCTCCCTCTCCCTCTCTCTTTCTCTCCCCCTCCCCACCAATCTGCCCTTACCAGTCTTGAAACTTACTTCTAAAAGTCTAAGTGGTTATTATTATTGTATTGATTGGGGGAGTGGGTGGAGGGACATGGTTGTCAAAAGTATCCAGGTAAAGAGAGACAACAATTTTTATTACTGTGGGAAATGTTTTTAACTTGGGGATTTGGAGCTAGAAGGAAAAGGTATTTTACTGAGTTATATTTTATAACTTCTCAAACAAAAAGAAAGACCAAGTCAATCCAAACCAAAATAACCCAGGAAGAAAAGTACTTTTCGTAGTGGTTAGGCCTTGCAGGGAAAGGACTGGAAAATAGTTGCTTAGGTTCTTTTGTTCTTTCCTGACAGATTTAAGAATCTCATTCGCCTAACCTATCTACCCAGGGGCAGAACTAAAGGCATTAAGAAAGGCACACCTCCTGATCACCATCATCCCTTCACTTTCTCTAAGGAACACTGCTAGAAACATATAATACCTGCTATTAGAAAGTGTTGGGGCGGGGGCAGAGAAGGATGGGACTTGTCCAAATCTGTGATTTCATCCATGTAGTGGAGATTTTCTCTACTGAAGTAGATTGGCTATTATTTTGCAACATATAATGTTAATAGAGTTATCTTGGGAACTGAGAGATTAAACAGATTTTCCTGACTTGAATTTCATGCCAGACTTGAATTTAAGCAATTGGTCCCTCTGTTCACACTTTCTGCTTCAAATACTCATGAATATTACTTTGGATAATTCTAGAGTCCCTAGGTTGTTTTGCCATCTAGTTTGTATTGTAATCTCTAAAATGTGGTTATATAAGGTACCATTTTTGGTAGAAAGACAGGTTGGAACCTACCTCATTGTGACTAGCATACCTTTATGTCCCTAGATCGTCACTTAGATCCATTGAATCCAAGGGATTGTGTTGGTAGATATGAATCTCATCTGGCATTGAAGGATGTAGCAGGAATCACCTCCTACTGAAAGAAAGCAGAGAAAGGTTCATTGTGGAACACAGAACATAGAGATTTTCTTCTTGTTGCCTGGGAAACCAAAGAGCAGCTAGCTCCTCATAAGGATAAAATGGAAGCATGGGAAGGAGGAAAGGGGAGGAATCAAAAAGGAAAATAAACCAGATAAGAAGAAAGGAATCAAGGAATGATAGCATCTACTTATCATTCAAGGTTGTTGTAAACCAGCCAAATGTGATCTCTCTTATTCTGATTCACTAGAGTGCTTTGTCTATACCTTCTTTATGACCTTAATAGCATTCATATATTCTAATGCAAGGGGTTTTATATGTTTTATCTTTCTCCTTGGTTCAATAGATAGTAGAGGCACTATTACTCCTACTTTAAGGATGAGTCTCAAAAAAAGTACTTGATTCATCCAGGGTAAATTGTTTATTAAGTGGGGGGGAGGCTGAGGAAGAGATATTATGAGAATTTAACAATTCAATGGAAGCTCTGTGGATAGAGCAATGACTTTTCTCAAGATGTTGGCCATATGGATGGGCAGCCGGTGTTCTAACCTTCTGTCTCATTAGTATTCCATAGAATCCTTGGGAGCTGGAAATTACCTTATTGTAGAGAAAAAGGTTAGTTTTGCTTGGAATTTGATGTTGTTCAATTGTGTTCAACTCCTTGTGACCCCTTTCTTAGCAAAGACACAGAAGTGGTTTGTCATTTCCTTTTTTACCTCATTTTATAGATGAAGAAATGGAAGTCAACAGGGTTAAGTGATTTGCCCAGGGTCACACAGCTAGTGATTATCTGAGGTCAAATTTGAACTCAAGAAGATGAGTCTTCCTAACTGTCTGGCATTCATCCACTGTGATGCCTAGTTGCCTATAACAATTATATAGTTATTGTGTTGTTCAGTCGTAATCACATTTTAGGTTTTCTTGGCAAAGTTACTAGAATGGTTTGCCATTTCCTTCTCTAGTTCATTTTACAGATGAGGAAACTGAGATAAACAGGGTTAAATGACTTGCCCAAAATCACACAGATAGTAAATGTCTGAGGCCAAATTTGAATTCAGCTTTTCCTGACTCCAGATCTTGCACTGTCCACCTAGCTGCCTCTTATTATAGGTTAGAGAAACTTATTTGAGGTAATGTGAGCTAAAGGAATAAAGTTGGTACCTTGAGAGAAATCTTGTTTGCCTCATAATCTAATACATGAACACATTCAAAAGTTAAAAGTGAGACAAAGCATATTTGGATCCCAACTCTGTTACTACTTGCAAGACTTTGGCCAAATCAACTTAACTTCTCTGAGTATTTTACCTGTTCTTATTCCTCTATGCTTTAAAAGGCTGAAATACAGTGACTGAATCTTATTTGGCTTTGTATCCCGAAGACCTTAGCATATTCAATTTCTTCTACTTAGGCAGTACTCAATTAAAATATTTGTTGAATTGAGTTGAATCTTCAAGTTAGAATTTGAAAACATTAGAGTGGGGTATAATGTGGATAGATTAATCAATTGATAAGCACTTGTGGTTCAGTCACTTCAGTGGAGTCACTGTTTTTTCCTTATTTAATTCCTTTAATGCCCTTTGAAGACCTTAAAAGTTCTGAAGGGTCACTAGTTTCTTCTTCCCTTATGAGAATTTTGGCATTATATCACACAGCTCTTAATTGCCCAAATTAATTCACCTTTCCAGGTTTCTCTGGATTGTTGTTGTATTTGTATTTCAAAGTTCCTACTCAGCTCTGGTCTTTTCAGACCAGACATTCCTGTAAGTACACTCACATTAAAGATTCATTTTTTTTCCCTGTAGTATTATGCCCATCTATACAGGGTGAGTAATTCTTGATTGCAAGCCTATCTCTTTTGCCTTTTGCAGTATCCTATTCCAGCATTTCTCATTTTTGGTGGAAACTGCCAAGTCTTGTGTGATCCTGATGGAAGTTTCTTGGTACTTGACCTGTTTTTTTCTGACTGTTTTAAGTATATTTTTTTCTTTCATATGGGAGCTGTAGATTTTGACTAGGATCTTCCATGGATGTACCTTTTGGGGAATTCTTTTCAGGAAGTTAGTGCTTGGTGGTTTCTTTCTGTATTTACATTAGACTGCTCCTTGAGGGCAGGGTCTGTCCTTTGCCTCTTTTTGTATTAGCCCCTCCCCCCCCCCCTTAGTGCTTGGCCAAGTCTAGTACATGGTAAATTCCTAATTAATGCTTATTTATTGACTTGACTTATTAATTGACTCACTGGTTCTATTGATCTGGGAAGGTTTCATTTATGATTTCTTGCAATATCATGTCCAGGTTATTTGTTTATTTTAAATCATGATTTTTAGGGAGTCCAGTGATTCTTAAATTATTTCTCCTTCATCTGTTAGTTGTCTTATTATTTCAATCTTTTGATTATGACGAGTAATTTTTTGCTGTCTCATGGAGTCATTGATTTTTTTTTTTTTTTTTTTTGCTTAGGCTAGTCTAGTTTTTAAAGTACATTTCTTGGGTAAGGCCTACTATTTTTTCTTCTAAGCCATTCATTCATTCTTTTTCTAGTTTTTTCCTCTAAAACTTTTTTTTCTGTATCTGGTGATCATATAATACTTACGAAAAAAATTCATTTTCTGGTGATCATGTAGTACTTTTGAAAAAATTCATTTTTTAAAATTGGAGACACTGCATTTATCAGTTATTCTCTCTTATGGAGGGAATCTTTAGATTTGTAATAGTTGTTGCTGCTGATCAAGTTTTCTTTCATCTATTCATTTCTCAAGCTTTTTAGTTCCTGAACTGGGGCTTTGTGGTAAAGAGAGGCTTTATTGGAGTAATTGGCCCTAATTGCTTCCACCCTGATTGTCTAATCTCCACTTCCTAGATTTGGCCACACCCTGGATCTCAGCTATCTCAAACCCTGGGTCTTAAGGGACCTCTCTGGTGTCTCAGGACAGAGGGCTAAAGACCTCAAAGACTTGAAATGTCTGGGTCTGAGTGCTATTGCTGCTTCACTGGTCATTACTTGGCAGTCATTCTATGGCACCCTCAGATGTACCCACCCTGAGAATTTCTGACTAGTAGTGTTTTCTGACCACTGGGATCAGATTTGCTGGGCAATTCGCTTTTGAATTGAATCTTAGGGGAAGGCAGGGATTCCAAGAGGCAAAATGGAGGAGAGAATGTACTCCAGTCATGGGGGACAGTCAGCATAAAGAGCCAGATTCTGAAATAAGGGTCTCCCCCCATGGGGAGACCTTGCAGAATGTTAGAGGGTCAGCACATGTTAGACTGGAATGGTAGGAAGGGTTTTAAATGTCAGAGTTTATATTTGATACTAGAGGTAATAAGGATTTACAGAAGCTTATTGAATGGGGGAATGATTTGGTCAAACCTGTGCTTTGGTAAAATCACTTTGGCAGTTATATGGAGCTAAATCAAATCTACATATATTTAGTAAGTACCTACAACACATCAAGCATTGTGTTAACCTGGATGATCCAAAGAAAGGCAAAAAAAATAAATCCCTGTTCACAAGGAGCTCACAGTTTATTGGGGGAGGCAATGTGCAAACAGCAACAAGCAAGATATAGAAAGGATGTCTGAACATGTTGACAGAGGGAAGATTAAGAAAAGACTCTTGTAGAAGGTAGGATGTTAGCTGACACTTGAAGGAAGCCAGAAAAGTCAGAAAGTGGAGAAGAGGAGGGAGAAAATTCCAGGCCCACAGGACAGTCACCAGTGAAAATGACCAGTTAGGAGATGAAGGTCTTGTCTAAGGAACAGCAAGGAGGTCAATGGCATGGGATTGCAAAATACATGGAAGGGACTAAATTATAAGAAGATTGGAAAGGTAAGAAGTCAGGATATGAAGGGCTATAAAAGCCAGGATTTTACATTTGATCCCTGGACCTTATTAAATGGGACAGGAAGAGGAGATAAGACAATGAAAGAGCAACACATAGACTAGAGTGAGGAGTTCAAAAAGGAAATAAATCAGGAAGCTCTTTCAAAATTAAAATGTGAGGAGATCATGGCCTGAACTGGAATGTTTGAATGGAGAGAAGCCCAGTGTGGCAAATGGGGAGATTTGGCAATTGCTTGTATACATGAAGTAAGATTGAAAAGTAGAGGTTTACATTGAAGTTGTGAACTTGTTTGACTAGAAAAATGACCATGCCCTCTACAGTCACAGGGAAATTCAGAAGAGAGGCAGTTTTAGGGAGAAAAATAAATTCGCTTTCTGTTAACATGTTGAATTTGAAATATCTATAGGACATTCAGTTCAAAATGTCTAGCTGAGTAATGAGGTTTAAAGAGAGATGGTAGAGGATTTAGAGGAGGTGGAGGTACTAAGTATAGCTAGGAAGGAGTTTAACTCATAAGTGGAAGAGAAATATAGGATGAAAGAATGGGATCAAGGGAATATATAGAGGCTACTTGAGAGAAGAGCCACCTTTTCATCAGGACTAGTAAAATAAGAAATAGCAAAGAATGATGTCAAGTGTTGTGAAAGGAGAGGAGAGGTAAATAGGAAGCTCAGATAACCTATTTGTATTTTCTCAGAAAAGTATGAGGTGGTGGTTGTGGTTGTTCATTCTTCATTCTCAAAGAGGACCAGTGATTATTATGAAAGTGATGAAGAGGTAAAGATCTCAGCTAAGATGATGGGTTGATGAGTTGCTGTAGAAGGCTTGAGAAGAAGAGAGGTTTGAAACAGACCTTGTAGAAAGTGGGAAAGAGTATCAATTAGCAGGGAATGAAAGAATTATTTTACTATAGTGAGGGCTAATTTAGAATTAGATAACATAAATTTGTAGTGGATCTATTAATCATGGTTGAGTGATTACCTATGCAAATAAAATGAAAAAATTTAACAAAGCTCTTTCCTAGAGTCCTCATTTTTAAGCAATCATAAGGGTGGTATGGAAGGGTCATTATACCAACCAAGTAAAAAAAAAATTGAAAATCTCCTAGTTTGACTCCTTCATATCCCTTTACTTAGGGGTATCTCAAATAGAATGGGGCTGATTCAAGGCAAGTCACAAATATATAGTTTGAATCCTGGCTCAGAGACAGTATTAAAAACACCCACATTCATTCCATTTACCCTATATGCCTACAAGAGAAGTAGGCTAGGAATTCACATCATGGGGCAATGGAATGATGGATTTGGTCCAGGGGATCTGGGTTTGCATACTAGTTGTGCTAGCTGTGTAATGTTAGGCAAGTCACAACCTCTCTAGTTCTCAGTTTTCTTATATGTAAAATGAAAAAGTTGGGCAATCCTCTTTTCCAGCTTCAAGTTTATGATTCAGTAGTTATAACTGATACATATAGATTATCTCAAAAATCTTAGGACAGTTTTAAGCTTGAGTAGATTAAACTACCAATTAAAAACTAAAGTTATATGGTTTGCTAGCTTAAAAACTATATGCTTTCCGGGTGGCTAGGTGGTGTAGTGGATAAAGCACCGGCCCTGGAGTCAGGAGTACTTGGGTTCAAATCCCGTCTCAGACATTTAATAATTACCCAGTTGTGTGGCCTTGGGCAAGCCACTTAACCCCATTACCTTGCAAAAATCTAAAAAAAAACAAACCCAACAACAACAACAAAACTATATGCTTTCAAAAAAGACTGAGAAATCCTGCATAGTATTTTAAGATATACAAGACCTTGACATTATTTCATTAGAGCCTCATGATAATCATAGAAGGTAGATATTAGAAATATTATTGTCCCTATTTTATATATGAGACTCAAAGAACCTACATGTAATCACATTGCTAGTGTCAAAGGCAGGAAACATATACCACATATATTGTACAAGTCAGTAAAAGTTCTCTGGATACAAGAATGTCCCATTGCAAGATGCCAGCCACAAAGACTAGGTTGCTAGTATTCTCCATTTCAGGACCCAAAGGCCATCTAGGATTATGAAAAGGGGGAGAAAGTAGAACAATTTGTCCATTCTATTTGCCTCAATGAACTTTTCCCATGTATCAAGATGTGAATTATGAGCATTTGGTGATTCCAACATCACACTATCTATTGACATGGAGCCACACTTAGGAATTTTGCTGCCTAGGGCATTCAGGGACAAGGTCATTGTTGCTAGAGAGGTTTCCTATGAAAGAGGTTTTTGTGTGTGTATATGTATCTATGTCTGTGTCTATGTGTCTGCATGTCTGTATGTCTGTCTACAGGACAAGGAAAATGTTACATTGACTGTCATCTGGTTGTTTCCTATTTTAATGATCAATAATTAGTTCTTTTTGCTCTCTAGGTGATAGTTCCGCTGTTTCTATAATGCAAAAGGACTCAGAGTGGTGTCAGCTTCCTCTAAATTTGGGGATAAAGTCCTTGTCTCTCAGCCCTAATTGCAACTCTGCCTAGAAAGACACTTCAGACAATTTAAGAAGAAGAAAGAAGACACCCACCTCACATCTAGCCCCCTCTATGAGCAAATGTCCCTCCCTGTCCCTAGCTATTTGATAGTGATAACCTCTGTTAATTATAGATTTGCATGTGGGTCAGTGGATTCCAGCCCTGGAAGAAGCAGCATGCAAAAGAAACTAAATCCTTTAGGGTCAAATTGAAGCAGGCTCCCAGAACAAGGATTTCACATTTTTTATGTATCAGTCTTCTTGAGGATGAGATTTTTCTCCAACAAAACAAAGCAAGTGGGCAAGATTTTTATGTAGGATGGTGAGATTTAGTACAATGGAAGACAGACCCTGCCTTCCCTTTCAAAGAAATAAATTTTAAGTTTTGTAAAGTTAGGATCTGTTTCTTCTATTTCTTTTCCATCTCCTTTCTTCTCTATAGAATACTCCTCCTTTGAACAATAATAGACCAATACAAAGACAATTAATAACTGTCTTTTGAGTGAAATGAAAAGACAATATACACAAAGCACAGGATGTTCCAGAAAGTCTCAGTGTTGTTTTAAACTATTAAAGCTTTAAAACTACACTAAGACTTTTGGGACATTTTGTATATTTTTAAAATTAAGGTCAGTAAATTCTTTTTGTTGTTGCTTTTGTTTTTTACGAGGCAATGGGGTTAAGTGACTTGTACAAGGTCACACAGCTAGGTAATTATTAAGTGTCTGAGGCCGGATTTGAACTCAGATCCTCCTGACTCCAGGGCCAGTGCTCTATCCACTGTGCCACCTAGCCGCCCCCTCAGTCAATTCTTAATCATGTCTTCTGTTGTAGGAACACAGCGATACGTTAGATGATCTACAAGTTCTTTTAATTTGGTTTTGATTAGTTCATTCTATGATTAATTGATTTAGCAAAAAAGGCTACCTTCCTAATTCTGTTCAACTCAAACTTTCAAATAAGTTTGCATTCACTGGCATATACCACTGAGCTGTAGATAGAAGCAGCATAGGACCATTGTCCTTCACTTGGGAAGAAACTTAAAAATAATTTAGTTCAATGGTTCTCAAAGTTTTTGAGTTTGAAGACAATCACTTTACTCCTGCCTTTAAAATAAGCAAATTTTATAGACTTTCTCTGATATAGCATCCCAAATTTAGAACTGAAAGAGACTTGAGAGATCATCTAATCCAAAGTCCCTCATTTTATGGATGAGAAGACCGGGTACCAGAGAGAGGAGAGAATTTAATACGAGTCACACAAAGAATAAGTGTAGGGGGCAGCTAGGTGGCACAGTGGATAGAACACTGGCCCTGGAATCAGGAGAACCTGAGTTCAAATCCGGCCTCAGACACTTAATAATTGCCTAGCTGTGTGACCTTGGTTAAGTCACTTAACCCCATTGCCTTAAATAAAATTAAAAATTTTTTTAAAAAGAAGTAAGTCTAAAAACCAGAATTTGAAAGCAGGTCTGCTGATTCCAAATCTGATTCTTATCCTTCATTTTCGAAGAAAACCAAAATGACATCACCATGTTTAAGACAAATTACAGTGTGTCCTACTGTGGCTGATCAGACCAATATGAGCTAGTAATGCTCTATCACAGGTCAGGTGCAAACAGTCCATGTGAACACCTGGGGTGGGTATTCTAAACTTTCACATTACCTTTGAGCTGCTTCAATTCTGCCTTTCTCATAGAGTGCAGCCCCCTCACTGATGATGACATGCCATGCTGGGTGGTCCTGTGCCAAGGGTCTCCCATACTATATAATCAATTCTAAAGTTCTTCAATGAAATCTTCAGGGTATTTCAGTATCGCTTCTTCTGACCCCATTGTGAGCACTTGCCCTGTGTGAGTTCTCCATAAAATAGTTTTTTTTTAGCAAGCGAATAGCATTCTAACAAGCATGTCCAGCCCATGGTAGTTGTACTCTCTGTAGTAAAGTTGGAATGCTAGGCAGTTTAGCTTGAGAAAGGACCTCCGTGTCTGGTATCTTCTCCTGTCAGGTGATCTTCAGAGTCTTCCTGAGACAATTTAAATAGAAGTGATTCAGTTTCCTGATGTGGCACGGATAGACTGTCCAGGTTTCATAGGCTTTTAGCAATGAGGACAACACAATGGCTCTGTAGTTTGATGGTAAGTCTAATACCTCTTCTCTCCCATACTGTCTTTTGGAGACTCCCAAATACTGAACTAGTTCTGCCAATGCCTGTGACAACCTCATTGTCAATGTGTATCTCCTTAGAAAGGACACTACCAAGGTAAGTGAACTGTCTACAGTACTCAAAACTTCTCCATCTGCTGTTACTGATGGTTCCAAGTATGGTTGGTATGGTACTGGTTGATGGAGCACCTGTGTTTTCTTGGTGTTAATTGTTAGACCAAAATTAGCACAAGCAGCAGAGAACCAATCCATACTTTGTTGTATCTCAGCTTCAGAGGCAGTACTGAGTGCACAATCATCTACAAAAGAAGATTATGCACCAACACTCCTTCCATTTTGTCTTAGCTTGTAGCATTTTCAAATGCTGACCTTTAGGCCATGTTCATTCTCAGTGAAGGCATTTGATAACATAGCTGAAAACATCATGGTAAAAAGCATGGGAGCGGTTCTCTCTTTAGTCCTGGCGGGTGGAAGAAGATGACGAAGGGGACATCTTCATTCGGTAAGTGCCGGAATAAGACGCACACTTTGTGCCGTCATTGCGGCTCTAAAGCATACCATCTCCAGAAGTCAACATGCGGCAAATGTGGATACCCTGCTAAGCGCAAGAGAAAGTATAATTGGAGTGCAAAGGCTAAACGATGCAACACTACTGGTACTGGTCGAATGAGGCACCTAAAAATTGTCTATCGCCGATTCAGGAATGGATTCCGTGAAGGAACAACACCTAAACCCAAGAGAGCAGCTGTTGCAGCATCTAGTTCATCTTGAGTATTCAACTGTTTGTTAAAATAAATATCCTGAATTTAAAAAGTAATTGTAGTCAGTTTCATTTGATCCATTGATCACTTTAGTCAAATTATTGAGTTTTTGGTGGATATTTAATAACCAAAACTGGACTTATTTAGTAACCAGCATCTTAGGTCATATTTGGGTTTTGTTTGTGACTTAAGAGAAGTTAGTGTTAGGCCTTCCACTGCCCTGTGAACATCCTCTTCACTCCCCCTCCCCAATGCATAAAGAGACACACTTCAGCTATTAGAATTAATTAGTACTTAAGCGCTACCCATCTGTAGTACCCTACCTTACAGGAGTGTTGTAAGATTTAAGCGAAATCATGTATATAAATGTATTATAAACTTAATACTATATAAATATTAAACTGACAGGAAAAAAAAAGTATGGAAGCAAGGAAACATCCTTGTTCTTTGTTTCACTCTATTGGCAACTGGGAAATCTCAAGAGCATCATCCATTATCCAGAACCCTGGGCATGCATGCCATCATGACACTGACATATAATACTGAACTTCTCTGGGAAACCAAATTTTGACATAATTTTCCATAAACCCTCACAAAGACCTTGGTCAGATTTACAGATATTGTATTACAAACCTCTGTTCTGTTCCTGGCACTTTTCCTGAAGTTGTATAGCAGCAAACACCAAATCAACTGCTCCTTGACCCTTTCTGAAGTCACACTGGCTCTCAGGAAGGTGACCAACTTCCAGGTGAAGGATCAGCCTATTGAGAAGGACCCTGGCAAGAATCTTACCAGCAATGGCTAAAAGAGAAATACCCCCTGTATATCTGGTAAAATTTAGTCATAGAAGGTAAACTTGTTAACAAATGAATGAACCAATTTACTAATATGTGGACAAACTTACTAAACCACTTAATGAGATGAATGGAGAACATGTGAATTTGCAGATTCCTAATTCTTATTTATCCTTTGTTTCAAAGAGGACTAATGACATTACTTGACTCTGGTCAAGTAGTCTTATGTGTGAGTTTAAGTGAGACCGTTATACAAAGTAGTCAGCCTTGGGGCGGCTAGGTGGCATAGTGGATAAAGCACCGGCCTTGGAGTCAGGAGTACCTGGGTTCAAATCCAGTCTCAGACACTTAATAATTACCTAGCTGTGTGGCCTTGTCAACCTACTTAACCCCATTTGCCTTGAAAAAACCTAAAACAAAACAAAACAAAACAAAGTAGTCAGCCTCACTCTCTCTTTCAGAGTTAGTGAAGTCCTATAGCAAGAAAAAAGTAGAGAACCACTAGTGATGGCCTGAAATACAGTGGATGATCTTGGGGTTTTCAGTGTCTAACCAATCTCTAAGTGCTTTAGAGTGGCTGCTTCAGTTACCTTCAAGGCCACTGTAATAGCCTTGTAATAAGATTTCTTGTAATGATTTGCAAAAGATTCCATTTAATAACTCCAGAAACCCAATCGTCCATAGCATAAAGATTGGGAACTACTTATCTTGTCCATTTGCTTCATTTTCCAGATGAGAATACTGGGGACCGAAGAGACCTGTGATTTGCTCAAGGTCAGAAGTGGACAGACTGAGGTCCCCATCCTTGGAAAGCAATGAATGGTCTCTAAGTTCCTTCTTAACTTTAAAATTTTTTGATTCAATGACTTATTTCTAGGAAAGGGGTAAATAACAACTTCTTTTATTCCTTGTGTCTCCTGAGGAAGAGGTAGTGGGAAACTAGAGGAAAAAATACACTATTTTCATCTTGTGGTTACAGCTAAGGTTGCTGAGAAAACTGAAGCACAATAGAGAACAGGGATTGAGTAAGTTGTTGAAATTTTTAAATGGAACTAAAGTCAAGTATCCTCTCTCCAAGGCTATCCTTTTTTTGTTTTGTTTTGTTTTGTTTTGTTTTAGGTTTTTTCAAGGCAAATGGAGTTAAGTGGCCTGCCCAAGGCCACACAGCTAGGTAATCATTAAGTGTCTGAGACCAGACTTGAACTCAAGTAATCTTGACTCCAGGGTCAGTGTTCTATTCACTACACCACCTAGCCTCCCAAAGCTATCCTTTTTTGGAAAAAATATTTTATTTATATAGTTTGTTTTCTCATTATCTATATTCATTTCCCACTGTATCCTTTCTTTAACCTTTCCTAGAAAACTACTTATTATGATAAAGAGTTAAAAAGAGAGGAGCATGGGGCAGCTAGGTGGCATAGTGGATAGAGCACCGGCCCTCCCTGGAGTCAGGAATGCCTGGGTTCAAGTCTGGTCTCAGACACTTGGTGATTGCCTAGCTTTGTGGCCTTGGGCAGGCCACTTAACCCAATTTGCCTTGCAAAAACCTAAAAGAAAAAAAAAAGAGGAGCAAGGTTCGACAAAACCAACTGACATATCAAAAAAATCTGAAATTTTATTCAGTGTCCCATACTCATAGGCCCAAACCACTATAAAGAAACAGGGATTAGTGTCTTCTCATATCTCTTCTTTGGAGCTAAAGTTAGTCATAATTTCTACACTATTTAGTTTTTGAGTATTCTGTAATTAATGGCTCTTTCCATTTATATTTAATCATTGTTTATATTATTTTCCTGGTTCTACTTAATTCATTCTGCCTCAGTCCATTTAAATCTTTCCATGCTTCTCTGCACTCATCATGTTGGCCTTTTCTTATAGCACATAGAATAGTAATATGCTATTATATTCATGTATACAACTGGTTTAGCCATTTCACACTCTATGGATATTTACTTTATTTCCAGTTCTTTCTTACTACAAAAATGGGTGTTATAAATATTTCAGTGTCTATGAAGTCTTTCTTTTTTGTTATTGATGTCCTTGGGGTATATGTCTCATAGTGGACAAGGGACACACACACACGCACACACACACACACACACATACTAATTCAGTTACACCAATGACGAATTAGACATCTGTTTTTCAACATCTCCTCTAACTTTAACTTATTCCCATATTTTTATCTTTTACAATTTGCTTTCTGTGAGGTGAAACCTAGGGTTGGTTTTGAATTGTATTTTGATTTTTATTAGTGATTTGGAGAGAGCAGCTAGGCAATGCAGCAATAGAGCACTGGCCCTGAAGTCAGGAGGACTAGAGTTCAAATTTGAGTCCAGACACTTGACACTTACTAGCTGTGTGACCTTGGGCAAGTCACTTAATCCTGATTGTCCCACATCCAGGCTATCTCCAGTCATCCTGATCCATATCTGCCTACTGGATCCAGATGGCTCTGGAGGACAAAGTGAGGCTGGTGACTTAGGACATTAGCCCCCTCACTGAAATCCAATTCATGTGCATATCATGTCATTACTTCTCTGATGTCATGGTCTTCTTTGCAAATGAAGGACAAAGCAACAATAATAATTTTCAGTTTTTCTTTTGAAAAGTGTATCCTTGGAATACATTTATTATGAGATGGCTTTTGGTCACATATTTCTACTAGTTATTCATGTATTTTGAACGTGAAACTTTAATCAAAGATATTTGATACAAAGATTTTTTTCTCAGTTGACTACTTTCCCTTATTGAATTAATTTTATTCATGCAAAAGCATTTCAATTTCAACATAGTTAGTAATTGAAATTAACTCTTGGTTTCTGTAATTGCTGTTATCCTTTATTTAGTTCAGAAGTTAGGGGGTGGCTAGGTGGCACAGTGGATAAAGCACCAGCCCTGGAGTCAGGAGTACCTGGGTTCAAATCCAGTCTCAGACACTTAATAATTACCTAGCTGTGTGGCCTTGGGCAAGCCACTTAACTCCATTGCCTTGCAAAAAAAAAACAACTAAAAAAAAAGTTACCCCACAGATTGCCCATCAACTGGGGAATGACAGAACAAGTTGTGGTAAAGGACTGTGATGAGATACTATTGTACTATAAGAAAATAAAGAGCAGGAAAAAGAGCAGGATGATTTCAGAAAAAACCTTGAAAGACTTACATGAACTGGGACGGCTAGGTGGCACAGTGGATAGAGCACCGGCCTTGGACTCAGGAGTACCTGAGTTCAAATCCGGCCTCAGACACTTAATAATTACCTAGCTGTGTGACCTTGGGCAAGCCACTTAACCCCATTGTCTTGCAAAAAAACTTAAAAAAAAAGACTTACATGAACTGAAAAGTGAATAGAACCAGAGAATACTGTATGCAATAATAGTATACAATGATCAATAATTTAGCATTCTCAACCAGAAAATGATCTAGGACAATGATGAAGTACTTAATAAAGAAAAATTTTATCTATCTCTAGAGAAAGAACAATGGGGTCTGAATATAAATTGAAGCTTTTTTTTTAACTTTTATTATTTTTCATTCATGATAATTTCATTTTCATAGTGTGGTTTTGATTTTAGTTTTATTTTGGCTGTGTTTTCTTTTGCAGCATAGTTATTATGGAAATATGTTTTGCATGACCACACATATTTGTTATGTAACCAATTGCTTGGAAGGGAAAGGAATAAGCACTTATATAATGCCTTCTATATACAAGGCTCTATGCTAAGCACTTTACAAATATCTCTTTTGACCCTTAGAACACTTCTACAAGGTAAGAGTTGTTATGCCAATTTTACAGTTGAGAAAACTGTAGAGCCTAAGTGACTTGCTCAGCTTTTTTTTGGGGGGGGTTTACTAGGGGATGGGGTTAAGTGGCTTGCCCAAGGCCATGAAGCTAGGTAATTATTAAGTATCTGAGCCCGGATTTGAATTTAGGTACTCCTGACTCCAGGGCAGGTGCTCTATCCACTGCGCCACCTAGCCACCCCTCAGTTTTGTTCAGTTGTTTTTCATTCACTTCCAACTCTTTGTGACCCCATCTGGGGTTTTCTTTGGCAGAGTTACTGGAGTTATTTGCCATTTCCTTCTCCAGTCCATTTTACAGATGAGGAAACTGAGGCAAATAAGGTAGTTTGCTCTGGGTCACACAGTTAGTAATTGTCTGGGGTCATATTTGAACTCAAGATTAGTCTTCCTGACTCTAGGCCTGGCAACTCTATCCAATGTACCACTTAGCTGTCCTGGGTCATTCAACAAGTAAGTGTCTAAAGGATTAAAACTTAGGTCTTCTCCAGCACTCTATCCACTATATCGCCTAGCTACCTCCAAAATAAAACTAAACTTTAAAACATATACAAACATACAAACACACAGATACACACATATATCTACCCCTAAAGGAGTTTTAGCCGTTTTGTTTTTGAAATGATTAATTACATTAAAATTCTCATTCCTGACATAAATTTTATTTGATTATAGTAAATTTTTTTCAGTAAATTGTCTTTTTTTGCTAGGATTTTACTTAAAATGCTGGCATTAGTATTTACTAATGAGACTGGTCTTAATTCTTTTTCTTTCCTTTATCATTCTCCAATTTAGGTAGTAGATCTATATCTTATAAAGAGTATAGTGAAGTGCTTTATTTCTTAACATAAGGAAAAATTTGTATAATGTACATTTTGATCTGTAAACTCTCATGAGTTTTCATCCTGTCTCAGTTACATGGGGTCATTCATTCCAGCTATTCAGTTTTCTATCCCTTAAAGTAATGATCTTCCAAATTAGGACTTTCTTCAAGTCACCTAGCTTCTCGTCTTCTGTGAACATTTGGTCTTCAACTCATCATTCCCCCTCATCTCCCATATTTAAATAGTTGCCAAATCTTGTGATTTTTTACCTCTTTCACATTTCCATCACTCATATCTTTCTCTCTGCTCAAGAGCCATCACTCTCATTTCATCCTATGTTTTCTCATCATCCCCATCTCCCACTACCAAGACTATTGCAACAACCTTCAAATTGTTTCCCCTTCTTCAAAAGTTCTCCCTGATCTCAGCCCTCCATAAAGTGATTTTTCCTTAACTTCAGGCATGTCTTCTTCTTCTTCTTCTTTTATTTGCAAGGCAAACAGGGTTAAGTGGCTTGCCCAAGGCCACACAGCTAGGTAATTACTAAATGTCTGAGACTAGATTTGAACCCAGGTACTCCTGACTCCAGGGCCAGTGCTTTATCCACTGTGCCACCTAACCCCAGGCATGTCTTCTTACCAACTCAATAAACTACAGTGGCTTCCTATTGACTCTAGGTTCAGATATCATTTTATCTTTCTCCCATTCTTTTAGATTTCTATCCTCATATAAATTTTATAATTTTCACAGTAGTACATGTATGTAATGTGCAAATAAATAAATAAATATACAAATATTGGAAATGTGTACTTAAAATTTTTACCAGTGGGATGGATATTTAAAAAAGTTTAGAGACCATTTCCCTAAAGCAAAAATTTTTAACTATTTTTGTGGATAATGAATCCCTTTATCAGTTTGGTGAAGCCTTTGAGACCCCTTCTCAGAATAAATTCATATGCATAAAGTGAAATGTAAAGTAATAAAGGAAACTAGTTATGCACATACATGTGAACATTTGGCCTTCAACTCCTTGTTCCCCCTCATCTCTCATATTCAAATAGTGGTCAAATCTTGTGATTTTATACACACACACACACACACACACACACACACACACACACACATCTTTTAAAATAAAGATCTCAGGTTATGAAACCCAGAAAAAGAACTATTTCCATGATGTAATAGGAATAGGAATGGGAATGGGAATGTGTGTTCTGCCACCTACAGGTATTTTGTGGCACTGCAACTGTTGCTCTCCTTTGTTTTGGCTCCTCTCTCACCTCCATCCACATTTGCAATGATGATGTTATATTTTTAAATAGCCTTTTACCATTTATTAAGAATTTCCTCTCAATATCCCTCTGAGTCAAGTAACCAAACTCTATTTACTCCAAAATTTTAATTATTCCCATGAGACTTGGTATCTCACAGGAAATATAAAACTGTCTAATTGTA
Organism: Macrotis lagotis; assembly: GCF_037893015.1. Classification (NCBI taxonomy): domain Eukaryota; kingdom Metazoa; phylum Chordata; class Mammalia; order Peramelemorphia; family Peramelidae; genus Macrotis; species Macrotis lagotis. The sequence continues at coordinate 195,972,868 of NC_133659.1, forward strand.
GAACTAAGTTGAATGTGAAACCTTGGGGATTATCTAATATAATGCTCCCATTTTATGGATAAGAAAAGTAAAGTCCAGAATGAATGAGAGTCATACAGATAATAAAAGAAAGGCTCAGACCCTGACTCTCTGACTCTAAATCCAGTCTTCTTTCTCTAACATCATATCACTTCTCTCAGACCATTATAACTTGGAAGCAACTTTAGAGATCATCCAGGCCAATTGCTCTATGATTTAGTAGGCATTCTGTGTTCTTAGGAGGTTGTGGCTTAACTGAGCTTCACACCAAGATTTTTGATAAGTCACTATTCCTTCCATTGCCTTTCAGTTTTTTTTTGAAGCAGTAAAGATCATGATATTCCACCATTCCTCTTTCTTTTTTTTTTGTTAAACATTTTGTTTTCCAATTATATACAATAGTAGTATCTACCTATCATTTTTTGTAAGGTTTTGAATTTTACAATTCCCACCCTTTCCCCCCCCATGAGGCTGTCTGCTAGTCTTTACATTGTTTCATGCTATACATTGATGTAAATTGAATGTGTTATAAGAGTAAATATAAATAGCCCCCCCCCCAAGAAGATGAGAAACCCAAGAATAGAGAGACAGAAAAAAAAATGTACTTCAGTTTGTGCTTAGATTCCAATGGTTCTGTCTCTGGGGTGAGTTGTTTTCTTTATCATAAGTCCACCAGAGAAGTTGCTTCAATATTTTTCCCACAGTTGCTATTACTACCTGTACCTCCACTCTATTCCTCCCTACTCTCATTTATTCTATTCTCTCTCTCTCTCCTTTCATCTTGGCCCTGTCCAAAAGTGTGTTGAATTTGAGTACCCTCTCCCTCGATCTTCTATCAAATATTCCTCCTTTCCCTCCCCCTCATTCCCCCTTATCCTATCCCTTTCTTCTCATTTTTCTCTAGGGTAAGACAGATTTCCTCACCCTATTAGGTGTGTATGTTATTTCCTCTCTGAGCCATTTCTGAGAGAATGAAGGCTCACTCATTCCTCCTTGGCTTCCCCCTTTCCATTTCATTGAAAAAGCTTTTTCTTGACTCTTTGGTGAAATTTCTTTTCTTTGTTTCTTTTTCTTTCTTTCTTTCTTTCTTTCTTTCTTTCTTTCTTTCTTTCTTTCTTTCTTTCTTTCTTTCTTTCTTTCTTTCTTTCTTTCTTAGTTTTTTGCAAGGCAATTGGGTTAAGTGTGCCCAAGGCCACACAGCTAGGTAATTATTAAGTGTCTGAAGCTGTATTTGAACTCAGGTACTACTGACTCCAGGGTTGGTGCACTATCCACTGCGCCACCTAGCTTCCACTATGTGAAATTTCTTAGCTTCTCCTTCATCTCCTTTACCTTCCTCCCAGTACTTTCCTTTATCACCCATTGACTCCATCTTTTTACTATATTATACTGTTTAAATTCTGCTCCTTCCTATGTACTGTCTATATATGCTCCTTCTAACAGCTTTTATAAATGGGAAAGTTCATATGAGTTATCAATATCTTCTTCCCATGCAGGAATACAAACAGTTCAATATCATTAAGTTCCTGATAGCTAGTCCTTCTGTTCCACCCCCTCTGTGGTTCACCAGGGTCCTGTACTTGGAGATCAAATTTTCTGTTCAGCTCTAGTTGTTTCAATAGGAAAGTTTAAAAGTCCCTTGTTTCATTGAAAGTCCATCTTTTCCTCCTGAAAGAGGATGTTCAGTTTTGCTGGGTAGTTGATTCTCGGTTGTAAATCAAGATCTTCTGCCTTCCAGAATATATTCCAATACCTATGAGCCCTTAATGTAGATGCTGCTAGATCCTGTGTAATCTTGACTATGGAGCCTCAGTAGTTGAATTGTTTGTTTCTGGCTGCTTTTAGTATTTTCTCTTTGACTTGGGAGTTTTGAAATTTAGCTATAATATTCCTGGAAGTTTTTCTTTTGGGATCTCTTTCAGGAGATGACCAGTGAATTCTCTCCATTTCTATTTTACCCTCTGCTTCTAGGATCTCAGGGCAATTTTGCTGTATTCTTTCTTTCTTCTTTTCTTTTCTTTTCTTTTCTTTTCTTTTCTTTTCTTTTCTTTTCTTTTCTTTTCTTTTCTTTTCTTTCCTTTCCTTTCCTTTTCTTTTTTTCTTTTTCTTTTTTTGCAAGGCAATGGAATTAAGTGGCTTGCCCAAGACCACACAGCTAGGCAATTATTAAGTGTCTGAGGCCAAATTTGAACTCAGGTACTCCTGACTCCAGGTCTTGTGCTCTATACACTGCACCACCTAGCCACCAATTGTATTATTTCTTGAAAAATGAAGTCTAGGCTCTTTTGGTTGTGGCTTTCAGATAGCCCAATAATTTTTAAATTATTTCTTCTAGATCTGTTTTCAAGGTCGCTTGTTTTTCCAATGAGATATTTCACATTTTCCTCTAATTTTTGGCTTTTTGAGAAGAGTTTTATTTCTTCCTGATTTCTGGCAAAATCATCAGCTTCCTTTAGTTCCATTCTGCATTTTGAAGGAGTTATTTTCTTCAGAGAGATTTTTTAATCTCCTTTTCCAGCTGGCCAATTCTGCTTTTTAAGGCATTCTTCTCCTCATTTACCTTTTGTTTTGCTTTTTTCCATTAGGCCTAAACTGGTTTTTAACATATTATTTTCTTCAGTATTTTTTTATTTTTATTTATTTATTTATTTGTTTGTTTGTTTATTTTTAGGGGTTTTTTTGCAAGGCAAATGAGGTTAAGTGGCTTGCCCAAGGCCACACAGCTAGGTAATTATTAAGTATCTGAGACTGGATTTGAACCTTTGTACTCCTGACTCCAGGGCCGGTGCTTTATCCTTTGCACCACCTAGCCACCCCTGTTTATCTTTCACCAAGCTGTTGACTTGGTTTTCATGATTTTTCTGCATTACTTTCATTTCTCCTCCCAATTTTTCCTCCATCTCCCTTAATTACTTTTCAAAGTCTTTTATTGAGCTCATCCATAGTCTGAGCCCATTTTCTATTTCTCTTGGAGGTTTTGAATATGGAAGCTTTGACTTTGTCATCATCTGAGTATGTGTTTTGATCTTCCATGGGACTAAAGTAATTCTCTTTGGTCAGATTCTTCTTTTTCTGTTGTTTACTCATTTCCTCAGCCCAAGACAGAACTTTCAAGGCTTTGGGGTTTTGTTTTTTTTTGGGGGGGACACCCCACTGAGACCTTTATTCCTCCAAGGTCTTATGCTCTCTTGCCTGTGCTTTGATATGTAGATGGCCCCCATACTTTCCTCTGCCCTGGAGCTGTAAAGAGGTATCCTGCTTGGATACTTAGTGTTGAAGCCCAAACTGCAACCTGGATCTGAGTGTAGGCAAACATCAGGGTCCTACCCCAAGGGAGAGCAGAGAATTCTCTGAAGACTTCCCCTACTGTCTCTGGGAGTACAGGCTGCTTTCTCCAGATTCTTGCCGCAAATTCTGCAGCCTGTGCTCCTCAGTCCACACTCATTCTGGTGTAGCAGAGTTCTCTCCCCACTCTTTGGAGCTGTTGCTGGTGATCTCTGGGCTGGGCTGAGCTGGGTTGTGCTGTGGTCATGGCTTTTTTCCAACCCCTGGTCCTGGTGAAACATACCTTTCCTGTGGAACTTCTAAGTTATCTTGGACTAGGAAAATGTATCACTCAGTCTTTCTATGGGTTCTGCCCCTCTAAATTTTGGCTAGAGTCATAATTTGTTGACTTTTGGAGTTTGGTGGGGGAAGGAGTTCCTGAGAAATACTGCCTTCATGCCACCATCTTGGAGCTGCCCCACATCATTCCTCTTTCACAGGATTTTTCAAAAGTTTATTTTCTAAACTCACATTTCATTGGCTCCCCATTTGACAAGTTCAAGAATTTGCTGGATAATTTAGGTTCTTTGGTCTCCTTGTTGTTTTATTAAACTTGATGGCCCGTGGTGATGTCTTTTCCTTGTTCCATTTCCCATTTTTCAGTTTCAGTAACTTACTTTAATAGATCATTCTGGAGCTGTTTTATTTATATACTATTTGTTCTTATCTTCAACTTTTCTTTTAATTTAGTGTTGTCTTTGCGCTAACAATGGGTTTTCTGATTCAAAAATAGCTCCCATATGAGTAATCAGTCATTTCAAATCTGTGAAGACATAATTTGTTTGTGTATGTGTGTGTGTGTGTGTGTGTGTGTGTGTGTGTGTATGTTGCTTATCACACTCAGAGTTTTCCAGTATTCTTCATGGAAAAGTGTATTAATGACATCTATGTATTAGGGGGCTTTTTAGGTTTTTGCAAGGCAAATGGGGTTAAGTGGGTTGCCCAAGGCCACACAGCTAGGTAATTATTAAGCTTCTGAGGCCGGATTTGACTCAGGTACTCCTGACTCCAGGGCTGGTGCTCTATCCACTGTGTCACCTATGTATGAGTTTTTTTTTTTTTGTTTAACTTTTGACCTCTCATTTCTTAATCTTGAACCATATTTTCTTAAGTATTTTTCTCTACCATTCCTAAACCCTTCTTTGAATTGAAGTCGCTGATAATTAAGGGATATCTTACTTTGAGTTCTTATCAAATTCTTATCAAATTTTTCCTCATAGATTACCCATATGTACATAACTATTTATAGCAACTTTTTTTCCAGTGACAAAGAATTAAAAACTGAGAGGATATCCTTAAATTGAGGAATGGTTAAACAAGATTGATATATAAATGCAGTCGAATACTATTATGCTATAAGAAATGAAGGGGATGGTTCAGAAAACCCTGGGAAGACTTGTAGTATCTGATGAAGTAAAATGAGAAGAACCAAGAAAACAATTAATACAATAACAGTAATGTTAAAAATAATGATAATCAACTTAGTAATTCCGCTCAACATAATAACTAACCACAATTCCAAAGGACTTAGAATGCAAATTAAAGTATATGTTTTTCGCTTTCTTTTTCTTTCTTCCTTTTTTTTCTTACTTCCTTTCTTTTGTCCTTCCTTCCTTTCTCTCTTTTTCTATCTTTTTGGCTAATGCAGGAATTTATTTTGCATGACTTTACATATTTGTAATGAATTTTGTTTTTCTTGCCTTCTCAATGAATGGGGAAATGGATGGAAGGAAATATTCAAATTATAATTAAAATAATTAAATTTAAGTTTTTCTTCCCTTTTTCCTCTTTAAGAGATGATATTTCTGCATATGTTCATCTTGAATACAGCAAGGCATTTCATCAAAGTTCCCATGAAATGATATATCTTTGATTCATAACTATTTGTAACTATGCTCAGAAGATGATAAAACTGTCCATACCTTTTAACCCAGAAATACCACTATTAGGTCTGAATCCCAAAGAGATCAAAGAGGAAGAGAAAAGACCCATATCTACAAAAATATTTCTAACAGCTTTTTTTTTAATTGTCTAGTGGCAAAGAATTGGAAATTCCCCTCAATCAGAGAATGGTTAAACAAGTTGTGACATTTGATTGTGATGGAATAACATTGTTCTATAAAAAATTATGAAGGGAGGAAACAATCAACATGAAGGACAATATACAATGACTATAACCATGTAAATGGAAAGAACAGCAATAACAAAATTGAAATTGAATGCCATATAATTGTAATGTCCAGTTGTAATATCCTGAAAAGAAATGAGGCCACATTTTCCTCTCTTCTTTGTAGAAGTGGGAGACCAGATTCATGAATGTCCTCACCAATATTCCCATAAAGCATTGAACATACTTTTGGGCATGTTTGATGTATTGACTAGTTTTGCTTAATTGATTTTTTCTTTTCTATTTATTTTAAGAGATGGTTTTCTGCATTGGTGTGGAATATGTTGGGAAATAAAAGTGGTATAAATTTGAAAACTATCAATAAAAATTTTAAGAAAAAATGAGAAATGATTTTGGGGAAAGGTTCAGAAAAAAACCTATTTGCATGCAAAGTGAGCTGATGTAAAGTGAAGTGAGCAGAACCAGGAGAATATTATCCACAATAATAGCATTATTGTAATAATGATGCTCAACTGTCAAAGACTTAGCTGTTCTAATCAATACAATAATACAAAATGTTCCAAAGAACTCATATTGAAAATGCTATCCATCTCTGGAGAGGCAGAGCACCAAACTTGGAATCAGAAAAGAAGTTTCCAGGATGCCCAGGGAAAAAATAACTACAGAGATCCAGGATCTAATGATCGACTGGATGCTTTATTAGTGATTAAGGTACAGAAGATCCCCTATGTGAGGGAGCCATGTTAGCTCAGCAAGCCAGAGAGTCACAGATTTCAGGTTCAAATAGGAGTTTAGACATCATAGAATCTCAGAGTTAGATGAGACCTTGTCTAATCCTTCTCCCATACCCTTCAAATAATTTTAGACAACTTCCCCTCCATCTCTGCTTCCTACAAAGTCTCTTTCTCTTCTCGAGGATGAAGATATCAAAATCTTCCTACTAATCCTCTTATGATACCATCTCATTCAGTCTCCTCTTTCATTTTCCTCCTTCCAACCCATCAGAGCTCTCGAACCAAATTTATAACTGAATGGGAATCTTTTCTATATTCCCAACAAATGGTCAGCCAACTTTCTCTTAAAAATCACCATGATAGAGAAACTACTAAAGTTCTAGTTGTTAGGATTACTTTTTTCCTTTTGGCACAACTAATATTCTTAATCTCTGATCCTTCCATCCATTGCTTGCTCCTAATTCTGTCCTTTCAGACAATGCAGAACAAAGCCTAATCATTCTTCCATGTGAAAGTCTTTAAAATGCTTAAAGACAACAGTCTTGTTCAATCCAATTCACTTTTATTAAATACTACTAGTTCAGGAATTAGGTCCTAACCTTATTAATTAATTAATTAACCTAATTAAATTAAAAAAGACAATCTAGGAACTTACAGTCTAAAGGGGAGAAAACACATAAAAGGAGGCAGAAAAATGGAAGTCTAAAGGACCAGACACCAGGAATACCAGGCATAACTTAATTCATTTCCAAAACTGGGCAAGGCAACAGACAGTACAGTGAGCTGAGAGTACAGCTCCTGGCCTCTCTAAAGCAAGGCATTGGGAGGAGTTTGGTAGTCCATTCTCCTATCCTCCAAACAAAGGGGAAAGGAGGCTCAGGGAGATTGTGTCAATCAGAGATTGGGTGAATCTAGAAATGATGACTATATCTGTTCTGTGGAGTTGTGGAGTAGCAGATACAAAGTGGAATGAGATATCTTCTCAAAAATCCAGATCCTTCAAGTAATCCTCATATGACATGGTCTCTACCCATCTCACTCACCATCCTTCACAGTGATATAAATATGTTCTAACTTGTTTAGTCATTTTTCAGTCACTTCCAACACTTCACTCTCTTTGAGATTTTCTTGGCAGAGATCCTGGAATGTTTTGCAATATCCTCTTCCAGATCATTTAACAGATGTGGAAAGTGAGGCAAACAGTGTTAAGTGACTTGCTCAGGGTCACACAGTTAGTAAGTATATGAGGCCCACTAATATCCAGGTTCCCATCTATTTTTTTTCCTCTTTATTTCTCAGAATCCTTCTCTTCATTTAAAGCTCAGCTCAACTTCTACCTCTGAAGCTCAATCCCATCATTTATGAGTGCTCCTCTTTTCAGACCACTGCTCTATGTACATTCTGTGTCTCCTAATCTCAGTAGGACTTAGGTCTCTGCTCCTTGAAGGCAGAGACGATTACATTTTTGCCTTTGTGTCCTCAGTACCCAACACAAATCCTTGCACATAGGAAGTACTTCCTCCATATTCACTTTTTCATTGAACATCCTTGAGAATTTTTTTTTAATTATATTAGGAGGGGGGCGGCTAGGTGGCGTAGTGGATAAAGCACCGGCCCTGGAGTCAGGAGTACCTGGGTTCAAATCTGGTCTCAGACACTTAATAATTACCTAGCTGTGTGGCCTTGGGCAAGCCACTTAACCCTGTTTGCCTTGCAAAAACCTAAAAAAAAAATTATATTAGGAGGAATGTTAGGTAGAGTGCTCCTGGGACAGCTCTGATTCCCTATGAAATGAAAATCTTCAATAGAGCCCAGGACAGACATTTGCAAGGCAATGGAGAACCATTAAAAATCTTCAAGCAAGAGATCTTTGATATTCCATAGTCTCCATTCCCTAATACATCCAATACATATCCACCTATAGAAAGGATCAGAGGAAACAGCAGGAGTTCATTGAACAGCAACAGGAAATCCTATTCTTAAGGCTCAATTTCTTGTCACCTTAATTATTTTATTATTCAATAATTATTGTTTTTAATTAAAAAATTTTAGCTAACAATTATGTTGTTCTGTATGATTTGTAAAGCACTTTATTTTTATTATCTTGTTTCATTCTCACAACAACCTTGTGAGGTAGGTAACATGATCATCCCCATTTTACAGATGAGGGAATTGAGGCACAGAGAAATGTGAAATGACTGGCCCAGCATCACACAGTGTTTGAGACAGGTTTGTATCCCAGGTTTACCTGATTTCAAATTTAATGTTCAACCTTCCTAGCCATCTAGCCACCTGCTACAAATGTAGAAGGATAGGATCCTGTCCTGGTTTAAAGTGTAGCAAAGTGTATATACCTACCCACACCACACAACACACACACACACACACACACACACACACACACACACACACACACACACACACACACACACACACACACACACACACACACATACTCTCATAAACAATTCTAAGTTCTACTGAAGTTTTCCTTCAACTTCATCAGGATGAGGAGGTGACCTTGAAGGGCTCAAAGGCTATACCTTTTGCCTCAGTTTACATATTTATTTTGCCTCAGTTTTCATAAATGAGGCATCTGGACTAGATGGTCTCTGAGATTCCATCCAGCTCTAAATCTATGGTCCTAGGGTCCAATGACTATTAATTTTCCTTCTTATTCCTTCTAATCTCAGATCCTAGGAGAGAAGGAAAAAACATCCCTTTTTGGGACTGTTCTAATTTACATGAAATAGTGTTTCCCTGTAACTTCCACTATAGCAGGAGGTTTTCCTGGTTCTCCCTTAGTAGATGTTTAGATAGAGAGGCATATGAATATTTGGCCAATACCAACAATCACCATGCTCTCCCCACCTCTACCCTTCTCCTTGAGCTGCGTATCCAGAAGAGGGCACTCTTATCCCATAAGGGAGGTTCCATCAGATTTTTCCCCTCCACTGGCCTCTTGCCTGGGCTTGGGTCTCCCTAGAGAGAGGGAGGGAAAGACAAAGTTGCAAGAGGTTTATTTCCTTAGCCCCAAACTGAGAGGCCTCACCCCCCTGGATGTTGGAAGCCTGAGCTTCCCTAAAATCCAGGCTTTGGGTGGGGAACGGAAGGAGAAAGAAATCAACATCAGAGTGGATGGTAGAGGAGTGGGCAAGGGGGAAAAGCAATTCAAGAGTAAGTGGGCATCACAAAAGTGAGCTGGATCCAATCTCTGCCTCCAAACATTCAACAAAACCCTTTCCTTCCTTCTTTTCTCTTTTTTCCTCAACCATCCCCAACTAGCTTAACTCACAGAATTTCATAGTCAGAATGACCTCAGATGTAAGTAGAATTTATATATTTTATTGTAAAGGACTTCACATATATCTCAATTTATCCCAAATTGATCCAGACCAATGTGAAAACTGAGGTAATTAGATGACATGTCTGAGGTCACACAGCTAATAATTTTCTGTGACCTGATTTGTTCTTAAGGACCAGCATTCTATTAACTAGGTGGTAGGGTAGGGCACTTGAACATTTGCCTGGCACCTTACATACATCATTTCATTTGATTCTAGACCATTGGTTTTCAAAATTTTTTGATAATGCAATCCATCAATAAAAACTTTTTGAGCGTATCCCCCAAATATGCCAATTTGTAAATTTTAAACTGTAAATCTGTAAATTTTAAACATGTACTTTTATACTGATAATTGGGTACATCACAGAATTTCCACAAAAACTACCTTTTTTCAGATTTTTTTCAAGGCAATGGGATTAAGTGGCTTGCCCAAGGCCACACAGCTAGGTAATTATTAAGTGTCTGAAGTCAGATTTGAACCCAGGTACTCTTGACTCCAATGCCAGTGCTCTGTTCACTGTGCCACCTAGCCACCCCCAAAACTACCTTTTTAAAAAAGAAAGGACAAAGATGAAATCATCTTTGATTTCATAATCATGGCATAATCAGACTTGTACTTTAGGAAAATAATTTTGGTAGCAATGTGGAACATAGAGTAGCAAAAAGACCAGCTAGCAGCCTATGGTGATTTTGTAGCAGGTGGTAAGGACCTGAACTGAGGGAATGGCTATGTAACTAGGGAAAAGGGAACATAGAGATTGAAATGACAAAATTTGGGCACAAGATTGGATGTGGGTGAGGGAAAATGAGGTGTCAGAAGCATGGGTGAATGGGAGGCTGGTGAGGCCTCAATAGAAACAGGGACGGTCAAAAGGTAGAGTTTAAGATAATGATAATGAATTGTTTTGGACATATTAAATTTAAGATATCTAAAAGATATCAAGTCAAAATGTCCAGTAAGCTATTGGTAATGTGGGACCAGTGTCAGGAGAGTGATTACAATTGTATATATAAACCTCTGTGTATGCCCTTTAGCTACATAGAGATTATAATTTAATCTGTGATATATACTCCAAGGAAAAAAGAAGTGTTTACGTCAGAGCCTTATGAAAAATGCACATTTAGTGAACTGAGATATAGATGATTTAGAACCACACAAAAGACTCTAGAAATAGTCTAACCCCCCCCCAAAAAAAGGAACTCAAGGGACTGCCTATCAATTGGGGAATGGCTAAACAAACTATGGTATACACATAATGGAATACTACTGTGCAGTAATAAATGATGAGCAGGAAGATTTCAGAAAAACCTGGAATGACCTATTTTGAACTGATGAAAAACTATTACACAAGATAATACATAATTGATACATTAGAGAGAGATTTGAGCAATGGACTTGATGAGGTCAAGGGGTTAAAGGTCATTGCTATCTGGGGATGGGAAGGGAGGGAATCAGGGCAGATTTCCTAAAGGAGGGAGATTTTGAAGTGGACTTTAAAAAATAGATAGGATGCAGAAGGGCAGTCTGGGTGTTCTGGGCATAGGGAACTGCCTGAGATAAAACATAGAGGTAGGAAAATGTGGTATGGATATGAGAGACATCAAGAAATTCAATCTGTTAGACATAAAGGGCGATCCCATAGATCAATGAATGGATCAAGAAATACTCTATTTCTTGAATCTGTGGAAAGAGGAGAAATTTATGACCAATCAAGAAACAGAGTACATTATAAATTGCAAAATGAATTATTTTGACTAGTTTTTGCACTAATAAAAACCAATGCAACTAAGGTTTCAAGGAAAACAAAGCTAGCAAACAATTTTCACTGCTAGGAGCTCTGATACAGGTTTCATTTCTGAAAAATATATAGAGAATTGAATCAAATTTATAAGGTTACAAGTCATTCCCCAGTTGATAAATGGTCAAAAGATATGAACAGGCAGTGATCAAAGGAAGAAATTAAAGCTATATATAATCATATGAACAAATGCTCTAAATCATTATTGAGTGGAGAAATATAGTTTAAAACAGCTATGAGGTGCCACCTTATACCTTTCAGATTGGTTAAAATGATAAAAAGGGAAAACATCAATGTTGGAGAGGTTGTGGGAGGACTGGGACATTAATACTGTGTGGTGGAATTGTAAAGCAATATGAACTATGCTCTAAGATAAAAAAATCTGATCATACCCTTTGACTCAGCAATACCAATACCAGGCCTATATCCAAAAGAAATCATAAAAAATGGGAAAAGTCTAACATGTTAAAAAATATTTGTAGCAGTTCCTTTTGTAGTAGCAAAGAATTGGAAACTGAGGGGATACCCATTAATTGGGGGATGGCTGAACAAGTTATGGTGTATGAATGTTATGGAGTACTATTGTTCTATAAGAAATCATGAATGGGGGGGCAGTTAGGTAGCTCAATAGATAAAGCACTGGCCTTGGAGTCAAGAGGACCTGAGTTCAAATTTGACCTTAGACACTTAATAATTACCTAGCGATATGACCTTGGGCAAGTCACATCCCCATTGCCTTGCCAAAAAAAAAAAGAAATCATGAATGGTCCAACTCTAGGGAAGCATGGAAAGAATTATAGGAATTGATGCTGGGTGAAGGGAGCAGAACCAAGAAGATATTGTCGACAACAACATTGTTAGTTGATCAATTATGATAGATGTAGCTCCCCTCAGAAGTTCTGAGGTCTAAGACAACTCTGGGAGACTATTGAAATAATTCAGTTTGAGGTTAATGAATATAGGACTGGTGGTATAAGAAACAGAAAAGGGAAGATGAAAGAGAAAGCTAATGATGTCAAAACCAATACTTCTTTGTATGACTCTAGTCAATCCCCTATTGCCGTAAGTCTCTGTGGGCCTCAGTTTCCTTATCTGTAAAATAAGAGAGTTGGACTATTTGGCCACAATGGTCCCTTACAGCTCCAGGAATATTATCTACAACTTGGTACCTGCTTGTGTATAAGATGAGAAGGAGAAAAATAATGCTGAATTTTTGAACATGGGGGGAAGGGAGGAAAATAGGAATTTACATAGAATCTGCCCAGTAATGTTACAAATATTATCTATCTCATATGATACAACAATCCTTTGAAGAAATAATAATAGCTGATATTTAAAGAGTATTTCCTATGGCCAGGAAGGTAGAGCATTGGGTTCAGAGTCAGAAAGACTCTTCTTTTTGAGTTCAAATTATTTAACTGTTTGTCTCAGTTTCCCCATCTGTCAAATGAGCTGGAGAAGGAAATAGTAAACCATTTCAGTATCTTTGCCAAGAAAACCCCAAATGGAATCATGAAGCTTCAGAGTCAACTGAACAGTCAGACACCATGCTTACCATTTTATAATTATTTTCTCATTTGAGCTTCACCAATAACCCTGGGAGGTAGGTGCTATGCTTATCCTCATTTTACATTGAGGAAACTGAGGCAACAGGTGAAGTGACTTGCCCAAGGTCACACAGTCAATAAGCATCTGACACCATATTTGAACTCTGGTCTTCCTGACTCCAGGCCTGACTCTATCCATTGTAACATCAGCTGCCTGTAGCCTGGGTAAAGACAATACCACCAATAAAAATATTTAAGATAGGAGGAGCAGGTTCTGGGATAGTGTTGTGTCTCTGCAGGTCTCTCAGTTGTTGAGTTTTCTCCAGAAAAAAAAAAAATTGTTATTAAGAGTTTTCTTTTTATTTTTTAACTGTTCAATTGAAGTGGGAGGCAGAGAATAAAAATATTTATTAACTGGAAACTTTTTTTTAGTGGGGGATTGATAGCACCTGGGTTCCTAGGAGAACCTTACGTCATTCCAAATTCCTAATATGTCCTTTGGCTCCTTTTTCCAGCCACCACCCCACAAACTGCCAGTAGTATTGGAGATTCTTGCCTTCACAGATTAGTCCCACCCTATCTCAATCAAGGTCTAGGATAGAAGGATCCAGCACTCTATCCCTAAAAGTGCCCCTCCTAAATCCTTTAATTCCTTGATGGAAAGATTCTAATAGGGAAGAAGATGGATACAAAGTGGAGATTAAATTCCTGGAATCCCCTCTCCCCACCTACTCTAGATTTTCTCAACTTTAATAAGTTTTAAGGCTCCTTCCAGCTGGGGAAGGAGGGAGACTAGAAGAAGTGAAAAGGAATCAATTTTGAGGCATTGAATTCCCCAGAAAATATTTCAAGCTATGAAAAAACTTATAGGAGACTTCCAAACCTAAAGAAACCATACAGAGTGAGTCCCCAAATAAGAGGCACCCAGAAAATCTTTTGCAGGATCAAGTATTACAGATTTAGAACTGAAAGCGACCACAGAGGCTATCTAGTACACCCTCCCCTCATTTCACATTTGAAGAAATTTGGGCCCAAATTCAGATAGGGATTAAAAATCAGAGGAAGGATTTGAAACCCAGGTCCTCCTGTTTATTGTTCAGTCATTTTCATGTTGTCAGTTTTTCATTTGGGTTTTTTTTGGCAAATATACTGGTGTGGCTTTCCATTTCATTCTCCAGTTCATTTTATAGATGAGGAAATTGAGGTAAACAAGGTTTAAGTGACTTGCACAGGGTCACACAGTCAATAAGTATTTGACACCATATTTGAACTCCAGTCTTCCTGACTCTATCCTACACCAGAGCTAGTGCTTTTTCCAAGAGAAAAACCAGATTTGGGATAAAGTTGGCCACCTCCCAGAGATCCCTGAAGACTCAGTCTCTTGGTTTGGTCCTTCCTCTTCAAGGTCCAGTTCAGAAATCGCCTCTTTCATAAGCCCTCCCCAACTAGAAATGGGTCAGTCCCTCTGTCCACTTTTTGTTTTAAAAACTTCTCCAATGCAATTGATCCTTGATTAGTATCATGATTAGTATCATTCTCCTACAATAGATTGTTGATCCCTCAAAGACAGGAAGGATCCTTTTCTAAGATCTCCCCAATGTATATCTAATGTTTACTCAGTTTGTTGAATGTAATCATGACCAGAGTGAGTTTCTGGCTGAACCTCCCTTCTCATCCAATTTCACCAATCATTTTAGGATTGTATACCCCTGCCATCTGCTTCTCTCCCTAGGATTCTTCCCTCTATCAGTTTTCATAGCCAATCCCAACTTTTCCCTCTTTGGTCCCTTTAGATCCATTAGTCACCTAAATGTGAGTCCTGGGTGGGAGGGAGGGAGGGAGAGAGGAAAGTGGGAAGATACTTTCTTTGTGGGCTCCAAGGAGGAAGACCAGAAAGACTTTCAGACTTTTCTCACCCCTAAATTTCTCCCTTTATCACTCTTAGTCCTCACTCCCACTATCATCTGGAGAGTCTTGTTCATCCTTTCCTCCAAAAGATTCAGGGATGTAGAAGGAATATTTGCAGAGGGCTAGAAGAAGGGGCATAGTTTCTTTGGGGTGGGATAAGATGAGAAGAAGAAGGAAAGGGGAGAGAAAGGAGGGGTTGCATGTTTGAGGCCAGAAAGCAAAGCCAAAGGAGAAGAAAAGCCTCCCAGTAAAGTCCCAGTAGGGAGATATGCAAAGAATTGCTAATTGCAACTAAATGAGGCCTCTTTGTGGGGGGAAGAGGGGCAGGCTGCTCTCAGCTGTCAGGGGCTACAGCCCCATTGAGAGGGGGCCTGGGTTGAAGCAGGCCTGGCCAGCCCTCTCTTCACATGTAAAGCAGTTTTTTGTCTGGGGGAGTGGGGTTGGGGCTATGGAGCTAGGGAAGGGGCCCAAGCCATTAACATTTTACTTTTTCCCTAGAAAAGGAGGTAGGGTGCTGGGATACCCTCCTCCTACCATGACACCCCTCCCCACCCTCTCCACTTTCAAATCCTCCATGGAGAGGGTCATGGGGGTGCTGCTTGGCAGAAAGGGGGTGGGCTTGCAACCCACCCTTCTTTTCCTATGCTGTGGGAAAAAGACTGGCACAAAAGAGTGGGCAGATCCAGAGAGCGAAGGGATGGTTGGCAGGAAGTAGAGGGCTCTGGTGCTCCTACCCAGCACCTAGAGGTATTTAGGGGAGAAGTCCTTCTAGAATCCTAGAAAGAACACTGAGTATTTAAAAAATAGAACATCATGGAATCACATATAACAGAAAAGGACCTTGGAGTCCATCCCCCCATTTTACAGAGGAAGAAACTAAGAGAGAGGAAGGGACTTCTCCAAGGTCACACAGCTTACCTATTAATAACCCTCCCCTTCAAAGGTGTACTCAATCCATAGAGGATTCTCTCATTAAGACCTCTAAATCAACAGCTGATTCTATTTTTTTATCTATTTATTCTATATTTTATTCTATTATTTTATCATCATGTCCTAGTTTCTGAATCTAATATAACAAAGATGACTGGGGGAAGGAGGCCTCTAGAGAAAGCATCTTTTCCCTGGAGAGCTTTTTGAGATGGGAATGAGATTGATTCTAAAGTCAATAATCAAACTAGAAATGAGGACCCTCAAGAATCCCATTCCCAGACCCAGAACTTTGAGTTTCCCCTCCATTTATGCCTAAATCTTTACCTTTTTGTGCATTATAGTAGTCCCTAGAAGCTAACCTAGATTGTGTCAGCTTCCACTCAGACCCACAGCTCAAACTACCTCCTGCCAGAAAGATAATGAACTCAAGGTGCAACATGAGATTTATTTTTTTTTTTGGATGTAGCAAATGAATAGATTTGTTTTGCTTGATTATTTTCTACAATTATGTATTTATCTTTTTTGTAGAAGAAATAATAATGTAGGTAAAGTGGAGCTAGTAATAATGTTGCTTAAAAAAGAGAAAAGATTGGGAAAAGGATCATAGAAACATTTTTTAATCACAGAAGGAAAAAAAAAGCAAGACTTTGAAAGTAATGTTGAATTTTAACTCAGAAAAGTAATCTTTTTATATTAGATATTTGTGGTTTCACATACAATTCTTTTTTTTTTGTTCTGCTTTGCATATGAAAATGTTCTTTTTTGGTGTTCATTAAATTTAGAATAAAATGAAGGGTTTTTTAAAATATAAAAAATAATTTTAAAAAATATTTTGTATGACTGCACATGATATAACCTATATCAAATTGCTTGCCTCCTCAAAGAGGGGTTAGGAAAGAGAGAGAATTTGGAACTCAACATTTTAAAAATGAATGTTAAAAATTATTTTTATATGTAATTGGAAAAAATTAAAAAAAATTAAAAGAATGTAAATTCCTTGAGAGCAGGAATGGTCTTACTTGTACGTAGCACAGTGCCTGGAACATAGAAGCAATTAATAAATGCATTTTCAATCATTAAAAAAAATTAGCTCTCAAGTTCCCACATCATAAGAGTGTATGATTTTTATCAGTCAACCAGAAAGGAGACATTAGTACAAAGTAAATTATCTAGGTGGGTTCAGTGGGTGGAGTACAGGACCTGAAGTCAGGAAGACCTGAGTTAAAATTCAGTCTCAGACATTTACCAATTGTGTGACCTTGGGAAAATCACTTCATCTTTGTTTGACTCAATTTCCCCATCTGTAAAATGCAGATAATCATGACATACACCTCCTAAGGTTGTAAGAACCAAATAAAATAATATAAAATGCTTAGCATAGTGTCTGACACATAGTAAGTGTTATATAAATGTTACCTATTATTCATTATTAAATGAGGTAATAATTAAAAAATGTTTACCAGTGCTATATAAATGTTAGCCATTATTTATTATTCAATGAGATAATTGTAAAATACTTAGCACAGTGCCTGACCCAGTAAGTGACATATATATATTTAAATATATGTTACCTATTATTATTAATAATCCAACAGTCCAGCAAATCAAGAGATAAAATTACTCAAATGTAATATGAGGTACACAGTTAATCACACTATTAGGGAGAGAAGGTTCATCAAGAAAGTATATAAGACAAAGGACCATCAATGGAACTTACATATCAAGAATCCATGTGGCCTGGGAACAGCTATGGAGGGCACACATGTGATAATATGTGTCCCAAGATACATGAGTTTCTGGGCAACTCACACATTCAATGCTTCAAAGCTCCAGATGTCTTTTGGTGATAGGATTACTTAGCTCTCTACTGAGTATTACATCATGTCTCCACTGAGCATTCAACTGTTTGCCCTATAGTATACTCATAGCCCACCTATAGGGTCACTTACCTCAGGCTTAGTTGACATAGGGAATCAAGAAGATCTGAGTTCAAATATGGCCTCAGATATTCACTATGTGGATGGATGGATGGATGGATGGATGGATGGTTAGGGGATGGATGAGTGAGTGGATGGATGGATGGATGAATGGATGGGTGGGTGAAAAAAATTATTTACTCTCTGCAAAAAACAGGCACCTAGTAGGTGCTGAATATTTATGAGTGCCTAGGTGGCAAAATGGATAGAACACTGGTCCTGGAGTCAGGAGGACCTGAGGTCAAATTTGGCCTCAGACATTACTAGCTGTGTGATCTTGGGCAAATCACTTAACCCTGATTGCTTTCCATCCAGTGCCTTCTCCAGTTGTCCTAATCCACATCTAGGCATTGAACCTAGATGGTTCTGGAGGTTAGTGATTTAGCACAGCACCCCTCACTCATATCCAGTTCACTTGCTTGTCATGGCATCACCCCACCTGATGTCAAGGTTCTCTTTGAGAATGAAAGACAAACAATGCATTTTTTTTAGAGTTGTTGGTGACCACTCCCATCCAGAACAAGGGGAAAGTTATATAATATAATATAATGCCACTCCAACCATAAAGAACAGAGGGATAAGGAGAGGGAAGGTAATACCCCTCCCAAGGGACTGAGTTTTCCAGGTCCTATATTATGCTAAGAGATGGGAGGTATCTTCTCATACCTGTCAAACTTAGAGACTCAACTCCACAGGGGCCACCAATCATTCAATATGATGCATCAATTTCCTTTTTCTTTCTTTTTTTTTTTGCAAGGCAATGGGGTTAAGTGGCTTGCCCAAGGTCACACAGCTAGCTAATTATTAAGTATCTGAGCCTGGATTTGAACTCTAGGTCCTCCTGACTCTAGGGCTGGTGCTCTAACCACCATGCTACCTAGTGGCCCCCTGATGCACCAATTTTCACAGGGAACTAGGAAAACATGATAATCTTAACTCAGTTGTAGATCTTTTAACCTGTTGTATCTTTGAACACAGGAGGCAGTTAGGGAGCACAGTGTATAGAGCACTGGGCCTGGAGTCA